>NW_026988428.1:12500000-13750000 GCF_030222135.1 Aotus nancymaae | reverse complement strand
CACAAAAGCTACTAATGAGTGATAATTAACCACTGCCTTATTTAATATAAAACAGAAATGTCTCATGATTATTTTTTAAGTGTATCTCAATTTAATTGATCTCATACACCAGAATTCAGATCATGAATGACTGAAGGAATATTCTCATTGGAAAGTCCTGACTTAACTAAGACTGGCTTGTGGTTAAATGAATATGGTAGGTTTTTTGAATTTTGATAGGAATTCTACTTCAGAAAAAGCAATTACTGTTTTCCTATATGATCAGACTTGATTAGTAAGGTTCAACCATTCACACATATGGTAAAGGCCATCCCAACGCTGGAAATTGGTTGTATATGTAGATTTATATAACTCTTGATATGAATATATTTAAATACAAGGGAAATACCTCCACTGTCTCAGAATGAAACAAGACTTACCTGTGTTGTAATTAGTGTTCATTCGCTTGTTAAAAGCAAGGGCTGAAGATATGGTAACAAATGTTTTCTTTATATTTTTGGTCCTAACTATGCCAATCTAATTAGAATTCTCTGTAGCAAAAAAAAAAAAAAATGCTATCTGTTAATTATTGAGAGGCACATTAGTGTGACTTAATGTAATACAAAATAAAGAATATTTAACACTTCTCATATTTCATCAATGATCTATAAGGTCAGATGCTTTGAAAGTTAGTGGGACAAGAAATAGTAGCAAGTTATACTTTTGAATTCTTTGCTACCTAAGTCAGACTAACTTATAATTTAGAATTGTCTTTAAATAGCTATTCAAAAATATGTAAAACTGTAGAATTACTGTATATGTGTGATTGGTAATGGTGCTTTTTCCAACTCATTAGAACAATTAAAGTAGAGGAGATATACACAATTTTTAAAATATGTGTGATTAAAAGACTTAAGATAATTCAAAACAGAATCACAGACTTAAAAAAGATCTATTTAGGAGGAGAAATAGAGAGAAGTAAATAGATTCATGATACATTTAGGAAGTAAAAACTACCAGCTTTGATAATTGTGTTGTGGGAACTAGCAGAGAAGGAAAAAAAAAAAAAAAAAAAAAAAGAATGTTTCAAGAATCCTTACAGGTATCCATATTTTTACAAGTAGGTGAATTACTACGACGGAATAAGATAAGTGAGATAAGAACATTGAGATAAGAACACTGAAATAAGAACAGTTTATTAAAAGACAGAAGTGCTTCCCTTTCTGGAAAGAAAGGTAGTAAATAATAGCTAGGGAAGGTTCTTTTGATAATTAGAAAAAAAAAATTACACACAAAAGTGTATTTTTCAAAACATCAGAGGAAAATTTGAAAATATATTACCTAAATTTTTATTTAAAGAAGTTACGAAAGAATAGCAAACTAAAAATAAGAAAGAACAAAATAATTACCTTAGAAATCAATAAAATAGAATGCAGATATACAATAGATGAAATAAACAGATTTAAAAATGTAATAAGAAAATGTATAACCCCAAGTAAAACTAATTAAAGGAAAAAATACAAATTGCCAATCTCAATAAAAATGTAACATTATTACAAATCCTTAAGGATGAAAAAGATAAAATACTTAGAACAAATGTATAGCAATAAATTTGATACTTTTGATGAAATGGAAAAGATCAAAGTATTATATCCGACCCAAGAAAAATGCAAAGTATTGTATCTGACACAAAAATAAATTAAGTTCTAAATAATCCTATGTCTCTGCAAATATTAATGCATAAATAGAAACTTTCCCAAAAAGAAAAGCCTAGGACCAGACTGTGAACTATTTGACCCCTTTTAGGAAGAAATAAAACTATTCTTAAACATTTTCAGAAAACACATTACAAATGGAATATTTTCAAATTCATTTTGTAGGATTAGCATAAGACATTCTAAATGGCTAGCACATTACAAGAAAGAAAAAATACAGCCAATATCCCTCAGGAACATAGACGAAAAAAAATGTTAAACATGATAGTTTTGAAAGAATCCAGTAAAAAAAAAAAAAATAGAATGTGACTAATTGTAGCTTATTTCATGAATATAAGGTTGGTTTTAATTATGAAAATGCATTATTGTATTATACTACATTAAGAGAATAAAAGAGATCAATAAGGCCATGGCATTGTTATCATCAGAAAAAGCAAACAAGAAATAAATTGAACTTCCTTATCTAATAAAGGGCACCACAAAAAAACTACATCTAACATGACATTTATTGATGAAATAACAAACATTCCCCACTGGGAATTTTACTGTCATCTTATATTGGTAGAGTGGGAGCCATGTGAGTGAGAATAATTAGACACAGTATAAACTGAGAAAGGAAGGGAGCCTCAAATGATTTTTGAGGAATTTCAACACTAAGATATAGAAAGAAAAAAGACTGAAATACTGCCCAGAGATGTAGAACAATACACATGAGACCATAGTGTCATATATTCCAAAGAGAGACAGTGTTTCAAGAAGGAGAGCAGACCAGGTGCAGTGGCTCATACCTGTAATCCTAGCACTTTGGGAGGCCAAGGTGGATGGATCGCCTGAGGTCAGGAGTTCAAGGCCAGCCTGACCAACATGGTGAAACCCCATCTCTACTAAAAATACAAAAAATTGGCCAAGTGTGGTAGCAGATGTCTGTAATCCCAGCTACTTCGGAGGCTGAGGCAGGAGAATCACTTGAACCCAGGAGGTGGAGGTTGCAGTGACCTGAGATTTCACCATTGCACTCCAACCTGGTGGGTGACAAGAGCAAAACTCCATCTTAAAAAAAAAAGAAGAAGAAGGAGAGCATGATCTTTCTATTTTCTTCTCCCCCACTGCCACAAACCAAGTTTAGGCCTGTATAGGTCATTTCTTGCTATGTAACAAACCAAAAAAGTCTCTTTATTATGCAACAGTTAAGTATTTACTTTGACCATTCACCAGTGAGTTAGTTGGGGTTCAGCTGATTCAGACTGGCTTGAGCTGGACAACAGTAATCCGAAGGTCCCATATGGGTCTGCTTCATTTTCTCACTTTCCTTAAGAATGTTGTATCTTTTTATTTTCCCTCTCTCTCTCATGTAGACAGCAGAGATGAAAGAAGGTAAATACATGATTTACCGAAGCAAATCTCATGACCAGGCCCAAAGCCAAGAGGTGAGGTCCACTTTTACTGGAAGGTACTGCAAGATCAAATATCAGACAGATCCGGAGAGGGATGATAGTAATAATTGTACGACAGTATTAATGTACTTAATTACACTGACCTATACACCTAAAAATGATCAAAATGTTAAATTTCATGATGGATATTTTACCACATACCAGAAAACAAGTCAACATTGACAGTAAGTGGGAAATTTCATTCTTTGCAGCATATAAACTAATGACAAAACCTTATTAGATGCCAACATCAGTGTACGAGCAGATACCTAGTTTCACAAAATAGCTTTGCAGGGGTGGAGGAAAAGTACCTACACACAAAAGCAGGAAACCAGTGAATTAGATCATGGAGAATCTTGAACCTGTGAAAGAAAATGAAATAAAATCTTACTAAAGAGCAGTTGAGAAGATCACGAGAGAAAAGATAAACCATGAAATGTTTCCATAGACAAATAAACAACTGAAGTCACTGTTCATCATCCTTTAGTATCTCTCAGTTGGGAGTACCCTCATTAGACAAACCAGTATGAACAGTTTTGCAATTTAGGATTTCTACCCAGTCCATGAACTGCCTCTGAGAAGAGCTTTGTGGAAATCCCCTATGAAAAATGTCTCCCACACTTGCCTTATAATTCCCAAGAGGTTGGAACTGGATCCAAATATCACTGCCTGTACGACCTAGCTGGGAAACCAGAAAAGAGTCATGCTGCCCCTCATCTGTCATGTCACCATGCTCCTCTTACGTCATCACTGTACATCTCTGTGTCATCTTGGCTACTCTAATGTCATCACAATGCCTCCAAGGCATAACAGCTCCTCTTACAACTTTTTGTAGCTGTAAGGACTGCCTAAACAAGATTGCCACATCTTTCTGGAATCCTTTGAGAATCCAATGAAAAGATTTCGGCTTGCTCCCCGAGAAAAGCATACCGCATTTTGCAACAAATTCTGGATAACTGCATAAGTGAAAGTTAAGAGCAGACACATTAAAATAGCTGAATGGGGAACCTCTAGGAGGTTAAAGGGCCAAAGGAAGTTTGAGCACCAGCCTGTACCCCATCCACCCTTGCCGAAGCCAAGTATGGCTGCCCAAGCAGGCCTAATGGTGACTTCTGCAGGCCCTAGACATTTTCCCTTTGTAGGCCCCTTCCTCCTTATAAAAATTTTACTTTACAACTGCATTGGTGTAATGAGGAATATACCAATATTTTCTGATAAAACATTTTTGCCAACCTAAAATAAGTAACAAAGGCCAAGGATATTGGAGGGAGTGAGAAATTGTGCCAGTAACTGAGTCTACTAAAAGGCCCCATTATCTGAGCTACATTGTCACTGTCATCTAATGTAAGACCACAAACAGAGGTTCGATTACACTGTGCTTTTAATTACACTGTGCTTATCTGAAAATCCCTAAAATGCCTCCAATATACACAGATACATTTTGAGGGATTTGTTAGGCAGTAGTCACCATGCCTGTGCCACACTGGATTGCCACCATGGGCATAGTTGCTAAAATCAGCCATGGACAACCATCCAAAAGATAGTGTGAATTCATTCAAGAGGCTGAATGGCAAGAGAGTCTGTTTAACTGAAGCACTCTGTAGTGGATCATAAATGATTAATTCAATCCAATTAATTGTCTTGTGAGAATTTGAATTTGAGATGGAAAAAGGGGCTGGGTCATATCCATGCAGATTATTAAAATTGTTATTAAGTCTGCAGACCTTCTCCCAAGAAAAAATATAACTACTGTTACAATCTTAAGAGCAATGAATGACACTTCAGGTCTCCATGTGGCCTGCCTGTGCTGTTAGCGACAATTTTTCCTGTCCTTGGGTACATGTCTTAACCAAACTCATACTTCTCTAATCTATCTTCTAATTTTCTGCTAGATTAATTTTTCTTAAATTAAATGTTTTATAACCCACAAGACAAAATACACACTCTTTATTTCTCTTTATTTCTTAAAGAAAAGAAACCTCAGATTATTGTGACCCTTAAAGAATTTCCTGAGCAAGACGCAGATAATATGATGTTATTTATAAAATATCTCTAGTTTATAAACTTGAAAATCAACATGCAATTCTATCAAGCTGAAGAATCTATTATAGACTTTAGTACAAAGTGGATAATTAAGCATTGACCACCTTAAAGCTAATCAAATCTTCCTATTCTACCTATATATGTATAGCAAACTATATGGAAAAATTTACCCCAAACCTAAGTCATTTTTTCTGCATTTTGCATTTTAAAAAATGATTCATTACTTTTAATGATAAAAATTAATTGAAGCTTTCCTTTACTGTTCCACATGTTTAATACTCTGATACCCAGGAAGTAATTGGGACAAATATTGTCCCAAAGCTTGTTCGTACAGTGAACTTAGCTTGGAAGTCTGAAAGCAGAGGAAAAGAAGACAACAAAGGAGAGACAGTATGAATGAATCTTAGTAACTATCAAGAAAGAGCATTTGTCTTTACTGTTTTTTAATTTTCTCCATTAGGTAAGATCATGTACTCAAGTAATACATTATTGTAAAGGGTCATGCACTGGCTACACTTCAATTTGAGCTCACAATAAATTGATTTTTAACATAAATAAACTTTAAGAATTTAAATTTAAAATGTATTGTAGAAGATAAATTTGTACAGAATGTCAAAAATAAGATATGGTACTGACAGAATAAAGAAAAGTAAATATTGTTGTTTGATTATAAAGCTACCAGGCCTGACAAAACTTCATCCCTTTTCAGTATATGTAAATAGCATTCCTTTTAGAAGTATCTGTGATTGGCTAAACTGGCATGAAAACTATTATGTTACTGCATATACATACGTGTGGGGGTGTGTGTGTGTGTGTGTATGTATGCAGAAACTTCAGTGAAACATATACTAGCTCTTGTTAGTTGACATTCTCTTAAAGTTTTGTAGGACTTTATGAATCATTCATGATTTTATACTCACATATTTTTGTTATGAATATAACTTGCTTATTTAATTATTATATTTTACCTATTACTTTGGCAATAAAAATAAAATGGGCCCATTTAAGGAAACGTCTTTTATGAAAATTTGAAATGGGTCATTGGATTCTTATTTACAGTGGTGCCATTTAAACTTACAAAACATTTCAATCTTTTTAATTTAAAAAAAGCAGCTATATCTGCTATATGACAAATCAAGGCAGTTATCAGCTTTGTCTTTATTCTAGCTGTATGTGATGCTAAAGGTAATATGTTACTGACTCAAGTATCCTTTACAGCATTTCCTAATTTTTCTTCGAAAAGTATTTCAAACTCCTTGGTTTAGTACGAACTTCTTATCAAGGCATTCTAAACTCTTCATAAGCAGGCAAAAGCCTTTCATTCCAGGCACAACTATAAATCTTTTATTCCAACACATTTTCTGGTGCTATGCAAAATATAAAAATTTGATGTTTCCACCTTTTTTCTTCTTTCTGAAAGTGACGCTCTTCAGTTGTCAAAAATTATCTCTAAGTCTCATGTTAAATATTCAAATATCCCACTCTTTGGGGTGACTTCCCTAAGATAATTGCTTGTTTACAGTTCCCATGCTGAGAGACATTAACTATGGAGTCATCATGTTCAGTTGTGCAGTTTGTATACTGCACAAAAGTACTGAGGGGCAAGAAAGACAACATAAATCCAATCTGTATTCCATTTGCCAAGCCTGTATCCTGGCATGGGCCTACATCCTCCAGGGGAAAAAAGGCGGAGGATGAGGGCACCTTTTTTAAATTTCAAAATACCATCAGTTTTCTAAACTATTTAGTGATAGGACTATTTCTGTTTGGAAGAAGAGCTTGTTCTTATATATGCCCTCAGAGAGTAGTTCGTTCTAATTCACACTCAGTTGTCAGACAGACTAGCTGCAACCCTCACTAACTATAGTATCTCATAGTTAGCTGTATATACAACATTTTTCTTGGGCAAATTGTGACATGAGGACAAACTAGATACTTAATGATCTTTAAATAAATATTTACCCAGTAACTACCCTAGAATGTAGCACATAGAAGATTCTCAATAAGTGGTAGGTATTCAAGGCATTATTCCTACAGAGGACAAAACTGAGGAGAAGCTTGTATCGAATTGGAGATCCAGAAATGAAACTCTACTATTAGCATTCTAAGCATATTTAGTTGGTTATAATTTAAAATTACTCATCATTATTTTCAAATTGATTATTATCATACCAATTCATATAAATGGCTAGGATGCCTTTGAATTCAGAAAATATCTATTCCAAAATAAAACTGATTTGTTTTCATTATATCTACAGAATTCACAGGATAAAATTTCCTTATTAATTTCTTCACAGGGAGGACAAATGCTTCATTAATTTTAAACATATCAATCTAAGAATGCTATACACATCAAATAGAATAATGACTGACATTATCAGAATCATAATATGCTGCATACCAAAATCAAATTGCTTATTATTCACTCAGAACAAATACACACCTTTATTTGTACTTTGTAAGCCTCATGAGGAGAAATTCAATTAGATATTTAAGCTAAAATGGAGGCTGGGAGATATTGTGTGGTAAGATTACCATTCTATTATTAACAGTAATATTTTTATGTGTCTAGTGATGTTTACTATATATGTAAGGATCTCACTTGTAAAAATACTCTTTTATATTTGGAAATTGTTTAATACAAATGTGTCTTTATATCTAACTCCTAGTTTGAGTCAATACCATTGTAAAATGCAGTTCATACACCACAGATGGATTCTGCATTATCTGAAAATGTATAACTATTTTACCACTATTGGTTTCTGTGATTTTGTCTGTGTTAATGGGGTTTTAACCATGACTGCACTTACTTATTCATTTCAATACTGACGAATGTTGAGCATCAAGGAAAATGTTAAGACATTAGCAAACAAAATCCATAGGGAATTTTTATGTATAAGAAAATCTGCATTAGAATATTTTTTAAACTGCTGGTTGCAGCTTTGTTTAGCAGGGAGAAGTAAAAGGAATTAATGATGCTGACATACATTTCACTTCCCCTACTTTTTAAAACAAAATTTATAAAAGCCACTATGTTTATTACACCTAATTCAATCCAGGTATAAAATAAGTCCTTACTCCAAAATTAGTGTCGATTTTTAGGTTTGAAGAAGGGAATATCTTTTTTTGGCTTAAGTCTATTTATTTACTAAGCAAAATTACTTGGAATCTATTATGACTGATACCGTGTTGAATGCAAGAGCACAAAGATTATTAAGACGCAGTTTGTGCCTCTTACAGGACACAAAGCTGAGTAAAAATCAGCTTTAGAGTCCCTACTCTAAAGAGTTTACAGTAGCTTGGAAGTCCATTTCATAGAATACTGCAATGAATCATCATTGGGGGAAAATGAGGCTAGAGAGAACACAGATCTCACATCAGGAAGGTCCTCATAATACCACAAGGGATCAGGTATTCGGCAGGTGATTGGTATGATCAATGTATGAATGAATGAAAGACAGACATGAAGGGGCACAAGGCCAAAAGCAGAGAGACCAGTTAAAGGACTTGAGTCATTTGTTTAAGAGAGAGACAATGAGGATATGACCAGGTTGGAGTGGTCAAGACAGAACAGGAGTGGTCAAGAAGAGAACACATATAAGCAGTTTAATCATCAGGACGTTTTGGTTTATTGGGGTGAAAAAAAAAAGAGGTAAGAAGATGGGAAAATGAATAGATAATGAGAGAAATTGAACAGAAACACAGTTAAAGAAACGTCAAAAGCTGACTATTTTAAACAACCCAGTCTGTTTAAAATAGTTTAAAATATCTCTTCCTTACTCCCTCTGGGTGAATTATACATTGCCAATTGTTGACACTTGCTTTTGCCCTGTGACTTGTTTTAACCAATGAAATAGGGACACAAGTGAGATGGCCACTCCTAAGAAGAAATTTTAAGAATTGCAAGTTTCTTCTATGTTCTATTTTACCTCAAACATAAGATCAACAATGTCTCAGATAGAGGTTATTCCTTTAGCCAATGTTTCAGATGAGGGCTCTGGATGAAGACAATGTAGGGAGCACGGTCTTGCAGCGCAGCTGCTGCTGGCCCAGAATGCACACATAGCATAAGAAAGAAACAACCATTTATGGTCATAAACCACTGCCATTTGAGTTTATTTTTGAGCATCACTTAGTCTCATTACTTCAAAGCTAGCCTAATATTAGTCTGAGAATAAGTAACTGCCTAAACAACTTACTGAGGTGTAAATGAGGTGAACTTGATGGGAGCTTAGAGTACATGAGTGGTAATATAAGAAGTCAAATTGTAAATTATGAGACAGATACAGAGTATAACAGCTAAAGTTGAACTCAACTAACTGCAAGAAAAGATATTTTGCCTTGAAGCCAAAGAGTGAGCTTAAGATTCAAAAAGAAAGGGTTTTATTTTCTGTGATAGCACCGGAGTTTAATGGGCAGCAGCAAAGTGGCTAAAGGTCAGCAAAAACCTACAGTAGGTCTTCTGGGAAATGCTGAACTGTCTTAAAGAAGATTCTGCAACTTGGATACAAGCAGAACACAAAGTCCCGGTGAATACCCATTAATGGTGAAATTATGCTTAAGTAATTTCACTTCATGAGGCTGCGCCTGCAATCCACTGAACATTTACATATATACATATATCCTAACATTCCCCAAAATACAACTAAAGGTACTCTGGCATTTTAAAATTGTCTAATGGCATAAGCTACATCGCAGTGAATGAAATGGAAGGTGTTCATAGATAATGAATGAGTATAAAAATCCTTGAATACACACTTGACCCTTGAAAACCAAAGGTTTCAACTATGCTGTTCCATTTACATGTGAATTTTTTTCAACCAAACATAGATGGAAAATGAAATATTCATGGGATATGAAGCAAGCATATTTAGAAGGCTGACTTTTCCTATAGGCGGTTCTACAGGGCAGACTTTTGTGGGATTTTAGTATGTGGAGAATTTGGTGATTAAAGGGTGGTCCTGGAATTAATTTGCCACATGTACTTAGGGATTGTATCCTTTCAAGGATAGTATAGTAACAAAAAACATTTATCCAAGATAGAATGGAAGCTTTTTTAATATTTTAATATTTGAAAATCAATGAAATATGTGTTACCTATATCTTTGCTTAGGAGGCTACCTGAAGATGGTTCTTTTAAAAAGAAGGAATAGGGTTGCTATGAACATATGCATGCATGCATCTTTCGGGTATATACCCAGCAATGGGATTGCTGGGTTGAATAGTATTTTTGTGTTAGGTCTTTGAGGATTCACCACACTGTTTTACACAATGGTTGAACTAATTTGTGCTTCCACCAGCAGTTATAAGTTTTCTTCACAGCCTTGCTAGCACCTGTTATTTACACTTCCACCAACAGTATATAAGTTTTCTTCACAGCCTCACCAACACTTGTTATTTTTTTGACTTTTTATAATAGTCATTCTGACTGGTGTGAGGTGGTATTTCATTATGGTTTTGATTTGCATTTCTCTAATGATCAGTGGTGTTGAGTTTTTTTTCATATGATTGCTGGCTGCATGTATGTCTTCTTTTGAAAAGTGTCTATTGCAACATTATTCACAAAAGCAAAGACATGAAATCAACTTAAATACTCATCAGTGATAGACTGGATAAAGAAATTGTGTTACATATACACCATGGAAAACTATGCAGCCATAAGAAATGAGATCATGTCCTTTGCAGGAACATGGATAGAGCTGGAGGCCATTACCCTTAGCAAACTAAGGCAGGAACAACGATAACAACAAAACAAAACAAAACAAATACTACATGTTCTCACTTATAAGTGGGAGAAAAATAATGAGAACACATGAGGAGAATAACAGATACAGGGGCCTATTAGAGGGTGGAAGGTGGGAGGAGAGAGTGGATCAGGAAAAATAACTAACGGATACTAGGCTTAATACCTGGATGATGAAATAATCTATACAACAAACCCCCGTGACAAAGTTCACCTATGTAACAAACCTGCACATGCACCTATGAACTTAAAATAAAAGTTAAAATAAAAAAAGAATTGGACTGAAAATTAGGAAGATGTGGAACCCAGAAAAAAAAAAAAAACTAAAAGTAAAAACCATCCAGAAAAGCAGTGAGGGAAATGAATAGGAGCTATGTGACAGTGCTATAGCATTGGTTGTAACAGAAGGGACTGGGAGCTTGGGAAGAAAGGGTTCTGGTTAGGATTTCTAACTTGAGAGATGTATGAAAAATCACAGGATAGAATAAACACAGATAGAATAAGAAAAAAAAGAAAACTAAGAAACATACAAATAAGGAATTAAATTCACAATACATTGCCTGGTTCTGCAAGCAAATAATATTTACATAGCAACAAAAAATATTAACATAGCTTACTTATTTTCTTTTTTAATTTTGTGTTTAACTTTTTTTAATTTGCACGCTATTGTTTTATGCATTTCACCAAAATCATGTAGCTTTTTTTCAGGGATGGTCTATGGAAGTAAACTTTTATAGCCTTTGTATATCTTTATTTTACTGTCACTTCTGAATGGTGATTTAATTGGGAATTAATTCTAGGTTGAGAATCATTTTCCTTCAGCTCTTTGTTTTCATGTATCTATTTTTGTGGATGAGAAGACTTCTGTCAACTTAATCGTTCTATCTTCATAGGTTATCTTCATATTTACTTTTTTTTTAATATTTTCTTATTGATTTATACAGATAATTGCTTTTACTGTGTATTATTATTACATAATATAATTTATCCTATTATTATAGGATAAATTTGTTATTTATCCTATTATTATAGGATAAATTTATTATTTATCCTATTCAGCTCTCAATAAACATTTTTAATCTAGAGTTAAATATTTGTTTCTGGAAAAAAGAAATTACTTCTTCAGTTACTTATTTTCCCTCATCCTAAAAATTACTTTTGAAAAATGCCTAGTAATCATATATTTGAGTTTATCAGTCTCTTTTCTGTTTCTTAACTTCTCTTTCATGTGTTGCATTTCTGTGTGGTTTGCTTTGCTAGACATTTAAATGTATCATTTCTCTTTAACTGAGTGTAGTTTACCATTCATCTCTTATATTGGTCACCCTCTTGTCCTGTAAGAAAAGAGTATTTTTTTATTTCCAAGATTTATTTAATTTCTTTAACCCATCTGCAGACCCTTGTTTGGTAATTTCCTGTTATTGTTGCAGGGACATTTTATCACTTTAAGAACTATATACATATTAATTGTAAGGTCTTTTAAATATAGTTTCATGATTTATGCAAGCTCTATCATGTTTAGTTTCTATGCAGACATTTGCATTATATCTATATATTTGTATACCTTTCATTTTTGTCAGCAAGCTCATCATATTTAAGGCTTTATCATGAAAGTGTTTTCTGGTATGTAATTTCCATTTGCCTGGATCCATCTCTCCAGGTGGAACTGGTAATCATACACTGGTTCATAATCCTGTGCCAGCATTGGCCAAGTTTCCAGTTCTGAACGACTGCCTCTCTTTCTTCCTCAACTCTTGGAAGGTTATGAAAACTTTCAGCTCTATTTCTTTTCTGACCAAGCTTTGAGGTTTTTTTCTCTTCACTTGAACTTAGTCTCTCTTTCTGATGAGCCATATGGTCACTTCTTATTTAAAATGTTACGATTTCTCTCTTTTTCTGGCTTGTTGAGATGATTCTCTTCATTTTATGTGTACCTGTGCATTTTTAACTGATATGTGTTTGTGTATGTATGTATGACTATGAACATCTTTTTATGTATTCATGAGAGAGAGAAGGAAGATTAAGTTTCTTTTCGCTCTGTTATGTTAAGCAAAAATTATATTTATTGATTTATAACTTTTAGGTTTAATTTATAAACCCCACCGCACCTTCTGAGACTTTCTACAAATCTCATTATTCTTTCTTTTGTTCAGTCATTGTATAATAGTTAATACATTCTGATATATTGCATATTAATTGGTATATTTGTTGTTTAAGGTTTATCTTTCCCTACTTAAAAAACAAAAGTCCTGAAGTTGAGAATGTTGCTTACTGATGTCTACCTACCTTGTTAAAAAAAGCACTTAAACATAATAAGTTCTCAAAAACTATGCCAAATGAAGAAATATTAATTAAATCACCATAAATTATGGTTACAAAAAATAATATAAATGTCCTCCACATTAGCATTATAAAAGTATAAATCCAGAAATTTGGAAGAAAGGAGAGTCAAATAATAAAGAAAATAGCAGATGCATTAATACCCTCATTGTATAAATCGAGGATCAAAGCTACTGGCTACAGTTAAAGGAATCAGAAAGAAAGGCACCAGTATAGTCCTTCATGTTGACAATTAATCAACAGAAGAAAATTTTATATCATGTTATAGTGGTGGCATTAGGAAGATAGGAGATATTTCCTAAGTCAGCTAAGTTGTCTTCTATTATAGTAAGAAGCTAATACATAAAAATCAAGAAAGTATATTACTAATAGAAATGGAGAAAACCACCTGAACAAACAGTTCCAAGAGACTATTGCTTAGACTATAGCTCACAGTGCTACAGGTGAATGTAACTAGTAATTGGAAGTGGTAAGACTATGAAATACTTGATTCATTTTTAACATGTGCATTTATTTTGATAAAAATAAAGCAATGTTGTTAGATATAAGGATGCAGCAGGAGAGATTGTGGAAGAAAAAAGAAATGAAAAAATAAAAGGAAGAAAGACTCTAAAGTATCTGGTTTTGTATTCCTTTTTGTTCTGATTTTTATGGTTGATACTCATGTAAAAACCTCAACAGTTTTATTTGTGATATGCAGGGTTAAGCAACCTAATAGTCATGAGGAAAACATCAACCAAGCAAGTATAGAAGTAAGCCTTGTTTTCTCTTACAAGAAGGAGAGAAAATTCATGGAGCGACTAAACAGTTAAAAAAGCACAAAGAACACCATTATATTCTGTACATTAGTAGGCCAACAACAACACAGTAATATTGATTCTTTCCTAACAGAAACCAAAGATCAATCTCTTGCCCTAGAGTAAATAGATTTATTTTCAACAGAAAGTAAGAATTAATTTTTGCATACAACATTTTCTTGACAGGGGAACTATCCTTTATTTTCCTCAAGTCTCATGATCAATGGCTATAAATTTACTAAACGGAGAGGCAGAAGAAGTTTGCTAAAAGCAGCTTTGAAGAGGAAGAGAGGTAACAACCCTCTGAAGACTGCTCCTCTGACTCCCATACATCACACTAAAGAAGGAAACATTGCGGTGACAACAGCCAACTAGAGGATCAACCCTAAGGTTTAGTGATTCATCATCATCATCAATCCACTGGAAAACTCTGTTCTAGAACTTTCTGACTGTATTTCTTTTGATTCATCTAAATACTGAGATGGTAGGTATTCACTGTAATCATCTTCATAATTGATTTCATTATTGAAAGCTTTAGCAGTATCATGAATATTTAATGACACTAGAGAAAAAATTGTCCTTAAAATCTCAAAATTGACAATGAAAATGCTTAGATGGCAAACAACAGTTTCCAAAGTGAAAAGTTTTATTGAATAAATGCAGAGACAGCTGTTTTTAGAAAATCACATTTTCGCCAGTCCCGAGTGAGACATGTTCTTACACATCACAACATTAATAGTCACATTGTGTTACTTGATTTCGTGCAACATAATGCAGTGTGACTAATGCAGCCCAATGGTACAGATTCATGTAAGAGAAAAATCTATCACCTAGGAAATGTGGAACAAAGATTTACTTTTCTGAAAACAAAGGTTAAATAAAGTTTTCTGAAGAAGGAAAAGTCATGCAAAAGAGGGTTTTATTCCAAAACACATTTCAATCACCTTTGCAATGATCCCTCGTTATATTAGAGAAGGGGATAGGCATCAAACATGAAAGCCTTTAAGCTGTTCAAACTCAGCTGTACTTAGCACTTCTACAATATTTTCCTCTGTAGTACCAATCTTCTAAAGCAACAGCTCCTTCATCAGTCTTATCATGCATTGCCCAGATGACTTCTACACAGGCCCAGTTGACAAGGTAGTGTCCTTTCTCCATCAGCATCCCTAAAAATATATCTGGGCTATTGAGCAGATAACAGAAAACCACTTCTAAAGTCCACCTTTCATGGCCTACTAAAGAGATAGAAACATAGAGAAAAAGGGTCACTACAAGCCTATGTTTGGTTTCTGGTTATGTTTATTTACCCGTATTCTTCCCTTGTCAAGAATATATATGACTCCTTTTCTATCTAATAATAGGCATTGGACAGGTAACAAGCTACAAAAATTGGACCTCTCAGTAAATATTTTGAAACAAGAAGAATTTTTATTTTGTCTCGCAGGATGTTGTATTAAGAAATGTAAGAGGGAAAAAGTCCTACATGGGTATTTGGACTTTATTATCAGCACCAAAGTCATTATATTCTAACAAAATGAGGTCATTTTACTATTGTCACTTCAGGTATTGCTCAATGAATGTCCTCTTTATTGCCTTTATCTCAACCTGCAATATTGCCAATTAACTTAGAGAATATTTTGAGTCCAAATGCTAAGTAATTGTTAGAAGCTTTTAAAAATGTTTCTTAATTAGACTGTATGCCCTTAAGCTTATTTTTCACAATTATTGAACATTTACTTTTTTGCTCATCACTTTATGTGCATTATGCTATTTGATGCAGGAAGGCTGAAGATGTTTATTATTATTTTCGCTTTCCATATGAAGAGGTTAAGGCAAATAAGTCAAATGAGTTGGCCTTTTAACATAACTAGTAAATGGTAGAGTTGGTTTAGTACAAATTTGGCTGGCTTCAAAAATATACTTTTACATCATCTACAATAGAGTGCTTCCAACATTAGAAATATTCAATAAATAGTCATAGACCCTAAAAGTTGAAAGGGACTAAAGTCTTCATTTACTTCAATGTCCAAACAAGCTACTGAACATCTATAATAATAACACTTTGACAACTAGTGATCCAGGCACAGTGGATGATTTCATTGTTAGAATCTTATTTATTCAAGGTATCTGTACTACTGGTGGGCAATTCCAATCAACAGAAAGTTTTTCAAACTGAACAGAATTAAGCCTCTCCAGAAAATATCTAATGACATTTGCATGTTAAGTTCAATGCAGTCACTGAGAGTAAATTAATTAATTAATTTTATTTATTTATTTATTTACTTTTTCTTTTTTGAGACAGAGTCTCACTCTGTTGCCCAGGCTGGAGTGCAGTGGCACAATCTCGGCTCACTGCAACCTCTGCCTCCTGGGTTCAAGCGATTTCCCTGCCTCAGCCTCCATGTAGCTGAGATTACAAGCACGCATCACCACACCTGGCTAATTTTTGTATTTTTAGTAGAGAGGGGGTTTTGCCACGTTGGCCAAGCTGGTCTCCAACTCCTGACCTTAAGTGGTCTTCCTGCCTTGGCCTCCCAAAGTGCTGGGATTACAGGTGTGAGCCACTGCACCCCACCAGAGAGTAAATTAATTTAAACAAGCACTACCTGCACTAGGTTGTTACATTGACAGCTTCTAATGGAGCACAACTCTCAGTTTTCACATTCTTGTATAGTCTCCTCTCACACAAAACCTCAGCTTGATCATGTTATTTCATTTAGCCAAAGGATTAGGGGAAAGCATGATGAAAATGGAGGGTTAGCACCTTCAAGTTTATTCTCTTGGAAGTCAGGGACCATGGTGTAAAAAACTTGAGCTCATCACTGAATGAAGAGAGGTTGTGTAGCAAGATACCTTGAAGGATAAGAGGTAGTCTTGGACATTGTAGCCTTAGTCAAACTCCCAGCTGATTGCAGCCTTATGAGTGATAACAGCTGTATTGTGAGAAATAATTTGTTTTTACTTTTCACTACTGAGTTTGGAGATGGTTTGTTACATAGCAATAGATAACTGGTATACTGCTCTTAAAGGCTCTCACATCTATTAAAGGAGCAATATCTGCAAGTAACTGAAACACACATACACAAAAGAACAAAACATATATGCTATGACAATAAAATTAGCTTTGCCTTCATCAAGGCATCCATCCCAACTTCCGTAATGAGATTTTCAGATCTCTTGACTTCCTTAGATGGTGTACCCAGAGTGTGTTATTGAATCAGTTGCATATGTAAGTGGTTCATTTAATAAAATGATCTTCTTAAAGAAAATGTTGCTGATAATAATAATATCTATCACTTACTGAATGCTTATTCCTATTAGGTACCAGGCACTATGCAGATATTTATATAAATTCCTTTAACAGCTTCCTAAGACGTGTACTATTTTTTTCCTAGGTTTTAGTTCTGAAAACTGGGGCACAGTGTTATTTTGTGAGTTTGCACAGGATTATATAGCTATGATTGGCACCATAAATTCAAACTTAGGTACATCTGGCACTGAAATTTGTATCTTTATCTACTATATTCTCCACAGATCCACCTCAGGTAGTACTTTGAGGATACATAGAGAAGTAACCTCAATAACATATACATAAGTAAAATGAATTTTCCTCTGTGAGTTAAACTATGAAATCAATACATAACATATGATATAAAAAGCAAAGATATATTAAGGAGACAAGATGGATTTCAGGATTGAGCAAAATATGGTTGATAATTAATGTCATTAAATATACTTAAGGACAGAGTGGAAGCAATTTAAAAAACAGATACATTTAGAAACTGAAAAAGAAGTGTCAAAGAAAAGTAGTGGCAGAGCTAATTTAGTAACTATTCAGGGGAAGGTATCCTGACAGCAGTATGTTCAATTAATGTTCTAGGTATTTTTCCATGGGGAGATTGATTCATAAAGTGAAACAGAATGATTCAAATATTGATTTGATCCATTCAGCTAATTTTCTTTGTTCTTCAGACACCCATCTGATTATAATTTGACTTTTCATGACCCATGGTATATCTGTAATTTGGTGTCCCAGTTTCTGTACTTCAGTCTAATTAAAACTAAAACACTAAGAAAACCTTCACTGACTCCATCAAGGTCATACTGCCCTGAGGTGTCTGGGTATTCAGCCAGACTTGGCATAGACATCTGACCTCTTTAAACGTCAAATTTGTCATTAAATTAAAGGGTATTAGTCTAGCCATTGCTTGTCTCATCTATACCCACACTTGAGGAAATCTCTAGCCACTGCTCCTATTAAATGAGCGGGTAACTACATACCCCTAGCTTTATTCCTTGCTGAATGAAATGAGGTTGCACAAGTTACCTATATATAACAGTATAATATAGAGAGGAAGTGTCTGGGCTCCAACAGCTACCTCTGGGATTCAAATATCGGCTCTGCACAAAGTAGTTGTAAATTCCTTTTTTTTTTTTCCACTTTATTGCCCTTCACAGATACTGTGCTGTTTTGTTCTGGTTTTACAAATTGAAAGTTTGTGGCAAACCTGCATCAAGCAAGTGCACTGGCATGATTTTCTCAGAAGTATATGCTCACTTCATGTCTCTGAGTTACATGTTGGTAATCCTCACAATATTTCAAATGTTTTTATCATTATTATATTTGTTATGTTGATCTGTGATCAGTGGTCTTTTTTGTTTTCATTTATGAATCATTATACTTTTTTTTTTGACTTTTGAGGTTCAGGCATACACACACAGGTTTGTTATACAGATAAATTGCCTGTCGTGGGGTTTTGGTGTACAGATCATTTCCATCATTCAGATAATAAGCATAGTATCAAATACATGGTTTTTGAGCCCTCAACCTCCTCTCACCCTGCAACTTTAAGTAGGCCCTGGTGTCTATTGTTCCCTTCTTTTTGTCTATACATTCTCATTGTTTAGCTCCTACTTACAAATGAGGACATGCAGTATTTGGTTTTCTGATCTTATGTTAGTTTACTTAGGATAATTGCCTCCAACTCCATCTATGTTGCTGCAAAGGACATGATTTCATTCTTTTTTAGGGCTGTGTAATATTCCATGGTGTATATGTACCACTGTTTTTTTGTGTTTTGTTTTCCAGTCTACTATTAATCGGCATTTATGGTCTTTGCTATTGTGAAGAATGCTGAACGAATGTGCATAGGCATGTGTCTTTATGGTAGAATGATTTATATTCCTTTAGGTATATACCCAATAATGGGATTGCTGGGTAGAGTGCTAATTCTGTTTTAAGTTCTTTGGGAAATCACCACAGTCATCTTGTGTGATCAGTGACTGAACTAATGACTCAACTAATTTACATTCCCACAATGACTCAATTAATTTTATATTCTCACCAGCCATGTATAAGCACTCCCTTTTTTGCTGCAAACTCACCAGTGTCTGTTGTTTTTTGACTTTTTTAGTAATAGTCATTCTGACTGGTGTGAGATGGCAATCTCACTGGGATTTTGATTTCCATTGCCTTAATGATTAGTGATGTTGAGCATTTTTTCATATCCTTGTTGGCCATGTATACGTCTTCTTTTGAAAACTGTCTGTTAGTGTCCTTTGCCCACTTTTTAATGGAGTTGTTTTTTACTTACTAATTCATTTAAGTTCCTTATAGATCCTGGATATCATTAGACCTCTGTTGGATGCATTCGTTTGCAAATATTTTCTCCCATACTGTAGAGTGTCTGTTTACTCTGTTGATGGTGTCTTTTATTGCAGATTTTGTTAGTGCCATTTATCAATTTTTTGTTTCGTTGCAATTGCTTTTGGAATCTTCATCATGAAATCTTTGCCAGGGCCTATGCCCAAAATGGTATTTCCTAGGTTATCTTCCAGAGTTTTTGCAGTTTTAGGTTTTATGTCTAAGTCTTAAATCCATCTCGAATTGATTTTTGTATATGGTGTAAGGAAGGGGTCCAGTTTCAATCTTCCACATATTGCTAGTCAGTTATCCCAGCACCATTTGCTGAATAGGGAATTTTTTACCCATTGCTTGTTTTTGTTGACTTTGTCAAAGATCAGATGGTGGTAGGTATATGGCTTTATTTCTGGGCTCTTCATTCTTTTCTATTGTTCTATGTGTCTGTTTTTGTACCAGTACCATGCTGTTTTGGTTACTGTAGCCTTGTAGTACAATTTGAAGTTGGAGACATGATACCCGCAGCTTTGTTCTTTTTGCTTAGGATTTCCCTGGCTTTTTGAGCTCTTTTTGGTTCCATGCGAAATTTTTAATAGTTTTTTTCTAATTCTGTGAAGAATGCCATTGGTAGTATGATAGGAATAGCACTGAATCTATAAATTGCTTTGGACAGTACAGCCATTTTAACAATATTGTTTCTTAAAATCTATGAGCATGAAATGCTTTTTCATTTGTTTGTGTCATCTCAGATTTCTTTGAGCAGTGTTTTGTAATTCATTATAGAGATCTTTCACCTCCCTGATTAGCTGTTTTCCTAGGTATTTCATCTTTTTGTGGCTTATTTCAAATGGGATTGCATTCTTGATTTGGCTCAGCTTGGAACTCGGTGGTGTATAGGAATGCTACTGATTTCTGTACATTGATTTCATATCTTGAAATTTTGCTGAAGTTCTAAGTCATCAGATTCTCCAAGGATGAAATGAAAGAAAAAATGTTAAAAGCGGCTAGAAAAAAAGAGGTAGATCATCTACAAGTAACCCCATCAGGCTAAGAGTGAACCTTTTAGCAGAAACCTTAAAAGGGGGGTCTATATTCAGCATTCTTAAAGAAATTTTCGCCAAAAATTTCATTCCCAGTTGTGAATTTCATATTTATTTATTTATTTACTTTTCTTTTTTTGAGACAGAGTCTCGCTCTGTTACCCAAGCTGAAGTGCAGTGGTGTGATATCAGCTCACTCCTGACCTCAAGTGATATGCCCACCTCAGCCTCTCAAAGTGCTGGGAGTACAGGTGTGAGCCACCAGTCTCACCCCCAGTTGTAAATTTCCACAAGTCACTTAACCATGCCCTAGTTTTCATGTCTACGAAATAGAAGTAATAACACAATGTCTAGCACAAATAACTGTAAACCTTAAATGAGTTAATGCACATAAAACATTTAGAGTAGTGCAAGGCAGGTAGGTAGTAAGCATTCAATGTTAGTAGTGATTATGGTGATGTTAATGATTACGTTGATAATGATGATATCTGGTTCATCTTGGCTCAGAAAGATGAACTGAGCTGTAAAGAATATGTCTTTTACCATTTACAAAAGAGACATAAAAAAGATCCAACAGTTTCTGGTCTGAACTAGATCATGTCAAGCTTACTGTTTCATAAGTAGAATGAGAAAGCAGAGAAAGGTGGTCAAGAGGAGAGTAAAATAAATCAGACAAATAGAGACAAGCAAAAATGAAAAGAACCATGAAACTCCTGAGGCATGAAGAAAGTATCCTTTGTTTCAAATTTTTAGTTTTTGATTAGTTCTAGTGCTCTTAAGGTAAAACTTAATTTGTTTCTTGTTATTAGATGACTATGAAATTGCCAGTTGTGTCCTTACTGTACACAATGCCCTTCTCCCCACATCCACTTAGCTGGCTCTCTCATTCTTGCATCTGCTAAATGTACCCTTTGAAATCTGTATCGCTGAATTTCTTTTTTTTTGAGCTACTCCAGCCTTTTCTATCTTGTTCTGCTTCTCTTGGCATTCACCATTTGAATCTGCCAAATCAATAATGTGAACAGTGTCATAATTGGAAATAAAAAAAGATCTGAAATCCATAGGAAATTAGATTGAAATGAATATAGGAAATACAATTACCTCCCAGACACAGAAAGGATTTTTATGGGCTCAATGAGATATACCCCAACCCCCACCAGGACCTAAACCAGAAGCAATTAATTACTTAAGGTTATCATTTCATTAACACAAATTCTTGACATTCACATCCAACAGCTGATCCACAGCTTTCTGCTTAGTTCTCTCTTTTTGCCGGCCCCTCTCTGTTCTCCGCCTCTCTGTCTTATCTACTTTGTTTTTGTTTTTCTTTGGCTTCTATCAAAGCTACCACTTCTAAAGCACTGAATTTTAAGCTCCCTCCTCAAATCTCTAAGGAGTCTGTGCACACTTTCAGAAAAAAACATTAAAGTGTATATCATCCAGCTTAGATTCTAATGGTTAAAATTTTATTAATGGGAGTAAATTGATGGTATATTGCCACTTTAATAAAAGAGGGTTACAGAATGGCATTTTAAATAGCAATGTCATTTTCTAAATTGACATAGCTCCATTATAAGGAAAAAATTCTTAAATTGACCTGAAGTCAAACAGTTTCTCTTTCAGTAAGATAGGACATTTTAGTGTAAATTTTTAATCTGCTAACAAATATTCACTACTAAATAAAAGGATTTTCCCGATTTCATTATTTTTACCTGAATCTTAGTACTAGAAAGTCTCTAAAATTATTTCCAGATACTTCAAAAACTAAATTCTAAGTGTTACATGATTAGAGGAAGGCAGGAATACATTTCTGGACAAATCTAGTGGAATAGCTACAAATTACATGTTTCTCAAAATGGTTGCTTCTATTTCTTTTGACAGATACATCACATCTTTCCTATGATCTCTATTACATCTTAGAAAGGAGCCTCAGGTCACTGAATTGTAGCACTAGAGAGAATTGTTTTGAGATTTACCTGGCATCAAACAATTCGATCTCGCAAACTAATGAAGGAACAACAACAACAAACAAACAAACAAAAAAAAAAACAAATTCTGCATGTTCTCACATATAAGTGGGAGCAAAATAATGAGAACACACGAGGAGAATAACAGACACAGGGGCCTATTAGACAGTGGACAGTGGGAGGAGAGAGTGGATCAGGAAAAATAACTAATGAGTACTAGCCTTAATACCTGGGTGATGAAATAATCTATACAACAAACCCCCGTGACAAAGTTCACCTATGTAACAAACCTGCACATGCACCTTTGAACTTAAAAGTTAAAAAAAAAAAAAAAAAATGGACTGAAAATTAGGAAGATGTGGAACCCAGAAAAAAAAAACAAAAAAAAAACTAAAACTGAAAACCATCCAGAAAAGCAGTGAGGGAAATGAATAGGAGCTATGTAACAGTACTATACTGTTGGTTGCAGCAGAAGTGACTGGGAGCCCAGGAGGAAAGCGTTCTGGTTAGGATTCCTAACTTAGTAGAGAGATGTATGGATAATCACAGGATAGAATAAGCACAAATAGGATAAGGAAAAATAAAGGCAATTAAAACTAAGAAAAATATAAATAAGGAATTAAATTCATAATACATTACCTAGTTCTGCAAGCAAATAATATTTAAATAGCAACAAAAACATTAACGTAGCTTTTCTTTTTTTAAGAATTTAAAACATATATAGAAGTACAAATATAATAAACACACATTGCTGCACCCCAAATTTTTCCATATCTATCTCCAAGTGTTCTATTGTAGAAAAGCATAAAATTTTATGGGAGAAACTGAAACACTCAATGAACTTTAGATTGCCTTTCTCCATTTTCAGAAACTGCCACTATCACAAGCCTATATATCTTTTGAAAGTTTATACGTTATATAAATATTTGTTTATAGATTTTCTAAATTTTTACATAAACATACTTATTCTTTACAAATGCAAGCTTTTCACGTTTAATGCTGTATGTGTGCCTGTGTATGCATTTGTGTGAAATGTCTTGCATTCTTCAAGATAGCAGTCTGTGCAAATGACACCCTAAAAAAATGGGGCTTATGGGGAAAACACAGCTGGAAGAAACAACGGAAAATCCATGCAACTTTGTAATAAGAGCACCAACAAAAGCAATAATAATTATAATTTAAAAAAAGTGCAATTAAATATATTCCCAGTTATTACTTTCCTTTAAAATAGAAAGCAGCTTAATAAAGGAGGATGCAAGAGAAGTCAGACCCACAATGCTGGTCCTGGCCTTTAGTCAGCAATCTGAGGCATTTTTCACCCATATCTTGCATTATTTGAAAATCAGCTCCAATATCTTATACTACTCATACAAAGTTCGTGACTCAAAAATCTTAACATGTGGACGTTTCATTACAATTTTGGCAAGGACATTACGCTATTTCTAAAATCCTCTCCTTTGCCATTTTTAAGATTGGTGTTCTAGAACAAGTCTAGGAACATATTTTTTAAAGGAACCTCTTGAATTTGGGATTTGCTCAAAGAAAGAATTTTGTTGTGCTTTGTTTTCAAATTATAAAACAGTTCAAATATGTTACAAAAGTAGAGAATTATTACTAAATATCATTTTATTAAATTTTAAGATTTCAGTGTACTTCAGCTTATTTTTAAGACATAAAACACAGAGTGAACCCTCTGTGTATTACTCTGATCTATTTCTGTCTTTCTCTGAAGTAGCTACTATCATAGTTCTCCCATTTATCATATTCATGAATATTTTATTTGTTTACTGAATGTTCATGTATCTACAGAAAATATATAGTGCTTATATGGTAATAAATATAATAATCTAAATAGCAGCATGTTGAAACTTTCTTGCAACTTATTTGTTTTATCTTTGTTGGTAAGTGTAGCTCTAGTTCATTTGTATGAATGGCTGTAATTTCCCATTTTACAAACATGTTGCTGTTTATTTCTTCTACTACTGATAAACATTCTGGTTCTCAATTTTTCTTACAAATTACTCTACAATGAACATTTTTATCATACATCTTTCTTCACTTGTGTGGATTTCTCTGTGCTCTGTACTTAGTAAAATAATATTTAGGTTATTTGGGGTGTTTTCTCTCTAAAATGGCTATACCAATTTTAGACTCTATGTATTATATTTTTTCTGGTCTGTCTTTGTCTTATTTTATATGAAGATTATATTTGTCTACATTCTCTATTTTATAAAAGGTTGTAATATAACATAAGGATTATCTGTTCTCAGCATGACTGGCAAAAAATATTTCGTATCACAGTTTGGTGGTATTAAGATAGCTAGGAAGATAGCTAGCTAGATAGCTAGATAGCAAGATGATAGATAATAAATAGGCTTGAGAAGAGAGATTTGATTAACAATTCATTTCTTCAATGTTTGTTGATTTATTGACATTTCATATATTCTTGAATCAATTTTTGTAACATTTTTCTACAAAATATCAATTTTTCCTAGGTTATCAAATATTCATAGTACTCTCATTATTTTTTAACCTCTACTGTATCTGTAATTATATCCCTTGTCTTTATGTTCTATTTTTTACCTCAATTAGTCTTTTTGTGGTTTAGTACATTTTTGTTTAGTTTTCCTTTTCATAGATCGCTCTTATACAACAGTTTTTGCTCCTGTTTAACTCTGTATTTCTGTTTTTTGTTTTGCTAATATCTACTCTTACTTTTATTATTTCCTTTAAGCTACTTTCCTTAGGCTTATACTATTGCTTTTCCTCAGCTTCTTAAATTGCATATGTAACATACATCTTCACTCTTTCATGTCCTTTCTTTGCTGTAATCCACATATTTTGTCATTAGCAATTACCTTTAAGTTCAGTTCCAAATGCTTTTAAATTTTCATTGAGTTGTAAACAAAAAGCTACTAAGAAGTGCAGTTTGTCCCCAAATACATAGTTTTGTTTGGTGTAAAATCATCTTTCATCAATAAATCCTGATTTCACTTTTCTTTCTGATGAGAGTATATGGACAGTTATTTAAACACTTTTTTGCAAACTAATATGTAGTCAATTATTATAAATGTTGCATAGAATTTGGGAAAAATATTACTTATGTGTTAGGTATATGTTCTAATAAGTAACTGATATGGTTATGCTTTGTGACCCCACCCAAATCTCACCTTGAATTGTAATTCCATAATCCCCATAATAACCACATGTCAAGGCAGAGACCAGGTGGAGGCAATTGAATCATAGGTGGCAGTTTCTCTCATGCTGTTCTCACAAGAGTGAGTGAGTTCTCACAGATCTGATGGTTTTATAAGGGGCTCTTACCCCTTCGCATAGCACTTCTTCCTGCCGCCTGGTGAAGAAGGTGCCTTGCTTCCTCTTTGCCTTCCATATGTTTTATAACATATGAAAACACACTAAAACACCAACTTATGGTACTATCTTGCTACTTTGGCAACTAAACTATTGTATTCTTGCAACAGCTTTTAGTTCTTGTTTCATCAAATAGTTTTCGATAAATTTGTGCTATTTTTAGGCATAACATGGAGTATTATTGTTTACTTAAATTTAAGTAACATAGTTAATCATTTTGGGTGATTGTGTTATTACTTTATTACATACCTTGCCTCTGAATTTTCTTTTCCCACCCTGATGCTAAATAATCCTTAAACATTCTGTGAAGGTCTAGAGATGGTATACTTTTTTACTATTTACAAGTCTGAAAAATAACTTTATTTAACTTTCACTCTCAAATAATAGTTTAGCTGGACATATTATTAGAGGGTGATTGCCATTTTTCCTAAACATATTGACTATATATCTTCATTCTTTTTTCAGTCTTTACTGTCCCTGCTGAAAAATTTGATAAATTTTTTACTCCCATCTAGGTAATCTGTCACTCTGCTCTTGTAGCTTTTAAAATCCTAGAAGGGTACCTTTCCTTTGCCCCACTTGTCTACCATCAACTATAAAAACAACTATAAAGGGAATTTTGATGAGGGGAAAACAGACCACAAGGTTCAAACTTTTAAACTTGTATTTAATAATAAGATCCAACCTGAGTCAAACCATCCCAATTCACTTAATAAATAATTATGGAGTATTATATTTGCCAGACAAGCAGCTAGGTATAGGATATACTATGTCTGACATCAGTTTATCAAGATACATGGAGGTGGGGGCATAGGCACACATCACTTACACTTTATGGTCCTGAACTGACAAGATTAGCATACACCATTCATTTTTTTAATATTGTTTGGTTGAATAATTCTTCAATTTAAACATTTTTTGACCTATTTATATTATGTGATAAGGTTTACCATGAAAGCTCTGACTTAATTTGGCCTAAACACATCACTGAAGAAATATCTTCTACTGTCAGGGACATTACAGTCTAATAAGTGAGTAAGAAAATATGAAGAAAAACACAAAATATCTTAAGAATTATGTAAACTTTTCTCTGTAAGCATCGGCATTCCTAGAGCCCATATTGTCCTAAAAATTTCATTTGCCCAAATTAAAATAAAGATTCGAGCCGACGTAATACATTATTTGTGAGAGCTTTTTAGATGGAGAAGAAAATAAGATAAATTTTGTTAATTCAAAATAATATCTCCTTTACTCTGAATGCCATTACTTTTGTCAAAGGCTATTTATTTATATATACTTTCTTAGTTAGCAATAAGAATAATACCATGAGTAAATTCCTTGGCAGATGAAGACTTTATTGAGATCCAGTAAAGTTAAGTGAGTGGCTTGGTTACACGCCCTTCCGGTCAAGCAGTTAGGCTTACTTCTATGCCTTCTGTATGTAAGTGTAGTTCTCTCAAGCAACTTAGGCAGAGTTTGTAAGTGGTTTCACCTAAAAATTTTCCTACTCTTTTACCTGTTAAGAACCATATGCTCCCAAAAAGGGCAATTATTGAAAGAGAAAAAGAAGTCATTAGAACAATAGCATATATCCACATTAGTTTTCAGTTTTATAGTCTGATACCCACACTGTTCATTGACTGTTCACCAAGGTCTATTTGAAAGTTTTTGAAATATTTACTTGTTTCAACTGAGTTTGTTACAAATTAACCAAAAAGTAAATAGGAAGTAAAATTTTACTACTTATCAGAAAGGGATAAGTAGTAAAATTATCTTTTGATAACTAACAGACAGAATAAAGTTAAGATCATTTTCATCACTTTCACAATATTCAGTGAACAGAAACAGAAACGATTTTTCCTGGACTTGAATCACACTCTTAGAAAAGCATCATAATACCTTTTTGTTGTTGTTGTTCTCAGGGGTAAGTTTAATGGTTCAGTGTATTTCCTCTGACTTTCTTGAGGATAATTTGTATAAACTAAAAGTCTAAAACAATACAACTTTAATAAAAATTTTTGGTGTCAGAAACCTTAGGTAATTTGGGCTCATCAATAAAAGAAAGACATTTGTAAGTACAAGAAATACATTTATGTATCTAATTACCATCCAAAGTCTATTCCAAATAAATCTATTATAATTTTAATAAGAACCCATTTTTATCTAGATTTATTCTCTGTAAAGTATTATTAAAAATTATTTAAATGCTATATGCTTTGGTGTGATTTTTAAGTTTTGATTTTGCCAAGGTATGATTTTTTCAGAAATAATGTAAGGTCAAATATTTCTGTTGAAGATAGAGATACTTTTTAATGGAGCAATATATTTAAAACATAAAACACTCATTTTTATCAGTAAAACATTGTCCAAGTAACCAATTAAACAAAAATGAAAAAAATTAATAAGGAAAACTACAATTGGCTCTTAACATGGTCTAGTGTGCAAAACTAGTAATTACGGAGACTTATGTAGCCAGGCATTTCTGTAACTTCTGTTCCCAGAAGTTCAGTACCTCAGAGTTCTCAGTATCCTGATGACCACTTTTACTAATAAAATTCTCATAACTATTTCTTCTACTAGATCTACTTTTTTCAAAAAAACCATTTCCTTGTCATCTTCAAGCATTTGGTTTATACTTTGTCAAAGGTCAATCAATTAAGCACAAATATCTCTTTGCTGTTATCCTTTTCATTAGAAACATTTCTTTTCTGTTCATTCTCTATCTCTAACAAGAAGTTGCTGGTAAATTTGAACTAAATGAAAAGTGCTGAGTCAAAGCAGATTATAATTGTAAGAACAATCTAATTGTTAGTTCTCACTTTCTTCTTCTCCTACCACTGCCTGCCCCTGAAACCCTTATATTATAACATACTGTCAAATTTATTGTATACCCTCACACACTGATACATCATGAGTTCCTATTTCTCAGAATCTCAGGACAAAGACTTCTTAATTATTATCCCCTCCTTCCCTGTGGCGATATCACCTAATCTGTTGTTGTTGGACATAATTTTTGGGATTATAGTGTAGCATCGTAACCTGGACAGGGGGCAGTGGCTCAGCTCCCTCCCCGTGCTCCCCAAAGATGTAACGGGGGGATGGGAGCAGAGCTGCGGGGGCGTCCCAAAGAGCTTCCAGTTTTCTCCCATGTTTTCCCAGATGTGCCCAGGTCCTTGACTTCTCTCATCCCAAGAATGGGAGAAGGGATCCTGGAGGCACGGTGAGCTAACCTTTCCAATAAATATCATGGACCTAAAGAGTTTTGCAGAGAAGCGATTTATTAGGCAGAGAGAACGAGAGAGAAGGAGGAGAGAGAGCTCCCACTGCGGCCATGGGAAGAGATCCAAGGAAGGAATCTGCACAAGTAAGGAGCAGAGAGATTTTAACCTGGCATTTATTTCTGCCTCATTCATGTGCTTGTCCAATGAGAGGAGTTCTTTCAGACTTCCGCTGAAGTGATTCATCTTTGACTTCCACACTGGATTGGCTCCTAGGTCTGCAATGGAGGCCCTTCCTCCCAGAGCTTTTTGGGTTTTTTTTTTTTTTTTTTGAGACAGAATCTCGCTCTGTTGCCATGCGCCAGGCTGGAGTGCAGTGGCAGATCTTGGCTCACTGCAACCTCCACCTCCCGGGTTCAAGCAATTCTCCTGCCTCAGCCTCCCGAGTAGCTAGGACTACAGACGCCCACCACCACGCCCAGCTAATTTTTATATTTTAGTAGAGACAGGGTTTCACCATGTTGGCCAGGATGGTCTTGATCTCTTGACCTCGTGATCCCCCCTCCTCAGCCTCCCAAAGTGCTGGGATTACAGGTGTGAGCCACCATGCCCAGTCTTTTGGGGCTTTTTGAACAAAGACGCACACCTGGAATTTCTAGCCATCTCAGGAAAGTCAGACAAAGAACTTTTCCTGAGCCATCTCTGGAAAGTCAGACAAAGAACTTTACATGGATGGAGGCATGGCATTGGAAAATTCCTGCCTTTGAAACCATGCTCCTTGTGGACTCGGTTTTCCTTAACACAGTCCTTCAGCAGGATTACAGATGGTTACAGATGTATAGTTTACAGAAAATCCCAAAAAGATTGCATATGTATGTATGTTCTCTGTGTTGTCATTGACACCTTCAAAGATTTGGTTGCCTTGGTAAACTACGTTTAATTCTGGAGAATGTAAAACTGTCAATATATTTCCACTATAGCCAAATGTGTTCTGTTATTGGCTCTACATGATTAAATAACATCTGCAAAAGTCCTTATGTCTCTTTGACATTCCATAGGCCTTTCAAAAAAAATTATCATTCACTACTATGCAGCCATAAAAAGGAACGAGATCGTGTCCTTTGCGGGGACGTGGATGGAGCTGGAAGCCATTATCCTCAGCAAACTAACACAGGAACAGAAAACCAAACACCATATGTTCTCACTTATAAGTGGGAGCTGAACAATAAGAACACATGGACACATGGTGGGGAACAACAAACACTGGGGACTGTCATGGGGGTGGGGAGAGGGAGGGCATTAGGGTAAATAGCATGTAGGGGCTTAATACCTAGGGATGGGTTGATAGGTGCAGCAAACAAGAATGGCACACGTTTACCTATGTAACAAATCTGCATGTCCTGCCCATGTATCTTAGAACTTAAAATAAAATTTTAAAAAATTATCATTTGCATCTTATATTCCTATCCTTTCTCTGTTTCATTAGTTCTTGTAATGCCTTTAAGCTTTCATTTTTGAATTTTCAATCTCTTTATACAATTGTCAGAAATCATTTTAACTTCCGAACATCTCTAAAATAAGAGACCAAGTATATATAAGAAGACTTAAAATATTTTCAAGAAGTCCTTGAGATACTTTTTTCTTCTCTATATTTAAATAATGAAGTGAATTAAATACAGAATGTGATATCTATAACATAATATTTCCTCTTTTAAAAGTATATATATTTTACTAAAACCTCATGATTTATGACCGCAATAGTATATCAAAATTCATCTAGCAAGGAAGCTTCTAGAAACTATATAGCAGAGTGGCCAACGCTTAACCTTAATCTTCAATTTTAAATTTTAAGCTGTTTTTGAAAAGCGTAAGTAGGAAAACATGTAAGTTTTTAAAAGCCATAGAATTCTTAAAATGATTAAATAGTATTAGGTCAGCTATTGGCAGTAGCCAAAGGCAAAGAAAGTGATATGCTAATAAATTCATAAAACAAACAGTAAGGTCAAAACATTTTGTGAATCAGTATAGTCTGTATGAAGGAAGTATCAAAGAGGCTGGCAGAGAAATACAGAGAGCAAGATTTCCTAGGATTCTGGAAGCCTAAGCATTGGAAAAGAAGAAGCAGGTCAGCCTGCAGGGGATCTTGAAAATCTGAAAAGGCTCCAGCAAAAGGAGAGAGACACAAAGCAAAAAGCCAAAAAAATAAAAATTGAGCAGAAGCTGAAAGAGCAGATTTTGCATGAAGCATCTTTTCTTTGCTTATTGGGATCTTCAGAAGAAAAGAGCAAATGGCTTTCAGCCAAAGATTGAGAGCCAGAGGTTATTAATTCTCTGCTTTATAAGCTATACTCTCATCCTTTTCTTCAAAGGCCTAACATCTTTGTCACTTTTGTAAATCTAAAGACTTATACTACAAATTCCACAAAGGTGTCCAAACAAACTCATTAAGGATGAAATTATTTTGTATCAGTAGAACTTCACTGTAGACTATCAAAGTAATGTGAAGGCAAGTGGAAAAAGTGTCTACCTAGTTGCTTTTCTTTCTTTCCCATACTCGGGTGAGGAAACTTCTTTTAAACCCACAACCAGCTGTGAGCTAGCAGCTAATATTTGGTTTACGGTATGGTGGGAGAGATCCATTTTATAGATGTTACTGCCTACTATAGGGAATATAGGATTACACTTTTGTTTAGAAATGTCAGTTTCTCAGCTTCTTGGGACTGCTTTGGATTCTCTTAGCTTCTGCAGTGATATTGGTGTTGTTTATTCTTCCTTAACAGGGAGGAAAAAGAGCAAGGACACACGATGGTCCCCAAGAGTCTTTATAATTGTGTCTGCAAACAAAGAGCCAGTTTGCTCAGTTTCCTCACCTGTGTACTCTTCCACCAGGTCAGCTAGGAGTTAAACTAACTCCAAGAATTGTCTCTCCATGTTGCCCTTATTAAAGTCAAACCGTCAGGGAGTCAAAATCTCCTAAGAATTACTTCCTCAGACCACTGATATTGACAGTAAATAACATATTTGATCTTTGGAAAAGGTGAAATTTTTTGTATTTCTTATTACCATCTGAAGGTCTATTCCTAATATTATACTTGCAAAGGATGTTTACAGTGCCAATTAGTCAGAGAAGTTGTGAAGATAAACATTTACCTTTGGTAATACATGATCTTCTTAAACTGGATTCCACGAGAAAATTAATTCAGTAGGAGATTATTTGATTGGCTATTTTCTCAGTTTTCCAGTTTCACATTCTACCATACCACATGCATAGGAGAAAAGAGAGTTCACGACATATAATAAGTGTATTGGGGCAACAGGGTTTAATCCTCCCACAGAATCCCTTTGGAGAAGGGCTGCACAAAGCTTCAAGATTCACATGATTTTCACGAACTGTGAAGGACAGATTTTATCCTACTTGAAAGCTAACAAATTCCTTTGCCACAGTCATTTAGATGCTGGAATAAGACGTGAGACTCCTGGATCAGAAGCATAGGACTTTACTACTCATAGCACAGCAAGCAGCATTGGTTTCATGTTTGCATGTGATCCTTTGCCCCCGAAATTTCATGGGGATAAGGAGGTGTAGTTAAAATGGGTGTACACATTCTCTAAGTTCATGTAACTGCTAAAGAACCCTAAGGTTCAAAAACCCTAGTTTTTGAAAGGGTCTGCTTGCGTATTTGCCCAATCTTTTACCCAGAGAAAAATATTGTCTTTACTATCTTAGCTAGGAAAAATTTAGCCTTCTACTCCACAGGGAGACACTATCTCTGTCTTCTGAAACTATTGCTAGATAAATCTCCTTGAAAAAAAAAATAGTTCAGAGCAAAACTCATCAAGGCTTCTTCACAAGACCTGCAGAAACTCAAGCAACCCACGGAGAATTGTTGCCTAACAATGATCAGCCTCACAAAATCAAAGATGTTTCAGTCCCACGGGTATGCTTCCCCCATTCTCTGATAAAAAAGCTATAGAAAGAGGAGTAACTATGAGTGAATATCAGTCATGGCAAGCAGACACTGTGCAGGAATTGTCTCTTGAAATAACCGAGAAACAAATTAATCTTAGCAAATCACGTGGCAGAAAAATTCAGGTTGGATGTAGATAGTGCACACTCCAAACTATGTGTATATTTTTAACCTCTTCTTAAGAACAGCCACAGTACTATATGAATTAAGGAAACATTAGAGACAGCCTAGATGCTAAGGCTACAGTGTTTAATTTCTTGATTTGGGGGACTAAGACAAAGGATCAAAAACTGTGCTAGTCATCAAGTGTCTGAGAATCATACACAGTTTTGGCAGCCTCTGCAGGCCAGCAGTGAAAGAAATCAGGTAAAATCTCTTGTTACTAAAGGATTCCTGGCACAAAACTTGTCAGTTACACTGGAAGTCAGGGGAGAAATTTATTACAATTTCAGTTTCTGCCGTACAGTCTTTTTTGTGGTTAATAAGTGAGATGTCTGAGAGCATTCTGAAGCCTGGACCATATGTCCCATAGTACAGTGGAAGACACAGGAGCTGACCCTCATCACTGAAAGAATAAACAAATAAAATTAACACAAAAACTAACATGAATATTAGTCCTTATCTTGAACCTCCAAATTAAAGATTTGGTATTCGAGAAATATATTTGCTGCTAACAGCCTGAACTACCTCACATATTCTCTTTAGAAAACGACAACATAGAGTCATTAAAAGCAGCCCTAGTTAAAAATTAATGTACCTCCTCCAAGCTCCTAATATTGGCTATAATTAAATATCATATAGAAAAACAGCAGTCATTGTCCTTGTGAATCTATTAGTTTGAATCATTTTTTCATTCAGTATATAATTTTATTGTCAAAATCAGGTTAAAATAACTCAAAGGTAGTATAAAGTTGATTTAGTCAACTTTTAAAAAATAAATATAATTCTATTTCTCTAATATTTAGGATTAACTTTATCATTCTAAAATCACTTTCCTCTTAGAGTTACTGTTTTGCAATCAGAGACATATATAGGTAGATAAAATCCAAGGATAAGCTGTTTTATGTTTATGTAAATATATTATTGATAAATTTGTCAAATCTATAATTAAGTAATACCATTTGAATAATATCAGGAAATAGTTAAGAACTAGAAAACAAATGAAAATGGTATATAGGCAGATCATGTATATCTGACCTAATCTATGCAATAAACCATACATAGCCGTATATATGAGCACACACTCATTTGGATTTATACATATTTCTAATAAACTTAAATATGTGATTTTCGGGATTATAAAAAGATCAAAATATCAGAATAGTAATAGGGAAAATTATATTCTAATGCAGACAAGTGAAAATGAAATAAAATAGGCCAAGAAGCATACGAAAATTTTCTCAACATAATTAGCATCACACAGAATTACCACATGACCCAACAATTACAATCCTTGCTATACACTGATGAAGTCACAAAAGCTCACATATTGCTTGATTCCATGTATATAAATGTTTGCCACAGGCAAAGCTACAGAGACTGAAAGTGGATTAGTGGTTGCTAAGGAAGGACTAGGATAGTTGGGAGTAACCCAACAGACTGTTAAAAGGTTAATACTAAAGATTTTCCTTTGGGAGTGGATAAAGTTGTTCTAAAATTGTTTTGAGTGCTGGATACGGTGACTCACACCTGTAATCTCAGCTACTCAGAAGGCTGAGACCGGAGGATTGCTTGAGTCCAGGAGTTCAAGACTGGCCTGAGCAATGGCAGAGTGAGACCCCATCTCTACAGAAAAAAAATTTGATTGAGGTCATAATTGTGCATCTCTGTGACTATACTAAGAATCATTAAATTGTACACTTTTTAATTGGGTAAACAGTATGGTATGTGAATTTATCCCAAAAAAGCTGTTGCAAAATAAATAAAAATAGATTACATTACAAACAACAACAAAGGGCCCCATTAAGCTCTCTCTGTCCTTTGGCTAATAGAGTCTTCAAAGGCAGAGCATTCCTTCTATAATTGCATATTTCTCTTAAGAAAATAATAATTATTCTTTGTTGTAAAATATTTCTAGCATCCCTTGTACAAGTCATGTGATTTTTAAAAATACCACCTTAATCTCTGTGATTCCAAAGCAAAACATCTACAAATTTCAAATAAGATATTTATAAATATCTCCTAAATAAAACCATATATCCCCTACTTCCCAAGAAGTATAATAGAATACAATATTAATTATGCTGTCCCTCTAGCAACATAAAAAAAGAAAAATGTTTGATGATGGTATTGTGTACATTTTTGTATATTCCATTGTAACTCTTTTATTTGCTTCTCTAGGCTCTTCACTGAAAAGAATGCCAAATGCCTCTGGAAGTAATAAAGAGACTGAACTAATCTAAAATTCTGTTTGAAACTCTCAAGTCATTTGGAACCAATATATGTTGTCATTATCCCATTCCAGTCTATACTAATTCCTGTCCATCCTCAATTACCATAAGTAAATGATACAGTGTCAGGAAAACTAGCCCTAGCAATTTCTGTAACACAACATGCTTAATGTAGTTCCACATAAGCTCTATCCTTTAAATGTTTGTTAACTCAGCTTCCCTTAGTCTTTCTCTTAAGTGACTGAAATGGAACAGTAGACACAGCTACTGTATATTAAAATGCACAGTGAAGTATAATTCTTCTTTTACCAATGGTTTGCATTATTTAAGGATGGGAAGCATGGAAGAAATTTGCATATTTTAGAGAATACTAAGTAAGGGTATTCTGAATAGATTGTAGATATATCTGTAGGGAATAGCACCTTTAAACCTAATATACACACCTACACACACTCACACACACACAGACAATATGCTCACACACATATACACACACACCAGTTAAAAAGAAGTAGGAATCTCAAAGGACAAAACCAGCCCTGAAAGCAAATCAGGCTGTTGTTCCCAGGCTGGAGAATTGAAAGAATCTATGAAGTTTTGAGCCTGAAATAGCTAACGGCACCTGCAAACAGTTTAGAGCCTGCAACTTATCAAGCACTTTTCTGTGCTCTAAGGATAAGACTCTAAAAAGGAGAATCGAAATTCCCTTGCTCAGACAACTTTTATGTTTATCAGAAGAAAATGACATTAAATAAATGAATACACAATACACCATACAAAATCTCTTAGGAGTATGAAGAAATAACACAAGGAAAGAGAATGAAGAATAATGAAAGTGTGTGTGTGTGTGTGTGTGCATATGCATACACACTAATGTATATAGGGTGCACAAAAAAGACTACCAGGAATAGGGGTTATCAAAGTAAAAATCTGATTAAAATAAGAGAGTGAATAACGCAGCACTGGAGGAAAAAGATGCTAGCCAACGAGGAGGGCAAGTACGGTCTTTTTTTTTCTATAAAACATTGATATTTAATTTTGTAATTAAAGTGACATAGCAAAATAAGAATGTTATTTCTAATGTAAATATTTTAGTCAAAGTTGCATCAGAAATCAAATATTTCTTTGATCTTTTCCAAAAGACTTGTTATTAACAACCATTATAGTTGTTAATATTATATAGTGATACATTGTTTCAAATATATTATAAACCTTTCTCTTTCTCTTTATATGTGAAATATAAAATTACTCATTTCATAACATGATTCATATTTGAAAACATTTTAAATGGCATGAAGACTCTCACAGAAAATGCCACTGGAATCACACACAATGTTCTAATGCTTGAAAGTGCCAAGCACAATGCTTGACACATATTAGGTACTTCATAAATGTTTGTTCACTCATTCTCTCATTTGCTCATGCACTTATTCAAAGAAATTCAGGATTAAGGAGAAATTGTATCATAACAAGAATTACAAGCACGATCTTTTATCAACACATTTGGCATTTTGGCAATGGAGAGTGGAGAATATGAGAGGATAATGATCAAGATTTCAAACTGCTTGGCTAAATTCTACCAAAATATACTCATTGCATTTCTAAGTCCAAACTCTTCATGGCAGAGACAAGATTGGATTTCTGAAGTAGAAAAGAAGGGCATTGTCACCAGGACAGAATCAGCAAGGGAGAAAGTAGTTGAAGTGAAATTAGTGAAATATCAAAAACCAAATTACAAAGCTATGATTAAGATTTTATTTGATGTATAATGACAAGAATTTTAAGAGCATTTAGAGGAGAACTGATACAAACTAAGCTTCACTTTTAAAAGATTACCCTGGCAATTTTGTGGAGAATAGACTCTAAGACAAGAGTGGATAAAGGTAGACCAGTTAGATGATCTGGGCACACTAGGAGTATAGATGAATTAGGATTCAGAGGTAGGATTGGCAAGAAATGTCAGGCTGGGTTATATTTTGAATGTTGATTCAACATCACTTGTTAATGAATTGGAAGTGGGTAGATGAAATAAATAAGAAATTATACCTTTTATTCCATGGCTGATTGAATGAAGGAGGGTGCTATATACTAAAATGGAAAAAACAAAGAAGAATGCATTCAAAGAACAGAGTTAATCAATAGTTCTTATTAGCAGACATCCAATTAACAGTATTGAATAGGCAATTGGATACATGTCTGGGATCCAGAGTAAATGTTAGGATTCAAGACAGCTTTACAGGGCATCAGTTTATGGTTGATAACCTTGCTAGAGCATAATCTAAGCTACTATTACACAAAGATCTAAAAATACAATGACAGAAGTTAATTTCACTTTCATTTAAAAGTCCAGTGGCAAGGGGCTACCACATAACTCTTGGAATTAGTATATTTCTAATGAGGCTATTTGATTTGACTCATCAACCCTAGGCAAAGCTGTTGCTATTTTAGAGAGAAGTAAGTTCCTTTCCTGATTTAACCCAGAGTGCATTTGTTTGGTTTTGAACCACAACCACTTTTCACACAGTGAGACCCATCATCAAATTCAGTATTCTGTTGTAACAGTACTTGGGTGTTCAAACTTATACATCTATAGAGTACCAGGCAGTGTGGTAGACTCTAAATATACAATAAATAAAAGAGATTTGGTGCCTGCCTTAAAGAGAACAAAATCTATAAGGCAAACAGCATAACATCGAAAAGTGATTCAGTCTACAGGAGAAATACAGTGTTTAATAAAGATACCTAGGAAAGAAATGCCCTTAAGCTCAACTTTCAGGTTTCAGCTTGTAGACCCCTACCTGCTGACTTACAAAATGCTTTGCTTTCCAAATTAGGACCTTCCTATCTAACCTGCATCTGGTAATTTTCTTAAAAAGTTTTACATTTTGTCATAGAATACCACCCAATCTGGCCCAAGTGAGTTTCCTTCTTTTTCTCAAAGTAGATCAAAAATTATCATCTTGTATTGAAGCTTCAACACTCAAGAAGGAAAAGGGGTCTACAATCTGCGTAGCAAGCAATGTCTGTACACTGTATAAATACTGTATCTTGTCTACATTTTGGGTTAAATATGAGCTTCCATAATGATTTATTGGAGTATTGTTTGCTAAATATTTTCTTTTTCTTTCTTTCCAACTTTTATTTTAGGTTAAGAGGGTACATGTGTAGATTTGTTACATAAGTAAATTGCATGTCACGGGGGGTTGATGTACAGAGAATTTTGTCACCCAAGTACCTGATCAGTAGTTTTTCAGTCCTCACCCTCTTCCCACCATGTACCTCAAGTATGCTCCAGTGTCTTTTGTTGCCATGTTTATGACCATGATTACCCAATGTTTAGCTTCCAGTTATAAGTGAGAACATGCTGTATTTGCTTTTCTGTTTCTGTGTTAGTTTGCTAAGGATAATGGCCTCCAGCTCTGTCCATGTTGCTGCAAAGGACATGATTTTATTCTTTTTTATGGCTGCATAGTATTTCATGGTGTATACATACCACATTTTCTTTATTCAGTCCACTGAACATTTTGAATATAACCCCTGCCTATACATAGTACTACAAAATCTATATGAATGCAATTGTAATTGTCACATGAAAGACCACGTTAAAGCATTAATAAATTCACTACAGCTTCTTGATAGCATGTAGTTGTTCAACAAAAGGATGCAAAAAGGACAAGTATTGATTTTACTGTTTATATTTGTGTTTCTTATAGTCTATTCTTCCCATGGCAGTCAAAGCAAATGTATTAAAAATAAATCTAAATCATGCATTCCATTCAGAAAACTCAAATGACTTCCCATCTCTTTCAATGACCTACGAGTTCCCACATAATTTCTTCTTCTTCTTCCTGCACTCCTCATCTCTTTCTATTCTCCCTCTTGTTCACATGATTCTAGTTATATTGGACATACTGCAGTTCCTCAAGCTAAGCAAGTTTCAGTCTTTTGCAGTCACTGTTCTCTCTCTCTGGAATGTTCTTCTCAAAGATATTTAGCTATCTTTCTCCCTCACATTCTCATTACCTTCCCAGATGTATAAGAAAATACTGTTGGAGTCCCATCCAGACCCCTTTGACTGACTGGGCACCATCCTCAGCTGCTGTTGGTGCTGACTAAACAAAAACTTACAGCTGACCCTCATTTATCCCAGACCACTGATCTCAGCCAAAAGAAGGTGCCTTCCCTCTAGGTCAGGCCACATGACCTCAACAAGCGACCAACTGACACAGACTACAAAAAGCCCAGAGGGCTACCTCAAGGAGGGGCAGATTCTGTAGTACCATTGCTGCTCCAGAATTTCTTGTGGTTTATCTGAAAGTCTCCAGCAGAGCCAACGTTCTTGCTGATCTTTCACCCAGCTCTCTCCTGTTTGTCTCACTTTTCTTGTGCTCGTAATCCTCTTCCCTCAAATAAATCTTTGGAACATGAATCTTCATCCAGGCTGTACTTCTAGGAAACAGACCTAAGAGTTGCCTTCCTTAACCACCACACACCCAAGAACTCTCTGTTTCTCTTATTTTACTTATTACATAGCTCTGGTTGCCATATTTCATAACATGCTTTTATCATTTATTTTTGTGTATTCCCTTTTTCTTTCAGTAGTATGTAAACTCCATGAGATTAGGAACTTTTTTTGTTTGCTATATTCCCAAGCCTGCAAAACGACTTACCTTATTATAGTTATTCAATAAACAGGCATTGCTGAATGCATGAATAAATAACATGAGACAATGAATATATTTTATCATTACTTCAAGATGCCTTGGCTGGGCTCAGTGGCTCATGCCTGTAATCCCAGCACTTTGGGAAGCCAAAGTGGGTGGATCACTTGAGGTCAGGAGTTCAAGGCCAGACTGCCCAACATGGTGAAACCTGTCTCTACTAAAAATATAAAAAAATTAGCTGGGCATGGTGTAATCCCAGCTACTCAGGAGACTGAGGCAGGAGAATCACTTGAACCCAGGAGCTGGAGGTTGCAGTGAGCCAAGATTGTGCCACTGCACTACAGCCTGGGAGACAGAGCAAGCCTGTCTCAAAAACATCCAAAAAAACAAAAATGATGCCTTGTTTTCAAAAACACTGGGAACCAATGGCCTGAATTAATTTCATTTACAGTAAAGAATGACTCTGTTAGGAACCACCATGTGTTCTAAGCTCTTTCAAACTATATCAACACAGGGTAAGCTGTGAGAATTCATTCATTAACATACCCTTCACAAGCCTTCCGGACTTTATAAACTCAAAGTCTTTATCTTGCTGTATTGTCATAATTATTCAAATTTCCCTCTGGATTTCTTAATTAGCCTATGATTCTTAAATAAAAATTTGTTTTCAATCAGCAATATTTTAAACTCAGATCTTAAAAGCTCATACTGAAAACAACTAAATGAAAATTTATATATTTTAACAATGAAAGCTATTAAATAAGGAATGCATTATAACTATAGAAGGGCCAGTGTGCACATCACTCATATTTAGTCAGAGACAATTCAGTCTAGGGAAGTTTCTGAAAATTGATTTTAAAGTAAGGTAATAGTTATTTTATTACACAGACACTATTTGACTGTAAAGCCAGCAAAAAAGGAATGGAGCCTACATCAGAGCTTTTATATGAAGGAAATACTGAAATTGGATATGACACATCAAAAATATTTAAATATGAAACTACAGAGACTCTGGCTGAGTTGCAGCCTCTTCAGTTCACATGCTCTCTAACAGAATTCAGCCTTGATGAGTGTTTGCAGAAAATTGTCTTGATTGTCAACCACACTCCACAAAATGATGGGTAATTTGACTTTTACAGATTTAAAAAGTCAGAAAGGATTTGAGGTTGCCTGCCAACTCCACAGAAGTCTTTTCATTAATCAATAAATCAAGTTTTATTTAATTTTTTCACAAAGAGAATTTTGTGGTCATAAAGGCCTGCAGTCTGCTCCATTAAAAATAAAGAAAAATTCTAAAGAGACTCTCTCAAACATATTCAAATACAGGACTTGGGAAGATATTTCATTCTAATTTGGGAGTACATAATGAACGTACTTCTTTGCAGCTAGCATTTAATGCCATTGCTTTTATGGTTTATGATGTAAAGTTTGTTTCTTTTTATTCAACAGAAAGGTCAATGTGATTAATAATTAGAACCATGACTCTGAGAGAAGAAGACTGTAATTAGACTATTTTTCAGTGAATAATGAAGTGTCGGAAAAAAAGAAAGTGAAACCTTTGTGTCAGCAAAACCGGTTTACATAAGGACAGGAAAAGTGATTCTTTTATGCAGATGCACACTTACGTGACCTTCCAATAATCTAACTTAATAATTTAATAATTATAAATATACACAAAAAGCACAGTCTAGATATTCAAAATAAAGCAATGGTTCTCAACCCAAAGTGATTTTGCCCATAAGAAGAGATTTGGCCATTTTGGTTGTTATGACTAGAGGGGTGCCACTGACTTTTAGAGGGCAATGTCCAGGAATGCTGCCAAACATCTTACAATACCCAGACAGTGCCTCACAACAAAGAATTACCCAGTTGCAATGTCAATAGTGCCAATTTTGAGGAACTCAAAACTTACAAAACCTTTTGATTTTGAAATTAACAAGTAAGCTTTAAAGTATCCCAGAGTAATTGGAGCTCCATGGTGAGATGGCTATCTATTGACATTATATTGTGACATACATTTTGTAACCATTGTTGATTGAAAGGGGAAAAAATGAAGGACAATATATGACTTAGAACTGAGCATTCAGAGATAGTACTGGGATTCAGTACACATAGATCTCATGTAAATGCCCATTGGGGATATTTATTTATTGGGTAGGAGGTAGGTTAGAAGCATTCTACCACAAACTCCCTATGTGGCAGAGTTTTAGGGGAATAGTTATGAAGATCCTCCAATCTTCATCGATCCAATGACAGTCAGTGAGCAAATATTTATTGAGGGCTTACTCCATGCCGGACACTGTTTGTGTTTTGGCCAACATGGTTAATGTGATCCCCGCATAGAATTCCCTTTTCCAATACTGCTTCGCTTTAGGAAAATGATAGTTCTTTCATTCAAAGTTATTGTTTTTGTTTCTTTTGCATTCCTGTAACTATTTTCCGCAAAGATTTGGAGCAAATTCATGGTCATTGTACAAAAATTAAAAACTGATTTAGAAAAGGCTTATTTTTCACTTTTCTGGTTCCCAACATAGCAGAAAGACTGAAAAGCATTTAGCTGATCACCAGATATTTTCTTCCTCTGGAGAACTCCTGGCCCAAAGACAGGCCAATGCCCCTATTACAGACTGAATTGTGTCTACTCTATTCACAAATTGTTATGTGGAAGTCCTAATGCCAGAATGTGTACCTCAAAATGTGACTGCATTTGGAGACGGAGTCTTTAAAGAGGTAATTAAGATTAAATGAGCTCGTTGGGCATAGATTCCAATCTAGTATTACTGATGTCCTTAATAGAAAAGGAGATTAAACCACAAAAGCAGGCACAGAGGGAGGACCATGTGAGGACATAAGGAGAAGATGGCCATCTACAAGCAAAAGAAAGAGGTCTGTAAAGGAGTAATATTGCTGAGCCCTTGATCTCAGACTTTTAGCTTCCAGAATTGTGAGAAAATAAATTATTATTGATTAACCTACCCAGTCTGTGGTACTTTATTATGGTAGCCCTACAAATAAATAATGTTGGACGGATACTGGATGAGCAAGGACTATGAAATTTTCTGGACTTCCCCCCAGCTGAAAGTGTAGGCCTGGACAAGTTATCTAAACCCTGTAAATCACAGATTCTCTATTGGTAAAATGATAAAATTAACTGGGTGATTCTATCATTTCTGAAGCTAAATTGCTACATTTTTACGAAGAAACAAATAATTAAAAATATTATTTTATCAAGTTTTGAACTTGTTTTTAATATCAAAAGATTATTTAAATACATAGCCGAACCTCACCTTTTAGAAGTCAGTAGTATCAAAACATGTAGAGCAAATGACTTGAGGTTAATTACTTTTATAAGCTAACATAGTAGAAAGTTTTACAAGCCAATCATTTATAAATTATTAAAAATATGATTTTTATAAGAAACATTGCCTCTGAAAATGTTACATGACCAATGAAAGAGTTAAAATTTCATAACTATTCTGTTTGTCAGATGGATTGACATAAATTGATTAAAATAAGAAAACCTTTCAGGCATTTATATATTTCTCTGTTTTTCTTTGTTTAATTGCATCTCAATCTGCCTACTATTTTTACAGGCTAACAATAATTAGATGAGTAACAACTGATGAGTTTTCCTCAGCAGGACTTTGAGTAACATATTAAAGAAAAGTGTTAAATAAAGCGAATACATAAAAGTAATAGGTTAATCAAAGGGAAGATTGCAAATGGTGGCAAAAACTCATGGCACTTGAATTATTAGAAAACAATGACAAGGGACTATGTGAAGAAAGTAATTGAAGAAAACAGATATACTTTCAAATTGCCTTGCCCAGAATAGCAAACACTCTGGCCATTAGCTTTAAGTATGAAGAATATAAAATATTTATCTGCATAATATTTTATATTTTAGTCATAAAATTAAAACTGAGCATCATATTTTAGATTTTGACTGTATCTAGGGAAGGAGAAACAATATGAAAAAAAAAAAAAAGAAAAAGAAAAACCATTGGCCTAAAAAGTCAAACCATCTGGTGAAGTCGTGAATGACTGAGTTGAACAGCAGGGGAGCCTACTGTTAATCATTTTTACAGTCAATTAAGAATTCTGTAGAGAATATATTGAAGAGTAGTATAAAATGTACAGTGTCTCAAATAAATTGCTTAAGAAAAAAATCAAAATCAGTTAACAGATACTGTATTACTTTCAAACTTGAATAATTTAAAACTTAACCAGAAAAAAAGAAGTGTTTGCTTATTGCTGTGATGGAGCTATGTCCTCTAAATTTTAAGAATCCTCTCTACTTGATTATGTTGTTGATGACATTCCAAGAGGATTGGAAAAGTGTCTATCTCCTACACTTGGTAAAACCCAGGATATATTTATTATTAATGCTTCAATTTTGAAACACATGACAAAATCTATCTATCTTTAGTTGTAGGTGACAAACTGTTTGAAACTGAATACAATTAAACATTCTTTGTAAATTAATATTTTATGTTGCTAGCTCTCCTCACAAATTCAATCTTTCCTTCTCCTCTTTCTTCCTTGTTTTGTTGGGGTTTTTTTCTTTCATTTAAAAAAAGAACTTATTTTAGCTTACCTGAGATTAGGATACAAAACTAAACTACAGACTTGACTTTTCATCCTTCCTAGAAGGACAGGTGTGGCCAAGAGATTAAGTTTAGATCAAATAGGATGTGATCTCAAAAGACATGTGCAGTATAGATTCATTGCCTTGAAGATGAAGCCAATCATTCTGAACTTCCTTTCTTCTGCCTCCAATCCACGTGGAAGACGATCATACCCTATGTAATGTTGGAACATCAAGCAGGATATCATCCTATCCTAAACATGGATCTATGACTCTCTGCAGTAGACCTATTCCACTCTCTCCTTTGGTGAAAATATAAGGAAACAGCCTTCAATTTCACGTAAAATAATTATTTTTATTCATTTCTTATAAAGATTTATCTTGTATCCTACCTAATATAAAAATTTGGTAGAGATATAAGATACCACAATAATAAATACTCAAAATATTTGTCATTGCCTTAGCAATTAGGTGGATGAAGGGTAAGAAACAGATATTAAATTGTGAGAAGCTAATAACCTATTTTATTCCACAAAACTGATAGAAAAAAATGCAACCTATGAGAAATTGGAAGCCCAGCAACATTCATGCTGATCTTATTGCTCTAGAAAACTGATTGGAAAACTCAGGATATTGTTGAGTGTTTATGGATCCTTGCTTTTAGAAAAGTCCTTCAGGATAAAAATGAGCTCATGTATAACAGGCCAGTTTGCAAGAAGAGATTGAAGGAAACTGGGTTTTCTTAATGGACACCCTTTCTCTCTGCAGCATTTCATCTACTTTGACTGAGAGATGTGTGGCCTCACAGAACTAGAAAAATTAACTACTTTTGTGCTGCAAATAGCAGAAGCTAAGTCTATCCTTCAGTGTCTTTCTTAAAATCCTCTCAGTAAGAATTTTTAGTCAAATAATGGGAGCAACCTAGGTTTGACGTTCAGGTAAACTTCCTAGTTAAAGCCTGTATTTTTAGATGACCTTTGTATTAGTCAGGTTTCTCTAGAGGGACAGAACTAATAGGATATATATATATATCCTATTAGTGTGTGTGTATATATATAATACTTAATAAACTCCTGTGTGTGTGTGTGTGTGTGTGTGTATACATATATATATACACACACATAGGAGTTTACTAAGTATTAACTTACAAGATCGCAAGGTCCCACAATAGGCTGTCTGCAAGCTGAGGAGAAAGGATAGACAGTCCAAGTCCCAGAGCTGAAGAACTTAGAGTCTGATGTTATAGGGCAGGAAGGATCCACCACGGTAGAAAGATGTAGGCTGGGAGACTAGGCCAGTCTCTCCTTTTCACGTTTTTCTGCCTGCTCTATATTCGCTGGTGGCTGATTAGATTGTTCCCATCAGATTAAGGGTAGATCTGCCTTCCCCAGCCCACTGACTCAAATGTTAATCTCTTTTGGCAACACTCTAGCTTTGGTAAAGTAGACGAGAACATTCTAGAGGATAATGAAGCAAAAGAATAAATGAAACCATGTACCTGAAATGACCTAGGAAGGCTGGCCACCCCAGCCAGCCTAGACTGCTCACTTCCGGATTGTTACATTCAAGAGGAATAAACTTAGGCTTCAAGTTTGTATCTTGGACTCTCTTATAGTAACATCTGAGTCTGCATCCTCACACAATTTTATATAAATTTAACCTAATAAACTCATAGCTACAAAGGACAGTTAGAATTGAGAAATAAAGCCAAATTTATAAAGGCATGTTTCTGAAAGAAAATGGTAAACTTTTATAGAACAGGCATGATGAAAGATTATTTTTAGTGGAAGCAAGGAAAGTATCAGATAGTTTCTGGAAGACCTGCTGTGATGGATGTTTTCCACACAGATGTTAGACTCAGGCACTTTATTTAATTTCAAAAGGTGTACCATATGTACATCTGTCTCAATAAACAATCATATTTTATAATTATAAGACTCTTTAAATCATCTGTCAGACACATCCAGATGCCAAATAAGTCAAAACCTTCACTGTTAAAACCACTACTCAAAAATAATTTATACACTTGGGAAATGAAAATTAATGATTCTGAGAGCATTTCTGAATGTGCTGTTATATGCCCAAGATTGTACAAAGTCTTCAGGACATGGACAAGGATAAGACATTGTACCTACAATCAAAGATGTTCTAACCTTGTTGAAGGTACAATAATCTACTTTAAAACATTTTTAAGTTGCTATTTAAAATGCTTCTAGCTATAATTTAATTGAAAAATTATTAGTATTTACATGTAATGTACCAATGTGTTAAAAACTAAATAACTAATGTAGATGATGGGGCAATGGATGCATCAAACCACCGCCATGGCACATGTATACCTATGTAACGAACCTGCACATGTGCCCCAGAACTTAAAGTATAATAAAATAAATAAATAAATGAAATAACTAAGACATTGCTCCTCTCATAAAATAACTTATGAGATGGGAGTGTGAAAGAGAAAGAAAAGATTCAAATAAATCTCACACAGACACACACAGTTACACACAATTACACATGTAAATAATATAAAACAGATGTCAAAAAAAGAAACAAATAAAATGTATTAGCCCTACAGATAGTCTGGTAAATTATAGGAACCAAGATTCCTAACTACTGGGAAATGGTTAGGAATAGAAAACATTTATTTACCCATCCATTCAACCCATGTTTTTAAAAAGGCATTTATTTTGTATCTTGTATTATGTTCTAGGTACTAAAGTCCTGCTGATGGCCACAAGAGTGTCCCCTGAACAACAGCTTAGTTTTGCAATGCAGCTATTCTGGCCAGGTGCTGGCTATGCCCAGGTCAGTGGGAATGCATGACCCTGCTCTCAAGGAGCTTACAGTCAAGAGAAGAAGGAGTAGGGGTAGCAGACAGCATTACCCATGGAGACGAGACAAAATAATGAGCAAAGTCAAAGGAAAGGACAGTTGAGGAAGGAAGGTAGCATAACAATATTCTGACAAATTAGGGGAAAAATAGAAATACAGTAGCAGTCAGTGTCAAACATTGGGAATAATATATTGTAAATAAAACTATAAATAATATTTGAGAAGCTCATAATCTAATGGAAGAAGTGTAATTGGAAACAAGTTATTATAAAATACTAAGATAAGTGTTTTATTCAAAGACATATGCAGCATCATGAGAGCAGAAGGGTCAGATGGCTTCTGCTTTAAGAGAATCGGGATGGGTGAACAAATTGTTTAATGAGTACTGTACTTATTTTTGGCTGACTGCATGAATCAATAATTCATATTTATGATCTTTCATTTTTCTCTGGTTTGCACCAAGGTGTGTGTGTGAGAAACAGAGAGAGAAATTCAAGACGTTTATTTAAAATGATAAAGCATATAATAAAAAAGGAGCCAAAAAATGGAAAGGGGCACCTAAATTTAAACTTTAAGACTGAATTTGTTTTTGTCAGTCCTATGTGTTATCTTACTAACCAAAAATACCAGTTAAAATTATGCTGTGCTCCAGATGTCAGATAACTTCTTATTCTCTAATGCCTACAGCAACTTGCACTACCTTTATATTGACTTTGGCTTAGAATTAAACACTTCTTTGAGTGTCCCTGAAAGGATATACTAATGCATAGGTAAAATTAATGGTTAGTTTACTGATGATTCCATAAAAAACTCAGAGGAGGGCATTTACATCCTCTAGAGTAAACAACCTAAAAATTAGTATCAATCTTTTGGTATGTAAAATTTTTCCCCTGAACACTCTGCCATCATGAATCATACTGGCCTTCCTCTCACTCAGATCCCAGCCTAGATGCTTCCCTCTCTCTGATCTTCTTTTCATTCTGTTATCCTTATTTCCTCCTGCCCTATCTCAAGAGCCTGAAAGTTCATCTCTATGTCTAATGCACAACAGTTAGCAATGTATTTTTTTCTTGAGCATGTACTTGGGGTCTTATGCTCTACCTTCATAGACTAAACAAAGTATATTTTCTCAAGAAATGCTGATAATTTTTCTTAAGAGAATTCCATTGGCCAAGATGAAGTTTTTCATCTTACTGCATTATGAATCATCTCGTGCTGTTTACTGTTGTTTAACAGGGCCTATGTATTATAATCAAAAAGTAGTAGACATTCTTTTACATACATAACTTAAAAGTCCTGCTAGTACTATAAATGGATTAAAACAAATATAATAGATATTCCTCAGGTTCCTTCTGGCCTTTGATCCTTGTCTACTACCCCACACTATGAACCTTGACAAAGGGAACAACCATAAGCCTTCTAAAAACCGTTCTCAGAATGTACTCTCTTTACGGTTACTAACATGGGACCGTGCCAACAATTCCAAGCAAGAGGCACAAAAAAGAGACTCAACTTTAGCTGAAAGTTTTGCAGGAATTAAAGACAAAAACTGTTTACCTGAGCCAAACCATAAGGACACATGCCCGTCTCTTCTCCTTTCCTTATAAAACTCCAATCTTGTTTCAACTCAAGAAGCTACCTGATTTTTAGATGTTTCGGATATGCATCAACTGTATCCTGTCTTTGAATCACTTAAATTACATTATTTTGATAGCACAGAAATACAGTGATAAGTTGCACCAAAAAAAAAAAAAAAAAAAAAAGCCCATTATTTATCATGTGATCAGTGGCTTACAGAGAAAAATAGAAAACCTCCTTTTCTCCATTTCTACAATGGCAGATGGCAGGTCTTGTGAAGAAGTCATTTGCTTGAAATAGCTGAAGATGAGGAAAGCTCTTTTCGTCTGAACTGCAATCTTCGCCATGGCCCACTTTCTGGTGCCAGCACATCCTGCTCTTCCATCCCCATTCCAGACATTACAGGCTTATGGCAAATTTTGGCTGCCTCCTAACTGTCATGTATAGCCTAAATCTCTAGCTCTGCACCTAGCAGCCCTCTCTAGAATCACAGGAGGGATCTTCAGAACTTATTTTTATTTTATTCTAATTCTGTTAACATCTTTTTCCTGTTTCCTGTGAAACTGTTTCATTTGCAAAGATAACCACCAATTTCTCTTGGATCTCTCTACTTACTCATAATCAAAGATGAACTCTATACCATAATCACATTGTAAATTGGACTTAGTGAAGATTTCCAAAGCTCTATCATAAACATTAATGAGAATCGAGCACTATGAGATTTAGATTAGATTTATCTCTTCTCTTCTTAAAGAGAAGAGATGATAAGGTAGAAATCACATCCAGACAAAAGAACAGCACCAGCTAACAGACCAGGACTTAAAAGCCAGCAACATCCTATTTAAGAAGTACTTGACTTAGGCTATGCTACTGAATATTTATAGTGATAAAGGGCAAATAAAACATCGAAAGTAAGTTGTAGTCATATTTTGGAAGAATCATTATATTGGATTGAGACTTTCCCTTATAGTTTAGTACATGATAATAAACCATGAATGCATTGAAAAGTGGGTAATAGAATCAGGATCCTCATTTGAGAAGATTAATCTAGATGTCATATACAGAAAGGATTGGAAGAGAAAGGCTCAAGAAGAAAGCAGACCAATTAGAAGCTGTTGAAATTTTTTAAAAGGAAAAAAACCAGAGGAACATAAAAAATGTAAGACTTTCAAAAGTTGACAACTTTGATGTTGAAAGAAAAGCAGAAACAGAATCAAAGATTATTCTGAATGTTGGTCCTTAATGACAGAGAGGACATCAGCGCCAGAGAGAGTGATGAAGGATGTTGGGGGGGAAAGGTAATATATGACGAAATCATGAGCACTCATCCTGGAATTTGAGACTGTGGAGAAAAAGTGAATTTTGTAACTTTTTTTCTGTAAACTGGCCTTTCTCCAGAGCCCATCCATTCTTGGGAATAATTAAATGTGCAAAACAGTTTAAAGATTAGTTTGAATCCAGTATCTGTTCGATAAAATGTGTTCAGATGATTAATCCCTGCTTCTGGGAGAGGAGTATGGCTTATTGCCCTTACGTAAGAAAGAAGAAACATAGAATCCTCTCATGCTCATGGTGTCTTGCTCTTACTCCTCCAGTGGTTCAACAGTGCCCTTTGTCCTCCTGGATTCTGATTGCTTTGCTCTCTTCTGATGCTGAAAGCCTATGACTAACACATCTCAAAGGCCAAACCTTGGCACAAACACTGCTGCTTGTGAAATTCATACCTCACTACTTTTACCTCAAATCTTGCTGTAGAAACCTCAGAGGTCTACCTGCAACACTTATTTGACCCTGGTTGGGTAGTCCTCCCTTCAGTCCTTATTTGGGACTTTATTTCATCTATAGTGACCCACTTCTGGCAAGATCTATAGGGAACCAAGGGTGCCTTAGAAAAGCCACACTTCGGACAACTTTTTACCTTAACAGGCTATACTGGTCATCACATCTTGAAGTGATTCTGCATCAGTGTTTTGCAGACCCCCTGAAGTCCTGAAGTCTCAAATGGGAAACAGGGTTCTCCCTCTGACTTTGCTAGTATTCTCTCTCTTGTCCAGAGCCCAGAGAAAGGAAAATGTGCACTATAATTAGTTGTTTTATTCTACTCTCTCTGTCTTTTCTTCCTGCCAGAATCTATGGGACAAGACTTCATAAAGAGCAGGGTTATGCCCTTTAAATTACAGAGGAGCTCTGAACTGACTGCTCCAAGACGGATTATTTATTTGCAAATATGAGGAATATAAAAATAATGGAACTTCTCTCTAGGGAACAGCTAACAATCTGATTTATCAATATGGAAGCAAACAGCCAGAATCAACCTCAAACTCCCAAAGGCTTTCTTCCATCTTACTTATTTATTCCTTTCTTTTTTTTTGGTTTGGGCACTTTCTCTTTGCATTTCTACGGTAACAAATCCTAATCTTCCTCAGGCATATTGTTGCCTCAGGCAAACTAAGACAATGGTCTTATACTGTGAAAGGCAAAAATACAAAAGCACATCAATAATTTTTTAAAGCATTACCCCCACTGTACATGTTTAGTTTAAGCTACCTGCAGAACATTTAGGAAAGTAAATCCCCCTTGGTAATCTGGAGAGATTTGTTATCCCATTTTAACTTAAAGTCTAAGCAATGTTCTAGTTTTTATTCAGCCTCTCATTATGATTAACCATCACTAATAGAGCTTGGCCATAAACCTGGAGGCATTTTATATCTTTAAACTCAAGTAGTTTAAAGAACACACTTGGTTTCTTGGAAAGGATAGTAAGAATTGAACATATCCAGTAATAATTACTGGGCACCACAAGTCCCAAGACAAACCTTTATTTAACAATGGTAATTATCTTGTAGTACCAGCACTATAAAATGCAGCTGAGAACAGAGATAAACAGGTCATCAGATCTGAAAAACTCCTGGAAAAGTCAAAGGAAGAACCACAGAAGAGTAATAATCAGATCACAGCCAAGAGTCAAATATCTCATAAATATCAAGGTCAAAGCAAACACAGACCCAGGACCTACCAGATACAACAAAGTCAGAGCCAAAGGGTGCAGGAAGAAGACAAACAGTGCACTGGGTCAATCGGGAAGCATTTAGGCTAGCAAAAAGTTAAAAATTGCAAAAGGCTAGTAGGCACCAGGATAAAATAGTTTTAGAAAGCCATAGGGATAAGATAAAAATTTAGAATTAATTTCTAGTTTCTTTTTTCTCATAGGAATTGGTGCTAGATTGGCCTGTGGGCAGTTGAGGGGCAATGATTATTTTTATTGTGGCTGAGGTTACTTCTGGTATTTGCCCCACCCAAGAACTAGATATTCTAGGTCCTAACCGATTAAGTCGGGTTAGGAAAGAGGAAAAATTGAGATCCAAATACTGAGAATCCAGAGTGACTACAAATGGAGATTACTTTGGGGTTGGCAGTACTTTAATTTGAAGGGAAAATAGAAATGGGATCAGAGTTCAGCAAAGAATATGGGAGCCTTGGGTGATAGTCTGGAACACTAAGTGGAAACTAGGAGTTCCCTGTGGATCAGATTCAAAATGTATAAGTGAGTCAAAGAAAATGTAATGTGGACAGTGTTCAAGCTAGAGCAGCGGCAGTCAGGAATTCAGAGATTGGTAAGACATCTCTAAGTGGCCTTCAAATAAGGAGACTATTACTATTAAGCAGGTTACTATTTCATTTACAATAATGAAAACAATTTATATCAAAATGGTAGAAGTCCAAGTTCTACATGATATGAGAACTGGACAGCTTTCACTTAACTAGGTATTTTCAAATCTGTGTATCTTAGCAACAGTAGCTCATTAAACTTCTTTTCCATGACAGTCAATGTGCATTTAAATGTCATCAACACAGCTGGGCATGGCAGTGCATGCCTGTGATCCCAGCTACTCGGAAAGCTGAGGCAAGAAAAGGATTACTGAGCCCAGGGTTTCAAGGATGTAGTGCGCTATCAGCATGCCTGCAAACAGCCACTGCACTTCAGCCTGGGAAACACAAAAAGGCCATGTCTCAAAAAAAAAAAAAAAAAAAAAAATGCCAACAATAAGCAGTTAAAATCTCTCAAGTTAGCAGAAAGTAAGTTCTTAATTGATACCTTTAGAGTTAGGTTCAAAAGTATTTCAACATTTGTGTTAATATTTTTACTGAGTTACTCTCAAAGACATGAAGTCAGATACTTTCCTCTACATACCTGTTACTTTTTATTTTTATAAGCCATCATTTTATACAAAACATAGAGCAGTTAATGCCCCCTCATCTAATCAACAACTATCTGTATCTTCTTGACATATCAGTATGACAAGCATTCAGTTCAGTGCTGTGAGGGATGTAAAGATATATGACATATGGTCCTTGTCCTGAGGACTTTGGAAAAAGTATTATACTTTTGACTGGTTATGGGAGAGGATTACAGGGTTATGTTGCAGGATTCCATTTCTTCTGGAAAAAGTGATGTTTGCTAGGACTAATAGCAGGTTTAACAGAAAAACAAATCACACATCTTCAATAGTAGCGGTTACAACTTCAAAGTGTCAAAATTATTTATGTTCACAGGAAAAGGAAGACAAAGGAAAGTAATGATCTTCTATTTGCAGCTCAAAATGAGGACTCTCAAACTACCAAGGAATCACGAGGTGAGGAGATACGAAGAGGACTTTATCATTTATTATATTTATCTTTCATGAAAGCATTCATAAATCACAATAATTGTTACTATTTCATTGTTTATGCAATGCCTAATCTTCCCATTTGACTGTCAGTCCCAGAAGGGTAGAGACCACATCTGCCTTGTTCATCATTGCACAACCAAGCCTAAAAAATACTAGAACATGGCAAATAGCCAAGAAACATTTATTGAACGAATAGAATTTGGACTAAATTTCGAGACTGTCAATATGACATGAAGAAGGCCCAGATGAACTCTCCAAGTCACTGGGGATTTAGTTAAGAGCAATATTGTGTCTCATTGAGCTTGAAGTCATCCCATATTGAAAGATGCCAAGAGACCAGATTGGTTTCACAACCTCTAGAAGACCTTGATCTTGTTCAGATCACCCATGCCAGTGAGAACACAGGCATTTCCTGAGGGACCTTTGAAATAAAGAACATTTCATGGCAGAGGGTCACCCTTGACATTCTGCCTCGTGACACTGTAACAGAGCCATTTAGCCAGCCGGCTTTAGAGAGGGGCCTCAGCCCAGACTATTTTCTGTGCTGTGTCAGATTCAGCTCCTCCATGGATCAGCATATTCAGGTCAAGAAACACTGCCCTTCAACCTGTTGGAAGCATTTTCTAGTTCATTCTTGTTAGGGAATAACTGCATTCTTTCCATTTTAAATTAGTTTCCCTATTGTGTTTTAACTCTGAGTTTTTATGTAACATTCTAGTAAGATCTTCAGACACCCCAGCAGGGGGTTACATTACACATAAAATTGTTGCTTAACTGACATCAGTTTTGGACCCCTGCCATTTGGGTAGAACTTCTCATTTTTGCCCTTCAAATGAACTGTATATAAATAGACTCAAAATAAACTCATTATGGAGATGGAAGTGAAACATATGTCTGAAATGTCACAGTATTCTTTGCAGCCACTGTAAGATTGTCTATATAGATTACCATTTTTATTTTCAATAATAAAAGCTTTCACTTTGAAGCTAAGTTCTAGAGTTTAAAGCACAGCTCAACAAATTTTTGTTTGATACAGAAACACCATTTTTTAAAGCCTATTTTCTGCCAGTGGGGTACCACTGGGAATTTTATAATAGTTAAATGACAAATTCATGTCACAACTCTCTTAACACAAATAGTTTTTTCAAGAATTGAGCAATAATCTGGATTTATTTGCCCACATTCAAGTGTCAAAGATAATATAAATCAAACACGTTCTGATGTATATGTGTATAGAGTCAATATAAATGTGTTCAACAAATAACTGTAAATGGAATCAAATTTTTAGGAAAGAAGAAGAAACTTAAGTGTCTGGAATAAAAACTTTGGGTTAAGACCATATAGGCTCCAAATTCAGGCTACTGATTAATCTATGAGCTATAAACTCATATTAAAAGATGATTTGGGCCAGGCACCATGGCTCACGCCTGTAATCCCAGCACTTTGGGAGGCCGAGGCAGGCAGAACATGAGGTCAGGAGATCAAGACCATCTGGGCCAACATGGTGAAATCTCGTCTCTAATAAAAACACAAAAAAATTAGCTGGGCATGGTGGTGCACACCTGTAGTCCCAGCTACTTGGGAGGCTGAGGCAGGAGAATTGCTTGAACCCAGGAGGCGGAGATTGCAGTGAGCTGAGATCACGCCACTTGCACTACAGCCTGGGCGACAGTGAGAGACCCTGTCTCAAAAAAAAAAAAGATGATTTCGAGTTTAAAAAAACTTATATTAGTTAGAATTGTCTGTATTTTGCTTTAGTAACAAATACACCAATATCACAGGGTCATAGTAACAAAAGTTTATTCCTCATTCAGATAAAGGCCACCGTCCAGGTGACTTTGATGTGTGGCATTTCCCTCTCTCAACACCAAGTTTCTAGCATCACTGGAACATAAATAATCATGGAGACAACCACATTAGCTGATCAGTAGCTAAGTCTCAAAGTAAGTCTTTTAACTCCCAGTCTTGGACTACTGAGCAAGACTAATTGCAAAGCCTCATGCAATGCAAAGAGGCTAGAAATGTAGTTTCCCTAAGTACAAAAGGTGGGGAGAACTGGTGACATTGAACACTAATAATGTTTACCTCAAAACTCCATCAAAATAAGACAAGTTTGACTTGAAACTGCCCCTCTCTGTACTGGGTTGAATAATATTCCTCAAAATGTATGCCTACCAGGAACTTCAACATAGGATCTTTCCGGGAAATAGGGTCTTTGAAGATGTAGTTAGCTAAAATGAGTTCATATTGCTTTAGGATGGTCCCTAAACCCAAAGACTGGTGTACTTATCAGAAGGTCATGTGAAGATTTAGAGAGGCACACAGGGAGAATACCTGTGACAACGGAGATAGAGATTGAAGTGATGCATCTACAAGTAAAAGAATGCCATTGATGGCCAGCAGTCACCAGAAACTGGACATGGAACAGATTCCCCTCAGATCATCCAGAATAAGCCAGCCTTGTCAATACCTTGATTTCAGAATTCTAGCTTCTAAAACAGTGAAAGAATAAATTTCTGTTATTTTAAGCCAGGCATTTTGTGGTAATTTGTTATGGCAATACTAAGAAATTAATATACCATCACCTCCAAAAAAAAAAAGTATTAGGTAGACAGTTTAATCACTTCTCACTTGTTTCTGACCTACAGGCAAGTGCAGAAACACTGTTACACCAGCTCCCCTTAGGGGCTTGGTTTTGTTTTAACTCAGGATATTCATTTTGAAGAAACAGTCATAAAATACATTACACTGAACTATTTAAACTCAACGGGGCATCATTTAATGGTCGACCAAAGGATGCATCTGCTCTCCTTAGGTTAATATTCTGTTAAAGTATTTGTTCTGGAACTCTGAAAATTTGTGAGGAATTTGAAGTCTGCAGGGAAACTAAGAGCATTTAGAATGGAGTTAATGGTCTGTACATTTCATTGTATTTTTACTGCTTCTGTAGCAATGTAGAGGTTAGGCATATTGAGTTGGGGTTAGAAACTAGGGTTAAACACTTATAAGAATGTCAGGCATTCTTTGCCAAGGTCACCATTTAGCAATTTCACAAATAACTAAATGGAATGCCAAAAGTAGGTTACAATAAAAATCAGGTCAATGAGAAGATAAAAATGAAGAACTTAAATTATTTCTAAGATATATCAGATATCTTATAAGATACCATCTCTCTTCTGGAGAATATTCTCTACTCCAGTTGCAGTCTTCTAGCAATAGATTAAATCATGCCATTTCCAGAATGTTTTTAGTCTATTTTGCTTTCTTAGGATTACTCTCTCCTGACTGTTTGCAGTGAAGCAAAAAGTAACTACAAAACACTGCAATTTCTATTACATCAATCTATTGACATTAGTATTTAGTTTCACTTTGCAAATGCAACCACCTTTGAAGCATGCTTATTGTTCTTTGCTGAATCTTATTTCAAGTTAATTTCTATCAATGTAGGTATCTGAGCTTTTGTGGCATATCTAGTAAGATGGAAGAAAAATCACTGAAGTGGCCTACTGTAACAATGAAATACATCCAGACATTATCTGTGTAGCACTGCCATTTGTAACTCTAAGGGTCTAATTCACATCAGCAGTGTTCCATGAAGGGCACTGGTCGACAGAAAAAATCTGTATTGGGGATTATAGTCAAATATATAATTTTAACATATCCACATGGATGCATGTTTAAGATTACATTAGCATTACCATAATAACTAATATCATCATATCTTGAAAGGTAGGATTTTCACTCTTATATCTCCAATAATTTGACAGGCATTTTGTGGTAATTTGTTATGGCAATACTAAGAAATTAATATACCATCACCTCCAAAAAAAAAAGTATTAGGTAGACAGTTTAATCACTTCTCACTTGTTTCTGACCTACAGGCAAGTGCAGAAACACTGTTACACTCATCAAGAGTGAATTGATTTTAATATTACCGCAACTAGACTAAAATAGACCGAAATGTTGTTTGCCACGATTGTCATTAAGTGAAGCAAGAACATTAAAATGAGTAGCTAGGCAAGAAAACAGGCATCTTCTCTCTCTGTGGAATATAGTATTTATTTGTTTTGGAATGTGAATAACAGAATCAATATCAACTTTTTTGATATAATCCTAGGTGATTTATATTTTTCCAATTTGCAGAGAACTCTTTCGTTCTTCCATTTCTTCCAATCTTTCAAGTGCATCCTGGATATTTTTTTATCATTCAATAGAGCCTAATTGTATTTAACCCATGTGTCAATACTGTCCAAAAGTTTGTTAAAAACATTCCTTCAGAATTTGGATCTGCTGAATTGAAGAGACCTGATTTCAGCTCTGCCAGATGCAGATTTATGTTTTGTTTTCTGGTTATCACTGTCATACAGCTTATAACGTGTATGCTTTTCAGAATGCAGTTGTCTAGCCAAAACATCATATGTCTGAAATTCAATATTGGTATATGCAAACACAGCAAACTTTTCTTTAAGGAGTAGACGGGAGAATATGTTTAAAATATTAAGAATCCTAGACTATATTTTCAAGACATCTAAGCAGCAAGGATTCTCAAATGGAAGTATTATATATAATATGTTAAAAACATTTTGCTCTCCTAATGGTTTGTTCCTTTTAAAATCAAATTTGAATCATCTGTCATGTATGATGTTTTCTGTTAAATCTATACAGTATTTAAGATGGATATTTCATAACTGTATTTGTTCTTATATCTTTTGGTCTAGATTATGAGGTACCAAGATTGTTTCTCTTTATTTTTTCAAATTGTCTTTAGAAATACTGTAATAAACATGCAGTAGTGATATAAAATTCAGAATTATATCAAAGATAATATAAAAGCCATTACCTATGAACTTATCCATGCCTCATTTTGTATGTTTTATTTTGTGATCTCTTGTTCACTTAGCATCTTGTTAAATGCTGATACCTCAGTCTTTCTGAAGTCTTGAAATGGTAATTATAGCATTTCAGAAAATGTCTTTCACTTAAATCAAAAAACTTTTGTTAAAAAATTTTTTTTACTCAATAGACAACTGTCTCACATTTATGTCTATTAAAAACTGACATAAACACGAGCTGTACAGAAAATATCCCAAATCCTATATCACTTTGGAACAGTATTATCTTGAAAGACATTGTTGCCTAGAACCCCGTCTTCCTCTTCCATGGCCATGTTCTCTTTCTCTACCTCTGCCATAGCCTCTTCTGGTAATAGCTTCCCTTTTCTTAGATTTCACCTTAGGTTCAGCATCCACATTAGTGTATCCCCCAAGAGGTACACTGTCTGGTAAAATAAAATATCAAATGTTATTTCCTATACAAGTTCTCTGTTCTTCTGGGTCATTTTCTCAGCTTTAAGATGTACATTCATGCTGACATCCACTCCACGGGATCAGTGGGTTCCAGTGATTAATCTCCCTGAAGGGTGATGGCATATGAATGAAAATAACTGAACCAAATTGCACTGAAGTTTTTGAAATACCTTTGTAATTACCCAAGCAGCTACTCCCTACACTGATGCAAGGATTACAGAAACTGATGTCAAGGGGCTGAGTGAATTCAACTATATGTTCTGGAGGTCTAGAGATAGATGACTTTGCAGATGGGAGGAGGGGAAAATGCAAAAGAAAGCTGTGTTGAAACAGAAATACAAGTCAAAAGGAACAAAAATTACAAAGAACCATGCAGGAAGGAAAACTATGTATTGATTTAGAATGGTTGAGCTACATTAAAATAAACCAAATATGCTTTGTTAAGTTTAAATGTACAACCATAGTTTGAGTATTTTTGTTTTATATGCCTTCAAGTAAAAGAAAAGCTGAAATAATCATATTTGAAAACCATATTTTACTGTATTTTGATGAGATATTAAATTCTCAGTTTTATTATAAATTGTGCTAAGTTATTTTATGACATGAAAACTTATTTATGCTATATATTTGAACCACTACGGACTGCTCAGGTCCAACATTGAGCTGCTCTGCATTTTTTTACATCATATTAAATATTTATTTTCTGCAGACTGACTTTGGAGTAATTCTTGAGCCAGGAGGGAAGGGATTAGTGTTCAAATTGCCGAGATCTTAGGTCAAAACGCTACAGAAAAAAAAAATCACTTTGTTAAAAATAATGACTTAGAGGCAGTCACCCCTTGCCAGTAATTCCAAGAGTTGAAGCTTCATGCCTCAAGACATAGTGACAAGAGTTGAATGAACCAGAAATTGAGGCAGTGAAAGTTTTTACAGGGGAAGAAATAAGCTGAGCGTGTATGGGAGCAGGGGAGGAGGGTGACAGACTGGGGAAATAGTAAAGTTCATTTTGGAAGCCCACAGGGAAGTGGTCCTGGGAAACCTGAAGACACTGGGAGAGTCAGAAGGTTAAGGGGATCCAGTTTATCCTATTGAGGCAGGGTGCTGGGAGTGAAGGCAGGTAAGCCATGTCAAGAGTCTGGGAGGCAGGGGAAAACTGAAAGGGGGGGCCCTAGGTGAAGAAGGTATGGGATAGGGTGCAGAAGTCCATGGAGATGACTGGAAGATGGACTGTTTTTTGTTTTGTTTTGGTTTTTAATGCAAATTGACATTTTATTAGTATGTTTTCATTTCAAATGTGTTAGCATAACTGTTGTGGTTGTAAATGGTGTAACTGTCACCATTTCAGAAGCAAGACAAAAACCTATGACTACTACTAGTTAACATTGTTCTGAATTTTCTAAATGAACACATTCAGAAAAAGAGATTTGCAGTTTAAAAATTGTAAATATTACCATTATTTTCTGAAACTGTTTACCTAGAGGATCACTTATAAATAATATGCTAAGAAATCTCGGAACAAAACAATCACTCAAATCAATAGCTATAAAAAGAATACCACTACTTCTATGATACAAATATTTATGAGAACAAAATATGAAAATAGAGGAAAGTATAAGAGGGCAGTCACCTTCAACTAATTTTCAAAGATACTAGTAAACTCAAATAATTAAAGCAATGTAATAATGATGAATTCACAGACAGATCAGGAGAACAGTATAGTGTGTGTATCTACTTCTGTATCCCTTCTAGGTATCCATGTATCTTTCTATATGCGAGATATATATCCATGCATCTTGTACCTGATGGAGCATGAAGGATCTGGAGCTTCTGCCCAGAATAAATACAGCAGACACCACTTGAAGAAGCAGTGCTCTGCCCAGAGTCAAAAAACATTGATTCTGTGGAGAAAGTAATTCAAGTGACATAGATAAATTTCCATTTTGAATTTTCATGTTTTTGAAATAAGTAAGAAGTTGCCTTGGGAGCTGAGAGTCAGATAGATATATATGTGGCATTTGTCCCAGGTGTCTGCAACCTACATCACTCTGCCCACAGTCAGGCATGGAAATGGCCAAGTCCTTACTTCAGGGAGTAGGAAGAGTGATAAAGTTAAAAACGTTTAACAAGTTTTTCCTAAATCTTTTTCATAAATATATTTTCTTTCCATGTTACAGAAATGCTATATGCTAATATCTGGTTTATTCTGCAAGCTTTCAACTCTGACTTTTATGTTTTGGGCTTATGTTTTGTCTACTTGATCATATCTCTGGATCATGTTCTCACTAAAAAGAATAATTCCTAAGGTCAAGAATGATGAATAAGATTGATTCTTTGCCTCAAGCATTATAGCACTATATTTTAAATCTCATGTTATTGACGATAGTACTTGAACTGATAGGGGTAAAAAATTTTGATTTATCTGGCTCTTAGAAGATTTTATAGAATTATGCAACATGAGTAAATTAAAATATTTTTGAATGACTTCTGTACAACAGTTACTGAGGATGTAATTATAAAGGAAAACATAGTAGCTGCTTTCTTAGATTTTAGAGTCTAGGGAAATTTTTAAAACCCAAAATAAACCAAACATTCTTATCTTCCATTCTTTGGAGAGAGATCTCTAAACTGCTCTATTTGTGCTACTTGTAGGTTAACTGAAGATAACACTAAATACAATGTTTATTTCTTTCCTTTCCTTATCAGATTATCTCTTCTAGAATTTATTTCCACACTGTTTTATCGTATCAGTTAAGTCCTTTTTGAGATTCAGTAACTAATACCTGACAGACAATGTTAATATATATTGCACTATTTAATTTCTAACTTATCTATACTCTTTAATTTGAATTGCCTTTAAGGTACTCACAAATAATAGACCTACCATTTAAAACCCATCTCAGCCTCCAAATATAATTAAGAGAAAAGTAAGAACAAAATTTGATTTTCTTAGAGTCTGGGAACAACTTACAACGTTAGCATTAATCAATATTAAACATGATACTATATTATTAGCATTTACTTCTTTATGCTATGTGGCTATGCTATGTATACAATCTATTATGTTGCTATAATCAATGCAAAAGCCCCTTTGTGCAGCCTTTTCAAAGCATTAAAATTCAAATCCAAACCATTAAACATTATATTTCATAGTGTTTGCCTGCTCTTAATCTGTAATACAACAATTAAAAACCATAAAATAGTGATGTAAAATCTATAATGAAAAGTTATTTCCCTCTGAGATTTGACTAATATTATGACAATCTGCTTTCTTGTTACCATACATTTTAAATGAAGTGATGTGTCTTGTGCCAGTATTTAAAAACTCTCTTTTGGATTCCTACCAAAAATAGTACTTCAGGCTAAACCTCAAAGACAAAAAAAACGTTTAGTAGATTTGTTGAAATAGAGTTTAATATTCACATTAGTTGAGGCTCCTTTTTTGATAGATGATAATATAGTCTCACTAGAAACTTAGAGAAAAAGAGCATACCACAACTTGTTGAGAACAACAACTCAGGATATCCTAAAATATTATACTTTTAAAAATATTCTTGAAAAAAGAGTCTAATTTTAGTGTTGTATGAAGAGGAAAGAACAAGTAATATTTTACCACTGAAATTCAGAAACATATTAATTTTTTTATTCCTGTAGTAATAAACTAAAAAGTAGAAAACCAAAGATTGTTAGACATATTCTAAAAGTTTAAAAAAACAATTTTATTATGCGATTATTAAATTCTTATTTTTCTATAATATTAGGTATCTATTTTGCTTTAAAAATTTTAAGTATATATAAGTTCTAATTACTGAAGATACTGTTCTAAATATATTTTGTTAAGAGAATCGGTATCTTTCCATTTCTGTGGATAAAAGGCACGGACAGAAACACTACACCAATAAGAAAGCACAGGATGCTAGGACTGTTGCAGACCCCTGGGGCAAATCCTATCTCTTCCTGTGAGGATACAGAAAATGAGAGAAATTGATGTAATTTCTTCCACTATCAGCCAGATAATTGAAGCTAGAGCCCAGGGACAGGAACCAAGAAATCATACGCAAACAGCAAGCAACAGCCTGTTCCTCCAATATCAGCAATTAAAAATCCTAGAAGTTCAAACTTGTTATCTTTCTGTTAGGGAATAATCTCTTTGCCCGCTAGGTAATGGAAATTTTTGGAGAAAATGTGTACATATGCCAAATGCCACCTTCACTTGGCATACATATAAATCTCAACTACAGTACAGATGTCAAAAGTCTGCTATAAAATGGGTATCCATATCAAGTCTCACCTTACAAATACAACAGAAGCATTTCTGGTTGAAGTTAGAGCATGTCTTCCAAGGTAGCTTACGATACTTATAATGCAAACTTAAATGTGTCTGTCCTTGCTAAACCATACTGTCTTGGTTACAAAGATACTGTAAATTCAATCCACAGTGAATAAATGAAATGTGTGAAATAAATGTAGACGTAGATGCCCTGCAATATTTAACAAAGATGATTAATCTCCTCTCCAAGAAGACAAGGGCACATGATACTTAAGAGACAGATTATAATCTTATCCACATATAACATTCAACTAAATTAAAACAAACAAATGAATAAAAAAATTGTTTTTAAATAGTCAAATAAATTCCTGATAGAGAACAAATTATCAAACATTTTTTGAGGAGACAACTACACTGACAATAAAGGACTCTAGTATTAAATGAATTTCTGAAATGATAGTAAAGGGCATTATTATAAATCTAAACATTTTAAAAATTATTATAAAACATTAGCTTTTTAGAGCCAGCCTACCAGGACCTTCAGTGTGTTCTTTAGTCTGACCCATCGTAACTGATTTGTTAAAATCTGAATGATGGAATAGATAAAGAAAATGTGATACATATACACTATGGAATACTCTCCAGCCATAAAAAAAAAAATGAGATCATGTTCTTTGCAGGGACATGGATGGAGCTGGAGGCCATTATCTTTAGCAAACTAATATAGGAACAGAAAATCAAATACTGCATGCTCTCACTTATAAGTGGGAGATAAATAATGAGAACACGTGGATACATAGAGAGGAACAACACATACTGGGGCCCTTTGGAAGACGGAGAATGGGAGGAGGGAGAGGAATGAGAAAAACAACTAATAGATACTAGGCTTCATACCTGGGTGATGAAATAATCTATACGACAAACTCCTATGGCACAAGTTTACCTATAACAAACCTGCAATGATACCTCTGAACTTAAAATAAAGGTTAAAATAAAATAAAATCTGGCTAGTCCAACACACAAAGGCAAAATAAAACCAGTCAAAGCATAAAAGCATAGCCATATCACCCTCTTGTTCCCTGTATTCCAGCTCATTTGTATTAATATTATCCCTTGTTTTCCAATTGTTCTAAGGTTAACTCTGACTCATTCATAGCAAGAGCACTATCTTTTGACAATGCAGTTTGGTCAAGTACTTTGTTTGACCTCAGATTCCTCTCAGGGATGATCTTGAGTCTCCCCTCACAACCACGCATCACAACTACATGGGACATCTACAAAATCCTATGAGACTGACTGCCTGGAAATGCTCCTAGTCTGTGAAATAGGATTAAATACTACTTCCCTGGATCAAGGTGACCCCAAGGGTCTCATTGCTCTGGGAGAAAAGACTGACACAATAGTGTTAGTCCACACCTTGAAGCTGGTGCGTATCACTTCATGAGGGCAAAGAAGAAGCGTCTCTTCTATCTTTGTATTCTGTTGCAACCTGGATAAGTAACACATACTGTTTCTCTCACAGCACAAGGCCAAATCTAGGTGTGCTGGAGTCTGTCAAGGAGTATGTATCTGTAGAATCAGGTAATGCAAAAAGGAGAAAACAAGTATGGGGATAAGAAGAAACTAGCAAACTGTTCCAAAGGCATTTACTGCTTATGAGGTACTTTATATGTATTTATTTAATATTTGGCATAACCCTATTAAATTGAAACTATTAGTATGATCCTAAATAACTTGCTCAAAAATGCGTAACACAAAGTGGCGGAGTCAGAATTCAAACTCAAGAGTCCATGCACTCTGTATATGTCTGTATATGCGAGAGATGTAGTAGAGAGGGCTTCACAGCTTATTACCCTCATGCTCAGGAAGATTTTGTGCTTTTTAACCCCCCTGAGAACATCTGGTAAGCCTGCCTTCTACAAAGAGAACAACCACCACATCTGATTCTGACTGAGAAACGGGGTGTGGGAAGATTGGAGTCAGTGACTCGTTATATTAACAAACACCATGTCCCTGTGCTGAAGTTATACAAGTAAGATCTTGCACTGGGAGCTCAATTATTAAGCAAATCTACTGAGCTTCCCTTGGTTTGCAGATCTCAACACAAGGACAGCAGCAGAGCTAATGTCTTGCACATCTCTTTGTTGTCATTATTGACATATTTGCTGGCCTTACTCAAAACCCTGCCTCCTAAACATTTAGAGATACAGAGCTCATTTTGGCCCCTGGAAGTCCACTCTAGAACTAGGCTTAAACATTAATGCATATACCACACGTTTTTATCACACTTTTTTGCCCAGACCCTTTATCATAAAGAAGAATCAATTAGGACCCAATCACAAAATCTGATACTCAACCATGTGAAAGAATAAGAATAAAGCAAGAGTCAGAGAGAAAGTGTTCCCTTTTTCCTGAAAAGTAAAGGTGATAGGATTTTGTCTAACAATTGAAGGAATATTGTTGGCTCAGTGTTATCTAGCAGCTCTGTGGACCAAGCCTTGACTGAGAGAACTCAATTGCTCTTTAACAATAAAGTTGTAAGAAGATAAACACCTGAGTCACTGGTTCTAAACCATTACACATTATTCCTTTCTTTCCTGCTTCTGTGATTCCAGCTTTATATCTCAATGACTGAGTCACATCTAAACTATGCCTAATTTTGGTGACTCATTTTAAACGGGGTACTCTGCTTCTCTTAACAAAACACCTTTTTTCCCCATTTCTCCTCACCACATAATGTGAGTTCATTAGACTAAAATCATTTTCTGTTTGGTTCATTACTAAATACTCAGTGTCTATAACAGTATCTACCCCTCAATAGTGTAGGGGAGGAAAAAATACTTTCTTAGAAGAAAGGATAGACCCTTTTAGGTTCCTTGGCTGGGCTGGGCTGTGAATTAAACTGACATAAGACAGGTTAAAAGAAAAACAACGACAACATGAATTACATATGTATGCACAGGAATCCCACAGAAATATGTAGCTCAAAGAAGCAGCCAGATGATTGAGGCTTTTATATCATCCTGAGCTACAGAAAGGAATAGGAATTTGGGGTTTCTGAGGGAGTGAGTGGAGGCAAACTGTGAGAGTTAGGGACAAAATGTATAGTAAGTAAAAGTTCTTTTTTATGTAGATAAAACTTTCTCTGGTGATAAACTTTCTTCACCTGAGAAAGAGTAGCTCTCCTCCTGGTACGCATACCTTTACTAAAGAACATTTCCTTTATACATGTAAATAAAGGGGGAGTGTGGCACTTCATTTTAGGTAGCTGAGGAGAAGTAAAGAGCTCTTCCTGCTGTGGCTGGTTTTCAGTTTCTTTTTATTCAAAGTAAGCAATATGCTGAAGTGTCAGATTTTGAGGTGGCATAATCTGATCTCCTACAGTCATATTTTGGGGTGGTATGTCTTGAACCATCAATAACACTGTATAAATAATTGTAGAAAACAATGAAGGGTACCATCAACTGTATTTATGGATGAGGCGCTCCTCTAAGCATAGTCTCAGGCTTTTTGGATTGCCAGCAGGGATCTATCCATTCATGTATGATGAACAGTTTGCAATCCAGAATTATTCAAAAATATCAAGCCCTGACATTAAGCATATACAAATGAAGTAAGTAAAGACCCAAAGACTGCTTCTGCATCCCTACCATTACTTATTACACCCTTTAAAATAAAGGGAGTGCCTGATTTGGTGGTGTTTTCTCTAAAAGTCTAAACGTGTTGCTGAATAAATGGAATGCATGAACTAATTGACAAGGAATACCTACTAGGCAGTTATACTACAATTCCTTTTATGAGAAATAAAAGGTGAAAGAAGCATTAGGTTGTTATTTTCAGAAGGAGAATGGATAATTGCCATAAATGGGAAAATGCCAACTGATCTATTTCGTATTGATTTATCAACTATTCAAATATTTTGCAGTTTTGACCTTCAAAAATTGGTAGACAAGATTATACCAATTCTTAACATGAACACACAGGTTATAGGTTATATTTTATACTTTCCTTCCTTTAGCCCAATATTTCAATATATTTAGACATAGTTATAATACATTACAATAATTGATGTTAATGGTGACTATCACTACTAAAAAATGTTTTAAAGATTTTATTTTTATTGACATCATGTCACCACAAAAATTAAAATTTAAGTATAAATTGTCCTTTCAGGTGTCTGGTATAATTAATTAACCAGATAAATTCATTCTTGTAGGTTCAGAATAGCCAAAGTCATGCTTTAACATGAGTCTCCAAATATTTGAAAACACATGTGACCAGATAATGTAAGAAAATATTGATACAGGGAGGGGAAAATATTGATTCTGATACTGCACATACCACATTAAAAGTGTGTGAACTTGGACAAATCACCTAAATTCTTTGAGCCTCAGATTTCTTAACTGCAAAAGTAAGATAACCCCTCAAGCTTGGTTTTACAGGATGCTGTGAGAATCCAAAGCAAACATTTTATGAATATTGTTTATAAAACATCAAAGAATAATATAATTATTGGATTTTATAGCTTCTATTTAGTTTCCAATTCTATTTCTCATTACCTTTATGCAAACAGGCAATTCTATATTTCTTGTCAGCTTTAGTATTGCGTGTTTCATATTTGAGACCTTGCTACCGCACGAATCAGTAATTATTACGTTTGTTCACATTATTCTGTTGAGAATCTCTAGCAATCAATATCTAATAAGTCTCCTCCTAACTAGAATAAACTAAAACATGCAAATTATTGCTATTTTTTCTATTCTTTACCACCCTACTCAGGTAATCACCAGCATACTCAGAAGAAAACCTTCTAAAATTACATTTTCAATGACTTTCTTTTAAGGGGCTCACATATGAAAAGAACCTCAGAAGCATCTAGAGTCTTGGAGACTTTCATACTTCCCTTGGTTGCATTCTGTTTCAGTGGAATTATTAACCTCTAAATCATTAGGGAAATTACAGAGCTGAAAGCCATTCAAATAGATCTCAAATAAAGACCAGTGGAGTGGATGTAAATTAGTTTATAGTATCAAAGTAATTCTTGGTTGCACTAATGGAACGCCACTAAACTTTGAATTAGCAAATATAAACTCAGTGAAAATGTACAGACTTAACATCTTTGTTTCATATATTTTGGTAGTACAGCTCTGAAAATTAAAATTGCAAGTGGACATAGATTCTGTTATCAGTGCAGAAATAATAAGGAAGCTCCCATGAAAACCTGAATGGCAAAAGTAAAAAAAAAAAAATTAAACTGCTAAAACTATTTCCAAAGCATATTTGTGGATCTGATTGTAAGATAGGACCATAAGGTTGTGGCACTTTTAAATATAAAATCGTAGGGGTGGACTGGTATGTGTGATTATGAACATCTGCATCTTGACCTGTCCAGACCAATTTATTTATGAAATAGAAAACAAACCTGATAATCACCAATTTGGTTTATGACTTGCCTAATAAACTGACTGAATACTTGCTATAGAAGATAGTATTAAATATGATTGTCAAACTCATAGTATATAGCACTTAACAAAAAATAATAAAATGAAATGTGTAATTACATATGTTAGAAGTATGATGATAGTCAAGACTGTGGAATAGTTTTAAACTTTTTCCCCAATAATATAACTAAAGGAAAGTTCCTAAAAATAGATTTTTCTTTCATTTGAATCAGAATTTTTCCTAATATAGAGAAACAAAACCTAGAATGATTAATTTAAACCATTAAAATTATCGAGTATATCCAGATGATTCACTTCATAGATAACAGAGAAAAAAACCTAATGCAAGCACATCCAGGAATCTTATTACCTCTCTTGAGTCCGTTACTTCTCTTGAGTCCAGTGCTGCTTCCATTACAATTTGCTGCTCAAATGTGTATTTGTTAGTTTTTGTGTTGCAATGTTTAAGGTAATGATATTTGATATTTTCCCGGCTTTTTATAAAAGAGTGCCTTCTGGACCATGGTGTAGGAAAGCAGAGCACAAGCAGATCATGAAAATTCTTCTTATGTTAGAAGGGAAAGACTGAAGTTTGGGCTACTGTAGTGGCTGGAAGTTGTGGAGCAAAGTTTTAAAGAATAGGAAAGTGACAATGGAGGAAACAAAAACATTTGCATGGAGGTTCCTGAACAGGGCAAGAATCCACAAGGTCTGATGGAGAATGTTTATTTTATGGTGGGTAACTGAATAGAGCTATCAGAGGTCATGCAATGTTGGGAGATATTGTGGTTCCCACCAGGTGAGAACGAAGAAATCTCAGACAGGACTTTCGGCATCCAGATGAGATTTTTGGAAGTCCATGTTTTAGAATGAAAGCTTAAACTCTAGTGTAAGGAGCACACATTAGGACAAGTGCAAAACCAAAACCAATTACCTCCAGTAAAGATAAAATCAAACATAGAAGGATCAAAAGTATTATCCATCATTAGTCAACAGGGACATGCAAATTTAAAAGCCATTAAGATGCCTTTTTACAGACTAGAATAGCCAAAATTAAAATGATTATCAAAAACCAGCACTGGCAAGGATGTAGGACTACTGAAACTCTAATTTGTTGCTAGTGGGAAGATGCTATGATTTGGATTTGTGTCCTCACCCAAATCTCATGTCAAATTGTAATCCCCAATGTTGAAGGAGGGGCCTGGTGAGAAGTGATTGGATCACAGGGGCAGACTTCCCCTGGCTGTTCTCACGATAGTGAGAGAGTTCGCATGCAATTTGGTTGTTAGAAAGTGTATAGCACTTCCGCCTTTGCTCTCTCTCCTGCCACCATGTGAAGACTTGCTTGCTTCCCCTTTGCCCTTCTGTCATGATTGTAAGTTTCCTGAAGCCTCCCCAGCCATACTACCTATACAGCCTGTGGAACTGTGAGCCAATCAAACCCTTTTTCTTTATAAATTACCCAGTTTTGGATATTTCTTTATAGTGGTGTGAGAACAGACGAATATAGAGGGTAAAATGGAAGAACTATTTTAGAAACCATTTGGAATTTTCTGAAAAGTAAACATACACAGCCTTATAACTCAGCTATCCCACTCCTATGCATATATCAGAAAGAAATGAACACATGTTTTCAAAAGCCTTCTACAAGAATGTTTATTGTAACTTTATTCATAATTGCCATTCATATTTGCCCAAAAATGGGAAAAAAGTGGATAATAATAAATTGCATTAAATTCATGCTATATTCACTTAGTGAAATACTATTCATCAATTTTAAAAAAGAATAAACTACCAATACATACAAGCAATAACATAAATTAACCACAAAACCAGTATATTGAGAGAAAGAATTCAGACATAAGTGAATACATACTGTATGATTTTTTATTTATGAAATTCAAGAGTAGACAAAAACTAATCTATGATCTAGGTATTATAGCCTTTCTCATGTATGGTTTAGGAATTGTCTAGAAGATTAACACAAGATAACTTTCTTGGGATAATGGAAATGTTCAGTATCTTGATGTGATATTCATAACTTAATAATTTGTTAAAACTCTTCAAATTGTACACTTTTGATCTGTTTATCTCAATGTATGTACACTTCACCTTCACTTTTAAAAGGGTAATATAGAAAGACTAAAGAAAAAATTTTCATTAGCCAAAATGCCTTACAAGTGCCTAGTAGTAAAAATATGCTTCTGTCTTGTTATTGAAACAAAATTAGTAAGAAATAAAAGAAAAAATGGGATATAAAATAATAGAAATGGAGAGGGAGAATTCCTTAGGAAAAATGCTAAGATCTCAGAAGACAGGCTTCATATACGTGAAAGGAAAAGTGAGACCTTGGAGGCCAGAAGAAAAAGAGAAAGAGTTGATTCTTCTTCAAAGGAGAAGGAATAAAACAAAGGAAATGCAATGCCAGGGGTATATCCCACTCAAAAAATAAGCAAAAGAAAGAAATAGCTCTTAAAGCCTAAAAACTCAAAAGCTGAGGAGAGGTGATCTTGAAAAATAAATAGCAACCTTAGGGTTCTAACTCAAATCCTGGTATACAGCAACTTCAGCTCAGGAATCTACTAGAATAATTCTGCAGTTAAAAAGTAAAATAAAAGAATGAAGGAAAGCCTTCCCTAAGATATTAATTATGTATATATAAGCAACTGTACAGCAAGAACTAGTGAAAGCAGCAATTGTGCACAACAAATGCCAGCTTGCATTGGGTGCAAAAGCTATGGCATGAAAGAGAGTTCACATTTGTCGTGATTTTGGCATGTCAGACTTCTAAGAGACTGTGTAAATAAAAGGATCTGAATATGCTATAATATATAAGAATGCAAAGAACTTTAATAAATTCTAAAGTCTGGGACTTCTATTTTTACAAATACGTAAGTACCTCAAATGCCCCCATCTGAGAGAAGAGGTATTTTTCATTTGATGCAGTAAATGTACAATGCCACTGGGTTCTCCAGACACTAAATGAAGATAAATCTAGAACTACATTATCTACTTTCCTTCCCTTGTACACACACACAAAAAGTCCTTCCTATGACCTTTCACCAGTGGTAATGTGCCAGCTCTTTCTTGCTTTCTGCTCACAGCTTATTGACCAGAACTAGTCTTATGGTTCGTACTAAATGTAAGAGTGGTTATATAGTTCTCCCAGGGGACGTAAAGGACAGGACACAAAATGAATTCTAGTAAATGGAACATTTGTCCAATGCCAACAAATTTATAACATAAAGACCAGTAATGGTTAAGATCAACATCTGGGTTCAGAGTGCCTGGGTTAGAATTCTGGATCCATCATTCAACAACTGAGTAACCTTAATTTTTATATGCCTCAGTTTATCATCTATTAAATAGGGATAATAATACCTGCTGCATACAATTGTCATAAGGATGAAAAGAGTTAACACCTATAAAGCATGTACCACAGATCCAGGGATGTAGAAAGTGTTCAACATATATTTTGGTTTTAACAACTTGACTGTCCTTCAGCTCAGTAACCTAGTTGAAATGACCACTTGTTCTCAACTGCAGTCTCTCAACCTTGCCTTTCTGCTCAACGTGAGAAATATTAAGCCACAAAAAAAATTTTTCTGAAAAAATTTGATCTGATTCACTTAAAAGAAAGTTCAGGAAATAAATGCAACTATTTGAAATAACAGATTTTTCTAAAATTGAATTCAAACCCATTTTAATAAAAAAACAGCAGCAAACATTTGTGTAGCTACCATATAGTAAGCACTTAACATAAATTATTTCATTTAATCTTTACAACCACTAAAGGAAACAATTACCATCAATAACAATAACTGCATTTTATAGATGAGGACAACTTTAGTTGGAGGACTTTATAAAACAAACTATTAGAACAGTTCCTAGCACTATATCACAACTGTGGTTATCATAGCCGGGTTGAGTGTCAGTGAGCAGGGGTGTCAAAGGATCCTTATTTCTGCTGAAGAAATAGCTTACCAGAGACATGGTAGTGGTGATGTGGGAAGAGTCTCAACTCACCTAACTGGTTTAGTGGAAATACCAGTAGCGGACAGAGTGGAATTGAGCAATGTATGATGAGTTGCTCACACATCACAAGTCAGCAACTATGGAGAATGCAAACAACAGTCAGAATGTATTTGTCAATGCATGTAACAGACCCTTTAAGACCTCCCCAAGAACTAAGCAGTGGCTGCAAGGGATGGAGAAATATGTACATTTTGAAGAGACTGAAATTTGAACCAAAGAATTTTAGGTTTAAATGTGATGTGGTCTGAGGACATTTGGGTCATAGATATTGTATGACAACTTCATCAGTTCTACTAATAAAGAATATATTCATCTACTGCATGCAAGCTTATTGCCAGAGTGTGCCAGCCATCCAAGATGAAGAATTAAGAAACACAGTCCTAAATAAGAGCAGAATACTACTCAGCCTAGTGTAAGCAGCCCAAAAGCCAGCAGCATTGCTTAATGGGATTATGTTTAATCTGAAAGGACACCACTAGAGATAATGTAAAACATCCAAAGGCCTGAAGTGGCAGTGAAATTATTCAATTCCTGGACTGGAGGAGCTTTTAATCAGGGCCCCTGGAATGCTGCAGCAATTTAATAAGTTTAAATTGGTTTCACTTGGATAGATCCAGCTTGGTGTTGCAGATGTTATCCCACCCAAGTCTCCTACACAGGTTCATCAAAAAGGGGATCATGCCTAAGCAATCTGTGAAAATGAAAAAAGAAGTAAACGCCAAAACTCGAAACTTGAAAAAGAGGTAAGTGTCAGATAGAAAACTTTATTAAAGAATAAGCCTGTGAGTGTGCTGCCTTTAGGCTAAGTAAAATGTCTGTAATGCTAAAGTTTACTGGATCATTCTTTCTTTGTATTAAATCATTCTATGATTTAATAAATCATAATTTATTAAATGTTTGTACAACATTTTAACATAAAAATGTTAATATACACATGAGATAAAACTATAAAAATCAACACAGTCAAAAATATTAAATTGAAATAGATTAAATAGAGGTGTACACACAAGAGATGTATAGAGTGTAAATGTAAACATAAAAAGTTGGTCTTCATGCAGAAGAGGGAAGAAGTGATTTTTAGGGGTCAGAGGTTCTGCACAAGCAATCTCTGTCCTTAACCTGTAGAACAAAAGCAATTCACATCCATACTCCTAAACTGAATTAGGATTTTAAATGCCTATCACCATGTATAAAAGAACTCATCTCACTTCCAAACAGAGAACACTGAACAGGGCAACAATTAGTTGATTAATTATTCATCAGCACTGCCAATGTTCTTACAAAGAAGGAAATAGACAAAGCAATAGCCTACATTTTCTCATTTTCACAAGGGCATTTGCTAAGTGCCTACTAAATGAATGTAACTAATCATGGTATATCAGTGCAAACTGTGCATAAATGCATCAAAAATCAAATCACCAATCCATTCAACCAATAAAATCCAGCAGGTGGTCTGAAGAACATTTAAGAACAACTAATCTAAGCAACCTTCATCATCCACTAAATAACCTTCAGCAAGCACCTTAATTATGTGCAGGTGCAGATAATTGTACCCCAAATACAGTTAAATGGACACATCCAAAGATATTAAGTATACATAATTTTGAAATGAAGGATAAAAGGAAATAAAACTAACCTTTATCCCCAAGCTCTAGGACAAAATACATTACTCCAGATAATTAACAACAATGATGGCTAAGGTATTAACTTAGGTCAGTCTAACACCAAAGTCAAAATTCTCACTATGTAAAAAGCCCATTGAATCTACTTAGAAATATGCCTCTTCTTGAGTCTTGTCTTACGTCTCCTTCTGGATGCCTTGTTCAAAATCTAACAATTCTAGTTCCCCCAGTAACTACACTGTGAAGTAAGTTACCATTTGAAAGTACTGCAATGAGGCTTCCAGATTCATGACGGTATAATATAAAAATATCTCTACCCACTTCTACTCTCAAAAATCTTCCCCCAAAATAAATGACCTAGGATGGAAATACAAATCAATCTTTGAAAAAAAAATCTAGATGATGTCTGTAATTCCAAATTACAAAGTATGAAGACAGAAAGAATATAAGGCAGAGGTAAAATTACTTAGCATAGAGGAGGAAGAGCAATCCTAAGTGCCAGGAGAATAGGTGTTTTGGTGGGTTTGACTCCAGATGTTCCAGTTTCCTTATCAATAAAATGAAAGTAATAATAGTATATAACATTATTGTAATAATCAATTGAGAAAAGAAATTTGGCATGGGTATATGAATGGGGTATAGAGACCCCTACAGAAAATCTCACTGCAGAAATTTACTATCTATCTCAAAGTAGATGGAAATGTGGCCCTTAAGCTCCTAAGGACCATCAAGGCTACTGATAACAGATTTAGGAGCTACCACCATACAAATAACATTAAAGCTGTGTGAGTGAGATATGTGGGATAGGGAAAGAGTACAGCAGATGGGAAAAAATAAGCACTCAATAAATTATAAGAATATTTAGGGCCAGGTATGATGGCTCATGCCTGTAATCCCAGCACTTTGGGAGGCCAAGGCAGGCGGATCACAAGGTCAAGAGATCAAGACCATCCTGGCCAACACGGTGAAAGTCCCATCTCCACTAAAAACAAAAATTAGCTGTATGTGGTGGCATGTGTCTGTAGTCCCAGCTACTCGGGAGGCTGAGGCAGGAGAATCTCTTGAACCCAGGAGGCAGAGGTTGCAGTGAGCTGAGATAGTGCCACTACACTCCAGCCTGGGCAACAGAGTAAGACTCCGTCTCAAAAACAAAAATGATTATTTAAAGTAACAATCAGCCGGGCGCGGTGGCTCAAGACTGTAATCCCAGCACTTTGGGAGGCCGAGGCGGGTGGATCACGAGGTCAAGAGATCAAGACCATCCTGGTCAACATGGTGAAACCCCGTCTCTACTATAAATACAAAAAATTAGCTGGGCATGGTGGCACGTGCCTGTAATCCCAGCTACTCAGGAGGCTGAGGCAGGAGAATTGCCTGAACCCAGGAGGCGGAGGTTGCGGTGAGCCGAGATTGCACCATTGCACTCCAGCCTGGGTAACAAGAGCGAAACTCCGTCTCAAAAAAATAAAAGAATAAAATAAAAAAATAAAATAAATAAAATAAAATAAAAAAATTAAGTAACAATTACAGTAATTAAAGTTTGAGAACATAGAACCAGATGCTGGGCTACCCATCTTACATTTATTTCTACTTACTTCCGGCAAAAGCTACATTTGGTGGATGACTATTGTTCTGATTTTACAGATGAGAAAATTGAAGACTGCACAGTGAATTTTTGTTGCCATTGATATTATTGTCTTTCTGAGCTATAGCTGGAATGCATGATGATGTGCCATTCAGGTTGTGTTGAGCTGTACTGTATTGTGCTGTGGGAGATATGAGGCATTTTAAAGTCAATTGACCAGTCAGATGGAAGGGTGCAGATAGTCAAGCACAGCTGAACAAACAGTAGCTCAGTAATACCTGGAAAATGAAGGAAGAGAATATCTTGAGATAAGAAGAATTTGAGCCATCCCAGACTCCTCCTAGTATGTAGTGAAAACCTCCCCTTCAGGAATATGACTTTAATAAATGACTACAAATAAACATAAAGGATCTGGACAAAAGAAATGGCAAGAGCCAATGGTATACATCAAAGTTGGCTACATAAAGGCTGAATGAGTGAAATACACCAGAAATAAAACTAGAAAAAAAAATGTTTGTTTAGAAAGGTAGTTTCCTCTGTCAGACCAAAGCCAAATGAATCTATTTTAGCAGAGTAAGTTTTAAAATAAACATATTAATATGAACAGAGTTTGATTCACTCTGTGTATTTTCAGGGTACTCAGAGGTAAAGATGAATGTTATCCAGGACCTTAGCACGTCAGAAGATAATGTCAATTAATAAGCCTATAACAAAGCCATAAACTGTAACCCTTTCTCCAGACATGAGTTGTATGAAATGCACTGATCATAAAGATGACAAATTTGGAAAGGTGTAGTTTTATAACAAATGTCAGAAAATAATTCAGTCTCAACCACGCTGAGAAGCCTATCAGAAGCCTTTAAATGCTTGCATTATATTTCTTTCCCTAGGTTTTTCTGTTTTCTCTACTTAATTTGATATAGACCTTCATTTATTTTCTCCGCTATTCATAAATCCTGCTTTCAAGAAAGGATTAGTTATTCACAAATTGTTCTCAAAAAACCAACTGTTTGACTAAACACAAAAGTCCTAAAATAGAAAACATTTTAAAATATATTAAACTAGCCAAAGTGTACTAGTCATGAATCACGATGTCACTTGAAATGTAATCACTAATTCAAACATTTAGTGTAAGTGGAAGTATGTCAAAGATGGCTAACCAACTACCAGAAATTGGAACTTCCCTTGTCACAGGGAAACAGAACCTGAACATAGCATTACACAGCCTCCCTTGCATTGTGGCATAGCCACAGGGCTCGATTTTACCAGCAGAATAGAGCAACGGTGATATTGTTTGTACAATATGATCTGGGATCCAAGAATTCTAAGATGCTAGTGGGGTTATGGGGGCTGTTCACCAACCAGAAACATTTGCATTTATAGTTACTTAAAGGAAAATAATCTTTGATTTTATTAACTACGTAATTTTGTATTTGATGTTCTTGCTGTTTCAGAAGTGTTGCTAACTTGTTTTCTACGGTTCTAATGTTATTTGTTTTGGGTTCTGGTTTTGATTTCATTTTTTTAACAAAAAGGTTTGATTGCTATAGCAGAATCCCTAAAAGTATCTCAGAGTAGAAAACTTCAGGATATTGTAAACATGTAAATATTCTTAGAGACAAATTATGATTTATCGGTTATATGCCACTGCTTAGCATATTTCTAACCATTTTCCATCACCTCATCATAGCCTCACAGTAGACTGTAGACTGAACTAGTTTCTGAATTTTCCTAATTTCCTCTAATATTTGGCTACAAATTTCCAACTGAGAACAAAAACTGCTCTGTTCCTAAAGCCTTATAGGCCATAATCAGTTGAATTTTAAGGGACAAGTCTCTTTCCTAATATATGAGTCACACAGAAAGTTCACCAAACCACCTGATATCATAACCAGAGACATTCAAACTGCAAACCAGCACAAGGAGTTGACATTTTCACACAGTTGACAGCTTTTCCCAAGACATCAGAACAAGGCTCCATGTCACAATGAGACTCTAACCCCCCTTAATGTTACCCTTTTCACTTGACAAGATAACGGTGTAATTGAAATTTCATAGTCAGTAGCTTCTGCAGATAACTTGACAGAACCTGACCTAAGAGATCTGTTGGTATCTGTTGGCTGAGTAAGGAAATATCTGTGTTATTGCTAATACTACACAAACTGTACCTGGATAAATTCCTCTAGGAAAGTTGAGACCCAAATACACAGAAGAAAACAGGCCACATGGCTATCACAGGCTGCCCTCGTTTCCCATGATCATTTGTTTTTTTTCAATTGGTTGTCTTTAAACCTAGGTTCATGGCTTGAAACTATTATGCAAACTGGATTGTCATATAATCATTAATTTTACTTTGTATTTTCCCTTTTCAAACTTTGTATCTGTTACTTGGTAAATTTTCTCAGAAGTACAACTCCTACACAATAATGCTGGTCCAACACTTTGAAATGATAGGAAATGTCTATGAAACTGACAGAATTGAACATGAAGATGGACAACTCCAGGTAAACCTTTCCTCAGAGCCACTCCCTTTAAACCAACCTTGTTGCTCAAGTGTGGCTGAAAGAGTTTTAACACCAACTCCTAGTTGCCAAACACTTCTTCCAAAATAGAACCAGACCAGCAATCCAGGACAAGTCTATCTTGGCACAAAGGGACAATCAAAACCTAACTACAGAATGATTGATCACTGAGGCTTTCAGAGAAAGACTGTGAAGTGGGAAATGTAAAAGTTGTTGGAATCAAACTGGAGTCACTTGTGGTTGGTTGTGGAGGTGAGGGGTGATCTGACAGTGCCAAGAAAGGCCATGAAGGGAGAGTTCTTATGTATAAATGCCTGATAGTAGAAACTATCACACAAGATGGCAAAACCCACAGTCGTGCACTGAAGCCATCGCAACCTTGCACCAAAAAATACTTCTATGAGAACATCTGCCCTGCAATTACCTGTCCAACCTCAGATTGGTGCGACTCTTGTTATTAATCCTTATAGCCAATGGTAATTATCTTACAACAATTATGTAATCCTCCTCATTTTTTCTTTAAAAACCTTAGTCCTTCTTTTCTTCCCTGAATGTGCACATCATTTATTGTGGCACAGGTATTAGCATCACAATGCCCTATTTCCCCCCAAAAAATACTGTTTTCTTTTAGAAAGCCTCTGATTCTTATTTAGGTTAAAAATTTCAAGAAATGATGTAAGCTCAGTATCAAAACCTATATCCTGCATTCAAAAAAAAAAGTCTACAATTCACTAGACTAATTAATTATTTAGTCAGAATGACCACCATTTACTTCAATCAAGCAAAAATCCATGAACTTAAAGGATTTACTAAGTATTCCTTCAGTCACATTTAATATGCTTCCTAAGAAAATCTCTTTCAGCTGCAATTCTCTTTATCGCCTTACATTTTCAGTGGTGCCGCAGCATTCCAACAATACATTAAGGACCTCATAGACGGAGGATTCAGTCAGCTTCCCCACTGGTCACCCTTCAATATAGCACTGAGAGTTTACGCCAGAGTATTATTGACATATATGGGTCTAAATTGTTAAGGAAGCAACTGAAAAGGTGATGAACTAGGAAAATAAAGAAATACAAACTTCTAGGTATACAGTAAATTAAGAAGGCAAGAAAAGAAAGGCAAGTAAGAGTGAGGGTATGATGGCCTGCTTTCCCTACTAGGTGCAGTTAATCCCCTTAAGTTCTTCGTTTTTACCGCAGTTATGGCTGCATAAGTTCTGCCTCAAAATACTGTTATTTGTGTACTTATCTCTCCTTCCATATTATAGGTTATTAAAAAAACAGGAACAGATTCCTGTTTATCTCTCCACCTTAATCTGTTTTTGTTTTTTGTGGTCAAGTTATTAATATATTTGCCAGTTTTTTTTATTGCATTTTAGGTTTTGGGGTACATGTGAAGAATATGCAAGACTGTTGCATAGGTACACACAAGGCAGTTTGCTGCCTTCCTCCCCATCACCTATATCTGGCATTTCAATTTGTTTTTAACAATGTATATATTGTATAGAGTTATACTGAATGATTCAAATTGAATAAAAATTTCAATGTTTTCAAAATGGAAAACATTGAAGGTAGAAAGGAATTGCCAGAGTTCAAGATCTTAAGGGGGTAGACATCCATCAAACTAATCAAAACCCAAAGATGTTTATGAAGTGAATGGCTGATTTTTGATGTTGAATGTAACTGGGAATTTGAAGAACTCTGAAAACAAGGTATTATAGGGCTTGATTAATATTAAGGATTCTTAACTACTAAAATAATGTCTGAAGTTGGGAGAAAGAAGGAAATTATAAGATGGGGATTTATTGAAATAAGGATAAAATACAGATGCTAATAGACAATAGTCATATGAAAAAGGACAAGTGTTATGATCAGACAGTGTGAACTTTTCCATGGTGAACAGGTATAAGCAAATCTACCCAAAATTTCCAAGGCAGCTGAGAGGCTAAAGAAAAAGGCTAACAAATCCATTTTCTCGGAAATAAATATTCATTCCGGCCTTACAAACAGAAGTGATGTTTTGGGCAGCTGCAAGGTGGTTGGCCCCAACATCCCCCTTTAGAAAATATTCTTTAACAGCAAGATTTTAGGGTAAACATGGGCAACTGGTCATATCTTCAGAGCTTCTTGCCAAGACTCATGACAACTGAGGAGTACAGATAGGTATGTTTATAAGGGGTTATCTATGCCACAATAAATGTTTAATGACCTTACTGCAGACACCTTGGTAGGTGAGGGTCATACACTAGTTATTACGGGGGTTTTGCTTCAAGATGCCATCACACTTGCCATGCAACAGACTGTTTTCCTACATGAACCGATTTTTTTTAATGGCCTGATCAGCGATGGTGTGATGTCAATAGTCTGGACATGATGGCAGAGAACATGGAAATCACTACCTTCATTTTAGTTTTATAAGAGTTGAAAATTTTCTTCCCAGTAGGACACAACACAATGACACTCAAATAGATAAAAGTTTTGTTGCATAAAACTCCAGTGTAGGGCAGCCTGCCAGTCCAGGCCATACACAGATCGCTTCGCAGGACAGGGCGGTAGTTAGCTAAGCTGGAGCTGTAAGGGGCATGTAAAGTAATGGCAAGCAATGTAGAGTTAACCTAGTTTGCAGGGCTTCTGGCCCCATGGATTAGCTAACTGAAATAATTTTAGTTTTCAGGTTCCAGGGCATAGGGCTGTCTCTATGCAGAAGCAGCAGCTTCTTTTCATTCCAGGATTAAAATTCATAGTTGGTTGCTCCATTTATCTGATCTTCACTTGAGAATTTTGGAGCCACATTAAAGGAGAATCTAAAGAGCATTTGATCAAAGTCTGTATCATCATGGACAAACCTTTAACAAATCATACAAACACAGAATTAAAGTTATCTCTTAAAGTTTCAGATAAATATTTTTAGAACATAATAAACTAAAACTGTTCAAAGTCAGGACTATAAAGTATGTGGAATTCTTAAATCTGAGTCCTCAATGTATCAACTGCACACCTACTGTCAACAGATCCCCTCTTAATTTTAAGTGTACTGACTGAGATGAGACATATCCTGATGATGTTATATGGGAACTCTGAAGAAATGCTCCTCTATTCTGATTGACCTCTCAGAATGCCATCTATACCCTCATACACATGCATACAAACAAACTTACAGACCAGACCACTGCTAACATTTTTACTGGGGATACTATTTGTTGTGGTAGCTTTGATCATCTATCCCCAAGAGGAGAGAAAACATTAATAATGGTTATATGTTCGACTATGGTGTTGATTAACTTGCGTATAACATTTCCATATGAATTCATGAATACATAGAAATGGTTGAAGTATATCCTAAATATTTGAGGTTGAAATTCTTAAGAAAAACCACATAAACATCCTTAATTCCACTATTAGAGATTTAACACTGACCTAAATACCCACCGATATTACCTAATTTAGCATATTTTTATGTTCCGATACCAATATTTTTTTAAATAAAACTTGTGTTCCAGAAAATTGCATTGGACAAATTAAACAGCAAGAAAAAATTCAAAATGATTGCAATAAAAGAGAGATATTGAACTCAATTGAAATAAAAGACTAGACAGTTTTTAAGCACTAGAGTGAGCTAATGGAAAAATACTGGAGGATATTAGGGAAGAAGCTTCATCAGTGTGATTAGACCCTCTGTGTTCTAATTGGCACTTATAGAAGCTAGGCTCCAATACTCCCACAGAGAATGGGAGATAGGGGTCCTGTCTTTCTTGATGATTACATTTCAAAGCATGGCTAGGTCCTTGAGAAAGACATTCCTGGGTTGTAAAACTGGCAAGAAGATTTACATCAGAGAGACAAAAAATTTACACTTGCAAGCTTTCTAAAGTAAATGCTCTAAGAAAAGGAACGTTCAGGGACTTACAGTCAGAAAGAAACCTATCTAGTCAAGCTGAGGGAAACATTTAGGCCATCTTGTCACTTGAAGATCACTTGAAAGCGAAATTTTTATCCCTGCAACCACATTCTAAACTTTAATTGTTTATTTTCTTAGCTATGTGAACTACTGCCCTTTCACACAATATTTATTCATCAATTTATTCACATATGTATCACATATTTACAACCACACACTGGACTGAGCCCAGGAGATTGCAAACTTTTATAAGGAATTTAAATACCAAAAAAACAAAGAGAGGAGTAATAAACAAATTACCCCAGGAGAGTAAGAAAAATATAGTTGCCAATACATGTGTTCTTGTAAGTTAGGTATATGTTTAATTTTCACAGGCTATGATATTTAAAGTGAGTTTCAGGTATAACTTACTATTTTAAAAAAAAATGAACTTAATCATTTTACAAAGCATACTTTTTTTCTAAATCATCTAACTTCTAAATCTACATTTAAAAATCAGATCGGACATGGATGAAACTGGAAACTATCATTCTAAGCAAACTGACACAAGAACAGAAAACCAAACACTGCATGCTCTCACTCATAAGTGGATGTTCAACAATGGGAACACACAGACACAGGGAGGGGAACATCATACACCAGGGCCTGGGGAGTGGGGAGCTAGGGGAGAAATAGCAAGGGGTGGGGGTATTGGGGAGGGATAGCATTAGGAGAAATATCTAATATAGAGGACAGGTGATGGGCGCAGCAAACCACTACCATGGCATGTGTATACCTATGTAAAAAACCTGCACAATCTGCACATGTGCCCCAGAACTTAAAGTATAATAAATCGATTTTTAAAAATCAGGTAGCGTATCCGAGGATGAATTCATATGCTGAATTTTTGAAAAATATTACAGATTTTGTAAAAATACAGAGCTATATTTTTCAGATATTTATTTCATTAAAGAAAATGTACTTTGTTTGACTTTTTATTTCCCATTTTGTTCTATTCTCAATTTGAATTGCTACTGTTAAACTGCCTTTAAATATTAGTTTCTTTATTTTGGCCACAAGTCATTTTTTTTTTCCTGAAAACAGGAATTACTTTTGTAATGCACACTTTTTGATCTTTGTCCATTTGTGTTTCTGTAAGGAATACCTGAGGCTGGATAATTCATAAATAAAAGAAGTGTATCTAGCTCACAATCCTGTAGGCTGAAAGACTGGGCATCTGGCAAAAGCCTCAGGCTACCTCCACTCATGGCAAAGGCAAAGAGGAGCGGGCGTGTGCAGAGACCACAAGACGAGAGAGCAGCAAGACAGAGCGGAGAGGTGCCAGGTAGGTTCTTTATAACAACCAGCTCTCAGGGGAATGAATACGGTAAGAACTCCTTCAAAGGAAGGCATTAATCTATTCATGAGGGTCCTGCCCCATGACCCTGAACACCTCCCATTAGGCCCCACCTCTAACATTGGGAGACATATTTTTAACATGAGATTTGGAGAGCACAAATATCCAAACCATAGCAATTTGTTCATTGTATTTTCCCTTCTAGCTCAGCCAAGCTAAGCCACAGGTGAATTTGGTTTTAGATTCTGGTCTTCTTGGTCATTCTAGAAAAGGAAAAGTCACTTGGCAGTCTGACTTTAAAGGATTCCTGCTGTTGACTAATGTATATACATGTAAACAATTCATTATTTATTAATGAAAGCCAGGTTGCAAAAAGACCAAACAGAGAAGAGAGGATAAATATCTATCTTTGAAGCGGAGATTTTTAAAAGAGATTTTTACAGAAAGTGTTTTTAAAACATTTATTTTCACTAAATGTACCCATAGTTATTAGCAACTAATACACTGGGATGTAGCAATGAAGATGCAAAGAAAAGGCCATTTTCTACTGAATTTCAAAACAATAAGAATTTTTCTGGTTTCCTTACATTTTTGAAACACTTTAAAACTATTTATATCACCTGGGTTCCTTACATTGTTGAAATACTTTAAAACACATTACAATGTGATAGAGTATCAACACATTGTAATGCTTGGAATGTGTACAATTCACTTTACAACAACCAAACCAAACCAACTAAACATACATTGATATTGTACACCACACATGTATTTATTGAATTTTGCTTCTTGTTATATGAGATATAAAAAAGGCCTTATAAATTATTGAATGCCTAACAAAATAACTGAACTTGACGATTTTCTAAAACTACATATAAAAAATTCAAACGTTCTGAGAGCTAGGGTTTTCATTTGAGTGGTAAGGGGGAACAATTTTAAGACAGAAAACAAGTGAAATTTTTCATCTATAAAGGCGATGTTATTGATTTTAAACATGGTAGCTGTGCTATGATTAGAGTGCCACCTAGTGGTGAAATATATTAGACCAAGTGTGTTTCTGCAGTTCTCACAAGGCAGTTCCCTTATTTTCCATTTGTCTTGTAACTGAGTGAGTTGCATCGCCGGAGTACAAGATAATGCATTAGAAGATGGTTGTAGTTCTGATGGGAGAGCTTCTAGACAACACAGAGGAAAAATATATACAACCTGAAAGCTAACAATGTAACTTTATAGTTTCTTCAAAACTGGCATCTGGAGGTGATTCAAAGAAGCCCTGAGACCATCTGATCATCTCTCCCCATTATCTTCAGGCAGTAATTCTGGCTGTGCAGAAAGTCCAAGATTTCACTAATCTACAGAAACAATAGTTTCTTGGCTTCCCTTAGAAACGCTTACCAATACTGAGTCACTCTCACTGCCTGGAAACGTGTTTTTATTTCTAACTAAATCTCAGAATGTTATAATCTAAATTATTTTCTCTTGTTCTTTCCTCAAAGGGATTAGAGAAAGCATTAGACAAAGAATCGATGGATCATCTTGTTAGAGCTGAAAGAGTGCTCAGAGATACAACAGGCCATTTTAAAGATGACAAAATAGAAGCTTATAAAGCAAATTGCCTAAATGGGAAGAGAAAATTAATGGCAGAGCAAAGTTAGCATCTAGACCTGACTTAAAATCTAGCAGTCTTTCTACTTCCTAACAGTATGTCACCCTGCTTTGGGTTGGTCATCTTGATCATTGCAATCAAAGACACAAGATGTGTGGTTTGCTCTCAGACTTTCTTAAGATGGTAACACTATTGGGGGTTGAGGAGGGCACTGTAAAAAAAAAAAAAAGATTGTAACGCTATTATTCTCTCCTCTGACACTTGTCGGAATTTCTGCCTAGTAATTTTTTCCAGGTATGTGGTACCTAACACAACATGAGCACACTGCAGTCATCTAATATTTATGGATTAGCCCTTCCCATCTTAGCTACATCTCTAACCATCTTTTCTTCCTCTTGTGCTTATCTGAGATACACTCAACAGAAGACAACAGCCTAAGTACATCCAGGACTTGCAACAAGCATTGTTTCATCTTTAAATAGGATAAGAGAAAATCATCCTCATTTTCACAGCCCATCAAGTTGTACTTAAGCAAAGTGCCGAGTAAAAGTGGCAAGTAATGATTTATTAATGAAAAAAAGTGAAAAATCTTCATATTTTCTTATGGTTTCTATAAATAAAAAGTTAAAACCCTTAGTGCCAGAAATTACAAAATCTATTTGGTGTTTCCTCTTACAGGGTATTAGCCATGTTTATTCCTATATCTGCTTTTTGCTCATTGACTTACAATATGCATGTCTTTGTCATATGGTTTCTGGGTTTTGTTGTTGCTCCTAGAATCAAATTTCTAACCGTATGGAAAACTATTAATTCATTCAACCCAGAGTTTTCTAAAGATGTTGGCTGCTTTAAATGTTACGTAAGATCTTTAAAAGAATCAAGCTACTATTGGTTTTGCTGCTTTTGTTGCCACTTAGAATCACTGACCTGTAAGACACTTATATCTGGAACCAATTGTTCATTTTTTGCCAACTCAAACACACATGAAGTGGCAGGTAAACACCCTGGCATCAAAGAAGAACAACATTAAAAAAAAAATCACTGTGCTTTCAAGAGATGTGTGAAAGAAAGCTTGTGAAATTGAGTTATTTACAGCAAAAACCTGAGTAGGATGACATAAGACACCCAAAAAATATCAGCCAAAGAAATTCTCATTTATATCTTACAGCATATTCTATCATGATTGTCTTCATTTCTCTTTGACTGAAAAAATACATGCAGGGCATTGAGGGGTCGGGATATGCTGATCAAAAGTATACACAATTTTGATTAAATAGGAGGAATAAGTTCAGGAGATCTATTGTTCAACATGGTGATAATAGTTAATAATATATTGTATTCTTTTAAAATGCTGAAAGAGTGAATGTAAAGTGTTCTCATCACAAAAATGATAACTCTCTGAGGTAACATGTAGTTAATTTGCTAGATTTACATATAGTTAATTAGCTAGATATATACTTTGAAACATCATGATGTACATTATAAATTCATACATTATTATATGTCAATTTAAAAATAAAAGAGAAATACATAAAAATAGGGGCCTAGAATAAATAGCTTGAGAATGAAATTTCTGGAAACACTTCCCCCACCCAAAAAAATACATTTAAAGCCCAATTCACAAAATATTCCTTAATATCTGTAAATCACTTTTAAAGTCTAAAGCTAACTATGTTTTTAAAAAGATGCACAGTTTCTTGTTCAAACAAAACAATTACCAAAACAAAAAACCTAGAAGTGAGAGCAACTTTTCTTTAACCATCAAATAATTCCTTATTGAACTGAAGAATAATATCAGCTGCAAGGAAAAATATCAATAAGTATGAGCACATACGTCTACCAGTATACGTAGAAAATTGTAATTCAATTATACCAATCTGTTTCCCCTACTACTCTAAGACCCTGAGGGACTATGCCTTACTTCTCTTCATATGCTCATCATTGAACATATTATCTGTCACAAAAATTCAATAAATGTTTGTCCAAATAAACTACACCCAAGTGCTTATTGAATTGGTAATTAGAATCAGAAAAGCCTTGAGTCTTTTTTTCTCTTAGAAATGCAGTAATCCACAGAAGCTGGTATTCACATTTTGTATCTGATAGCAAACTATATAGGCCTAGAAGGTAGACCAAAAAATAGTCAAGACTTTTGTTTCATTTTGTACATGTTGAATTGAACATTACATTAATAAAAATGGAATGAGAAGCTCCTTTTTATTCCGCTAATATGTCCCAGAAGCTCCTACCTCTGAGACTTTAGTGACAATAACTTTCTTATTCCAGTACATATCTTTCTCTGTCTCACCACCTAGTGTTGTCTACAACTATTATCCAACACTCAAGGCCCAACTCCAGTTGTACCTCACCCATTAGGTATAGCACCATGTCTGTAAACGTTGAAATCAAATGGAACTGAGTATAATTTTCCAAATTTTACTTTTTGCATCTGTAAAACGTATGTCATTATGAAGGATACATTTTAAGCCTCTAACACTGTAGCTGATAACATATATTTCTGGCACTTTATGATTGGGGTATATGATACCAAAACTGATACCTATACATTCAACAAACTAGTATGAATCGCCAGACATTGGCCCCAGAATTCACCCTGCTAACCTTATTCACCTAGCTGTTAATGTTTCTGTCATTGTATCCTTGTCTTGATATGCGCCTTCTTGGTGGGTTTTGGCTTGGCTTATTGAATTTTATTCCTAGTCTTCTCAATCCTGTCAATTTGTGCTCATTCTTGGCCTTAGGTGAAATACTCCTCCTCCATTTCCAACACCTTGTACTACTCCCTTCAGCTCCCAAACTATTAGGAAAGGAGAACTTGGGGAGTAAGCATTGATCTTTGAGCAGTCACTCTCGAAGTGAATCTAAAACCTTGCCCAAATTAGAAACCAAACCTCTCCTACTTATAGAAAGTTTTGATTTCAAGGTAGAAGGCGTATACAAGCCCGGGGAAATTCCAGAAAGCTAAGACTTCTAGCAAGACGATTGGCCTCAGCACTGTAGAAGCAGTATAAAAAGACAAAAAGTAAAGAGAGGTACTACTCCAGATAATCAGAAAAAGACCAGTAGAAGACAATATATTTGAGTAGAGACCAGAAGGAAGTCAGGATGCAAATCGTGTGATTACCTGAAAGATAAACAGTTCATGACAGAAGAAAATATATAATTTCTGGACATTGAATCATTTTTTATGTTCAAAGGATAACAAGTAGACTAGCTGGCTGGAGAAGAGGGAGGCAGGAGAAAGGGTTTAGAAAAAAGGTCAGAAGAGCCAGCTAATATATAAGGCCTTGCAGGTGATGGTAAAGACGAGATTTCAGACTAAGCATGATGGGAAACTTTCAAACGGTTGAACACAGGAAAGTGACATGAACCAATTTGCAATTTGAAAATTACTCTGACTTAAATATGTATGTAGGGTTCAAAATCTCACAAATAAATAAATCATTCTGGTAGACACAGATGACAATGAGAAATCTATAAAAACCAACAGAATATCAAATGTTATATTGAATATATACAAAAATAGGTTATTTTCTTCCACTATTTTACTAAAATTGATTTCACCTTATGACTCAGGAAAGTCTCAACTATAAGTATATGCTTATTACTTTACTTTTCTTCAACTTAAATTAAGTAAAATTAATATGCATAAGCCTAAAGAAAAATATTTTTATTAACACTTTTGGAGGAAACTTAAATTTTTAACCAATTCATTTAATACACTGAATATTTTGAAAAATTAAACTTTAAGTATGGGACTCTGAATGTTCTTTTCCACTTAAAGGAAAAGCAAAGGTATAAAAATGGATTAGCTAATGCTGAACAGGTATATAAAGAGTAGCAGAAAATGAAGAAAATCAAATATTTTATCAAACACATCTAAAACTAGATGATATATAACCGATAACAAAATTTGACCATAAAATATAAATGAAAGAAAAGCACAAAATCTAAGGATCAGTTTCTCTGAGTCTAATATAAGATAAAGTAGAACTATTCTTATAAGAAATAATCGTATTCTTAAAGCATATGAGCTAGAGTCCTTCTATTACCACTTCTATAAGGCCAACCTCTGTTTATCTTTCAAGGGTCAGCTCAAACATCACACATCCAAGTCTTTCCTGCCTTTCAGCATTCTGACATAATAACCCTGTTAATACTTTATGTTTATTACAGCTCAGTAAGAGCTGAGAATAAGGCAGTAGAGCTCACAGAAATCCCTCACAAAACTTTTAGCTTTCACTATAGGGCACACTGCAGCAGCGATCAGAAGGCTGGGAGCTCAACATGATATCTGAGAGAAATCCCCATTAGGAACTCCGAGCTTTCAGAGCCTCTTCCAAAAATTGAGAGCTGGTTAAGAAGACAAACAGGAAACTCATTGGGGCAGAAAGCTGCTTGATTAGCAATAAAGCATAACGTGATCTCTTGACTCCAGTGATCAGATTCCAAACCCTGCTTAAAGGAAAATTACAATTCTGCCCTTAACATATTTAAAGCTGATGGTAAACTAAATTTAGCTGACATTGTATCAAAAGCTAAATCCAACTTAACCACACATTATGTTAATTTATCCCCACCAAATTAACAGCCTAACAAAAAGAGAGGCATTTCTTTTTCTGGGGATAAATATTACTTACTTCAGTCTCTACTATTCTTTTAAACATAGCATTAAAGATACAATAAAAATTACAAGACACTCACATATCCAAGAAACTGTCATCTATTGTCAAGAGCAGAAATAGTGAATCGAAAGAGAACCAGAGATAAGTCTATGGCTGGTATCATTTGACAGAGACTTTTAAAATAAACTGATAAACGTTAAAGGTGAATGAAAAACATGTGTGAATAAATGGTAGTTTCAGCAAAGAGAAAAGAACTAAAAAAAAAATTATATTGCAGCCAGGGGGAGGGAAGGGACTGGGGCATCCCAAAGAGGCTCCCAGTTTCCCTAACCAGTGTACCCAGGTCCTTGACCTCTCTTACCCCAGGAATGGGGAAGGGGCCCCGGAGACGCAGTGAGCTTACCGTTTGAATAAATATCGTGGACCCCAAAGAGTTTAGCAGAGAGACGGAGAAGGAGAGAGAGCTCTCACACTGCAGTGGGAGGAGATCCAAGGGAGCAATCCATATAGGTAAGGAGCATCCAGGTTTTAACCCTGACGTTATTCCCAACCCATTCATGTTCTCGCCCAATGAGAGGAGTTCTTTCAAATGTCCTCTGGAGTGATTGATCTTCGATTCTGATACCAGATTGGCTGCTAGGTCTGCAACAGAGGCCCCCAGCTCCCAGAACTTTCAGCAGGCTTATTGAGCAAAGAGGCCCACCTGGATTCCTCTAACAAGCCAAAGAACTCTAGGTTCCTGGATGGGGGCGTGGATTGAGGTGTGCACTAGGAAACTCTTGCCTTTGGAACCACGCCCCTTGTGGACCCAGGAAAAAGAGTTTTTTCCCTTAACACAGTCCCTCAATATGAGAAGGCTAAAAGTGAAAAAAACACAATACCAGAAACAAAGAATTATTCTCATGAACTTGAAAAAAGACTTCACACAATGGAAGAAACAATCAGTAAACTTAAAGAAAAACAATGCAAATTATTCAACTTGAAAGAGCAAATCAAAGTGAAAAAATAAAACAGAACGTCTGAGACTGTGGGACAACATCAGATAATCTAATATGTTTAATCAGACTCTACAATATAGGGAAAAAATAATAGAATTGAGCCAATACTTAAAGAAGCTTATTATTGTAAAAGAATAAAGGTTTAGTGTCCATCAAAAAATGAAGTCCAGAAGACAAAGAAATTACATAATAAAGTATTGAAAGAAAAAATTAATCTAGAATTCTGTAACTAATAAAAATATTCTTCACAAATGGAAATAAAGATAATTTCAAAGAAACAAAAAACAAGAGAATTGATCTTCAATTCAGATTTGCCCTGCAAAAGAAATGTGAAAAAAACAATTATTCAGGATAAATACAGGGAAATTATGACAAATGGAAGTCTTCATCATAAAAAATAAAATCAGGCCGGGTGTTTCAGCTCACGCCTGTCATCCCAGCACTTCGGGAGGCCAAGCTGTGTGGATCATCTGAGGTCAGAAGTTTGAGATCAGTCTAACCAATGTAGCAAAACCTTGTCTCTACTAAAAATGCATAATTAGCCAGGTGTAGTTGCATGCACCTGTAGTCACAGCTACTCGGGAGGCTAAAGCAGGAGAATTGCTTGAACCTGGGAGGAGGGGGTTGAGGTGACCCAAGGTCGTGCCATTGCACTCCACCTCCAGCGACAGAGCGAGACTCCATCTCAAGATAGATAGATAAATAAATAAATAAATAAATAAATAAATAAATAAATAAATAAAAATTAAAATAAAAACACCACAAAGGCATGTCGGTTAAAATAAAACGTGCTTTATTACTATGCGTTTTTTATACATGTTTTTAAATTTCTCTAAAATTTATTGACTACTAGTTAAAAATAATATCGTATGATTTGTTGTCATAGAATTTAGATATATGACACAAGAACTTAAGTTGTAAGGTTTTGAAGGTAGAATGTGGTAAGATAAGATATATATCTTGTAACCTCTAGAGTAAACATTAAAATACAACACAAAGAGATGTAGCGAAAAAGGCAGCAGATAATTACCAAAATTCAAACACCACCTACAATCTATAACTTTTATTATACTTAAAGTATAGCTCAATTTTTAAAAATCTTACACATATCTCTGCATTTGAAATCAGAAAACACAGCTAAATTTAGGCTTTTCTTGATTGTCAAAGTCAAGGTTTTTGTACAGGGCTATAAAATTGTGATACATCAAGAAGTTGCAGGGTATAATACTGAGCTCCTGATCATTAGAGCTAAGTATTCCAGACAGGTATTCTTTCTAGGACATGTGACTGTGTTTTTTTTCTAGGACATGTGACTGTGTTTTGTCAATTTAATCTATTAAAAAATGAAAGAAAGTTTTTTACAAAAAGACACCTATTAAAGTATTTTTTTTTTTACATGCATAACTATCCTACTTAGCTATGTGTTCCAAGCCAAGGGAGGTAGAATTTTTTATTTATAACTGGCTCCACAAATCTATCCCAATGAGTTGACCTTAGTAATATTCAACAGATCTTTCATTGAAGAAATAAAATAAATGTGTAATTATGACAATGATGCTCTTATCCTTAGCAAGCTAACACAGGGTTAGAAACCAAATACCACATGTTCTTTCTTATAAGTGGGAGCTAAATGATGAGAACACATGGGCACATCGAAGGAAGCAACACACACTGGCGCCTTCTGAGGGTGAAGGGTGGGAGGAGAAAGAGGATCAGGAAAATGACTAATGGGTTCCAAGCTTAATACCTGGGTGATGAAATAATTGATACAACAAACCCCCATGACAGAAGTTTATCTGTGTAACAAACCTGCACTTGTACCCCTTAACTTAAAATAAAAGTTAAAAAAGAGAAAGCTAGCCAAAGATTTAAAAAGATATTCTTGTATCTTGGGAAAAATAAGTATGCATACCAAAGGTGATTATGGAAAGAGCAAAAAAATAGATGATGTGTATGCTATATGAGTACACCTAGATGTCCCATAAATTAAATAGCGTTCTGAACTTAGTCTCATCACTTGATAATATATACATCAAATTACATAATTGAATGTCTTAGTTCAAGAAATCTGAAAAAATCAGTAGCATTTGTTTAATATTTTAGGCAGAAAGGATACAATAGTTTTAGGCATTTGGCGGTTACAATACTGGCAATGTCACAAATGAAAATGACACTTATCCACTGAGAAGAGCTATAGGCCATATTGCTTTTCCAGAGAATTAAAGAAATATCTTTAGATAAACTGCCCTGCAGTGACGGATTTATTTATAATGAATTCCTAGGTCATTAAATGTTCTAAAGTGATATACAGGGAGTTTGTATTATAACCCCCTTTCAGGTTATAATCTTTAGGCTCTACTGTAATTTTTCCCTTTGAAAAAAGAATGAAGGCCTTAAGAGTACCTATCTATCTCTCCATCCATCCAGCTATACTAATATTTTTGGAATGATTTTTTAATGTATATGTATTTTTTGAAATAATGTTAACTATTTTGCCTTAAGTCCCTGGAAAAAAGTAGAGGGCATGGCATAGGGGAAGCTGGATCAGAAAGGAAAAAATAGAAAGCTGATCTTTTCCTCCCTCTCCCACAGTGGAAATATGGGAGGATACAAGAGACTGAAGTTCTATAAAAGGGCAGATTCCAGGATTTTCATTTTTTCCACTTCTCAAGGCTTAGCAGTATATGGGTGGTATTTCTATCCAATTATACATGGGGGTGGTCAAGAAACAGGAGGTCCACTTCTGCCATATCTAGAGATGCCAAGGCCTTTAGGAGAAATCTGCCATCCAGCTAAGTGTTATGTCTATCACAATATACAAGTAGTAGTACCACAAATGGCAGAAAAAGGAATCTAATAATAGAAAAAAAAGCCTATGCAGTATCCTGACTCTTCATGGTTTACACAAGGAATATGAATGATTCAGAGATTCCATGAACCCTGATGAGGGAAGATGAAGGGTGTAGGAGATGTCAGAGGTTACAATGTGTGAGATAAACATGAATGGCTTTGGTCATAGGTGCCACCCACCAGTTTAAAATTGTCAGAGAACATCAGAACACAAGCCACCTGCAAAAGAAACACAATTTAGAGAATATCAGCTTTCTTTCTCACCACCCAACTCATATAGGCCCCCTTTGTATTAGATGTCATCTTGGATGGAAGCAGATTGTTGAAGAAGAAAATATGAAAAAATGAATGTTTGCCCAAAGGAGACCAAGTCATCCAAGGGACACTATTTAAATCAGGAGAAGTGGGTAACCTGTTAATTGGTATGTTTAAAGTTTCCCTCTCAACTTAATACCTTGTGGGTTGGAGGTGAAAGAAAACAATTAGATATATTACAGAGGCAAAGTTTTGATTTTTTGCACATTTGGATTGTAATCATGAGTAAATATTATCTCCTTACTACTAACAGAAAAGTGAAAAACAAATGGATAGATAGATGATGAGAGGCAGATAGATATCAGAAAAAAGTTCTGATATATAAGTATAGATGATTAATAGATACATGAAGTTAAAATGGAGATATAAATAGATGAGGAAGGCATATTAATAGAAATAAATATTGATATAGACATAGATATGAAATATCCCACCACAACAACAGAAAGAGAATCCGTTTTGCAAAGACAAAACTGGAGGACATTAGGCTAAGTGAAATAAGCCAGGCACAGTAAGACCAATACTGCATGATCTCACTTATTTGTGATCTAACACGGTTGAACTCATAGAAATAGAGAGTATAAGGGTGGCTACCAGAGGATGGGAGAAGAGAATAGGGAGCTATTGGTCAAAAAATACAAAGTTTGCTAGACAGAAAGAAGAAATGTGTTTTTGATATTTATTGCACAGGACAGTGACTATAGTAAATAACGATGTATTGTATATTTTAAATTTTCTAGGAGAGTACATTTCAAGTGTTCTCACCACAAAAATGTCAACTCTATGAGGTGAATGATGTGTTAATTAGCTTGCTTTTACTCATTTCACATAGCGAATTATTTAATCAAACATCACATTGTACCCCATAAATATACATATTTTTATTTATCAATAAATAATTTTGTATAAACAAATATTATTTCACAGATATTGTTCATGAACACAAAATTTCACTGTGACTTCTCTGCCCATTACCCCTCAAAAATAAAACTTAAAGGAAAGAAATTAACACCATTGATTAACTCCCTTTTTTTTGAGACAGGATCTCGCTCTGCTGCCTAGGCTGGCCTGCAGTGACTCTATCTCACAGCCTCTGCAGGCTCAACTTCCTGGGCTCAAGAGTCGCTCCCACATAAGCCTCCCAAGTAGCTTGGACTACAAGTATGTGCCACCACACTAAGCTAATTTTTTAATTTTGTGTAGAGACAGGGTCTCATGATATGGCCCAGGCTTGTCTCCAAATCCTAAGCTCAAGCAATTGATCCTCCCACCTTAGCCACCCAAAGTACTCAGATTAGAGGCATAAGTCACCATGCCCAGCCCACCACAGAACATCTTAAACATACTAGGTTCTTTTCATATGCTATCTCATTTAGGATTTAAACAACTTTATGATATAGATAAACTATTAGTCCTGTTTTGTAGTTCAGAATACAAAAAAAAAGTCAAAGAAGTTAAATAACTCGTTTAAGGCTATAAAGCATAAAAATAGAGCCAATGTGAAAACCATGTCTGTGTGAGTGTGCTATGTCAAGTTGACTTCCCCCAAAAAAGCCTTTGAGGAAAATCAAGTAAACTTTTCTTTAGGATTCTGATATATTTATTCCCTTAGAATATCATGATACAACCTCAAGAACTAGTCAACTTATTTTTTTTTATTTCCTAGACACTATTATTACGAACTTTTGGGGATTAAAGATTCCTGTGTTCCCACATATGTTTACTGTGGCACTGTTCACAGTAGCAAAGACTTGGAACCAACCCAAATGCCCATCAATGATAGACTGGATAAAGAAAATGTGGCACATATACACCATGGAATACAATGCAGCCATAAAAAAGGATAAGTTTATGTCCTTTGCAGGGGCATGGATGAAACTGGAAACCACCATTCTCAGCAAAGTGTCACAAGAACAGAAAACCAAATACTGCATGTTCTCACTCATAAGGAGTGTTGAACAATGAGAACACAGGGACACAGAGAGGGGAACATCACACAATGGGGACTACGGGGTGGGGGAATAAGGGAGGAACAGCAGGGGGTAGGGGGATTGGGGAGGGATAGCATTAAGAGAAATACCTAATGTAGATGATGGGGCGATGGATGCAGCAAACCACCACCATGGCATGTGTATACCTGTGTAACAAACCCACACAATCTTCACATGTACCCCAGAACTGAAAGTATAATGAATAATTTTTTTAAAAAGACAATAAAATAAAATGCACCTATGAACAGAGACAAAACATTTTTAAAAGATTCCTGTGCTCCTTTTTGTAGATACAGAGCAATTGCACTGCAACTTCTATAGAATAGAGAAAAAAATAGACCTTCCAAATAAAGAAACAAAGTTTTCAGTTTCAGACTGATAACTTAAGTTTGCATAAGTTTGCTTAAAACTGGAATTTGATGACAGTCGGAAAGTAGGCAAAAGTATTAATTTTAAGTAGAACATAAAATACTGGATCTTAGACACTAGATCAACAGCCACAACAAAAAACAATCTTACCACTTCGGCAGAAGGTTAAAGACCATGAGGAAACTAAAGTTAATTGTCCTCTTTAAAAGAGATCGATTGTAAATGATTGTAGGTAAGACAATTCTGAAATTGTGGCAAATGCTCTTCTAAGAAACAATTGCATTCTGGCTGTTTGTGTGTACTGAAAACAAACAAATAAATAAAATAAATAACAAATACACCCACCTCCCCGCAACCATATTAAGGACACAGAGGGAGAAAGAACTTCCCTAGGCTAATCTATGAAAAGATCTGTACAGCAATATGTTCACATATAGTTTTGCTTTATCTTGTGTTTTCTTCTGAGATTACTGAAGAAAGGGGGAATGTTTAAAATCAATAAATAACACAAAGTGTGATTTTTCTTTTGAAATGATAGAAAAAAATATTGACATAACCTCTACCTGACTCTCCAGTCAGATCCAAGGATGTGTAATGCCACTACATACTAACAGAGAAACTAGGAGGTGTAAAAATAAAATCGAACTAAAAAGCAAATAGCAATCCCTTTTACAAAGGAAACATAATAATAGCCTCTAAATAATTGGAGACAAGGTAAGCGGGTCAATTCATTTTGCCTATTAAATCAAAGATTGCCCTAGAGCCTAAGATTCATCTGTAAGATGTCATTTTAAAATTCACAAGGCTGAATTAAGTATTATTTTCAATTTTTCTTACAGGTATTCTCTATTTTTTCTTAGCAAGTTCCTGTATGGAAGGTAAATAAGGTTACAGTTTTTTAATGTATAAAACTATCAACATTATTTCCTTGAATTGAAGCGTTCATTAAAAATTCTTGTTTCCTAACTATTTCAGTTGTCTGGAGCAATGCTACTCTTAAGTGTAATCCATGGACCTGTGCAGGTCTTTGAATTGTTACTAATCTACAGTAAAATAATGTGGAAATTTAAAATAAATGTTTAGAAACCTTTATAGTAACTTAGCAATGTATTTGAAATTTTTTAAATGTCTGAATTTAAAAATAACACACACAGGCTTCCATTTCATTTTTCTAGCACTCCTATTTCATTTTGATATTGTACTTTATAAAATCTTTGGTCTGCAATAGAATCTTTGGTCCTTTTAAAGAGGACAATTAACTTTAGTTTGTTCATGATCTTTAACTTTCTGCTGAAGTGGTAAGATTGCAATAGAATGAAGGGAGAAAAACAGATAACTTTCTCACAGGTAAGTTTTAAAAGCACTGCTTACAGATGAGCTTTGACAACAAATAGAAGTTGTTTTGAGTACCAGCTCTAATATTAGCCAAGTTCTAATTATATGACATTGGGAAAGTTACTTCATCCCTCCAAGTTTCCATTTCCTCACTGAATAATGAGTATCTACTTTACATGTTTGTTTACGCAGTCCTGAGTAAGCAACATCAGCATCACCCCAGCACTTGTTAGAAATGCAGATTCTCAGACTTTTTCTAGACCTAGTAAATCAGAATCCACATGTTAACAGCATCCCTAGTGAAGCGTCTGCACAAATACAGTGCTTGACCTATAGAAAAAGACCAGGAACTATGAGCTGTTGCTGGTTTTATTCATCACAGTAATATGTAAATAGTATTCTCTGTAATAAAGGGTGATATTTAGAACTTGTGTAAACATAGACATCAATATCAAATAATTATCTTTCTGATATTTTACAGGTACCTAAGAAGTTAAGAATTTGATACAGATTCTGTTGATACTAATAACAAAGAACACATACCTCTCACCCTCAAGAAACCCATGTGATAAAATATAAGCCACGTACATCTAATAGAAATACAAAAGTGTTCTAAGTTGGTACATCCATAGAGAAACTATTTACACAGAAATGTTGGATAAATTGAGGCAATATTACTTTAAGAGAGTACTCTTGCACAAAAAATAAATTTTATACTTGAACTGAAAAAGACGAAGGGAAAAAAAACACTCTGTTCTCAGCCAATAATACTTGTGTCTACTCAGTGTTATATCAAAAATAACCTGAATGTTCAAGGGTTGAAGTGTTAACTCCAGCCAAATTTCTTGTCCTTTAAAGTTACCCCACTGTGACTGGCAATACAGAGGTCACATACCATTTCAGCTGAAATAGCAAAGCTCAGTGGGAAGTAAAGAATGAAATTGCTTGCTACTTACCTCTGATTCTCTGTCCAGGTTTCTGAGAAACCATACCAGGGTAGCAAATATAGCTTAGTAGTGATTTTTTAGAATCAACATATGAGGGTTAAGACAGGAAAGAAAAAGAGCACATTGACATTTGCCATTTTTACAAAATAAAGGTGATCCCAAAAATTTACCTAAAAAATGTGTATCAGCCTAATACTGCCAGTGATACTCTGGAGGCCATGGTGGATACCTAATAGGACTAGTTCAATATCTAATACATGTCTGATTGTTTTTCTCTGTTAAAGCCAAGTACAAGGATTGCCCAGGGCAAAGAGACATAAACACTGATAAATCACCATTTCACTTACTTTACTTTTATTTTCTGTTCAACTTTACATAGCTGACTTTTGTAAGAGCTGAACTCTCATAAAATGGAAACTTTACTTAGTCACAGTAAAGTATTTTTCTATGATGCCAAATACCAGGATATGTTCATGATGTAGACAGTTATCTACTGTTCACTCTATATCACACACTGTACTAGAGACTAAAAGATGGATGCAAAAGAAACAAGAGGAATTTTCCCTGACTGAGATTTTCTGGAAGTACACAAGAGGCATATACAAAAATGCGTACTATTTTTCAGTGAAAACCTGACTTCTCAATTTCCATTTGCTTTTCATTTTATATTACATTTCAGCATAGCATAAACATAGACAGTGTCTTGAAAGTCTAAGCTTCATGAGACATATTCACAGTTTGAATAACACAAAAACAATTGATTTACAAGTTTTTAATTTGAAACTGGATAAAATCGAGTCATTGTATTTCTTAAATGTATAGGAACAAAGTGTGTTTTCTCATAACTTAAAATTCTTTATATATTTCAAGGGAGAAAATCATTCGATTGTATCATAAGACTGACCTAAAATGTATTGGCATTATTTTTAGAAATACGAATTGACAGCACATGGACACACTAATACAATTCAAAAATTAGTTTTATATGCCATTCTTCTATTTGATAACATAGAGTGTCATTTTAGAAACGGTTCCAAACCTCAAAATTATAAACCTGTATTATCACTTTGTTTTAGTCCCAAAAAAGAAGTCTTGGAAACCTTATTTTAGATGTCATGATTTTGTCTAATTTTCATTGTAAGAATCCTCCTAAAGTACATGTGAATAATTGTGTTAAATTATTCATCATGCAAGTTAATTTGACAGTTAATTATAATAAAGGAAAGAGTTTTCTGAACATAATTTAGGGCTTTAATGCCTAAAGGATAAACTACACTGACAGAATTTGTCCTTGACTGTGGTCTTACTGCTATATGCTAAACCCAAAATTAACATTTTGTACTTTTGAGAGCTAAAAAACATAATGACTATATTTTTTGACAATGCAAAATATACTGATTTTTCTCTTGGAGAGAAGCATTAAATAGTGAAAGTTGCACGGGCTTAGGACTAAATTCCTTGTGTTGCTTTTCATTAGCTGTGTGATTGTGAAAACTAGTTTAACTCTCAGAACTTCATGAGTTTTGTTGTGTTTTTTTTTTCAGCTGATAAAAAATGCAATTTTTGGCTTTATTGTGACAATTAAAAGCAGCTGCCTCTGTTCCTTAAATATAGTAGGCAGTATTAGCTCTCTTTTTTTCTTTTCCTTTGAAAGGAGACGAGAAGAGGGTTTAATTCCTTCAGTCCCATGAATAGTATTTTCAAAAATTATATTTTGTGACATTTATTAACTGATAAATTGTTTTTGCATGCATTGCTATTTTAATATTTCCAACAATATTATGCTGGAGGCAAAGCAGATAGCTATTCTGTTTTTGCAGGTTTAAAAGTTTGGGGAGTTAAATTAACCAAGTTTATACAACTAAAAATGGACATAACTGGGATATCATCTCAGATTTGCGTGAGTTCAAAAACCCATTCCTTACCCCAGTATACACACCAGTATTCAGTGGCACAAAAATCTTCTCCAAACTGCAGCAAAATTAGTGAAATTAGCATAATCAGAGAGTTCTTCATAAAGAAGAATATATTCCTATTTTTAAATCAGAGATTATGCCTTTTTTCAGGATAAAACATCTTTTTATTATGAAGCAGTGGCAAGAATAGATGGTAAATGTTTTTCATATCTTTTTTAGCCAGAATCTAAAATTGTCAAAGCCCATTTGTCTCCTTTCTTCTTTTTGAAATTTTACTGGACTGTGAAGTGCAGAAGTCTGATGATAGTCTACCAGGGCATGCTACTTTATTACTCTTCCCAGTAAATACTCAATGTGTCAGATTGCTATTTGGTCTATTTTGATCATTCCTTAATGTACACTTGTATTAAAACATCATATTACGTCCCATAAATACATACAATTATTTGTCATTTAAAATAAAATTTTTAAAAATTCTATTATCCTAAAATAGCATGAGGATTCCAAATGAAGTTACCCCTAAAAAAATATAGTATTATGTAAACCCTATTCTTTTTATGTATGGACTAACAATTCCAAAAAGTGTGTTTTCCACTCTTTAATAGATTGTAGTGGTGGTAGTTTCCACAGAACTGTGAAGTTTGGTGGTGTCAAGCTATTCACCAGTAGCAAGTTAAATACTGATAGAATAAAAGAGACTCCAGTGACTGTGATTAACTGTTACCAGCTAAGTCAGCACCCAGTGGAAGCATGGCTAGCAAAAGCAGCAGCATTTAATGATGGCTTTCTGCAATGACAAGTCATAGGATTTTCAGAGCAATCCAACCATATCAGGGTTCTCAGGGCACTAACATTGCACTGTTATGGTTTTTTAGACTTGTTTCTATGTCAATTTATTTTCCACAGTGTGAAATTCTCACTCCTCATTTATTCCTGGCCACTCCTTTGACGTGTCTAGCTGAGAAAAATAATGTTTCAGGAGTCTGAGATTTCATGACCTGGTATTAATGCTTGTGTATGTACCCTAGCCTCTTATGCCCAAACAGGAATGGGTTGCCCTGACATAATGTTCCCTAAATATCCTGTGCATGTCACTGTCATTGCACTTCCATGTTATTAATATCAGACAGTTCCCTCATCATTGTATATATCATCAGTGTCTGTATGGTACCTGACACATGACTGGCACTCAGAACATGGTAATAAATGAATAATGTCTATAGTACAGGTATATCTTGAGCAACTGTAGTAACTTTCCTCTATAGAGAAAAAACACTTTTTGAGAGTTCCTGCCGAGGACAACCTCAAAACATTTCAACAGAAATTCAGAGCCACTGAAACACCACCAGAATTTGAAGATCCATATTCCAAATTTGGTCTACGTTTATAAAATTTGAGAGATCTTATATTGATATATGATCGTGCTATTTTTATAATTATAAACTTTCAATGAAATAAAAAAGAGAAGAAAGAAAAATATCTCATTTGACCTACCCTTGCCAGTAGGTCCTCTCTCAGTAGCTTCTCTCTCAGTAGCTTTCCTAATGATATAAAGAACCATATTTGATCAGGCTTTTAATAAAATGGCACTAAATACATTCACAGTGCAGGATCAAATGCTTGACATTGTTAAAAGCCAACTAGAGATAGCAGAGTGGATAAAAGCTCATATGGATGTAGTAACTACTTTAAACAGAGTAATTTTCTTTCCAGAGGGAATTTTAAAGAGCAAACCTAGAAATGGCTTTGGCATTCTTTTAAATTAAGTGTAAATAAAAATGAAATATAAAAATCCAGGGCATGGGTTAAACATCAAAAGGAGTCAAATCATGTAACATATGTGCTCATGACTGAATTTATCAGAAGTTCCTGAGACAATAAAATAGATGCAATATACCAAAAGGCAAAGTTCTGAACTTTGATAACCCAAATACTTTTAATGTGTGAAAGAACTTTCAATATCAATTTTAGGACAATTTTTATCTGTCTGAAAAAGATGCACTAGAAATATTTTATTCAATTAAGCAAAATGACTTGAATATACTCTAAAAAACACACTCACGAGAACTACATCTCTACTACGTAAAATGTACAAGTGCCTCAATGACTTGGACACTTTTAAAATCACAATAATTTAAAGTCATTAAGATGCAGACAGAAAGAGGATCTGTAAGTTATAAAATGCATTTAATGAATATTCAAGAAACATCTTAAGAAGGCAGAGAGAGAAGTATATAATTCTGGATGAAAAGGTGCAATGGAATTGGTACAATGCTTGGGGATAGGAATAGTTAGAAAGGAATTCACAGAAAACCTAATGCTTAAACTGAGTCTCGAAGAATTAGTGACTTTCCACATAGGCAGTGAAAACAAGAGCATTCTGGGCAGAAAGAATAGCATGGTATATTTTTCGTTATGCTTCTGTGTAGCCACAAGTGGCAAGAACTAATCCAAACCAAACTGGCTTAAATAAAAAAGGAACTATTAGCTCCAAGACCAGTCAAGGTACATACAGAAAAACTGAAACCATGTCATGGGTTTCATATTTGCTACAGGGAATTGGTTACTCTGATGTGGGTAGCAACGGGGGATGCTGAGTTTACTTAGATATTAGTAACTTCAGGACAAACCTACCATCCCTAACACTGACAGAACAAAAGCAAACCTGCGAAGGTACTCCAGATGTCTGGGGAGGTTGAAGGAGGTCCTCCAGATGTCTGGTGCCCAGATCTCTGAGGGCACAGTGCAGTTTGGGCTGGAAGCAAATTGGAACACTGGTTAACAATTCTAATACTGTTTTACATATCTACTAGTGGGAACTAGGATTCTCACTATTGGAGTGAGAATTTACAGATAACAATGTGGAGAAGTATAGAATGATCAACATGGTATAATGGACTAGAGTTGGAGACAGCAGTAGAAACCCATGTTTACCTTGATATCGATAAAGATTATTATGTATAACATAACTGCAGATATGTGCATATACACAGGTTAGTATACACATATATTTTTGTGTTTTGTTATCTGAGAAGGCCTGGAAGCAGGGATACTCAAGTAGCAACAAATCCACTTAGTATCCAAATCTTCATTTTTAATATGATTCTCCAATAAGAAGAACAAGGGCTCCTTAGAGAAATAGCTTATTCTAAGAAATCTCTGTACGTTTTTCTTGATTTTTTCCAAAGATGCTCTTCACAAAGAATTTTTTAAAGTCTATTTTAGAAACAAATAAGTGAACAAATAAATTGGATGCTAGAGCTGGACCTGCCTTCAGTTGCAGGAGCCATGCTGTCAAACACGGAGAACAGGAGGGAAGATCCTCTGCCCTCTTTGCTGCTGCCACTTTCACTCTCATGCCTCCAGTGGCAGAATCCAAGGGGAAGTTGGATGTTTAATGAGCCCATGGAGTTAGTGTTCAGAGTTCCAGTCTCAGTTTAGAAGTGCGAGTTTAGAGCTGAGAGATATGAGGTAAATCACCAGCATAACTGGCAAGGATTCATCCAGGAACTTGAAGGGACTAACTTTTGGCTTTTTTCTGTTCAGTGTTGGTTGCATTCTTAGGTATGAAAGGCATAGTGGCTTGAGGTTCACATTCTAGGTCTAAGATCATGAGAACAGAGTGCCTCTTTTTGGGCTCATGCATGTAGTATTCTGGGATTGGCTTCTATTAAACCAGAGTGACTTGGATCATGTGACATGCCTTTCCGGTAACGTTGCTTTGAGAAAGTTATGATTTGATTGACCATGCTGATGTCTCAGGATAGAGTCAGTTCCATCTAATTTCACCCAAAGCACATGGCTCAGTTACACATGGGAATGTGTAAGAACACTGTAATGCACATGTAGAGAAGAAACAAACTCAAAAATAAGTTTCTATACCACATAAAAATGTTTTTAACTTTAAATAGAGGAGATATGTGAAATGATTGAGACATTTTGAGTACATTTCAGATTTGCTCTTTAAAATCTGTATTACAGCAGCATTGTGGAGGATATTTCTATAAAGGATTAGACTAGAATTGGGGCAATGAGATAGGAGGAATTACCCTAATATAAAATTAAAATGATGAGAGGCTGAACTCAGAGACATGTGTAAGAATGTGAGGGAAAAGACATGTACAGTCACAGCAATGGCAATGCCTATTGATTCATTGAGTGGGCAGGACAAGAGAAGAAAAGATCTAGAACAGGGATTTTCAAGCCTAGATAAATTTAGCAATTTTCCGAGAGTCTTGTTAAAACACAAATTAAAATGCCTCATCCTCAGATATTTTGTTTTAATTGATACAGGATGGAAGGTTTCTTTTTTAATCTTCATTTTTAATTAGCACCCCAGAGGGATTCTGAGGACCACATTTTGAGAACACAGGTTTAGGATGATTCCTAGCTTTCTGGTTTAGGGAACTTACTTTCTGGTTCTGTTAACTAAAATTTTATGAAGAGGAAGAGGAGCAAGCTTGAAAAGGAGTGAGTGACCAATTATTCCATTTTGCCTAAGACTGTACCAGCACCAGCACTGAAAGTCCTCTGTCCTGGAAAATCTCTCAACCCTGAACAAAACTGGACAGTTAATTTTCCCCAAACTTAGAAGAGGAAAAAAATGTATGTAATTGAGCAAGAGCTGCTTGCAGAATGTCTAAATATAGATGTCTAATTGGCAATTATAAATTTAGAAACTAAGAAAAGAAATAAAAGCTAGAAATACACATTTAAAGTCATTATTATACAGGTACAGATGCTACAAGTAATAAGATTAGATAATACCACTCTGAGTTAATTCCATAAAGTCACGCATTAAGAGTAAAGAAGAGAAGAGGAAAAAGGAGGAAGAGAAAGACTGATGACAGGAATTTTAATGAACATCAACATTTAAGAAAATGTAGAAGAAAAGATTGCAAAGAACAATGAGAAGATACTTTCAACAAAGAAAACACTGAGAAGACTACCTGAGCCATCAGTGCACATTATTATGAAGGGAACAAAGGAGTGATCCAGAATATTAAGCACCATGGAGAGGTAACCATTGACTTGGGTATTTAGGAGATCAGAAGTACATTTAGGAGGAGCAGTTTTGTTTATATAGAGTTTTATTTATAGTTTAATTTATGCAGAGCTGTACTGAAATGGCTTGAGAAATTAAGAAGACAGAAAATGAGGACAATGGTAATATTTCACACTGAAACTAGCAGGTGACAAGCTGAATTTAACCTGTATAAATCTTTCAACAGAACTGCAAAGTGTTTTGTTTTTGTCTTTGCTTGGTTTTATTAGTTAGACGTAGCATTTAACATTTAAGATATTTTAGACAAGTTCAGATTTCCAGATTTTCTTGGATCTGTGCTCTCGCATGGCAGGAATCAGTCATGGCCAGGCTGATAGGCACAGACTCTGTAATTTTTCACTGTTGCCCCCAGGTTTTGCAGCTCTCTTTTCCATGAACAGCCTGGTCCCCACAGACATTTGAGTGTGAGACCCAGGTATAACACACACAACTCTGAAAGGAAGAGACAAGTATTTCTAAGGGTGATTAGGTCTGGTGAAACTTTTGGCTTTATTTTTCTTTTTAAAGGTGGGATTAGCTTGAGCCTATTTATATGCTAACTAGAAAAAGAAGAGGATAATTATTGAAGCAAAGTCAAAGTGTGAGAGGGGATGTGATGTAGAACAATAATGGAGAAATTAGCCTTGGATGAGTGGAAGGACTCCTCCAGAGAACCTAGCTGCACATATAATGAATCTATGATTTAAGAATATGACATTGAATATAAGTTAACTAGACTCACTTGAGATGGATAGTCACTAAGGCTTCATTGTAGCCCTATTCAGATCATAGGTTTGCAATTAAGAAGAAAATAAAAAGCCCCAATGTTTTCAGTTATACCAAGAAACCAGTATTCAGTTCCCTAGGAGGCCCAGAGCATAGCTCATGTTTTCATGTTTCTGATGAATTACACTCAGCAGCCCTCTGCTGCTATACTGTGCTCTCATACAAAAGAATGGTGAAAAGATGTTTGTATAAAATCCAGAGAGTTTGTAAATCAAGACTCTGCTGCAACACAAAATGATCCATGTCCCAGCCTTGCCAAAAAGTATTTCTTCATATATACATAGACATATCCTCATGAAGTTAAAAATCATTTTTGTTGAGGTTGATGTACTGAGGCCGAATGCAATCACAACGAATATTACTTGAGTTGCAGTTTCATGTAAATTACATAAAGTAGTTGGCAATGGCATGACTCTAAAGCATGAACTAGAATTTGCAAATGCTATAAACTAATTATCTGATGGTTTTTGCATATCACCCAGACTCCTCCAAATAAAACCACACATAGTATATGGCTTATCACTACTACACAGTTAAGAGGAAACTTCTCAATCTAACATTCAAAATCATCCACAGCACAGCTTGCATTAAATTAAATAGGTAAAAATTGATAACAATCTACTATGGCCTTACCTATTTGGCAGATCAAATTGTTTTCTGGCACATTCCATTTGGTTCTGATTAGTTGTTCTTTCTCCATAATAGTGATAGGCTAAATGTTACATTTGCCTTAATGTTTCTGTAGGATCCATATATCAGCAATACAGCACACTTATTAGTTGGGGGATTATGAGTCTAATAGCTGTCCCATTGAAAACAATATCTTGATGCAAGCATGAGTAAAATACTGTAATTTTTCTACCTTAAGAAAAACTAACTTGTTTTATTTCTACAAGTATATTTGAAAATGGAAATATCTTATGACCACTCTGGCAATATTTAAACATGAGTGTATCCAAAATATCAGTGTTCCTTTGGCTACAGTTCCTTAATAGAAAGATTTCTTAGTAGAGAAGGAAAAACATACATTGTAAGATGTGACATGAAAGTAAAAGAAGAGACTTTTGAACCAGTCACCTCATTTTCAAGCAATTCGCTTCAGTTACATTGAAACCATGCAAGTTAGCCTATGTAATCTTATCTGGCAATCAGTATAAATGAATCATCTTAAAATTTCTCTATTTTTTATGCATATGCCTCTGAAGTTACCCTAAAAAGATTAAGTAAAAGTTTGGACACAGCATGCATTTGTTCTTACTCTCTTTCAAGCTGATTCACAAAAGAGAATGCTAAAAAGTCTTCTATGACCCAGTAGGCACAGCAGGTCAGAAGTACTGAGACGAAAGGTGAGATCAGACTAAGCCCCTTGCTCTTCTATGTACCTTTTAAAAAATTTCTCTCAGTTCATTTAAATTTAAACAGAATTTTGTTCCCATTTTCTTTTTTCAAGACACTATTTCTTTACAAAGATTTGATTCTTCTCAAAAGATGAGAGAGAAAATGAGAACGCTATTGAAATTGAGGAAGAATTATGACCAAGTTATACTTTCCTAGTCTAGATATATTTTATAATTCCCCAGTCAAATATCCTAACTTCTAACATCAAACATGCCATAATTTTCTAGTCCTCACAGAATCGATGGCATCAGTACGTCCATCCATTTTCATCTCATGAGGCCTGACTCAGTAAGAACTCACACTCTTTGTCTACTTCTTTTCTTCCCTGTTCAAGCTTTTGTCCTGAATATAGTGTTTCGTTGCTGCTGTAACAAATTACATCAAACTTTCTGTCTAAAACAAAACAAATTTATTATCTTCCAGCTTTAGAGGTTTGAAGGCTAATGTGGATCTCACTGGGCTAAAATCAAGAAGTTGGAAGAACTGCTACCCTTCTGAAACCTCCAGGGGAAAAATCTGTCCTTGCCTTTTCTTTTCTTTTCTTTTCTTTTTTGAGACAGAGTGTCACTCTGTCACCAGGTGCCAGGCACCAGGCTGGAGTGCAGTGGCACAATCTCGGCTCACTGCAACCTCCGCCTCCCGGGTTCAAGCAATTCTCCTGCCTCAGCCTCCCAAGTAGCTGGGACCACAGGTGCACACCACCACACCCAGCTAATTTTTGTATTTTTAGTAGAGACAGAGTTTCGCCATGTTGGCCAAGATGGTCTCGATCTCTTGATGTCGTGATCCACCCATCTCAGCCTCCCAAAGTGCTGGGATTACAGGCTTGAGCCACCACACCCGGCCTGTCCTTGCCTTTTCTAGCTGGTAGAGACCCATGTTTCTTGGCTCATTGCCCCTTTCCTCTGTCTTCCAACCCAGCAAGTCCTTCATGGCATCACTTTGACTTTGTTTCCATCACCCCATATTCTTCTTAGAATCTGACTTTTTACCCTTTTCCCCTTTTATAGACTCTGGTGATTTCAGTGGGCCCACAGGGAAGATCCAAGATAATCTCCTATTTTGAGGTCAGCTGATTAGCAATCTTGATCCTGTCTGGAATTTTAATTTCCCCTTTCATGCAACCAAACATTGTCACAGGTTCTGAGGATTAAGTTGTGGACATTTCGGCGGAACTATTACTTCACCTACCGCAGTCTTCTAAAGTTCCTTTAGTATTTCCTCCTGAAAATTCATTTAAATGCAATCTTGACTCATTAGTACTCAATTTTACTTCATTCTTTCAAAATTTTCCCAAGGTAGTAGCTTCTTGGTGGCATTCTATTGTGAAAAGGTACTAAGTAAGATTCAAAAGTTTAAATGCAAGTCCTGGCTTTTACACTAATTTGATCAAGATATTTAACATTTGCTAACCTCCAATTCTTTGCTTGTAAAATAAAGGTAGTAGATGTGTGATATTACACATTCATGATGGGACTAGCTCAGATTGTTTTGATAACCAAAAGGTTTGATGACTTGGAAGTTCCCTTAAAATGTTTCCCTTAAAAGTTCAATTTAAAGAGGTTAAGTTGGATAAATGACAGGTCAAGGAACAGTGATATGGATTATGGAGATACTTTGACGTGTATTGAAAATCTGGCTCACTCATGTGACCTTGGGCTAATTTCTTAAATTCTCCAAATAAGTTTTGCCAAATAATGCTAACCTCTTAGGGGTAGTGGGAGAATTATAAAATATAATATATAAAAGTATTTAGAAAAACACTGATAATGCTTTGTAAGCACTCATTAGTTTTGATAATTAGTAAATGATGAACTAATTTTATTTAGCATTTTATTTATTTTATTTAATTTAGCATTTTCCTAAATTTTAATGCTAAGGGAAATGAGATATATCTTACCTTTCACTCTAGTTACTATGCAGTTAGCACAATTTCTTTATAAAAGTTCTTGAAATCTTTTTTGTCCCTTTTAAATCAGTAAAAACAGATTTTTAATGCATTCGTGCCAGTATTTTTTATATTTGAATTGTCCCAAATTTGGCCATGTGAGCTTCCTTAAGACAGCAACTATTTTAATTTAAACATAATTTTGTTCCCATATTCTTTTCTCAGCACCAGTAGTATTGATTTCCAGCTTTCTGATAAATCAAAATGTTCTAGATCACATGATACTTTTCCTACCAAAAACAAGGAATTGCCCATTTTTCAAAGAGCACTGACTTCTTTTAATGAGGAACATTATTTATAACCAAGATCTAGTTTCCAGGTCTCATTGTAAATGGCTTGTCATTGATCTCTACCCCATTCCATGCAAGGAGCTAAAAAGTATATACATATACATACTTTGTTTTCTTACTTAGACTTCTACTATTTAATTTCAAGTATAATTATATCTTTTGATACACCCCATTACTCATATGACAATGAGCTTATTCAACTTGTCACTTTATTTTACTCTTTTCCTCCCATTTTTAGTTGCATTATATCCACTTTGTAATTATACACTTTTTTTCTACCCTTTTGCCTCTTTATTTTTATTTTTGCATCTGCACTTAAATGTATTCAATGTTCAACATCTTTCTTTGTAACTAAGTTTTCAGAGTCAACACTTGGTTGGATGAAACCACCCTGTAGTCAGTTCCTTCAGAGAGACTCATAAGTATAGTATTCCCAGAGGTATCGCATGTTTGAAAGTGATCATCAAGACTTGAAAACTGAATAACAACTTTGTTGGATAAAGCATCTTTAATTCTCTTAAGTTTATCAAAAATGTTTTACCACTATTGCCTTGTTTTGCATCCTGCTTAAGATGTTTTATGCTAACTTGTTTTTATTTATTTCCTTCAAAAGTGATTTTTTTTTGTTTTGTGTTTGTTCATTGTTTGTTTGCCTGTAGTACTAGAGGATGTAATATATTTAAAGTGTGATATATTTATTAGAGTATGTCACAAACATGACCATTCTTTATTCATGATTTCAGATAAATGATAGGCTCTTTTAACATTAAATGTAAGCCTTCTATTTTCAGAAAATCTTATTTGCTTATGCTGTTAAAAATTAGTTTTGCTTATTTGCCCTAATTTCTTCTTCAGACATTTTAATTATGAATATATTGGTTCTTCTTTGTCTATACTCTGTATCTCTCTCTCTCTCTCTCTCTCTCTCTTTCTGATCTTTTAAATTCTTTTTTATTCATTTTCATTCCCTATTTTCATTTATTTCTTCATTGGACCTTCTCAAATATTCAGTAAGATCATTTTTTTCTGTGAGCTTTTCATACATTATTTTGAAATAATTTCTTTTGTATTTTTATTTCTAACATGATTTTGCCTTTTTCTTTTATCTCTTTCCTAAGTCCAGTCAACTCTCATTCTACATCTTTTTTTTTTTTTTTTTTTGCCCCTTTCTAGGATTTTGTAATTCTAATGTAAATTGTTCATTTATATCTGCAGATACTTACTTAAAGCTATTTAATTAAAGTTGGAGAATGTGGGGTTGTATTGCTGATTCTTCTACCTCATTGTTAGTTTTGAAGAAAGAATATTCATCAGCTACAAACGTTTTTATTTTTATTTTTTAATTTATTTTGTGTTTGTTGTTTGCCTGTAGTACCAGAGGATGTGATATAGTTAAAGTGTGGTATATTTATGAGAGTATGAAATCATGAAATCATGAATAAGGAATGGTCATGTTTGTAACATACTCTTCTTCATGATAGCAACTTTGTATGGATATTATAAGCAATTTTCTGTTCTATTTAGCTCTGTTCATTTGATATTTTCCTGGACCAAAGTAACAAATTTATGTAGACCATTGTTGGAAGTATCAGGATTGTTAGTTCAACACCCTCCTCCTCTGTTAACACAGCAAAGTGAAGTTGCTTTAATTAATGGTGTCATTATTTTTGGCAGGTTTTGAGGCTGAGGAATGATTGATATTTCTTCTGATTTTGTAAGTCTCTTTATTTCTTTGGGGTCTTTAGCTTCCACTGCTTGCTACCTTTCTTTCCTTTACTGACAAGACTCCAGGGGAATTTTATCACTCCAAGTCTCCCCACTCTAACTCAAAAGAGGTGCCTTTGCAAAACTTTCACAACTGGTCTTTGCACTTCCATACGTTTTTTCCCCCTTTTTATCCCTCAGTAGCCATAGATATGACCAATAAGGTCTCTGACGTGTTCTTAGTGTTTCTCCACTGAGGATGCTAACTCTTTATTAATGTGCTTGATTTTAGCCATGTTTATTAAGTACCTATCCATTTTTTTTTTATTTTCTGCTCAATCTCTGACTGACTCATTGGTTCATTTTGAGTTGCTATACCAGAATACTACAGATTAGGTAATTTACAAGGAAAAGAAATTTATTTCTTAGTGTTCTAGAGGCTGGGAAGTCCGAGATCAAGAGGCTCACAAGTTTTTAGGACCTTCTTACTTTATCATCTCATGGTTGAAGGCAGAAGAGAAAGAGAATGTGAGAGAGCAAAAGAGCAAGAAGGTGCCTAACTTTTTATAACAAATGCACACTTGAGAGAATTAATCCACTCCCAAGATAACAGCATTAACCCATTCATGAAAGCAGAGCCCTCTTTACCTAATCACCTCTTATTAGTTCCTACGGACCCTATGGCCCAATAGTATTTCTTTGGAGATTAAGTTTCTAATACATGAACTTTGTGGGGCATATTCAAACCACAGCACTCTCCCTTGCAGTCACATGCAGTCCTGAGAATGAATCTGTTGGGTTTGCAAGTTTATTTTGCTACTTATACAAAATTTGAAATCTTCAATGGTCTTGGTATTCTAATTATGATGCAGATATTAATTACGAACAATTTTGCTTGCTTTTCTATGACCTGTGTACATGATATTTGGAAGGATATTAGAAATTTCTGATTTAGGTAGCTGCTATAATCTATAGAAAACTAGAAGTCATAATTATAACTTTTTATACCTTGGATCTACTTGGTGTGGTAGACAAAACAGTATTAAGGAAACAACTGATTCCGAAGTCTAAGGATCTAGCTCTTCCTCAAGAAAATATCTTAAACTATAACTTGCCTTAAGCTTCCCATCTGGTGTATGTTGGCTCAAAGCTCATTCATTACTAATTTCTTGGCCCATTTCTTCAGCCTTTTAACTCCAAGTGCTGTTTTGGCATTTTCTCCTGAATATATCTTTCCATCCCAATCCTAATTTTTTGGACTAGTTTTACTTGTTCTCAAATTTGTGTCACTCAGTTTACCCATCTTATTACTTGGGAAATCTGCACATACTTGCAACCCTTCTTACCCTTCTGTACTGCTGGAAAGCTTTAAGAAATGAATTGATATTTGAAAATCAAAGTACTTAGTAAATAGAAGGGAGTAATAGTTTATCATAAAACTCACTTTATTTTAGAATAATAAATTTAAGTGCTAATTGGTTTCTTAAAGGTGACACAGCAAGTTTATAAGAATTTCTAGTTCTTTGTTACTCTTCTTTTTACATGTTTTGCATATTAACATCTTCTTAATCTCAAGTATTTTAAAACTGTAGATGAAATAGAGTTTCTCAGGCTCTAAGATTACTAACTCTCAAGTACCTTTTCTAAACTTCGATGTCTAAATATTTTAACATATTTTCAATCTTCCCAATTGGACTCTTCATCTGTCCACCCATTTTACTCTCATTTTATACTCTATTTTTTGCATCCATCATGTCTATTTTAGTGTCTGAGTGTTTCTTTTTTTTTTTTTTTTTTTACAATTTTTAGACAAAGATTTTCTGCTTAGTTTTTCCTATCTTGCTGCTTCCTTTTTTTAACTGCCAACCTCAATCAGATATTTTTCATATGCCAGAAAAACTCCCGGAAGCACATTTATAACTGGGAAAATCTCCTTCTCCTCCTTGTCATTTCTGCTCCTACACACTCCCCACATCCATCATCCTGTCCCTCTTTCTAATCCTCCTATAAATTTATCTAAGCCTTCAGCATTTCAATGCTCATTTTTAATAAGGACATTAGAAGAAAAAAAAGAAAATAAGTAAATAATTCTGGATAAAAAGCCCATAGAGCAAAATACATTTCTATTTTCTAGTCTCTCCTATACCCTGAGAATATATTCAAGAGCAAGAAAACAAAATATGGTTTCAACTTTCAGGAGTTTGGGATTAATCTTAACACCAGACTTACTTGCTTTAATTTAGTCATTTAGTCTAAATCAGGAAAAAGATGTGAGTTCTAAGGCCAGTAAATTAGAGGAGACATTGGAGGCACAGCTCTACCCCTTACGTCTGACTTTAGGAAACACACAAAACCTGGATAATGATAATTTGGGGTATAACAGAAGCACATTCAGTTGCTACAATTACATTATTCTATTTTAGTGTGTGTTACTCTTAAGTAATTCTGAGTGGGGAATGAGAGGAAACAAGAAGAGCTTTCCAGTAGGTAGTGGGATATGGTGACAACCTGTTTCCACTTAACTCAGGCTCAGTGTAATTGTAGCCCTGCATAAGAAGAAAACAAATTAATATTCTCCCAGCGGCGAAAAGGAATCTAACACATTTAATAGAATTCCATTTTTCCCAACATAATGCACATTTGGCAGAACTACTGAGCTGTAAAAATAATAGTCATTGTGGACTTTCTGCTTCTGTGTTCACCAACTGCACTAAGAGTTGGAGGCACATTAGTCCAGTTCAGTTTCAATTATTTTGACTTCTCATTAGCGAAGGGATTGATAACTACCATTTTGCTAACAGCATATAAGGCTTTCTGTGATCTAAATTTAATTTAGGCTAATTCCCAGCACAGTGAGAGCTACTGTATAGTTCATAGAATGAGACAACCTAATTTTCTCACTGCATGCAGTTAGCAACATAGAGGCTGTTCCACGAGCCGTTTGCCATTTGCCGTTGACTTAGTGTGTCAATCTTAGTTCACTCTCATTTATCAGTTTAATATAAATAATAATCTGACTGTTTGTAGAATCAACTGTTTAAATCAAAAGAAGTAAAGTTTTATAAATTGTTAGTCCAAATATTTTTGAACAATAAATGGAATAAGCATAACCCCAGTTTTATGTTTTTAAATTTATAACAAGTTCATCATTAAATATAAGCATTTTAGTCATCTGAGTATACTCCATTACTTTTCATCTAAAGCAGCATGTTTAATTATAGGTTAGTGTATGTTACACAATACACAAGGGAAATATTAGGTTAAAATAAAATTAAGTTCTTTTTCATAAAATTTCCAATAACGTTTAATATGATAACATGTCTTGTGAATCTCTGAGAGCAATGTAAAGTAGTCAGTTTTTCTCAACTGAATTTGACAACAGTATCTCTCTTTTTTGGTTTTTAATTACTTATTATCTCCAAGACCACCAGACATGAATTGAGAAATGCAGGGGTCAAATTGATGTAACTTCATTTTAAAATATATGAGAATAGGCCAGTCCTCTCTCATTCCTGCAACAGACAATAAACCTCCAGGTTCAAGAATAAATGAAATACCCCAAACAATATCTAAATTGAACTTAGACATTTAGTCAAAAGGCATATGATGAAGTATGATTCTCCATATGGTTACATGAAGAATATGAACCATGATAGGCCTTAAAATTGGTGCACAATGCAAACACAGCATAATCTCAATTATATGTGAAATCTAAAAAAGTTGACGTCAGACAAATAGAGAGTCAAATGGTGGTTACCAGAGGCTGGGGGAAAAGTGGGAGAACAAGAGATCTTGGTCAAACTACACAAAATTTCAGTTAGACAGAAGAAATCAGTTCAAGACATTTATTAACATGGTGACCATATTTAATAACAATGTATTGTATTCTTGAAAATTGGTAAGAAAGTAGATATTAAATGTTCTCACCACGAAAAAATGTGAATTAATGCATATGCTAATTAGCTTAATTTAGTCATTCCACAGCCTATTTTACATATTTTAAAACATGTGCGTGCTAAGTAGATAGAATGTTTATTTTTCAATTAAAAAATGTAAAATAATGTTAATGAAACTGATATGCAATGAATATAAGTGATAAGGTTATGTAAGATGTGCTTCTTGTTTGAATCATTCTATTGTAAAGAGACATGCACGTATTATGTTCATTGCAGCACAAATCACAACAGCAAAGACATGGAATCAACCTGAACACCCACTGATGATAGACTGGACAAAGAAAATGTGGTACATATATACCATGGAATAGAATGCCACCATAATAAAGAATGAGATCATATCATTTGCAGTGACATGGATAGAGCTGGAGGCCATTATCCTTAGCAAACTAATACATGGGAACAGGAAACTAAATACCGCATGTTCTCACTTATAAGTGGGAGCTAAATGATGAGAACACATGGACACATGGAGGGGAACAACTGACACTGAGGTTTACCAGAGGGTGGAGGGTGGGAGGAGGGAAAGGATCAGGAAAACAACTAATGGGTACAAGGCTTAATACCTGGGTGATGAAATAATCTGTACAACAAACCCCATGACACACATTTACCTGTAACAAACCTGCACATTCTGAACATGTACCCCTGTACTTCAAATGAAAGTTATTTTTTTAAAGAGACAGGCAATACAAAAGGAAAGAGATTGATTCAGTTTTTGGAAAGGGTAACATATTATTTAGCTAACGTTTCATCTGGAATTTTTTTTTATGAACACATTCTAAAACAACATAGTCTGACAAAAGGCAACAAGATTATAAGAGATATGGAACATGGGTATGTTACACTGGGAATGGGGTGGTAGCCAATGAATTGAAGATTGAGGGAAAATGCATCAACTATGAGGGAAAAGCATCAGCTATTGTCTCAAAATGATGAACCTTGTAGCAACAGGCCTTATGAAGGCAGGAGCACCTCTGAAAGCTTGGCTGCGGAGATATAGCAAGGAGCAGCAACAAACAGAAAAAAATCTAAAACTATCTGCTGCCAACTTCATAGGTTTGCTTTGAGTAGTCTTAAGAAACAGAAATGTAGAATGAAAATATTGTATTGTCAATGCCTTCCAAAAACTAGGAGCAGCTACTTTGCTCAAACTCCTTCTTATTTCATTTTTCTGGATATACACAATTATTTCCCATGAGCACAGAAATTCATAAAGCAAAGGAAGATATTTAACAAAGACTTATCATGATAGAGTGAGACTTACAGTCACAAGAGGATCAGATTCACAGAAAAACACCTAAGAATTTAGAAACAAGGAAAACTATAAAAATAATATAACATTAATCACCATATGAAAGCTAACACATATAATATTTAATACATAGCATGAACAGTTGTTCTAAAATATATATATTAATTGATTTAACTCTTAAGACAGCTCTCTGAGGTAAGAACTTCCATTATTCCTGCTAAGGATAAGAAACTAAAGTCCAGAGAGATCAAGTATCATGTCCCAATTTGGAGTTAGGATGTGCAGAAATAGAATGTAAACCCATCTGTTAGATTCCAGATATATTGCTGTTAACTACAACAACTCTAAAACCTTTCTGAAATTTGTGTTTTTTTTAATTATAAGGAATTGATAAACATAATAAAAGTAGCTCATTTTAAACTCCTAAATGAATCATTAATCATGTATCTTCTTTATACAAACAATGCATTACTTTTTGTTTTTTTTTTTTTTAACCAATTCCAAAATCAAAAGGTAATGCCCATATGCCATATGAGGATATTTAAGGCTCTCTCTTGCAGTGTAAAGAAGCATGTCTCTTCTGTCAAGATGAAGCTGAAATGGAAAGACAGGAAGGGAGAAGTTTGACTTGGTTTTTGTTTATCTCAGGAGTTCTCTGACAATCTGCCGAGCTGTTGTTTTATGCAGTGAGACTTTGCAGACCGTGTCAAGACACCTTGCAGACAACTCATTTTTTATTTAAGAAATGTGTGCTTAATGGCTTCAGTGTCTGAAGTTCCCTTTGAATCAGATTTTGTGGTGTGCTTGCTTTGGTTTCATTCCACTTGGAATTTGGCAGAAGAGGAGTTGTGAACGAAGACTCTTCTCATTTATGTACTTTTCTCAGAACACAGGAGAGACAGAATATGAATTAATTATGATTCCAAGTGAAACCAATACCTAGGTGACTGAGATCTTAATGTATCTTTATATATTTTATTGTAAAATTACATATTGTGATTGTATCTTCCTTGCTTTTTCTCCATGTATAGAGCTACTACAAAGAATTTGTATCACTGTAGTTTAATACTTTACAATTGTTATATAACTTTATGGTATGCCAATGGTATTTTCTAAATAAAAACATAAAGATACAAAGTTTACAAAGCCAGTGTGTTTTAGATTCTAAAGTCAGTTTTTTCTTTTACTTTTCTCATGATGGATTTCCTATATTCATTAAATGAATAATAGTCATAGAATTTCTTAATTAATTATCCATCTAGTGTCTGCTGATTAAATACATTGGATAGCCACACTTATGCCAAGTTCTATATGAATTACATGTAGGTAGTAATGCTCTGGAGACATTTGCAACCATCTCTTATTTCATCATCAAGACATTCAAATTTGCTTTTGTAGTAAATTCTGTACTGTAAATCATTTTTCAGAACTATAACAATGGGCAAAAAACAGTCTCAGGGACATTTGATATTATTGATCACAGCTTGTCATGATCATTCAATTATGTGAGTGAAATCTAACTTGTCAGAAAATATTTTCTTATTGTAGTTGATGTGATTCTCTCACTGCAGTTTCTCAAGTTTTGAATGCCTAATGTAAATGCTGTGATTTCCTTTCAAAGATAGGAAGAATCCTTTGCTAAGAGCCACGCAGTTGTTAGCAAAAAATTTAATGATTTTTGAAAACGGGTAATTAAGCTCTATCATTACTTAACAATGTAGCTGTAATAACTGACCATAGCATTCACTCTGTCACTAATTTAGGGATGTTTATCATGAGCCTGAATACACAGAAGGTAACACAAAGCAAATGTGACAGAACAGGGATAAAAATATGTTTCACACTTTATTCAACTTTGATCTAGAATAATAATTAAATCACATTATCCCCAGTTGATTTCACATTGTTGATATCACATCGACATAAATTCTGCATATTTTCTATAATGTACTCAGAATAAAATTTTATCAGTTATCTTCATTTTTAGCAATAAAAGATGAAAACCTAAGCTTTAGAATTAGAATATTCTATAATGCTTAGAGAAGTAAAATTCAAGAAAGGAAAGTCAGATATATGACAATCCCATAATTTATATAGGGGACACATAACCTATTGAAGAGTAATTCTAAAATATTACAGTTTTTTAAATAATTTGACACATATTTTCATTCAGGTATTTCATAATAAGTAAATGCAGCATAAATAATTCATTTAAAATGTAATGAAATTATTGTAGTACATCTATATAGTGATGCATTGCTATCATATCTTTAGGTATATGAAGAAATTTATCAATATAATAATAAATTTCAAAAATAACATATCAAATGCTGTATGTATTGTGCCTCTTAATGATGGCAAGGTCCCAATGCAACATTTGTCTTTGATCTTGGAAGGAATATTTTGGCATTTCCCTAAACCATTAGACCTCTTGAAATTTTGCCAAAGTTTCGGGCCCCTGAATTCCCATGAAATTTATTTCCCACTTTCTGCTACATATTTTTCTTACCCAGGTATGTAGAGTAGTTGCTAATTCTTGCCTACCAAGCCCAAACAGAATGTCATCATTGCAGTAGACCAGAGTAATTTAGTTGATGGGAGGATAATCAAAGTTCCGGTGGACCAGATGATGACAGAAGGCTAAAGAATTGATGCAATCCTGAGATAGGAAAGCAAAAGTGTAGCTGTCCATGACAGCCAAAAGTAAACTTTTACCATTCTTTACTAACAAGTATAGACAAAGTAGCATTAGCCAGAACAGGAGTTGCATACAAGGTGCCAAGGAATATGTTGATGTGTTTGATCAATGAAACCACATCTGGAATAGCAGGGGCAATTGGAGTCACCACCTGATTAAGTTTACAAAAATCCAGTTTTTCTCCAAAATCCATCTGCCTTCTTTGATGAGATAGACTAGTCGAACAGAGATACAATGGAGATCGACATTCTTGCATTTTCAAGCCCTCAACACTGACACTACCGACAGAGGTTCAATGTCGCTTTCGGTTACTACGTTAGTAGGTAGAGACAGGGTTTCTGCTTTTCTATCCTAACATCCCTCACTCCACAGGACAAGGAACAAATATGGGGGTTCTGCTACTTTCTGGAGTATGTTTTTTAGCCAATGCCAAAGACACAGGCGGTCCAGAACATACTCCTTTGGCTCTGCTGCCCGTTAAAGTAGCCTTGCCTGTCCTCCATCATCTGTGACCAAAAGTATGACTACGTGGTCCCTGACTCCCCCTGACTCCCTGGGCTACCACCATCTCCTCCTAATTCAGAGAGCCCGTTTCAGTGGCAGTTGTTCCCAATGCTATTTCTTGCTTACAGTGAACACCACTACAGATTTTCTCTCAAGGAAAACAAAAATCTGAAAAGCTGAGTTGAAGGATCAAAGAATAACTTCCTAGTCCTGCTATAGTTGAATGAGCAGAAACTTGGAGGGATATATGGAATCCTGATACATACAGCTGCAGGAGAAGTGCCAAAAATGGGAGTAGGTAGAAATCTGTCAAAGACACTTGACTTTCAGTAGCTGCTACCTTTTTGAGTTCACAATTAAGTATGTCATGGTAGGCCTGGCTGCTATGTTATAAGGAGGGTGACAGTTTGAAAGATTCTGGACATTAAGGGTGGAAAAGGACAAAGTAGATCCTGACCAGATCACTGCATTGATCTGTCATAATCTCTAATCGACAATGACCTCAAAGTATAAAAGCTGTAGCTTCACTTCTGCTTATCACATATCATGCAACTTCACTTTTGGTCGACACTAATCTGATTGTATATCAAGAAGGAGAATCTGGGAAATATAGTTTATAACATAAGCATGTTAACAATAGAAGAGTCAAGCATACCCAATTACGGGGTTTACTATGAGGCAAACCTTGTGCTATACCTTCTATATTTAATATTCATTTAATCTTTATAACCACTCTATGAAATACTAACACAAAAATGATATGAAAATTATTCATAAATCAACCACTTATCATTACAAACTTAAGAACAGGAAAGCATGTCCCCTACCTCCTTCCAACCCCTCTTCCACCTGTGCACTCACCCTCAATGTAACTACTGTTAGCCTTTTGGTGTATATACTTCCTGGATCTTTTCTACTCTTATGGGAGTATAAGGAAATCTGGAGCAATTTTGATGGGTTATAAAAAAAAGATGCATCCTACATTTCTGTGAACCACATAAACCTCCAAGATTGTTTTGTAGCTTTTAGAAAGGCAGTGAGAACAACATGGAATATGATTGTGATGTAAATCCAAGTTGCATAGGGATTCAGAGGCTAATGTAATCTAACCTAAAGAAATAAAGAAATATGGTTATTTACTTCACATTTGAGTTTATAGAGTAGTATTTATCCTGGTTATTTTAGCTAGGGTTCAGAAATTAATTTTTTATTAATTCTCTTCCTCTGCTGAACCACATATATGGTATAAGAATTACTTTAGCCTTTGACATATATTAAAATCTGGCTAATCAGCTGCCTCATTGGACCCATGACTTGGCCAACACCTCAAGTTTAGCCTTCTTTTTCTTACACCTCTATTGTTATTAAATGATCGGTAAAGAAAAATCTAGGAAAGGCATTTGTTCCATCATTATTCTTAGAGTTGATTGTTATTGTACAATTCTTCCATCTTCACTTTTGCCATAGTTTACTTGTGAACAGAATATACCTTTCTATTCCACTTGGGCTTGGCCATTATGAGCTGCTTTAACCAATGGAATCTGAGTAGAAGTGATAATGAACAGTAATGAGGAGACAGCTGATTTTGACTTACAACCTGAAGAAATCTCCTCCAACTGACTTTCTGAATGCAAAGTGGAAAACAAGTGTCTATGTTGAAAACTATATGAGTTTGCAGTTGATTAATGTGCAGTATTATCAGAGTGATAACTAGTATTTCTAACTACAGGTGTGGAGAAATAGATTCGTCTTTCTAATAGGTGAACAGAGAACTCAATACCATCTATACATTAATGATGGCATGGTATCACATTAGCGATAACATTCAGGGTTATAAATTCAATAATGAAGGGTCAGAAATAAAGATTTCTCAAATAAACCACTGTTTTCCAGGTTTTATTACCTTGTGAATACAGTGGCAACTGATAAAGTAACTATCAAACTATAAGTGTTATAGTATGGAGTTGTACTGAAAGAAAATTGATAAAATTAAATATTTTTATTATTAAATGAAAATGAATAAAAGCAAGTAGCAAATATCTAGCCCAAAAAGTTAGAAAGAGGACCAGAAACAAAGAAAAAAACCTAAGGAATACAAAAGGAAAGAAATAATAGAGATGAGAACAAATATTAATAAACTAGAAAACAGAATAAAGTATAAATCTAAGAACCAAATATTTTATGGAAAAAAAAGCATAAAATAGTCAAATTTCTAATAAGCTTTATCAAGATAATGTGAAAATATGAATAGATAAAATTAAAAATGGTAAAATAAATATAAATTTATAATGATAAACTTAGAAATTATAAATGAAACATAAAGTTTGACATGAGATAAAATGAAAGTATCATTACAGACTCTCAAAACGACAAAATACAAACACTTTAGCAAACAAAGTTCCAAAAATATTTTTTAACAGAAAAAATAATATATGTCCTAAATCAGCCAATGACCTCATAATTAACAGCAAAGCACTAGAGAAATTCTCATTAAAATCAGAAGCAGTAAAAGTTTACTCGGCATCATCGGTATCATTTAACATTTCACTGAGGATCTTAAAGCAAGGCTGGACTAATTGGAAAACCGTACTATGCACCCAGCTGAGGAGAAAATACTTTAAAAATTTTCTGTAATTACTATGTAGGTTTAATGCTCTTCAAATTATATCCCAAGTATTGTTTTTTAAAATTCACAAATGTTTCCAAAGTTTATCAAGAAGAGTCCATGGATTGAAAGATCCCAAAATATTTTTTCAAGAAACAAGGAAGATTTTCTATGACTGATATTGAATATTAAAACTGCAAAAATTCAAAGAAGATTATTATGCAAGAATTGACAGATAATCAGAATGGCATAAATCGTATAGAAATAGATTTTCACAATGATATTAGAAAACAATGAGAGTGGTATTATCAATCTGTAGGTGGACAGACAGACAGAGAGAAAAGATTATTCAATAAATAACGTTGGAAAAAAAAATGGTTACCACTTGATAAAGGAAACATATGCTCACCTAACATCATACCAAAAAGTCAATTCCAAGTTAATTTTAAAAATTAACTAAGAATAAAATCATTAAAGCAGAAAATACTTGCTAAGTATTTGTCAGATCACAAGGTAGAAAAATACCTTTTGTTAATGCCCTTACTCTTTCCAGTTCAGAAATTTATAAATCTGCAAAAAGCAGTGAGAATAGTATGACAAATTCCTGTGTGTTCATTATTCAGCAACCATTACCCATATTCTACAACCTTCTGTGACATTCATTAGCAAAGTTATGCAGGAAAAATCCTACATGTTTGATATGTAAAGTTAGAAAAAAAGAAGCCAAAAGTAAAATGGACTATTTTTCAGGTTTTTAACAAGTTGATAGAGAAGATATCCTGCAATAATTAGCTAGCTAATTGCTATACTTTATACATTCAATCTGAAACCCAACAAAAACAAAAGACTAAAAAATATAGTATCTTGCACTAAATAAGAAAATAGCTACAAATTTAAAACACAGACTAACAAAAATATCTGCCAAACACAGTGCATTTCAGAACAAATTGGGAGAGGATATAACTCTCTAGACTTTGGGGAAAATTTATCAAGAAGTAACTGATGCACCTCTGAAAGGTCCTAGTATCATTTACTTAGACCGGTAAGAATTGTGGGCATAAACCAGGACAGGAAGAGGAAACGATCCTCATGGGGACTCAGTTTCGTACTGTAGAACAGCAGAGTTTCATTCTGGAAGTTCAGTGCACTTGGAAAGAGAAACAAGCAGTAAGAATAGTGAGACATAAAAGACAAATAACCATTGTTTGCAGTAGATATGACTCTATATTTAGAAAACACTAGAGAATCAACTAAAAAAATGATGTGAAACAATACAAAAAAGACAATCAGAAGACAGATTATATATATATATATATATATATATATAAGCAACAGCTTTTCAACAGATAAACCACAAGTTAGAAAATTTAATCATTAAATAAATCTCATTTTTATCAGGAATAACAGAAGATAAAACACTGAAAAAGAAGTTTAACAAGAATTGTGTGTAGTGATATAAAGGAAACTTTAAAACTCTACTGAGGTATGTTAAAAAGCCTTGAAAGATAAATGAAAACATAACTTGTGGAAACCAAAATTTCACATTGTAAGTATGTTTATTCTCTCTAAATGCATCTATTGAATCAGTACAGCTTGAAACAAATTAATTTAAAGTAAAATGTTAACTTTGACCAGGTAAAATAAACATGCAGAAATGGTCAAGAAAATTAAGAAAAGAAAAATGAGATATGAACCCTACAGAATATTAAAATGTCATTGAGTTACACAAATTAGAGCAGCTTGCTACAAGTGAAACAATATTCTCAGGGCTCTCAAACAGCACATAAGAATCACTTAGGATGCACATTAACTCATAAATTTCCCTGTGGATCAAACATCTAAAAATTCTTATTTTCTAGATCTGTGCTGGAGCATGAAAATATGGATTTTTAACAGGATGCCCAGATGGTTGCAACAAAAGTAAATTACAAGGGTCCTTCCCATAATGAATCCACCAGTTTAACTCAGGACCTCTATCTGCACTTTAAAACATACCATATGATGTCCCCAGAATACTACAAACAGTCAATAGATCACACAGTTGCACTTAACGAATTTGTTTTCATAGTTGCGTCCTTTGTTTTCTTTTTCAGAACCTAACATAAAAAAACGAAGAATTTTTTTATGCCTATGTTCCCCAAATAATTACCTAATTTAATTCAATATTCTGTAAACCCATGAAATGTACATTCAAAAAGGTTTCTATTCCATCATTCTCAGCAAACTGACACAAGAACACAAAATCAAACACCGCATGTTCTCACTCATAGGCGGGTGTTGAACAATGAGAACACAAGGACACAGGGAGGGGAGCACTACACACTGGGGTTTGTTGGGGGGATATAGGGGAGGGACAGCGGTGGGTGGGGAGTTGGGGAGAGATAGTACAGGGAGAAATGCCAAATATAGGTGAAGGGGAGGAAGGCAGCAAATCACACTGCCACATGTGTACCTATGCAACAATCCTGCAAGTTCTTCACATGTACCCCAAAACCTAAAATGCAATAAAAAATAAAAATAAAAAAAAACCTTTCAGAATTAAAAAAAAAAAAAAGCTTTCTATTAAAACAAAATTAAACGTTTTAGAAAAACAAAAAGTAAATTGATTTAAAAAATTCTTTTGCTCTGTTGTGGATGAGAAATCTGTAACACACTAGGACACAATTTTTTTTAAATTTCAGAGATTACTCACAAATATCTTTCTTTAAGATCTTCCCCATATTAATGATATGAGCATCTTTATTGCAAGATTGAGAACCCAAAAATTAACAATAGATACTTAGTCAAAAAATATGCCTGAAATCTAATTGAAGAGGTTGGCAAATCAATGTGCATTTATATGCTTTAAATTAAAACATTAGGGGAATTCTGTATTTTTATATGTCTCTAACAAGTTTTGTTGTTTGTTTATTTATTAAAAGACCAAATACTATTACCAATCATGTTGGCTAAGGGGACATCTTCTCGAATGTAAGAATCACAACTGAAGAAATGTTATAATTGACAAATCAATGAAATAGAATAGAATGTTCAGAAATCAGTCAGTTAAATAGGAAATTTGAAAAATATGTATTCTAAATAAATGGAGAAAACAGATAAATCAATAAACAATATTTAAAAAATAAGTCACTTTAAAAACTATTATAAAGCTAAATCCTGTTCTTATTCTTATAAAATATTTTAAAAGAAAAAGTGTAATGTAATAATTCAGGTCATAAAGATACCAAAAAATTTAATAAACTTTTAAATAAATTATATTTATAATAGAATTAAAATAAGAGTGATCTTTTAAGCATTATATTATATATAAGCCATTAAAAAGATTTACATATTGACCATAAATATTTTAATTTTACTGTGAAAAAAGTCAGAAACAGCACACCTGAAAAAAAAACAAGCTAGGAAAAGTATTCTCAACATATATGACATAATAAAACTTAATATTTTACAATAAAAATGCTCTAAAAAATTAATAAAACACTCCATTAAAAATAGACAAAGTCAGGAAATTATGACCAGCTTGGGTAACATAGCAAGATCCTATCAGAAAAAAAAATGGGCAAAGGGCATTACAAATTGTTTACAGAAAATATAAAATTAAGAAAAGCAATAAACATGTGAAGCATACTCAATCACAGTCATAACTAAATAAATGCACATTAAAACAAAAGTTAGTTGCCATGTTTCATCGGTTAAACCGGTAAGGTTAAAATGATTACTAATGTCCAGTATTCACAGGAATTTGGGGAATTGTAAATTTCTGCAACATTTTTGGGAACTAATTAGTATATATATGTTAAATTTAATATCCATGTGTATGCTGACCTCTCAATTCCAAAGGATTTGTTCTATAGATATAATATTACAAGTTCCCAAATAGTTATACTACTAATAATCTTTTTCTTGCTTAAATTAACTAAATTTGCAACTGAGAGTCCTGGCAAATACAATTTCTATTATATAAATATAGTTAAATCACTAAGAAAACTGCTCAAATTTAAATAATCTTAAAAATTAAGTGCTCTACAGGAACAAATAGTCTCTCCGCAGACCATAAATTTCTCCACTACAGGTATGCACAATAAGAATGGGAATCACATCCATCTGTTCACAGTTGTATCTCTGTTGCCTATATCATTACTGGCAGGTACAAAACGTTCAAGTTATAGCTATTAAATCGAACTGAGAAAGAAAGAAACATTTTATTTATAAAAGAAAACTTTCCAATATAGTCAAAGTACATATACCCTTTGATTAAGCAATTTCATTTTTCAATTATTATTCCTATGGAAACACTCACAAAGGTGTGATATAATGTGCACATAAATATCATTTGCAATACTGTATTTGGCAAAAGCCTGTAACAAGAACAAGCATGTTCTGTAAGATGCACTTCTAGGTTAAAAAGAAAACCCTTGTACGCTGTTGATGGAATTGAAAACTGGTTCAGCCATTACGGAAAACAATATAGAGGCTCCTCAAAAAAATGGAAAATTGAACTATTGCATGATCCAGGAAAGCCACTTTTGGGTATACATCCAAAGGAAATAAAATTCACATCTTGAAAAGATGCCTGAGTTTCCATGTTCATTGCAGCATTATTCCCAATAGCCAAGATATGGAAACAACCTAAGTGTCCCACTTAGTGAATAAAAAAAAAATGTACTACATATACACAACGAAATATTATTCAGCATTTAAAAATAAGGAAATCCTGACACTGGTTTGCCACAATATGAAAACCTAGAGGGTATGACACTAAGTGAAATAAGCCAGGCACAAAAACACAAATACTGTATGATCTTCCTTACAGTTGGAACTTAAAAAATTCAAACTCACAGAAACAGAGACTAGAAAGGTGTTTACCAAGGGCTGAGCAGGAGGATATGGGGAATGTTGATCAAAGAATACAAATTTTCAAGATTAAGTGCTAGAGATCTAATGTACACTATGATGACTAGTTAATGATAATGCACTATATACTTAAAATTTACTGAGACTAGATCTTAATGGTTCTCCCCAGAGGGGGAATAAAAAAGAAAAGAAAAGTAAATATTTGATGTGATGGATAGATTAATTAGCTTGATTGGGGAAATCATTTCATCATGAATACATATATCAAAACATCACATTGTGTACCTAAAATATACACAATGTTTATTTGTTGATCATGCGTCTGTAAAGCTGGCTGAGGGGAAAGATGCTGAGGGTTTTTTATAGACTACAACTTGAAGTGGAGCTGCAGGAATCTCAATGTATCTAGGTAGTCTGGCAAAAATAGTGGCAAGTTTCCACAGTAATCAAATTACATAAACAAATCAAGAACTCTACTGAGAGGATCTTTAAGGAACCAGAGAGTGATAAGTATGGAGGAATCATGAAGTTGTAGGGGTATAAAAAGAAAGGCCATTCTGAATACTGTTAAAGAAAAAAATATTAAATAATATTTGTTAAAGCACAGTAAGACAACCTTTATTCAGGACCATCATGATAGGTACAGGGACCACTATAACAGGGTCTCACGGTGGGAGAAATTGGCCTTAACTCCGAATACAGCATGGGCAAGTGGGAATCCATGGCCAAGGAGCAGTGTGGGAGTCAGTGGATGGAAAATGACTAAGAGAAAACATCAGGAATAAGGGGGAATTCTGGTTTAACTGACATAACTTGATTCTTGAGGAAAACAGGCCAGGGTGATAAGACATCACCTGGTAGATGGAGGATGAAGAATTTGATCAGATAGAGAGAATAGGAGGTTCTTGCTAAACTGACTTAGCAGGGTTATTTGCTAAAACTGGATTTTATAAGAAAGTGTGAAACCACCTTTGTGAAAATTATAACAGGGAGAAAATTGCTTCAGTGAAAGAGATCTGATCTAACCAACCCTGATCATGCCTTTACCTTCCAAACTGCCCTTAGTCATTCCTGGGCTTCAGCTAACGTAACATTGGGAGAAAGTTAGTGTGTAGTTTAAATGATAACAGCCCTTCCCCATGAGATAGGGGCTAAAACAGAAGCCTAAGCACCGCCATCTTATGAAGAAGCCACCTGGACCCTGGGCAGAGGTGTAGTTCTCAGAACTGTTATTGTACTGCAATTCTCAAAACTGTTAAGGGTAAAAATTTCCACTGCTACCCCCCTCCCCTTGCAACAAACCGCTAACTTTAGCTTCTGTACAGACAGCTTGCCTTGCACACCCCTGTGCCCCCCTAAACAAAAATGTGGTTTTATAGCTTAAATGTCTTGCTCCCCCTGAGCTCAGGGCCACGGATTAAAAAAACATAAGTCCTCCGTGGCCGCCGGCAATAAAAACCCTGCAATTTAACACACTTTTGCCTTGGTGTTAATTTTCTGTGCTCGCTCCGGTGCAACACCCAAAAGTAAACCACCTTTGTAAAACTAATGAAAGACCACCAGGTTAGGAGGATGACAGGAGCCTGAATTATCTTGAAGTATAGAGATAAATGATCACCAGCTCTTCTTCCAGAGATTACAAGACTTGCAACTTCTCCAAATACTCCTGCAGAAAACATCAGTATTGTAGGACATAAGATTGGCCTTTTGAGATGTCTTTCTCCACCCAAATCTGCCAACGAGTCCTGTGACTTCACCCAGAGTGGACTCAGCATGCATGAAGACCATTTTCTACACTCCTATAGCAATACCTCCCCATCCAACCAATCAGCAGTACCCATTCCCTAGCCGACTCCTTTTCTACAAAGTATCTTTGAAGAGCCCTAGCCTCCAAATATTCAGGAAGGCTGATTTGAGTAATAATACAATTCTGGTCTCCTGTTTAGCCAGCTCTGTGTGTGAAAAACTCTTTATTGAAATTCCTCTGTAATGGAAAATTGGCTATATCTGAGCATCAGAAAAGAAGAACCCATTTGATGGTTACAAGTGCACACATGGGCCTAGAACAAGGTTCAGAAGCCTGATCAAAGTTGGCCAAGCAAATAATCTTTCTCAATACATAACAAAAACCATCAAAGAGATGTACTCCTGCTGATATGGTTTGGCTCTGTCCCTACCCAAATCTCATCTTGAATTCCCACATCTTGTTGTGGGGATCCTAGTGGGAGGTAATTGAATCATAGGGGCAAATCCTTCCTGTGCTGTTCTCAGATAATGAATAAGTCTTCAGAGATCTGATGATTTTGAAAAAAGGAGATCCCCTGCACAACCTCTATCTCTCTTTGCCTGCTGCCATCCACCGAAGACATGACTTGCTCCTCCTTGCCTTCCACCATGATTGTGAGGCTTTCCCAGCCACGTGGAACTGTAAGTCCAATTAAACGTCTTTCTTTTGTAAATTCTCGAGTCTCTAATAGTCTTTATCAGCAGCATGAAAACGGACTAATATACCTACCCTACTCTCATTTCATGGAGGAAGAAAATTGTTTACAATCATAAATAAACGACAAAAAAACTTTTTAAAAGAAAACGATATATGCTTAATATTGGGGTCCAAACATCACAGTTGTAGTATGCTGAGGAAAACATAATTTTAAGGGCTTAGATAGAGATCTTCTTTCTCCTTCCACCCAAAGTGTAAAAGAATGTTCATACTTTGAGAGCTCCAGAGAGATCAGAGCTGCTGGAACCCCACAGAGGGAAGAGTAGGGTTCATTGTGAGTAAACGGTGCAATAACAATACCTAAGGGAAGTGATTTGACAGATAATACCTAAGGGCTACTAAGGCTCAGGAAGGAAGCAGGTGGTGGATGCCACATAGTATCCTATAAATTTATACCCACACCTTGTCTGGGTAAACAAGAGAACCTCCCTACAGTGCAAATAGGGGGAAAAAAATCAAAAACACCAGGCTAGAAAGATATACACTATGATCCTATATTGAGAAGTAAAACTGTGATTATCTATAATAATTTGTTAATAGAAAATGCATAGAGAATACAAATGTAGACAAATATGGGCAATGTTAAGAGCAGTTAACACTAGGTGATTGAATTATGTGCAATTTTAATATTCTTTCTATGATTTTCTGTTTTCTAATTTTCCTATGATTATGAAGTAATCATTATAGATTATGATCTTCATAATAATAGATTATGAAGTAGTCTATTATAATATGTAATGCATTATAATAGAAAACATCAAAAATATTAAGACAATTTTTATGTTTATTCTTATTTGGTAGATAAAAATCACAAAAGACTTGGTGCATTATCCAGATCTACCGGAAAGACATCCAAGAAGAATAGCTTTAGAAATTCCAAAGTTCCTGAATTTTCCTATTTGAATTAACACTTTCCTATTTGAATTAATATAAGGTCCATGCTAATGTCCAGCATTTGGCTTCAAGTCATACATTAAGAGTTCATAAAGTCTTCTTTGCTCTTGTTGCTGGAGTGCATATTTACCTACTAATTAAACTTATTATTTTTGAAAAGAGAAAGCCTGCTTATTCTTACAAGATAAAATTGTAAAAGTTTCATTTTAATCATATTATTGCATAAATTATATGAATAGCTACTTTTCTAGATGAACTTTATCTTTTATTTACCATCCAGATGCAATGGAAAAAAATTTTAAAAATAAAAATTATAGGCTATATAAAAATATTGCTAATATAACATTTATTCTCCATTTAAATAGCAATGCGGGCACACTGCAGAGGAAATATTTCCATATGCCATGCATAAACACCCTGGTTATTGATCCCTTAAGAGTTTTGGTGCTGTGATATGTTTGAAGCCTGGATGAATATTTCTATAGAATTCCCCACATTATTACATTTTTCTTATTACTATAATTTTTTCATGATTACATTTTAAATCATAGGAGGTTTTTCTTACTACTTTTTGTATCATATACTATTCTTAACCACTATAGAAACTGTAAAATATCTTAGGCTACTGAATGCTATTTACTTTTGAAACTAGAAAACTGATTTTTAAGAAGAATGAGATATATGTATGTATTTATGCAAGTAGGTGTGTGTTTGTGTGTGTGTATATATATATACACATACATATGTACGAATGCATGTATGCTCATATACATATATAGATGTACATACACACAGGAGATTATGGGGATTATGTTTGAAAAATAAATTACAGCAGAATGAATATCACATATAGAGAGAAATGACTAGGACAAAACAGGATTTGCAAGGAGAGAATATATGTGGATTTCAGGCAAAACGAGTCAGGCTGTTTTTTTTATTCTCTATTTTTCCTTTATTTCTTTTTCTTTTTCTTTTCTCTTTTTTTTGAGACAGAGTCTCCCTCTTGTCGGCCAGGCTGGAATACAGTGGTGCAATCTTAGCTTACCGCAACCTCCACCTCCCGGGTTCAAGTGATTCTCCTGCCTCAGCCTCCCTAGTAGTTGGGACTACAGGCACCCGCCACCACACCCAGCTAATATTTTGTATTATTAGTAGAGATGGGATTTCACGATGTTAGCCAAGTTGGTTTCAATCTTCTGACCTTGTGATCCGCCCACCTCAGCCTTCCAAAGTGCTGGGATTACAGGCATGAGCCACCATGTTAGGCCTCCCTTTATTTCTTGATATAACTCTGTTAATGTACTACTTCTCATTACGTTTTTCAGAAGATTAGTCTCTGGAGATACCAGTAAGATTTTCTTTAAAACAAAAAAAAAACCCTTATGGTCAAAACATCAGAAAGAAAGCTATATATTGTATTGCTTTCTGTGAATCACTGGATACCTTAGACTGTTAAAGGATCTGAGAAATCCTGTTGAATTTTTTCCAAATCTTTATTACAATGAAAATCTTTCAAAGGTATTAATAATCTTCAACAGCATCTAGAGAAATACATTATCCACACCTTGTCTTTCATACTCACACTTACCATTTAAACAATTCCCAAGTGTTCTAATTTTTAATATTACAATTTTTCTGTTTTGAACTCATTCCTTTCCAAAAATATTATTTACATCCTTTACCTATATTTTTTTTTCTGTCACTTGCTTTTGTGCCTTTCTTTAACTATTTTACTCATTTATTTATTCACTGATGTATATTTAAATCATTACACTATGTGTATTAAGTTCCTTTAATATGTTTCTTATTTCCCTTCATTCCCTTCTTTGTTGAAGATTATCTTTTTTAAAACTTGGAGCATATTTGTGGACCCTTCCTTCTGTTTCAATTATTTTCTCCCTTCTTTATTTTGCAAGTGTGTATTTATCTGCACCCCCGCCCACCCCCCACCACCAGCCATCACACATACACACAGAGTTAGCTGTATGCACTGTGTGCTACCTTAGTTCTGGTTGATTTCATTGTCACAGCACTTTTATGTAACTGGCCTTGCATTTGTCTCTCATACTGCAAGCTCTGAGAGGTAGGAACCATGCCTGTCCTTTTAATGTTCTATGCTCAGAATCTATCATAATGTACAGAATATTTAATTGTTGAATGAAACAAAGGAATGACTGGATAATGTTACTAACATGAGCATATTTTCTAAAGATGCTTGAATATGTTTTAAAAAAAGTTTATCATAAGTATTTCATTGTTTGAATACAGTTGCTGATGTAAATATTTTCATTGTTGACAAGTCTGATATTTTCCATAATTGAATAGTGATTTGTTTATGGAGACCACTGATTTCACAGAGACAGGTAAAAGCACTCATTTGTTTGTTTAACAAATTTTTTACAAATATTAATCTGGATCAATCATTTGCTGAGAAATAACTTTGTACTGATTGACATACCTAACTAGAACAGTGAAAACATTTAAATATGGTTTTGCATAAAGGAGAAATATTTTTGTTGTTAATACAGACACACACAAAAATATCCCAAAGATAAATGTAAAACCATTTAAATTTGAATAAGAAATGCATGATTATTAACTACATTATGTGCTTAGTTTGCTTAAAATAACAAATTAAATATGATATAAGGGGAAAAAAGCCTATTCACTAAAAGAAGATTATACCTGATTGCAATGCAGCACACTAGAAATTTTAAACACACAGAAGAACAATATAATTTTTTAAATCTTCAAGAAATGAATCACTTCATTATGAAAAATATTAAATATTTATTATGGTCTGATAGGTTGATTCATTTGGGTAATCAATAATTAATCACTCTGAAAGCTTCAGATCCTTTATAAATATCAAAGAGTCTTAGTAATTGCTTTACAAATCCTAAGCAGCATAGAGTCTACAGACGTCATATATCAAGGGAAATGAATACAAGTTAAGAAGATGGGTGCTTTAAAGGGAGTAAACTAAATTCCAAATGTTCATATTTTGAAATATTTCCTCTTATAAAAGAGATCAGTGTGATGACAGAAAAGTAAAAATAATACCATTCTAGGCATAGAGAGAGCACATGTATGAGTAATAATGCCAACAGAGCAAGTCCACTGCCAATTGGCTTTTTGAAAATATTAAATATACATCCAACACAATTAACCTGGATATATGAGGAAAAAATAACTTACATAAATAAATTTCACAGATTATCACTTCAGCCATTTATACTAACCCTATTTCTCAACTACATAAGAAATATTACTATTAAACATATTGAGTTTAAATTCCTTTACAGGCTCACCCTTTAATTATAATAGCCATAATTTTGAAAATAATAACTGATATCTATTTTACATTTATCAAGTATACAATCTGCTACACCAAGAACTTTATATCTATACAATCTCCTTTACTTTTCTTAATACCTTATTGGTAGTTATTATTATAGTAAAATCCCATAACAATGCAATAACTGATGTATAAAAATTTCAACTTCATAATAAATGAAGTCATGTTATTGCAAATGTAATTAAAGGACTAGGTTGAAACCACAAAAGATTTCAGGTGAGGGGGTTGTGTCAAGATGCAACATGTAGCCATTCTGGTTTCAACTATACCTTAGTGTCACCTGGTAACAGTCGTCAGCTTTAGCTGAAATATCTCCATGAGTCTGAAAATTCTGGGTCCTACAGTTGGCTTAGACTTTTAGGTCATAGGCAACAGTTTCAGGAATCTCTCAGGATCATTTTTGTCAATCAGATATGAGTTGACTGAGCTGAGAAAATACTGGGGACTTGGAGATTTACTTCCTTCTTCCTTCTTCCCAAAATGAGGTAGCCTGCCACTCACCTGGCCTTTTGCTCCCATCCAAATCTCCAACATGGCTACCCTCCACATGGGAATGCCATGATGAATGAGAGCTAAACAGAGAAGAACCCAACACTACTTGCATTTTCTGTATTTATACTATGAATAGATATCAAAATGATATCAAATATGTTTCAAAGTGAATAAAATTAGAAATTAAAGAAGTAACTTAAATCACTCAACGAGTGACAACAAATTGAAAATTAATCCTAAGACTCTACTTTCCTCAACACTAGCTAACTTGAGGAAACACAAAAAAGGAGAAAAAACAGCTTATTATAAGGATTCAGGTATCATCTCTTTACATTCAAGGTCAGAGTACAGTCAAGAATAAACTGGAACAAGAAAATGGAGTACCACAGCAAACAAAGAAACTCCTCCTCCTCAGTCTTAATCTCTGCCTCTCTCTGCATGTCCATACTGCTGTTGTTACAAACCAGATTTCTTTGCTTCTATTCCTTACAGCAGAAATAGACATCCTCAGTTTTCAACTATTTTTCGCATTTAGGTGATCAGACAAAATAAAACTAGACTCTTCAATAAAAATGTACTAAATATTTTTCAGGTTCCAAGTGCTTTTCTGGCCACTGCAGACACAAAAACTAGGTAAGATATGATTCTTACTCTGAGGAAACTACAGCTTAGTGGGAAATAAATAAGTATAAGGAAATAATGTGCACATAACATGAAAAGTACTAAAATAAAGTGCCCTAAATATTTCCTTTCTTCCATACTTTTCCCTACAACCAATATTTCTCAGAGCAGCCTCATAGCTATGGAATTTTCCTCTTTAAATCTTTTATAAATTTCTCATGTACCTTGAATAAAATCCAACTCATTACCACAGCTAATACTTTTAACAAGAGATAGTCTTGCTTATGTTTCCACTTTCATCTCTTGCTGTTCCATCCCTTGATCCTCCCATAAGCCAAGCACATTCCCACCAAAGAATGCCTTTGCCTTCACAAATCCCACTGCATGAAGGTGGCAAGCCTACATCTTGGCTGATTTCTTCCTGCAGTTTATATCATTTCAAATGGCACTTCTCAAAGAGGCTATCCATAACCAAGACATTAAAAAGCACTCCCTCTTTAGTTATTCTTTATTACCATGCACCGTTTTACTTTTGCATGGCACTTAACATGCATGTGTGTACTTCTTCACTATCTGTGACTCCCACAGAGTCAGTTCTATGACAGCAGAAATTTCATCTGTTTTCTTTACCACTATGTGCCTAGAATGTAGAATCGCTCCTGGCATATGGCAGACATGTTGGGATTCACTTAGGGTAGTTGGCAAAATATTAGGGGAAGTATTAGGGAAAGCTGTAAAATTTATAGTCTCAAACCTTTTGGAAGGCCAAAAGGTTTTAATGGGACAGGCTGAAGTCAGCCAGTTCTTACCTTAGAGCATTAGGTCATAGGGTGAAGATCAAGAATAATAGTTGGGGAGAGATAGCATGGGGAGAAATGCCAGATATAGGTGATGAGGAGGAAGACAGCAAATCACACTGCCATGTGTGTACCTATGCAACACTCTTGCATGTTCTTCACATGTACCCCAAAACCTAAAATGCAATAAAAAAAAAAGAATAATAGAAGCTTCCCCAGTTAAGTCTGTTTACCCCACATTCCTTTGTGAGGACTCTTACTCCGTGTTCATTCATGTAAACTCTGCAGGGATAGCCCTATCAGGTGGAGGTTGAAGGAAGATTACCCATTAATAGTGTTTACTCTGGGCCCCAGAAACAAAGCTTTCATCATTCGTAAAACCCTCACTCTTTTAACCATGTTAATTATCCACAAGCATGTTCACTTAGAACCTCTGTTATTAAATCTATACTGAATAAATGTGAAGAGAAACAGCAAGTAAAGGTCCGGTATCTGCAACTGCCCTCTGAGAGCAGGTAACGACCTTCCGAGCCCACTCAATTCACTGTGCTTTGTGTGTTTGAGTGTATTTATTCATCCGCCGCTGAGTCAAGGTCTCCACAGGTGGTGATCAACGTCTCAAGTGGTGACCGTGATGTGATCAATGCCACACAGACATTCTATACAATTTTTAGTGAAATGAGTGAATGAATGTACATCAGATTGACACAGGGGAGGGCCCTTGGGCAAACCCAGGGATTCATGGAAAAGTTATTAGAAGAGAAATTCCTACTAGTCTTTTTGCTTCACACTCAAAATCTCAGATTCTTCCAAAACTATCTTTCACGAAAAGATTTCTAAACCTTACCAGCTTCACAATCCAAAGGGTTATTTGACAGATTCCAGTTTTAAGCCTTTCTCTTAAAATGAGACTCAAAACTGAATGCAATAATCCCAAAAAAGTTTGTACAGCACAAAGCCTACATATGTACTTTGTATGATCTGTTCCTTGGATTCCTATTAGTCCAAACTGAGTAGGCTCTTAGGCATAAACCGTCAAAATATCATTGGTTCAAACAGAGATAATGGTGAACTAAAACTTAGAGTCACATTACTGCTGTTTAGCTTCATTCTGTACTGTGACGATTTCTTTTTATACCAAAGTTCTGATGTTTATGTTTATCTCATGAAATTTTATCTCTTTTATCTCACCCTTGTATTCTAAATTATCAAGATCATTTCAAATCATCATTTTTGTCATCCATCATATTAATTACCTCATCCAGTTTTTTGTCAACCACAAACTTTAGCAGCAGTTTCTGTCATGCTTGAAATTATTGATTAAAATATGGATAATCAGTATTTCTTTATCATTAAAGAAATATTAAATTGCTTTAGATTTCTTTATTGCTATACTTGCAATAAGGAAACTAGTGTCCACCTTGAAGTTGATCTTTGCTCTGACTGCTGTATCTGTTTTTCTACAATGATAATAAAAGAGATTTTGTTGTATGCCTCAATATCGTCAGCTCAAACTTTTTAATGAAGTTTTCTCTACTTTTTCCAAGGTAGAGTTTTTCTAGTGGATAAAAAAGATAAAAAACAAGCAAAACTGAGGCATGTGTTTTAACATAAATGGTCATCAATTTTAATACTTGGAAAATGTATTTCTTATATATAACTATTGAAAATATAATTTATGCTTTGACCCAAATAAATACTGATTTTTATTTTCACATGTTGACATTACAACTTTAGATGCTAATTAGAAATTATTCACACATTTTGCTGTGCCAATGGAAGTAAAAACTTTTTAAAGCTCAAAACAAAATAAAGATGAAATTAGTTAAAAGACAAGCAACAAATTTGAATGACTTTCAACTAGAAAATATGAAAATCTGAAATAAATGAATAATTTTTTGAGAAAATATAGCTTACCAGAAGTGACAACAAAAAATAAAGGTCTAAAAAGAAAAATTCCCCACGAAAAAATATTTTTTAAAACTATCAGAGATACTCCACCCTCCCTAAAAAGTACAAGTCCCAGATGACTTCACAAGCAAAGTTACCATGGAATTTAATCTAATTGAGATAACAAGAAAAGGAGAAATGCCTTCTAATATTTGTTCTGAGCTGTAACAGAAATCAATTTCCTTTATATATACAAAGAACAACCATTAAGAATAAATAATGGGAGAAATTACTGAAATTAAAATAATAGAAAAAATGATTAAATGCCTGGGAATGAATAAGATCTTAAGAAAGTTATAATACAGTAATAAATGCCCTCATATTTTATTGAATTACAAGGACAAAGATTTATTTCTCATTTATATTTCATGTCCTTGGAGACTTGCCTGCTTACATATTCTGCAATTTTTTTTTTCATTTTGAAACTCAAGTTGAAAGAGCATCACCTACCAAGGACATGTTCATCTCATGACAGAGGGAAAGGCTAGTGATCCTTAAAGTTCATGTCAATGAGTAGCATATGTCCCAATCGTCCATATGATCAAAGCAAGTACTAAGGCCAAAACTGACATAAATGGAATGAGGAATTATAACCCTTCATATAGATAGGTAAAGAATAATTGGCACAACAATCATAAAGTCTACCCATAACTCAACTGTAACTGAAAATAAACCTGATTTTAAAAGAAAGATACAGTTGGATCTCATTTATGAACATTGATGCAAAATAGAGAGATGATTGAAAGTCTACTACTTAAATCAAGTGGGCTTTGTTCCAGGTATTCAAAGATAATGTTTAACAACAGAAAAATTGTTAATAAAATTCATTTTGTTAATGCACCTAGGAAAAAAGTATGATATACTCCACAGACACTGAAAAAGCATTTGGCAAAAACTTAAAACTTTTCTTTTCTTTTCTGATACAGAGTCTCATTCCATTGCCCAGGCTGGAGTGCAGTGGCACAATCACGGCTCACTGCAGCCTTGACCTCATGGGCTTACATGATACACACACCTCAGCCTCTCGGGTAGCTGGTACTACAGGCATGTGCCACCATGTCTGTTTAATTTTTGTTATTTTAGTAGAGATGGGGTTTCACCATATTGCCTAGGCTGGTCTCAAACTCCTGGCTCAAGTGATCTGCCTGCCTCAGCCTCCCAAATTGCTGGGATTACAGGCATGAACCACCACACCCAGCAACACTTTTTTTAATTTTAAAAAATCCTCAATAAAATGAGAACTGATAGATACTTTCTTTTTTTTTTTTTTTTATGAGACAGAGTCTTGCTCTTGTCACCCAGGCTAGAGTGTAGTGGCACAATCTCGGCTCACCTCAACCTCTACCTCCTGGGTTCAAGAGATTCTCCTGCCTCAGCCTCCCTACAGGCACCCACCTCCACACCCGGCTAATTTTGTTTTTTTTTTTTTTTTTGTATTTTTTGTAGAGACGAGGTTTCAGCATGTTAGCCAGGATGGTCTCGATCTCCTGACCTTGTGATCCACCTGCCTCGGCCTCCCAAAATGCTGAGATTACAGGCATGAGTCAACACACCTGGCCACTTTCTTACAACGACATGCCAGTGTTATACTGAATAGGAAAACACTGGAGGCATTTAAGCTAAAGATATTGATAGGGCAAACAGGTTTTCTGACAGCACTGTAATACAACATTTTACTAGAGGTATTAAACAATGCACTGATATAAAAGAAAAGTAAATATATTGAAACATTAAAATAGAAGATATTAAACTATATTTACATGTGACTGAAATTTTTGTGCACCTGGAAACCAAAGAAAATCAGATGCTGGAGAGAATGTGGAAAAATAGGAACACTTTTACACTGTTGGTGGGAGTGTAAATTAGTTCAACCATTGTGGAAGACAGTGTGGCGATTCCTCAAGGATCTAGAAATAGAAATTCCATTTGACCCAGCAATCTCATTACTGGGTATATATCCAAAGGATTATAAATCATTCTGTTATGAAGACATGTGCACATGTATGTTCATTACGGCACTGTTTACAATAGCAAAGACCTGGAACCAATTCAAATGCCCATAAATGATAGATTGGACAAGGAAAATGTGGCACATATACACCATGAAATACTATGCAGTCATAAAAAAAGATGAGTTCATGTCCTTTATAGGGACATGGATGAATCTGGAAACCATCATTCTCAGCAAACTGACACAAGAACAGAAAATCACACACCACATGTTCTTACTCATAGGTGGGTGTTGAACAATGAGAACACATGGACACAGGAAGGGGAGGATCACACACTGGGGTCTGTTGAGGGAGACTAGGGGAGGGGCGGGGGGGTAGGGAGGTTGGAGAGGCATAACATGGGGAGAAATGCCAGATATAGGTGATGGGGATGGAGGCAGCAAAGCACATTGCCATGCATGTACCTATGCAACAATCCTGCATGATCTGCACATGTACCCCAGAACCTAAAGTACAATACAAAATAAAAATAAAAATAAATCCCCACCCCCAAAAAAGAAAATCAATTATACAAGAGCTACAAGAATAAGATAATTTGGTTTGGTAACTGAGTTTCCAAGTAACATCAGAAAGCAATTGTCTCCAATATATGTAAAGAATAGCCTTTAGGGAGCAAACCTACAAAGGAAGCAAAAGTTGCAATCATATTATCAGTACAATGATAAAGTACCTAGGAATGAGTGTAACAAGATATATACAAAGTTTATGTGAGGAAAAACTACTTGTCTGAGCGTTTAGTAAGATTTAAATGAATGATAATATTTTCCATATTTGTAATTTAAAAACTAACTAGGCCGGGCGCGGTGGCTCAAGCCTGTAATCCCAGCACTTTGGGAGGCCGAGGCGGGTGGATCACGAGGTCGAAAGATCGAGACCATCCTGGTCAACATTGTGAAACCCCGTCTCTATTAATACAAAAAAATTAGCTGGGCACGGTGGCGCGTGCCTGTAATCCCAGCTACTCAGGAGGCTGAGGCAGGAGAATTGCCTGAACCCAGGAGGCGGAGGTTGCGGTGAGCCGAGATCGCGCCATTGCACTCCAGCCTGGGTAACAAGAGCGAGACTCCGTCTCAAAAAAAAAAAAAAAAAAAAAAAAAAAAAAAAAAACTAACTGTACGTAATAGGAGAGAAGCTTTGCCTAAAACTAGTAAAACAAGAATTGGGTATGTAATAAGTTATTAAACCACAAAGGTGATTTGTGAGAAAAGTTATAATAATAACTATCAAACCTTGGGAATATGTCAGAATCCAGGCTGAAGTTAAAGACTCAGATGGAGAAATAGAGTAAATTCCCATCTTTTTTTAACTTTTATTTTAAGTTCAGGGGTACATGTGCAGGTTTGTCACATAGGTAAACATGCCACGCAAGTTTGTTGTACATATTATTTCATAAGCCAGTTATTAAGCCTAGTACTCATCTGTTATTTTTTCTGACACACTCCTTCCTCCCAACTTTCACCATCCAATAGGCCCCAGTGTGTGTTGTTCTCCTCTGTCTTGTCCAGAGAAAATCTGATGAGTTGCTAGTAAAGTAGTATAAATATATTGTTTAGATTTTCACAGGTAGCCACCAAAAAAAAAAAAAAAAAAAAAAACAGAAATGCTTAAAGAGTTTTCCTCTGGGAAATCCTAGCTAGAGCAGTGAGGCGAGAAAAAGAAGTAAAAGGCATCGAAATAGGAACAGAAGTCAAACTATCTCTATTTGCTGATGATATGATTCTATACCTGGAAAACCATAATGGTTTTGCTAAAAGAATCCTGGGGCTAATAAATGAATTCAGTAATGTTTCAGGATACAAAATCAATGCACAAAAATCAGTAGCATTTCTATACACCAATAAGGTTCAAATCAAGAATTCAATCTCATATACAATAGCCGCAAAGGAAAATAAAATACCCAGGAATACATCTAACTAAGGATGTGAAACAGCTTTGTAGAAGAACTACAAAACACTGCTGAAAGAAATCACAGATGACACAAACAAATGGAAAAGCATTCTATGCTCATGGATTGAAAGAATCAGTATCATTAAAATGGCTATACTGCCCAAAGCAATCTACACACTGAATGCTATTACTATTAAGCTACAAATGTCATTTTTCACAGAACTACAGGCAACTATTCTAAAATGTATATGAAACCCCCCCCAAAAAAAGGGCCTGAATAGCCAAAGCAATCCTAAGCAAAAAGAACAAAGCTTGAGGTATCACATTACCCAACTTCAAACTATATTATAAGGCTGCAGTAACCAATACAGTAATGGCACAAAAACAGATACATTAGACTAGTGGAGCAGAATAGAATACCCAGAAATAAAGTCATACACCTATAGCTATATGATCTTTAACAAAGTCTACAACAACAAAGCAATGGGAAAAGGACCCCCTTATTCAATAAATGGTGCCGGAATAGCTGGCTAGCCATATTCAGAAGAATGAAACTGGATCCCTACTTTTCACCATATACAAAAATTAATCCATGAAGTATTAAAGATTTAAATGTAAGTCCTCAAACCATAAGAATACTGGAAGAAAACCTAGGAAACACCATTCTGGACTTTGGCCTTGATAATTTATGATCAACTTCTCAAAAATCGTTGTAGCAAAAATTAAAACTGACAAGTGGGACCTAATTAAACCAAAGAGCTTCTGTGCAGCAAAACAATTGACAGAATAAACAGATTACCTGCAGAACGGGAGAAAATACTCACAAACTATGCATCTGGCGAAGGTCTAATATCCATAATCTATAAGGAACTTAAATAAAATAACAAGCAAAAAACAAAAACCCCACTTAAAAGTGGGCAAGATATGAAAAAGACAATAAACAGATTTTTCACAGTCCCACAACACTAACCATCATAGAAATGCAAATCAAAACCACTATGAGATCTCATACCAGTCAGAATGACTATTATTAAAAAATCAAAAAATAACAGATGCCAATACGGCTTCAGAGAAAAAGAAAGGCTTATATACTGTTGATGGGAATGTAAATTAGTCCAAACAATGTGGGAAGCAGTTTGGAGATTTCTCAAAGAATTTAAAACAGAACTATTGTTCAACCCAGCAGTCCCATTACTGGGTTTATATTCAAAAGAAAATAGGCATTCTACCAAAATGACACAGGATATCCTATATTAATAATGGCCCTATTCACAATTGCAAAGGCATGAAATCAATCTAGGTGACCATTAACAGTATATTGGATGAAAAGAATGTGGTGCATATAAATCATCAAATACTATGCAGTCATAAAAAAGAACAAAACCACGCCCTTTGCCGCAACATAGAAACACCTGGAGCCCATTGTTCTAAGCAAATTAACACAGGAACAGAAAATCAAATATAGCATGTTCTCACTTATAAGTGGGAGCTAAACATTGGATACTCATGAGGCTGGGCGTGGTGGCTCATGCCTGTAGTCCCAATACTTTGAGAGGCCAAGGACATGCCCAAGAGTTCTAGAACAGAATGGACAACAGTGAGATTTCCTCTCTTTAAGAAAAAAAAAAGTACTTATGGACATAAAGATAGCAACCGTAGACACTGGGGACCACTAGAGAGGTAAGGGAAGGAGGCAGTCAGCGTTGAAAAACTACCTATTGGGAACTATGCTCAGTACCTGGGTGATGGGATCAATCATACCCCAAACCTCAGCATCATGCAATATAGCCTGTTAACTAACTTGCACATGTACCCTCTGAATCTAAAAGAGAAGTAGAAATTAAAAAAAAAAAGTTTGCTTTTGGGATATGGGCCTGGAAAAGGGGAAGGGAACATTTTATTTTCCTTAGCTCTACTGTAATAATTATTTTTTTACTGTATGCATAATTTCCTTATTTAAAAAACCAATACGAATTAAATGATGGAAAATTAAATACAAAAGAAAAGATATAAAACATTTATCATGGAGAAGGTGAAAATTCATTGAGCCACTAACTTTTTTGGACATCCTTTGTAAATCATAGTCTCCATAGGTAAAGAAAAATCAAAGCAAAACCAATCTATGAATTACTGAAACTATGTGATGCACAAAAAGTTTGAGAAAATAAGAGAGAGAGTGCCATTCAACATCTTGATATTCTTTATGGTTGATATGGTTTGGCTGTGTTTCCCCACCCAACTCTCACCTTGAATTGTGTCAATCCTCACATGTCGTGGGAGGGACCTCGTGGGAGGTAACTGAATCATAGGGATGGGTTTTTCCCCTGCTGTTCTCGTGACAGTGAATAAGTCTCAAAGATCTAATGGTTTTATAAAAGGGAATTTCCCCGCACATGCCCTTTTGCCTGCCACCATGTAAGATATCCCTTTGCTCTTCCTTCATCTTCCACCATGATTGTGAGGCTTCCGCAGCCATGTGGAATTGTAAGTCCATTAAACCTCTTTTCTTTATAAATTACCTGGTCTTGGGTATGTCTTTATTAGCAGCATGAGAACATACTAACACAATGGTGATCACAGGTCATAAGACTGAAGCTTTGCAAGAAGCCCCATGTAACAGTTCCCAGTGCTCTTGCTGACCTTTTTATAATATGATCTCTTTCTACTTCTAACTTTGTAGTTCTTATTTCACTTTGAATTTCTACACACAGGAATTCAATCTTTGTGAAGACCATGAATTTCTAGGTCAGGCTGCAATCAGCTCAATTTATGTCCAACCTTAAAGTACAAAACGTATCTCTGGAATTGTACTTTTAAAGTAATTTTTACATTAGGTCTTATAATGTTCAATTGTCTTACATACTTTAGAGTAGTTGATAATGTTGTTCTCCCTCCTTAAACTTTTCTTTCTGGTTTTGCATTTAAATGGAAAGGACCTACGTCCTGAAACTCAGCAGAACAGTAAATTTATTGAGTGTTTTGACAGGCATAAGAAATTTTTTAATTATGGTAATTTTATTGGAATTATTAGGAAATGGAAAATGAATAGGAATAGGTAAAATTAGGAAGATTGTATTATTTCTAATTAGGCAATAGCTATTTTAAATTAAAGAATCACAAAACTGATGCACCAATAATGCTCTATGGCAACCTAGGTTGGATACTGGCACAGAGAAAAAGATTAGGATAGGATAGGTGAAAAAGCAGGTGAAATCCAAATGAGTCAGAATTTTAATTAACGATAATCTGCCAGTCAACTTCTTACTTTTGAAAAATGTACCATGTTTATACAAAATAGTAACATCAGGACAAACTGGGTGAAAAGTGTTAAGAAACATCTCTATCTTTGCTAATATCTGGAGTCAGGGAAACGGGGGAAGGAATTAAGTATTAGTGTAACTTTGTAAAGAAAAGATTTACTACAAGGGCAAAATAATTAGGACATCAGATCCAATAGAAGGAAGAAACACAGAGCTTTTTGATTTGGCCCAACATTGACATCTGCCCCACTTAATGTATACAATAAAAGCTTTAAAAAACAAAATCACTTGTATAGAAACATTCATTTCTTTTCCCCTGGATAATAAGCATCATGAACCTTCAGCTCCTGCTCTATCATTGGTATTGCTGCTCTATCATTGGTATTGCTGCCATATCATTGGTATTGGAAATGTAGTAGGCATTCAGTCATTTGATCAATAAAAATTAAAGTAATTTCTCATTGATATTGCATTTATGTTTATGGTGTATTAAGCTTCTAACATATCCCAATTACTCAGAATCAACTGACTGAAGGGAATTGATTCTGATTTGTATGATCAAACCATATAAACAGAGTTAGTTATAATGTGTTATAATTATTAGTGAATTACCACCTAGATAGGGTGGTATTATCAGGGTTGTTAATGATAACAGTAAATCAATCTGCAGGAAAATATCTCCATATTTTTTCAGTTGCTACTTCCTTTATGAGAAACCAATAGCAAAAGGCATCTATCCTGGCCATCATGGTGGTTTATGTCTGTAATCCCCAGCCCTTTGGGAGCCCAAGACTGGCAGAACACTTGAGGCCAGGAGTCTGAGACCAGTTTGGCCAACATGGCGAAACTCCATCTCTACTAAAAATACGAATATTAGCTGGGTATGGTGGCACACTCCTGTAAACCCAGCCTACTTGGGAGGCAGGAGAATCACTTGAACCCAGGAGGCAGAGACCACACCACTACATTCCAGCCTAGTCTACAGAGCAAGACTCCATCTCAAAAAAAAAAAAAAAAAAGAAAAAAAAACAACTTTTTCTATGATAGTAAAGAAATATTAATAGTTTTTAAATATGAAAGGATTTAGCTTTGTACTATGCTGATAATTTATTAACTTAGACTGAATATTTAACATATCTCTGAAAAGTAACTGTACATGTTATTACCAAAAATAATATATCTATGATTTGATTACCTTTGTTAACAAAGCTGACTTTAGATTCTGGAAAATCATTTCTCCATTAAGGTTAGACATTCATACACTTAAAATGACAACCTTTAATTTAATATATCCATTTAGGAAAATAATAGAAAATATCTGGCTTTGCAACCATTATAGCAGTTTAATTATTCAGAAAATTTTTAACAGTACAATATGTTTCAATGATATGGAGATTATTAAATGTTTTAATGGAATCATTCATTTGGAAGAAGACTTTCATCTTACAATTAATTTTCCAGTTACCAAAATGTTAAATTAATAAAATGTTCACATCTTTTCATGTAATTAATCATGTAATTGAAATTCACAAAGCCCAATGTCTGGTGCCTTTTTTTTGCATGGTTTACTTATTGATTGGACCAAGAATATATGGTTATATATGAGAAATTAAAAGGGTACACTGTTCAATGGAGAGTGAGGATCTCTCCATGGTTCTGCATTTCTTTATCTAAAGCAAATCACCTGGTATACTATATTTATGTCCACTCTTTATCTTATTGCTGTCTTTATAAGTGATATTCCACTTTATAAGTGATACTTGTAAGAAAGTGTTGCTACTACCTGGTACTTCCAACATTTGGAGAAAAAAAATTGGCACATAAAGGTTTTTAAGAAACATTTTATGAATGTCTTTTTATTTCCTTCTTCTAAGTTAGAACAAAATTCTACATCTGATAAAGTGCCTTTAGACAATATTTTCTTGTTTGTTTTTGTTTTTACCAAACAACTAATTTTGATGGTTCAGACCTTTATCCACTAAAAATAGTACTTAAATACAATTGCTCCCAGTCTTTTCTAAATATACTAAAACAATAAATCACTACTCTTAATCATTGGATGGCATAATTATATACTTCATGGTTCAAAGTTAGAGAACACAGCAGGGTACCTTATATTTTTAGAAATCTATGAGCATATAATGTGAGACCTAAAGACATGTACCAATTTCACTGGAGAAAAGCAAGTGACTGTGGATTGCCTAGGGAGCTTAAATTACTTCAGTATTGATAAAAGGCAATAAGCATAATTCAAATGCAGGATTCTTCATCAAGCCTGAAAATGAAAGCTCTTTCAAATGAGAAGATAAAGGAAAGTATAAATACTGAATGGCAAAAGTCTTCCAAAGCATCTTAAGGAAAAACTAAGGAAGAAAGATTTAGATATGTGAGTCGTATTATTTTCCTAAGGTTGCCATAACAAATTACCACAGATTGAGTGGCTTGAAAAACAGAAATTTATGTTCACAGTTCTGGAAGCTAGAAATCTGAAATCAATAAACACGTCATCAGTTCACAGTCCCTCTGAAAACCATAGGCGAGAATCCTTCCTCTCCTCCTGCTAGTTTCCGATGGTTGCCATCAATCTGTGGCTGCATCCCTCCAGTCTCTGCCTCAATTAGTCTCATGGCTTTTTGTCCCATAAGTGTATCTGTCTCTGTTTCTTTGTGTTTCCATGTCTTTTCTTACAAGGATGCCAGCGATTGGATTTAGGGTCCACTCAAATCCAGTATGACTTCATCTGAACTCACATCTTAATTATATCTGCAAAGACCCCATTTCCAAATGAAATTGCAGTCACAGTTACAGGGTTAGAATTTGAACACATCTTTTGGGGGAATACAATTCAAACCATTACAGGCTCTGAAGGAAAGTAACATCTCAAAGCTTTTTCTTAAGAAAGCTGTGCCATGCCAAATAGAAATAAACTTAAGTATGAGAACTATTCTGTGAGTATTCTTTTTCTTCGGCCATTTAACTCAATGTGATCATCAAGAAAAGAACTGAAAATATTTGTCGGGCCATAGATCTCCCCAGGGAAAAACTGTAAGGGGACACCATTCACAGAGGCTATGGTAGATATGATGCTTCCTGGAGTGGTAGCATTCAAAGTGTGTGCTTCAATTTCCAATTCTTTACTGGAGCTAATAAGATAATCTAAAGGAATTAATCAAGCTAATGATAGAGTAATAATGGGAGTGGAGCCTGGATAAAATTGGAATGTCCTATCCAAAGAGACAGTGTTATTTCACTCCTTCCTATTACTTCCTACTATGGTCATGCAGAAATATGGTTCAGTGCTACTAGGCAACTCATTTTTAAAAAGAGAAGAATAAGACTAGGTGTGGTAGCTCATGCCTGTAACTCCAACACTTTGGGAGGCTGAGGTAGGAGAATTGAGGTCAGGAATTTGAGTCCAGCCTAGGCAATGTAGTGAGACTGCATCTCTACAAAATTAAAAATTAAAAAAAAAAAAGGGTGTAGTCACGTGTGCCTGTCGTCCTAGCTACTTAGGAGGTTGATTCATGGCTGCAATGAGCTGTTATCGAGCCACTGACTCCTACCTGGGTGACTCTAGAGAGAGACACTGTCTCAAAAAAACTTAAAAGTAAAAAGTTTCAAGAAAAGTAGGAAATATTAACATAAAATTCTCTAATGTTTAAGTAATAAAAATGTTTAAACTATAGGATGATTTCAGATGTTGAGTCTCTAATTTGCAATCTCTGATTCAAATATATCTTCCTCATATTATGGGAAATAGTTTCTTAAACTAAGAATTCTGACCTTAAATGGGAAAAACTGAGAAGACTTTAACCCTAATGATGGCATAAGTTGTATAACTTCCACATAGGCATAAGCATACACTAATGACTTGCTTTTAATTTCACCGTGACAATGGAAGTAATCAGAAGAGAATTCCTCTAGTGCTTACCACAAAACTGCCATCTGTCCCTGTTTTCTTATTTCTTCTGCCTTCCCTCCTGTTACAATGGATGAATGATTCATGCTGCTCTCTAGGCCATCCCCTCCACCTGTGTCATGAATCATATTCTTTTTTTACCACTCAAAGCCATTTCCTTAGCAATGCAATGATACCTCTCTCTCTCTCTCTCTCTCTCTCTCTCCCTCGCTCTCTCTCTCCGCCAAATTCCTTAGAAGTGCTGTTCTTCCATCTGTAAAGATTTTATTCCCAGAATTTACTGAAAATGCTAATATGCAAGGTCAACAATGACTTCTACTTTTCCAAGTTTTATCAATTCTATGGCTTCATTTTATCCAATCTATTATCAATACTTGTTCAACACCTCTTTTTGAACTCATTTTCACTTCACTTCGATATCACCATCTGGGTTATCCTCCCATTTCTTAATCTATTTTGACAGTTTCCCCATTTCATGTCCCAGAATGTTCAGCGATGTGAAAATAAATGTTCGGTCACATCCTTGACTTGCCTGGGGCCCAGAAGTCCTGTGGGTAAGAAACTTGAACACAGCTCATAAATAATATGTCGGTACACAGAGACCTATCTAGTGAACTAGGAACCCTAATGGAAGCTGATTTAGATGAAGAAGGGAAAAAGGAGCTCAGAATATTATATATATATATTATCCCAAAAATGAAGAAGTCTGGCAAAATGTGGCAAGGAATGAAATGTAGAGAGAATAGTGATCCCAGGTTTAATATGGGGTGCTACCTGTGACCTAACCCAGCAGCACCCTCCTGTAACACTGCACACACCCTACAACCACAGCAAGAAAGAAGAGAGAGCTCAGGAATAAGGGTGAGGGAAAGTGTACCTAGAGTTTCAAAAGTCTGCCCATGAGGAAACCCTTTGCTTAAACTGAGCAAGTCTCAAGAAACAGAGGGCCAAAACCCATAGAGGTCAGGAGGAAATTGGCCATACTGGGATAACGATGCAGGCAGCCACCCTACGAGGGGAAGGAGCATCTGTCAGTGCAACAGGAGCTGAAGAGGCAAACACTAGAGAGAAAACTGTCAGAGAAGAAAATACCAGCTCTGATTCTTACGTACAACTTCCACTAAACACTCCTGGAGGGAAGAAAGATGTGAAATAACGCCAGTTCATCAGCAGTTCTATAAATGATCTGAAATTATATAAAACTGCTAACAAAATATCCAAGCAAAGTCACACATGGTGTTTGTTTTAACTTCTTAAATATTTTTTTTCCTTAATTTATGAAAACAGCCTTTCATTTAGAACAATTGTCATGAAGAATTTTACTCCATTTTTCAGGGTTTGAACCCTGAAAGCTTTTAGATCCCACCCTTGATCTTTCCCCTCTTACCACGCATCTGAGCAAGCCAATAAGAAGGCCCAGCAACTCCATCTCCTGGTGCCAGTGGGGAAGTTCAAAACAAATTGGGCTGGGATTGCACAGAAATGCTCACAGCATCCCCACTCTCTAACCACATTAAAAAACAAAGCTATTATCATCCCTTGGCTCGAGCCGTTCCAAACTGGCTTGGTTGTCCACCCTGTTCTCCCCAGAATGTCTCATTTTGTGAGAAATAATCCATTTCATATTGTCTTGGTACATGTGTGGCATCCTCAGTCTCCACTTGGAAATAAATTTTGAATGGGAAGGATTGATCCCCCACCCTCCACAGGTAGCCACAAAAGAGCAGTGTTATGATGGAGTGTACCAAAAAGTCCCATAAAATATAATATCTAAATAATAACAGGTAAAAGAAACTGAGAGAAAATAAAACAATCTTTGGCAGAAAGTGAACTATAACGGTCAGTTCCCAAAGTCCCCATCTCTTTCCATTTCTGAAGAACATCTTCTGAAGTTATACCTCCCTTATTAGTGTTAAGTTATAAATAAGTAAACACTTGGGAAGCTTCCCCATGAGCCCTTCTCAAGCTGGAAGCATCCTTTAGGAATTCACAGCATATTTTCACTCAAATGCCATCAGTGTTCTAATACATTTAGAAAGAAACAATATGTAATGAAATATACACATTGAAATGACATTTTATTACCTCAAGCAGTATATCCCTTTAATCTCCAGCTTGTAATCATTCATCAGGTGCTATTCAACATGAAGCTTTCTCATTTCTGAGAGTGTTCACAGACTCTTTGCATATAAGCACAATCTATACTTGCCAACTGACAATTGTTGCAGAAATCTTGCTATCTCTAGAGCAGATAGAGTGAGCATGAGAAAATGATTAAGGGCTCCTTGCCGAAGGGAAGAGAGAATTCCATTGAAAAATCCTTAGAGATCATTGATTATTAGGTGAAAAACCAAAAAGAAAACAAGAAGGGGAAGGAAAATTAAAGCCTGAAAACAGATGTGGAACATTGTTTGCATGTAAAAAAAAATACATGTTTTCACTCAGATGATTAACTTCTCGAGGCTAAAATGTTACTGGCTTTTGGTGCATTCTTAGTTTCTCACAGAACGAAACCCAGCATTCTGCTTGGCATGGGCTACAGTCTGAATTTTATTGACTATTTTAAAGTTCTGACATGATTTTGATCTTTACTTAGACATTAAAAAAAATGTCTGAACAAATAACAGGGTAAAATTCACTCTTTAACCTCTGGAACTGAATTCAGATTTGGTAAGACATCAATTCAAGGGTAAAACAACTTTAAAAGTCCATTAACAATGGTCACCAGTTACAAGCATCTTTAGTGCTATGACAGGATGTATACTGTGTCTGGCAGAGAGAAAGGAAGTAAAAGAAATAATTTATCTTCCCCCAAATTTTCATTCTGCATCACTGCAGAATTTTAAGAACTAGAGGACATTTTGGAGATGGCATTTCACTCATACTCAGGCACTAAAGTATTTACAATCCCTTACTTTAGCCATGACTTGAGTTCTCAAGTACATCATATTTAATTAGGGTAATTTATACTATTATCATAAGTCTTTCACACATGGTGTGATAAAATTCTTTCACACATGGCCCTTATTGGATAAAAAATTACTCTACATACTAGATAGTCTCTTATAATAGCAGTGTGGGAAAGTGCCTAGCTTAGTGTTTTGAAAATACACAGTTTCTTAATAATAATGGATAATAGACAGATTCTAAAAAGTGAAGAATAAAATGGTGAACTGGTTAAATGCTACACTCCATTAACAATCCTTCAAAGACTGGTACATTTTATGGTGTTTTAATAAATGTGGCTATTGGAACAGCCTCTAGAACGCTTCTCTTGGATTTTTTTTTTCTTACTTGAAGAGGAATACATAAAAGCTTCTGAAGATTCAGCAAAAAGCTATTTCAGCTGTCCCTTTTCCTGGCTCAGTACATCATTCCCCATAATTGTGTCAGCAAAACCAAATTGTAGTTGTAGAAATTAAGGAAGATGAGTATAGATTTTCACAAAGGACTAAGAGACTAAGACTGAGACTTTTCTGTGTCTCTGGACAACATTTGCTGGGAGCAGAGGAGTTTCCTGCCATCTTCATCAGCTAGACATGCAAAGAAGAAGGAAATGGGAAAATAGGAAACTATTATAGAAAAGATCTGTTGTTCCAGGGTAAAAATCTTCCTTATACAGAAATATTTCTGATTTTGTTTCATTTTTCCCAATTCAACTACAGAGACAAAATTAAAAAGCTTTTCTAGGATTCTAAGAAAGAAGAACAGCAAACTAAATAGAACAACAGGTAACACAAGCTATGGGACTGGGTCCTATTTAAAAAAAAAGAAAAAGTCCATATATGACTATTATTTGCCATAAAGCTAAACTGATGATTTAGACGTTCGTTGGTGGCCTCCCTAGAAATCTTCCTGTCCTACCACTTCCCAAATAATTCTACAAAGTAAAGTAGAAGCAGGAAAATGGACTTCAATCCTCACTTAAGCTCGTTGCCTCCTGCTGGGCAAAGGATTTAGTTCACAATCAAGCATGTGACCAAAGCCAGTGTATAAAACAATGATTCTTCTCAAGCTTGTTTCAAGAATTTCTAGATCCAAACCCGCCCCTTTTGTCCACTGGCCATAAAAGAAGTTTATCCATAGTCCTGGTAGCTATTCAAAAATCATTTCAAGACTGTGGGAGAACCATCACTAGGGAGGTGTTGACTATCCAGAAGGCTGGACTGAGAGAAAGGGAGAGAAACTGATTCTCAGTGACACCTAAAACCTGCTCTACCTCTGGACTTTTTAGTTATATGAATCGACAAATTTCCATTTTTAAGTGCGTTTCAGGTAGGTTTTCTGCTATGGCCACAGAAGTGTAGTAAGAAACTGGCAACACAATAACTTCAATTAAATTTTTCAAAAAATATCTCTTTACTCAGCATGTATTTACATGTGCCAAAAACCTGTGCTATGTCCAGAGGATGCATGATATGATAAACAAGACAAATGTGGTCTTTACCCTTCCAGAATTCAGAACCCAGTGAAGTATTTACAGATCAGGCAAGGTAACATGTTAAGTGCCAAGATGGGGAAAGCTTAGAGTACCATGGAACAATTAGAAGGTACAGTACTGTGGACATTTATAATTATGAAGACTCTTACTTTATTTCCCCTTCCTAAAGCTTCTGGATTTTTTTAGAGAATTATTTTTCCACCGAATATTCAGACACCTGACTCATACTACATAAATGAAAAAGTTTGAGTTCTCTTTTCCCACAGCCCAATTAATTCATGGTATGGATATGTTAGTTTAGCTTAGCTCAGCTAATCAGCTGCTCTCTCCCAGAGCATACATCTTGAGTGACTATCACAAATATAGAAGAAGCAGTTGGAATTCATTATTCATCCCCATGTAGCAGCCAAAACAAATGGGTCCTGTTATATTTGCTGAGCTTCCTGCTTTCTTAGCCTCCAACACTTCTTTCCTATTGGTAAATTCTGAGAACCTTGATAGTCATCCCATAACCTCTGTAGTGCTTAAATTAGGCAAATGTAGGTGTTGTTCTTCATGACCAAGGAATCCTAACTCATACTTTGGATGTAAAGGAAGGCTCTCTGATGAAGGTGACAACTTGGTTGATACCTTTTTATTGAATATTAGGTATTTATCAAATATTTATCTATCTTTGAAGATGGGGCTGATTAAAGGGCAGATATGCCTAAGATTGGTTTGAAGTGTAGAAGATAGGTAGAAGAGTGTGAGCTTGTAACTTGGTGAATTTAAGCAAACAGAAAGGAGCAAAGGGAAACAAGGCCCTATACAGAGTAAAGAAATGCAATATATACAGAGTTCAAGAAAAGAAAAGGCATCAGGAATAGTGAAATTGTTATGGAATAATTTGGAACTATGACAAACTGTGAGAAAATGCAAATGAATTCAGAGATCTGTGGCACTCAAAGAGTAACAGAATATCTCATAACTAACAGACAAAACAAATGGTGTAGAATAAAAAGGCAAAGATGAAACCTAAGTCACTGACTGTAGCCATCATCAGAAGAGCTTTTTAATCCATTTTTGAAGGAGGATTCATGATGAATCAGGAGCATTTTTATTATTCAAATGGCAGAAAGAGTATGTATACAAAGACATATTTAGCTACAGTTAATGTGTAACATATGGGTATAGACTGGTTTTTAAATAAATCTGCACATAGCCCATAGTTTTGTTTCAGACTCTTCTTAACAAATGTATTCCCTTATGTTCCAGAGCTTCAAGTTTAAAAACCACAGTGTATCGAGATTGCATATACCTAAGATTTGTATCCAAAAGGCCAGCTAGTCGTGGTTTGGTGCCAAGATCAGAATAATTATGTTTGATTGACTCTTCCAGCTCTCCTGTTACAGTGACATTTGTAATGAACCTGGCAGGCGATACTATACAGTAGTGCCACCTCATGTCTCTCACTACTTGCAGTGAATTCTATTCAATCAGGTCAAAGCTGCCTGAGTTTCAGATAATAATAAAAAGAATCACAATTATTCATCTGAGCAGTTGAATTTCCCTGGCACTAAATTCTAGGAACAATTTTTATCAAGAATTGTTATGTAAAAGCCGCAGAATGTGTCCTCAACAACAATTTTGTTATTAAAAATTTATCCTAAAGGCAATGAAACCTTTTTCCTGTGGACGTTTGTATGTCATATATGACTAAGATGTTTTTGGTGATACTTCTAAATGTAAACTACTTTTATATGTCCTAGTTTCTCTCATTTAAATCTTTAACCACTTACTGAGGATGTAATTTGTGCAAGGCCTTATGCTAGGTGCTAAATGAGAGTAGCATCCCAATATGAATCATCAACTTGGTAAAAGTTAACTGCATCCAAATAATTTTGGAAGCCTTTAGAAATACAGATTCCCAGGTCTTCATGAGGACCTTCTGATTCAGAAGTTCTACTCTAAGTGGGGAGCATTGGCATTTAAAAAATGTCCCAAAATGATCTTCTTGCAGAGCCAGGGTTGCTTTTTTTTTTTTTCTTTTTTTTCTCTCAGAGTAAGCCAGAGATATAGATGACATGGTTCTCTCCTTTAAGAAGCTTACAATCTGTTTATCAAAGTGTATAACAGAGTTTCATACTCAGATTATAGAAAAACTTCAGTAAGTGCTTTAAGAGAATTGCAACTGAATCTCTGAGCTTGTAATCCTTCATGTCATACATTTTCATTGATTTCCTAAAACAGTATTCGATGACAGTGATTTTTTAATCTGGAGTCCAGAGAATCCCAAGAGGTCTGTGGATGGAAATCAGTAGATTCATGGACTAAGATGGAGAAAATAATTACATCCTTATTTTTATTAATTTCTAGCTGATACTTGTAATTTACTGCAATTATTAATGCAGGCAAAAATCCACAGTATCATTAGCAATGTCCGAAATAATAAATAGAGGTCTCAAACTGTTGTTTATTCTTATCACTACTTCACAGAGTATTTTTATAAGATGTGTTACTAAAAACCAAAAAAGTTACTATACATAATATTTTGGTGTTTCAGTAACTACATGCTGAGAAGCCCTTTTTACTTTGTAATTATTTAAGGTGTCCATAAGCTACCAGACTTCCAGAGAGTTGCTGAAAATGGTTAATAATCTCTGCTCTCTGAGAGAAAACCGCAGGATGTTAGAACTAGAAAAAATGATACCAATCATTTAATCCATCCTCATTTTATAATTGAAAGTAAATTATGTAGTGAATACTGTGGTCAACGTGGTCAACGTCCTAACAGCCTCTCCCCTGATGAGAAATAGCAGTGTAGTTTTTGTAATTGACCTCACGTGAAAAGCAGAATCTGATTTCTTAAGGGAAAATCACTCCTCCCATCAGAGATTCTTTTGGAGTAGGCCAGTATGCATTTCACAAAAGAGGAATGTTACAGTTTTCGAGAAAAAAATTCTATATTATTTCTGAAATCAAAGAGAGGGATTACCATTCTCCCTCTTCTTAAATGAGTTTGGGAAAATGTTCTTTTGCTTTTGCTGGTAGTCGTTTTTCAGTTATGATGGGAACCATCCTAAAGACAAATCAACATACAAAACAAAACAGTAACACCACGAGAGAAGAGAGAAAAGGAGCCAGATCCCTGAACAAACTGAATGATACCAACTCGACTCCACTTTCAAATTCCGAGATACAAGTTAATAAACTCTATTTTGTTTTTTCCGCTACTGTGAGCTGATTTAAAATTGCCAGCACAATTGGTTTAGCATCATTTTACTTCCATTTTAAATTCAGTATTAACTGAGCAGTTACTGTGCACCAGATACTGCCTGTATTAGTTCGTTTTCATGCTGCTGATGAGCACATACCTGAGACCGGATAATTCGTAAGGAAAAGAGGTTTAATGCATTCACAGTTCCATGTGGCTGCGGAGGCTTCATAATCATGGTGAAAGGTGAAAGACATCTCACATAGCAGCAGACAAAAAAAGAAAACTTGTGCAGGAAACTCCCCTTTATAAAACCATCAGATCTCGTGAGACTTATTCACTATCTTGAAAACAGCCTGAGAGAGACCTGCCCCCATGATTCAATTACCTCCCACCGGGTCCCTCCCATGACCCGTGGGAATTGTGGGAGCTACAATTCAAAATGAGATTTGGAAGGAGACACACCCAAACCATATCACTGTCCCAAATAATTTTTTAATGTCAAGTCCTATTTTTTTCCACAAAAGAAATCTATTATTAGAACCAGTTTTTACAAGGTGTTGAGCAGTTAAGTGACTACTGAGGTGGCCAGTTAGGAAGGGATAGAACTGGAATCTGAAATTGCCTGAAGACATGGTATCTATATTGGTTACGGAGCTTCCTACGGTCCACTCAACATGACCCTATACCAAGAATAAAATAGTATTGCAATATGAAGAAAATGACAGTAATTATATGAATATAAATTTTCTGTCTCTCAAGGAACTTATCATGATGTTATGTAGAACGATGGGGAAATATTTAGCTCTCTATTTCTCTTATGCATTTAAATTCCCTGAGAGGAGACTATAATTGAAAGTGAGAAAAATCTTACATTTACTTAAAATGCAATAGATGCTTTTATATAGTTCCAGCATCTATGCTCCCACACGAATTGCTGTTTTGTGACTCAGGAACACCTGGACATTAAGCAAATTAAAAAGCTGCATCCTGGGAAGTGAGGGGCTTCATTGAGTTGAGGTTTAATTTTGGAGTGTTAGTAACACGGGAGAAAAAACAAATCAACACAAAGCAGTGGTCAGCTCCAAAATGGTGGTGTGGTGAATCCAAGGAGTCACCATGTGAATACATGAAAGGGTTCTGGAAACCGGGCTGTGAGAAAACAGAAAACAGACTGCAAAGCTGTAAATAAAGCATCAGAGCTACTTGTGGGCAATTCTAGCAACAGTGTCATTAATGTAGTTTGATTTAATTGGCTTTACAGGCAGACTAAAGCCAGGCGGTAGGATTCACAGCTGCTGAAGTCAATCCTGTGTAATCATTTTAAACCACTGTTTCCAGACTTATTGAATCAAGAATCTTGCAAGAAGTATTGGTTAAAATAACAGATTCCTAGGTCTCCCTTTGTAGAGCTTGACACAGTGAGTATCAGATAGATACAAACATTTGAATTTTAAACAAACCTCCATAATAATGAATCTTGAAAACTGGCAATTTAGGAATCACTGATTTTAGACAAATCAAATCACAGAAAAATCGTGGTCAAAACTATAAAATGGAGGATACAACATAAATCAGTTTAATGTGCATTGCTCCTTTCAGTTTAGAAACATATACAACTTCCATTTATGAGATATTTATTGACTATTAACTACATGCTAGCCATTGTGTTATGTGTGGATATTTAATAATGAACAAATTGTGGCTGCTCTCCCCAGAAGTGTTTAGTCTATAGAAGAAATACAGAAGTCAACAGTCAATTACAATACGCTTTGATGAATACAATGTTAAGTAAACGTTATTACAGTAACAAATAGAACAAGCTTGTAATCTAAATTTATGAAGCTAGGCCTAAATTGAGAATTGAAAGGCAGCTGGGAATATATGAAGCATGTACAAAAACTGAAGAAGTTGTACCGTTGGGTAAAGCATCATGTGAGATGTGGGCAAAGTAGTGAGCAGTAGGCAGGAGAGGTACATGGAAAACAGGTGATAAAGGCTCTTCACAAGGAGTATGCAGAGTCACTAAAGAGAGTTAAGTAAGGCAGTGACATAATGAGATTTTCGTTCTAGAAGGAACAGTGACTATAAAGGGGAGGATGAGAGTAGTCAGAGGTCATTTAGGAAGCCAGAGCAGTAATGTTGACTTTGATGATAGATAACTGTTGCATTCACTTTCTTTTGCTACCTAATATTGCCACAGATGTAGTGGCTTTAAATAACACATACCTATTTCTGTGGGTTAGGAGTCTGAACATTGCTTAGCTGGCTTAGTCTTATATCGTTGCAATCACATATTAATTTGGGCTGTGTTGTCACTTGGAGGCTACAGAGGGAAGGATTTGCTTTCCCACTGCCATGGTTGTTGGTAGCCTTTAGTTCCTTGTGGTTGTAGAGCCAAGAGCTTCAATTTTTGCTGACTTTTGGCCAGAGGCCACCCTCCCAGAAGCTACCAGCATTTCCTTGCTATGTGGAGTTCCCCACCGTAGCTGGGGTGACAGGAGCACCTGCAGATGTGCCCACCACACCTGAGTTAAGAAAAGGCCAGTAGGGATGGAAAGAAGTTGATGATTTTTAGCTATACTAGATAGTCTTGGATAATATTACAATGTTTGCATCAATTACCACTACAATTGGGTCACTTAAGAATCTGCATCATATTTACTAAACTGAAAAATAAAAACATCAAAACTTTGCCTTTGGGGAAATAATTTGCTCTGCAAGTTCTGGTATTATATAGAATAATTGTCTTCACTACCATGCAATGATTATAAATTAGGTGTTTGCTCTAAGTAGAGAAATAGTCTTGGGAGGAAAATTCCACCCTATGGACAGTGAGTTTGAAGATGTTATTTAATTACCAAGAAAAAATACCCAAAGAATGACATCCTTTCCTAGCAGCAGTAACAGCAGGTATTAGTCAGAGTCTTGGCACATGAGCAGACGCTAAAGCCCTGAAACTTCACTTGCAAGTAGTTGAAACCAAGCACGTCATTTCAACATGTCACTCTTATTTGACATTTCAGGAGAAAGATTACCAATTAGATTAAGTAATTTAGCCAAAACCTTAGGAATTTTTTTCAAATTATTTCCACCTTGTAGCATTGTCACGTGTCTCCAATTTCTACTTATCCTCTATACTTCCCAGGTGTGTTATTCAGAGAGCTCCAAAGCCTGTTCAAATCATTCAGAGAAATCCCATAAGCTCCAGCAGTATCCTGGGTAGTTAATAGGACTAAATTAATACTCTTTCATGTACGTTCAGTGCTAAAAGTTCAAATTCTCAAGTGCTGATCTGACAATAGATTGCAAAATATTCCTTGACAGTCACACAGGTGAAGTATTATTTTAAACTAAAATCCCGTATTTTTGTTACTATATAAGAATACAAATGGTTATTTCAGGGTATTGGCATTGCTGGATGATGTAAATTTCAATTTTAAATGCATTCTTGATCACCAATGTGTTTCATCAGACAAGTAAACTGAATTGGCTCACAGGAGCACCACCTCAGCAGGTGAGTTTAAACTGAAGACAGAATGTTGCCCACTGGCATGTTGGTACTGTATGGAGCAGCTGCCAAATAGCTTTGTGCTCATGTCTCTTATTAGAGTTTTATTTTCTCCAGCTTGTTGCTCCTTCAGGCAAGACACATGGGCAAGGAAAGCAAGACATGCTTTTAGTCTCCAAAAGTAAATCAGATTATAAAGTAACAATAAATACAGCCAGTCAAATAATTATAACAATGTCATTAATCATAATACAAATAATGATCAATATAATAATTATAATTGTTATAATAATATAGCTAAAAATAATAATAGCTTATGTTTTGATGGTACATATGGACAAGTCAGAGTGTTGAGGTAGTTAGCCACTCTAAACTTCTCCTTATCCACATTTCAGAAACGAAACTGAAGCTTAACCCTATTCAAGTATTTTATCCAGAGGATCTCATTCCTGTCAGAGGCAGAATGCACATTCAATTGTATCATCTTTGAGGTTCCTTGAAGTTTTAAAAGATACATATATGGACAATTTTATTCTAAGGGTGTGGGGGAAAAAAACCCATAACAATCTGAATAAACTGCCGGTTAAAATAAAAGAATGATTTAGACGGAAAAAATATTTAAGAATCAGTTCTTATTATTCCTAATTCTGTGTCGTCACAAAAATATGGCATTAATGTACTAGAAATCACAATTTAAAAAAGAGTGCCATTTCCCATTCTGTATCATGAACAAATGGATCTGGTGTCCTGGAACTAGTTTGGTTATTCATACTTTTTATTTTTCTATGGTGTATTATTTCCTTTAAATGTCTGAGATGATATATTTCCCAGGGTTTGAAAATAAGTGTCATCTATTGGGTTGATTTCACCGTGCCATTCTTTGTTTTCACTCCTAGTACACAGTGCACAATGGTCTCTTTATTAATATCTGCGGAAAAGAGCACTTACTGTTGGAACTGATACCTCCTAATCTCAATAAAGTCTAAGCTTGCAGCACTCCACCGATGTTTTTCTTTTTCCTTTTTTTCTTAGGTTGAATTCTGGACACATAATCATGCCATTATAAATACTGCCTATGGGATATGAGAAAGAGAAGTCATTTGCTTGCTACACCCACTGACATACCAGATGACAGTCAACTGCAAAACATTCAGGCGAGTAAAAAAACAGAAAGCACATTGAGCCTTCCATGCATGCAGGAGAATTGCAAGCATATGCTCACCATGTCTTTCTTAATCACAGGTGCTCAGATTATTCTAGGTATTTTATTACGTTCCACCCAGTGCATTACAGTGAGTGTGAGGCACAGGGTAAATACAGAGAACGTGTATGATGTTGGGGAAGTGAGGACAACTTGCTCTGTGAAATGATTGCCTCTCTTTCTTCTCTCTTTTTATCATTTTGTTCTCATTCCCTACAGACTGAGAACATGGCTAAATAACCTGCAATATTGTCTCAAGTTGAAAGTGAAGTCAATACCTACCACATAGCTCCATCTCCCTCCAAAGACCTCTCCCCTTCTTTTCCTTTTCTTTTCTTCACTCTTAGATAATCTAATGGTCTACCATACAGTTGGGAAATACTGCCCCCATTATCATTTCAATACAGTTAGTGAAAGAAGAACAGAGCTTCACAAATAAAATGATGATGCCACTTATTAAGTTATTGTCTCTCACCTCCAAACCCGCCTCTCCAGCTTTGCTTTGTGGTGGGGCTCTGAAAACCATTTTCTATACACAATCTACTGCCATGCTTAGTCTGACAATGCAGAGTGCTAAAAAGGAAACTGCTATGTAGAGGAGGAGAAAAAGACGCTCTTTCTTGGTTCTCTTTTGGCTCCTGATGGGCTTACTGAGTACTATGGTTCTTGGCAACATAATAAAAACAGGGATTCTTCACCCTGGCAGAGGCAAATCTTTCTCTTAGAAAGATAGAAGACTGAGAAGCTAGAGATAGAAAAGGAGACATGCTCCCTTCCATGGGTCCCCTTTGCGCTTCTTGTGGGATTCCTGTCTGCTTTAATTTTGGGGGAACGTCAGTTCAGCAAAACACCTCAATCCTGACAGAGGCAATTCCTTCCCATATTAGCAACTGAATCCGGTTCTCAGCTTTACCAGCACAGAACCAGCTTCATTAATACCAGCACCGTCTGACTGGCAGCCCCTCCCCAAAAGTCTGGGTTGCAGCCCCATTGGATCCTCTTCTGAGCTCAGAGATGGGAGCACCAGCTGAGTAGCACCCTTTCTTCAGAGAGATGTGGCATGTCAGATCATATCTTGCCAAGGGTCATGAGAAATATGATTGAATGACAAGTTATCAGACTCTCTCCATAGCTCTAAGGAACTTCAAGCTTTTGTGGAGTGTTCTAATAGAGCAGATGGGAGATGCGGGTCATAGCTTTAGAGCTGGATAATTAGTGTTTCACATGCCCTTAGTTGAGCATTTTTAGACTCTATTTTTAGAGCCTGTTATATTGCTGCCTTCACTAATTTTAACTGCTTTTTTTTCTAAGAGCTTCTATATCTTCAAAGATCAATACTGTAAGCTTGTAGAGCGTAGGGTACTTCTGTCTTCTATGCTCAGTACATTGACAGCACTTAATATGTCTGAAACGACAACAACAAAGGTATAGTATGGCTTCTGCTCTATTTCCCGATTTGTGTGTCATGAACAGCAGGTTGCCAGAAAGGCTCTACCTAAAGTGTATAGAGAGATAGGATTGTCCCACAGGAATAGAATGGTAACTTAATAACAACCTTAATTTACAGTGTCAGCAGTGGAAAAAAATGTATAGCAACAAGAAATGGCAAATTGCACCTCTATCAGGCAAAAGGAAAAAAGAACCAAACAAAATTTTTTAAAAAACAAGAAACTCAGGAGAGTTCTACTAAGATTGCTATAGTACAGCCTTCTTAAAACAGCACTCTCTAGGGCCTGCCTATTGGCATCATTAATATAATAGGCTTGGAATAGATGCTGTGAAACCCTATGAAGCCACCAAAGAATGGAGGAAAACTGAAGGGATGAATAATACAATGAAATCACAGAAGTCCTAACCTCATGAGGCTATTAATTCTGCAGCAATTTCATCACAGAGCAAGAAGATCGCTTTTCTAGTGCCTTAAATCAAACAGCAGGTAGCTACAGCCTCAAAGTAAAAAGTGTTAAGTATTAACCAACTTTCGGACTTGAGACATTGCAGAGGCAGAGCTGGAGATTTCTCAGGGTGGTTTCTCTCCCATTTTTTTTCCTTTCTTTACCTTCACGTCTTCAAACTTGATAAGAATAAAATTTTGGTACCATATCTTTCCTCTGTGGATGTCATTGTTACCCTTCCTGTGAAGAAGAGAACAGTTCTCATATGAGTCATGGCCTAAGTTTTAGTCCAAATCAATGTAAGTATTTTGGAAGTGTTTACATTCAAGACACTTCTGTTCCTTTTTTTTTAATTAATAGAAGTATAAAACAGAGACTCAAAATCAAGACAAAAGAAGTTATGGCATTTTTAATTTCTCTTTATCAATCATAAATCTTAAGGAAGGATTGTCATTAGTTCTGGAGAAGTCTCCGGAGGAAAGTGTCCTGGACTTCAGATTTATAAGATCATAAAATCTCAATATTGGAAGGGGATAAAAAGGTCATCTATGTAAGAAAACAGCAAGCTTTTTCTGTAAAGAGCCAGTTAATATTTTAGGCTTTGTGTGTCATGGTATCTGTCATGCTATTCAACTTTACCATCGTAGCTTGAAAGAGTGTGTACGATATATGGAGCATGGTGAGGTTCCAATAAAATTTGATTTACAAATACAGGCAGTGAGCTAGATTTGGCCAATGGGTTTTGATTTGGCCACCAATGATCTAGAATGTCCACCCATGAGAAGGAGAAAAAAAAAACAGAAAGAAAACTTTAATATGAAACTCAAAAGATGTCTGCCAGTATGGGAACAGCATGGAGACACCTCAAAAAATTAAAAACAGAACTAACATATGATTCAGCAATTCCACTACCGAGTATATATCCAAAGGAAATGAAATCAGTATGTTCAGTATGTTAAAGAGATATCTGCACTCCCGTGTTCATTGCAGAATTATTCACAGTAGCCAAGATATGTGTCCATCATGGATAAATGAGTAAAAAAAAAATACTATATATATACACACACACACATATATATATACACATACACACAACAAAATACTATTCAGCATTAAAAGAAAAAAATTCCTGTCATTTGTGACAACATGAATGAACCAGTAAACATTATGTTAAGTGAAATAAGCCAGACACAGAAACACCAATCGCACATAATCTCACTTAAATGTGAAATCCAAAAAAGTGGAACTTAGAGAGTAGAATAGTATCTACTCTCTAATGGGGTTGGGTTAGGAAGTAGGGGGTCACAAAGATGTTGGTCAAAAGATATAAAATTTCAGTTATGCAAGATGAATAAGTTCAAGAGATTGATTATGCAAAATGGTGACCATAGTTAATATCAATGCATTTTGAAAACCACTTAGAGAGTAGACTTTAAGGGTTCTCACTACAAAAAAAAGTGTTAAGTATGTGATATAGTTTGGCTGTATCTCCACCCAAATCGCACCTTGAATTGTAATTCCCATAATCCCCATGTGTCATACAAGGTACCTGGTGGGAGGTAATTGAATCATGATGATGGTTTCTGCCATGCTGTTCTCGTGATAGCAAGTGAGTCTCATGAGATCTGATGGTTTTATAAGAGTCTAGCATTTCCGTTAATGAAACTCAGTCTCTGTCCTGCCACGCTGTGAAGTGGTAACTTCTGCTGTGATTGTAAGTTTCCTCAGGCCTTCCCAGCCATGCAGAACTGCTAGTCAATTGAACATCTTTGCTTTATAAGTTACCCAGTCTCAGGTATTTCTTGACTGCAGTATGAGAATGGACTAATATAGTAAATGGGTGTATTAGTCTGTTCTCACACTACTAATAAAGACATGTCTGAGACTGGGTAATTTATAAAGAAAAAGAGGTTTGATGGACTCACAGTTCCACGTGGCTGAGGAGGCCTCACAATCATGGTGGAAGGCAAAGAAAGAGCAAAGTCATGTCTTACATGATGACAGGCAAGAGAGAGCATGTGCAGGGAAACTCCCTTTTATAAAACCATCAGATCTAATGAGACTTATTCACTATCACAAGAACAGCACAGGAAAGACCAGCCCTACCATGATTCAGTTATGTCCTATCAGGTCCCTCCTATGATGTATGGGAATTATGGGAGCTACAATTCAAGAATGAGTTAAGACTTTGGGGGACTGTTGGAAGGGCATGATTGTGTTTTAAATCTGAGGACATGAGATTTGGGTGGGACAACAGGCAGAATGATAGGGTTTGGCCATGTCCCAACCAAATTTCATCTTGAATTGTAATCCCCATAATCCTCATGTGTCATAAGAGGGACCAGATGTAAGGTAATTAAATCATGGGGGTGGTTTTCTTATGCTGTTCTCGTGATAGTGAGTGAATGCTCACAAGATCTGGTGGTTTTATAAGTCTCTGCCATTTCCCCTACTGGCACCCATTCTCTCTCCAGCCAGCCTGTGAAGAGGTGCCTTCCACCATTGTTGTAAGTTTCCTGAGGTCTCCCCAGCCATGCAGAACTGTGAGTCAATTAAACTTCTTTTCTTCATAAATTGCTCAGTCTTGGATATTTCTTCACAGTGGCATGAGAACAGACTAATACAGTATGTGAGGTAATGCATATGTTAATTTGCTCAATTTGGCCATTTCTTAATGTATACATATTTCAAAATATCATGTACAAGATAAATATATACAATGTTTATTTGTCAATTAGAAAATAAATAAATATATAAATAAGAGGTCCAAGATATCTGACCTCCATTTGATTATTCATCTTTTTATATTTCAGATATAATAGTCCAACCATTAAGGGCATAAATCTTAAATGATACATTTGTACATATGTATATGCCCCTGTAAATACCGACCAGATCAAGACAGAACACTTCCAATACTGCCAAAACACCCTCTTGTTCCCCTTAAGGATCAATTACATACAAAAATAATGCCTAGTTTTACTTTATCCATGTGAATAATTATTGTTTCTTTTTGAACATCACATAAATGGAGTTGGGCGATTTCTAATATGTTGTATGATGTTTCTGTTGCTCAACACTATGACAGAGGAATTACATCATTTTATAGAACTCATATTCTAAAACGTGCAATTTCAGACATGTTTAGTAGAGCATTAGCTATGATAATATACTAAATGTTCAATGATGGGGCAATGTTTTCTTCAGTGAGGTGGATATTTTTGTGTCCACAGTACTTATTTATAACTTAAATTATATTAAAATTGACCTGAGCCCCCATATAACATATTGGCAAATGTTTATTATTGAATTTTTGGGGCTCCTCCCTTCCCATCATCCAGGCCCTTTACCCTTCATCTAAGATCCATAGTGCTTTATGAAGTACAAAAGAAAGGAAATTCAGACATCTTTTCCCAGACTAGAAAGAAATCAGGTGTATACCAGTCTGCAACTGTCATCCCTGCCATTTGTTCTCCCCACCACACAGGTGAGTTTTGCAGAATATTTTACTCCAGCCCTGCTGACACATGCCACAGTGAAGTCTCTTCCTAGGTCCGTCTAAGTCTCTCTTGCTGAACTCACTAATCATAATCCTTTAAAGAAAAGCCTGTCTGCAGGTAACTCCACTCTCTACATTTTGGGCTGAGCCACAGGTGGCCCTCACTTAAGGACCAAAAGCTTTGTAGTGCTAAGATGTTTAAGCATCCACATCATTACAGCATTTGCTTCCTCAAAACACCCACCTAGAGAAGAGTTAGGTATCTGAGAGGTAGTTGGGTGTAATAGTAACATGAACTCAAGATTCAGAGAGCTCAAATTCAATTTCCAACCCTTTTACTTACTAATTGTGTGACTTTGGAAAGCTGTAATCTCTCTGTGCCTGTTTTTGAACGTGGAAAATGGTTAATTGTTTTAGTAACTACCTTATAGAATCGATGAATTAATGAATTAATTTTGTAAAACTCTTGGAATAATGACTGACATGTAGTAAACTACACTATATAGTTATAGCAATTAATTCTGAAATGCAAAACCTTTCTGCCCATCAGTTGCCTATAACAACTTAGATATTCTAGTCCCCATAGGAATAAAACCTAATTGCTTAGAAAGCTCTAGTCAAATGTGCCAAACCAGGCTGACACAGAAATGAAAAGATTGAAGACAAAATTGAATATATTGTAGGATCTCTACTGCAAAAACTTATACACATGCATAGAAATCATACTGGAAGAAAATACATAAACATGTAAACAATCATTATCTCTAATCTGACTATGAATAGCTAATTATCTTCTTTATATATGTTCATAATTTCTATTACAATAAGCAAGTGTAACTCTTAGCATTAACTTTAACAATGAAATCACCTTTGTGTGTATCTTATTTAAAAGAATGGATAAAGCTTGTACATCAGTGCCAGAACTTCATGCAGTAGATTTATAACCACAGGATTTAGATGTCAGTACTCAACTGACATACCCAAACCATGTTTTGCTAGCATCTAAAATAAGACTGATAACCCTAATTCAATTGGTTGTCAAAATTAAATGAGAAATTGCATGATAAAACCTTTTTATAATGTAATATACTATACAAATATAAGAAATTTCATTGATTTTATTATTAGATTTAAAAAGGCATATAAGGTAATATTTTCAGAAACTCAAAGTGCTCATTTATACGAAGAACATTAAGGAAAAATGAACAAAACTTCCAGCTAAGTAAGTGATTTAAAAGCTTACAGAGTCAGTGCCTCTTCACTTCCACTGTGAATGAACACAGTAGGCTGTTGGCTAATTTTTATCTGCTCATGTAAGAGACAAACTACATGAATATACGCCAAGTGCTAGAAGATTGCATTACCACAAAAAAATCATTAAAAGCTGGGGATTGTGCTACCCATTAGGGATATAAAAATAAGTAAGTCAGACCCTTGACCTAAAAAATTTCACAGTGTAGAGAATTTGGAGACAATGTCATGCATACTTGTGCTACCTTAATCTAAGATGGTATATACCTTTAATCTTCATGTAATATTATCTTATTATAATTACTCTTGTTTTTCATAAATGTTAAAAATTTACTTGGATGTTGTAACACACACACACACATACACACTCCTATTGTTTTTGATTGTTAATATTAGAAGACAGATCAATGAATGTAGGCTCTGTTGCTTTAATTCGCTGTTCAGTTTCGGCTCTTATGGACATCATTCGTTAAACGAGAAGGTAGTGAGTTCGGAAAGTATTGAGTTGAAGTTGGAGTGAGTTGAATAGAGTAAATTTCCCAATTCCTTCTACTCTAGTTTTTATTTTTATTTTTATTTTTTTATTTTTGAGAGGGAGTCTCACTCTGTCACCCAGGCTGGAGAGCAGTGGCATGACCTTGGATCACAACAACATCTGCCTCCTGGGTTCAAGGGATTCTCCTGCCTCAGCCTCCCAAGTAACTGAGATTACAGGCTCCCACCACCACACCGTTCTCATTTTTGTATTTTAAGTAGAGACAGGGTTTCACCATGTTGGTCAAGCTGGTCTCAAACTCCTGACTTCAAATGATTCACCCACCTAGGCCTCTGAAAGTGCTGGGATTTCAGGTGTGAGCCACTGTGCCTGACCTCTACCCTTATTTTTTAACTCTTTCAAAAATTCTTTCTTTAGCCTTTCCTTTATTTTCCCCCAAAGCCAAATTTAGAGACCACCACACCAAAATTTAAGACTGAAATCTCAAGAAGGAATTAAAATAACTTTCTGTTTGCTTTACTTATCACCACACCACTTACTGTTACAAACATATGATCAACAGAAGTAGATGACTCTCAGACAAGTACAGTCAACGTGTAGCCACAGGACTGTACTCATGGATTAGGGAGACAGAGTTAAACAAAATAATTTTGGACGCAGAGTCACAAGACTGTGTCCTGATCCAGTCCAGTGGCCCCCTAATTTCCTTAGTGCAAAGTGGAGTGCTTAATAAATACAAGGCTGCTGAAATGCATTTTCTTTTATCCTTATCCAGATCAGTCATTGGCGATGCAGATAAAATACCTTTAATCTATCCATTTTCCTCATAATAGAGTTATAAAATCGTAAAGAATAAATTTTAAAAGCTGGGATGGGATACATTTACCTTCTTCATGAGGAAATTCCCCTGAGGAAAAACGAAGAAGCAGGGGACACAGTCAGTTTAAACCTCTTGTCAAGTGAACCTCTGGGTAAATAGACCATTAATATATATTAGGAAGAAGAGATTTTATCTCTGAAATGCCCTTATACTTCACAAATATCCCTGATATCACTGGATAAAGATTATCTACAGTAAATAGGACCCAGGATCTAGGAGGCATAACTGCCTGAGGCATGTCATGTAAGCTATGCAATTCCCTGCGGTAGAGGGTAAAGATGTTTTTTAATTTCAGCACTCTCGTGTGAGGAGACAGGTAAGCACACTTAAAGACCTCATCTGTTCTGGGCCAGGGGACATGTCCAATGTTGAAAGGAAGGATTCTGAGAAACATACTTGATGTTCCAAACCTCCCTCCGCTTTCTCTGAGCCTTTTCAGGTCCTTCATCCTCATAATTGTGTAGCAGATATTGATACCAGGTAAGATCTCTGAGTCCATTGAATCCAATTTGGCAATGCAGTACTCTGTATGAGTGCATAAATATTTCAGAACTACCGTATCAGTAGCAATAATAGCGATCATAAAGAACTCAATCATCATTTCCTTGGAGGGGAGACTCTGACTTCACAAGTATTTTGACATAATACTCATAATGATGAATGTGTCCTTTGTTTTCATCATGCTCCATATTAAGTAGTGCAATTGTGCTATAGTTAACAAAGAAGTCCCCCAAATTTAATAGTTTCAGGAACAGGAAATACATTTCCTTTTCTCATAAGAGTCTCAGAGAGGTGTTTCCTGTTGGAATAGGGAGGTGAGGTCTACTCCATATACTTATTTCAAGACTCAGACTTACAGAGGCTCTGCCATCTTCAAAATATGTGGCTTCCAGGTTCACCCTGGGGCTTGTGATCCTGTTCAGCCAGAAAGGAGAGAGAGCACGGAGGAGCAATTTGAGGTATTTTACGTGCCAAGCCTAGAAGTGCATCCATCACTCTGGTCACTTGCTTAGCCTCAAGCTTAGTCACATGGCTTCACCTAACTGCAAAAGAGGCTATTAAATGTAGTCTAGCTTTATTCTAAGAAAGAAAGGGGAAATCGATTTCAGAGGACAGCTAACCGTCCCTGCCACAGGCCCAAGAAGGGACTGATTCTTTTCTGAAGTTATAAAACAAATAATCAGACCCTTAAGAGAGGTCAGGCCAAGAATTTCTTGACAAGTCTCTATTTTATATCAAAGGTGATATTAAATAACAGTCATATATTTACTTCATTGTTTTCTTAGCCCTCTGCTAATGAGGTTTCTTTCATTTGTTTAAATGGCGGAGGAGTGCAAACGTCTCCCCAACCCCATTCATCTTAGAAAAATGAGAGATACAGAAATAGCCATTTTCTACAGATACTACGTGGCAGCTGCAGGCAAATAAAAAATATATCCTCAGTTCTTCTAATACCTGACTCTGTCTCTTATAAACAGGTTGATGAGTGGGGATAATGATACAGGAGAAGCAAGTCTCAAAAGTGGGACTTAACTCAGGAGGATTCTTGGCTTTCACCAGGAAAGAATTCAAGGGCAAGCCAGTGCTGTTAATCAGCAATCTATTTTGAATGTTACCGTCCTTTGCAGGGTGGGGCTAGTTCATAGGCAGTGCACCCAGAGTTGGCAACATATGGGCTGTCGGCAACTATATTTATTCCCACTTATACCTACTTTCAGTTACATGCAAATTAAGGGGCAAGATAATGTAAATTGATGGGTGGGTTATTCAGAAATTTTTAGGGAAGGGGAAGTAACTTCGGGGTCCATTGAAAAGGGTGGTAACTTCCTTGTTGTTGCCATGGCATTTGTAAACTGACAAAGCACTGGGTGAGAGTGTCTTATGCTAATGGACAATAAGGGCAGCTAGGGATATTTTGTATTGCCATCTGCTGGTTCCTGCCAGTTTCTTCACTTCATCCTGTTGGAACCAAGAAATAAGTCCTGTCTATCCTCTACCTCAATAAAATCCAAGAACAACCTCTTTTTTATACTCAAGGCAGTGGCATAGTTTATATTCTCTAATGGAAAAATATATAACTAGAAAGTAGCAAAGATAAATTCTAACCAGAGAGAGACACAGAAATTTAACAGAAGGTGACTCATTCCTATTTTATCCTTTTGTTGTAACATGTACAAGTTATTTCTTAAGATGTAACGGTTGGAACCCACAGTGACTTGTCACCACATTGACATGTCGCCCATGGTGGCTATTTTTAATGTTGAAGGAGAAGGAAGAGCTATCACAAGGTAAAGATCCAAAAGGCTTCTCAGCGCATGAGTAGGATCTTCCAAGGACCCCTTGGGATCCAGAAGGGATCACATCTCTCAGTTATATGTTATAGCTCCATGTAGCTTTCTTTATTACAACCAGAAGCATATGATTTTTTTTTCTTTTTGGTTATTTAATTCATGTCTTTCACTCCTTCTCAAAAATAAGCTTCATAAGAGCATTGTTTCGGCTTACCATTTAATCCTCAGTTTCTAGCACAGGACTTGGCATGTAATAGAAACCCAATAATAGTTGGTAAATAAATAAATGGCAAAAAAAATGACAGTAACAGTTAACATTTATTGACTCTTTCTGTGCCTACGGCAACCGTGGGTTATGGTCCCAAGAAGCATCTCACGTGGGTTGCAGCTTAAGCATTGGATTGTGGATAAACTGACTGGTATGTTTGTTCCCTGTCCATCTACTGGTCCCTATAAGCTGAAAGAGTCTCTCCCCATCATCATTTTTCCTAAGGAAGAGCCTTACGTATGTCCTGACAGGAGACAAAGTAAAGAAGATTTACATGCAGTGGTTCATTAAGATCAATGGCGAGGTCTGAACTCATATAACCTATCCTGCTAGACTGATGAATGTCATCAGCATTGACAAGACTGAAGATAATTTTTGTCTGTTGTATGACACCAAGGGTCATTTTGCTGTTCGTTGTATTACACCTGAGGAGACCAAGCACAAGTTGTGCAAAATGAGAAAAATATTTGTGGTCACAAAAGGAACCCTTCATCTGTTGATTCAGGATGCTCACACCATCTGCTACTCAGATCCACTCATCAAGGTAAATGACACCATTCAAATTGATTTGGAGACTGGCAAGATTACGGATTTCATCAAGTTCAACACTGGTAACCTGTCAACACTGGTATCCTGTGACTGTGGACGCTACCTTGGGAAGAATTGGTGTGATTACGAACAGAAAGAGACATTCTGGATCTTTTGATGTGGTTAATGTGAAAGAAGCCAGTGGCAACAGCTTTGCCACCCAGCTCTCAAATATTTTCTTTTTTGACAAAGGCAACAAACCATGGATTTCTCCTCCCCAGCGAAAGGTTGTCCACCACACCATTGCTGAAGAGAGACAAGACAGATGGCCAAACAAAGCTGTGGGTGAAATGGTCTCCAGACATGTTAGAAAGATCCTAGTACTTAATTAAAGTTAATACAGCATGAATAAAAACATTATTGAAACTTTCCTACGTATCAGACACTGTGATGAGCAGTTCACATATAGCTGAACAATAAGACAGATGCCTCATTATCCCCTTTATTTAGGTGATGAGATAGCCTGGGTCACTTGCCCAAGGTCACTCAAATAGAAAGGTACAGAGTTGGAGAGGTTTGAAAGTTAGTCTTGATTACTCTGGATACATCCTCTATCCACTCTCTTCTTTGTTCTTCTTGTTTTTAATCTCATCTTATTGGTTGAGTAGCCCCTCTTCTACCATGTAGCACATTATATAAAAGACTAATGGCCGCATTTCATAAATTGTATTCACATTGAGAAAAGTGATTTCAAGCTGTAGTGTAGGTTCTTTCTTAACTTCAATCCTGAGGAGTGAGGATCAACCTACCTGACATTCTCTCTAAAAACCTAAGGCCAGAGACGCATTGTAGAAAACTGGCACAAGAAACTTTCGACAAAGAAAGGACATATGACTGTGTCCATAAGTATTAACGCCTAAGTATAAAGAGTGAAAACAAAATTCTGAAACCAAGAACCACTCCAAAAGGGGAACACTGGGAAGGTCTCCTCTCTCCTGTGGTTTGTTTACCAGGCTCAGTGTTTGTAAAAATGTGGTCGTCCCAGGCCTAATTATACTTACATTATAGATATTTTATTGCTTTAATAACATTTTGTGACAGGGTTTTTCAAACTTTAGTAGTATTGACATTTGAGACTGGATAACTCTGTTGTGGAGGAGGGGGACTCTCCTATGCATTGTAAGATGTTTAACAGCAACATTTAGCCACCAGATGCCAGTAACACTCCACTAATTGAGGCAATGAAAATGTTTCCAAACATTGTCAAATATTCCCTAGGGGAGCAAAATTGTTTCTGGTTAAGAACAAACACATCTGGGGAAGTTTATACCACTTTTTTTTTTTTTTTTTGAGAAGGAGTCTCCCTCTGTCACCCAAGGTGGAGTGGAGTGGAATGGCGCGATCTCAGCTCACTGCAACCTCCAACTCCCAGGTTCAAGCAATTCTTGTGCCTCAGCTTCCTGAGTAGCTGAGATTACAGGTGTCCACCCCTACTCCCAGCTAATTTTTGTATTTTAGTAGACAGGTTTCATCATGTTGATCAGGCTGGTCCTGACCTCAAATGATCTGCCCACCTCAGCCTCCAAAAGTGCTGAGATTACAGACGTGAGCCACCGCACCCAGCGTATACCAATTTATATAATTAATATTTTCTTTCACAAAATCAGAAAAAGACACCATCAAACTTTAAGTTTATGACAGTTACCACTCCTGCTGGCATCTGATGTGAAGTCTAGCTGAAGAATGCTCAACAACAGACAATAGCTCTAAAGTTCAGCACTGCCTACTTCTTTCCAATTTATTATAAATGTTCACGAGTGAGACCTTCTCTCTATGAGAAAGTGGTGACAAAGCCTTCTTTCTAGATGGAAGCATAAATGTGTGCAAGAGGAAAATTCTTGAAAGGCGCTCTGGCCTGAATTCATGTCTCTTTTACTCTTTAACAAGCTGGGTTTGCTCAATAAATAATTATTGAATTACTGGACCTGTGAAAGAACTATCTAGAGGCTCTCAAAAGATGTTCTGAGGACTGTATTTGCACAAGACATGAACACATGCTATTCAGGAAAATGGAAGGGTCAGTAGTTAACTAAGTTTTATTTCATTTTGGGAAAAACAAAGCTAAACAATTTTCTTCACTTTACAGCTTCTCAGAGTCTGAGAGGGATTACAGTGAAATTTGCAGCTCTAAGAGATGGCATTCATATGTGGAAAATCTAAAATAATTTGACAACAAACTTTTTTGATATTATAATTTTCAAGATCATTTTTTCACCTTGGAAACACATTTTCCATACTTTTGAATATATTTGAAGATTTAAATATAAGCAGCAATTTTGATAATCACTTGACATGGAAATTTACAAAGATTAAATATTTCAAAAGATTAAAAAATAGCTAATTAATGAAAATGTACTAATACGCTCACTGTCTGATGGGAAACCAAGATCATCATAGCCAAGAATGTGATTCTAGTATACAATAATTTCATTATTTTTAACTATCCCTAACTATCCTTTTCCTATTACCATTATTACCATTCTTCTTCTCTGTTCCATCATTGTTAAAATTAATACAAATCAGCTTTCAGGTTCTGGTCTGGCACGTAAGGAACTCAAAAGTCACCACTCCATTCTGACAACAAGTAAATAGCTGCATAAATTTAACAAAACAAGGATCTAGAGAATAGCAAGCAGGATAAATACCAAAACACATACACGTAGGCATATGTATTAGTTTGTTTTCACACTGCTATGAAGAACTACTTGAGACTGGGTAATCTATAAAGAAAAGTTTAATCAACTCACAGTTCCACATGGCTGGGGAGGCCTCAGAAAACTTATGATCATGGCGGAAGGTGAGGGGTAAGCAAGACATACCTCACATGGCAACAGGAGAGAGAGTACAAGGGGGAAAGACCCACACACTTTTCAACCATCAGATCTCATGAGAACTCATGCATTATCATGAGAACAGCGTGGGGGAAACCACCTCCGTGATCTAGTCACCTGCCGCCAGGTCCCTCCCTCTGCACATGGGGATTACAATTCCAGATGAGATTTGGGCGGGGAGACAGAGCCAAACCATATCAGCGTATTATATTCAAACTTCAGATTGTCAAAAAAAAAAAAATTGAAAGAAGCCAAAGGGAAAAACGCCTTCCCTGTAGAGAAGTAGCAATAAGAATTGCATCGGAATTCTTCTTGCAACCTATGCAAGGAAGAAAACTGAAGTGAATTTTGTACCCTGTGAAATTATGCTTCGAAAGTAAAGCAGAAATAGAGATTGTCTTAGACAAACAAAAACCAAGGGAATGTGTTGCCCATAGAACTGCCTCACAAGAAATGCTAAAACAAGTTATGTAGAGAGAAGACAAATGATATAGATCAGCAACTCACATCTGCATAAACAAAGGGAGAAAACAGAAAAAGAATAAGTAAAAATAAAAAAACCTATTATTTTTCTAATTCTAAATTGATCTAATAGAAAAGCACTTGTTCAAATTATAAGAGCAACAATGTATTTCATTATGTATCCTTAGCCTTATGAATGTGTGGGTAGAAAGATACATCATGTTAACACTTAACAAAGGAAAATGAGACTAACCGTATTAATTTCAGTCACAGCAGAGATCAGAACAAGGAAAACTATCAGGAATTCAGAAGCATATTATGTTATAACAAAGAAGTCGATATCCCAAGAAGACATAACAATCCTCAATGGGTGTGTACCTAACTAGAGCTTCAGATTAAGTGAGGCAAAAACTGATATAATTGCAAGAAGAAATAGAAAAATACACTCTCATAATTGGAGATTTTTAACAGCCTTCTATCACAAATGAACAGTTCCACCAGGTAGAAAATCAGTAAGGTCAAAGTTGAACTCAACAGCACCATCAATCAATTGAATATTATTGAGATCTATAAACTATTTCACCCAATAATAGGAGATTACATATTCTTCTCAAGCTCACATGGAACTGCAACCAAATATGATTTATCTCAGGTATTCAAGGCTAGTTTAACAGTTGAAAATCAGCTAACATAATTAATATCATCAACAGGGTAAAGAAGAAAAATCACTTAACTCTATCAATAGATATAGAAAAAAACATTTGACAAAATCCAGCACCCATTCATGATAAAAACTGTCAACAAACTAGAAAGGGAGAGGAATTGCCTCAACTTGATAAAGGAAACCTACAAAAATACTCACAGCTAACATCATATTTAATGGTATGACTTGAAGATGTCCTGCTAAAATCAAGGAAAAGATAGGTGGTCCCTCTCACCACTGCTTTTCAATATCAGACTGGAAGTTCTAGCTAATGCAATAAAACAAGAAAAAGATATAAAAGGTATACAGATTGGGAAGGAAGAAATAAAATCACTGATTTTATTCACTGATGACATAATTATCTATATACAAAATTGAAAAATTCAACAACATAAAATAATCCTCTTAGAACTAATAAGGGATTATAGCAAGGCTGCAGGATTCGAGGTTAATATACTAAAGTCATGTTTTTTTATATAAACCAGCAATGAACAAGTGGGATTTGAAATTAAAACACATGGCCATTTATTTACATTATCACTCAAAATATAAAGACATGAGTGTAAACCTAACAAAATATATGTAAGGGTTATATAAGGAAACTACAAAACCTTAATAAAAGTTAGCAAGGAATAATGAAATAAATGGAGAAATATTCCATGTTCCTGGGTAGGAAGGCTAAATGTCATCAAGTTGTCCGTTCTCAAATGTATCTGTAGGTTCAATGCAATCTCATAATCATTTCAGCAAGTTATTTTGTTGATACCAACAAACTGATTTTAAGATTTATATGCAGAGACAGAAGACCCAGATAGCTGACTCAATATTGAAGGAGAAGAAAGTTAGATGACTGACTCTACTGCACTTCAAGGCTTATGATAAAGCTACAGTAACCAAGACAGTGTAGCCTTGGTGAAAAAAAATAGACAATAGATCAATGGAACAGAATATACAGAAATAGACCCACATAAATATAGTTAACTGAACTTTGACAAAGAAGTAAAGGCAATACAATGGAGAAGAAAAGTCTTTTTTTAAATTTTTTATTTATTATAGTTTAAGTTCTGGGATACCTGTGCAGAACGTGCAGGTTTGTTGCATAGATAGATGCATGCCATGGTGGTTTGCTGCAACCATCACCCTATCACCTACATTAGGTATTTCTCCTAATGCTATCCCTCCCCTAACCTCCCATCCTGTGGTATCCCACCCCTAGCCCTCCACCCCCAACAAGCCCTGGTGTGTGATGTTCCTCTCCCTGTGTCCATGTGTTCTCATTGTTCAACACCCATTATGAGTGAGAACATGTGGTGTTTGTTTTTCTGTTCTTAGGTCAGTTGGCTGAGAATGATGGTTTCCCGCTTTATCCATGTCCCTGCAAAGGACATGAACTCATCCTTTTCTATGGCTGCATAATATTCCATGGGGTTTATGTGTCACATTTTCTTTATCCAGTCTATTATTGATGGACATTTGGGTTGGTTTCAAGTCTTTGCTATTGTGAACAGTGCCACAATAAACATACATGTGCATGTGTCTTTATAATAGAATGATTTATAATCCTTTGGGTATATATCCAGTAATGTGATTGCTGGGTCAAATGGTATTTCTATTTCTAGATCCTTGAGAAATCGCCACACTGTCTTCCACAATGGTTGAACTAACTTACACTCCCACGAACAGTGTAAAAATGTTCCTATTTCTCCGCTTCCTTGCCAGCATTTGTTGTCTCCTGATTTTTTAATGATCACCATTCTAACTGGCGTGAGATGGTATCTCAATGTGATTTTGAACTGCATTTCTCTAATGGCCAGTGATGATGAGCATTTTTTCATATGTTTGTTGGCTGCATAAATGTCTTCTTTTGAGAAGAGTCTTTTTAACAAATGTGCAAGAACAGCAGGACATCCACATGCAAAAAGATGAATACATGGCTATACAGATCTTACATTATTCACAAAAATGAACTCAAAATGGATCATAACCCAAATGTAATATGCAAAACTATAAAAATCCTAGAAGATAACAGAGACAAAAACTTAGATAAACTTGGTCATGACAATTACTTTGTAGATACAACACCAAAGACATGAAAGAAATAATAGATAAAATGGGCCTCACATTAAAATTTAAAACTTCTGTTCTGTGAAAAGGTACCATAAGGAGATTGAGAAGACAAGTTACAGACTGAGAGAAAATACTTGCAAAAAACATATCTGATAAAGGACTGCTATCCACAATATTTTAAAAATCATAAAACAACATATGAAAATGAAACATGATTAAAAATGGACCAAGGACCTGAACAGACACTTTACCAAAGATATATACCTCACAAAGTATATAGATGGCACTTAATCATAAAAAAAATGTTCAACATTGTATTTCATTAGGGAACTACAAATTAAAACAACAGTGAGGTATAACTTCACACTTAGTAGAGTGGCCAAAATCCAGAATACAGACAACATCAAATGCTAACAAGGATGTGGAGCAAAATGGATTCTCATTCATTGCTGGTGGGAATGCAAAACAGTACAGCCACTTTGGAATTCAGTTTGGTAGTTTCTTACTAAACATACCTTTGCCATACCATCCAGCAATTCCACTCCTTGGTATTTACATAAAGGGGTTGAGAACTTATGTTCACACAAAAATCTGTTCCTGGATATTTAGAGCAGTTTTATTCATAATTGCCAAAACTTGTAACCAACCAAGATGCCCTTCAGTATATGGATGGATAACCAACTGTGGTACAGCCATATAATAGAATATTATTGAGTGCTATAAAGAAATGAGTTGTCAAGCCAAGAAAAGACATGAAGGACCATTAAATGCATATTACTAAGTAAAAACAAAAGCCAATCTGAAAATGCTATGTGCTATGTGATTCCAACATATGACCTTCTGGAAAAGGAAAACCTACAAAAGCAGTTAAAGTATAAACGGTTTCTATGAGCTAGTAGGAAGGGAGAGTTGAACAGACAGAGCATAGACAATTTTTAGGACAATGAAACCATATAGTACAGTAGTAGATACATATCTTTATACATTTGCCGGAACCTCATAGAATATGTAACACCAAGAATAAGCCCTAATATAAACTATGGATTCTGAGTGTTAATGATGTGTCAGTGTAGGTTCATCATTGTAACAAGCGTACCATTCCGGTGTGGGATGTCCATAGAGGGGGAAGGTGCGTGCAGAGACAGGGGATGTGTAGGACTTTATATGCTTTCTGCTAAATTTTGCTGTAAACCTAAAACTGCTCTAAAAATTAAAGTTTATTAATTACAAAATAATATAAACCATATCTCATCTTTCAAGAACTAAAATCTTGCTAATTTTCAAAGGGACATAAACTTATCTAATAAACAAATTTGTACCACTTAAAGCAAACTATATCAGGTTGAATAGTTAGAAAATAGGAGAGAAGGACAGTAACTCAATACTTTACGACAAAAAGAAACATGGTACATTAGCTGTAGAGGTAAAAAACAAAACGGTTAAGAAAGAAATCTAGCAATGAAGGCAACGCAAAGGAAAAAGAAATTGAATAAGGGTCACAAGGAAAAGAAGTGATGTAAGCTTCCTGTGAAAACATGAAAGAAGTCATAATGAGAAGTGAGGCTGAGGTAGCAGTAAGTTAATTTTGAAAACCGCAGGAGAAATAACTTTGTGAAGCCCATTCACTATTTGTTTGAAAATTATGAATTTGTTATGAATGTTTTTATGTGTATTATTTGACTTCCCTAATACTTTTATCATATATGTATAGTGAGAAGTTCTACCTTCTTGGTTTATGAGTGTTAAACTTGAGAAAATGCGAAGTCCTTTAATACGGCACTTATTAATGGCATTGAAATTATTTATTCTCATATCAGCCTACCTACACTAACCTTGAGTTTCTTGGAGGAAGAGTTCTTGCGTTTTCTTCAGTTCTGGAATCCTTCCATCTTGCATAGTGTCTGCCTTGTACTGTGCTTAGTGAGCTTAATAAGTATTCACTGAATACAAGAAGACAGAAGAAAGGAAGAGAAGAAGGGAAAAGGGGAGGAAGGGAAAAAAGGAAGAAGGAGAAAAGGAGAAAGGGAAAGAAGGAGGAAGAAGGGCAAGAAATAAAATCAAGAAAGGAAGAGAGGGAGCAAGGAAAGAAAGGAAGGAGGGAGGGAAAGAGGGAAAAAAGGAGGGGGGATGGAGGGACAGAAGGAAAGAAGGAAGGAAGGCAGGAAGGAAGGCAGAAGGCAGGCAGACTGGAGGGAAGGAAGGAAGGCTGACTTTAATGATCCAAGTAAAAAAGAATAAGTGGAAAAATCTTCATCAGTACTTTAAAGTCCTGGTCAAAACTCTGTGTCTAGAGGAGACAAGGAAACGTGGTTGAAAGGAGGAACAACATGTAACTGATTACGCAGATGAATAAACTAAGGGGAAAATGGAGACCTTTCAGTGAGTGCGGATAATGTGTTAGTACTTATGGTACTTTGTAAGCACATGAGCATAATTTGCCTTAATGGTTTTTTAGTCTACTTAGTCTATTGTCCTTCAAGATTTCAGGTCAATAGATTATTATGTCCTAATATCCCTCTAAAATGGTATAAACAAATATTTATATCCTTCTCTATTCCAAAGAGGAAGTGAGACAGTAATTTTTTACACATAATGACATCATCCTATTAGCACTCTATTTGTAAGTACCATTGTCAAGAAATATACCTTGATTGAATATATTTCTAGCTCTATATAACAGTTTAAAAGAGGATGAAGCTGAAGCAGTACTTGGGGAAATAGTTTCTCTCTCTGCCACTCTCTCTCTCTCTTTCACACCTACACACACACAGACACACACGCACACACCCCTTTTCAATTTGCTAAAATAACTACATTTCTCCAGTACGTAATCCTCCTCATCTCAAATTTAAAACTAGTTTGTTAGCTCCTGATAGTTTATTTATCCATGTCAGCCGCTACCTATTTTTTTTAACAAAGATCAATATATCACCAGTTTTACCCAACTCTGTGTGTCTCTTTCACTCATATTCAGATATGTAAACTTTTTTCCCATCCTTCTGCAGACTCTAAAGTTTGATTAGTTTTGCTTCAACTCTGCTCTTTCTTCCTTTGTGCCTTATTTCTTTTCTTGTTTTATTTCTTGCATCCTCTCTGTTCCCTGACAAAAGGAACATTATCATTCCTGACTCAAGCACTCATGATCTGTTGGCCCCAACAGCTACACTTGATTTAAGTAGGGACTTGGACAGCAATGTCGGAGGCACAGATACCACAGCTGCAGCCTAGCCCTTGAGAGGAAGACCAGATTTGAACTGGGGCAAACTGGGCTGCTCCCTTTTCTACCCTATGCAGCTCATCGCTGCCAGCATGATTTCAACAAGGGCATCAAGAGAACAATATGCCTTGGAGTGTCCCTGCTTCCTCTGGCTTTATGCTTTCATTTTCTAAAACTGTAGAAGCCCCCAGCTACGTCAGAGCTTCTGTGGACCCTTGTAAACTGAAATAAATTGCTTTTTCTCTCTACAAAATGTCTCTGATGAAAGGTTATGCTTTGTTTATTTTCACTTCTGAAGACTCCTACTGCTAGCATCAGTGAGTTAGAAATAAATGTACCCGAACAAAATGTTTGTGAATGCTTTTAAGATTCGTGCTCTATTCCTGTGATAGTGCTGACCTCTAGTGTTCAGCACACGGATAGCTGCCCTTATTTATTTATTTATTTATTTATTTATTTATTTATTTATTTATTTATATCTTATCATCAAAATTTCTTCAGAGATTTGCCTCTTCTATTAGTGAAATTTGATAAGACGTCTATGCTCAGCATAATAAATAGTTGTATTTTAATTAAAGAACTGAATATAATAATTAAGGATTAGAAACTTTTAAAGATATGAATACTTAAAATAGATATAAGCATTTTCAGTTGTCATCATAGGAATAACTTTTGAAGCATCTCAAACTGGACACAGGTCAAAACCAGACTCCATACTCCTAGTCTCCAGTCTTCCATTTGTTCCAACTAAAAGGCTTGAGTTAATCTTGACCTCTTTCTTTCCCTCACCCTACAAATCCATGAGAAAACTTGTGGGTTCTCTTACTGGATATACTGGAATACAGCCTTGCCACCACTACCTTGACCAAGACATGCGTTCTCTCACTAGAGTTAGGGTGACAACCTTCTCACTGGTCTCCCTAAGGCCACAGCTCCCCTCCCACATGGAGTCTCTAAGTGTCAGCAGCCACTGTAGTTAGAAATGGAAAGTAGATTGTGGCATGACTCTGCTCAAAACTGTCAAATGGCTTCCCACAGCCCTCAGAGAAAAGGCTGAAAGTCTGTTACTGGCTTACAAATCCCTATCTGACCTGCCTCCACAAGCCATTGCTCTGATCTCATCTTTTACAACGCATACACCCTCTCTCTTAGTTTAGATATTTTGTTTGTTGGGTTTTTTTAATTTGTACTTATTTTATATTATTTTATTTATTTATTTTTGAGCCAGAGTCTCACTCTATTGCCCAGACTGGAGTGCAGTGGCACAATCTTGGCTCACTGCAGTCTCCACCTTCCGGGTTCAAGCAATTCTCCCACCTCAGCCTCCCAAAGTAGCTGGGACTACAGGTGCTGGCCACCACACCTGGCTAATTTTTGTATTTTTAGTAGAAATGGGGTTTTGGCATATTGGCCAGGTTGGTCTCAAACTCCTGACCTCAGGTGATCTGCCCACCTTGGCCTCCCAAACTGCTAGGATTACAGGTGTGAGCCACTGTGCCCAGTCACTCTCTCTCTCTTTCTCATCCAGACACAATGGCCTCTTGGAGACAGTGACCAAGAAGTTCTTAAAGTTCCCCTCAGTTTGACTAAACTTTGAACAGATGTTTTCCTGCCTCTGGGCTCCTGACCTCTCTTTCCTTAGGGCATTTACTTTAGAACACATGCCATTGTCAATGTTTTCTCTGTCCCTTTGAGATGTAAACCTTTTTAAAAGCTTCTTGTTGAGGTTTTATAATCCAAGACTATCTTTCTCAAGGACCTGAAAGCCATCCCTTTGAAATATAATCATCAAAGACTATGACAGCCCCTATCTCCCAGTTTCTATGGGAGGTGGGAGCCTAACTTTCTTGTTCTCAGCTATGACATTGCCTCCTGTCATGAAGATACAAGAGAATTTACTTTCCTTTTGGGTAAGGCCAATTAACAGACACAGGTGGCCTGTGATTCTCCACTACCCCAGCTCAGCTCTTAAAAATCTCTAACCCTTTGTAGAACTGAGTTCAATCTCTCTCTCCTACTGCAATGGTCTTAAATACAGTCTTTCTTGCCTACTTAAATTTGCCTGATGCAGTGTTTCTTTGACAATGCCAATAATTCCACCTGGGTATTTACTGTTTCCTTTTTTCTTATTCTTATTCTTTTATTTATTTATTTTTTTTTTGAGATGGAGTCGCACTCTGTCACCCAGGCTGGAGTGCAGTGGCGTGTTCTCAGCTCACTGTAACCTCCACATTCGGGTTTCAACCAATTCTCCCTTCTCAGTCTCCCGAGTAGCTGGGATTACAGATGCAGGCCACCACCCCCAGCTAATTTTTGTATTTTTAGTAGAGATGGGGTTTCACCATGTTGGCCAGGCTGGTCTCAAACTCCTGACCTCACGTGATCCACCTGCCTCGGCCTCCCAAAGTGCTGGGATTACAGGGGTGAGCCACCATACCCGTCCTTCCGTTCCCTCTTGCTCAGAATGTGTTAACCCTAGGTATCCCTAGGAATACTATACCTAGGTATATTACTAGGTAATATAACTTGCTTCCCCACTTCCTTCACAGGACTTCTTCCAAAATGTTGTAAATGAGCTCCCTTACCCATCACAAAACAGCAAACTCTACTCCGCCCCCTCTGATATGGTTTGGCCGTGTCCCCACCCAAACCTCATCTTGAACTGTAGTTCTCATAATCCCACATGTCCTAGGAGGAACCCTGTGGGAAGTGATTGGATGATGGGGCAGTTTCCCCCATGCTGTTCTCATGATAGTGGGTGGGTTCTCATGAGATCTGATGGTTTTATGAGTGTCAGGCATTTTCCCTACTTGCACTCATTCTCTCCTGCCACCCTGTGAAGAGGTGCCTTCTGCCATGATTGTAATTTTCCTGAAGCCTCGCCACCCCGCCAGTCATGCAGAACTATGAGGCAATTAAACCTCTTTCTTTTATAATTTCCCAGTCTCAGACAGTTCTTTATAGCAGTGTGAGAATGGACTAATACACCCTCTCTTGCTATCTAGCTAAGCTGCTTCATCCTCCCCTTGAATTTTCATAGTGCCTCTGAATTTATCACTGTCTAAACTTATTATAATTAAATGTCTGGTTGTCTCCTCCCCTGTACAATAAATGGTCCATGAGGGAAGATATTTTTTTCCTGTTTTGTTCACTGCTACATCTCTGATATTTTCTAAGTTTACTTTTTTATTGCCAAATTAAAACTGAATACATTTATGCTATACAATGTAATGTTTTGATCACATTGGTTTGCACTGTGGAGTGATTAAATAAAGCCAACTGACATGTCCATTACCTCACATCCTTATTACTTTCATGAGATGAGGATGTTTCAAATCCACTCTTAGCAATTTTCAAGTATACATTATTATTAACTGTAGTCACCATGCTGTACAGTAGACCTCCAGAATTTATTCCTCCTATCTAACTGTGTGCTTGTACCTTTTAGCCAATATCTCCCCCATTCCCTGCACCCCAAAACGCCCGTCCTAGTAACCACCATTCTGCTCAATGCTTATGTGAGTTGAATTTGTTCAGAGTCCACATAGAAGTGAGATCAATACAGTATTTATCTTTCTATGGCTGGATTATTCTACACAGGGTAATAGCCTCTAGATTCATATGTGTTGTCACAAATGATTCATTTATGTTGTCATAAAAGCCGGATTTCCTGCTTTTTAAAGGCTAAATAATATTCCATGTATATTCATGCCACATTTTCTTTATCCTTTTATCCATTGGTGAACACTTAGGTTGATTCCATATCTTGGCTGTTGTGAATAACGCTGCTATATGTAAGAAAGGCTGTCTTTTTGACATACTGATTTTATTTCTTTTGGATATATACCCAGAAATAGAATTGCTGGATCACATGGCAGATCTAGTTTCAAGTTTTTTAGTTATCTCCATACTGTTTTCTACAATGGCTATACTAATTTGCACCCCTATAAAAGTGTTCAGAAGTTCCCTCTTTATCACATCCTTACTATAAAATTTGTTATTGTTCGCCTTTCTGATAAAAGTCATTCTTACCAGAGCCTAATGATGTCTCATTGTGGCTTCAATTTGCATTTCTTCACGATTAGTAATGTAGAGCCCCTTTTGGCATACCTGTTAGCCTTTCACATGCCTTATTTTGAGAAATGTCTATTTAGGTCCTTTGACAATTTTTTAATCAGATTATATGTTTTCTTGCTAATGAGTTGAGTTACTTATCTACTTTAGACAGATATTAGCCCCTCACTGAATATATGATGTGCAAATATGTTCTCCCTCCACACAGTCTCTTCTCTCTGTTTATTATTTATTTTGCTGTGTGGAAGCTTTTTGGTTTAATGCAACATATAGACAAAAAAAATAGACAAAATAATGTGCATTTTTGCTTTTGTTGCTTGTGTCTCTTGGGTTATATCTAAAAACTCTTTGCCAAGACCAATGTCAAGAAGCTTGTTCCCTATGTTTTCTTCCAGAAGCTTATGGTTTCAGTCTTACATTTAAGTCCTTAATCGATTTTGAATTCATTTTTGTATGTGGGGTGAAATATGTTTGCAATTTTGTTCTTCTGCATGGATATTCAGTATTCCCAGCACCATTTATTAAAGAAGCTGTCCTTTCCCCATTGTATGATCTTGGCACCTTTGTCAAAGACTAGTTGACCATAAATGTGTGGATTTATTTCTGGGATCTCTATTCTGTTCCATTAATTTCTGTGTCTGGTTTTGTGCTAATTTCTGTTTACTAGAAATAAATAAATAAATAAATAAGAGAAGCTATCCGTGTGCTGAACACTAGAGGTCAGCACTATCACAGGAATAGAGCACGAATCTAAAAAGCATTCACAAACATTTTGTTCGGGTACATTTATTTCTAACTCACTGATGCTAGCAGTAGGAGTCTTCAGAAGTGAAAATAAACAAAGCATAACCTTTCATCAGAGACATTTTGTAGAGAGAAAAAGCAATTTATTTCAGTTTACAAGGGTCCACAGAAGCTCTGACGTAGCTGGGGGCTTCTACAGTTTTAGAAAATGAAAGCATAAAGCCAGAGGAAGCAGGGACACTCCAAGGCATATTGTTCTCTTGATGCCCTTGTTGAAATCATGCTGGCAGCGATGAACTGCATAGGGTAGAAAAGGGAGCAGCCCAGTTTGCCCCAGTTCAAATCTGGTTTTCCTCTCAAGGGCTAGGCTGCAGCTTTGGTATCTGTGCCTCCGACAGACATTGCTGTCCAAGTCCCTACTTAAATCAGGTGTAGCTGTTGGGGCCAACAGATCATGAGTGCTTGAGTCAGGAACGATAATGTTCCTTTTGTCAGGGAACAGAGAGGATGCAAGAAATAAAACAAGAAAAGAAATAAGGCGCAAAGGAAGAAAGAGCAGAGTCGAAGCAAAACTAATCAAACTTTAGAGTCTGCAGAAGGATGGGAAAAAAGTCATTATGTGTAAAAAATTACTGTCTCACTTCCTCTTTGGAATAGAGAAGGATATAAATATTTGCTTATACCATTTTAGAGGGATATTAGGACACAATAATCTATTGACCTGAAATCTTGAAGGACAATAGACTAAGTAGACTAAAAAACCATTAAGGCAAATTATGCTCATGTGCTTACAAAGTACCATAACTACTAACACATTATCCACACTCACTGAAAGGTCCCCATTTTCCCCTTACTTTATTCATCTGCGTAATCAGTTACATATTGTTCCTCCTTTCAACCACGTTTCCTTGTCTCCTCTAGACACAGAGTTTTGACCAGGACTTTAAAGTACTGATGAATTTTTTTCCACTTAGTCTTTTTTACTTGGATCATTAAAGCCAGCCTTCCTTCCTTCCCTCCAGCCTGCCTGCCTTCCTTCCTTCCTTCTGTCCCTCCCTCCCCCTCCCTCCCTCTCTCCTTTTTTCCTTCTCTCCATCCCTCTTTCCCTCCCTCTCTTCCTTTCTTGCTCTTATTTCTTGCCCTTCTCTCTTCCTCCTTCTTTCCCTTTCTCCTTTTCTCCTTCTTCCTTTTTTCCCTTCCTCCTCTTTTCCCTTCTTCTCTTCCTTTCTTCTGTCTTCTTGTATTCAGTGAATACTTATTAAGCTCACTAAGCATTTTCAAGAAATATACCTTGATTGAATATATTTCTAGCTCTATATGACAGTTTAAAAGAGAATGAAGCTGAAGCAGTACTTGGGGAAATAGTTTCTCTCTCTCTCTGCCACTCTCTCTCTCTCTTTCACACACACACACACACACACACACACTCCTTTTCAAATTGCTAAAATAACTACATTTCTCCAGTACGTAATCCTCCTCATCTCAAATTTAAAACTAGTTTGTTAGCTCCTGATAGTTTATTTACCCATGTCAGCCGCTACCTATTTTTTTTAACAAAGATCAATATATCACCAGTTTTACCCAACTCTATGTGTCTCTTTCACTCATATTCAGATATGTAAACTCTTTTAAATAGCATATTTCTGGATGTAAAAATATCTATTGATTAGAATTTGCCCCAGTTACATGATGGTTACTAAGACATTTTATTTTTGGTACTTCACTTTGGTTTTTTTACACAACTTTTTCTTTATTTTTTATTTCTTTTTTCATTTCATTTTATTCTTTCTACCAATTTAGCAGCAATATGACTTGCAGTTATCCTATAAATCGTGGCATGCAATGGTTAATTTAACACCATCAAGATTATATCTTACCCCTTTAGGCTCACTGTGTATAACTACACAGACAGCATATTGTGTTTGGATTATGGTCTATTTCCCCTCGAATACGTACAGTAAAATCCACACAACCTTGCATGTTCAACTATGCAAAGAACTCAGAGTGACTTAACTCTGGTCACCCGTTTTTATAACTTGTATGTAAATGTTCTGAGCTTTTAATTCTACCTTGGTTTTTTTTAAAAAAACTGACAAGTTAGAAAGTATTATTGTTGTTTGATGCAATTATTGTTTTGCTACATTAAACCACATGTTATGTCCATTGGTAACCATTCTCCATGCCTCTCAGATTATTTTTGTAAATCATTTTTCTTTATCCAGAAGAATATTATTCAGAAGTAATGTGAGATTTCGATTTAGGGAAAAAGTCTCAGTTTCGATTTTGCTAACGGGTTCTAATTTTTATCAAAGTTTTGAAAAATGACTGGACATTTTTCCAGATTGCCAATTATTTTCTTTAAGTGCATTGATTATTCCATTATTTTCTGGCTGTGTTGCTCTTGGGAGTTTAAATATCAGCATAATATTTCTTTCTTTGTAGTCAAATTCTTTTCTTTCTGCTTAAGATATTTTTGATTTACTGCAGTTTAAAGATGGAGAGTACAGTTGAGCGTTTCTTTTTGTTTCATTTTTATTTTTTGATCCAGTGGGGATTCTATGTCTGAGGATGCTGTTTTTCAACAATTTTTACAGCTATTTTCTTTATCATAGCGCTCACATTTTCTCTAATTGTCTTATCTGGAAGATACAGGTTGACACTCTTACTTCATTCTCCATCTCTCTTTACCTTTCTTTTATATTTTCCATTTTTAGTCTGTGATACGTGATACCAAATTTATTCAAATACATTCTTCAATATGTACTCTGCTCAGCAGCTTATCTAATCTTTTCACCCAATCTTTTATTATTACGCCTATGTAGTTTCTACTATGTTATTTTCACTTTGAAATGTTTTGTAGGGTTTCTTTTCAAATATTTCTGGTCAATGTTAATAGCCTTTTATCAGTTCTTCATGTTTTCAATGCATTCTTTACCCTTTAATTACTTTTCATAGGTCTCATTCTGGCATTTGCTGCTACTCTTGACTCAATGGCTACTTCTATATGTTTAATATTGGGGAGTGGGTTCTACATTTATGTCACTTGGAATTTTAGCTTTGGTGATTCCTTGAGGCCTAAGTTTAAAAGCCAGAGACTACAAATTATTTACCTTTGCTTCATCCACATGCCTGGAGGCACAACCAATTTTAGAATAGTTTATATTACATTTTAGGCTTGAAGTTTGTTAGGACATCCTGATCATGTGAATTAAGCTCAAAATTCACCTGAAAAAGTTAAGGTCTTTTGAAATGCTAGGAGAAGAAGACATATACTAATACTGTCTCTGTCTGCAAAGTAATGATTCATTTTCTAGTTCCCTCCTTTGTAGTTCACCCTTAATGGGTCCTGGCATTTTATGGGGTTTGCAATCCTACCCCCAACTCTGGTCATGCCCTAGACTTTGTCTCTTATTCCCCTATTCTTGACAATTGAAGTTCCAAATCTATGGCAGGGATATGCAAATACCTGAGGACAAACACCAGCTCTAATTTTTTCTTACTCTTCTGGAGTCTCTTTTTGTCATTCTAGCCTCTGAGGCAATCGTTTTTTTTCCCCCACCTGTTCTGATATATACTGAAAAAAATGCTTTTGTTTCATTTTGTTTTGTTTCTAAATATGACATATGTGGGTGTGTTATTACAGAAAATATAAACCTCTGAATATATAGTTTACCATACTACTGGAAACTGAAGCCTCTAATTTTCGTTCTTTACAACTATTTGTTTCATAACAGCTACAAGTTGTGACATGTTACCGGATAGCTTGTTACTATGTGCCAGGCACTAAGTTCTATCTACCTATCTTTATCTCTCTGACTCTGTCTCTCTCTCTCTCTCTCTCTCTCTCTCTCCCCCTCCCCCCCCGTGTGTGTGTGCATGTGTCTGTTTGTGTGTGTGTGAAACAGAGAGAGAGAGAGAGAGAGAGAGAGACCTTACTATTATTTTTTAGATGGAGTCTTGCTCTGTCGCCAGGCTGGAGTGCAGCGGCATGATCTTGGCTCACTGCAACCTCTGCTTCCTGAGTTCAAGCGATTCTCTTTCCTCACCCTCCTGAGTAGCTGGGACTACAGACACGTGCCACCACACCCAACTAATTTTTGTATTTTTGGCATAGATGGGGTTTCACCATATTGGCCAGGATGGTTTTGATCTCTTGACTTCGTGATCTGCCCGCCTTGGCCTTCCAAAGTACTGGGATTACAGGCGAGACCTTATTTTCACAATAAATAGTAATGTGATAAGAGGAAAGTAGCATGGAAATTACTGAGGAAAAAAAATCACTTCAGAAAATCTTATACCATCTCTAGATATAAATTATGAATCTATTCTAGATCTTAGGCTTTTTTTCTACAGATTTTCAATATTAGAGATTATAGACTAAACATGTGTGATTTACTTGTCCAAATAACTCTCTAGTTAGTAGCAAAGAACAATGGTATGCATTGCTTTTCACAGAATGGTACACAGACCTGATGGTTTTGCCCAAGGCTTCCTTGATAACCACCACAGTTTCATATAACAATAACCCCATAAATTACCTAGGATGTATAGAATAAAAACAATTAAAAATTATACTTTTGTGTGGTCCATTCTCCATGTGAAATACTCTAGAAATGTAATTAACACTGCCTTGCTCTTCAGCCTCGCTCCTTTGCTATGATGACAAATCCCTGGCAAAAAGCCAGACTCTTGTCACAGCCAGTCTTTCTCCTTCTGTCCATGGTTTGCATAATAAAGGAAACCAGAAGCAATCTATGTGAAAATCACAAGGGTTACAGAATTGATAGGAAAAAAATGATAATTAGACAGAAAATATTGCTATTTTGCCTGTGTGTGCTAAGCAGATTATTTGCAGAGCCTCAGGCAAGAGTGGATATGAAGACTTATATGCCATATACCTAAATATTTTAAAATCATAAATCAAGCTATCAAATATATCCATATAATGATATCAAAAACCAGGTTTATATTTAAAATCCTGGGACAATTCAGAGTTCTACTCTAGGAACTAGAAGCATGAAAAGCTTCAGGCTCATGGAATGAATTGCATCCTGTTTGTCTTCCCATTCCCTGCTATAATATGTCGCAAACCTCAAGAGACCCTATGCACATGTATGGACAGAACAGCCCACATTCTCCACCTCCTTCAACATCCTGCAAACAGCTTCTCCTTCCCCACCCATGTGATAGCAAGGTTTACCCTTTGAAGCACTATTTTAGGAGAGAGGCTTATACAGCATTCCATGATTTCAGGGTGTTTACTACAGAGAAATCCAGCATCCCTGGTTCCAGAGCATGCCCTAGAAGGAGGAGCACGTCTCCACGGCCCTGTGGAGTCCTTAGCCAGTGCGAGTCCCTCAGAACGCACAGCTCATGGCAATTATCCAGATTTCTAATGACTGCTCTGGTTGACTCAAGGAAAACAAACTTCAGTGACAGGTATTAGATCACTCAATAAATATTAAGTATCAATTATATGTCAGGTGCAAGGAATATAAGGAGGGAAAGATGGTGCAAGGAATATAAGGAAGGAAAGACATTGTTCTTTTCTTGAAAACACTCATAACCTAATGGGAGAATAAATAAGCTAATCCTATGCAAAGTATAATCACAAAATGGAATGCGGGTGTGTGTCCAAGTAGAAATGTTCACTCTAAAACTAATATTCTTGGTGACACTTCTCTGAGGAGCACATGTGCCCAAGTTCTCTGTTTCAAAACAGAAAGGAAGTGCTCCTTAAAATTTAACAATTCCTCCTTTATCCCACAGTAGTTCCAGTGTCCAGACAGGCCACTACCACATGCAGTACTATAAGTCAACACAACTCCTCATATAGAGGAATGCTAGCAGCAAGAAAATGTTTAAGAAATCTTGCAAACTGTACAATGTCAAGCAAGACTGTCAGCTGCAATATCTATGAAACATGCCTTTTCTTATAGCCTCATTGCACCTACTCTGTACTTCCACTATGGCACACATTACATCACAGAAATGCTTAAATCGCTTGTTTGTATCGCTCATTATATTAGAAGCATTTAGAAAGACTTGATTTATCTTTGTATCTATAATATGTAGCAGAAGGCTTAATCTCAAAGGTGCTCTTTTAACATTTATTGAATGAATTTCAGTTAGGTTTACATAAAATGTATTTCACCTCAAAAGCAGTACTATAAAAAAGTCTTTTGTGGAGCATTAGTATAATTTTCTGATATAATTATATTTTCTTTCTTGTCTTGGTTGCCAGAAAACTCAAAATTAAATGTAATATTCACAAATTGCATATTTTGATATGTGCTTGAGGAACAGAAGTGGAAAGGGAAGGTAACGGGGAAGAAACCTTGATTAGGAGACTTACCACGATGGCTTCAAGACGGACATCTCTAGCCCAGGGTGACCCAGGGTGGCTTCTTCCTAGCTCATTGTTTGTTTAGGTAAAGAGAAGATTTAATTTTTTAGTGAGTTATTTTATGTAGTATCGTTTCTGCTACATAGTAACAACTATTTTTTACTATGCACATGAAAGGTAGTCATGTTAGGTGGAAAAAAGTGGCTCCCCAAAGATGTCCACGTCCTGATCCCCAGAACCTGTGGGTATGTTAAGTTATTTGGCAAAGGGTAAGTTTGCTAACCACCTGCCTATTTAGAGTGGAAATATCCTGGATTATCCAGGTCCAATGTGATGGTGAATTTTATGTGCCAACTTGCCTGAGCCATGATGCCCATATATTTAGTCAAACATTATTCTGGATGTTTCTGTGAGGGTGATTTTGGATGAGATTTACATTGGGCAGTTCACCTTCCATAATGTGGGTAGGCTTCAACCAGTCAGTTGAAGACCTGATTATAATAAAAAACTTGACTTCTCCCCAGCAAGAAGGACATTTCCAGCAGACTGCCTTCAGACCTCAACTGCAACTACCCGCTAAGTCTCCAGCCTGTTGGCCTTCCCCATTGGATTTTAGATTCACGAAGCCTCCACAATTCCACAGGCCAATTTCTTAAAGTAAATCTCTTCCTATACATAGACATGCATCCTATTGGTTGCATTTCTCTGGATAATGCTGACTAATACAGATTTTCATACCATGTGTAGTTCTAGAGGAGTAAAATCCTAAGGATGGGTTTTTTGAATTGGTTCTAAGGTGTCTGGAATTGGCTCTATAATCTGATTAAACACAATAATAACTCTATTTCCAACTCTAGAGAGAAGATGAATAGTTCATGGCATAATGTGGCAATAGAAATAGGCAAAATGGAAACTCCTAATCAACCACTTACAAGAGGCAAAGATCTGTTGACACATTTATGAGACCTTTGAACAGTTTTGTCAAACAAACAAGTATAACGAGCTTTGCTGCTTGCTTCTAATACCCCTGAAGAAAGTGGAGAAAAAAAATTATGAGCCCAAGGATTTGAATTTTCAGTTCCAGTGCTGCATAAATGACCTGAAAGTTGCATACCTGCCCTGAAAAGACAGAGTTATTTCCTGTAGCCACAAGACTGAAATTGCTGAAAACCCAACTCTAGATTTCATCTTGCAAGTGTATAACTTAACAATGCAAATAGAATTCCCAGGCTTGTAAGGGGTGTCAACTAGCGAGGACATTGACTGGGAAGGAACGTGATCCTGAAAGTTGGAATGGGGATATTTAGCAAGACTCTGATAAAAATGGGGACATTAAGCCCCTAAATTCTGAGTTTTCCTCACCACTAAAAATAGTAGCTCCACTCTCAGTAGAAGCAACCACTCCACCCCAACTGAGATTAATCCTAACACTTGTCTTAAAAGATACTAATGCCCCTCAAGACCCCACTATCCTTCTTTGATATGAGACCCATAACTAGACTCAGCCCCCTAAAGATGAGGTCCAAAGTGTGATCCATGAGGAGGTACGTTACACTCCAAAAGAACTACTTAAGTTTTCTAATTTATACAGATTGGAATACAGGGAATATGTCTGGGAATGGATACTAAAGGTGTGGAATAGTGGTGGAAAGAAAATAAAATTGGATCAGACCTAATTTATTGACATAGACTCATTGTGCAAAGATTCCACATTTTATGTGGTGGCTTGGCGAGTTAGAAGGCGCTCTAATTGGCTTGGCAGTGGCTCACATCTGTAATCTGAGCAGTCTGGGAGGACAAGGTGGGTAGACTTCTTGAGCCCAGATGTTCAAGACCAGCCTGTGCAACATGTTTAAAATTTGTCTCTACAGAAAATATACAAATTAACCAGGTGTGGTGGCACATGTCTGTAGTCCCAGCTACTCAGGAGGTGGAGGTGGGAGGATCACTTAAGTCTAGAAGGTCAAGGCTGCAATGAACCATGATCATGGCACTGCACTCCAGCCTGAGTGACAGAACAAGATGCTGTCTCAAATTTAAACCAAAAAAAAGAAAGAAAAAAGAAAGAAGAAAGAAGGAAGAAAGAAAGAAAGGAAAGAAAGAAGGAAGAAAGAAAGAAAGAGAAAAGAAACAAAAAGAAAGAAAGAAAGAGAGAAAGAAAGAGAGAAAGACGAAAGAGCTCTGTTGGGTTTATTGTCTTCAACATGGGCTGAAAACATGGCCAAGAGTGAATTAGCTAGAAATGCCGGATCTGCCCTTGTTTACTGTAGATGAAAGGATTTAAAGGCATAGGGAGACTGGAATGTTAAAAGTGAACTTGTCTAAGACCCTCTCTAAACTATGTCCCCCTCAAAACTCATATGTTGAAGTTCTAATCCTTGCTACCTAAGAATGTGAACTTATTTGGAGACAGGGTCTTTAAAGAGATAAGATCAAATGAAGTCATTAGGATGGCCTCTAATACAATAAAACTGGTATCTTTATGAAAAGGGGAAATTTGAACATGGGGACATATATAGGCGGCAATCATGTGAAGAGACACAAGGAAAAGACAACAATCTTCAAGCCAAGGAGAGAGACCTGGAACAAATCCTTCCCTTACAGCCCTCAGAAAAGGCCAACCCTGCTGACACCTTGATTTCAGACTTCTAGCCTCCAGAACTATGAGACAAAAAAATGTCTGTTGCTTAAGACATTCAATTTGTTGTACTTTGTTACAGCAGTCTTAGCAAATTAATAGACTAAGCATTTAATACATGCTACTTTTATTATCATTTTTATCAATGCTGCATGTTAAAGAGTAGAGTCATGGAACTCCAGTGAAAGATATCAAAAGCTTTTAGATGTGACACAAAAGCAATTACGCACCCGCTGGCCTTGTGACACTTAAGTTTACACGTACTATTTGCACATTCAGGAAGCAGCAAGCATAGGTTTTTGCTAGCTTACTAATTTTTTTGTTGTTCACTTATTTTGTTGTCTCCTGTATTTTCTTATTTGGGGTTTGCTACCTTCTTCTTCCCTGGTTTGTAGTTTACCCCATTTAAACCAATTGCCTTTTTCCTAAATCACACATATAGAAACAGAGTTGGCTAATGCTGTCATATATGTGGTCCTTTAGACAAAACTTATCACAATAAAAATTTCCATTTATTCAGGAACAACATTTACAAAATCACATTCAGGCCTTCCTTCAGATTTTATTCCTCACTGATTCTTCAGCATTTAATATATAATAAACACACACTGAGAATCTGTATTTCAGGAAGGTCTTTTGAATTTTCTTCCTAGAACCTTTCCCTCTTCATAACTAGTTGAAGTTTTAGAAGGACACAGATCTGTTCATTAAATGGAATTATGTCTCCCATCAGCTTCAATCTAGACAGCCTGTCAACTCAGCTATTTTCTTACATCCCTCTCAACTCTAACTCACCAAGATATTTTTCTGGCATGGTTTTCATTTTATTTCTTGTTTGTTTGTTTGGTTTTTGGTTTTTGAGGCAGGGTCTCACTCTGTCACACAGGCTGGAGTGTAGTGGTACAATCTCGGCTCACTGCAACTTCTGCCTCCCAGACTCAAGTGATCCTCCCGCTCCAGCCTCCCAGGTAGCTAGGACCACAGGCGTGCACCAACAAGCCCAGCTAATTTTTGTATTTTTGGTAGAGACAGTGTTTCACCATGTTGCCAAAGCTGGTCTCAAACTCCTGAGCCCAAGCAATCCACCTGCCTTGGCCTCCCAAAGTGCTATGATTACAGGCATGAGCCACCGCACCCAGCCCACAGTTTTCATTTATATCTTCTCCCTTGTTAAAAAATAAATTACTACATCCCCATGTGCTTGAAAGTGTGTACACAGAGCACCATTAGAAGCCAAAAACTAGGGCTTTTTACTCCACATCATAAAAAGATGCTTTAAAATAAAATATTTCTAAGAACCTTGATTCTTTCCCCCAATAAATATTGAAAAAGATGATATCAATAACCACAAAATCCATGCAAATATAAGTATGAGATATCCTAAAATCTTAGTGATTTTCTAAGCTTTAATAAACTCAGAAGTATAAATGCTACAAACTTACAAAAACAGCATTTTAAATGTTAATGACTTATATTGCTTTCAAACGTGTTTTTAAGTTGAAAGGATGAATTTTTATGTTTTTGTTTCAGTCACTGCAGGTGGTTAATTTTGATGAAAATTTTAAAAATTCAATTAAGAAGTATTATTCAAAACACAATTCTAAAAAGGCTAAAAAGAAATCAAAATTAGTTTCTAAATGATGTCTCTCTTCACTTGTAAATATTTATGCTTCTGGAGTTACGCCTTAAAATATCACTAAGACATTTTGGGCACCAGGTTATTTATTCACTTTTTTTCTTAAATACATCCTTTTCTCCAATATAACCATATGATTTTTATTTTCATGGTAGGAAAATGTTTATTTTTTGCACACCTCAGCAGATTCTCTAGTTGCCAATTAAAACACATTGTTTAACAACTGTCCTGAATAATAAACCAATCTTCGTCTCTTTCTATCACACATTAAAGTGTATTTCTATTGGAATTCCTCTAATATATTCATCACCAAACTGTAAGCTGGGACTTCATTCAATTTATTTATACTTTATGTGTTATCATTGCTGAGGGCCCAGCTTAAAATCCAGGTAAAGAAATAAAAAGTGAGTTTCTTCCATAAGGAATATTGCAAAATAGGTATCAAAGGCACAATTTTACTTCTCAATCTCTGCAATCCAGCTTGGTTTACAATTAAGGAGTGATTTTAATTGTCAAACTTTTAAATTTTATTAAAATGTTTGTAGTAACGCACCGAATGAATTCCAGACCTACATAAATACACTGGCAGCTGTTTGTAATTTGCATTTTTATCAGTTTTGAAAGAGCACAATGTACTTCCTGCATCGTATTTTCAGAATTTTTATTTTTATCATCTTTAGCTATCCAATATACAGCAGAGAGTACTTGAGTATCTCATTCTTTGAATTTTCATTTTTGATTGTAAATCAGATGATGTCTGGCACTTTTTTTTCTCATTTTTCTCTTCTCTCAACCTCCAGGTTACTTGCTCCCATTTCTTCTTAGCTTTAATAATAAAATATACAAAATATTTCAATTATTTTCTTGTTTAATGCACTGGTATTTTGTTCCTCTTTTGCTAACTAAATCTAAAGGAAAAGCAAAAGCTAATCTTATTGTTTTAATTTATACAATTTGAAGATGCTATTCAAATAGCCCACTTCTTTTCAATGCTTACTGTGTTTTTGCATTTGGATGGAGGGGTGGAAAAGGATGGAAGTGACACCATTTATAAGGCTGTGCTATGGGACATGCAGAATGAACAGAACGAAGGCTCCATCATATGAAGACAAGCACCTCCACTCACACCAGCAATATCCCTATTACAAAGAACATGTGGCCTCAAGGGAAGCTTGCTGATGAGAATGACATCTCTAGTCGCCCTCAGCTTCTGCCCCTAATTCCCACAGACACGTGCATTTTCCTCTATTATTGCATTATCCCCACAGGATCCAACAACATTTTCCCAAAAGGCTTCTCCTGTCCATTTACACTTCTATGGCCCTGGCTGCCAGCCCCCTAGAGGAACAGACTCATGGCAGCTTGTGCTTTCTGCCTCCTTTCCTCCAGCAGTCCATCTGTCCCCTGGGAAAGGTTGAAATTGCTGCTCTGTGACCTAGCAAGAATATGTGCAGGAAGAAACCCAAGGTAATCTCTCTCTTCCTATTCTGGTGATGACAGCAATTGGGAAGGATAACCATTTTGAGGTTATGCAGTTCCTAATCAAAAGAAAATAAGAAAACAAATGGTTTCATTATAAAATCTATTTAATTTCTGAAGTCCTCATTCTTCCTTTGCATGTAAATTCAGTCCAATTCACTGATTTATTAGGCACCTCACTTTTAAATTTCAGTCACATTCAGATTTAAAATTCTTTCTCAGGGTTTTCTCTGTACTCCACCTCCCTGCTACTGATCCCAATTTCTGGAAGTGGAACAGGAGAGAATGGTGGTGGTTGTGAGAGAGCTAGTAAGAGAATATAATTTCAACAGTCTTGACATGGGTGGGCCCTGTGCTGAGCTCTTATTTTTCTTTAATGGTGGCCTAGATAGCCAGTCTAAGGTTTCTTGGAATTTAATGTGTATCCTAATCACCTGGGACTGTTGTTAAAATGCAAATTCTCATTCATCAGATCTGAGATGGAGATTCTACATTTCTAAAATGCTTCCAGGTGATGTCATTGCAGCTAGTCCTCAGACCATACTTTAATTAACAAAGTTTGGGTCAGTGGATGCTGGCTCAGTTTCTCCTTGACTCTCTGGCAGAAGCAATCTGTTGAGATTACAGCTAAATACCACCCCACCCCAATATGGCTCAACAAGAGCCTCTTTCTGGTGCTTATCCTTTTAATCCCAGCCCGAAGACTTCATTTCCCTCCCACAAACTCTCTCCTACTTGAGGCTCACAGGAAAGTGAGGTGACCTCCCATGCAAACTTGCACTTGAAAATCTCAAGAAGCTGTCTCCAGTCCTCTCCTATTAGACATGACTTGCCTTCCCCCTAGCCCAGATAACATTGCAAAATTTTTCCTCAAAGCTTTTCTCCCTCGATTGTATCTGGGAACTGCAATGCAGCCATACCTGGATGCATAGATTCACAGCTAGACATAGATGGTACATATATTATGTGCTGAAGTTACCCTTCCTTTCCCAAATAGCCTTCTGTAATTCTTGTTTAACTATCTGGAATGGGAGGGGAGAAGGCTACTGAAAGACAAGAGAAGTCATTAAGATGGGGATAAGGAAGGAGCACATCCTTTAATACTCCAAATATCACCTTGCCCATAAGAGGACCATGGGAGAAAAGGCTGTAGAGCTCAACAAGTTTCACTCAGGATATCCATCAACCCCTCACCTCTTTCCCCACCCCCCAAATTCAGTGCAATAACCTGTGAAAATTCACACAAAGTTAAGGGAAAGTAGAATCAATTAAATAGCACTGCAACAGAGTTCTCTTGCGCATTGTATGATTTGGGAAAGATGAGGGATACAAGGAAAACAGTTGTCCCAGTATATGAACATAGAACACAGATCCATGCCTTAAGTCACAGTTGGAGTCAGTAGGACTTCCCTAACTGGAACTTTTTTTGAAATGTTCAGTTGTCTGAGATGTAATTGAACGCATTATATCCAGTATGGATTTTCAAACCTACTGAACCAGCCCAGGACAGTCTGGAAGAAAACACCAAGCTGTTTAGCAAAAGAACAACTTGAGGTCAGGGTTACTACAAACCTCTACCCTGAGGAGGTTCCAAGGATCCCCAGTTTCCCAGAGGACAGGGTTCAACAAGGGGGAGACCATAGTCCCTCAGAAGCTACTGGCTGAGAAATTTCATCTTGGATGTCCTGTCAGCCTGTACCAGCCAATTTGTCTATGGTAGATATAGCAGAGCCTTAATGTCTTGTGTTAAGACACAGTTTAATGTATTTGCTTTGTAGCACAGCCAAAAATTCATCTAACATATTACATACTTGCTGCAATTACTGTTTGTTGCCCAGGAGAGAACTGTATAAAAACCTGTTCTGGTAACAACGTACAAATAGGCAAAGAGGAACACAGCAAAACAGTCCAATTAAATTACTAGTAGACATGATAACTACTAAACTCCAAGTAATTAAATGTGCATATATATCTTGACATTTTTATTTATCTTCATGTTTTCTAAAATATTCCTTGCACTTAAAAACTTATTCATTTTCAGAACTGCATAATACATTAAAACCACTTATAAATAGTTACCTGTATATATCTTCTCATGTTTTGAATAAGTTTTTGAAGAAGGAATTCGTTTTGGCCAGGCTGAACCATTATATGATGTTGATATATATTTGTCTGAGGGAAAAGAATCCAGGATTAAATATTTTAGAACTTTAAAATCATATTCCAAGGATGTTTCAAAGTTATAAACATCTCGGGGGGAAGCTATTCTCTAAGGAATTTATTTTACCATTTCAAAGCTAAGGCATCAGGGATACAAGTGAGTTTATTAAGACAATTTAAGTTATAAGTGAACATGGTTACAGATTATTAATTGGCTGTTCCGTGCTTCAAATAAAGATAAGATACAAGAGAGTATGATATCTAAACGTAATAAAAATTTTCACTGCATGGCTTAATCATAGTTTTACATAAGTTCTGCTAGTGTCTGTTTGAGCTTTTATTTAAAAACTGTGAAACTTTGAAGGTACAGCCCAAGTCCTGTGTCCTTCCATGAAGTGACTTCCATGGTTGCACTAAGTAGCATGATGAAGTAGTGAACTCACTATCCCAGACAGCCAAAGCATTTATATCCTGACCTGGTCCTTCAATACTTATTTTTCTCTGACATAGCTACATTTCTAATACTATCTAACAATGTTATATTTGTGTTTTCAAATATTACTATGCAGCTGTATTCTCAAACATGATCCACAATACCAATAATTTGCTTTTCTCTTGTGTTGACATTTGCGCTAATGGTGCAAAAGCAATACAGAGTATAAACTCTGGCACCTTCATACAAATCTAGACATCGACAACTGTTCTAGTACTCATTGTATTCTTCACAGCCATCCACTTGCAGTTTAGCAATAATAACAATAAATAAAATAATAATAATAAATAAAATTAAAAGCCAGTTTCACCTAAGAATATCCTGATTTACATATACACATTCCTATATCGTTCTAAAGAAAAGAGAAAAATAACTCAAATAATGCAAATGTCTATTTAAATTGTATAAGAAACACCTACTATGTACCCATAAACAACATGTTTATATACACCTACTACGTATCCACAAACACAAAATGTTTATGGGTACGTAGTAAGTGTATATAAACATTTTGTGTGGGTACATAGTAGGTGTATATAAACATTTTGTTTGTGGGTACATGGTAGGTGTATATATTTCTTAAATTATAAAAGAAACTAAGAAAGATATAGTCTTATGCTTCCGAAAGTACAAAATATTCAGAACTCCACTAATCAGACCATGAACAAGGAAAAATACAAACATGAAATCATACAGAATTGAGCAGCAGTTTGTTAAGTTGAAAGAAATGAAACTCAACTTCAAAAGAGCAAAATCCATCTGAGAAACAGGAAGAAAAAGAGATTTGGTTCTCTTCTCCCTGGTAGCCTTGTACTTCCAGACATATACTATGACTCTGCCTATTACATGATGAAATGACATAGAAGCAATCTATACATGGTGAGAGGGATGAGAGGTTGTCAAAAATATGGCAGTTAATCCCCAAACTAACCCTTTCAGAAAATAATCATGAAGGCCTACAGAAATGGCAAGGCACTAGTCTGACGGTGATAACTGAACAATGTAGTTAATGGAACAAGAAAATGTCAGCCATTTAAAAACAATCCTCCAGAGTGGCATGAAGCTGTCCAGGGGGAATAAAGTGCAGTGCTCTGATAAAAGAAGAAGAAAAACACTCTAGGGAGGTGCAATGTGAAGTCATTGCACTCACAACGTGAGTTTTCTTCCACATCCCTTAAATCACGTGCAGGAGTGCACGTGGAAGAAATCTTCTCACTAGTTTCTATGGTGGTGATGGCCAGGAAAAAGAAGAGGGGAGTAGGTAGCAGTGAAGATTAGCCAAGCCATCAGAAAATTCCATGGGAATGCCAACCACAGACAAAAGTAAATCACATCAAGAAAGGACCTCTCACCTGGACTGACGTTGGGTTTGGGTGCCTTGTTAACATGGACTTCATTGTAGGTCCCCTGTGTGGGCCTGCTGTGGGGAGGTGCATTCAACGAGACACTCCTGACGGCATCTCTTTCAACGTGAACATAAGATGCGTTCTCAGTATTTCGATTTTTATTATTGCGATGGTAACTCATTTTATTTTGGGGACTTGGGGTCTGTACTGCTGTAACGAAAGGCAGGAGGGAGTGAGGAATAAAACACAGGCTGGTTTCACACCCATAAATAACATATTGCACTGTAAGTGCTTGATGGCATAATGGAAGCCAAAATAATGAAGTTTAGAGTTGAGTTGACACCTAAAGTAACATCTATGTCACATGACACTAATTTGTTTTTCAGGTAGAAGATATTTGATATTTACTCCCTTTTAAAATTACAATTTAGAAATATCAAATGTATGGACACTTTACCTCTCTGCATTCCAGAGCCAGGAAAGTTCTTTGGTTCGTCATAAATCCATTTTGTTTTTTTCACACCTTTAAAATGAGGGTTCCTCGGCTGGACATCGTTCACTTAGAAAAGATACAAATTTTACAGTTTTTTTAAGAGATGCTTTTATCTTTGAAATTACTGTGGGTGATAATTACATATCTGTGCATTCACATGTCAAGCAAGAGTAAAAAATAAATGTACTACCCTAATACTTTACTTTTTAGAAAAAAAGGTGATTTATTTTTAAGTGCCAAAAAAATCTATCTGGGAAGTAGATTGATGAGATAACCTTCAATAAGTAGCTTTCCTCAAAGAAAAATACTTTTCTCCAAACGAATGTGTGGATTCTTTTAAAGGAACATAAAATTGCATTCAAAATATAATTATAAATATCATTATAATGCTATTATTAAGTAGTTTTAGAATCATTATTTTCAACATGAATCTTTTTGTACTTTTTAGCCAAAACTACTACTTGTTAAGAAGTTGGATTAACGTAAAATACTTTCAGTGAATTTTACCTTATTCTTTTAAGGTCTTAAGTTGGGTGTACAGAGAGTTTGGTCAAGACTAAGTAATCAGAATTTGTAAGTTCTAAGAATATTAAATTTTCACTCTGTATTTGCATATTTTCACATCCAAAATTTTATATATATTCTCAATTTTTCAGGAATTTCTATGGTACATATCTCCAGAGAATTTTTAAACAATTTTGTAGAGGGGGCATTCTGTCACTTCACTGTGCGGGGCTTCTGAAAAATCACAAGTGACCACTGCACAGAGAAACTGATCACCAAATGTACAGTGTAGATTATACTAGTTTTCTACAGTAGACTAATACATCTTTCTGTGCTCTCTCAGTTTAAGCTTTAAGCCCTCAATAAAGATCTGATTCACTGTCCCTTCCTCAAACATCATAGCCCTGCCCTACTCCCAAGCTGCCAGTCCAATGATTTGGAATCCATATCTTTAACAACTGCTACTAAACTGGGCTTCTTGGAGGCAAATCACAATTATTCCTATCAGTGTCAGGCTGCGATCCAAGAATATTTTAGGGGTTCAATACATAAAATAAGGAACAAAAGAAAGAAGGGAAGGGATCGGAAGATTCACAAGTCTTAACTGTATCAAGAGAAGTAGTTCATTGAAATGAATGTCAAGGAGAAGCCAAACTAATATAGAATAATCCAAAATGTAATAAAAAGCTGTCAATGCATCATTCCACTATGGGTGAAATTTAAAATGTTATGCTAGTGAATCTTCCAAAAAGGTAGTATATTATTAATTTTAAGACCCAAATTTAAACTAGTGGGAAAGCATATAATCCACTAGGACCTACATCACAGTTCATTGTCAGTTAGTAGAGGATATTGTGTCTTTAATTCTTAGTTCTGAATAATTTTGAAACCTTTTTTTCCTTTCTTTTTAAAAATTCTGTTTTAAATAACCAATACAAATCCATGGCAAGACAAATATATCTAAGGCCAAAAAGTGGTAGAGCTATTGTCTTACCTGAAGAGGGATCCTCTCTGCACTTCATACTGATATTCTCAGTAGCATTTAATACATGCGTTGTAGGTACTGGTCGGGTAGTTAGGGAATGCTTTGGATGAGCACTGTGCTTGTTATCTTTTAAAGGAAATTAAGAACATAAAACGTCAATATTAGTTTTAAAAAAATTTCAGTTGGTATTTCACTATTCAAACATTACATGATGGGAACAGTTCTTTAAAATGATATATATGTTTATTAATTGTGAGGAAAGCATCATTAACATTCCCTAGTTGCCACATGGATTTCCAAATGTCATCAGTAACAAAATAAAACTCTGAAACTATAGCCATTATTTTTAATATGTAAATAAATAAATGTGGCAATATATTTAATAACTCCATACAAAAGTTTTAAAAGGTTTTAAATTTTTATGATGAATGGTCCCATTTAAGTTGGGGTTCTGAACATATTTTAAATGTAACAACTTTAACTTGTCATATGCTTTGAAGCAGAACTAACTTCTTGTTACATGCTTTGGAGCAGAACTCCTTGGTAGGGCTTTCCACAATGATGAAAATGTTCTAAATCTGTGCTGTTCAATATGGCAGCCATTAGCCTCCTGTGACTACTGAGTACATGGAATGTGGCTAGTGCCAATGAAAAACTGATTTTTTATTTCATTCAACTTTAACTTAAACAGTCATACATAGCTGGCAGCTACTATATTAGTATAGCTTTAAGAGTTTCTTTGATGGATTGGGCAAAACCTTTCCATCTTTGAGTGATAAAATGAGAGAAAGATTTACAACTTTCCGCAGAAATAATTGGATCACTAGTTCCCTTTCTTATGCTTGAGAATATTTAATGGTAGAGATAGTAGATAAAATGGGTTTGCATTTTGATTGAGGGTATGTGAAGCTCCCTAATTACAGGACAGCTGTATTTTTAGTCTGTGACTGAGGGGCACTCAGCAGAGAGACACCACATGGTGGATTCTAAGCACAGTTAAAGGTAGTGTAAAACTATAGTGGATATATTTTATCATATGTCTTGATTATTCACAGACTAGTGTTAGCAACAAGTATAAAATATACAAGTCTTTTTAAGATTAAACTCTTTAAAATTTTCAAAATATTTTCTAAGAAAATTCATTTACACTGATATTACATATTAAAGGACTTGGTATTACCATTTAAGAGAGCCAGTAACTTTAGAACTAGCAATACTCCTAGAAATTATACAGTTCAACAGGCTATTTTTCAGATAAGGAAAAATTGTCATGGTCATACAATTATGGACAGAGCCAGGACTGGAACCTTAGAGCTCTTGATTCCTATTCAGTGTATATGTTGATTTATTACCATTCCTCTTATACTGGTTTTTATAACAAGCAACCTTATCTTTAACTCGTCTAGCCAAATTACAAATGAATCAAAATTATATAATAATTCATTACCTTTAGTATTTGAACATTTTGATATGGTGATTTCTTTGTCTTTCATTAAAGTTTCCTTTTTCTTCCTTCCAAGAAACATGTTCCTCTGTGGAACGTAACAGTCACCTCCTATGACAAAACCTTTCTGTCAGTGGCAATGATGGCAGAAAGTGATACAAACTACCTTTCAATACAGGAATATTTTCTACAACAACCCTTTTGTCCACCTTTGTTTGGACACTTCTCAGTGATACCATACCTGTCTCCATACATTTATATGTTTAGATTAATATATGTGTATCAATATATATGTATATGAATACACAGTATGTAAACTTACATTTAAATAATTGCAAGAAAATTCATAGAGTCAACAAAATTTTCCTTAATTTATAATAATCTTTAGTCCCACCCTTTAGAGATACTCAAAGTAAATGTAATTTATCTTCCATATAGAATCTTCAGATATCTTAAAGCAGTTTTCATGTTTCCCCAAGTTCTTCTACTTTCCAGGATAAATATTCATAGTTGCTTTCAATATTACATACAAAATTCCAAATTTCTTTGCCGTACAAGTTACGTTTTCTTAGCATAAAATATTTATGTCAGCCGGAGGCGGTGGCTCACGCCAGTAATCCCAGCACTTTGGGAAGCCGAGGAGAGGATCATGAGGTCAAGAGATCGAGACCATCCTGGTCAACATGGTGAAACCCCGCCTCTACTATAAATACAAAAAATTAGCTGGGCATGGTGGCGCGTGCCTGTAATCCCAGCTACTCAGGAGGCTGAGGCAGGAGAATTGCCTGAACCCAGGAGGCGGAAGTTGCGGTGAGCCGAGATCGCGCCATTGCACTCCAGCCTGGGTAACAAGAGCGGAACTCCGTCTCAAAAGAAAAAAAAAAAGTGTATATATATATATATATATATATATATATATATATATATATGTCAAATAACCTTATGTGAACTAAGTTGTGGAGTAATCAGCGAAACTAGTATAATAATATTTGCCATTCATGGAGTAATTTTCTAGGTATCAGACGTGCTACTGAGTACTTTAAACCTCATTTAATTATCTTTCCATACTACTTCTAATAATCCAATGTGAGTTTACCGTCTAGTGAAAACTCCTAAATTGTTGTGAAACATTTGGCCAAAACACCCACTATATCTTCCCCTCACAAACTCCATCATGTTGGGTTTCCCCAACTCAAAGAAAAGCCACCATATAATGTTGTGTAACTGAATGTAAGAAGGCATGCTTCTTATTGTTTGAGGTTACCCTGTAAGATATGGTTAATTGTTCCTACAAATTAACTTCCAATTAACTGTAAATTTTATAAATATGTCTACATTCACCCAGTCATTCAATGCATTTAAACATATCATCATTTATTCTGCAAGTATTTACTGAGTACACATAATGTGCCAGGCATTCTACTACAGATATTTATCTATAGCGATTGATTATATACAGTTCCTGGCCTCAAGGAGCTTACACAAAACCAGTGATGAAAATGTTAAAAAAAAAATTGGTTTCTGCCATGACAAAAATGGCTTTTATCAGAATAACTTTCATCCCAAAATCAATTATGAATTGCCAAAACACATTGATTGGAAAACAACCCAATGCATGCTCGTGTCATCCCTGAGAGCATTGGAGGGACACAGAGTCAATTGTACGTTCACATTCACCCTGGTTTTCTTCCCTGAAGGTGTTACACTCCACACTCACTACAGATTTCTCACTGAAAGCATGTCTAGTTCATCATGTAAGGAAAGAACAAGCAGAAAGTGACACCAAGGAGGTAAGAAAGAGCCAAAAGTCTGGGACTGTCTAATTGGCTTGAACTTGAGGGGGGAAATGAAAAAGGAAGAACAACAAAGAAGTTCCCCTGAAATAGGCATAAAACTAAAACTCCCTTTAGGTCATTACCCGACTCCCACATTTTTCATGCACACAATGGAACCCTAGGATTTCAGCAAAACAGCATCTGGGAGGTTAAAAACTGGTCAGAGATTTCAGCATCTACATACTGCTCGGGAGGTAAAATTTGACACAGAAGCCTCACCAGAGTAGAGATATCTTGGTGAACACCCCATGTCTCAGTTGATAACCCAGTAAAGCAATGCTGTAGGGGTGAGGGTCATATCCTAGGAATGAGGACTATACCTTCAAAGAAATGAAAATTAATGTATCACCCCTAATAAAGCCCAAAACCAGTCCTTCACAGAATTAAGGTGGCCAGCTTATAGTCTAGCTGCCTGCCAGAAGAAGTTTCTTTCTTAAAAAACAACATCATTCATACACCATGTAATTTTTATCTATAATGTTCAGTAGCAAATAAAATATCAGAAGGGCATAGTAAGACAGAACAAATGAGCAAAAACCTGAGGAAAATGAGAGATATCCCAGTGTTATCAAACAAGAAGTTGGAAAAAATAACAGAAACATTATCAAAATAGAGAACTGATAGAGAATTTAAGTAGAAAATCAATAAAAAGGTCAAACAAATTCAGAATTTAAAATATGGATTGAAGAGCAGAGAGGAAGAGAATTAGTGAACAGGACAGTAGGTTGGCAGAAAGTATCCAGATTTACCTAGAGAAATCAATAAGAAAAAAAACACATTTAAGATGGACTAGAGACTTAAAAACCCACCAGACAAAAGAGAAAGTCAAAATGGCCAATGAGTTTATGAAAAGGTGCTCAACATTATGAGTCATCAGAGAAATACAAATTAAAACTACAAAGATGTGCCACTAGCCCCCCACCAGAAAGGCTAAAGTTAAAGGACTGAAAATTCTCATTGTGGGTTAGGATACAGAGCAAGCTTATCTCAAAGAAAAGGAGTGCTTATGGCCTTTAGAAGACATGTGCAAGAAGGAATGTTAACAATAGTCCCACACTGGAAATATTGTTCATCATAATCCCAGTATCGATACTCATGGTGCTTTCGTGTGTTGTTTTTTGTTTGTTTATTTGTTTACAAACGTATAAAGAGTGGTGAAAAGTCTGAGTTGTTAGACCCACACATTTCTAGCTGAGGTCTAACAATGCTCATTTCATTTCATACAGAGATGACCAGAGAATGGCTGGAGACAGGAGGGGGCAGCACAGCACAGTGCAAGAAGCTCTGACTCTGGGGAGAGGTGGAAGGGATCTGAATCCAAGTTCTGAGGCTTGTCGGTGGGGGAACCTCAGGAGAGTCACTTAACACTTCTTAACTTTGTTTTCTCTTTTGTAAAATAAAGAAAACAATATACCAGGATGAGTAATTTCTACGATTTAAGATTATAATCTCTGTGAGATGTATGTATATGTGTGTGTGTACGTATTTCCCCAAGGAGCAATGATTCACTGTTTGCTAATTCAGGGTTCATGTCAGCTTTATGGAACGTAGCTACCAGGAATAACAAGAATCAATCATGTGTGGGTTTGTGTGTGTATCAACTGTGTGTATATGTATATACTATATACAGAGAAGAAATGCCCATGTTTTCATATATACATACATATATATAGTATACATCTTATATATAGATATGTGTGTATATATGTGGCATATATCTATCTGTCTGTAGATATTTACAGCAATATAAAAAGGCTACTGCTACAATCAACAGCATGGTCAGTTTCATAAAAAGAGCATTAAGTAAAAGAATCCAAACTAAAAGAGTTCAAACTGCATATTTCCAGTTATATAAATGCCAAAAAATGCAAAATTAGCCTATAGTAAGAGTGAGCAGAGTAGTGGTTACCATTGGGAGAAGACTACTGACTTGGAGGGAAGGAGCCATCTGGAGTACCATAAATGTGGTTACATTGATACATACACACGTAAAATTTTAAGAAGCTATTCACTCCAGATCTATGAACTTTATTAAAGTGTATAACACACTAAAATAATATTAAGATAAGACAATACCTCAAGTATTTTTCTTGAAATTGAACACTAACTCATTAATTATAATTTCAATTTTTGATCACCTTCATTTCAAAGATGTCTTATGAATACAGGGGTCTGAATATGTTTAGATATATCTATCATATACATATACCCAGAAGATTCTTTTATCTAGTGACACAGAGAACAGTATGATGCCTGGAAAATCAATAAGCCTAACTATGCCAGAATCTAGAATGCCAGATGATGGAATTCTTGTAACATCCTTTTGGTATGGTTGTTCAACCAGTTTATGATAGTAATTTATAACAATATTACAGTAATAAACTGGTTGAACAACCATACCAAAAGGATGGTAGATAGACTAATGACTGTATAATGACATTCTCACATTTTCTAACACCCAACAAAGTAGGGAATATATTACTAATGTCACAATGTGAAGGAAAGTTTACTTTTATATGAAATCATTAGTTTATCAATGGTTGAAAATAACTTTTGATTAACCAAAAGGCAATTGGATTTGATAATATTTCAACAAAATGTCCAATTAGAATTGCTCAGGTTAAGTGGATCCCACTTATACAGGTTATATAGACAGTGGGAACTCCGATGGGAGAAACTACCAGTGTTTCTAATTTGCAGCTAAACTGATTACTTCAAGGCAACTAAACAATGCCAGCTAGACTAAAATGCTGCAGATATAAGAAGAAAGAATCAAATTATTTTAGCACTAGAAAAAAAAGAAAAAAGCATACACAGAAGAAAATGGCTGACACCAGGACAGCAGAAAGTATCACCAATATGCCTAAGATATACTGATACTTACTGACACCTGCTCTCAACTCCCTTCCTGATCTTCATGCACATTGTTCCCACCAGCCACACCTTTCAATCTCCCCACAAACTCTCTATATATTTTTAAAACAAATGCCTGGAATTTTCAGTCAAAGGATTCATTTTCCAACATGTTTATGCTAAAAAGCAGTTCCAAAATATTTAAGCTATAATACACAGTTAGAATGTGATGTGTTGGCACACATGATATATATTTGAATACAGCTGCTTTAAAGCAGACTTACTCAAATGACTTAATAAGTGCCTCTTTCATTTACAGCTCTGTTATAGTATATTACAGCACATACATGACACCTAAATTCATTACAGTCTGGAGTCGAGCCTACACACACACACACACACACACACACACACACAGGCACACACACATCAGGTTTCTCATTAAAATATGGAAAATGGAATGTCTTACACACTGAACACAAATTCACGCAAGGTATTTGGTAGACATTTTAGTCTCTGAAAGCATCTGATTTTGTAATGTACCTCCAACTCCCTGTGTTAACCATGACATGGTCAAAAAAAGAAAAATTAGTTGTAAAAGATAAAATTCAGACATTTATTATGTGGTGATAGATTCAGTCAATCAGTAATAAATTAACTTACTTCCATTTTCAGAAGCAGCAATGTCAGTCCCTGGTTTCCTATGCAATGATGTTTTTATTTCACTTTTTCTTTCATATTGGCTAAATTTTGTCGGAACTGTAAGACTATCTCCTAGAAATAAGAAAAAGAAAAAGTCACTCCAGAAATTACTAGATGCTTAAATAAGAAATTTATGGTAGAATTCATGATGAAAGTAAAAAAGCTTTCAAGTTAATGCGAGTGTTGTTAGAACAGTGATCTAATAAACAATAAATTAATAAATAGATGAGTTTTAAATTCTGTAATTGTCAACAAAGAAGTGAGTATATTCTCCTATTTGGATTATTTATTCAATGGCAATTAAAAAATTTAAGCTATCTAACACTATTGTATGCATTTAGTCAACACTAAACATATGGATATGTTTCTCATATACTGAATTTTGTAATATTGCTTTTGATTTTATCTGTTCACCATGAACAATCAGATAAAATGTATTAACACTACAAAATGCTAATTGCACTGATAATTAAATAACACTCTCGGCTTTCCTCATGCACGTCTAGATAATTTTCTTCTAAAATAAACAAAAGCAGAATAAAAGAGACATGACAACCTAATGCAGTGTGTGATTATGGATTGAATCCTAGACCAGGGGATAACATTAATTTTACTATAAAGAACATTAATGGTATAATTGGTAAAATTTATGGGAAAAGAAGGTTGTGAATGATATTGTTTTCAGTGGTAATTTTCTGATTTTTATATTTATACTACAGTTATGTAAAAGCAAAGCGATATCATTTCTATAACTTATTCTCTTAAACAGTTCAGAAAATTATAATTGTATATTTAGAGAGAGTGAAAATTGAAATATGGTAAAATGCTAACATTTGAAGGAAATCTAGGTGAAGGGTATATAGGAATTAACTGAAGCTATTTAAAAATAATAGCCTTGAAAGCATAATACAAAGCAAAAGTACATACAATAGTGTTCATAATATGTCATCTTTTTTTTTTTTTTTTTTTTTTTTTTTGAGACAGAGTTTCGCTCTTGTTACCCAAGCTGGAGTGCAATGGCGGGATCTCGGCTCACCGCAACCTCCGCCTCCTGAGTTCAGGCAATTCTCCTGCCTCAGCCTCCTGAGTAGCTGGGACTACAGGCACGCGCCACTATGCCCACCTAATTTTTTGTATTTTTAGTAGAGACGGGGTTTCACCATGTTGACCAGGATGGTCTTGATCTCTTGACCTCGTGGTCCACCCGCCTCGGCCTCCCAAAGTGCTGGGATTACAGGCTTGAGCCACTGCGTCCGGACAATATGCCATCTTTAATGTTCATTGTTAACTTATTTTTTTCTTTTGTTTTTATTTCCTTCTGTTTTTTCTCCTCTGAGTAGTGCAGCCTTGCAATCTGTCCTTCCCTATATGGCTCCCAAGTCTTGCAGACTCTTCTCCATCTGATGGTGTGTTGCTGCCACCTACCGCCGCACGTTTGAATAGTTCGCTACAAACAGACTTGCACAGCATCTTGTGGATGTTCATCCACAATAAATCAGATTCTCCAAAAGTAAGCGCCATAAAACACAGAGCCTTTGATTTGTCCTCCAGCACGGACCCTGAAATAGCCTTGTCCACAGAAGACTCTCATTCAATGACCAAATAATCTTTGTCCTGCCGCTAGCGTCATTCTGTGATCTCTTCTTCTTGGGCTAGGCTTACTTTTCTATTCAGAAAGAAAAATCTAGACCTCTTTCACAGGGGTGATTTATCTCAAAGGCATATAAAATGGTAAAAGCAAATTATTTACAGGATTACCCCATGGAGTGTGTAGTGTCATGTGTGTTATGAAGTCTATTCATTCTGTCATTTCTCTAGGATAACATAACCCCATTAATAGCAGCTTTGGGTCATCCAATACAAACACTTTTTTCTAGCTCTCAATTACAATGTATTATTTATCACTTTATTCTTCTGTACATCATACTAAATAATTCAGTCTATCACACCAAGTATCTCTTATATATCACTATGAATGCTACCTTTTCATTTCTTACCGTTTTGCAATTCACTGCCACTTTCCAACGTCTTTTCTGACTCTTTCTCTGATATACCGGCCACACTTTTCGAGGATGAACTACCTGGAGGAGTATGAAATCTGTAGTATTCTCCTAATCGACCATAAGAAAAGTAATAGTTAGTATATTGATCACATCAAGTATTATAAAATACAAAAAATGTTTGATTTCTTACCAGATTTATGACACATCTCCACAATTGCTCTTTTTTCTTCAATTTCTTCAGGAGTCATTGTCCATAGACTAGAAGCATCTATAGGATACATTTTTAAAATTAAATTTTCCCAAAGCCAAATAATCTGAAAATTTATAAACTAGAAAGAAAAACCCCAAATACTGTTTTCATGGATAGATTATGTTTTTATATGTTTAAGGTCAATAATTTTACATACTAGTAATAGTTTCAAGTTGCTACATTTTAAGTATTAAAGAGAATTAGTCAAGAGAAAAGAAAGGACTATGTCATATGTACTTTGAAATGAGATGCTGAATGTATAGACTCAATGTTGAGATGGTGTATGTTTATTTGGAGGTTGATGTAGGCATGAGAGACATGGAGCTGCAGCACACAGAAACAGTAATAAGTAGCTCTGTGTATTCCTAAGCACAGAAACTATGGTGGCCTGTGACCCACAGAAGGACACATTCCAGCACAAAGACAGAGTGAGAGTTTATTTTTCTTCATGTTTATCTTGTATATACATACCTTCTGGCACCACTGTGCTGGGTGGACATGGGAGGCAGAGGATGAACAAAACTGCAAAAACCTGGATTCTAAACTTGTTCATACTCTTGTGAGGATGACCTAGAATAATGCAGATGACAGTGCTTTATAGATTATTAACTATTACATAGACCTGTGTAACTCAAAGATTAAATGTGAAGCTAATATATTATTAATACATATGTATATAAATAGAAACATGTGCATCAATGTGTTTTAGAAACAATTTATATAAAAAATGGAACTTATTAGTATCTCTCTATATATACTAATATATACATCTGTATATATTTAAGCATCAGATATGTCTCCCAACCATCACACAACAAAAATTTCCAATCCAAATGATCATAAATATGTTAGACATAGAACAAATTAGAACATAACGAATTAAATTTGTTTAATACAATTCAAGTAATGTTCTCAGCAAAATCTGCCTTATATATTTCATCATAAACCTCTATAGTTAAACATATATGTAGAAAATGTCGCGAGGTTTGTGAATGCGCATTATAAACCTGAGAAAAGGTCTACTAACCATTTTGTTTATCTATTTCCTCTTCTTCCTCAAAATTGGTTTTTATAACTAAAGGACCGTGGATGGGTCGTGATATATTGTCCTCAGGTTTCAAAGGTTTCTGATTCTGGGTCTGGAGTGGAATTCCTTCCAGACTTTCTTTCTGTAGTGTCATATCTGCAGAGAAAATGCAACATTTTAGTCCATTAAAGATAAATGTGATGATAAGTATATTCGATAATCAATCATTGCCCTCCTAATTAACTATATATTATTTTACAACATGTATAATAATAATGCAATAATAGATTGTGTTTCTACGCATTAGCAATGAACAAACTGAAAATGAAATGAAAAATAATCCCACTTACAATAGCATCAAAGAGAAAAAATATTTAGGAATTAATTTTAAGATGTGCAAAATTTATATTCTGAAAAGATTGTTGAAAGAAGGAAAAAATGTTGTTGAAGGAAGTTCCAGAAATGTTGAAATGGAAAAATATCCTTGTGTATGGATTGATTTGTTGTTGGTATGGCAATATTTTCCAAATTAATCTATGGGTTCAATACAACCCTTATCAAAATCCCAACAGACTTCTTTGCAAAAATTGACAAGCTGATTCTAAAATTTATATGGACATTACTACAAAACTAAAGTAATCAAGACTATCCGAACTAGCATAAAAACAAAAATAGATCTACGTATCATTGGAATAGGATTGCAAGACCAGAAATAAACCTTTATATGAATCAATTTATGCTCAATTGGTTTTCATCAAGGGTACATAGACCATTCAATGGAGAAAGAATAGTATTTTCAACAAATGGTGCTGGGACAACTACATAGCCACATGCAAAGTAATTAAGTTGCACAACTTCATCACATTATAAACAAAAATTAATGCAAAGTGGATCTAAGAACAAAATCCAGGAGCTGAAGCTATAAAACTCTTGGAAGAATCCTTAGGTTATACAAAGCTTTCTTAGATATGACATCAAAAGGATAAGCAATCATTGAAAAATAGCCAGCCCCCTGGCACATGGAGGTGAGCCACGAGAGCACCTGTCAACAAGGCCTAGATTTTGCTGAAAAGCAGAAAAGCAGTTCCCAGCCCTCTCGGCCAGAGAGTGAAGAGACACTCAGAACCCCAAGGTGATGCAGAAAGAATGAGTAAGATCCAGCCTGGGCAACATGGCAAAACCCTATCTCTACAAAAAATACAAAAGTTAGTCAGGTGTGATGGTGCACACCTGTAGTCCCAACCACTCAGAAGGCTGAGGTGGAAGCATCACTTGAACCCCAGAGGTTGAAGTTGCACTTAGCCAAGATCATCCCACTGCACTCTAGCCTGAGCAACAGAGCAAGACTCTGTTTCAAAACAAAACCAAAACCAAATGAGATATCACTTCATACTACAGTGATTGCAATTATTACTTTTTTTTTTATTAAAAAGACAATAACAAGTGTTGACAAGGATGTGAAGAAACTGGAATCTTCATACATTGCAGTTGGGAATGTAAAATGTTGCAACTACTTTAGAAAACAATTTGACAGTTCCTCAAAAGGCTGAACATGGAGTCATCATAAGTCCCATCTATTCCATTTTCAGCTACATACAAAGGGGTGTAAAAATATATGTCCATATTGTACAAATGTTCATTTGTACACAAATGTTTATATCAACGTTATTTATAACAGACAAAAAGTGGAAACAACCTAAATTTCCATTCTCTGATAAATGGATAGATAAAATGTGGCATATTCATACAATGGAGTGCTATTAGGCTATAAAAAGTAATAGAGTACTGCTGCATGTGAGAGCATGGATGAATTTTGAAAACACACTAAGTGAAAGAAGTAATTCACAAAACAATAATGTATGATTCCATTTATATAACATAACAAAAATCTATTTGTAGAAACAAGAAGGAAATTAGTGACCGTGTAGGTTTCAGGAGTTGGGAAGAAATGAGGAGTAACTCTTAACGGGTGTGGATTTCTTTTTTGGAGTGATCCAATGTTCCAAAATGGAATATTGTTCTTTGATCCATTTTGAGTTAATTTTTGTAATGTGATGCAGTTGTGCTACTTAATTACTTTGCATGTAGCTATCTAGTTGTCTTCGCACCATTTGTTGAAAATACTATTATTTTCCCCATTGAATGGCCTATGTGCTCCTGTTGGAAATCAATTGAACATAAACTGATTCATATAAAAGTTTATTTCTTGTCTTATAATCCTGTCCCAATGGCATATAGATCCATTTTTATGCCAGTGAAAATAGTCCTGATTACTTCAGTTTTGTGGTAACTTGTAGATTTTGAAATCAGGAAGTGTAAGTGCTCCAAATTTGGTTTCCATTTTCATCATTTTTTCATTATTCTGGACCCCTTAAATTTCCATATAAATTTTAGAATCAGCTTCTCAATTTCTGAAAATAAGTCCATGGGGATTTTGATAAGGTCTGCATTGAACCTATGGATCAATTTGGAGAACACTGGCATATCGACTACAAAGTCAATCTATGAACAAGCATAGCTCCATTTTTCAAGGTTTTCTTTAATTTCTTTCAACAATCTTTTGTAGTTTTCAGAATATGAACTTTGCACATCTTATGTTAAGTTAATTTATCAGTATTTTTTCCTTTTCGAAGCTATTGTAAGTGGGATTTTTTCATTTTATTTTCAGTTTGTCCATTGCTACTGTAAAGAGACACAATCCATTATTGTATATTATTATTGCACCCTGCAAAGTTGCTAAACTTATTTTTAATAATTTTTAGATTTGCAGAATTTTTAAATAAAAGATCATGCTGTATCCAAATAGAGACAATGTTGCATCTTTCTTTCCAATCCGGAAGCCTTTTAACTGATTATATTGCAACAATTCCCTGTCTTGACTATAAATGATAATGATGAGCATCCTTGTCTTTTTCCCGATCTTAGGGGTAAGCTTTCAGTATTTCAGCGAGTACGATGTCAGCTGTGGATTTTAAGTTTTTTTCTGTTTCTAGTTTGTGGAATATTTTGTGTAATGTATGTGTGTCAACTTTTATCAACTGCTTTTTATTCATCTGTTAAGATGATCGTGTGTCTTTTACTCTTTATTATATTATCATGGTTTATTATTATTATTATTATTATTATGGAAATTTATTTTGGGAAGTTAAATTAACCTTGTTTCTGGGTTAATCTCACTTGGTTATGGAATATAATCCCATTTTAAAGCTGTCAGATTTAGTGTAATTGAATTTTGTTGAGTATTTTTCAGTGACTGTATTCATAGAAAAAGCTGGGTCTGTAGTTTTCTTGTAATGTCTACGAACATCTCATAGACATGAGTTGGAAAGCATTCCTTCATCTTTTGCATTTTTGAAAGAATTTGTGACAAATTGGTACTAATTCTTCTTTAAATTTTTGTTATAATTCAATATTGAAGCCATCTGAGCCCGATTTTAATTGTGGCAATGTTTTTAAATACTTAATCAATCTCTTTATTCCTATAGAGGTATTCAAATATTTTCCTTTTTTCTAGAGTCAGTGTTGGTAGTTTGTGTCTTCTAGAAAGGTTTCTATTTTATCTAAGTTATCTAATTTGTTGAAATATAGTTGTCCACAGTATTGCCTCTTAATTCTTTTTATTTTCATAGTATTAGGAGTGATGTCTCATCTTTCATTCCTGATTTTAGTCATTTCAGCCTATCTCTCCTTTTCTTGGTCAGTCAAGTTAAAGATTTTTAATTTTCCTGATTTTATCAAAGAACCAACTTTTGCTTTCCCTGACTTTCTCTATTGGTTTTCTTTATTTATATTCTCTAGTTCATTAATTTCTGCTTTAGTTTTTATTATATGCTTCATTCTATTTGCTTTGGGTTTAATTTGCTCTTCTTTTCCAGTGTCTTAAGGTATAAGGCTAGGTTATCGATTTGAGATTTTTTTTAAATATATAGGAATCTACAACTTATAAATATTCTCCTAAGCACTGCTTTACTTACATGCCATGAGTTTTGGTATGCTTTGTTTTACTTTTATTAAACACAAAGTATTGACTAATTGCCCTTGTAATTTTCTTGTGATCTCTTGGTTATTTACATGTGTATTATTTAATTTCCACATATTGATGATTTTCCCAATTTTTTTCTCTCTACATTTGAAACCATTATATTCAGAAAACATACACTGCACAATTTCCATCATTTTAAATTTATCTGGGTTTGTCTTATCACCTAGACTGTGATCTATACTGGAAAATATTTCTAGTGCACTAGAGAAAAACGTCTATTTCACAACTGTTAAATGGAATGTTTTGCTGAAGTATCTTAGGTCTAGTTCCTTTACAGTTGTCCAAATCTTTTATTTTCTTGTTTACAATTGTTTGCATGGTATATATTTTCTATTCTTTTAGTTTCAGCTAATTGTTTCTGTTGAATTTAAAAGAGTGTTTTCTGTAGACAGCATATAGTTTTATCTTCATTTTTATTCTCACAATCTCTGCCTTTTGATTCTATCCATTCACAATTAATGTTATTGATACAGTTGGATTCAGGTACACGATTTTACCTTGTTTTCTATATGTCTAATGTCTTTGTTGTTCTGCTGTTTCTCTTTCTTTTACACTGATGAATATTTTCTAGTATAATATTTAATTCCTTTAATCATTCCTCATTTTTCATAGTATTTTTTCATTTGCTCTATGGCTTACTAAATATTTCTGAACATCAAAATCTATTTCATATTTATACTAATTGAATTCCAGTGATATATAAGAGGTTTCTCCTATATAGGTCTATTCCCACTTCCTCCTTTCTGTGCTATTATTGTTACATACGTCACATTTCTATGCATGACAAACCCAATAATACATTGTTATATTTATTAATTAAGATAATTGTATGTCTTTAAGGAGATGAGAGGAAAAAAGGTAAAGTATGTTTCTATAGTTTGTTCTATAAATAGAGACTAATCATATTTTTATTTATAATTTCTAATTCTTTTCACCTGTTCCTATGGATTTGTGTTACTATCTGGTGTCATTTCTTTGCCATCATACAGTTTTGCTTCCATCTGCCTCCTTTGTGTGACTATTGTTGAATATATTACATTTCTAAGTATTACTGGCTTAAAAAATATAATTTTATATATTGTTTTACAAAATTTTAAAACAGATTATAGAAGGAAGAGAAATATGCCCTTATGATGGTTTTATAGTTACACAACTACCTTGATCAGCATACTTTGTTTCTTCATGTGGATTTGAAATACTGACTCAGGTCACTTGCTTTCCACCTGAAAATTTTCCTTTAGTATTTAAGGTATGCATACTGGCAACAACAAATTCTCTGTTTTTGTTTTCTGGAAATGTTTTCATTTTGCCTTTAATTTTGAAATACAGCATTTAAAACTAGTTTTCTGGACAAAGATTCTTGGTTGACCCTGTTTTTTCTTTCGGCCTACCGTGAAAACTGCCTATATTGTTTCTGACGATAAGGTAGCTGTTAATCATACTGTGGTTCTATTATATGTAACAAAACTTTTTTATCTTGTTGTTTTCCAGAATTTGCCTTTATCACCGGTATTTATCATTTTTAACATGATGTGTCTGGATGCAGATATATTTGTGTATATCCAACTTAGAGTTTGTTGAGCTTCTTGTATATGCAGATTAACTTTTAACCAAATTTGAGGAATTTCAGCCATTAGTTTTTCCTTCCTTACATTTTGGTAAAATGCCTCATATTTCTCTTAGGCTCTGTTCATCTTTCTTTCTTTTTTTCTTGGTTTTTCGGATTGCATAATTTCTGTTGATTTATATTCAAATTTACTGGTTCTTTCTCTTGCAGTTCTCAAATCTACCCTTGAGCCCTTATACTATATTTTTCCATTTCAGTTATTGTGTGCTCAACTCCAAAATTTCAGTTCGTTAGGGTTTTTTCATAGTTTTTACCCATTGATAGTCTCTACTTGTTAAAATGTTCAATGAGCATTGTCTGCTCATGAATGCTTTTCAAAGAAGACATATACACAGGCAACAAGCATGTGAAAAAATGCTCAACATCACTAATCATTAGAGAAATGCAACGCAAAGCCACAATGAGATACTATCTCACAGTAATCAGAATGGCTATTATTAAAAACCAAAAAATAACAGATGCTGGCAAGGCTGCAGAAAAAAGGCAATGTTTATACACTACTGGTCAGAATGTAAATCAGTTCAGCCATTGTGGAGAGCAGTTTGGCAATTTCTCGAAGAACTTAAAACAGAAATACAATTTGACCCAGCAATTCCATTACTGGGTATATACGGTCTACTGTGAAGACACATGCATGCGTATGTTCATCAAAGCGCTATTCACAATAGCAAAGACACAGAGTCAACCTAAAGGCCCATCGATGGTAGGCCGGATAAAGAAAATGAGGCATATATCCACTATGAAATACTACACAACCATAAAAAAGAATGAGATCATGTCCTTGGCAGCAACACGAATGGAGCTGGAGGCCATTTTCCTAAGGGAACTGACACAGGAATCGAAAACCAACATTGCACCTTCTCACTTACAAGTAGGAGCTAAACATTGAGTACACATGGACACAAAGAAGGGAAGAACGGCCACTGGAGCCTATTCAAGTGCGGAAGATGAGAGGAGGGTAAAGATTGAAAACTACCTATCAAGTACTATGCTTATGACCTAGGTGACAAAATAATACATACATCAAACCCCAGGACATGCAGTTTATCTTTAGAACAAACCTGTATAAACCAACTTGTACCCCTGAAGCCAAAATAAAAGTTGAAAAAAAAATCGATGCACAGTTGAACATCACATTCCTCTCACAGGAGGCATTCTATGGCCTCCTGTGTTTCTATAAGTGAATTATACATTTCTGTTTTTTTGCATGTATCATAATCTTTTACTGAAAACTCAACATTTGTGACAATATATTGTAGTAACTCTGAATATTGATCTCCCGCCTTAACCTGAAGCTTGTTGCTGTTTGCTTTTTAATTTTTGAGTGACTTTGTTGAAATACTTGAGTAAAATCTATTTTCTCCCACAATATGCAGCCTCTGTTGTCATTCCTCAGAGGATGTAGCCTTGGCATGTCCACAGTAAACAGGGATAACAAGGGCTTTAGCAGGGTTCATTTTGCCCCTTTCCCTATTTTCTCCGCTAAGTTGTCCACCTCTACTGGTATCACACTGAGATATTAGCTTCCATACATTGCTGGCTTAATGCTCTGTTGTGTCATCAGTGTATAGGGCATAAATTGCTCCACGGTTTAACCTGAGCAAATTCTGACTCCTTCGGAGAGCTAAGCTTGGAGGCCAATCTTCCAAGTTTGTTCCGATCCCAAAAGAGCTATTTTTAATTGTCTCTTTACCAGGTTGTCTTTGGTAAACTTCTAGCTGGTTTGCAGTTTAGTTTGCTCCTCTCTCAGAGAGACTAGCCTCCTCTTAATTACTTATCTCGAATCACCACTGTTTTCAGAGCATCCATAATTTTAAACTTCCCCACACTATGTTCTATTTCAAATAAATTTGGGTTTTTTTTGGAGCGCTTCAGAGTTTTCTACTCTCTACCTGCACAAAATCTCAGTGCTAATGCTAAGAGCAGGGATAGTCACTAAATTCTTTTGGAGTGACACCCCTGTTTTACAATTGGGGCATGAAGCAGAGGTGCTAATTTCTGGTCTTTATGACTTGTGCCTCCTGGCATGGGACCTCCACCCATGCTCCATCTGAGGCAAAGGTAACTGGGGTCCAATGAGTCCTAGTCTGCTGCATGTGAGATAGAACTTTTGCTTTATGCATGGGGCTGGTGAAAACAAGATTCAAATCTCTTGGAACTTTTGCTTTATCAAGGGGCTTAATGAAAACAAGATTCAGGCCTGAAAAATAGAGCTCTAGCAACATGGAGTTGGGAACTGGGGAGGATAAGAAACGTTAGCAGCTTTCTTCCCCCCCAGACACATACTATAGTTCTTGACTAGAATCTAGACATGGAAAGAGCTCTATGTTCTTGGCTCCATCCATTCAGGGTAGAGCTTCTGTCACACTAAACTGAGAGGTGGTGAAAGGAGTGGGTCGTGGTTCCAATACAACAGACTTACCATTTCTACTGGCTTTAATTAAGATTATCGTTCTTGTATTTTTACAGTAGATGATAAGTATCAAATAATTATAAGATGTCATTAGATAAATTCATAATAAGAATGAGAACACTTTTACCTTTAACGTCAGTATTGAAACAATGTTGAAAATTACACCCTTTGCAACTATTTAAACTTATCATTTGAAAGTTTAATGAAAAACGTCTTAGTGGATATTTCATCACAAATAAAGACCATTGTCCATCACACCTTTCTATTACATGTGTTTAAATACACATCAGAGGGAGAAAGAGATACGATGGGAAAGAGCACATTTAGTTAACAGAAACTACCCAATTAGAAATATGGAATAAATCATTCAAGTAACCAAGTAATGCAGTAAAACTTCAGACACTGGTAAGTTTACCTCTCTGCAATGATTGAAACAAAAATGTGCTGAATTTGACAGATATTATTATATCTTTGTTAATTAGAGTAACTTTCCTATGAGATCACAAATACCAATGGTCTTTGCATTTTAAGAAACTACTATAATGCACTTTCCATGAATTTATACATAGATAATTTTTGTCACCTTGATTTTTCTACCCAAAGCATAGCTTCATGTCACTAAGATCAACTTTGATGTGATCACATGTATTTCATATAACTCTTTTGAAAACTATATTTTTAACAAATATTGTATAGTAATTATTATTTTGGCTTGTTCTTTAACATATATTTTTTGCTCTCATTTTAGGTCAAGTATATCAGGGCATTTTTTAGGGAATCACCTTTTTCCCATTTTCAATCTACTTAATGTGAGTAACGACGACCCCCGGGACCCAAAGATTAGCTAATCCCCCAGCCTGACCAACTATTAAGGATGAGCGTGATTTCTACATCGTTAGATGAGGTTCAATACTCAGGCTTTAGCTGAATAAGAAAGACTTATTTCTCCTGATGTTAATTGAGAATGATGATGCTAATGAAAAGACTGATTACTCACTCTTTGCCAAGAATTCTAAACTATTGAGTATTTATCTGTTAAACGTCTAAAACCCAGTGACAGATACTATTACTATCTCTACCATACAGATGAAGAAATTGGCCCACAGAGATATTAAGATGTCCATGTTTATAGTGGCAAATATGTGGTAGGTTGATGTTTCAAGCTAATCTGAGCTAGAGCTACTATTCTTAATCTAAGCCTATTCTGCTCCAAAATCTAGGTCTGAGCTTCTGGAGTAACTGCAGTATATAGAGAAGGACAACTGGCTAAGAGCCAAGAGTTGGTGAAGGAAATATGGATCCAGCCAGGTCTGAGGTCAGCTCTGTCCCTAATCTCTTCAATTATATTAGCCAAGAATTCCAGTTTTCCCATGAATAAAATTGAGTTGGGTTTCTCTCCTTAAAACCAGTAATGTACTGGAGTGGGCTCAGATAAGCATGTGAGAACTGACACATTTTCAGGAATTTTGCAAGTGTACTGATGTCACATTTATAGCTTGAAATTGGCTGTAGAGAAACTATTTGCTTTACGCTAATTGTCAAATGTGAAAAACCAGAGCGATTTTGTTTTGGATTTTTTCCAGTTGGTTTTTCTGGGGGAGGGGAGCGAGGTGGGGGAAAAGAGCCAGTTGTTAAAACATTTAGCACTACTCCATCGTTTATGACCAAGACAGTCTCTACAAGAACTTACAATAGACTATCATATCACATCATATCATGCCAGGGCATTTCATTCATGAACATCTACTTTACATGCTTTCTCAATTTTCAAAACAAATTCCGTTTTTTAAAAACAGATGTCATCAACATTATCATCATAATGCAGTATTTCCTACTCCTATAAATACTTCCATAGCTAGAACACACATGCAATACAAAACAAGTAGGATAAAAGAAACTTTTGTATAAACAAATTATTTATAACCAAACAAGTTGTTTTTATTTAGATTCACTAGGAATTGGGCACTGTCCTTCTCTTGTCCTTCAAAGAGTACAAGAAATGCTAACTTTTGTAAAATTCACAGAGCGGAGGTTCTTCACAAAGTATTTTTCTTCCCCTTTTCACTAGTTCTTTAAGGGCACCCCATGGAATTGTTTGCTTAGGGCATTAGGGCAAATCTATACAATGCTTGTGTAGATTTTAAAATAACTAATTGATCTTCGTAGTATTTTTGCAAAAAGAAAATAGTTTAATCTAAACGTAATTAGGAGGAAACAAATGAACAAATCACCTTAGAAAATATCCTACAAAACAACTGGCTTGAACTCTTAAAATTTGTATGACATGGGGCAGGTGCAGTGGTTCATGCCTGTAATCCTAGCACTTTAGGAGGCCAAGGTGAGAGAATTGCTTGATCCCAGGAGTTTGAGACCAGCCTAGATAACATGGTGAGATCCCATCTCTACCAAAAATTACAAAATTAGTTGGTCATTGTGGCATGAGCCTGTGGTCCCAGTTACTCAGGAGGCTGAGGTGAGAGGGTCACCTGGGCCCAGGATGTCAAGGATGCAGTAAGCTGTGTTCACACCACTGCACTCCAGCCTGGGCAACAGAGCAAGATTCTGTCTCTAAAAAGACACATGTATATGACAAGGATGGAAAAAAAATCCTGGGAAATTTTTAAAGAGATATAAGATTTTTAAAAAGAGATTAAATAGAGACATGACAACCAATTGCAATGAATGATGCTTAATTGGAAATTGGATGAGAAAAAAAAACCAACAATTTTACGGCTGTCGTACCCAACGTTTGGTCCCAAGAACCTACGAGCTTATTATAAATTCAGAACCTCAGCCTCCAACCCAGATATACCGAATTAGACTACAATTTAAACAAGATTGTCAGGTGATTTCGGTGCATACTACATTTTGTGGAAGCATTGCTATTACAAGCATTATCAGACAAGTAGAAAAGTTTGATACAGATTGAATATTAGACATGGTTGATTCTATCAATTCTATCAACATTGATAGAATTCTCTATATATGATAGTCATGTGTGATTATATCGGAGAATGCCCTTGAACTTAGAAGGTACATGCTGAAGTATTTAGCAATGAAGTGTGAGAATATTGGCAACTAACTCCCAAATGGTTCCAAAAAACAAAAATAAAGAAATACGTGTTTGTACATTATATGCAGATATATAAATACAATCAAGGAAAAAGAGAAAGTAAACGTGACAAAATGTTAATTGGTGAATATAGGTGAAGAACGCATGGCTGTTCACTGAACTATTCTTGTAAATTAAAGAATAGTAAACTATCTTGTAAGTTAAAAAATGTCTCAGAAAGTTGGGGAGGAAACAAAAGTATAATGAAGCATCAGTTTCACTGGTGGTCTAAGTGGTGAGTGAGAACTGTTTTGGTTTTTGGTGGTGGTTGTTTTAAGCTCACCAGTTAATTCTAATGTGGAGCCAGAATCGAGAGCATGGGGCTGAGACAAACATCAGATGGGGTACCTGGGCTTCTGAGCTTCATGTAATATAAGGGAACATGTTTCAGAAAAGAGAGAAATATATATTGAGAAAGAGAAAAGAAACCTTATTTAATGGAAGTACACATAACTCAGAAGTGCTATAATATCTCACTCTATACTGTAAATTAAAAGGGAAAGGGAGTCTTCTACTAAATATGAAGAACTTTAATAGCTTTGAAAAGAAGTCTATGGGGTAGGATGGGATAGAATTAGCCCCTCAGAGGGCAGAAGCCAGATCAGGAGGTCTGATGCATGGTCATTCAAATGACAAAAAGCACTGGAGTACACTTTAAATGTCATGTCTAATTTTTTTGTGAGACGCTTTTAGAGTCAGACAGAACTATGTTTAAAGTCAGAAACTGCCACTTATGAGAAGTTTTATATTGCCTAAGATATTTGGCCTCTACACCTCATTTTCTTTATCTGTTAAGCCAGGAGACTATACCTATTTGGCCAGTTTTTATGATGATTAAATAAAATTAGGCATGAAAAGTGCTCAGTATAGCACTGCCATATGGAGCACGCTTAACAGATTATTCTAGCCCTAACACTGGGTATGTGATTTTCTGATTTCTTATAACTCCACTTCGTTTTTTAAAAGCCGTAATGAAACTGCAAGTTTACACGGTCCTATAAAGCAAGTTGTGGAGGTCTTAAACATGACTAACAAATGTTAAGCCTGAAGAACGAATATTTGAGTTCCTGCTTTTATTTTTTTGTAGGTTTGGATACTCTTTGGTCCTTGGATGAGAATGGATGCAGTATGTAGTCAGGATAAAGAATCTCCCAACCAACACAAATTATCCCAGGGGCTACCATTCGGTGTGCTGTGGCATTTCCTTAAGCCCTCTCTTTCTTCCCCAGAGAGGAAAGAACTAAGTTGAAGAACTTTTACCCTTATAACCATTATAAATTGTCTTCTTCTTTTCTGAAATATACACACACGCAAATTAGCCTGTGTGTACTGACTCAAATATTCAAGTAAAATATTTATTAAACTATTTAAAAACAATTTATTAGCAAGTGGCTTTTCAAGACTTCACATAAAAGGCAGGTCATAAATACATAGGCTAGACATTCTAAAGAAAGCTGACCAAAGTTTCGTTTAAAGTGGCCAAATCAGTTGTCAAAGGCATCACTGGACACTGACTGAGAATAAATAATTATCAAATGATTCCATTCAATTGTTCACTACAGAATAAAATGGCAACTAGCCAAGAAAAGATGAGCAATTTCCATGTTCAAGCTAGCTACTGTGTTTGGAACAAAATTTTCTTCAGCAAATTTAAGAAAAAATAAAAAACAGTTTGTCTAAGAGAGTACACTAACCTCTAATGTATACCATAGGAGAAAGAAGAAGTGCCTACCAGGATTGCAAAGAAAGCATGGATTGTACTCAGAAAATGTCTAGGGAATTCTTATGGTAAATATAAACAAAATTATGTTTTCTTAGCATTCTCAATTGGTTTAGCAGCTGTTGGCTTTTAAACTTAGAGATAATAACCAGAGGGATTATGTTGTCTTTTAAAATTCCATGGTTTATAAACATGTAAAGAAAATATCTTGGATGTCCTGTCAGCCTGTACCAGCCAATTTGTCTATGGTAGATATAGCAAAGCCTTAACGTCTTGTGTTAAGACACAGTTTAATGTATTTGCTTTGTAGCACAGCCAAAAATTCATCTAACATATTACATACTTGCTGCAATTACTGTTTGTTGCCCAGGAGAGAACTGTATAAAAACCTGTTCTGGTAACAACGTAAAAATAGGCAAAGAGGAACACAGCAAAACAGTCGAATTAAATTACTAGTAGACATGATAACTACTAAACTCCAAGTAATTAAATGTGCATATATATCTTGACATTTTTATTTATCTTCATGTTTTCTAAAATATTCCTTGCACTTAAAAACTTATTCATTTTCAGAATTGCATAATACATTAAAACCACTTATAAATAGTTACCTGGATATATCTTTTCACTTTTTGAATATGTTTTTGAAGAAGGAATTCGTTTTGGCCAGGCTGAACCATTATATGATGTTGATATATATTTGTCTGAGGGAAAAGAATCCAGGATTAAATATTTTAGAACTTTAAAATCATATTCCAAGGGTGTTTCAAAGTTATAAACATCTCGGGGGGAAGCTATTCTCTAAGGAATTTATTTTACCATTTCAAAGCTAAGGCATCAGGGATACAAGTGAGTTTATTAAGACAATTTAAGTTATAAGTGAACATGGTTACAGATTATTAATTGGCTGTTCAGTGCTTCAAATAAAGATAAGATACAAGAGAGTATGATATCTAAACGTAATAAAAATTTTCACTGCATGGCTTAATCATAGTTTTACATAAGTTCTGCTAGTGTCTGTTTGAGCTTTTATTTAAAAACTGTGAAACTTTGAAGGTACAGCCCAAGTCCTGTGTCCTTCCATGAAGTGACTTCCATGGTTGCACTAAGTAGCATGATGAAGTAGTGAACTCACTATCCCAGACAGCCAAAGCATTTATATCCTGACCTGGTCCTTCAATACTTATTTTTCTCTGACATAGCTACATTTCTAATACTATCTAACAATGTTATATTTGTGTTTTCAAATATTACTATGCAGCTGTATTCTCAAACATGATCCACAATACCAATAATTTGCTTTTCTCTTGTGTTGACATTTGCGCTAATGGTGCAAAAGCAATACAGAGTATAAACTCTGGCACCTTCATACAAATCTAGACATCGACAACTGTTCTAGTACTCACTGTATTCTTCACAGCCATCCACTTGCAGTTAAACAATAATAACAATAAATAAAATAATAATAATAAATAAAATTAAAAGCCAGTTTCACCTAAGAATATTCTGATTTACATATACACATTCCTATATCATTCTAAAGAAAAGAGAAAAATAATTCAAATAATGCAAATGTCTATTTAAATTGTATAGGAAACACCTACTATGTACCCATAAACAACATGTTTATATACATCTACTACGTACCCACAAACACAAAATGTTTATGGGTACATAGTAAGTGTATATAAACATTTTGTGTGGGTACATAGTAAATGTATATAAACATTTTGTTTGTGGGTACATGGTAGGTGTATATATTTCTTAAATTATAAAAGAAACTAAGAAAGATATAGTCTTATGCTTCCGAAAGTACAAAATATTCAGAACTCCACTAATCAGACCATGAACAAGGAAAAATACAAACATGAAATCATACAGAATTGAGCAGCAGTTTGTTAAGTTGAAAGAAATGAAACTCAACTTCAAAAGAGCAAAATCCATCTGAGAAACAGGAAGAAAAAGAGATTTGGTTCTCTTCTCCCTGGTAGCCTTGTACTTCCAGACATATACTATGACTCTGCCTATTACATGATGAAATGACATAGAAGCAATCTATACATGGTGAGAGGGATGAGAGGTTGTCAAAAATATGGCAGTTAATCCCCAAACTAACCCTTTCAGAAAATAATCATGAAGGCCTACAGAAATGGCAAGGCACTAGTCTGACAGTGATAACTGAACAATGTAGTTAATGGAACAAGAAAATGTCAGCCATTTAAAAACAGTCCTCCAGAGTGACATGAAGCTGTCCAGGGGGAACAAAGTGCAGTGCTCTGATAAAAGAAGAAGAAAAACCCTCTAGGGAGGTGCAATGTGAAGTCATTGCACTCACAACGTGAGTTTTCTTCCACATCCCTTAAATCACGTGCAGGAGTGCACGTGGAAGAAATCTTCTCACTAGTTTCTATGGTGGTGATGGCCAGGAAAAAGAAGAGGGGAGTAGGTAGCAGTGAAGATTAGCCAAGCCATCAGAAAATTCCATGGGAATGCCAACCACAGACAAAAGTAAACCACATCAAGAAAGGACCTCTCACCTGGACTGACGTTGGGTTTGGGTTCCTTGTTAACATGGACTTCATTGTAGGACCCCTGTGTGGGCCTGCTGCGGGGAGGTGCATTCAACGAGACACTCCTGACGGCATCTCTTTCAACGTGAACATAAGATGCGTTCTCAGTATTTCGATTTTTATTATTGCGATGGTAACTCATTTTATTTTGGGGACCTGGGGTCTGTACTGCTGTAACGAAAGGCAGGAGGGAGTGAGGAATAAAACACAGGCTGGTTTCACACCCATAAATAACATATTGCACTGTAAGTGCTTGATGGCATAATGGAAGCCAAAATAATGAAGTTTAGAGTTGAGTTGACACCTAAAGTAACATCTATGTCACATGACACTAATTTGTTTTTCAGGTAGAAGATATCTGACATTACTCTCTTTTAAAATTACAATTTAGAAATATCAAATGTATGGACACTTTACCTCTCTGCATTCCAGAGCCAGGAAAGTTCTTTGGTTCGTCATAAATCCATTTTCTTTTTTTCACACCTTTAAAATGAGGCTTCCTTGGCTGGACACCATTCACTTAGAAAAGATACAAATTTTACAGTTTCTTTAAGAGATGCTTTTATCTTTGAAATTACTGTGGGTGATAATTACATATCTGTGCATTCACATGTCAAGCAAGAGTAAAAGATAAATGTACTACCCTAATACTTTACTTTTTAGAAAAAAAGGTGAATTATTTTTAAGGGCCAAAAAAATCTATCTTGGAAGTAGACTGATGAGATGACCTTCAATAAGTAGCTTTCCTCAAAGAAAAATACTTTTCTCCAAACGAATGTGTGGATTCTTTTAACGGAACATAAAATTGCATTCAAAATATAATTATAAATATTATTATAATGCTATTATTAAGTAGTTTTAGAATCATTATTTTCAACATGAATCTTTTTGTACTTTTTAGCCAAAACTACTACTTGTTAAGAAGTTGGATTAACGTAAAATACTTTCAGTGAATTTTACCTTTTTCTTTTAAGGACTTAAGTTGGGTGTACAGAGAGTTTAGTCAAGACTAAGTAATCAGAATTTGTAAGTTCTAAGAATATTAAATTTTCACTTTTTATTTGCATATTTTCACATCAAAAATTTTATAGATATTCTCAATTTTTCAGGAATTTCTATGGTACATATCTCCAGAGAATTCTCAAACAATTTTGTAGAGGGGGCATTCTGTCGCTTCACTGTGCGGGGCTTCTGAAAATCACAAGTGACCACTGCACAGAGAAACTGATCACCAAATGTGCAGTGTAGATTATACTAGTTTTCTACAGTAGACTAATACATCTTTCTGTGCTCTCTCAGTTTAAGCTTTAAGCCCTCAATAAAGATCTGATTCACTGTCCCTTCCTCAAACATCATGGCCCTGCCCTACTCCCAGGCTGCCAGTCCAATGATTTGGAATCCATATTTTTAACAAGAGCTACTAAACTGGGCTTCTTGGAGGCAAATCACAATTATTCCTATCAGTGTCAGGCTGCGATCCAAGAATATTTTAGGGGTTCAATACATAAAATAAGGAACAAAAGAAAGAAGGGAAGGGATCAGGAAGATTCACAAGTCTTCACTGTATCAAGAGAAGTAGCTCATTGAACTGAATGTCAAGGAGAAGCCAAACTAATAAAAAATAATCCAAAATGTCATAAAAAGCTGTCAATGCATTATTCCACTATGGGTGAAATTTAAAATGTTATGCTAGTGAATCTTCCAAAAAGGTAGCATATTATTAATTTTAAGACCCAAATTTAAACTAGTGGGAAAGCATATAATGCACTAGGACCTACATCACAGTTCATTGTCAGTTAGTGGAGGATATTGTATCTTTAATTCTTAGTACTGAATAATTTTGAAACCTTTTTTTCCTTTCTTTTTAAAAATTCTGTTTCAAATAACCAATACAAATCCATGGCAAGACAAATATACCTAAGGCCAAAAAGTGATAGAGCTAATGTCTTACTTGAAGAGGGATCCTCTCTGCACTTCATATTGATATTCTCAGTAGCATTTAATACATGCGTTGTAAGTACTAGTCGGGTAGTTAGGGAATGCTTTGGATGAGCACTGTCCTTGTTATCTTTTAAAGGAAATTAAGAAAATAAAACGTCAATATTAGTTTTAAAAACAATTTCAGTTAGTATTTCACTATTCAAACATTACATGATGGGAACAGTTCTTTAAAATGATATATATGTTTATTAATTGTGAGGAAAGCATCATTAACATTCCCTAGTTGCCACATGGATTTCCAAATGTCATCAGTAACAAAATAAAACTCTGAAACTATAGCCATTATTTTCAATATGTAAATAAATAAATGTGGCAATATTTTTAATATCTCCATACAAAAGTTTTAAAAGGTTTTAAATTTTTATGTTGAATGGTCCCATTTAAGTTGGGGTTCTGAACATATTTTAAATGTAACAACTTTAACTTGTCATATGCTTTGAAGCAGAACTAACTTCTTGTTACATGCTTTGGAGCAGAACTCCTTGGTAGGGCTTTCCACAATGATGAAAATGTTCTAAATCTGTGCTGTTCAATATGGCAGCCATTAGCCTCCTGTGACTACTGAGTACATGGAATGTGGCTAGTGCCAATGAAAAACTGATTTTTTATTTTATTCAACTTTAACTTAAACAGTCATACCTAGCTGGCAGCTACTGTATTAGTATAGCTTTAAGAGTTTCTTTGATGGATTGGGCAAAACCTTTCCATCTTTATGTGATAAAATGAGAGAAAGATTTACAATTTTCCGCAGAAATAATTCGATCACTAGTTCCCTTTCTTATGCTTGAGAATATTTAATGGTAGAGATAGTAGATAAAATGGGTTTGCATTTTGATTGAGGGTATGTGAAGCTCCCTAATTACAGGACAACTGTATTTTTAGTCTGTGACTGAGGGGCACTCAGCAGAGAGACACCACATGGTGGATTCTAAGCACAGTTAAAGGTAGTGTAAAACTATAGTGGATATATTTTATCACATGTCTTGATTATTCACAGACTAGGGTTAGCAACAAGTATAAAATATACAAGTCTTTTCAAGATTAAACTCTTTAAAATTTTCAAAATATTTTCTAAGAAAATTCATTTACACTGATATTATATATTAAAGCACTTGGTATTACCATTTAAGAGAGCCAGTAACTTTAGAACTAGCAATACTCCTAGAAATGATACAGTTCAACAGGCTATTTTTCAGATAAGGAAAAATTGTCATGGTCATACAATTATGGACAGAGCCAGGACTGGAACCTTAGAGCTCTTGATTCCTATTCAGTGTATATGTGGATTTATTACCATTCCTCTTATACTGGTTTTTATAACGAGCAACCTTATCTTTAACTCGTCTAGCCAAATTACAAATGAATCAAAATTATAGAATTCATTACCTTTAGCATTTGAACATTTTGATATGGTGATTTCTTTGTCTTTCATGAAAGCTTCCTTTTTCTTCCTTCCAAGAAACATGTTCCTCTGTGGAACGTAACAGTCACCTCCTATGACAAAACCTTTCTGTCAGTGGCAATGATGGCAGAAAGTGATACAAACTACCTTTCAATACAGGAATATTTTCTACAACACCCCGTTTGTCCACCTTTGTTTGGACACTTCTCTGTGATACCATACCTGTCTCCATACATTTATATGTTTAGATTAATATATGTGGATCTATATATATGTATATGAATACACAGTATGTAAACTTACATATACATAATTGCAAGAAAATTCACAGAGTCAACAAAGTTTTCCTTAATTTATAATCATCTTTAGTCCCACCCTTTAGAGATACTCAAAGTAAATGTAATTTATCTTCCATATAAAATCTTCAGAACTCTTAAAGCAGTTTTCATGTTTCCCCAAGGTCTTCTATTTTCCAGGATAAATATTCATAGTTGCTTTAAATATTACATACAAAATTCCAAATTCCTTTACCGTACAAGTGACCTTTTCTTAGCATAAAATTTTATGTCAGCCGGACGCGGTGGCTCACGCCAGTAATCCCAGCACTTTGGGAAGCCGAGGAGGGTGGATCATGAGGTCAAGAGATCGAGACCATCCTGGTCAACATGGTGAAACCCCGTCTCTACTATAAATACAAAAAATTAGCTGGGCATGGTGGCGCGTGCCTGTAATCCCAGCTACTCAGGAGGCTGAGGCAGGAGAATTGCCTGAACCCAGGAGGCGGAAGTTACGGTGAGCCGAGATCGTGCCATTGCACTCCAGCCTGGGTAACAAGAGCGAAACTCCGTCTCAAAAGGAAAAAAAAAAAAAAAAAGTGTATATATATATGTGTGTGTGTGTGTGTGTGTGTGTGTGTGTGTCAAATAACCTTATTTAAAAATGACACCCAAATGTGAACTAAGTTGTGGAGAAATCAGCGAAACTAGTATAATAATATTTGCCATTCATGGAGTAATTTTCTAGGTATCAGACCCGCTACTGAGAACTTTAAATCTCATTTAATTATCTTTCCATACTACTTCTAATAATCCAATGTGAGTTTACCGTCTAGTGAAAACTCCTAAATTGTTGTGAAACATTTGGCCAAAACACCCACTATATCTTCCCCTCACAAACTCCATCATGTTGGGTTTCCCCAACTCAAAGAAAAGCCACCATTTAATGTTGTGTAACTAAATGTAAGAAGGTATGCTTCTTATTGTTTGAGATTACACTGTAAGATATGGTTAATTGTTCCAAGAAATTAACTTTCAATTAACTGTAAATTTTATAAATATGTCTACATTCACCCAGTCATTCAATGCATTTAAACATATCATCATTTATTCTGCAAGTATTTACTGAGTACACATAATGTGCCAGGCATTCTACTACAGATATTTATCTATAGCGATTGATTATATACAGTTCCTGGCCTCAAGGAGCTTACACAAAAACAGTGATGAAAACGTTAAAAAAAAAAAATTTGGTTTCTGCCATGACAAAAATGGCTTTTATCAGAATAACTTTCATCCCAAAATCAATTATGAAATGCCAAAACACATTGATTGGAAAACAACCCAACGCATGCTCGTGTCATCCCTGAGAGCAATGGAGGGACACAGAGTCAATTGTACGTTCACATTCACCCTGGTTTTCTTCCCTGAAGGTGTTACACTCCACACTCACTACAGATTTCTCACTGAAAGCATGTCTAGTTCATCATGTAAGGAAATAACAAGCAGAAAGTGACACCAAGGAGGTAAAAAAGAGCCAAAAGTCTGGGACTGTCTAATTGGCTTGAACTTGAGGGGGGAAATGAAAAAGGAAGAACAACAAAGAAGTTCCCCTGAAATAGGCATAAAACTAAAACTCCCTTTAGGTCATTACCCGACTCCCACATTTTTCATGCACACAATGGAACCCTAGGATTTCAGCAAAACAGCATCTGGGAGGTTAAAAACTGGTCAGAGATTTCAGCATCTACATACAGCTCGGGAGGTAAAATTTGGCACAGAAGCCTCACCAGAGTAGAGATATCTTGGTGAACACCCCATGTCTCAGTTGATAACCCAGTAAAGCAATGCTGTAGGGGTGAGGGTCATATCCTAGGAATGAGGACTATACCTTCAAAGAAATGAAAATTAACGTATCACCCCTAATAAAGCCCAAAACCAGTCCTTCACAGAATTAAGGTGGCCAGCTGATAGTCTAGCTGCCTGCCAGAAGGAAAGTTTCTTTCTTAAAAAACAACATCATTCATACACCATGTAATTTTTATCTATAATGTTCAGTAGCAAATAAAATATCAGAAGGGCATAGTAAGACAGAACAAATGAGCAAAAACCTGAGGAAAATGAGAGATATCCCAGTGTTATCAAACAAGAAGTTGGAAAAAATAACAGAAACATTATCAAAAGAGAGAACTGATAGAGAATTTAAGTAGAAAATCAATAAAAAGGTCAAACAAATTTAGAATTTAAAATATGGATTGAAGAGCAGAGAGGAAGAGAATTAGTGAACAGGACAGTAGGTTGGCAGAAAGTATCCAGATTTACCTAGAGAAATCAATAAGAGAAAAAACACATTTAAGATGGACTAGAGACTTAAAAACGCACCAGACAAAAGAGAAAGTCAAAATGGCCAATGAGTTTATGAAAAGGTGCTCAACATTATGAGTCATCAGGGAAATACAAATTAAAACTACAAAGATGTGCCACTAGCCCCCCACCAGAAAGGCTAAAGTTAAAGGACTGAAAATTCTCATTGTGGGTTAGGATACAGAGCAAGCTTATCTCAAAGAAAAGGAGGGCTTATGGCCTTTAGAAGACATGTGCAAGAAGGAATGTTAACAATAGTCCCACACTGGAAATATTGTTCATCATAATCTCAGTATCGATACTCATGGTGCTTTCGTGTGTTGTTTTTTGTTTGTTTATTTGTTTACAAACGTATAAAGAGTGGTGAAAACTTTGAGTTGTTAGACCCACACATTTCTAGCTGAGGTCTAACAATGCTCATTTCAGTTCATACAGAGATGACCAGAGAATGGCTGGAGACAGGAGGGGGCAGCACAGCACAGTGCAAGAAGCTCTGACTCTGGGGAGAGGTGGAAGGGATCTGAATCCAAGTTCTGAGGCTTGTCGGTGGGGGAACCTCAGGAGAGTCACTTAACACTTCTTAACTTTGTTTTCTCTTTTGTAATATAAAGAAAACAATATACCAGGATGAGTAATTTCTACGATTTAAGATTATAATCTCTGTGAGATGTATGTATATGTGTGTGTGTACGTATTTCCCCAAGGAGCAATGATTCAGTGTTTGCTAATTCAGGGTTCATGTCAGCTTTATGGAACGTAGCTACCAGGAATAACAAGAATCAATCGTGTGTGGGTTTGTGTGTGTATCAACTGTGTGTATATGTATAGACTATATACAGAGAAGAAATGCCCATGTTTTCATATATACATACATATATATAGTATACATCTTATATATAGATATGTGTGTATATATGTGGCATATATCTATCTGTCTGTAGATATTTACAGCAATATAAAAAGGCTACTGCTACAATCAACAGCATGGTCAGTCTCATAAAAAGAGCATTAAGTAAAAGAATCCAAACTAAAAGAGTTCAAACTGCATAATTCCAGTTATATAAATGTCAAAAAGTGCAAAATTAGCCTATAGTAAGAGTGAGCAGGGTAGTGGTTACCATTGGGAGAAGACTACTGACTTGGAGGGAAGGAGCCATCTGGAGTACCATAAATGTGGTTATATTGATACATACACACGTAAAATTTTAACAAGCTATTCACTCCAGATCTGTGAACTTTATTAAAGTGTATAACACATTAAAATAAAACTAAGAAAATACCTCAAGTATTTTTCTTGAAATTGAACACTAACTCATTAATTATAATTTCAATTTTTGATCACCTTCATTTCAAAGATGTCTTATGAATACAGGGGTCTGAATATGTTTAGATATATCTATCATATACATATACCCAGAAGATTCTTTTATCTAGTGACACAGAGAACAGTATGATGCCTGGAAAATCAATAAGCCTAACTATGCCAGAATCTAGAATGCCAGATGATGGAATTCTTGTAACATCCTTTTGGTATGGTTGTTCAACCAGTTTATGATAGTAATTTATAACGATATTACAGTAATAAACTGGTTGAACAACCACACCAAAAGGATGGTAGATAGACTAATGACTGTATAATGACATTCTCACATTTTCTAACACCCAACAAAGTAGGGAATATATTACTAATGTCACAATGTGAAGGAAAGTTTACTTTTATATGAAGTCATTAGTTTATCAATGGTTGAAAATAACTTTTGATTAACCAGAAGGCAATTGGATTTAATAATATTTCAACAAAATGTCCAATTAGAATTGCTCAGGTTAAGTGGATCCCACTTATACAGGTTATATAGACAGTGGGAACTCCGATGGGAGAAACTAGCAGTGTTTCTAATTTGCAGCTAAACTGATTACTTCAAGGCAACTAAACAATGCCAGCTAGACTAAAATGCTGCAGATATAAGAAGAAAGAATCAAATTACTTTAGCACCAGAAGAAAAAAGAAAAAAGCATACACAGAAGAAAATGGCTGACACCAGGACAGCAGAAAGTATCACCAATATGCCTAAGATATACTGGTCCTTACTGACACCTGCTCTCAACTCCCTTCCTGATCTTCATGCACATTGTTCCCACCAGTCACACCTTTCAATCTCCCCACAAACTCTCTCTATATTTTTAAAACAAATGCCTGGAATTTTCAGTCAAAGGATTGATTTTCCAACATGTTTATGCTAAAAAGCAGTTCCAAAATATTTAAGCTATAATACACAGTTAGAATGTGATGTGTTGGCACACATGATATATATTTGAATACAGCTGCTTTAAAGCAGACTTACTCAAATGACTTATTAAGTGCCTCTTTCATTTACAGCTCTGTTATAGTATATTACAGCACATACATGACACCTAAATTCATTACAGTCTGGAGTCGAACCTACACACACACACACACACACACACACACACACACAGGCACACACACATCAGGTTTCTCATTAAAATATGGAAAATGGAATGTCTTACACACTGAACACAAATTCACGCAAGGTATTTGGTAGACATTTTAGTCTCTGAAAGCATCTGATTTTGTAATGTACCTCCAACTCCCTGTGTTAACCATGACATGGTCAAAAAAAGAAAAATTAGTTGTAAAAGATAAAATTCAGACATTTATTATGTGGTGATAGATTCAGTCAATCAGTAATAAATTAACTCACCTCCATTTTCAGAAGCAGCAATGTCAGTCCCTGGTTTCCTTTGCAATGATGTTTTTATTTCATCTTGTCTTTCATATTGGCTAAATTTTGTCGGAACTGTAAGACTATCTCCTAGAAATAAGAAGAAGAAAAAGTCACTCCAGAAATTATTAGATGCTTAAATAAGAAATTTATGGTAGAATTCATGATGAAAGTAAAAAAGCTTTCAAGTTAATGCGAGTGTTGTTTGAACAGTGATCTATTAAACAATAAATTAATAAATATATGAGTTTTAAATTCTGTAATTGTCAACAAAGAAGTGAGTATATTCTCCTATTTGGATTATTTATTCAATGGCAATTAAAAAATTTAAGCTATCTAACACTATTGTATGTATTTAGTCAACACTAAACATATGGATATGTTTCTCATATACTGAATTTTGTAATATTGCTTTTGATTTTATCTGTTCACCATGAACAATCAGATAAAATGTATTAACACTACAAAATGCTAATTACACTGATAAATAATACTCTCGGCTTTCCTCATGCACTTCTAGATAATTTTATTCTAAAATAAACAGAAGCAGAATAAAAGAGACATGACAACCTAATGCAATGTGTGATTATGGATTGAATCCTAGACCAGGGGATAACATTAATTTTACTATAAAGAACATTAATGGTATAATTGGTAAAATTTATGGGAAAAGAAGGTTGTGAATGATATTGTTTTCAGTGGTAATTTTCTGATTTTTACATTTATACTACAGTTACGTAAAAGCAAAGCGATATCATTTCTATAACTTATTCTCTTAAACAGTTCAGAAAATTATAATTGTATATTTAGAGAGAGTGAAAATTCAAATATGGTAAAAGATAAAATTCAGACATTTATTATGTGGTGATAGATTCAGTCAATCAGTAATATATTAACTCACCTCCATTTTCAGAAGCAGCAATGTCAGTCCCTGGTTTCCTTTGCAATGATGTTTTTATTTCATCTTGTCTTTCATATTGGCTAAATTTTGTCGGAACTGTAAGACTATCTTCTAGAAATAAGAAGAAGAAAAAGTCACTCCAGAAATTATTAGATGCTTAAATAAGAAATTTATGGTAGAATTCATGATGAAAGTAAAAAAGCTTTCAAGTTAATGCGAGTGTTGTTTGAACAGTGATCTAATAAACAATAAATTAATAAATATATGAGTTTTAAATTCTGTAATTGTCAACAAAGAAGTGAGTATAGGCCGGGCGCGGTGGCTCAAGCCTGTAATCCCAGCACTTTGGGAGGCCGAGGCGGGTGGATCACGAGGTCAGGAGATCAAGACCATCCTGGTCAACATGGTGAAACCCCGTCTCTACTAAAAATACAAAAATTAGCTGGGCACGGTGGCGCGTGCCTGTAATCCCAGCTACTCAGGAGGCTGAGGCAGGAGAATTCCCTGAACCCAGGAGGCGGAGGTTGCGGTGAGCCGAGATCGCGCCATTGCACTCCAACCTGGGTAACTAGAGCGAAACTCCGTCTCAAAAAAAAAAAAAAAAAAAGAAGTGAGTATATTCTCCTATTTGGATTATTTATTCAATGGCAATTAAAAAATTTAAGCTATCTAACACTATTGTATGTATTTAGTCAACACTAAACATATGGATATGTTTCTCATATACTGAATTTTGTAATATTGCTTTTGATTTTATCTGTTCACCATGAACAATCACATAAAATGTATTAACACTACAAAATGCTAATTACACTGATAAATAATACTCTCGGCTTTCCTCATGCACTTCTAGATAATTTTATTCTAAAATAAACAGAAGCAGAATAAAAGAGACATGACAACCTAATGCAATGTGTGATTATGGATTGAATCCTAGACCAGGGGATAACATTAATTTTACTATAAAGAACATTAATGGTATAATTGGTAAAATTTATGGGAAAAGAAGGTTGTGAATGATATTGTTTTCAGTGGTAATTTTCTGATTTTTACATTTATACTACAGTTATGTAAAAGCAAAGCGATATCATTTCTATAACTTATTCTCTTAAACAGTTCAGAAAATTATAATTGTATATTTAGAGAGAGTGAAAATTGAAATATGGTAAAATGCTAATATTTGAAGGAAATCTAGGTGAAGGGTATATAGGAATTAACTGAAGCTATTTAAAAATAAAAGCCTTGAAAGCATAATACAAAGCAAAAGTACATACAATAGTCTTCATAATATGCCATCTTTTTTTTTTTTTTTTTTTTTTTTTTTTTTTTGAGACAGAGTTTCGCTCTTGTTACCCAGGCTGGAGTGCAATGGCGGGATCTCGGCTCACCGCAACCTCCGCCTCCTGGGTTCAGGCAATTCTCCTGCCTCAGCCTCCTGAGTAGCTGGGATTACAGGCACGGGCCACTATGCCCAGCTAATTTTTTGTATTTTTAGTAGAGACGGGGTTTCACCATGTTGACCAGGATGGTCTTGATCTCTTGACCTCGTGGTCCACCCGCCTCGGCCTCCCAAAGTGCTGGGATTACAGGCTTGAGCCACTGCGCCCGGTCAATATGCCATCTTTAATGTTCATTGTTAACTTATTTTTTTCTTTTGTTTTTATTTCCTTCTGTTTTTTCTCCTCTGAGTAGTGCAGCCTTGCAATCTGTCCTTCCCTATATGGCTCCCAAGTCTTGCAGACTCTTCTCCATCTGATGGTGTGTTGCTGCCACCTACCGCCGCACGTTTGAATAGTTCGCTACAAACAGACTTGCACAGGATCTTGTGGATGTTCATCCACAATAAATCAGATTCTCCAAAAGTAAGCGCCATAAAACACAGAGACGTTGATTTGTCCTCCAGCACGGACCCTGAAATAGCCTTGTCCACAGAAGACTCTCATTCAATGACCAAATAATCTTTGTCCTGCCGCTAGCGTCATTCTGTGATCTCTTCTTCTTGGGCTAGGCTTACTTTTCTATTCAGAAAAAAAAATCTAGACCTCTTTCACAGGGGTGATTTATCTCAAAGACAAATAAAATGGTAAAAGCAAATTATTTACAGGATTACCCCATGGAGTGTGTAGTGTCATGTGTGTTATGAAGTCTATTCATTCTGTCATTTCTCTAGGATAACATAACCCCATTAATAGCAGCTTTGGGTCATCCAATACAAACACTTTTTTCTAGCTCTCAATTACAATGTATTATTTATCACTTTATTCTTCTGTACATCATACTAAATAATTCAGTCTATCACACCAAGTATCTCTTATATATCACTATGAATGCTACCTTTTCATTTCTTACCGTTTTGCAATTCACTGCCACTTTCCAACGTCTTTTCTGACTCTTTCTCTGATATACGGGCCACACTTTTCGAGGATGAAATACCTGGAGGAGTATGAAATCTGTAGTATTCTCCTAATCGACCATAAGAAAAGTAATAGTTAGTATATTGATCACATCAAGTATTATAAAATACAAAAAATGTTTGATTTCTTACCAGATTTATGACACATCTCCACAATTGCTCTTTTTTCTTCAATTTCTTCAGGAGTCATTGTCCATAAACTAGAAGCATCTATAGGATACATTTTTAAAATTAAATTTTCCCAAAGTCAAATAATCTGAAAATTTATAAACTAGAAAGAAAAACCCCAAATACTGTTTTCATGGATAGATTATGTTTTTATATGTTTAAAGTCAATAATTTTACATACTAGTAATAGTTTCAAGTTGCTACATTTTAAGTATTAAAGAGGATCAGTCAAGAGAAAAGAAAGGACTATGTAATATGTACTTTGAAATGAGATGCTGAATGTATAGACTCAATGTTGAGATGGTGTATGTTTATTTGGAGGTTGATGTAGGCATGAGAGACATGGAGCTGCAGCACACAGAAACAGTAATAAGTAGCTCTGTGTATTCCTAAGCACAGAAACTATGGTGGCCTGTGACCCACAGAAGGACACATTCCAGCACAAAGACAGAGTGAGAGTTTATTTTTCTTCATGTTTATCTTGTATATACATACCTTCTGGCACCACTGTGCTGGGTGGACATGGGAGGCAGAGGATGAACAAAACTGCAAAAACCTGGATTCTAAACTTGTTCATACTCTTGTGAGGATGACCTAGAATAATGCAGATGACAGTGCTTTATAGATTATTAACTATTACATAGACCTCTGTAACTCAAGGATTAAATGTGAAGCTAATATATTATTAATACATATGTATATAAATAGAAACATGTGCATCAATGTGTTTTAGAAACAATTTATATAAAAAATGGAACTTATTAGTATCTCTCTATATATACTAATATATACATCTGTATATATTTAAGCATCAGATATGTCTCCCAACCATCACACAACAAAAATTTCCAATCCAAATGATCATAAATATGTTAGACATAGAACAAATTAGAACATAACGAATTAAATTTGTTTAATACAATTCAAGTAATGTTCTCAGCAAAATCTGCCTTATATATTTCATCATAAATCTCTATACTTAAACATATATGTAGAAAATGTCGCGAGGTTTCTGAATGCGCATTATAAACCTGAGAAAAGGTCTACTAACCATTTTGTTTATCTATTTCCTCTTCTTCCTCAAAATTGGTTTTTAAAACTAAAGGACCGTGGATGGGTCGTGATATATTGTCCTGAGGTTTCAAAGGTTTCTGATTCTGGGTCTGGAGTGGAATTCCTTCCAGACTTTCTTTCTGTAGTGTCATATCTGCACAGAAAATGCAACATTTTAGTCCATTAAAGATAAATGTGATGATAAGTATATTCAATAATCAATCAGTGCCCTCCTAATTAACTATATATTATTTTACAACATGTATAATAATAATGCATTAATAGATTGTGTTTCTACGCATTAGCAATGAACAAACTGAAAATGAAATGAAAAATAATCCCACTTACAATAGCATCAAAGAGGAAAAATATTTAGGAATTAATTTTAAGATGTGCAAAATTTATATTCTGAAAAGATTGTTGAAAGAAGAAAAAAATGTTGTTGAAGGAAGTTCCAGAAATGTTGAAATGGAAAAATATCCTTGTGTATGGATTGATTTGTTGTTGGTATGGCAATATTTTCCAAATTAATCTATGGGTTCAATACAACCCTTATCAAAATCCCAACAGACTTCTTTGCAAAAATTGACAAGCTGATTCTAAAATTTATATGGACATTACTACAAAACTAAAGTAATCAAGACTATCCGAACTAGCATAAAAACAAAAATAGGTCTACGTATCATTGGAATAGAATTGCAAGACCAGCAATAAACCTTTATATGAATCAATTTATGCTCAATTGGTTTTCATCAAGGGTACATAGACCATTCAATGGAGAAAGAATAGTATTTTCAACAAATGGTGCTGGGACAACTACATAGCCACATGCAAAGTAATTAAGGTGCACAACTTCATCACATTATAAACAAAAATTAATGCAAAGTAGATCTAAGAACAAAATCCAGGAGCTGAAGCTATAAAACTCTTGGAAGAATCCTTAGGTTATACAAAGCTTTCTTAGATATGACATCAAAAGGATAAGCAATCATTGAAAAATAGCCAGCCCCCTGGCACATGGAGGTGAGCCACGAGAGCACCTGTCAACAAGGCCTAGATTTTGCTGAAAAGCAGAAAAGCAGTTCCCAGCCCTCTCGGCCAGAGAGTGAAGAGACACTCAGAACCCCAAGGTGATGCAGAAAGAATGAGTAAGATCCAGCCTGGGCAACATGGCAAAACCCTATCTCTACAAAAAATACAGAAGTTAGTCAGGTGTGATGGTGCACACCTGTAGTCCCAACCACTCAGAAGGCTGAGGTGGAAGCATCACTTGAACCCCAGAGGTTGAAGTTGCACTTAGCCAAGATCATCCCACTGCACTCTAGCCTGAGCAACAGAGCAAGACTCTGTTTCAAAACAAAACCAAAACCAAATGAGATATCACTTCATACTACAGTGATTGCAATTAGTACTTTTTTTTTTATTAAAAAGACAATAACAAGTGTTGACAAGGATGTGAAGAAACTGGAATCTTCATACATTGCAGTTGGGAATGTAAAATGTTGCAACTACTTTAGAAAACAATTTGACAGTTCCTCAAAAGGCTGAACATGGAGTCATCATAAGTCCCATCTATTCCATTTTCAGCTACATACAAAGGGGTGTAAAAATATATGTCCATATTGTACAAATGTTCATTTGTACACAAATGTTTATATCAACGTTATTTATAACAGTCAAAAAGTGGAAACAACCTAAATTTCCATTCTCTGATAAATGGATAGATAAAATGTGGCATATTCAGACAATGGAGTGCTATTAGGCTATAAAAAGTAATAGAGTACTGCTGCATGTGAGAGCATGGATGAATTTTGAAAACACACTAAGTGAAAGAAGTAATTCACAAAACAATAATGTATGATTCCATTTATATAACATAACAAAAATCTATTTGTAGAAACAAGAAGGAAATTAGTGACCGTGTAGGTTTCAGGAGTTGGGAAGAAATGAGGAGTAACTCTTAACGGGTGTGGATTTCTTTTTTGGAGTGATCCAATGTTCCAAAATGGAATATTGTTCTTTGATCCATTTTGAGTTAATTTTTGTAATGTGATGCAGTTGTGCTACTTAATTACTTTGCATGTAGCTATCTAGTTGTCTTCGCACCATTTGTTGAAAATACTATTATTTTCCCCATTGAATGGCCTATGTACTCCTGTTGGAAATCAATTGAACATAAACTGATTCATATAAAAGTTTATTTCTTGTCTTATAATCCTGTCCCAATGGCATATAGATCCATTTTTATGCCAGTGAAAATAGTCTTGATTACTTCAGTTTTGTGGTAACTTGTAGATTTTGAAATCAGGAAGTGTAAGTCCTCCAAATTTGGTTTCCATTTTCATCATTTTTTTCACTATTCTGGACCCCTTAAATTTCCATATAAATTTTAGAATCAGCTTCTCAGTTTCTGAAAATAAGTCCATTGGGATTTTGATAAGGTCTGCATTGAACCTATGGATCAATTTGGAGAACACTGGCATATCGACTACAAAGTCAATCTATGAACAAGCATAGCTACATTTTTCAAGGTTTTCTTTAATTTCTTTCAACAATCTTTTGTAGTTTTCAGAATACGAACTTTGCACATCTTATGTTAAGTTAATTTATCAGTATTTTTTCCTTTTCGAAGCTATTATAAGTGGGATTTTTTCATTTTATTTTCAGTTTGTCCATTGCTACTGTAAAGAGACACAATCCATTACTGTATATTATTATTGCACCCTGCAAAGTTGCTAAACTTATTTTTAATAATTTTTAGATTTGCAGAATTTTTAAATAAAAGATCATGCTGTATCCAAATAGAGACAATGTTGCATCTTTCTTTCCAATCCGGAAGCCTTTTAACTGATTATATTGCAACAATTCCCTGTCTTGACTATAAATGATAATGATGAGCATCCTTGTCTTTTTCCCGATCTTAGGGGTAAGCTTTCAGTATTTCAGCGAGTACGATGTCAGCTGTGGATTTTAAGTTTTTTTCTGTTTCTAGTTTGTGGAATATTTTGTGTAATGTATGTGTGTCAACTTTTATCAACTGCTTTTTATTCATCTGTTAAGATGATCGTGTGTCTTTTACTCTTTATTATATTATCATGGTTTATTATTATTATTATTATTAAGGAAATTTATTTTGGGAAGTTAAATTAACCTTGTTTCTGGGTTAATCTCACTTGGTTATGGAATATAATCCCATTTTAAAGCTGTCAGATTTAGTGTAATTGAATTTTGTTGAGTATTTTTCAGTGACTGTATTCATAGAAAAAGCTGGGTCTGTAGTTTTCTTGTAATGTCTACGAACATCTCGTAGACATGAGTTGGAAAGCATTCCTTCATCTTTTGCATTTTTGAAAGAATTTGTGACAAATTGGTACTAATTCTTCTTTAAATTTTTGTTATAATTCAATATTGAAGCCATCTGAGCCCGATTTTAATTGTGGCAATGTTTTTAAATACTTAATCAATCTCTTTATTCCTATAGAGGTATTCAAATATTTTCCTTTTTTCTAGAGTCAGTGTTGGTAGTTTGTGTCTTCTAGAAAGGTTTCTATTTTATCTAAGTTATCTAATTTGTTGAAATATAGTTGTCCACAGTATTGCCTTTTAATTCTTTTTATTTTCATAGTATTAGGAGTGATGTCTCATCTTTCATTCCTGATTTTAGTCATTTCAGCCTATCTCTCCTTTTCTTGGTCAGTCAAGTTAAAGATTTTTAATTTTCCTGATTTTATCAAAGAACCAACTTTTGCTTTCCCTGACTTTCTCTATTGGTTTTCTTTATTTATATTCTCTAGTTCATTAATTTCTGCTTTAGTTTTTATTATATGCTTCATTCTATTTGCTTTGGGTTTAATTTGCTCTTCTTTTCCAGTGTCTTAAGGTATAAGGCTAGGTTATCGATTTGAGATTTTTTTAAAATATATAGGAATCTACAACTTATAAATATTCTCCTAAGCACTGCTTTACTTACCTGCCATGAGTTTTGGTATGCTTTGTTTTACTTTTATTAAACACAAAGTATTGACTAATTGCCCTTGTAATTTTCTTGTGATATCTTGGTTATTTACATGTGTATTATTTAATTTCCACATATTGATGATTTTCGCAATTTTTTTCTCTCTACATTTGAAACCATTATATTCAGAAAACATACACTGCACAATTTCCATCATTTTAAATTTATCTGGGTTTCTCTTATCACCTAGACTGTGATCTATACTGGAAAATATTTCTAGTGCACTAGAGAAAAACATCTATTTCACAACTGTTAAATGGAATGTTTTGCTGAAGTATCTTAGGTCTAGTTCCTTTACAGTTGTCCAAATCTTTTATTTTCTTGTTTACAATTGTTTGCATGGTATATATTTTCTATTCTTTTAGTTTCAGCTAATTGTTTCTGTTGAATTTAAAAGAGTGTTTTCTGTAGACAGCATATAGTTTTATCTTCATTTTTATTCTCACAATCTCTGCCTTTTGATTACATTTTTTAATCCATTCACAATTAATGTTATTGATATAGTTGGATTCAGGTACACGATTTTACCTTGTTTTCTATATGTCTAATGTCTTTGTTGTTCTGCTGTTTCTCTTTCTTTTACACTGATGAATATTTTCTAGTATAATATTTAATTCCTTTAATCATTCCTCATTTTTCATAGTATTTTTTCATTTGCTCTATGGCTTACTAAATATTTCTGAACATCAAAATCTATTTCATATTTATACTAATTGAATTCCAGTGATATATAAGAGGTTTCTCCTATATAGGTCTATTCCCACTTCCTCCTTTCTGTGCTATTATTGTTACATACGTCACATTTCTATGCATGACAAACCCAATAACACATTGTTATATTTATTAATTAAGATAATTGTATGTCTTTAAGGAGATGAGAGGAAAAAAGGTAAAGTATGTTTCTATAGTTTGTTCTATAAATAGAGACTAATCATGTTTTTATTTATAATTTCTAATTCTTTTCACCTGTTCCTATGGATTTGTGTTACTATCTGGTGTCATTTCTTTGCCATCATACAGTTTTGCTTCCATCTGCCTCCTTTGTGTGACTATTGTTGAATATATTACATTTCTAAGTATTACTGGCTTAAAAAATATAATTTTATATATTGTTTTACAAACTTTTAAAACAGAGTATAGAAGGAAGAGAAATAGGCCCTTATGATAGTTTTATAGTTACACAACTACCTTGATCAGCATACTTTGTTTCTTCATGTGGATTTGAAATACTGACTCAGGTCACTTGCTTTCCACCTGAAAATTCTACTTTAGTATTTAAGGTATGCATACTGGCAACAACAAATTCTCTGTTTTTGTTTTCTGGAAATGTTTTCATTTTGCCTTTAATTTTGAAATACAGCATTTAAAACTAGTTTTCTGGACAAAGATTCTTGGTTGACCCTTTTTTTTCTTTTGGCCTACAGTGAAAACTGCCTATATTGTTTCTGACGATAAGGTAGCTGTTAATCATACTGTGGTTCTATTTTATGTAACAAAACATTTTTATCTTGTTGTTTTCCAGAATTTGCCTTTATCACTGGTATTTATCATATTTAACATGATGTGTCTGGATGCAGATATATTTGTGTATATCCAACTTAGAGTTTGTTGAGCTTCTTGTATATGCACATTAACTTTTAACCAAATTTGAGGAATTTCAGCCATTAGTTTTTCCTTCCTTACATTTTGGTAAAATGCCTCATATTTCTCTTAGGCTCTGTTCATCTTTCTTTCATTTTCTCTTGGTTTTTCGGATTGCATAATTTCTGTTAATTTATATTCAAATTTACTGGTTCTTTCTCTTGCAGTTCTCTAATCTACCCTTGAGCCCTTATACTATATTTTTCCATTTCAGTTATTGTGTGCTCAACGCCAAAATTTCAGTTCGTTAGGGTTTTTTCATGGTTTTTACCCATTGATAGTCTCTACTTGTTAAAATGTTCAATGAGCATTGTCTGCTCATGAACGCTTTTCAAAGAAGACATATACACAGGCAACAAGCATATGAAAACATGCTCAACATCACTAATCATTGGAGAAATGCAACGCAAAGCCACAATGAGATACTATCTCACACTAATCAGAATGGCTACTATTAAAAACCAAAAAATAACAGATGCTGGCAAGGCTGCAGAAAAAAGGCAATGTTTATACACTACTGGTCAGAATGTAAATCAGTTCAGCCATTGTGGAGAGCAGTTTGGCAATTTCTCGAAGAACTTAAAACAGAAATACAATTTGAACCAGCAATTCCGTTATTGGGTATATACAGTCTACTGTGAAGACACATGCATGCGTATGTTCATCAAAGCGCTATTCACAATAGCAAAGACACAGAGTCAACCTAAAGGCCCATCGATGGTAGGCCGGATAAAGAAAATGAGGCATATATCCACTATGAAATACTACACAACCATAAAAAAGAATGAGATCATGTCCTTGGCAGCAACACGAATGGAGCTGGAGGCCATTTTCCTAAGGGAACTGACACAGGAATCGAAAACCAACATTGCACCTTCTCACTTACAAGTAGGAGCTAAACATTGAGTACACATGGACACAAAGAAGGGAAGAACGGCCACTGGAGCCTATTCAAGTGCGGAAGATGAGAGGAGGGTAAAGATTGAAAACTACCTATCAAGTACTATGCTTATGACCTAGGTGACAAAATAATACATACATCAAACCCCAGGACATGCAGTTTATCTTTGGAACAAACCTGTATAAACCAACCTGTACCCCTGAAGCCAAAATAAAAGTTGAAAAAAAAATCGATGCACAGTTGAACATCACATTCCTCTCACAGGAGGCATTCTATTGCCTCCTGTGTTTCTATAAGTGAATTACACATTTCTGTTTTTTTGCATGTATCATAATCTTTTACTGAAAACTCAACATTTGTGACAATGATCTCTCGCCTTAACCTGAAGCTTGTTGCTGTTTGCTTTTTAATTTTTGAGTGACTTTGTTGAAATACTTGAGTAAAATCTATTTTCTCCCACAATATGCAGCCTCTGTTGTCATTCCTCAGAGGATGTAGCCTTGGCATGTCCACAGTAAACAGGGATAACAAGGGCTTTAGCAGGGTTCATTTTGCCCCTTGCCCTATTTTCTCCGCTAAGTTGTCCACCTCTACTGGTATCACACTGAGATATTAGCTTCCATACATTGCTAGCTTAATGCTCTGTTGTGTCATCAATGTATAGGGCATAAATTGCTCCACGGTTTAACCTGAGCAAATTCTGACTCCTTCAGAGAGCTAAGCTTGGAGGCCAATCTTCCAAGTTTGTTCCGATCCCAAAAGAGCTATTTTTAATTGTCTCTTTACCAGGTTGTCTTTGGTAAACTTCTAGCTGGTTTGCAGTTTAGTTTGCTCCTCTCTCAGAGAGACTAGCCTCCTCTTAATTACTTATCTCGAATCACCACTGTTTTCAGAGCATCCATAATTTTAAACTTCCCCACACTATGTTCTATTTCAAATAAATTTGGTTTTTCTTTGGAGCGCTTCAGAGTTTTCTACTCTCTACCTGCACAAAATCTCAGTGCTAATGCTAAGAGCAGGGATAGTCACTAAATTCTTTTGGAGTGACACCCCTGTTTTACAATTGGGGCATGAAGCAGAGGTGCTAATTTCTGGTCTTTATGACTTGTGCCTCCTGGCATGGGACCTCCACCCATGCTCCATCTGAGGCAAAGGTAATTGGGGTCCAATGATTCCTAGTCTGCTGCATGTGAGATAGAACTTTTGCTTTATGCATGGGGCTGGTGAAAACAAGATTCAAATCTCTTGGAACTTTTGCTTTATCAAGGGGCTTAATGAAAACAAGATTCAGGCCTGAAAAATAGAGCTCTAGCAACATGGAGTTGGGAACTGGGGAGGATAAGAAACGTTAGCAGCTTTCTTCCCCCCCCAGACACATACTATAGTTCTTGACTAGAATCTAGACATAGAAAGAGCTCTATGTTCTTGGCTCCATCCATTCAGAGTAGAGCTTCCGTCACACTAAACTGAGAGGTGGTGAAAGGAGTGGGTCGTGGTTCCAATACAACAGACTTACCATTTCTACTGGCTTTAATTAAGATTATCGTTCTTGTATTTTTAAAGTAGATGATAAGTATCAAATAATTATAAGATGTCATTAGACAAATTCATAATAAGAATGAGAAAACTTTTACCTTTAACGTCAGTATTGAAACAATGTTGAAAATTACACCCTTTGCAACTATTTAAACTTATCATTTGAAAGTTTAATGAAAAACGTCTTAGTGGATATTTCCTCACAAATAAAGACCATTGTTCATCACACCTTTCTATTACATGTGTTTAAATACACATCAGAGAGAGAAAGAGATACGATGGGAAAGAGCACATTTAGTTAACAGAAACTACACAATTAGAAATATGGAATAAATCATTCAAGTAACCAAGTAATGCAGTAAAACTTCAGACACTGGTAAGTTTACCTCTCTGCAATGATTAAAACAAAAGTGTGCTGAATTTGACAGATATTATTATATCTTTGTTAATTAGAGTAAATTTCCTATGAGATCACAAATACCAATGGTCTTTGCATTTTAAGAAACTACTATAATGCACTTTCCATGAATTTATACATAGATAATTTTTGTCACCTTGATTTTTCTACCCAAAGCATAGCTTCATGTCACTAAGATCAACTTTGATGTGATCACATGTATTTCACATAACTCTTTTGAAAACTATATTTTTAAAAAATATTATATAGTAATTATTATTTTGGCTTGTTCTTTAACATATATTTTTTGCTCTCATTTTAGGTCAAGTATATCAGGGCATTTTTTAGGGAATCACCTTTTTCCCATTTTCAATCTACTTAATGTGAGTAACGACGACCCCCGGGACCCAAAGATTAGCTAATCCCCCAGCCTGAACAACTATTAAGGATGAGCATGATTTCTACATCGTTAGATGAGGTTCAATACTCAGGCTTTAGCTGAATAAGAAAGACTTATTTCTTCTGATGTTAATTGAGAATGATGATGCTAATGAAAAGACTGATTACTCACTCTTTGCCAAGAATTCTAAACTATTGAGTATTTATCTGTTAAACGTCTAAAACCCAGTGACAGATACTATTACTATCTCTACATACAGATGAAGAAATTGGCCCACAGAGATATTAAGTTGTCCATGTTTATAGTGGCAAACATGTGGTAGGTTGATGTTTCAAGCTAATCTGAGCTAGAGCTACTATTCTTAATCTAAGCCAATTCTGCTCCAAAACCTAGGTCTGGAGCTTCTGGAGTAACTGCAGTATATAGAGAGGGAGAGAGGGACAACTGGCTAAGAGCCAAGAGTTGGTGAAGGAAATATGGATCCAGCCAGGTCTGGGGTCAGCTCTGTCCCTAATCTCTTCAATTATATTAGCCAAGAATTCCAGTTTTCCCATGAATAAAATTGAGTTGGGTTTCTCTCCTTAAAACCAGTAATGTACTGGAGTGGGCTCAGATAAGCATGTGAGAACTGAGAAATTTTCAGGAATTTTGCAAGTGTACTGATGTCACATTTATAGCTTGAAATTGGCTGTAGAGAAACTGCTTTACGCTAATTGTCAAATGTGAAAAACCAGAGCGATTTTGTTTTGGATTTTTTCCAGTTGGTTTTTCTGGGGGAGGGGAGCAAGGTGGGGAAAAGAGCCAGTTGCTAAAACATTTAGCACTACTCCATCGTTTATGACCAAGACAGTCTCTACAAGTACTTACAATAGACTATCATATCACATCATATCATGCCAGGGCATTTCATTCATGAACATCTACTTTACATGCTTTCTCAATTTTCAAAACAATTTCTGTTTTTTAAAAACAGATGTCATAAACATTATCATCATAATGCAGTATTTCCTACTCCTATAAATACTTCCATAGCTAGAACACACATGCAATACAAAACAAGTAGGTTAAAAGAAACTTTTGTATAAACAAATTATTTATAACCAAACAAGTTGTTTTTATTTAGATTCACTAGGAATTGGGCACTGTCCTTCTCTTGTCCTTCAAAGAGTACAAGAAATGCTAACTTTTGTAAAATTCACAGAGCGGAGGTTCTTCACAAAGCATTTTTCTTCCCCTTTCACTAGTTCTTTAAGGGCACCCGCATGGAATTGTTTGCTTAGGGCATTAGGGCAAATCTATACAATGCTTGTGTAGATTTTACAATAACTAATTGATCTTTGTAGTATTTTTGCAAAAAAAAATATTTTAATCTAAACGTAATTAGGAGGAAACAAATGAACCAATCACCTTAGAAGATATCCTACAAAACAACTGGCTTGAACTCTTAAAATTTATATGACATGGGGCATGTGCAGTGGTTCATGCCTGTAATCCTAGCACTTTAGGAGGCCAAGGTGAGAGAATTGCTTGATCCCAGGAGTTTGAGACCAGCCTAGATAACATGGTGAGATCCCATCTCTACCAAAAATTACAAAATTAGTTGGTCATTGTGGCATGAGCCTGTGGTCCCAGTTACTCAGGAGGCTGAGGTGAGAGGGTCACTTGGGCCCAGGATGTCAAGGATGCAGTAAGCTGTGTTCACACCACTGCACTCCAGCCTGGGCAACAGAGCAAGATTCTGTCTTTAAAAAGACACATGTATAGGACAAGGAAGGAAAAAAAATCCTGGGAAATTTTTAAAGAGATATAAGATTTTTAAAAAGAGATTAAATAGAGACATGACAACCAATTGCAATGAATGATGCTTAATTGGAAATTGGATGAGAAAAAAAACCAACAATTTTACGGCTGTCGTACCCAACGTTTGGTCCCAAGAACCTACGAGCTTATTTTAAATTCAGAACCTCAGCCTCCAACCCATATATACCGAATTAGACTACAATTTAAACAACATTGTCAGGTGATTTTTGTGCATACTACATTTTGTGGAAACATTGCTATTACAAGCATTATCAGACAAGTAGAAAATTTTGATACAGATTGAATATTAGACATGGTTGATTCTATCAATTCTATCAACATTGATAGAATTCTCTATATATGATAGTCATGTGTGATTATATCGGAGAATGCCCTTGAACTTAGAAGGTACATGCTGAAGTATTTAGCAATGAAGTGTGAGAATATTGGCAACTAACTCCCAAATGGTTCCAAAAAACAAAAATAAAGAAATACGTATTTGTACATTTTATGCAGATATATAAATACAATCAAGGAAAAAGAGAAAGTAAACATGACAAAATGTTAATTGGTGAATATAGGTGAAGAACGCATGGCTGTTCACTGAACTATTCTTGTAAATTAAAGAATAGTAAACTATCTTGTAAGTTAAAAAATGTCTCAGAAAGTTGGGGAGGAAACAAAAGTATAATGAAGCATCAGTTTCACTGGTGGTCTAAGTGGTGACTGAGAACTGTTTTGGTTTTTGGTGGTTGTTGTTTTAAGCTCACCAGTTAATTCTAATGTGGAGCCAGAATCGAGAGCATGGGGGTGAGACAAACATCAGATGGGGTACCTGGGCTTCTGAGCTTCATGTAATGTAAGGGAACATGTTTCAGAAAAGAGGGAAATATATATTGAGAAAGAGAAAAGAAACCTTATTTAATGGAAGTACACATAACTCAGAAGTGCTATAATATCTCACTCTATACTGTAAATTAAAAGGGAAAGGGAGTCTTCTACTAAATATGAAGAACTTTAATAGCTTTGAAAAGAAGTCTATGGGGTAGGATGGGATAGAATTAGGCCCTCAGAAGGCAGAAGCCAGATCAGGAGGTCTGATGCATGGTCATTCAAATGACAAAAAGCACTGGAGTATACTTTAAATGTCATGTCTAATTTTTTTGTGAGACGCTTTTAGAGTCAGACAGAACTATGTTTAAAGTCAGAAACTGCCACTTATGAGAAGTTTTATATTGCCTAAGATATTTGGCCTCTACACCTCATTTTCTTTATCTGTTAAGCCAGGAGACTATACCTATTTGGCCAGTTTTTATGATGATTAAATAAAATTAGGCATGAAAAGTGCTCAGTATAGCACTGCCATATGGAGCAGGCTTAACAGATTATTCTAGCCCTAACACTGGGTATGTGATTTTCTTATTTCTTATACCTCCACTTCGTTTTTTAAAAGCCGTAATGAAACTGCAAGTTTACACGGTCCTATAAAGCAAGTTGTGGAGGTCTTAAACATGACTGACAAATGTTAAGCCTGAAGAACGAATATTTGAGTTCCTGCTTTTATTTTTTTGTAGGTTTGGATACTCTTTGGTCCTTGGATGAGAATGGATGCAGTATGTAGTCAGGATAAAGAATCTCCCAACCAACACAAATTATCCCAGGGGCTACCATTCGGTGTGCTGTGGCATTTCCTTAAGCCCTCTCTTTCTTCCCCAGAGACGAAAGAACTAAGTTGAAGAACTTTTACCCTTATAACCATTATAAATTGTCTTCTTCTTTTCTGAAATATACACGCACGCAAATTAGCCTGTGTGTACTGACTCAAATATTCAAGTAAAATATTTATTAAACTATTTAAAAACAATTTATTCGCAAGTGGCTTTTCAAGACTTCACATAAAAGGCAGGTCATAAATACATAGGCTAGACATTCTAAAGAAAGCTGACCAAAGTTTCGTTTAAAGTGGCCAAATCAGTTGTCAAAGGCATCACTGGACACTGACTGAGAATAAATAATTATCAAGTGATTCCATTCAATTGTTCACTACAGAATAAAATGGCAACTAGCCAAGAAAAGATGAGCAATTTCCATGTTCAAGCTAGCTACTGTGTTTGGAACAAAATTTTCTTCAGCAAATTTAAGAAAAAATAAAAAACAGTTTGTCTAAGAGAGTACACTAACCTCTAATGTATACCATAGGAGAAAGAAGAAGTGCCTACCAGGCTTGCAAAGAAAACATCAATTGTACTCAGAAAATGTCTAGGGAATTCTTATGGTAAATATAAACAAAATTATGTTTTCTTAGCATTCTCAATTGGTTTAGCAGCTGTTGGCTTTTAAACTTAGAGATAATAACCAGAGGGATTATGTTGTCTTTTAAAATTCCATGGTTTAGAAACATGTAAATAAAATATCTTGGATGTCCTGTCAGCCTGTACCAGCCAATTTGTCTATGGTAGATATAGCAGAGCCTTAATGTCTTGTGTTAAGACACAGTTTAATGTATTTGCTTTGTAGCACAGCCAAAAATTCATCTAACATATTACATACTTGCTGCAATTACTGTTTGTTGCCCAGGAGAGAACTGTATAAAAACCTTTTCTGGTAAGAACGTAAAAATAGGCAAAGAGGAACACAGCAAAACAGTCGAATTAAATTACTAGTAGACATGATAACTACTAAACTCCAAGTAATTAAATGTGCATATATATCTTGACATTTTTATTTATCTTCATGTTTTCTAAAATATTCCTTGCACTTAAAAACTTATTCATTTTCAGAACTGCATAATACATTAAAACCACTTATAAATAGTTACCTGTATATATCTTCTCACGTTTTGAATAAGTTTTTGAAGAAGGAATTCGTTTTGGCCAGGCTGAACCATTATATGATGTTGATATATATTTGTCTGAGGGAAAAGAATTCAGGATTAAATATTTTAGAACTTTAAAATCATATTCCAAGGGTGTTTCAAAGTTATAAACATCTCGGGGGGAAGCTATTCTCTAAGGAATTTATTTTACCATTTCAAAGCTAAGGCATCAGGGATACAAGTGAGTTTATTAAGACAATTTAAGTTATAAGTGAACATGGTTACAGATTATTAATTGGCTGTTCAGTGCTTCAAATAAAGATAAGATACAAGAGAGTATGATATCTAAACGTAATAAAAATTTTCACTGCATGGCTTAATCATAGTTTTACATAAGTTCTGCTAGTGTCTGTTTGAGCTTTTATTTAAAAACTGTGAAACTTTGAAGGTACAGCCCAAGTCCTGTGTCCTTCCATGAAGTGACTTCCATGGTTGCACTAAGTAGCATGATGAAGTAGTGAACTCACTATCCCAGACAGCCAAAGCATTTATATCCTGACCTGGTCCTTCAATACTTATTTTTCTCTGACATAGCTACATTTCTAATACTATCTAACAATGTTATATTTGTGTTTTCAAATATTACTATGCAGCTGTATTCTCAAACATGATCCACAATACCAATAATTTGCTTTTCTCTTGTGTTGACATTTGCGCTAATGGTGCAAAAGAAATACAGAGTATAAACTCTGGCACCTTCATACAAATCTAGACATCGACAACTGTTCTAGTACTCATTGTATTCTTCACAGCCATCCACTTGCAGTTAAACAATAATAACAATAAATAAAATAATAATAATAAATAAAATTAAAAGCCAGTTTCACCTAAGAATATCCTGATTTACATATACACATTCCTATATCATTCTAAAGAAAAGAGAAAAATAACTCAAATAATGCAAATGTCTATTTAAATTGTATAAGAAACACCTACTATGTACCCATAAACAACATGTTTATATACACCTACTACGTACTCACAAACACAAAATGTTTATGGGTACGTAGTAAGTGTATATAAACATTTTGTGTGGGTACATAGCAGGTATATAAAAACATTTTGTTTGTGGGTACATAGTAGGTGTATATATTTCTTAAATTATAAAAGAAACTAAGAAAGATATAGTCTTATGCTTCCAAAAGCACAAAATATTCAGAACTCCACTAATCAGACCATGAACAAGGAAAAATACAAACATGAAATCATACAGAATTGAGCAGCAGTTTGTTAAGTTGAAAGAAATGAAACTCAACTTCAAAAGAGCAAAATCCATCTGAGAAACAGGAAGAAAAAGAGATTTGGTTCTCTTCTCCCTGGTAGCCTTGTACTTCCAGACATATACTATGACTTTGCCTATTACATGATGAAATGATGAAATCTATACATGGTGAGAGGGATGAGAGGTTGTCAAAAATATGGCAGTTAATCCCCAAACTAACCCTTTCAGAAAATAATCATGACGGCCTACAGAAATGGCAAGGCACTAGTCTGATGGTGATAACTGAACGATGTAGTTAATGGAACAAGAAAATGTCAGCCATTTAAAAACAATGCTCCAGAGTGGCATGAAGCTGTCCAGGGGGAATAAAGTGCAGTGCTCTGATAAAAGAAGAAGAAAAACCCTCTACGGAGGTGCAATGTGAACTCATTGCACTCACAACGTGAGTTTTCTTCCACATCCCTTAAATCACGTGCAGGAGTGCACATGGAAGAAATCTTCTCACTAGTTTCTATGGTGGTGATGGCCAGGAAAAAGAAGAGGGGAGTAGGTAGCAGTGAAGATTAGCCAAGCCATCAGAAAATTCCATGGGAATGCCAACCACAGACAAAAGTAAACCACATCAAGAAAGGACCTCTCACCTGGACTGACGTTGGGTTTGGGTTCCTTGTTAACATGGACTTCATTGTAGGACCCCTGTGTGGGCCTGCTGCGGGGAGGTGCATTCAACGAGACACTCCTGACGGCATCTCTTTCAACGTGAACATAAGATGCGTTCTCAGTATTTCGATTTTTATTATTGCGATGGTAACTCATTTTATTTTGGGGACCTGGGGTCTGTACTGCTGTAACGAAAGGCAGGAGGGAGTGAGGAATAAAACACAGGCTGGTTTCACACCCATAAATAACATATTGCACTGTAAGTGCTTGATGGCATAATGGAAGCCAAAATAATGAAGTTTAGAGTTGAGTTGACACCTAAAGTAACATCTATGTCACATGACACTAATTTGTTTTTCAGGTAGAAGATATCTGATATTTACTCTCTTTTAAAATTACAATTTAGAAATATCAAATGTATGGACACTTTACCTCTCTGCATTCCAGAGCCAGGAAAGTTCTTTGGTTCATCATAAATCCATTTTGTTTTTTTCCCACCTTTAAAATGAGGCTTCCTCGGCTGGACATCGTTCACTTAGAAAAGATACAAATTTTACAGTTTTTGTAAGAGATGCTTTTATCTTTGAAATTACTGTGGGTGATAATTACATATCTGTGCATTCACATGTCAAGCAAGAGTAAAAGATAAATGTACTACCCTAATACTTTACTTTTTAGAAAAAAAGGTGATTTATTTTTAAGTACCAAAAAAATCTAACTTGGAAGTAGTTTGATGAGATAACCTTCAATAAGTAGCTTTCCTCAAAGAAAAATACTTTTCTCCAAACGAATGTGTGGATTCTTTTAAAGGAACATAAAATTGCATTCAAAATATAGTTATAAATATCATTATAATGCTATTATTAAGTAGTTTTAGAATCATTACTTTCAACATGAATCTTTTTGTACTTTTTAGCCAAAACTACTACTTCTTAAGAAGTTGGATTAACGTAAAATACTTTCAGTGAATTTTACCTTATTCTTTTAAGGTGTTAAGTTGGGTGTACAGAGAGTTTGGTCACGATTAAGTAATCAGAATTTGTAACTTCTAAGAATATTAAATTTTCACTTTTTATTTGCATATTTTCACATCCAAAATTTTATATGTATTCTCAGTTTTTCAGGAATTTCTATGGTACATATTTCCAGAGAATTCTCAAACAATTTTGTAGAGGGGGCATTCTCTCACTTCACTGTGCGGGGCTTCTGAAAAATCACAAGTGACCACTGCACAGAGAAACTGATCACCAAATGTGCAGTGTAGATTATACTAGTTTTCTACAGTAGACTAATACATCTTTCTGTGCTCTCTCAGTTTAAGCTTTAAGCCCTCAATAAAGATCTGATTCACTGTCCCTTCCTCAAACATCATGGCCCTGCCCTACTCCCAAGCTGCCAGTCCAATGATTTGGAATCCATATTTTTAACAAGTGCTACTAAACTGGGCTTCTTGGAGGCAAATCACAATTATTCCTATCAGTGTCAGGCTGCGATCCAAGAATATTTTAGGGGTTCAATACATAAAATAAGGAACAAAAGAAAGAAGGGAAGGGATCAGGAAGATTCACAAGTCTTCACTGTATCAAGAGAAGTAGTTCATTGAACTGAATGTCAAGGAGAAGCCAAACTAATAAAAAATAATCCAAAACATAACAAAAAGCTGTCAATGCATTATTCCACTATGGGTGAAATTTAAAATGTTATGCTAGTGAATCTTCCAAAAAGGTAGTATATTATTAATTTTAAGACCCAAATTTAAACTAGTGGGAAAGCATATAATGCACTAGGACCTACATCACAGTTCATCGTCAGTTAGTAGAGGATATTGTGTCTTTAATTGTTAGTTCTGAATAATTTTGAAACTTTTTTTTCCTTTCTTTTTAAAAATTCTGTTTTAAATAACCAATACAAATCCATGGCAAGACAAATATATATAAGGCCAAAAAGTGATAGAGCTAATGTCTTACTTGAAGAGGGATCCTCTCTGCACTTCATATTGATATTCTCAGTAGCATTTAATACATGCGTTGTAGGTACTGGTCGGGTAGTTAGGGAATGCTTTGGATGAGCACTGTCCTTGTTATCTTTTAAAGGAAATTAAGAAAATAAAACGTCAATATTAGTTTTTAAAAAAATTTCAGTTGGTATTTCACTATTCAAACATTACATGATGGGAACAGTTCTTTAAAATGATATATATGTTTATTAATTGTGAGGAAAGCATCATTAACATTCCCTAGTTGCCACATGGATTTCCAAATGTCATCAGTAACAAAACAAAACTCTGAAACTATAGCCATTATTTTCAATATGTAAATTTAAAAATGTGGCAATATTTTTAATATCTCCATACAAAAGTTTTAAAAGGTTTTAAATTTTTATGATGAATGGTCCCATTTAAGTTGGGGTTCTGAACATATTTTAAATGTAACAACTTTAACTTGTCATATGCTTTGAAGCAGAACTAACTTCTTGTTACATGCTTTGGAGCAGAACTCCTTGGTAGGGCTTTCCACAATGATGAAAATGTTCTAAATCTGTGCTGTTCAATATGGCAGCCATTAGCCTCCTGTGACTACTGAGTACATGGAATGTGGCTAGTGCCAATGAAAAACTGATTTTTTATTTCATTCAACTTTAACTTAAACAGTCATACATAGCTGGCAGCTACTATATTAGTATAGCTTTAAGAGTTTCTTTGATGGATTGGGCAAAACCTTTCCATCTTTATGTGATAAAATGAGAGAAAGATTTACAATTTTCCGCAGAAATAATTGGATCACTAGTTCCCTTTCTTATGCTTGAGAATATTTAATGGTAGAGATAGTAGATAAAATGGGTTTGCATTTTGATTGAGGGTATGTGAAGCTCCCTAATTACAGGACAGCTGTATTTTTGGTCTGTGACTGAGGGGCACTCAGCAGAGAGACACCACATGGTGGATTCTAAGCACAGTTAAAGGTAGTGTAAAACTATAGTGGATATATTTTATCACATGTCTTGATTATTCACAGACTAGGGTTTGCAACAAGTATAAAATATACAAGTCTTTTCAAGATTAAACTCTTTAAAATTTTCACAATATTTTCTAAGAAAATTCATTTACACTGATATTATACATTAAAGGAATTGGTATTACCATTTAAGAGAGCCAGTAACTTTAGAACTAGCAATACTCCTAGAAATTATACAGTTCAACAGGCTATTTTTCAGATAAGGAAAAATTGTCATGGTCATACAATTATGGACAGAGCCAGGACTGGAACCTTAGAGCTCTTGATTCCTATTCAGTGTATATGTGGATTTATTACCATTCCTCTTATACTGGTTTTTATAACGAGCAACCTTATCTTTAACTCGTCTAGCCAAATTACAAATGAATCAAAATTATATAATAATTCATTACCTTTAGTATTTGAACATTTTGATATGGTGATTTCTTTGTCTTTCATGAAAGCTTCCTTTTTCTTCCTTCCAAGAAACATGTTCCTCTGTGGAACATAACAGTCACCTCCTATGACAAAACCTTACTGTCAGTGGCAATGATGGCAGAAAGTGATACAAACTACCTTTCAATACAGGAATATTTTCTACAACACCCCTTTTGTCCACCTTTGTTTGGACACTTCTCAGTGATACCATACCTGTCTCCATACATTTATATGTTTAGATTAATATATGTGTATCAATATATATGTATATGAATACACAGTATGTAAACTTACATATAAATAATTGCAAGAAAATTCACAGAGTCAACAAAATTTTCCTTAATTTATAATAATCGTTAGTCCCACCCTTTAGAGATACTTAAAGTAAATGTAATTTATCTTCCATATAAAATCTTCAGATATCTTAAAGCAGTTTTCATGTTTCCCCAAGGTCTTCTATTTTCCAGGATAAATATTCATAGTTGCTTTAAATATTACATACAAAATTCCAAATTCCTTTACCGTAAAAGTTACCATTTCTTAGCATAAAATATTTATGTCAGCCGGACGCAGTGGCTCACGCCAATAATCCCAGCACTTTGGGAGGCCAAGGCGGGTAGATCAGGAGGTCAAGAGATCGAGACCATCCTGGTCAACATGGTGAAACCCCGTCTCTACTAAAAATACAAAAAATTAACTGGGCATGGTGGCGCGTGCCTGTAATCCCAGCAACTCAGGAGGCTGAGGCAGGAGAATTGCCTGAACCCAGGAGGCCGAGGTTGCGGTGAGCCGAGATCGCGCCATTGCAGTCCAGCCTGGGTAACAAGAGCGAAACTCCATCTCAAAAAAAAATATATATATATATAAATGTAAATATATATGTATATAAATAAATATATATATATATATTTATGTCAAATAACCTTATTTAAAAATGACACCCAAATGTGAACTAAGTTGTGGAGAAATCAGCGAAACTAGTATAATAATATTTGCCATTCATGGAGTAATTTTCTAGGTATCAGACCCGCTACTGAGTACTTTAAATCTCATTTAATTATCTTTCCATACTACTTCTAATAATCCAATGTGAGTTTACCGTCTAGTGAAAACTCCTAAATTGTTGTGAAACATTTGGCCAAAAAACCCACTATATCTTCCCCTCACAAACTCCATCATGTTGGGTTTCCCCAACTCAAAGAAAAGCCACCATTTAATGTTGTGTAACTAAATGTAAGAAGGTATACTTCTTATTGTTTGAGGTTACCCTGTAAGATATGGTTAATTGTTCCAACAAATTAACTTCCAATTAACTGTAAATTTTATAAATATGTCTACATTCACCCAGTCATTCAATGCATTTAAACATATCATCATTTATTCTACAAGTATTTACTGAGTACACATAATGTGCCAGGCATTCTACTACAGATATTTATCTATAGCGATTGATTATACACAGTTCCTGGCCTCAAGGAGCTTACACAAAACCAGTGATGAAAACGTTAAAAAAAAAAATTTGGTTTCTGCCATGACAAAAATGGCTTTTATCAGAATAACTTTCATCCCAAAATCAATTATGAAATGCCAAAACACACTGATTGGAAAACAACCCAACGCATGCTCGTGTCGTCCCTGAGAGCAATGGAGGGACACAGAGTCAATTGTACGTTCACATTCACCCTGGTTTTCTTCCCTGAAGGCGTTACACTCCACACTCACTACAGATTTCTCACTGAAAGCATGTCTAGTTCATCATGTAAGGAAATAACAGGCAGAAAGTGACACCAAGGAGGTAAAAAACAGCCAAAAGTCTGGGACTGTCTAATTGGCTTGAACTTGAGGGGGGAAATGAAAAAGGAAAAACAACAAAGAAGTTTCCCTGAAATAGGCATAAAACTAAAACTCCCTTTAGGTCATTACCCGACTCCCACATTTTTCATGCACAGAATGGAACCCTAGGAATTAAGCAAAACAGCATCTGGGAGGTTAAAAACTGGTCAGAGATTTCAGCATCTACATACAGCTCGGGAGGTAAAATTTGGCACAGAAGCCTCACCAGAGTAGAGATATCTTGGTGAACACCCCATGTCTCAGTTGATAACCCAGTAAAGCAATGCTGTAGGGGTGAGGGTCATATCCTAGGAATGAGGACTATACCTTCAAAGAAATGAAAAATAATGTATCATCCCTAATAAAGCCCAAAACCAGTCCTTCACACAATTAAGGTGGCCAGCTGATAGTCTAGCTGCCTGCCAGAAGGAAAGTTTCTTTCTTAAAAAACAACATCATTCATACACCATGTAATTTTTATCTATAATGTTCAGTAGCAAATAAAATATCAGAAGGGCATAGTAAGACAGAACAAATGAGCAAAAACCTGAGGAAAATGAGAGATATCCAAGTGTTATCAAACAAGAAGTTGGAAAAAATAACAGGCACATTATCAAAATAGAGAACTGATAGAGAATTTAAGTAGAAAATCAATAAAAAGGTCAAACAAATTTAGAATTTAAAATATGGATTGAAGAGTAGAGAGGAAGAGAATTAGTGAACAGGACAGTAGGTTGGCAGAAAGTATCCAGATTTACCTAGAGAAATCAATAAGAAAAAAAAACACATTTAAGATGGACTAGAGACATAAAAACGCACCAGACAAAAGAGAAAGTCAAAATGGCCAATGAGTTTATGAAAAGGTGCTCAACATTATCAGTCATCAGGGAAATACAAATTAAAACTACAAAGATGTGCCGCTAGCCCCCCACCAGAAAGGCTAAAGTTAAAGGACTGAAAATTCTCATTGTGGGTTAGGATACAGAGCAAGCTTATCTCAAAGAAAAAGAGTGCTTATGGCCTTTAGAAGACATGTGCAAGAAGGAATGTTAACAATAGTCCCACACTGGAAATATTGTTCATCATAATCCCAGTATCGATACTCATGGTGCTTTCGTGTGTTGTTTTTTGTTTGTTTATTTGTTTACAAACGTATAAAGAGTGGTGAAAAGTTTGAGTTGTTAGACCCACACATTTCTAGCTGAGGTCTAACAATGGCAATGCTCAGCATTCTCATTTCAGTTCATACAGAGATGACCAGAGAACGGCTGGAGACAGGAGTGGGCAGCACAGCACCGTGCAAGAAGCTCTGACTCTGGGGAGAGGTGGAAGGGATCTGAATCCAAGTTCTGAGGCTTGTCGGTGGGGGAACCTCAGGAGAGTCACTTAACACTTCTAAACTTTGTTTTCTCTTTTGTAAAATAAAGAAAACAGAATATAGCAGGATGAGTAATTTCTACGATTTAAGATTATAATCTCTGTGAGATGTATGTATATGTGTGTGTGTACGTATTTGCCCAAGGAGCAATGATTCAGTGTTTGCTAATTCAGGGTTCATGTCAGCTTTATGGAACATAGCTACCAGGAATAACAAGAATCAATCGTGTGTGGGTTTGTGTGTGTATCAACTCTGTGTATATGTATAGACTATATACAGAGAAGAAATGCCCATGTTTTCATATATACATACATATATATAGTATACATCTTATATATAGAAATGTGTGTATATATGTGGCATATATCTATCTATCTGTAGATATTTACAGCAATATAAAAAGGCTACTGCTACAATCAACAGAATGGATCAGTCTCATAAAAACAGCATTAAGTAAAAGAATCCAAACTAAAAGAGTTCAAACTGTATACTTCCAGTTATATAAATGCCAAAAAGTGCAAAATTAGCCTATAGTAAGAGTGAGCAGGGTAGTGGTTACCATTGGGAGAAGACTACTGACTTGGAGGGAAGGAGCCATCTGGAGTACCATAAATGTGGTTATAGTGATACATACACACGTAAAATTTTAAGAAGCTATTCACTCCAGATCTGTGAACTTTATTAAAGTGTATAACACATTAAAATAATACTAAGACAATACCTCAAGTATTTTTCTTGAAATTGAACACTAACTCATTAATTATAATTTCAATTTTTGATCACCTTCATTTCAAAGATGTCTTATGAATACAGGGGTCTGAATATGTTTAGATATATCTATCATATACATATACCCAGAAGATTCTTTTATCTAGTGACACAGAGAACAGTATGATGCCTGGAAAATCAATAAGCCTAACTATGCCAGAATCTAGAATGCCAGATGATGGAATTCTTGTAACATCCTTTTGGTATGGTTGTTCAACCAGTTTATGATAGTAATTTATAACAATATTACAGTAATAAACTGGTTGAACAACCACACCAAAAGGATGGTAGATAGACTAATGACTGTATAATGACATTCTCACATTTTCTAACACCCAACAAAGTAGGGAATATATTACTAATGTCACAATGTGAAGGAAAGTTTACTTTTATATGAAATCATTAGTTTATCAATTGTTGAAAATAACTTTTGATTAACAAAAAGGCAATTGGATTTGATAATATTTCAACAAAATGTTCAATTAGAATTGCTCAGGTTACGTGGATCCCACTTATACAGGTTATATAGACAGTGGGAACTCCGATGGGAGAAACTAGCAGTGTTTCTAATTTGCAGCTAAACTGATTACTTCAAGGCAACTAAACGATGCCAGCTAGACTAAAATGCTGCAGATATAAGAAGAAAGAATCAAATTACTTTAGCACCAGAAGAAAAAAGAAAAAAGCATACACAGAAGAAAATGGCTGACACCAGGACAGCAGAAAGTATCACCAATATGCCTAAGATATACTGGTCCTTACTGACACCTGCTCTCAACTCCCTTCCTGATCTTCATGCACATTGTTCCCACCAGCCACACCTTTCAATCTCCCCACAAACTCTCTCTATATTTTTAAAACAAATGCCTGGAATTTTCAGTCAAAGGATTGATTTTCCAACATGTTTATGCTAAAAAGCAGTTCCAAAATATTTAAGCTATAATACACAGTTAGAATGTGATGTGGTGGCACACATGATATATATTTGAATACAGCTGCTTTAAAGCAGACTTACTCAAATAACTTATTAAGTGCCTCTTTCATTTACAGCTCTGTTACAGTATATTACAGCACATACATGACACCTAAATTCATTACAGTCTGGAGTCGAGCCCACACACACACACACACAAACACACACACACCAGGTTTCTCATTGAAATATGGAAAATGGAATGTCTTACACACTGAACACAAATTCACACAAGGTATTTCGTAGAGATTTTAGTCTCTGAAAGCATCTGATTTTGTAACGTACCTCCAACTCCCTCTGTTAAACATGACATGGTCAAAAAAAGAAAAATTAGTTGTAAAAGATAAAATTCAGACATTTATTATGTGGTGATAGATTCAGTCAATCAGTAATAAATTAACTCACCTCCATTTTCAGAAGCAGCAATGTCAGTCCCTGGTTTCCTATGCAATGATGCTTTTATTTCACCTTGTCTTTCATATTGGTTAAATTTTTTCGGAACTGTAAGACTATCTCCTAGAAATAAGAAGAAGAAAAAGTCACTCCAGAAATTATTAGATGCTTAAATAAGAAATTTATGGTAGAATTCATGATGAAAGTAAAAAAGCTTTCAAGTTAATGCGAGTGTTGTTTGATCAGTGATCTAATAAACAATAAATTAATAAATATATGAGTTTTAAATTCTGTAATTGTCAACAAAGAAGTAAGCGAGTATATTCTCCTATTTGGATTATTTATTCAATGGCAATTAAAAAATTTAAGCTATCTAACACTATTGTATGTATTTAGTCAACACTAAACATATGGATATGTTTCTCATATACTGAATTTTGTAATATTGCTTTTGATTTTATCTGTTCACCAGGAACAATCAGATAAAATGTATTAACACTACAAAATGCTAATTGCACTGATAATTAAATAACACTCTCGCCTTTCCTCATGTACTTCTAGATAATTTTCTTCTAAAATAAACAAAAGCAGAATAAAAGAGAGATGACAACCTAATGCAATGTGTGATTATAGATTGAATCCTAGACCAGGGGAAATAAATAATTTTACTATAAAGAACATTAATGGTATAATTGGTAAAATGTATGGGAAAAGAAGGTTGTAAATGATATTGTTATCAGTGGTAATTTTGTGATTTTATATTTATACTACAGTTATGTAAAAGCAAAGCGATATCATTTCTATAACTTATTCTCTTAAACAGTTCAGAAAATTATAATTGTATATTTAGAGAGAGTGAAAATTCAAATATGGTAAAATGCTAACATTTGAAGGAAATCTAGGTGAAGGGTATATAGGAATTAACTGAAGCTATTTAAAAATAAAAGCCTTGAAAGCATAATACAAAGCAAAAGTACATACAATAGTCTTCATAATATGCCATCTTTTTTTTTTTTTTTTTTTTTTGAGACAGAGTTTCGCTCTTGTTACCCAGGCTGGAGTGCAATGGCACGATCTCGGCTCACCGCAACCTCCGTCTTCTGGGTTCAGGCAATTCTCCTGCCTCAGCCTCCTGAGTAGCTGGGACTACAGGCACGCGCCACTATGCCCAGCTAATTTTTTGTATTTTTAGTAGAGACGGGGTTTCACCATGTTGACCAGGATGGTCTTGATCTCTTGACCTCGTGGTCCACCCGCCTCGGCCTCCCAAAGTGCTGGGATTACAGGCTTGAGCCACTGCGCCCGGTCAATATGCCATCTTTAATGTTCATTGTTAACTTATTTTTTTCTTTTGTTTTTATTTCCTTCTGTTTTTTCTCCTCTGAGTAGTGCAGCCTTGCAATCTGTCCTTCCCTATATGGCTCCCAAGTCTTGCAGACTCTTCTCCAACTGATGGTGTGTTGCTGCCACCTACCGCCGCACGTTTGAATAGTTCGCTACAAACAGACTTGCACAGCATCTTGTGGATGTTCATCCACAATAAATCAGATTCTCCAAAAGTAAGCGCCATAAAACACAGAGACGTTGATTTGTCCTCCAGCACAGACCCTGAAATAGTCTTGTCCACAGAAGACTCTCATTCAATGACCAAATAATCTTTGTCCTGCCGCTAGCGTCATTCTGTGATCTCTTCTTCTTGGGCTAGGCTTACTTTTCTATTCAGAAAGAAAAATCTAGACCTCTTTCACAGGGGTGATTTATCTCAAAGACAAATAAAATGGTAAAAGCAAATTATTTACAGGATTACCCCATGGAGTGTGTAGTGTCATTGTGTGTTATGAAGTCTATTCATTCTGTCATTTCTCTAGGATAACATAACCCCATTAATAGCAGCTTTGGGTCATCCAATACAAACACTTTTTTCTAGCTCTCAATTACAATGTATTATTTATCAATTTATTCTTCTGTACATCATACTAAATAATTCAGTCTATCACACCAAGTATCTCTTATATATCACTATGAATGCTACCTTTTCATTTCTTACCGTTTTGCAATTCACTGCCATTTTCCAACGTCTTTTCTGACTCTTTCTCTGATATACGGGCCACACTTTTCGAGGATGAAATACCTGGAGAAGTATGAAATCTGTATTATTCTCCTAATCGACCATAACAAAAGTAATAGTATATTGATCACATCAAATATTATAAAGTACAAAAAATGTTTGATTTCTTACCAGATTTATGACACATCTCCACAATTGCTCTTATTTCTTCAATTTCTTCAGGAGTCCTTGTCCATAAACTAGAAGCATCTATAGGATACATTTTTCTAGTTAAATTTTCCCAAAGCCAAATAAGCTGAAAATTTTTAAACTAGAAAGAAAAACCCCAAATACTGTTTTCATGGATAGATTATGTTTTTATATGTTTAAAGTCAATAATTTTACATACTAGTAATAGTTTCAAGTTGCTACATTTTAAGTATTAAAGAGGATGAGTCAAGAGAAAAGAAAGGACTATGTATTATGTACTTTGAAATGAGATGCTGAATGTATAGACTCAATGTTGAGATGGTGTATGTTTATTTGGAGGTTGATGTAGGCATGAGAGACATGGAGCTGCAGCACACAGAAACAGTAATAAGTAGCTCTGTGTATTCCTAAGCACAGAAACTATGGTGGCCTGTGACCCACAGAAGGACACATTCCAGCACAAAGACAGAGTGAGAGTTTATTTTTCTTCATGTTTATCTTGTATATACACACTTTCTGGCACCACTGTTCTGGGTTGATATGGGAGGCAAAGGATGAACTAAACTGCAAAAACCTGGGTTCTAAACCTGTTCATACTCTTGTGAAGATGACCTAGAATAATGCAGATGACAGTGCTTTATAGATTATTAACTATTACATAGATCTCTGCAACTCAAGGATTAAATGTGAAGCTAATATATTATTAATACATATGTATATAAATAGAAACATGTGCATCAATGTGGTTTAGAAACAATTTATATAAAAAATGGAACTTATTAGTATCTCTCTCTATATACTAATATATACACCTGTATATATTTAAGCATCAGATATGTCTCCCAACCATCACACAACAAAAATTTTCCAACCCAAATGATCTTAAATATGTTAGAGATAGAACAAATTAGAACATAACGAATTAAAATTGTTTAATACAATTCAAGTAATGTTCTCAGCAAAATCTGCCTTATATATTTCATCATAAACCTCTATAGTTAAACATATATGTAGAAAATGTCGCGAGGTTTCTGAATGCGCATTATAAACCTGAGAAAAGGTCTACTAACCATTTTGTTTATCTATTTCCTCTTCTTCCTCAAAATTGGTTTTTAAAACTAAAGGACCGTGGATGGGTCGTGATATATTGTCCTGAGGTTTCAAAGGTTTCTGATTCTGGGTCTGGAGTGGAATTCCTTCCAGACTTTCTTTCTGTAGTGTCATATCTGCAGAGAAAATGCAACATTTTAGTCCATTAAAGATAAATGTGATGATAAGTATATTCAATAATCAATCACTGCCCTCCTAATTAACTATATATTATTTTACAACATGTATAATAGTAATGCATTAATAGATTGTGTTTCTACGCATTAGCAATGAACAAACTGAAAATGAAATGAAAAATAATCCCACTTACAATAGCATCAAAGAGGAAAAATATTTAGGAATTAATTTTAAGATGTGCAAAATTTATATTCTGAAAAGATTGTTGAAAGAAGAAAAAAATGTTGTTGAAGGAAGTTCCAGAAATGTTGAAATGGAAAAATATCCTTGTGTATGGATTGATTTGTTGTTGGTATGGCAATATTTTCCAAATTAATCTATGGGTTCAATACAACCCTTATCAAAATCCCAACAGACTTCTTTGCAAAAATTGACAAGCTGATTCTAAAATTTATATGGACATTACTACAAAACTAAAGTAATCAAGACTATCCGAACTAGCATAAAAACAAAAATAGATCTACGTATCATTGGAATAGAATTGCAAGACCAGCAATAAACCTTTATATGAATCAATTTATGCTCAATTGGTTTTCATCAAGGGTACATAGACCATTCAATGGAGAAAGAATAGTATTTTCAACAAATGGTGCTGGGACAACTACATAGCCACATGCAAAGTAATTAAGTTGCACAACTTCATCACATTATAAACAAAAATTAATGCAAAGTGGATCTAAGAACAAAATCCAGGAGCTGAAGCTATAAAACTCTTGGAAGAATCCTTAGGTTATACAAAGCTTTCTTAGATATGACATCAAAAGGATAAGCAATCATTGAAAAATAGCCAGCCCCCTGGCACATGGAGGTGAGCCACGAGAGCACCTGTCAACAAGGCCTAGATTTTGCTGAAAAGCAGAAAAGCAGTTCCCAGCCCTCTCAGCCAGAGAGTGAAGAGACACTCAGAACCCCAAGGTGATGCAGAAAGTAAGATCCAGCCTGGGCAACATGGCAAAACCCTATCTCTACAAAAAATACAGAAGTTAGTCAGGTGTGATGGTGCACACCTGTAGTCCCAACCACTCAGAAGGCTGAGGTGGAAGCATCACTTGAACCCCAGAGGTTGAAGTTGCACTTAGCCAAGATCATCCCACTGCACTCTAGCCTGAGCAACAGAGCAAGACTCTGTTTCAAAACAAAACCAAAACCAAATGAGATATCACTTCATACTACAGTGATTGCAATTAGTACTTTTTTTTTTATTAAAAAGACAATAACAAGTGTTGACAAGGATGTGAAGAAACTGGAATCTTCATACATTGCAGTTGGGAATGTAAAATGTTGCAACTACTTTAGAAAACAATTTGACAGTTCCTCAAAAGGCTGAACATGGAGTCATCATAAGTCCCATCTATTCCATTTTCAGCTACATACAAAGGGGTGTAAAAATATATGTCCATATTGTACAAATGTTCATTTGTACACAAATGTTTATATCAACGTTATTTATAACAGTCAAAAAGTGGAAACAACCTAAATTTCCATTCTCTGATAAATGGATAGATAAAATGTGGCATATTCAGACAATGGAGTGCTATTAGGCTATAAAAAGTAATAGAGTACTGCTGCATGTGAGAGCATGGATGAATTTTGAAAACACACTAAGTGAAAGAAGTAATTCACAAAACAATAATGTATGATTCCATTTATATAACATAACAAAAATCTATTTGTAGAAACAAGAAGGAAATTAGTGACCGTGTAGGTTTCAGGAGTTGGGAAGAAATGAGGAGTAACTCTTAACGGGTGTGGATTTCTTTTTTGGAGTGATCCAATGTTCCAAAATGGAATATTGTTCTTTGATCCATTTTGAGTTAATTTTTGTAATGTGATGCAGTTGTGCTACTTAATTACTTTGCATGTAGCTATCTAGTTGTCTTCGCACCATTTGTTGAAAATACCATTATTTTCCCCATTGAATGGCCTATGTACTCCTGTTGGAAATCAATTGAACATAAACTGATTCATATAAAAGTTTATTTCTTGTCTTATAATCCTGTCCCAATGGCATATAGATCCATTTTTATGCCAGTGAAAATAGTCTTGATTACTTCAGTTTTGTGGTAACTTGTAGATTTTGAAATCAGGAAGTGTAAGTCCTCCAAATTTGGTTTCCATTTTCATCATTTTTTTCACTATTCTGGACCCCTTAAATTTCCATATAAATTTTAGAATCAGCTTCTCAGTTTCTGAAAATAAGTCCATTGGGATTTTGATAAGGTCTGCATTGAACCTATGGATCAATTTGGAGAACACTGGCATATCGACTACAAAGTCAATCTATGAACAAGCATAGCTACATTTTTCAAGGTTTTCTTTAATTTCTTTCAACAATCTTTTGTAGTTTTCAGAATACGAACTTTGCACATCTTATGTTAAGTTAATTTATCAGTATTTTTTCCTTTTCGAAGCTATTATAAGTGGGATTTTTTCATTTTATTTTCAGTTTGTCCATTGCTACTGTAAAGAGACACAATCCATTATTGTATATTATTATTGCACCCTGCAAAGTTGCTAAACTTATTTTTAATAATTTTTAGATTTGCAGAATTTTTAAATAAAAGATCATGCTGTATCCAAATAGAGACAATGTTGCATCTTTCTTTCCAATCCGGAAGCCTTTTAACTGATTATATTGCAACAATTCCCTGTCTTGACTATAAATGATAATGATGAGCATCCTTGTCTTTTTCCCGATCTTAGGGGTAAGCTTTCAGTATTTCAGCGAGTACGATGTCAGCTGTGGATTTTAAGTTTTTTTCTGTTTCTAGTTTGTGGAATATTTTGTGTAATGTATGTGTGTCAACTTTTATCAACTGCTTTTTATTCATCTGTTAAGATGATCGTGTGTCTTTTACTCTTTATTATATTATCATGGTTTATTATTATTATTATTATTAAGGAAATTTATTTTGGGAAGTTAAATTAACCTTGTTTCTGGGTTAATCTCACTTGGTTATGGAATATAATCCCATTTTAAAGCTGTCAGATTTAGTGTAATTGAATTTTGTTGAGTATTTTTCAGTGACTGTATTCATAGAAAAAGCTGGGTCGGTAGTTTTCTTGTAATGTCTACGAACATCTCGTAGACATGAGTTGGAAAGCATTCCTTCATCTTTTGCATTTTTGAAAGAATTTGTGACAAATTGGTACTAATTCTTCTTTAAATTTTTGTTATAATTCAATATTGAAGCCATCTGAGCCCGATTTTAATTGTGGCAATGTTTTTAAATACTTAATCAATCTCTTTATTCCTATAGAGGTATTCAAATATTTTCTTTTTTTCTAGAGTCAGTGTTGGTAGTTTGTGTCTTCTAGAAAGGTTTCTATTTTATCTAAGTTATCTAATTTGTTGAAATATAGTTGTCCACAGTATTGCCTCTTAATTCTTTTTATTTTCATAGTATTAGGAGTGATGTCTCATCTTTCATTCCTGATTTTAGTCATTTCAGCCTATCTCTCCTTTTCTTGGTCAGTCAAGTTAAAGATTTTTAATTTTCCTGATTTTATCAAAGAACCAACTTTTGCTTTCCCTGACTTTCTCTATTGGTTTTCTTTATTTATATTCTCTAGTTCATTAATTTCTGCTTTAGTTTTTATTATATGCTTCATTCTATTTGCTTTGGGTTTAATTTGCTCTTCTTTTCCAGTGTCTTAAGGTATAAGGCTAGGTTATCGATTTGAGATTTTTTAAAAATATATAGGAATCTACAACTTATAAATATTCTCCTAAGCACTGCTTTACTTACCTGCCATGAGTTTTGGTATGCTTTGTTTTACTTTTATTAAACACAAAGTATTGACTAATTGCCCTTGTAATTTTCTTGTGATATCTTGGTTATTTACATGTGTATTATTTAATTTCCACATATTGATGATTTTCGCAATTTTTTTCTCTCTACATTTGAAACCATTATATTCAGAAAACATACACTGCACAATTTCCATCATTTTAAATTTATCTGGGTTTCTCTTATCACCTAGACTGTGATCTATACTGGAAAATATTTCTAGTGCACTAGAGAAAAACATCTATTTCACAACTGTTAAATGGAATGTTTTGCTGAAGTATCTTAGGTCTAGTTCCTTTACAGTTGTCCAAATCTTTTATTTTCTTGTTTACAATTGTTTGCATGGTATATATTTTCTATTCTTTTAGTTTCAGCTAATTGTTTCTGTTGAATTTAAAAGAGTGTTTTCTGTAGACAGCATATAGTTTTATCTTCATTTTTATTCTCACAATCTCTGCCTTTTGATTACATTTTTTAATCCATTCACAATTAATGTTATTGATATAGTTGGATTCAGGTACACGATTTTACCTTGTTTTCTATATGTCTAATGTCTTTGTTGTTCTGCTGTTTCTCTTTCTTTTACACTGATGAATATTTTCTAGTATAATATTTAATTCCTTTAATCATTCCTCATTTTTCATAGTATTTTTTCATTTGCTCTATGGCTTACTAAATATTTCTGAACATCAAAATCTATTTCATATTTATACTAATTGAATTCCAGTGATATATAAGAGGTTTCTCCTATATAGGTCTATTCCCACTTCCTCCTTTCTGTGCTATTATTGTTACATACGTCACATTTCTATGCATGACAAACCCAATAACACATTGTTATATTTATTAATTAAGATAATTGTATGTCTTTAAGGAGATGAGAGGAAAAAAGGTAAAGTATGTTTCTATAGTTTGTTCTATAAATAGAGACTAATCATGTTTTTATTTATAATTTCTAATTCTTTTCACCTGTTCCTATGGATTTGTGTTACTATCTGGTGTCATTTCTTTGCCATCATACAGTTTTGCTTCCATCTGCCTCCTTTGTGTGACTATTGTTGAATATATTACATTTCTAAGTATTACTGGCTTAAAAAATATAATTTTATATATTGTTTTACAAACTTTTAAAACAGAGTATAGAAGGAAGAGAAATAGGCCCTTATGATAGTTTTATAGTTACACAACTACCTTGATCAGCATACTTTGTTTCTTCATGTGGATTTGAAATACTGACTCAGGTCACTTGCTTTCCACCTGAAAATTCTACTTTAGTATTTAAGGTATGCATACTGGCAACAACAAATTCTCTGTTTTTGTTTTCCGGAAATGTTTTCATTTTGCCTTTAATTTTGAAATACAGCATTTAAAACTGGTTTTCTGGACAAAGATTCTTGGTTGACCCTTTTTTTTCTTTTGGCCTACAGTGAAAACTGCCTATATTGTTTCTGATGATAAGGTAGCTGTTAATCATACTGTGGTTCTATTTTATGTAACAAAACATTTTTATCTTGTTGTTTTCCAGAATTTGCCTTTATCACTGGTATTTATCATATTTAACATGATGTGTCTGGATGCAGATATATTTGTGTATATCCAACTTAGAGTTTGTTGAGCTTCTTGTATATGCACATTAACTTTTAACCAAATTTGAGGAATTTCAGCCATTAGTTTTTCCTTCCTTACATTTTGGTAAAATGCCTCATATTTCTCTTAGGCTCTGTTCATCTTTCTTTCTTTTTTTCTTGGTTTTTCGGATTGCATAATTTCTGTTGATTTATATTCAAATTTACTGGTTCTTTCTCTTGCAGTTCTCAAATCTACCCTTGAGCTCTTATACTATATTTTTCCATTTCAGTTATTGTGTGCTCAACTCCAAAATTTCAGTTCGTTAGGGTTTTTTCATGGTTTTTACCCATTAATAGTCTCTACTTGTTAAAATGTTCAATGAGCATTGTCTGCTCATGAACGCTTTTCAAAGAAGACATATACACAGGCAACAAGCATGTGAAAAAATGCTCAACATCACTAATCATTAGAGAAATGCAACGCAAAGCCACAATGAGATACTATCTCACACTAATCAGAATGGCTACTATTAAAAACCAAAAAATAACAGATGCTGGCAAGGCTGCAGAAAAAAGGCAATGTTTATACACTACTGGTCAGAATGTAAATCAGTTCAGCCATTGTGGAGAGCAGTTTGGCAATTTCTCGAAGAACTTAAAACAGAAATACAATTTGACCCAGCAATTCCATTATTGGGTATATACAGTCTACTGTGAAGACACATGCATGCGTATGTTCATCAAAGTGCTATTCACAATAGCAAAGACACAGAGTCAACCTAAAGGCCCATCGATGGTAGGCCGGATAAAGAAAATGAGGCATATATCCACTATGAAATACTACACAACCATAAAAAAGAATGAGATCATGTCCTTGGCAGCAACACGAATGGAGCTGGAGGCCATTTTCCTAAGGGAATTGACACAGGAATCGAAAACCAACATTGCACCTTCTCACTTCCAAGTAGGAGCTAAACATTGAGTACACATGGACACAAAGAAGGGAAGAACGGCCACTGGAGCCTACTCAAGTGCGGAAGATGAGAGGAGGGTAAAGATTGAAAACTACCTATCAAGTACTATGCTTATGACCTAGGTGACAAAATAATACATACATCAAACCCCAGGACATGCAGTTTATCTTTAGAACAAACCTGTATAAACAAACCTGTACCCCTGAAGCCAAAATAAAAGTTGAAAAAAAAATCGATGCACAGTTGAACATCACATTCCTCTCACAGGAGGTATTCTATGGCCTTCTGTGTTTCTATAAGTGAATTATACATTTCTGTTTTTTTGCATGTATCATAATCTTTTACTGAAAACTCAACATTTGTGACAATATATTGTAGTAACTCTGAATATTGATCTCTCGCCTTAACCTGAAGCTTGTTGCTGTTTGCTTTTTAATTTTTGAGTGACTTTGCTGAAATACTTGAGTAAAATCTATTTTCTCCCACAATATGCAGCCTCTGTTGTCATTCCTCAGAGGATGTAGCCTTGGCATGTCCACAGTAAACAGGGATAACAAGGGCTTTAGCAGGGTTCATTTTGCCCCTTGCCCTATTTTCTCCGCTAAGTTGTCCACCTCTACTGGTATCACACTGAGATATTAGCTTCCATACATTGCTAGCTTAATGCTCTGTTGTGTCATCAATGTATAGGGCATAAATTGCTCCACGGTTTAACCTGAGCAAATTCTGACTCCTTCAGAGAGCTAAGCTTGGAGGCCAATCTTCCAAGTTTGTTCCGATCCCAAAAGAGCTATTTTTAATTGTCTCTTTACCAGGTTGTCTTTGGTAAACTTCTAGCTGGTTTGCAGTTTAGTTTGCTCCTCTCTCAGAGAGACTAGCCTCCTCTTAATTACTTATCTCGAATCACCACTGTTTTCAGAGCATCCATAATTTTAAACTTCCCCACACTATGTTCTATTTCAAATAAATTTGGTTTTTCTTTGGAGCGCTTCAGAGTTTTCTACTCTCTACCTGCACAAAATCTCAGTGCTAATGCTAAGAGCAGGGATAGTCACTAAATTCTTTTGGAGTGACACCCCTGTTTTACAATTGGGGCATGAAGCAGAGGTGCTAATTTCTGGTCTTTATGACTTGTGCCTCCTGGCATGGGACCTCCACCCATGCTCCATCTGAGGCAAAGGTAATTGGGGTCCAATGATTCCTAGTCTGCTGCATGTGAGATAGAACTTTTGCTTTATGCATGGGGCTGGTGAAAACAAGATTCAAATCTCTTGGAACTTTTGCTTTATCAAGGGGCTTAATGAAAACAAGATTCAGGCCTGAAAAATAGAGCTCTAGCAACATGGAGTTGGGAACTGGGGAGGATAAGAAACGTTAGCAGCTTTCTTCCCCCCCAGACACATACTATAGTTCTTGACTAGAATCTAGACATAGAAAGAGCTCTATGTTCTTGGCTCCATCCATTCAGAGTAGAGCTTCCGTCACACTAAACTGAGAGGTGGTGAAAGGAGTGGGTCGTGGTTCCAATACAACAGACTTACCATTTCTACTGGCTTTAATTAAGATTATCGTTCTTGTATTTTTAAAGTAGATGATAAGTATCAAATAATTATAAGATGTCATTAGACAAATTCATAATAAGAATGAGAAAACTTTTACCTTTAACGTCAGTATTGAAACAATGTTGAAAATTACACCCTTTGCAACTATTTAAACTTATCATTTGAAAGTTTAATGAAAAACGTCTTAGTGGATATTTCCTCACAAATAAAGACCATTGTTCATCACACCTTTCTATTACATGTGTTTAAATACACATCAGAGGGAGAAAGAGATACGATGGGAAAGAGCACATTTAGTTAACAGAAACTACACAATTAGAAATATGGAATAAATAATTCAAGTAACCAAGTAATGCAGTAAAACTTCAGACACTGGTAAGTTTACCTCTCTGCAATGATTAAAACAAAAGTGTGCTGAATTTGACAGATATTATTATATCTTTGTTAATTAGAGTAAATTTCCTATGAGATCACAAATACCAATGGTCTTTGCATTTTAAGAAACTACTATAATGCACTTTCCATGAATTTATACATAGATAATTTTTGTCACCTTGATTTTTCTACCCAAAGCATAGCTTCATGTCACTAAGATCAACTTTGATGTGATCACATGTATTTCACATAACTCTTTTGAAAACTATATTTTTAACAAATATTGTATAGTAATTATGATTTTGGCTTGTTCTTTAACATATATTTTTTGCTCTCATTTTAGGTCAAGTATATCAGGGCATTTTTTAGGGAATCACCTTTTTCCCATTTTCAATCTACTTAATGTGAGTAACGACGACCCCCGGGACCCAAAGATTAGCTAATCCCCTAGCTTGAACAACTATTAAGGATGAGCATGTTTTCTACATCGTTAGATGAGGTTCAATACTCAGGCTTTAGCTGAATAAGAAAGACTTATTTCTTCTGATGTTAATTGAGAATGATGATGCTAATGAAAAGACTGATTACTCACTCTTTGCCAAGAATTCTAAACTATTGAGTATTTATCTGTTAAACGTCTAAAACCCAGTGACAGATACTATTACTATCTCTACATACAGATGAAGAAATTGGCCCACAGAGATATTAAGTTGTCCATGTTTATAGTGGCAAACATGTGGTAGGTTGATGTTTCAAGCTAATCTGAGCTAGAGCTACTATTCTTAATCTAAGCCTATTCTGCTCCAAAATCTAGGTCTGGAGCTTCTGGAGTAACTGCAGTATATGGAGAAGGACAACTGGCTAAGAGCCAAGAGTTGGTGAAGGAAATATGGATCCAGCCAGGTCTGGGGTCAGCTCTGTCCCTAATCTCTTCAATTATATTAGCCAAGAATTCCAGTTTTCCCATGAATAAAATTGAGTTGGGTTTCTCTCCTTAAAACCAGTAATGTACTGGAGTGGGCTCAGATAAGCATGTGAGAACTGACACATTTTCAGGAATTTTGCAAGTGTACTGATGTCACATTTATAGCTTGAAATTGGCTGTAGAGAAACTATTTGCTTTACGCTAATTGTCAAATGTGAAAAACCAGAGCGATTTTGTTTTGGATTTTTTCCAGTTGGTTTTTCTGGGGGAGGGGAGCGAGGTGGGGGAAAAGAGCCAGTTGTTAAAACATTTAGCACTACTCCATCGTTTATGACCAAGACAGTCTCTACAAGAACTTACAATAGACTATCATATCACATCAGATCATGCCAGGGCATTTCATTCATGAACATCTACTTTACACGCTTTCTCAATTTTCAAAACAAATTCTGTTTTTTGAAAACAGATGTCATCAACATTATCATCATAATGCAGTATTTCCTACTCCTATAAATACTTCCATAGCTAGAACACACATGCAATACAAAACAAGTAGGTTAAAAGAAACTTTTGTATAAACAAATTATTTATAACCAAACAAGTTGTTTTTATTTAGATTCACTAGGAATTGGGCACTGTCCTTCTCTTGTCCTTCAAAGAGTACAAGAAATGCTAACTTTTGTAAAATTCACAGAGCGGAGGTTCTTCACAAAGCATTTTTCTTCCCCTTTCACTAGTTCCTTAAGGGCACCTGCATGGAATTGTTTGCTTAGGGCATTAGGGCAAATCTATACAATGCTTGTGTAGATTTTACAATAACTAATTGATCTTTGTAGTATTTTTGCAAAAAAAAATATTTTAATCTAAACGTAATTAGGAGGAAACAAATGAACAAATCACCTTAGAAGATATCCTACAAAACAACTGGCTTGAACTCTTAAAATTTATATGACATGGGGCATGTGCAGTGGTTCATGCCTGTAATCCTAGCACTTTAGGAGGCCAAGGTGAGAGAATTGCTTGATCCCAGGAGTTTGAGACCAGCCTAGATAACATGGTGAGATCCCATCTCTACCCAAAATGACAAAATTAGTTGGTCATTGTGGCATGAGCCTGTGGTCCCAGTTACTCAGGAGGCTGAGGTGAGAGGGTCACCTGGGCCCAGGATGTCAAGGATGCAGTAAGCTGTGTTCACACCACTGCACTCCAGCCTGGGCAACAGAGCAAGATTCTGTCTCTAAAAAGACACATGTATAGGACAAGGATGGAAAAAAAATCCTGGGAAATTTTTAAAGAGATATAAGATTTTTAAAAAGAGATTAAATAGAGACATGACAACCAATTGCAATGAATGATGCTTAATTGGAAATTGGATGAGAAAAAAAACCAACAATTTTACGGCTGTCGTACCCAACGTTTGGTCCCAAGAACCTACGAGCTTATTATAAATTCAGAACCTCAGCCTCCAACCCAGATTTACCGAATTAGACTACAATTTAAACAAGATTGTCAGGTGATTTCGGTGCATACTACATTTTGTGGAAGCATTGCTATTACAAGCATTATCAGACAAGTAGAAAATTTTGATACAGATTGAATATTAGGCATTGTTGATTCTATCAATTCTATCAACATTGATAGAATTCTCTATATATGATAGTCATGTGTGATTATATCGGAGAATGCCCTTGAACTTAGAAGGTACATGCTGAAGTATTTAGCAATGAAGTGTGAGAATATTGGCAACTAACTCCCAAATGGTTCCAAAAAACAAAAATAAAGAAATACGTATTTGTACATTTTATGCAGATATATAAATACAATCAAGGAAAAAGAGAAAGTAAACATGACAAAATGTTAATTGGTGAATATAGGTGAAGAACGCATGGCTGTTCACTGAACTATTCTTGTAAATTAAAGAATAGTAAACTATCTTGTAAGTTAAAAAATGTCTCAGAAAGTTGGGGAGGAAACAAAAGTATAATGAAGCATCAGTTTCACTGGTGGTCTAAGTGGTGACTGAGAACTGTTTTGGTTTTTGGTGGTTGTTGTTTTAAGCTCACCAGTTAATTCTAATGTGGAGCCAGAATCGAGAGCATGGGGCTGAGACAAACATCAGATGGGGTACCTGGGCTTCTGAGCTTCATGTAATGTAAGGGAACATGTTTCAGAAAAGAGGGAAATATATATTGAGAAAGAGAAAAGAAACCTTATTTAATGGAAGTACACATAACTCAGAAGTGCTATAATATCTCACTCTATACTGTAAATTAAAAGGGAAAGGGAGTCTTCTACTAAATATGAAGAACTTTAATAGCTTTGAAAAGAAGTCTATGGGGTAGGATGGGATAGAATTAGGCCCTCAGAAGGCAGAAGCCAGATCAGGAGGTCTGATGCATGGTCATTCAAATGACAAAAAGCACTGGAGTATACTTTAAATGTCATGTCTAATTTTTTTGTGAGACGCTTTTAGAGTCAGACAGAACTATGTTTAAAGTCAGAAACTGCCACTTATGAGAAGTTTTATATTGCCTAAGATATTTGGCCTCTACACCTCATTTTCTTTATCTGTTAAGCCAGGAGACTATACCTATTTGGCCAGTTTTTATGATGATTAAATAAAATTAGGCATGAAAAGTGCTGAGTATAGCACTGCCATATGGAGCACGCTTAACAGATTATTCTAGCCCTAACACTGGGTATGTGATTTTCTGATTTCTTATAACTCCACTTCGTTTTGTAAAAGCCATAATGAAACTGCAAGTTTACACGGTCCTATAAAGCAAGTTGTGGAGGTCTTAAACATGACTAACAAATGTTAAGCCTGAAGAACGAATATTTGAGTTCCTGCTTTTATTTTTTTGTAGGTTTGGATACTCTTTGGTCCTTGGATGAGAATGGATGCAGTATGTAGTCAGGATAAAGAATCTCCCAACCAACACAAATTATCCCAGGGGCTACCATTCGGTGTGCTGTGGCATTTCCTTAAGCCCTCTCTTTCTTCCCCAGAGAGGAAAGAACTAAGTTGAAGAACTTTTACCCTTATAACCATTATAAATTGTCTTCTTCTTTTCTGAAATATACACACACGCAAATTAGCCTGTGTGTACTGACTCAAATATTCAAGTAAAATATTTATTAAGCTATTTAAAAACAATTTATTAGCAAGTGGCTTTTCAAGACTTCAAATAAAAGGCAGGTCATAAATACATAGGCTAGACATTCTAAAGAAAGCTGACCAAAGTTTCGTTTAAAGTGGCCAAATCAGTTGTCAGAGGCATCACTGGACACTGACTGAGAATAAATAATTATCAAATGATTCCATTCAATTGTTCACTACAGAATAAAATGGCAAATAGCCAAGAAAAGATGAGCAATTTCCATGTTCAAGCTAGCTACTGTGTTTGGAACAAAATTTTCTTCAGCAAATTTAAGAACAAATAAAAAACAGTTTGTCTAAGAGAGTACACTAACCTCTAATGTATACCATAGGAGAAAGAAGAAGTGCCTACCAGGCTTGCAAAGAAAACATCAATTGTACTCAGAAAATGTCTAGGGAATTCTTATGGTAAATATAAATAAAATTATGTTTTCTTAGCATTCTCAATTGGTTTAGCAGCTGTTGGCTTTTAAACTTAGAGATAATAACCAGAGGGATTATGTTGTCTTTCAAAATTCCATGGTTTAGAAACATGTAAAGAAAATATCTTGGATGTCCTGTCAGCCTGTACCAGCCAATTTGTCTATGGTAGATATAGCAGAGCCTTAACGTCTTGTGTTAAGACACAGTTTAATGTATTTGCTTTGTAGCACAGCCAAAAATTCATCTAACATATTACATACTTGCTGCAATTACTGTTTGGTGCCCAGGAGAGAACTGTATAAAAACCTTTTCTGGTAACAACGTAAAAATAGGCAAAGAGGAACACAGCAAAACAGTCAAATTAAATTACTAGTAGACATGATAACTACTAAACTCCAAGTAATTAAATGTGCATATATATCTTGACATTTTTATTTATCTTCATGTTTTCTAAAATATTCCTTGCACTTAAAAACTTATTCATTTTCAGAATTGCATAATACATTAAAACCACTTATAAATAGTTACCTGGATATATCTTTTCACGTTTTGAATATGTTTTTGAAGAAGGAATTCGTTTTGGCCAGGCTGAACCATTATATGATGTTGATATATGTTTGTCTGAGGGAAAAAAATCCAGGATTAAATATTTTAGAACTTTAAAATCATATTCCAAGGGTGTTTCAAAGTTATAAACATCTCGGGGTGAAGCTATTCTCTAAGGAATTTATTTTACCATTTCAAAGCTAAGGCATCAGGGATACAAGTGAGTTTATTAAGACAATTTAAGTTATAAGTGAACATGGTTACAGATTATTAATTGGCTGTTCAGTGCTTCAAATAAAGGTAAGATACAGGAGAGTATGATATCTAAATGTAATAAAAATGTTCACTGCATGGCTTAATCATAGTTTTACATAAGTTCTGCTAGTGTCTGTTAGAGCTTTTATTTAAAAACTGTGAAACTCTGAGGTACAGCCCAAGTCCTGTGTCCTTCCATGAAGTGACTTCCATGGTTGCACTAAGTAGCATGATGAAGTAGTGAACTCACTATCCCAGACAGCCAAAGCATTTATATCCTGACCTGGTCCTTCAATACTTATTTTTCTCTGACATAGCTACATTTCTAATACTATCTAACAATGTTATATTTGTGTTTTCAAATATTACTATGCAGCTGTATTCTCAAACATGATCCACAATACCAATAATTTGCTTTTCTCTTGTGTTGACATTTGCGCTAATGGTGCAAAAGAAATACAGAGTATAAACTCTGGCACCTTCATACAAATCTAGACATTGACAACTGTTCTAGTACTCATTGTATTCTTCACAGCCATCCACTTGCAGTTAAACAATAATAACAATAAATAAAATAATAATAATAAATAAAATTAAAAGCCTGTTTCACCTAAGAATATCCTGATTTACATATACACATTCCTATATCGTTCTAAAGAAAAGAGAAAAATAACTCAAATAATGCAAATGTCTATTTAAATTGTATAAGAAACACCTACTATGTACCCATAAACAACATGTTTATATACACCTACTACGTACCCACAAACACAAAATGTTTATGGGTACATAGTAAGTGTATATAAACATTTTGTGTGGGTACATAGTAGGTGTATATAAACATTTTGTTTGTGGGTACATGGTAGGTGTATATATTTCTTAAATTATAAAAGAAACTAAGAAAGATATAGTCTTATGCTTCCAAAAGTACAAAATATTCAGAACTCCACTAATCAGACCATGAACAAGGAAAAATACAAACATGAAATCATACAGAATTGAGCAGCAGTTTGTTAAGTTGAAAGAAATGAAACTCAACTTCAAAAGAGCAAAATCCATCTGAGAAACAGGAAGAAAAAGAGATTTGGTTCTCTTCTCCCTGGTAGCCTTGTACTTCCAGACATATACTATGACTCTGCCTATTACATGATGAAATGACTTAGAAGCAATCTATACATGGTGAGAGGGATAAGAGGTTGTCAAAAATATGGCAGTTAATCCCCAAACTAACCCTTTCAGAAAATAATCATGAAGGCCTACAGAAATGGCAAGGCACTAGTCTGACAGTGATAACTGAACAATGTAGTTAATGGAACAAGAAAATGTCAGCCATTTAAAAACAATCCTCCAGAGTGGCATGAAGCTGTCCAGGGGGAACAAAGTACAGTGCTCTGATAAAAGAAGAAGAAAAACCCTCTAGGGAGGTGCAATGTGAAGTCATTGCACTCACAACGTGAGTTTTCTTCCACATCCCTTAAATCACGTGCAGGAGTGCACATGGAAGAAATCTTCTCACTAGTTTCTATGGTGGTGATGGCCAGGAAAAAGAAGAGGGGAGTAGGTAGCAGTGAAGATTAGCCAAGCCATCAGAAAATTCCATGGGAATGCCAACCACAGACAAAAGTAAACCACATCAAGAAAGGACCTCTCACCTGGACTGACGTTGGGTTTGGGTTCCTTGTTAACATGGACTTCATTGTAGGACCCCTGTGTGGGCCTGCTGCGGGGAGGTGCATTCAACGAGACACTCCTGACGGCATCTCTTTCAACGTGAACATAAGATGCGTTCTCAGTATTTCGATTTTTATTATTGCGATGGTAACTCATTTTATTTTGGGGACCTGGGGTCTGTGCTGCTGTAACGAAAGGCAGGAGGGAGTGAGGAATAAAACACAGGCTGGTTTCACACCCATAAATAACATATTGCACTGTAAGTGCTTGATGGCATAATGGAAGCCAAAATAATGAAGTTTAGAGTTGAGTTGACACCTAAAGTAACATCTATGTCACATGACACTAATTTGTTTTTCAGGTAGAAGATATTTGATATTTACTCTCCTTTAAAATTACAATTTAGAAATATCAAATATATGAACACTTTACCTCTCTGCATTCCAGAGCCAGGAAAGTTCTTTGGTTCGTCATAAATCCATTTTGTTTTTTTCACACCTTTAAAATGAGGGTTCCTCGGCTGGACATCGTTCACTTAGAAAAGATACAAATTTTACAGTTTTTTTAAGAGATGCTTTTATCTTTGAAATTACTGTGGGTGATAATTACATATCTGTGCATTCACATGTCAAGCAAGAGTAAAAAATAAATGTACTACCCTAATACTTTACTTTTTAGAAAAAAAGGTGATTTATTTTTAAGTGCCAAAAACATCTATCTTGGAAGTAGATTGATGAGATAACCTTCAATAAGTAGCTTTCCTCAAAGAAAAATACTTTTCTCCAAACGAATGTGTGGATTCTTTTAAAGGAACATAAAATTGCATTCAAAATATAATTATAAATATCATGATAATGCTATTATTAAGTAGTTTTAGAATCATTATTTTCAACATGAATCTTTTTGTACTTTTTAGCCAAAACTACTACTTCTTAAGAAGTTGGATTAACATGAAATACTTTCAGTGAATTTTACCTTATTCTTTTAAGGTCTTAAGTTGGGTGTACAGAGAGTTTGGTCAAGACTAAGTAATCAGAATTTGTAAGTTCTAAGAATATTAAATTTTCACTTTTTATTTGCATATTTTCACATCCAAAATTTTACATATATTCTCAGTTTTTCAGGAATTTCTATGGTACATATCTCCAGAGAATTTTTAAACAATTTTGTAGAGGGGGCATTCTGTCACTTCACTGTGCGGGGCTTCTGAAAAATCACAAGTGACCACTGCACAGAGAAACTGATCACCAAATGTGCAGTGTAGATTATACTAGTTTTCTACAGTAGACTAATACATCTTTCTGTGCTCTCTCAGTTTAAGCTTTAAGCCCTCAATAAAGATCTGATTCACTGTCCCTTCCTCAAACATCATGGCCCTGCCCTACTCCCAAGCTGCCAGTCCAATGATTTGGAATCCATATTTTTAACAAGAGCTACTAAACTGGGCTTCTTGGAGGCAAATCACAATTATTCCTATCAGTGTCAGGCTGCGATCCAAGAATATTTTAGGGGTTCAATACATAAAATAAGGAACAAAAGAAAGAAGGGAAGGGATCAGGAAGATTCACAAGTCTTCACTGTATCAAGAGAAGTAGTTCATTGAGCTGAATGTCAAAGAGAAGCCAAACTAATAAAAAATAATCCAAAATGTCATAAAAAGCTGTCAATGCATTATTCCACTATGGGTGAAATTTAAAATGTTATGCTAGTGAATCTTCCAAAAAGGTAGTATATTATTAATTTTAAGACCCAAATTTAAACTAGTGGGAAAGCATATAATGCACTAGGACCTACATCACAGTTCATTGTCAGTTAGTAGAGTATATCGTGTCTTTAATTGTTAGTTCTGAATAATTTTGAAACCTTTTTTTCCCTTCTTTTTAAAAATTCTTTTTTAAATAACCAATACAAATCCATGGCAAGACAAATATATCTAAGGCCAAAAAGTGATAGAGCTAATGTCTTACTTGAAGAGGGATCCTCTCTGCACTTCATACTGATATTCTCAGTAGCATTTAATACATGCGTTGTAAGTACTTGTCGGGTAGTTAGGGAATGCTTTAGATGAGGACTGTCCTTATTATCTTTTAAAGGAAATTAAGAACATAAAATGTCAATATTAGTTTTAAAAAAACTTTCAGTTGGTATTTCACTATTCAAACATTACATGATGGGAACAGTTCTTTAAAATGATATATATGTTTATTAATTGTGAGGAAAGCATCATTAACATTCCCTAGTTGCCACATGGATTTCCAAATGTCATCAGTAACAAAACAAAACTCTGAAACTATAGCTATTATTTTCAATATGTAAATTTTAAAATGTGGCAATATTTTTAATATCTCCATATAAAACTTTTAAAAGGTTTTAAATTTTTATGTTGAATGGTCCCATTTAAGTTGGGGTTCTGAACATATTTTAAATGTAACAACTTTAACTTGTCATATGCTTTGAAGCAGAACTAACTTCTTGTTACATGCTTTGGAGCAGAACTCCTTGGTAGGGCTTTCCACAATGATGAAAATGTTCTAAATGTTCCTAAAAAGGAAAAACAACAAAGAAGTTCCCCTGAAATAGGCATAAAACTAAAACTCCCTTTAGGTCATTACCCGACTCCCACATTTTTCATGCACAGAATGGAACCCTAGGAATTAAGCAAAACAGCATCTGGGAGGTTAGAAACTGGTCAGAGATTTCAGCATCTACATACAGCTCGGGAGGTAAAATTTGGCACAGAAGCCTCACCAGAGTAGAGATATCTTGGTGAACACCCCATGTCTCAGTTGATAACCCAGTAAAGCAATGCTGTAGGGGTGAGGGTCATATCCTAGGAATGAGGACTATACCTTCAAAGAAATGAAAATTAATGTATCACCCCTAATAAAGGCCAAAACCAGTCCTTCACAGAATTAAGGTGGCCAGCTGATAGTCTAGCTGCATGCCAGAAGAAAAGTTTCTTTCTTAAAAAACAACATCATTCATACACCATGTAATTTTTATCTATAATGTTCAGTAGCAAATAAAATATCAGAAGGGCATAGTAAGACAGAACAAATGAGCAAAAACCTGAGGAAAATGAGAGATATCCCAGTGTTATCAAACAAGAAGTTGGAAAATATAACAGGCACATTGTCAAAACAGAGAACTGATAGAGAATTTAAGTAGAAAATCAATAAAAAGGTCAAACAAATTTAGAATTTAAAATATGGATTGAAGAGCAGAGAGGAAGAGAATTAGTGAACAGGACAGTAGGTTGGCAGAAAGTATCCAGATTTACCTAGAGAAATCAATAAGAAAAAAAAACACATTTAAGATGGACTAGAGTCTTAAAAACGCACCAGACAAAAGAGAAAGTCAAAATGGCCAATGAGTTTATGAAAAGCTGCTCAACATTATGAGTCATCAGGGAAATACAAATTAAAACTACAAAGATGTGCCACTAGCCCCCCACCAGAAAGGCTAAAGTTAAAGGACTGAAAATTCTCATTGTGGGTTAGGATACAGAGCAAGCTTATCTCAAAGAAAAGGAGGGCTTATGGCCTTTAGAAGACATGTGCAAGAAAGAATGTTAACAATAGTCCCACACTGGAAATATTGTTCATCATAATCCCAGTATTCGATACTCATGGTGCTTTCGTGTGTTGTTTTTTGTTCGTTTATTTGTTTACAAACGTATAAAGAGTGGTGAAAAGTCTGAGTTGTTAGACCCACACATTTCTAGCTGAGGTCTAACAATGGCAATGCTCAGCATTCTCATTTCAGTTCATACAGAGATGACCAGAGAATGGCTGGAGACAGGAGGGGGCAGCACAGCACCGTGCAAGAAGCTCTGACTCTGGGGAGAGGTGAAAGGGATCTGAATCCAAGTTCTGAGGCTTGTCGGTGCGGGAACCTCAGGAGAGTCACTTAACACTTCTTAACTTTGTTTTCTCTTTTGTAAAATAAAGAAAACAGAATATAGCAGGATGAGTAATTTCTACGATTTAAGATTATAATCTCTGTGAGATGTATGTATATGTGTGTGTGTACGTATTTCCCCAAGGAGCAATGATTCAGTGTCTGCTAATTCAGTGTTCAGGTCAGCTTTATAGAACGTAGCTACCAGGAATAACAACAGTCAATCGTGTGTGGGTTTGTGTGTGTATCAACTGTGTGTATATGTATAGACTATATACAGAGAAGAAATGCCCATGTTTTCATATATACATACATATATATAGCATACATCTTATATATAGATATGTGTGTATATATGTGGCATATATCTATCTGTCTGTAGATATTTACAGCAATATAAAAAGGCTACTGCTACAATCAACAGCATGGATCAGTCTCATAAAAAGAGCATTAAGTAAAAGAATCCAAACTAAAAGAGTTCAAACTGTATATTTCCAGTTATATGAATGCCAAAAAATGCAAAATTAGCCTATAGTAAGAGTGAGCAGAGTAGTGGTTACCATTGGGAGAAGACTACTGACTTGGAGGGAAGGAGCCATCTGGAGTACCATAAATGTGGTTATATTGATACACACACACGTAAAATTTTAAGAAGCTATTCACTCCAGATCTGTGAACTTTATTAAAGTGTATAACACATTAAAATAACATTAAGATAAGACAATACCTCAAGTATTTTTCTTGAAATTGAACACTAACTCATTAATTATAATTTCAATTTTTTATCACCTTCATTTCAAAGATGTCTTATGAATACAGGGGTCTGAATATGTTTAGATATATCTATCATATACATATACCCAGAAGATTCTTTTATCTAGTGACACAGAGAACATTATGATGCCTGGAAAATCAATAAGCCTAACTATGCCAGAATCTAGAATGCCAGATGATGGAATTCTTGTAACATCCTTTTGGTATGGTTGTTCAACCAGTTTATGATAGTAATTTATAACAATATTACAGTAATAAACTGGTTGAACAACCACACCAAAAGGATGGTAGATAGACTAATGACTGTATAATGACATTCTCACATTTTCTAACACCCAACAAAGTAGGGAATATATTACTAATGTCACAATGTGAAGGAAAGTTTACTTTTATATGAAATCATTAGTTTATCAATGGTTGAAAATAACTTTTGATTAACCAGAAGGCAATTGGATTTAATAATATTTCAACAAAATGTCCAATTAGAATTGCTCAGGTTAAGTGGATCCCACTTATACAGGTTATATAGACAGTGGGAACTCCGATGGGAGAAACTAGCAGTGTTTCTAATTTGCAGCTAAACTGATTACTTCAAGGCAACTAAACAATGCCAGCTAGACTAAAATGCTGCAGATATAAGAAGAAAGAATCAAATTACTTTAGCACCAGAAGAAAAAAGAAAAAAAGCATACACAGAAGAAAATGGCTGACACCAGGACAGCAGAAAGTATCACCAATATGCCTAAGATATACTGGTACTTACTGACACCTGCTCTCAACTCCCTTCCTGATCTTCATGCACATTGTTCCCACCAGCCACACCTTTCAATCTCCCCACAAACTCTCTATATATTTTTAAAACGAATGCCTGGAATTTTCAGTCAAAGGATTGATTTTCCAACATGTTTATGCTAAAAAGCAGTTCCAAAATATTTAAGCTATAATACACAGTTAGAATGTGATGTGTTGGCACACATGATATATATTTGAACACAGCTGCTTTAAAGCAGACTTACTCAAATGACTTATTAAGTGCCTCTTTCATTTACAGCTCTGTTATAGTATATTACAGCACATACATGACACCTAAATTCATTACAGTCTGGAGTTGAGCGTACACACACACACACACACACACACAGGCACACACACACATCAGGTTTCTCATTAAAATATGGAAAATGGAATGTCTTACACACTGAACACAAATTCGCGCAAGGTATTTGGTAGACATTTTAGTCTCTGAAAGCATCTGATTTTGTAACGTACCTCCAACTCCCTGTGTTAAACATGACATGGTCAAAAAAAGAAAAATTAGTTGTAAAAGATAAAATTCAGACATTTGTTATGTGGTGATAGATTCAGTCAATCAGTAATAAATTAACTCACCTCCATTTTCAGAAGCAGCAATGTCAGTCCCTGGTTTCCTATGCAATGATGCTTTTATTTCACCTTGTCTTTCATATTGGTTAAATTTTTTCGGAACTGTAAGACTATCTCCTAGAAATAAGAAGAAGAAAAAGTCACTCCAGAAATTATTAGATGCTTAAATAAGAAATTTATGGTAGAATTCATGATGAAAGTAAAAAAGTTTTCAAGTTAATGCGAGTATTGTTTGAACAGTGATCTAATAAACAATAAATTAATAAATAGATGAGTTTTAAATTCTGTAATTGTCAACAAAGAAGTAAACGAGTATATTCTCCTATTTGGATTATTAATTCAATGGCAATTAAAAAATTTATGCTATCTAACACTATTGTATGTATTTAGTCAACACTAAACATATGGATATGTTTCTCATATACTGAATTTTGTAATATTGCTTTTGATTTTATCTGTTCACCATGAACAATCAGATAAAATGTATTAACACTACAAAATGCTAATTGCACTGATAATTAAATAACACTCTCGGCTTTCCTCATGCACTTCTAGATAATTTTCTTCTAAAATAAACAAAAGCAGAATAAAAGAGACATGACAACCTAATGCAATGTGTGATTATGGATTGAATCCTAGACCAGGGGATAACATTAATTTTACTATAAAGAACATTAATGGTATAATTGGTAAAATTTATGGGAAAAGAAGGTTGTAAATGATAGTTATCATTGGTAATTTTCTGATTTTTATATTTATACTACAGTTATGTAAAAGCAAAGCGATATCATTTCTATAACTTATTCTCTTAAAGAGCTCCGAAAATTATAATTGTATATTTAGAGAGAGTGAAAATTGAAATATGGTAAAATGCTAACATTTGAAGGAAATCTAGGTGAAGGCTATATAGGAATTAACTGAAGCTATTTAAAAATAAAAGCCTTGAAAGCATAATACAAAGCAAAAGTACATACAATAGTCTTCATAATATGCCATCTTTTTTTTTTTTTTTTTTTTTTTTTGAGACAGAGTTTCGCTCTTGTTACCCAGGCTGGAGTGCAATGGCGCGATTTCGGTTCACCGCAACCTCCGCCTCCTGGGTTCAGGCAATTCTCCTGCCTCAGTCTCCTGAGTAGCTGGGATTACAGGCACGCGCCACTATGCCCAGCTAATTTTTTGTATTTTTAGTAGAGACGGGGTTTCACCATGTTGACCAGGATGGTCTTGATCTCTTGACCTCGTGGTCCACCCCCCTGGCCTCCCAAAGTGCTGGGATTACAGGCTTGAGCCACTGCGCCCGGCCAATATGCCATCTTTAATGTTCATTGTTAACTTATTTTTTTCTTTTGTTTTTATTTCCTTTTGTTTTTTCTCCTCTGAGTAGTGCAGCCTTGCAATCTGTCCTTCCCTATATGGCTCCCAAGTCTTGCAGACTCTTCTCCATCTGATGGTGTGTTGCTGCCACCTACTGCCACACGTTTGAATAGTTCGCTACAAACAGACTTGCACAGCATCTTGTGGATGTTCATCCACAATAAATCAGATTCTCCAAAAGTAAGCGCCATAAAACACAGAGCCTTTGATTTGTCCTCCAGCACGGACCCTGAAATAGTCTTGTCCACAGAAGACTCTCATTCAATGACCAAATAATCTTTGTCCTGCCGCTAGCGTCATTCTGTGATCTCTTCTTCTTGGGCTAGGCTTACTTTTCTATTCAGAATAAAAAATCTAGACCTCTTTCACAGGGGTGATTTATCTCAAAGACAAATAAAATGGTAAAAGCAAATTATTTACAGGATTACCCCATGGAGTGTGTAGTGTCATTGTGTGTTATGAAGTCTATTCATTCTGTCATTTCTCTAGGATAACATAATCCCATTAATAGCAGCTTTGGGTCATCCAATACAAACACTTTTTTCTAGCTCTCAATTACAATGTATTATTTATCACTTTATTCTTCTGTACATCATACTAAATAATTCAGTCTATCACACCAAGTATCTCTTATATATTACTATGAATGCTGCCTTTTCATTTCTTACCTTTTTGCAATTCACTGCCACTTTCCAACGTCTTTTCTGACTCTTTCTCTGCTCTACGGGCCACACTTTTCGAGGATGAAATACCTGGAGGAATATGAAATCCATAGTCTTCTCCTAATCGAACATAAGAAAAGTAATAGTTAGTATATTGATCACATCAAGTATTATAAAATACAAAAAATGTTTGATTTCTTACCAGATTTACGACAAATCTCCTCAATTGCTCTTATTTCTTCAATTTCTTCAGGAGTCCTTGTCCATAAACTAGAAGCATCTATAGGATACATTTTTCTAGTTAAATTTTCCCAAAGCCAAATAATGTGAAAATTTATAAACTAGAAAGAAAAACCCCAAATACTGTTTTCATGGATAGATTATGTTTTTATATGTTTAAAGTCAATAATTTTACATACTAGTAATAGTTTCAAGTTGCTACATTTTAAGTATTAAAGAGAGTTAGTCAAGAGAAAAGAAAGGACTATGTAATATGTACTTTGAAATGAGATGCTGAATGTATAGACTCAATGTTGAGATGATGTATGTTTATTTGGAGGTTGATGTAGGCATGAGAGACATGGAGCTGCAGCACACAGAAACAGTAATAAGTAGCTCTGTGTATTCCTAAGCACAGAAACTATGGTGGCCTGTGGCCCACAGAAGGACACATTCCAGCACAAAGACAGAGTGAGAGTTTATTTTTCTTCATGTTTATCTTGTATATGCACACTTTCTGGCACCACTGTTTTGGGTTGATATGGGACGCAAAGGATGGACTAAACTGCAAAAACCTGGGTTCTAAACTTGTTCATACTCTTGTGAGGATGACCTAGAATAATGCAGATGACAGTGCTTTATAGATTATTAACTATTACATAGACCTCTGTAACTCAAGGATTAAATGTGAAGCTAATATATTATTAATACATATGTATATAAATAGAAACATGTGCATCAATGTGTTTTAGAAACAATTTATATAAAAAATGGAACTTATTAGTATCTCTCTATATACTAATATATACACCTGTATATATTTAAGCATCAGATATGTCTCCCAACCATCACACAACAAAAAATTTCCAATCCAAATGATCATAAATATGTTAGACATAGAACAAATTAGAACATAACGAATTAAATTTGTTTAATACAATTCACGTAATCTTCTCAGCAAATTCTGCCTTATATATTTCATCATAAACCTCTATAGTTAAACATATATGTAGAAAATGTTGCGAGGTTTGTGAATGCGCATTATAAACCTGAGAAAAGGTCTACTAACCATTTTGTTCTTCTATTTCCTCTTCTTCCTCAAAATTGGTTTTTATAACTAAAGGACCGTGGATGGGTCGTGATATATTTTCCTGAGGTGTCAAAGGTTTCTGATTCTGGGTCTGGAGTGGAATTCCTTCCAGACTTTCTTTCTGTAGTGTCATATCTGCAGAGAAAATGCAACATTTTAGTCCATTAAAGATAAATGTGATGATAAGTATATTCGATAATCAATCACTGCCCTCCTAATTAACTATATATTATTTTACAACATGTATAATAATAATGCAATAATAGATTGTGTTTCTATGCATTAGCAATGAACAAACTGAAAATGAAATGAAAAATAATCCCACTTACAATAGCATCAAAGAGAAAAAATATTTAGGAATTAATTTTAAGATGTGCAAAATTTACATTCTGAAAATATTGCTGAAAGAAGAAAAAAATGTTGTTGAAGGAAGTTACAGAAGTGTTGAAATGGAAAAATATCCTTGTGTATGGATTGATTTGTTGTTGGTATGGCAATATTTTCCAAATTAATCTATGGGTTCAATACAACCCTTATCAAAATCCCAACAGACTTCTTTGCAAAAATTGACAAGCTGATTCTAAAATTTATATGGACATTACTACAAAACTAAAGTAATCAAGACTATCCGAACTAGCATAAAAACAAAAATAGATCTACGTATCATTGGAATAGGATTGCAAGACCAGAAATAAACCTTTATATGAATCAATTTATGCTCAATTGGTTTTCATCAAGGGTACATAGACCATTCAATGGAGAAAGAATAGTATTTTCAACAAATGGTGCTGGGACAAGTACATAGCCACATGCAAAGTAATTAAGTTGCACAACTTCATCACATTATAAACAAAAATTAATGCAAAGTGGATCTAAGAACAAAATCCAGGAGCTGAAGCTATAAAACTCTTGGAAGAATCCTTAGGTTATACAAAGCTTTCTTAGATATGACATCAAAAGGATAAGCAATCATTGAAAAATAGCCAGCCCCCTGGCACATGGAGGTGAGCCACGAGAGCACCTGTCAACAAGGCCTAGATTTTGCTGAAAAGCAGAAAAGCAGTTCCCAGCCCTCTCAGCCAGAGAGTGAAGAGACACTCAGAACCCCAAGGTGATGCAGAAAGAATGAGTAAGATCCAGCCTGGGCAACATGGCAAAACCCTATCTCTACAAAAGATACAAAAGTTAGTCAGGTGTGATGGTGCACACCTGTAGTCCCAACCACTCAGAAGGCTGAGGTGGAAGCATCACTTGAACCCCAGAGGTTGAAGCTGCACTTAGCCAAGATCATCCCACTGCACTCTAGCCTGAGCAACAGAGCAAGACTCTGTTTCAAAACAAAACCAAAACCAAATGAGATATCACTTCATACTACAGTGATTGCAATTATTACTTTTTTTTTATTAAAAAGACAATAACAAGTGTTGACAAGGATGTGAAGAAACTGGAATCTTCATACATTGCAGTTGGGAATGTAAAATGTTGCAACTACGTTAGAAAACAATTTGACAGTTCCTCAAAAGGCTGAACATGGAGTCATCATAAGTCCCATCTATTCCATTTTCAGCTACATACAAAGGGGTGTAAAAATATACGTCCATATTGTAAAATGTTCATTTGTACACAAATGTTTATATCAACGTTATTTATAACAGTCAAATAGTGGAAACAACCTAAATTTCCATTCTCTGATAAATGGATAGATAAAATGTGGCATATTCAGACAATGGAGTGCTATTAGGCTATAAAAAAGAATAAAGTACTGCTGCATGTGAGAGCATGGGTGAATTTTGAAAACACACTAAGTGAAAGAAGTAATTCACAAAACAATAATGTATGATTCCATTTATATAAAATAACAAAAATCTATTTGTAGAAACAAGAAGGAAATTAGTGACCGTGTAGGTTTCAGGAGTTGGGAAGAAATGAGGAGTAACTCTTAACGGGTGTGGATTTCTTTTTTGGAGTGATCCAATGTTCAAAAATGGAATATTGTTCTTTGATCCATTTTGAGTTAATTTTTGTAATGTGATGATTTTCGCAATTTTTTTCTCTCTACATTTGAAATCATTATATTCAGAAAACATACACTGCACAATTTCCATCATTTTAAATTTATCTGGGTTTGTCTTATCACCTAGACTGTGATCTATACTGGAAAATATTTCTTGTGCACTAGAGAAAAACGTCTATTTCACAACTGTTAAATGGAATGTTTTGCTGAAGTATCTTAGGTCTAGTTCCTTTACAGTTGTCCAAATCTTTTATTATCTTGTTTACAGTTGTTTGCATGGTATATATTTTCTATTCTTTTAGTTTCAGCTAATAGTTTCTGTTGAATTTAAAAGAGTGTTTTCTGTAGACAGCATGTAGTTTTATCTTTATTTTTATTCTCACAATCTCTGCCTTTTGATTACATTTTTTAATCCATTCACAATTAATGTTATTGATATAGTTGGATTCAGGTACACGATTTTACTTTGTTTTCTATATGTCTAATGTCTTTGTTGTTCTGCTGTTTCTCTTTCTTTTACACTGATGAATATTTTCTAGTATAATATTTAATTTCTTTAATCATTCTGCATTTTTTATAGTATTTTTTCATTTGCTCTATGGCTTACTAAATATTTCTGAACATCAAAATCTATTTCATATTTATACTAATTTAATTCCAGTGATATATAAGAGGTTTCTCCTATATAGGTCTATTCCCTCTTCCTCCTTTCTGTGCTATTATTGTTACATACGTCACATTTCTATGCATGACAAACCCAATAACACATTGTTATATTTATTACTTAAGATAATTGTATGACTTTAAGGAGATAAGAGAGGAAAAAAGATCAAGTATGTTTTTATAGTTTGTTCTATAAACAGAGACTAATCATATTTTTATTTATAATTTCTAATTCTCTTCATCTGTTCCTATGGATTTGTGTTACTATCTGGTGTCATTTCTTTGCCATCATACAGTTTTGCTTCCATCTGCCTCCTTTGTGTGGCTATTGTTGAATATAGTACATTTCTAAATATTGCTGACTTAAAAAATATAATTTTATAGATTGTTTTACAAAATTTTAAAACAGATTATAGAAGGAAGAGAAATATGCCCTTATGATGGTTTTATAGTTACACAACTACCTTGATCAGCATACTTTGTTTCTTCATGTGGATTTGAAATACTGACTCAGGTCACTTGCTTTCCAACTGAAAATTTTCCTTTAGTATTTAAGGTATGCATACTGGCAACAACAAATTCTCTGTTTTTGTTTTCTGGAAATGTTTTCATTTTGCCTTTAATTTTGAAATACAGCATTTAAAACTAGTTTTCTGGACAAAGATTCTTGGTTGACCCTGTTTTTTCTTTCGGCCTACAGTGAAAACTGCCTATATTGTTTCTGACGATAAGGTAGCTGTTAATCATACTGTGGTTCTATTATATGTAACAAAATATTTGTATCTTGTTGTTTTCCAGAATTTGCCTTTATCACCGGTATTTATCATTTTTAACATGATGTGTCTGGATGCAGATATATTTGTGTATATCCAACTTAGAGTTTGTTGAGCTTCTTGTATATGCAGATTAACTTTTAACTAAATTTGAGGAATTTCAGCCATTAGTTTTTCCTTCCTTAAATTTTGGTAAAATGCCTCATATTTCTCTTAGGCTCTGTTCATCTTTTTTTCATTTTTTCTTGGTTTTTCGGATTGCATAATTTCTGTTGATTTATATTCATATTTACTGGTTCTTTCTCTTGCAGTTCTCAAATCTACCCTTGAGCCCTTATACTATATTTTTCCATTTCAGTTATTGTGTGCTCAACGCCAAAATTTCAGTTCGTTAAGGTTTTTTCATAGTTTTTACCCATTGATAGTCTCTACTTGTTAAAATGTTCAATGAGCATTGTCTGCTCATGAACGCCTTTCAAAGAAGACATATACACAGGCAACAAGCATATGAAAACATGCTCAACATCACTAATCATTGGAGAAATGCAACGCAAAGCCACAATGAGATACTATCTCACAGTAATCAGAATGGCTATTATTAAAAACCAAAAAATAACAGATGCTGGCAAGGCTGCAGAAAAAAGGCAATGTTTATACACTACTGGTCAGAATGTAAATCAGTTCAGCCATTGTGGAGAGCAGTTTGGCAATTTCTCGAAGAACTTAAAACAGAAATACAATTTGACCCAGCAATTCCATTATTGGGTATATACAGTCTACTGTGAAGACACATGCATGCGTATGTTCATCAAAGCGCTATTCACAATAGCAAAGACACAGAGTCAACCTAAAGGCCCATCGATGGTAGGCCGGATAAAGAAAATGAGGCATATATCCACTATGAAATACTACACAACCATAAAAAAGAATGAGATCATGTCCTTGGCAGCAACACGAATGGAGCTGGAGGCCATTTTCCTAAGGGAACTGACACAGGAATCGAAAACCAACATTGCACCTTCTCACTTCCAAGTAGGAGCTAAACATTGAGTACACATGGACACAAAGAAGGGAAGAACGGCCACTGGAGCCTACTCAAGTGCGGAAGATGAGAGGAGGGTAAAGATTGAAAACTACCTATCAAGTACTATGCTTATGACCTAGGTGACAAAATAATACATACATCAAACCCCAGGACATGCAGTTTATCTTTAGAACAAACCTGTATAAACAAACCTGTACCCCTGAAGCCAAAATAAAAGTTGAAAAAAAAATCGATGCACAGTTGAACATCACATTCCTCTCACAGGAGGCATTCTATTGCCTCCTGTGTTTCTATAAGTGAATTATACATTTCTGTTTTTTTGCATGTATCATAATCTTTTACTGAAAACTCAACATTTGTGACAATATTTTGTAGTAACTCTGAATATTGATCTCCCGCCTTAACCTGAAGCTTGTTGCTGTTTGCTTTTTAATTTTTGAGTGACTTTGTTGAAATACTTGAGTAAAATCTATTTTCTCCCACAATATGCAGCCTCTGTTGTCATTCCTCAGAGGATGTAGCCTTGGCATGTCCACAGTAAACAGGGATAACAAGGGCTTTAGCAGGATTCATTTTGCCCCTTTCCCTATTTTCTCCGCTAAGTTGTCCACCTCTACTGGTATCACACTGAGATATTAGCTTCCATACATTGCTGGCTTAATGCTCTGTTGTGTCATCAGTGTATAGGGCATAAATTGCTACACAGTTTAACCTGAGCAAATTCTGACTCCTTCAGAGAGCTAAGCTTGGAGGCCAATCTTCCAAGTTTGTTCCGATCCCAAAAGAGCTATTTTTAATTGTCTCTTTACCAGGTTGTCTTTGGTAAACTTCTAGCTGGTTTGCAGTTTAGTTTGCTCCTCTCTCAGAGAGACTGGCCTCCTCTTAATTACTTATCTCGAATCACCACTGTTTTCAGAGCATCCATAATTTTAAACTTCCCCACACTATGTTCTATTTCAAATAAATTTGGGTTTTTTTTGGAGCGCTTCAGAGTTTTCTACTCTCTACCTGCACAAAATCTCAGTGCTAATGCTAAGAGCAGGGATAGTCACTAAATTCTTTTGGAGTGACACCCCTGTTTTACAATTGGGGCATGAAGCAGAGGTGCTAATTTCTGGTCTTTATGACTTGTGCCTCTTGGCATGGGACCTCCACCCATGCTCCATCTGAGGCAAAGGTAATTGGGGTCCAATGATTCCTAGTCTGCTGCATGTGAGATAGAACTTTTGCTTTATGCATGGGGCTGGTGAAAACAAGATTCAAATCTCTTGGAACTTTTGCTTTATCAATGGGCTTAATGAAAACAAGATTCAGGCCTGAAAAATAGAGCTCTAGCAACATGGAGTTGGGAACTGGGGAGGATAAGAAACGTTAGCAGCTTTCTTCCCCCCCAGACACATACTATAGTTCTTGACTAGAATCTAGACATAGAAAGAGCTCTATGTTCTTGGCTCCATCCATTCAGAGTAGAGCTTCTGTCACACTAAACTGAGAGGTGGTGAAAGGAGTGGGTGGTTGTTCCAATACAACAGACTTACCATTTCTACTGGCTTTAATAGATTTTATTTGAATGACTATGAGTTCGTTTGCTGTATGCCCTTAAGACAATTTCTTGAAACTTGGAAACATTTTTAACATGTAAGTTTCATCAACTATGATTATTTCACTAAGGAACAGGTTTATGGAATTCTTCACAGCATCATTCTGAAAGTTATCTAGTCATCACAAAATTTTTAATGCAAGTAGAATTATTTACAAGTTTGCCACATTGTTCACAATACCTTAGAAGAAGCCCATAGATAAAATTTTCAAATAAAATCTTCCAACGGAGATAGTGAAAACCTTTTTTTTAAAATAATTTTGTGAAATCTTCTAATTGACGTGAGTCTTCATATTATTTCAGTTTACAAAATGTTTACTATATTATAACTGACTGAGCAAATATTAGAACAACATGCTCATTCTGGACATTAGGTTTTAGCAAGTGTCTTACTCCTTTTTTGCCGCTGTAACAAAATATCTGGATAATTTATAAACAACAGAAACTTTTTTATCAAGGTTCTGGAGGCTGAGAGGCCCAAGGTCAAGGTGGTGGCACGTTTGGTCTCTATGAGGACTCTCTGCTTCCAAGATGGTGCCTTGTTACTGTGCCATCTAGAGGAGATAAATTCTGTGCCCTCACATAGAAGAAGGCAGAAGGGCAAAAGGGCAAAATAGACCAAACTCTGTGTGAAGCCTCTGAGGCCTTAATCTTATTCATATTCAACATGGATTTTGGAGGGATACAAACAAGCCATAGCAGCAGTATATACTTTTTTGCCTTGTAAACAAATAAGAATAATATTGATCATCATTCATCTCATTAAAAGACAATTTTTCAATATAATTATACTTTGATGTGCCATAATTATCAATATTTGTAATGTAGTTATGTTGTTTTAATAAATTAAATGCCAGTGATAATTGTAACAAAAACTCAGTCCTAAAGGCATGTGTTAAGAAAGTCGGTTAAAGAACATAAGTCTCCATAATACGGAAACTTCATACAACAAAAATTTAAATCTATACGTATTTTTGTTATATCAATGTTAATAGGTGATCAATAAACTCAAGCATAAATATATTAGGTTAGGGTAAAAATATGTGAAGAAAGTTAAACAGTAATAGCTTTATTTTTACTTTTCTTTTAAGTTCAGGGGCACATGTGCACGTTTCTTTTATAGGTAAACTTGTACCATGGGGGTTTGTTGTACAGATTGTTTCATCACCCAAGTATTAAGCCTAGTACCCATTAGTTATTGTTCCTGATCCTCTCCCTCCTTCCATCCTCCACCCTCTGGTAGGCCCCAGTGTGTGTTGTTGCCCTTTATGTGTCCATTCATTTTCATCTTTAGCTCCCTCTTGTAAGTTAGAACATGCACCATTTGATTTTCTGCAGTAGTTTGCTAAGGATAATGGCCTCCAGCTCCATCCATGTCCCTTCAAAGGATAGGATCTCATTCTTTTTAAAGGCTACATGTATTCCATTGCATATATGTATTAAGACCATATTTTGTTTATCCAGTCTATCATTGTTGGGCATGTAGCTTGATCCCATGTCTTTGCTCTTGTGAATAGTTTATGGCTATCGTTTTAAGATAAAGAAAAATTTCCTTAAATAAAGAATTGTTTGCTTAAGCATTTTTTACCTTTTTAAAACTGTGAAATGTAACACATACACAGAAAAGTATGAAAATTATAAAACATATAATATAATGAATATCACAAATTCAACACCTAAGTCATGTTATAATAGCCTCCTAAACATCCTCTTCAGTTCACACAACTTTCCTTTCCCATACTCACAACAGGTACCTTCAACCTAACCTATTGAAATCATTTTTTGTTTTTTCTTCTTATCTCCCTACTAAGTGTGCATCCCTAAACATAAAGTTTAATTTTGTTTGTTTTTGAACGTTTTATAAATAGAATTAAGCAGTATCTATTCTTTCTTGCCTTCTTTAATTTAATATTTTATCTGTTAAATACCTCCTTACTCACCTGTTTCTCCTATTTTCGTCACTGTCTAGTATTGAAGGAATGTACCACACTTTATTTATGCATTCCACTTTTGTTGCACATTTGACTGTTTCTACCCTTTAGCCATTACAAACAATGCTGTTATGTGCATTCTTGTATTTAATACATGTACCCAGATGTACATGGTAATGGATTTCATTAGGATATATGCTTCAAAAGTGGAATTGCTTGGTCCTAACTTATACATAATTTTAACTGGACAAGATAATGGTAGACTGTTTTCCAAAGTGCTTGTATCCGTTTACATATCCTCCTAAAGTGCACAGAAATTCCTAATGTTCTTTGTCTTCACCAACAATTGGTAGAATTTTTAATATTTGCCAATATAATGGGTATATCATATCTCAAAGTGCTTTCCATTGGATTTTCCTAACTATTAATAAGATTGATCATCTTGTTTATTTACATTTGAGTTTCTTCCTTTTCCAATGCCTGTTTATGCTTTCTGCTTATTGTTCTATGACAGCGGTTCTCAAGTAGAGATATTTTTACTCCCTACCTACTATGAAATATTTGACAACGGCTGGATATATTTTTGGTTGTTAAAACAAGGAAGGTTCTAGTAGTATCTAGTAGGTAGAGGCTAAAGGTGCTGCTAAACAATCTACAGTAGATAAGAGAGACTCCAACAAAGAACTATCCAGTCCAAAATCTCAATAGTGGTGAAACAGAGAAACCTATTCATTAGGTCCGCAGACCTTTCTTGTTTATTCATATTCATATATTGAGTTCAGGTCTTTCCTTGGAGTCACATAAGCACACATGCTGCAAATATCCTCTTATTTGTTGGTTTATCTTTTCATCTTTTATATGATGTTTTTGATAAATACAAATTTTAATTTTAGTGCAGCCAGATTTATTCATATTCTCTGAAATGATCAATATTTTGTGTCCTTATTGTATTTTGAAGTCTTTGAATATTGGCCTTTTACACTTTGATCAAGAATTTACCTAGAATTGATTTTTATCTATTGTGTGAAAGAGAAGTCTATTTTTCCCTCATTAAGTGAAAAGACCACCCATTGCTCATCCATGCTACCTGTTACAAATCAAGTGTCCAGTCTGTTTCTGTGGTGTAGTGGTTATCACGTTCTCCTAACAAATCAAGTGACCATCTATGGAAAGGGCCGTTTCAGCTACTCTGTTCCATTTACCAATCTGTCTAGCCCGTGGCTAATACTGCACTGTCCTAATCTCTAGCACTTCATAGGCCTTGATATCTGGTTGAAAAAGTCCTATAATTTTGTTATTCTTCAACCATGTCTTGACTGTTTCCAGCTCTTTGCACTTCCATATACATCTCAGAATCTGTTGAATTTTCATTAAGATTATCGTTTTTCTATTTTTACAGTAGATGATAAGTATCAAATAATTATAAGATGTCATTAGATAAATTCATAATAAGAATGAGAAAACTTTTACCTTTAAAGTCAGTATTGAAAAAATGTTGAAAATTACACCCTTTGCAACTATTTAAACTTATCATTTGAAAGTTTAATGAAAAACGTCTTAGTGGATATTTCATCACAAATAAAGACCATTGTTCATCACACCTTTCTATTACATGTGTTTAAATACACATCAGAGGGAGAAAGAGATACGATGGGAAAGAGCACATTTAGTTAACAGAAACTACCCAATTAGAAATATGGAATAAATCATTCAAGTAACCAAGTAATGCAGTAAAACTTCAGACACTGGTAAGTTTACCTCTCTGCAATGATTGAAACAAAAATGTGCTGAATTTGACAGATATTATTATATCTTTGTTAGAGTAACTTTCCTATGAGATCACAAATACCAATGGTCTTTGCATTTTAAGAAACTACTATAATGCACTTTCCATGAATTTATACATAGATAATTTTTGTCACCTTGATTTTTCTACCCAAAGCATAGCTTCATGTCACTAAGATCAACTTTGATGTGATCACATGTATTTCATATAACTCTTTTGAAAACTATATTTTTAACAAATATTGTATAGTAATTATTATTTTGGCTTGTTCTTTAACATATATTTTTTGCTCTCATTTTAGGTCAAGTATATCAGGGCATTTTTTAGGGAATCACCTTTTTCCCATTTTCAATCTACTTAATGTGAGTAACGATGACCCCCGGGACCCAAAGATTAGCTAATCCCCCAGCCTGAACAACTATTAAGGATGAGCATGTTTTCTACATCGTTAGATGAGGTTCAATACTCAGGCTTTAGCTGAATAAGAAAGACTTATTTCTTCTGATGTTAATTGAGAATGATGATGCTAATGAAAAGACTGATTACTCACTCTTTGCCAAGAATTCTAAACTATTGAGTATTTATCTGTTAAACGTCTAAAACCCAGTGACAGATACTATTACTATCTCTACCATACAGATGAAGAAATTGGCCCACAGAGATATTAAGATGTCCATGTTTATAGTGGCAAATATGTGGTAGGTTGATGTTTCAAGCTAATCTGAGCTAGAGCTACTATTCTTAATCTAAGCCTATTCTGCTCCAAAATCTAGGTCTGAGCTTCTGGAGTAACTGCAGTATATAGAGAAGGACAACTGGCTAAGAGCCAAGAGTTGGTGAAGGAAATATGGATCCAGCCAGGCCTGGGGTCAGCTCTGTCCCTAATCTCTTCAATTATATTAGCCAAGAATTCCAGTTTTCCCATGAATAAAATTGAGTTGGGTTTCTCTCCTTAAAACCAGTAATGTACTGGAGTGGGCTCAGATAAGCATGTGAGAACTGAGAAATTTTCAGGAATTTTGCAAGGGTACTGATGTCACATTTATAGCTTGAAATTGGCTGTAGAGAAACTATTTGCTTTATGCTAATTGTCAAATGTGAAAAACCAGAGCGATTTTGTTTTGGATTTTTTCCAGTTGGTTTTTCTGGGGGAGGGGAGCGAGGTGGGGGAAAAGAGCCAGTTGTTAAAACATTTAGCACTACTCCATCGTTTATGACCAAGACAGTCTCTACAAGAACTTACAATAGACCATCATATCACATCAGATCATGCCAGGGCATTTCATTCATGAACATCTACTTTACATGCTTTCTCAATTTTCAAAACAAATTCCGTTTTTTAAAAACAGATGTCATCAACATTATCATCATAATGCAGTATTTCCTACTCCTATAAATACTTCCATAGCTAGAACACACATGCAATACAAAACAAGTAGGATAAAAGAAACTTTTGTATAAACAAATTATTTATAACCAAACAAGTTGTTTTTATTTAGATTCACTAGGAATTGGGCACTGTCCTTCTCTTGTCCTTCAAAGAGTACAAGAAATGCTAACTTTTGTAAAATTCACAGAGCGGAGGTTCTTCACAAAGTATTTTTCTTCCCCTTTTCACTAGTTCTTTAAGGGCACCCCATGGAATTGTTTGCTTAGGGCATTAGGGCAAATCTATACAATGCTTGTGTAGATTTTAAAATAACTAATTGATCTTCGTAGTATTTTTGCAAAAAGAAAATAGTTTAATCTAAACGTAATTAGGAGGAAACAAATGAACAAATCACCTTAGAAGATATCCTACAAAACAACTGGCTTGAACTCTTAAAATTTATATGACATGGGGCAGGTGCAGTGGTTCATGCCTGTAATCCTAGCACTTTAGGAGGCCAAGATGAGAGAATTGCTTGATCCCTGGAGTTTGAGACCAGCCTAGATAACATGGTGAGATCCCATCTCTACCAAAAATTACAAAATTAGTTGGTCATTGTGGCATGAGCCTGTGGTCCCAGTTACTCAGGAGGCTGAGGTGAGAGGGTCACTTGGGCCCAGGATGTCAAGGATGCAGTAAGCTGTGTTCACACCACTGCACTCCAGCCTGGGCAACAGAGCAAGATTCTGTCTCTAAACAGACACATGTATAGGACAAGGAAAGAAAAAAAATCCTGGGAAATTTTTAAAGAGATATAAGATTTTTAAAAAGAGATTAAATAGAGACATGACAACCAATTGCAATGAATGATGCTTAATTGGAAATTGGATGAGAAAAGAAAACCAACAATTTTACGGCTGTTGTACCCAACGTTTGGTCCCAAGAACCTACAAGTAGGTTATACTGAATTAGACTACAATTAAACAAGATATACCGAATTAGACTACAATTTAAACAAGATTGTCAGGTGATTTCGGTGCATACTATATTTTGTGAAAACATTGCTATTACAAGCATTATCAGACAAGTAGAAAATTTTGATACAGACTGAATATTAGACATTGTTGAGTCTATCAATTCTATCAACATTGATAGAATTCTCTATATATGATAGTCATGTGTGATTATATCGGAGAATGCCCTTGAACTTAGAAGGTACATGCTGAAGTATTTAGCAATGAAGTGTGAGAATATTGGCAACTAACTCCCAAATGGTTCCAAAAAACAAAAATAAAGAAATACGTATTTGTACATTTTATGCAGATATATAAATACAATCAAGGAAAAAGAGAAAGTAAACATGACAAAATGTTAATTGGTGAATATAGGTGAAGAATGCATGGCTGTTCACTGAACTATTCTTGTAAATTAAAAAATAGTAAACTATCTTGTAAGTTAAAAAATGTCTCAGAAAGTTGGGGAGGAAACAAAAGTATAATGAAGCATCAGTTTCACTGGTGGTCTAAGTGGTGACTGAGAACTGTTTTGGTTTTTGGTGGTGGTTGTTTTAAGCTCACCAGTTAATTCTAATGTGGAGCCAGAATCGAGAGCATGGGGCTGAGACAAACATCAGATGGGGTACCTGGGCTTCTGAGCTTCATGTAATGTAAGCAACATGTTTCAGAAAAGAGGGAAATATATATTGAGAAAGAGAAAAGAAACCTTATTTAATGGAAGTACACATAACTCAGAAGTGCTATAATATCTCACTCTATACTGTAAATTAAAAGGGAAAGGGAGTCTTCTACTAAATATGAAGAACTTTAATAGCTTTGAAAAGAAGTCTATGGGGTAGGATGGGATAGAATTAGCCCCTCAGAGGGCAGAAGCCAGATCAGGAGGTCTGATGCATGGTCATTCAAATGATAAAAAGCACTGGAGTACACTTTAAATGTCATGTCTAATTTTTTTGTGAGACACTTTTAGAGTCAGACAGAACTATGTTTAAAGTCAGAAACTGCCACTTATGAGAAGTTTTATATTGCCTAAGATATTTGGCCTCTACACCTCATTTTCTTTATCTGTTAAGCCAGGAGACTATACCTATTTGGCCAGTTTTTATGATGATTAAATAAAATTAGGCATGAAAAGTGCTCAGTATAGCACTGCCATATGGAGCACGCTTAACAGATTATTCTAGCCCTAACACTGGGTATGTGATTTTCTGATTTCTTATAACTCCACTTCGTTTTGTAAAAGCCATAATGAAACTGCAAGTTTACACGGTCCTATAAAGCAAGTTGTGGAGGTCTTAAACATGACTAACAAATGTTAAGCCTGAAGAACGAATATTTGAGTTCTTGCTTTTATTTTTTTGTAGGTTTGGATACTCTTTGGTCCTTGGATGAGAATGGATGCAGTATGTAGTCAGGATAAAGAATCTCCCAACCAACACAAATTATCCCAGGGGCTACCATTCGGTGTGCTGTGGCATTTCCTTAAGCCCTCTCTTTCTTCCCCAGAGAGGAAAGAACTAAGTTGAAGAATTTTTACCCTTATAACCATTATAAATTGTCTTCTTCTTTTCTGAAATATACACACACGCAAATTAGCCTGTGTGTACTGACTCAAATATTCAAGTAAAATATTTATTAAACTATTTAAAAACAATTTATTCGCAAGTGGCTTTTCAAGACTTCACATAAAAGGCAGGTCATAAATACATAGGCTAGACATTCTAAAGAAAGCTGACCAAAGTTTCGTTTAAAGTGGCCAAATCAGTTGTCAAAGGCATCACTGGACACTGACTGAGAATAAATAATTATCAAATGATTCCATTCAATTGTTCACTACAGAATAAAATGGCAACTAGCCAAGAAAAGATGAGCAATTTCCATGTTCGAGCTAGCTACTGTGTTTGGAACAAAATTTTCTTCAGCAAATTTTAGAACAAATAAAAAACAGTTTGTCTAAGAGAGTACACTAACCTCAATGTATACCATAGGAGAAAGAATAAGTGCCTACCAGGCTTGCAAAGAAAACACGAATTGTACTCAGAAAATGTCTAGGGAATTCTCATGGTAAATATTAACAAAACTATGTTTTCTTAGCATTCTCAATTGGTTTAGCAGCTGTTGGCTTTTAAACTTAGAGATAATAACCAGAGGGATTATGTTGTCTTTTAAAATTCCATGGTTTATAAACATGTAAATAAAATATCTTTTAAAAGAGTCCAAAACCTTTCAAAATTCACTAGCAGGTTGAAGTTTAAATTGCAAAAAGAATAACCGGCAGTTTTATACCCCCAGACAAAAAGAGTAGGACTCCTGATAATTGTACTTAGTGCTTAAAGATAACATACAATGGCAAATCATCTAATAAGAAATTGCTTTTGGCAAGTGCCTCATACTGGAAGAGGACAGCTGGTGATTTAGACAGCACTGCTGTGGCTCCAACTCACCTATTTAATATCGACTATGTGACAGGTCTCAATTCATCAAGCAGAAGCTCTGGAAAGTTTCACGGGTTGCACATTTAAATACATAAATTTTGTCATATTTTAACCCAGAATAAAATTACACACATTGTACAATGCTCTGTATGAACCTATACTTAGCCAGTTACAGTTTGCTATGAATGGTTTGTAATAATCCCACCCTGCATTTATCAATTAATCATATGCATTTACTGACATTCATAAAGGTGGATATTCATGAAGGTATTACTTATAAATTAGTCTTTGTCTAAGGTGTAAAGATTTAGGACCTCAGTTTTGGTTAACCTGGGCTTTGGTAGATAGATATTCCTGGAAATATTGTAGGAAATATCAGGTCTAGCAGGAATCAAATTATACCTTCTGAGGTATTGAAATATTTGCAAATAAAGAGGCTATGCAGTAGTTCAATGCCTATTTCAACTGAACTTGTTAGTTTATCTACAGTCTGCTAATTGAATCCTTTTCCCTAGAGTACAGAAATGTGTCAGGCAGAGGGAAAGCAGTTACAGATTTAACACAAATAAATGCTGTTCAGGGATTCCTGGGGTAGAACTGGCCACTATATGAGAGACAGTACTATGTGGTTGTGTTAGGTGTTTGAGATATATCAGTGAACAAAATACTTTTGCTCTTATGGAACTTTCATTCTATAGGGAGGAATTAGACAACAAACAATAGATATATTAAACAAGTAAATTATATTGTATCTGAGCAATCATTGGGAGTATGGCAATAAGAAAGTCGAACAAGGCAAGGAAGTTTGGAAGTGTGTAAGACATGCATGGAAAGGTTGACTACATTTCAAATACAGTGTTCAGAATAGTCTTGTGTAGAACATAATCTTTTAACAAGGCTGTGAAGAAATACGCTAACATGTGCCAGGAAAAGCAAGTATACAGTGTGATTGGAGTAGAGCAAGCAAGTATATGGGTGTGTGATATAGTTTGACTGTTTCCCCACCCAAATCTCATCTTGAATTGTAACTCCCCAAATTCCCACATATCATAGGAGGAACCAGGTGGGAGGTAATTGAATCATGGGGGCGAGTCTTTCCCATGCTGTTCTCATGATAGTGAATGAATCTCATGAGATCTCATGGTTTTAAAAATGGGACTTTCCCTGCACAAGCTCTCTCTCTCTCTCTGCCTGCTGCTATACATGTAAGATGTGACTTGCTCCTCCTTGCCTTCCACCATGATTGTGAGGCTTCCCCAGCCATATGGAACTGTAAGTCCACTAAACCTCTTTCTTTTGTAAATTGCCCCGTCTCAAATATGTCTTTACCAGCGGCATAAAAATGGACTAATACAGTAAATTGGTACCAGTAGAGTGGAGCACTGCTGGAAAGATACCTGAAAATTTGGAAGCAACTTTGGAACTGGGTAATAGGCAGAGGTTGGGACAGTTTGCAGGGCTGAGAAGACAAAAAACGTGGGAAAGTTGGAACCTCCTAGATACTTGTTGAATGGCTTTGACCAAAATGCTGATAATGATACGGACAAGGAAATCCAGGCTGAGGTGGTCTCAGATGGAGATGAATAACTTCTTGGGAACTGGAGCAAAGGTGACTCTTACTACGTTTTAGCAAAGAGACTGGCAGCACTTTGCCCCTTCCCTACAGATTTGTGGAACTTTGAGAGAGATGATTTAAGGTATCTGGCAGAACAAATTTCTAAGCAGCAAAACATTCAAGATGTAACTTGGGTGCTGTTAAAGGCATTCAGTTCTAAAAGGGAAACAGAGCATAAAAGTTTGGAAAATGTGCAGCCTGACAATGCAATACAATAGAAAATCCTATTTTCTGAGGAAAAATTAAAGCTGGCTACAGAAATTTGCATAATTAACAAGGAGCCAAATATTAATCCCCAAGATAATGGGGAAAATGTCTCCCGTTTATGTCAGATACATTCACAGCAGCATCTCCTAACACAGGCCCAGAGACCAAGCAGGAAAAAATGGTTTCATGGGCTGGGCCCAGGGTCCCCATACTGTGTGCAGCCTTTGGACTTGGTGTCCTGTGTCCCAGCCACTCCAGCCATGGCTGAAAGGGGCCAAGGTACAGCTCAGGCTGTGGCTTCAGAGGGTGCAAGCCCCAAGCCTTGGCAGATTCCACATGGTGTTGAGATTGCAAAAGCACAGAAGTCAAGAGTTGGGATTTGGGAACCTCCACCTAGATTGCAGACTTAGAATTCATGCCTGTAATCCTAGCACTTTGGAAGGATGTATGAAAATGCCTGGATGCCCAGGCAAAAGTTTGTTGAAGGGGCATTTCATGAAAAATCTCTGCTAGGGCAAAGTGAAAGGGAAATATGAGGGTAGAGCCACCACACAAAGTCCCTTCAGGAGCACCACTTAGTGGAGCTGTGAGAACAGGGCCACTGTCCTCTAGACCCCAGAATGGTAGATTCACTGTCAGCTTGCACCATGTGCCTGGAAAAGCCACAGACACTGAGCAGCAGCCCAAGAAAGCAGCCAGGACTGGGCTCTGTACCTTGCACAGCCACATGAGGGGAGCAGCCCAAGACCATGGGAACCCATCTTTCGCATCCACGTGATCTGGATGTGAGACATGGAGTCAGAGGTGACCGTTTTGGAGCTTTAAGATTTGTCCACCCTGCTGGATTTGGATTTGCATGGGGCCCGTAGCCCCTTTGTTTTGGCCAACTTCTCCCACAATTCAAGATGAGATATGGGTGGAGACACAGCCAAACCATATCATTCCACCCCAGCCCCTCCTGAATCTCATGTCCTCACATTTAAAACCAATGACGCCTTCCCAAAAGACCCCAAAGCCATCCCACTTGGAATGGCTGCATTTACCCAATGCCTGTACCCCATTGTATCTAGGAAGTAACTAACATGCTTTTGATTTTACAAGATCATAGATGGAAGGAACTTGCCTTGTCTCAGATGAGACTTTGGACTGTGGACTTTTGAGTTAATGATAAAATGAGTCCCCTTTAGGGGACTGTTGGGAAGGCATTATTGGTTTTAAATGTGAGGACATGAGATTCAGGAGGGGCCAGGGGTTCAATGATATGGTTTGGCTGTGTCTCCACCCACATCTCATCTTGAATTGCAACTCCCACAATGCCCACATGTTGTGGGAGGAACTCAATGGGAGGTAATTTGATCATGGGTATAGTTCCACATGGAACTATAAATCTATTAATATAGTTCCATGCGGAACTATAAGTCTATTAATCTTCTTTCTTTTGTAAATTGCCCAGTCTCGGGCATGTCTTTATCAGCAGTGTAAAAGTGGACCAGTACAGTGTGGTAGAAAAATGCAGAGAGCTTACAGGGCACCAGATCAAATAGAGTCTCTCATTATATTTGGGAATCACTGACATGTGGAACATATTCAAAATCATAAGGCTAGATGAGACCACCAAGAAAGTAAACAGAGGAAAAAAAAAAACAAGAACTAACTCCTAAAACATTGCACATGTAAGAGGTTGGGGAAAAGAAGACAAACAATTCAGGGAGATTGATAACACAGCATTAGGAAGGTAGAAGAAAAAGAGAACAAGGTTGAAACGAAAAAAAATGTTAAAGGCAGCTAGAGAGAAGGGTAGGTCACCTACAAAGGGCAGTCCATCAGGCTAACAGTGAACCTTTCAGAAGAAATTCCACAAGCCAGAAGAGATTGGAAGCCTAGCTTCAGCATTCTTAAAGAAAAAATATTTCCTGGGGAGTTGGGGAGGGATAACATGGGGAGAAATGCCAGATATAGGTGATGGGGAGGAAGGTAGCAAACCACACTGCTATGTGTGTACCTATGCAACAATCTTACATGTTCTTCACATGTACCCCAAAACCTAAAATGCAATTTAAAAAAAAAAAAAGAAAGAAATAATATTTCCAACCAAAAATTTCACATCCAGGTAAACTAAGTTGCATAAGTGAAGGATAAATAAGATCCTTTACAGATAAGCAAATGCTGAGGGATTTTTTTTTTTTCTTTTACCACCAGACATGCCTTACAAGAGGTCCTGAAAGATACACTAAATATGGAAAGGAAAGACAGTTACCAGTCACTACAAAAACACACTTACAAATGCAGACCAGTGACACTATAAAGCAACCACACAAAGAAGTCAGCATAATAACCAGTTAAGAACAGGATGACAGGATCAAATCCATACATATCAATCTAATCTTGAATGTAAAGTTGCTAAATGCCCCAATTAAAAGCCACAGAGTAGCAAGCTGGATAAAGAAGCAAGATCCACTAGTATGCTGTCTTCAAGACACCCATTGCACATGTTATACAATGATACCCATAGGCTCAAAATAAAAAAATTGAAAAAAGTTTACCAAGCACATGGAAAACAGAAAATATCAGGGGTTGCAATCCTAATTTCATACCAAGCAGCTTTCAAAACAACAAGATTTAAAAAAATAAACACATTATACAATGGTAAATGGTTCAATTCAACAAGAGGACCTAACCATCCTAAATGTATACACATCCAACACAGGTGCACTCAGATACATAAAATAAGTTCTTAGAGACCTACAAAGAGACTTACATTCCCATACTATAATAGTGGGAGACTTCAACACCCCACTGACAGTATTAGACAGTTTGTCAATGCAGAAAAGCAAAGATATTCAGGACCTAAACTCAAAACTTGACCAAATGGACTTAATAAACGTCTATAGAACTCTCCACCCCAAAACAACATAATATCCATTCTTCTCATTATCATATGACACATACTTCAAACTGACCATACAATTGGACATAAAACAATACTCGGCAAATTTCAAAAAAATGAAATCATAAACAACCATGTCCTCAGACCACAGCACAATGAAAATAGAAATTAATACTAAGAAAATCACACACTACCATACAATTACATGGAAATTAAACAACCTGCTCCTGAATGGCTTTTGGGTAAACACTGAAATTAAGGCAGAAATCAAGAAATCCTTTGACACTTATGAGAAAAGATACAACATACCAGACTCTCTGAGACACAGCTAATTCAATGTTAAGAGGAACGTTTATAGCACTAAATGCCTGCATCAAAACAAAAATCTCAAATTAACAACTTAACATCACAACTACAAGAACTAGAGAAGCAAGAGAAAACCAACTCTAAAGCTAGCAGAAGACAAGAAATTACCCAAATCAGAGCTGAACTGAAGGAAATTGAGACACAAAAAGCCATACAGAAGACTGGCAAATCCAGGAGTTGATTTTTTGAAACAAATTAATAAGAAAAAGAGACTGCTACCTAGACTAACAAAGACAAAAGAAAAGAGAAGATCCAAGTAAACACAATTAGAAATGACAAAGGGAGGCCGGATGCAATGGCTCACACCTGTAATCCCAGCACTTTGGGAGGCCCAGGCAGGTGGATCACTTGAGGTCAGGAGTTTGAGACAAGCCTGGCCAACATGGCAAAACCCTATCTCTACTAAAAATGCAAAATTTCACTGTGCATGGTGGTACATGCCTGTAATCCCAGCTACTTAGGATGCTGAAGCAGGAGAATCACTTGAACCCTAGAGGTGGAGCTTGCAGTGAGCCAAGATTGTGCCACTGCACTCCAGCCTGGGGGACAGATCTGTCTCAAAATAAATTTTTTAAAAAATGACAAAGGAGACATTACCACTGACCCTACAGAAACACAAAAACTATCAGACATTACTATAAACACCTCTATGCATACAAACTAGAAAATTTAGAAGAAATGAATATATTCCTAAACACAAACAACCTCCCAAGACTAAACGAGGAAGAAACTGAATCCCTGAAGAGACCAATACTGTGTTCTGTAACTGTATAAGTAAGAAAAAATCCTACCAACCAAAAAAAGCCCAGGGCAAGACAGACTCACAGCTGAGTTATGCCAGATGTAGAAAGAAGAGCTGGTGCCATTCCTACTGAGACTATTTCAAAAAATTGAGGAGGACAGACTCATCCCTAACTCATTCTAGGAGACCAGCATCATCCTGAAACCAAAATGTGACAGAAACACAACCAAAAAAGAAAATTTCAGGCCAATATCCACCATGAACACAGATCAGCACCACAACAAAAAGCTAATCCATCATGATAAAGTATGTTTTATCCCTGGGATGCAAGTTTGGTTCAAGGTACACAAATCAATAAATGTGACTGATTACATAAACAGAACTAAAAAAAAAAAAAAAAAAAAAAAAACACATTATTATCTCAATAGATGCAGAAAAGGTTTTTAATAAAATTCAACATCCCTTCATGTTAAAAATACTCAATAAACTAGGAATTGAAGAAATATACTTCAAAGTAATAAGAGCCATCTATAAAAATCCCACAGCCTACATCAGACTGAATAAGCAAAAGCTGGAAACAATCCCCTTGAAAAATGGAAGACAAGTGTACCCTCTCTTACTGCTCCTACTCAACATACTATTGAAAGTCCTGGCCAGAGGAACCAGGCAAGAGAAAAAAATAAAAGGCATCTAAATAGGAATCCAGGAAGTCAAATTACCCTTGCTTGCAGATGACATAACTCTCCATCTAGAAAACCTCATAGTCTCTGCTCAAAAGTTCTTTGATCTGATAAACAACTTCAGCAAAGTTTCGGGATACAAAATTAACATATAAATATCAGTAGCTTTCCTATACACCAACAATATCCAAGCCAAGAGTCAAATCGAGAATGCAATCCCATTAATAACTACCACAAAAAGAATTATATACCTAGGAATACAGCTAACCAGAGAGGCAAATGATGTCTACAATGAGAATTACAAAACACTGCCTAAAGAAATCAGAAATGATGCAAACAAATGGAAAAACATTCCTTGCTCATAGATAGGAAGAATGAACATCATTAAAATGGCAATGCTACTCAAAGAAATTCACAGATTCAATTCTATTTCTATCAAACTACCAATGACATTCTTCACAGAATTAGAAAAAAGCTATTTTAAAATTGACGTGGAACCTAAAAGGAGCCCAAATTGCCAAGGCAATGTTAAGCAAAAAGAACAAAGAAGGAGGCATCATGTTACCCAACTTCAAACTATACTATATGACTACAGTAACCAAAAAAGCGTGGTACTGGCACACAAAAAAAGACACATAGGCCAATGGAACAGAATAGAGAGTCTAGAAATAATGTCTCACACCTAAAACCATCTGATCTTTGACAAAGGTGACAAAAATAAGAAACGGGGAAAGGACTCTCCATTCAATAAATGATGCTGAGATAACTGGCTTGCCATATGTAGAAAATGGAAACTGAACCCCTACCTTATACCACATACAAAAATCAACTCAAAATGAATTAAAGCCTTCATTGTAAAACCTAAAACTATAAAAACCCCGGAAGATAACCTAGGAAATACCATTCTGGACATAGGACATGACGAAGATGCCAAAAGCCAACTGCAACAACAACAAAAAAACTGACAAAAAGGATTGAATTCAACTAAAGAGCTTTTGCACAGCCAAAGAAACTACCAACAGAGTAAACAGACAACCTACAGAACGAGAGAAAATATTGAACCTGGGAGACAGAGGCTGCAATGAGCCAAGATCATGCCACTGCACTCCAGCCTGGGGTGACAGAGAGAGACTCTGTCTCAAACAAACAACAAACAAAAACCATTCCATCAGAAAAACTTGGTGGCCATAGAAGGAAAGTAGAGTAGTTACAAGCATCAGGGAAACATGATAGTCCCCACTTCTTCAGCAAGGTTCTTACCATTCACTGCTTTACACTGTGGTGTCTTCTGAATCCATTTTCCAGAACCTACTTTAAGGTTCATCGCATAGTAGAGTCTCAGTACAATTTAGTTAGACTGAATTGAGCCACGGCTTTCGTAGCAATGGCATTGCATTTTCTCCACAATTGAGGAGTTAGAAAGAACCATCACACATGCCTGTTCTGCTAGAAGCAGAAGTGTGTAACCCAGGTCATGTCCTTGCTCTCTCCACCTATGAGACAGCTTTCTGCACATTCACAGAGACCACCAGTGAAGGCATGATCTCTAAGCTTGGCTTCAGTTGTGTGATACTTTGCTGAGACACAGCCTCCTTCTGTTTAGTAAGGTCAGTAGCTGTCTTACTTTCCATATGAATAATATCTATTTTAGATACACATAGAGAAAGTTTAACTTGCTCTTTGTTCACATCATCTTGTTAGTTACTTAATGGTTCATTCTAAGCTTTCTCTCATCTCATGAGTCCTGATAAAATCATTCCAAATTATCCATTGACCATCAAATTGCATTGCTCATCTTGTCATACTGTATTTAATGTGTCATTCTACGCTGCCACTCCAAAACCAGATTAGACTATGGTATGTCCATGTTTTCAAAAAATGTACTCACTGCTACTTGGTGACAAAAATAATCCATTGATATTTCGAGGTTTGCTGTGATAAAACATACAACTGATCCTCAGACAACCGAAAGGTTGGGTTTCCCAGAAGCATGGAATGCAGTTTGGCTAAATAAAAGGAGATGGGGGGAAATGGAGTGATTAGATGCCATATTCACAACAAATACAATGTGCTACAATACAGCACAATGAGACAAAAACAATTACAGTTCACTGATTTAGGATCATGTGTGTTTTCCAGCGTTTCTAAGCCCTGCTATTCAAAAGATGCAATGGGTATTTCTAAAACATTTTCCTCCATTAAGTTGAAAAAAATCGCAAAATGCCTAAAATCAAATAGTAGAAGGAAGAAAGATTTCTTCCCTATTGTTTTGTAAAAGTATAATCCAGCGTTATTGAAGGGAAATGCTTTAACAAAAATGATGATGCTAAGTAATTATACCTGCATTTCCATGTGTCTAAACCTGCAGAGTGGAACAAAACATTTCCTCTGTCTCCATAATGAGCACACGGTGTCACTGCCAAGGGCCTCTTCACAGTGTCGAAATCGGCACTGGGAACCCTAAAAGAAAAAGTAAACAGTGTAGAAAACTCAATTTGTTGACATTAGAGTTCAACAACAATAGGCTGCTAATCAGTAAAAGAAAATATGAGTAGATTAAATTAGAATCACGAAGATATACTCTATCAATATTAGACCGTAAGTCTAAATTTCAGCAAATTAGTCTAACTTTAGTGAGAAAGCAGCAAGATAAGCCAACGATTAAACAGTATAACATGCCGCAAATGACTGATAAAATGCTACGTTTTGTTATCCGTTAATCCATATGGTCCACTAGGAATAGAGGTGCAAGACTCCAGTGGCACTTTGACCACAATCCAATGACAGAACGACTTAATTTCTCTTTCTGAAGAAAGCCAGATGAAATTTTTAAGAATTTCTAGCTATATTCTAATTGTGAAAACGATTTCTATGAATCAATCCTTTTATTAGATAACCTGTTTTCTCAGTCTATGGAGATACTGTTAGGTTTTTATGGAGCTTAAAAGGTATGTTATTGTGGAATTTTAATTATGATGTTTTGATATACTATATTAAATACATGTGCTTTGTGCCTTTGGCTTAGAAAGATAAACAATTGCCTATACTCACTGACTTCTTTATATGCCAACAAAAGTAGATGTGGTTTGTTTCAATAGGCTGGTATTCTTAAAACTTCTGCGTTCTTTTACACATAAACACACACTTGGTAAAACTATAAGCCCCTGTTGTGTGGGCAGAGAGGATAACATTCTTCCCTCTTTTGACACATGTTCCATGGTTGTTAGTTATCTTTTATCTCTCTCCTACTTCTATCTTCATTCTCTTCCCCTTGTTAAAGTAGATCCATGTACTCTCATAGCATGGGTTAGTGGGCAGGGGCTATCAAGTCAATAAACTAGTATTTGAACCTCTGGCTCCACTACTTGCCCATTGTCACAAACTTAAAACTTAACTCATACTCTCTGTGCTTTAGTTTCCTCATATGTAAACAGGACATAAAAAATACTTTCCTCACAAGTTAGCTATAAAAATGACATGAGATAAGGTGTTGTGAGCTATTATTATTTTTATTTATTCATTTAATTATTTACTGATAACTTATCACTCATTAGTCACTGTGCTAAATACTTGGGGATACAGCAATAAAACAGACAAGACACTCTGCCCACCTGGACATGGATTCTGTTGTTACTCTTTATCACCCTAGCATTTAATCTAACAGGTAATAGAAGTGAATCTAATTCCTGTAGTCAGAGAGGCTGACTCTATTCAGGTTTCCTAACAGAGAGGAAACACTTAAAACCAGACATGTCATCTTTTTTCACTGGATTCTTTCTGGCATGAGCACAAAGCTTCAAATACTGAGTTTTTACCTTTATCTGGTTTTATTAAGATCCATTCATCCTCATTCTTTGGGGGAATTACCAGTTTTTCCCATTTAACTTTATAAACTTTAATTTGTATGTGGCCAATTGGCTTACATTAATTTTCTTTTCTATTTTTATGATATTTAAACACTTGTTGTTACTTAGACTTTTGACAAATGAAAACTTAGTAATTGGGTTAAAAAAAATTCAAATAAGGAAACAGATTTATTACACTAACTTTGACAGCTACCTGAATTCAACTATTTGAATTTATAATGACTGGAATCATATTAACTAAAACAAAATCTTACATCATATAATATTTCAATATTAGGAATTTAATGTCTCGAGGTGCCATCATATAGGCAAAAGTGCCACATGAATATTCAAAAGCTATAGGCATGTAACTGACATATATAAGAGTAGTTTCAAGCAAATAATAGTTTTAAATTATTTCAGATTTCTTCAGATAAATTCAGGATGTCAAAAATACATGATAGGCTTTTTTACTCCATATTTTAAGTATATAAGATATCTTCCAAGAAAATAGTAAATTTTGGTTCCGCAATGCAAGTTACTGCCATATCTTCCTTCATTCTACTAAAAAGATTAAGCATGTGAAGTACTGTAAATAGTCCAATATTTACCTTTAGGCACGTGGAATTATAAAAGAAATAGCAGTCATTTCCAAATACTGCCATTTTCAACTCTCTTGCTGCTAATCCAATGTATTTTGAAAAATATATATGTATAAGAATTGCAGAAATGCAAATATAAGAACTATCAGTGTGTAAGAGAGAAAAAGAATATCTTTTTCACAGTCTTTCAGGCTATCAGTAGTATTCCTTTAAAACTGACCTCCTGTTGACAGTATATTACACAACAGATAACTCTTAAAGAAATTTCAGTTAGAGGATACCCTCTCTAGCTTCGCAGACCACTTTTTGTTGAAAGTGGTTGCTAGGAAGCACACAAACTGAAACTTTCAGAATTTTCCTCACTGTTACCTCATCCAATGTTTGCTCATCATAAATGACCTCACATGTAACTGTAGGCTAGTTTACCTGAGAGAACACTGTATTTCCCTTACTCATTAACTAAAGAGGACTAGCAAAAATAAAATAGCATATTTTAATCTTTAAATGTTCTGATTTAATATGGACTCTAAACTAGTTTATACTTTTATAATAGAAAGTAGTAAGTATTTCACAAGTAAACAACTTATAGAAGGTTTGAAAATAACACTAAATAGGTAAATGAGCTATCCATATTCTAAGACAATAAAAACAATTATTTAAATATGTATCTCTGCTATCCATTGATTTGGGAAAAATCATATTCAGATTATGATATATTAATAGGTACTTGAAAATAAATTAGGCTACATAGTCATCTTGTAGCTATATTCCATTTATTTTTTCATCCATCATAAAAAGAGTAATCTCTTCTTCCTATAGCAGAAAGGTTTCAGAGTGCTTGAAGGTTTTGAGAATCTGTTGAAAATAAGTGAAGTACGATTCCCAGAGGGAAACATTTCAATCAGCAGTTATTGATATCTTCCTCTTAGTGTCTTTCATCAACAAATTAAAACCTAGCAGAAATTAATTTAAAAATCATCAATGTATTAGTCCATTTTAATGCTGCTGATAAAAACATACCCAAGACTGAGAGAAAAAAGAGGTTTAAATGAACTTACAGTTCCACATGGCTGGAGAGGCCTCAGAATCATGGCAGGAGGTGAAAGGCACTTCTTACACAGTGGTGGCAACAGAAGACGAGGAAAAAGCAAAAGTGGAAACCCCCAATAAACTCATCAGATCTCATGAGACTTATTCACGATCACAAAAATGGCATGGGAAAGACCTGTCCCCATGATTCAATTACCTCCCCCTGGCTCCGTCCCACGACACATGGGAATTTTAGGAGATACAATTCAAGTTGAGATTTGGGTAGTGGCACAGCCAACTATATCATTCTGCCACTGGCCCCTCCACATCTCATGTCTTCACATTTCAAAACCAATCATGCCTTCCCAGTAGTTCCAAAAGTCTTAAACTCATTTCAGCATTAATCCAGAAGTCCACAGTCCAAAGTCTCATCTGAGACAAGGCAAATCCCTTCCACCTGAGCCTATAAAATCCAAAGCAAGCTAGAAACAATACGGGTACAGGTATTGGGTAAATGCAGCCACTCCAAGTGGGAGAAATTGGCCAAAACATAGGGGTTACAGGCCCCATGCATGTCCGAAATCCAGCAGGGCGGTCAAATTTTAAAGCTCAGAAATGATCTCCTTTGACTTCAGGTTTCATATCCAGGCCATGTGGATGGAAAAGATGGGTTCCCATGGTCTTGGGCAGCTCCGCCTCTGTGGCTTTACAGGGTACAGCCTTCCTCCTGGCTTTCACAGGCTGGCATTGAAAGTCTGCAGCTTTTCCAGGTGTATGTTGCAAGCTGTCAGTGGATCTACCATTCTGGAGATTGGAGGATGGTGGCCCTCTTCTCACAGCTCCACTAGGCAGTGCCCCAGGAGGGACTCTGTGTGGGGGCTTTAACTCCACATTTCCCTTCTGCACTGCCCTAGTGGAGGTTCTCCATGAGGGCCTCGTCCCTGCAGCAAACTTTTGCCTGGGCATCCAGGTGTTTCCATACATCTGAAATCTAGCTGGAGGTTCCCAGACTCAATTCTTGCCTTCTGTGGTCCTACAGGCTCAATACCACTTGGAAGCTGGCAAGGCTTGGGGTTCCACCCTCTGAAGTCACAGCGCGAGCTCTACGTTGGTCCCTTTCAGCCATGGCTAGAGCTGCTGGGTCACAGGGCACCAAGTCCCTAGGCTACACACAGCATGGGGACCCTGGGTCCAGCCCACGAAACCACTCTTTCCTCCTGGGCCTCTGGGCCTGTGATGGGATGGTCTGCCTTGAAGGTCTCTGACATACCCTGGAGACATTTTCCCCATGGTGTTGGGGATTAACATTAGGCTCCTGGCTACTTATGCAAATTTCTGTAGCTGGCTTAAATTTCTCCTCAAAAAACTTTTCTTTTTTTTTTCCTTCTCCTCAAATTTTTTCTTCTACTTCAATTCTACTCTTTCCTGTTGTAAATGTCTTTCTAGTCTTAAAAAAAAAAAAAAAAAAAACTATTACAGCCAGGCTTGGTGGCTTATACCTGTAATCTCAGCACTTTGGGAGGCTGAGGCAGGTGGCTCACAAGGTCAGGAGTTCAAGAACAGCCTGACCAACATAGTGAAACCCTGTCTCTACTAAAAAAAATACAAAAAATAATTGGGCTTGGTGGCATGCACCTGTAATCTCAGCTACTCAGGAGGCTGAGGCAGGAAAATCGCTTGAACCTGGGAGGCAGAGGTTGCAGTGAGCAGAGATCACACCACTGCACTCCAGCCTGGAGACAGAGAAAGACTGTCTCAAAAAAAAAAAAAAAAAAAAAAAGCTATTACTACCCTGTGAGGATGATTCCTCCTTTCCTCCTTGTAATGAAGAGTGATGGGAAATTTGTCTCCATGGCTGGGAGTAGGCCTGAAAATTCTGTAAGTATTTTGTGTTGGCCAAAGCAGGCTCACTCTGAGTGTCTTTCATCTTTGGTGCATGCTAGAGCACTAACATATCAGTCAGAGAAGAAAGACTTTCTTCGATTTTGTAATCCTGTGACACCACTTTTAGTACAGTGGCTGGTAGCAACTCCTTGGTAACTCTTCAGAATTATGAGAATTGGGCAAAGTTGATGGCTGCTACCCATCAGAGCATGAGTCCAGTTTATGACCGTGAATTGATCTTGTGACTCTCCCCTGATGTGGACTTGTGTTTCTGCCAGAAGCTTTGCTCCAGCTACTGAGGAAGCCAAAGTTTTGGAAATAGAAAGTGCTTGCTAAGAGATGACTAGATTTGCTCCTACTATACAAATAGTAAGTGTAGTGTGGTTTTAGGAGATGAGTATTTCCCAGAAATGACAGAATGTTGGACCTAAAAGGTTCTGTGGCAGTTTGGGAGGTGACAGTTAATAGCTGTGAAAGTTGTTGTCTCTTCGAAACTCATGAAACGAGCCGCTTTTCTGAATGCCTCTGAAGGAACAAAGAAGTCACTGGCACTTGACTGCAAAATGCTAAAAAGTTTCTGGTTCCAACATTATACAGCCAGCATCAGGTGTTTTCTTTTTTGGTAAATCTGGGATGTGATGTGGGAGAGGTTTTTGTGTTTTCCTATGAGAAAAAAGAAAGCAGAAAAGAAAGTAAACATTTTGAAATGGCAAATCTATTCCATCCTCCCTCCCCTCTGAATCCAGCAATCAAAAAATTGTGAATTTTTACATTTTAATTTTTTCATTGTCAGTATTCAGCATAACTGTGAACTTTTTAAAGGAGCTGTTTTATTTGTTGGGAACCCCCTTACTGTTTAGATACTGCTAAGTGAGATATCATTGCTTAATTTTTCCAAGGGCTAAGTCAGTAATATGCTGGACAGTTGAATACATGCAGGTAAGACAAAGAAATGAGACCTGGGCCTAGTCCAAGCCCAAAAAGGATGGAAGTAAAATCAGAATTCCCCTACAACTTCAGACTAGGAACCACTAAATGCAGTGAGATGGAAAGGCTACTATTCCTAAATATTTAGTATTTATTTGATTTAGTCATTGTCCATCTTATCAGTTACCCTCAAAATATTCTTTTGAGCAGTAAGTTAAAGCTGTTTTTAGCTCGCAGTTGATTGACTACCAGTACTCAAGCCATTTCAGCTGTTGGACCTCACCTTTAATTAAAATAAAAAAGATTCCTATGAAAAACTTGAGAATGAAATCCTGGTTGTAGTTATTCCTGTACTTCTGCATTAGTCTAAGACTGAAACTTTGCATTCACTCTGGAAAGAACATCAGAACCATTTCGACCATGTTATGCTGCACAATAAGGCGTAGTTCAAACGGTAACTTTTTTTGATCCCAGGTATTTTTATTATAGCGTTTTCTGACAGTCTACTGGAAAAGCAGTTTTCATCCTGCTTGGGGATCTGGGGATGTCTAAATATTTCTAAACTTCTAGAGTGCTTCCCGCATGAACTAAAGATAACAGGTAAGTAGGTTTCATTGGAACTGCATTAAATCGACATCTGAAATGTTCACTGCTTATTATTTGATCTTTTTTTTTTCTTTTTTTCTTTTTTTTTTTATTGCATTTTAGGTTTTGGGGTACATGTGAAAAACATGCAAGGTTGTTGCATAGGTACATATGTGACAGTGTGATTTGCTGCCTTCCTCCCCTTCACCTATATCTGGCATTTCTCCCCATGCTATCCCTCCCCAACTCCCCACCCCCCTCTATCCCCCCTCTCCCCCCCAACAGACCCCAGTGTATAGTGCTCCCCTCCCTGTGTCCATGTGTTCTCATTGTTCAACACCCACCTATGAGTGAGAACATGTGGTGTTTGATTTTCTGTTCTTGTGTCAGTTTGCTGAGAATGATGGTTTCCAGGTTCATCCATGTCCCTACATTTAACTTCCAAATAAATCATCGGTTGAAACCGAGGTGGGGGACGCACGTGGGAACGCACCAGGAACGCATCAGCTTCTGCACTACAACTCCCAGAAGGCGCCGCGGCCAGGAAGCCGCTTCTGGATGGGCCTTCCCGCCCCTAGCTGGGGCTTGGCATAGTGGGGGCGCCGCGGCGGTGGCCGGGCGCCGAGTGTGGGTGGCCTGAGCGCCGCGGGTGACACCTACAGGGCTTCTCCCCGCCTGGACCGGACGCCGTTCCAAAGCGCGCCCTCCACTCGCACTGCTTGTTGGGCTCATCATGAAGCGCCTGGGCTCCGTGCAGCGGAAAATGCCGTGTGTGTTTGCGACGGAGGTGAAAGAGGAGCCTTCCGCCAAAAGGGAGCATCAGGTAAGCGGCAGCGCCGGGTAGGCTGGGCGGCCCGCGTGGGCTTCTCCCAGCGGCGCTGGCTCAGTGCGAACCCGGCGACGGCGGCTGGACGCGTTAGAACTGCCCTGCAGGCCAGGAGCCTCTGTAGGTTTCGTTGGGGAGGTCTGGGTTGGAAGTCTTATACGCCCTGAGTACAAGTCCAGGTTCTTGTACTTTTGTTAGTTGTAAGGCAGGGCATTTGCGAGAGAATTTTCCTGATCAGGAGATTCAAACTTGCCCTCGCAGGGAAATGGAAAAACCACAGGTCAGCACCTGTGGGTTTCAGGTCAGCACCTTTTGGGGAAACCTAATCAGATAATTGCCACAGTCCAAGCTTTACTACTTTTCAAAAGTGCAGTGAGAAAGGGGGGATATTATAAGACTTGCTTTACCTGTTACGTCGGAACCATTGGCGGTGTTGACAGTAGCCTAATTAGGTCACTGAAGATCAGACCTCATGTTACCAGTAATTACTTAATTTATTCTCTCAAGGTTTTCTATTGTAGCAACGTGTTTTCTATATAATGTGCCCTCGGTAAATGCTAGTGAGTGAATAACAAGTAACCTATATTAAGGCAATTCTTTCATATTGTACTATAAAACGTTGTAGTCTTTGATCAGTAGAATCCCCAGTCATTAGTTGGGTGCTTCCCAACTTTGTTGATTACATACAAAATCCATGTGTCCATTGGAAATCCACCTCACTTGAGTTTCATCACTGCCACTGGCCTTCTCATCTTCTAGACTAAAATGTGTTTAAGGCAGATTGTCCTGTTATCTTTAGTCCCAGCCTGTAGGACCTGACACGTGGTAGGCACTGGATAAATATTTGTTGAATTAAATAATGAACCCTGGAATCATTTCAGGCCAATTTTCCCTTCACCTTGATGCTTTTTACCTTATAGCATCTGATCTTTTCATTCTTTCTACTGCTGTCACTGCTGTTATAGTTAATATTTCATATCCTGCCCATTGCACTACCTAATTGGTCTTACTTGCCAGTCTGATCATCACCATGTTCTTTCCTTGTCTAAATACCACAGTTATTACTCAATGTTTGTAGCAGCAATCAGCCTTTTTTTTTTTTAGCTGTAATAAATAATGTAATCCATATAAAACATTATCATCTGTGTTAGTATTTCACTCTACTGTGATTTCCAACTTTGTATGTTAGAGGGGAGTAGTTTGTAAAAATATTCTCCACCAGGGAAAATAAGCAGCCCCTTCTCTTACCTTTCTGCAATTAAAACAGCTTACAGTATTGTTTATAGCATAGCATCCACATTCTTAATTATAATTCAGGGCCTCCCACTAATGAGGCTCAGTCTATCCTCCATCCTTCTTAAAGTGAATTCTCTGTTTTAGCCATCTGTTTCATCCAGTGAACATATCAACCACAATCCTGTCTCAGATTTTTGCTCAGACTGTTCACTCTGGGTCACCTCTAGAATGTTTTTAATTTTTCAAGTCAGTTCTTCTCCATAAAATCTTAAATCAACTTAGTCATCTCAGTAATTTCTCCTACCCAGAAATTGTAGAGGGACACTCAATTGATATTCACTATTTTAATACATGTACTTTTTCCCCCCAGTAATAGTCTAAAGTCTTGATGACAGGTAGAGAAGGAGAATTTTATGTACCCCTCAGTGTCTCATGTTGTCCTTTGCACATGTGGATAGCAAAGACCAGATAATTGATTTTTATGGAAGGAATGTTTATACTCATCAGGAGCTCCATGGGGCAATCTTTCCCCCAGGATCTTTGATAAATTTAGATACACACACACTGCTATTGGACCAGACCCTGTGGCTCTACTTCCCTGGGTTAAATTGATATCCTTTGATACCAGAGTCATAAGTTAGTGAAAACCGGTTATATTTTTAAAGTACTGAATCCCTACTAGATGGTTATATTTTAAAAGTATTGAATACTTTCAATATACTTTCAGTACTAGAGTACTGAAATATACTTTCAATATACTTTCAGTACTTTGAGTACTTTCAATAGTACTTTCAGTACTAGAAGGGACTAATTTCTTAGTTTACCTGGTTGAAATAGTACCTTAGTCTGAAGCACACACACAGCAGTATGTTTATATAGTACAGTGTTGTTTCACTTTGTAAGATGTTGTTACTTCAGATATAACTGTAGAAATTGCCTAAGTCTTCTTCAGCAATGAAAATGAATTATAGATAAAAAGTTGGTAGGAACCCAAGAAACTGTCTTTTTCTCATCCTTGGTGCCTTTTTTTCTTCCTGACAGTAGAAAAATCATAAATATGTCAACAGCTCACTACTGGTAAAGCTGAAAGGGACAAGAAGAGGGTACCCTCAAAGCAAACACATTCAAAGGAAAAACAAAAGACAGGTGATTCTTGGTAGTTTTAAAAGTGAAAATTGTTAGGGGGAAAACATGAAAAAAAGAAAATCAGCTTCAGATCTTGAGTACTCATTGTGCAAAGACTTAGAACTAAAATGGTACTGAAGTATATGGTGTAACATCGCTAATATGGTCTAGTGGGCCAGCTTGCGCTATCTGTGGGGCTGTATTTACTGGAGTACCGATGTGAGGTCTTGCCTAAGAGGTGATGCCAGCAGGTCTTACTTCTTTTTTATATTCTAACTGCATAGTCTAGGACAAGGCTGTTCACAAACTAGATGCTCAAACTTTGTTGAATGAGTTACCACAAAGATTTTTAGATCAATGTAGACTTCTGAATACAACTTTCAAAGTAAACAATTCATCAGACTACATGAGGAAGTCAGGTAACTGTAAGAAAACTACTGTCAAAGTGAAGCCTAACTCAAGAGTCAAGAGATTTGTTTTATAGAGGAGATTTTTCTTTTGCCATCTTGAACATTTTTTAAGTAAGTAAATAAACCATAGCTGATACAGCTCAGAAATTTAAGTTTGTAGAACTGTCATGTCTCATATAAATCACTATTAATGGTAGGAAACCATCGGGGTTAACTTTCCTTTCAAGCAGATAATATATTTTCTAAGACCATTTGTTGAATGTTATGATGATACATTTGAAGATTTTTAGGATATAAAACTGAATCAAGGATCAAATTGTTCTGAAAATTAAGAAGCTTTTAAACTGTGTGATCTGTAATGTTTAGACAGCGATGCAAGTTCTGTAACAATCGAGGTATACTAATGATAATTGCTTTATGAAAAGGATGAAAATCATAGTTTAGACAACTTATGCTTATAATAGCAGTTGTTTATCACGAAGTTGAGGAGGAAAAACATCTGAAGTTGAAGAGGAAAAAAGGAAATCCAGAAATTCATTTTACTTTGGCTCTTAAAGAAACTTCTGGGTAGCAAATAGAAACTGATGTCAGTTAATATTGAGAAAAATGCACTGAAAAAGAGAAAAGAAGTATGCCAAAAGGTTCTTGTGATACGTCTGAATGGTGATGAAGTGGGTGATTCATCTATGCCTTTCTACATTTCATTTTCAGATTTTCTATAATGAGCATGTATTAGCTTTGCAAGAAAAAATGGTTAAAAAAAAAAAGGCAAAAACAAAGTATGAACTATCTTCCATCTATTTTGCCTGCTCCCTGAGAATTTGCCCTGAGACAGGAGTATATTACCACATCCTTGCTGAGACTCCTTATGAATCAAGTCTTAATTGAAAAACAAGTTTTGTAGATCACAAAAATGTTTGTGCTTATAAAAAAGGGGGAAGTCTCATGTATTGAAGAGTAGATTGATTCTTGGGAAAACTGAAAATTATGATTGAAAGACACTGGTATTGTATACCAGGAGCACCTATGGAGTTAACGTTGATTAAACAACGTTTAATCTAGTTTTACCTTCACTCAGATCTAGACACAGTGGCTGCCTTAAATTCTTCAGACACATCAAAAAACCTCCTGAGTTGGGACCTTTTGTTTTCCTCAGATATTTACATAGTATTCCCTTGCTTCAAGTTTGCCCAAGGTTGCCTCCTCAAAGAAAGCTTCCCTTTCCACCATATCCAAAATAGCACCTCATCCCCCTTTCCTTTACCCATTTGTTTTTCTCTTTAGCACTTGTTTGTCATAGCTAACATACCATGCACTGTGCTGCTTTTGTCTCCCTCATTAAAATACAAGTTTCACCAAAGACAGGTACTTTTTTGTTCACCTCTGTATTTCCAGTGTTGAAGACAATGCTTAATCCATAGTAGGCATTTAGTAAATAATTGTCAGGTATATGATTAAATATACTGAATGCCTGTGCTAGGGTTGCAGTGCTGCAAAGAACAAAGGTGCATAAAGAAACGGAAATAATTACAGAATTATGTAGAAAATCAGATGTTGCTGTGGTAGCATAGAAGGGAGGGAACAATTCAGAACTTCACAGAAGAAATATTTTTAAATCATTCTGAAGGATGAACAGCAGACCATCACTTAAAACTAATGAAATTAAGAATATTTCAGGTGAGCATGTGTGCAAAAACATAGAGGCTGTCTATCCTAAACCGGTTTTCTCTCTTTCTTTTTTTAAGCCATTTAAAGTTTTGGCAACTGAAACTATAAGTCACAAGGCATTAGATGCAGATATATACAGTGCAATTCCAACAGAAAAAGTGGATGGAACATGTTGTTATGTTACTACCTATCAAGGTAAAATAAAACTATAATATTTACTGTAAATGTTACTTATTTTTCTTAATCACTTTATAGACTATATGATATGAGGCATTTGCTCTTCATAAACCCTTGGAAACCCAAGTATAGTAGCCAAACAAAAAGGTCACAATTGTTACAGTTTACCTAAATTATTATTGTACTTTCTTCTTGGGGAAAAAACGGTAAACTAAAACATTTACCTAATACCCATTAAGGGCACAGGCAGTATGGTACTTGATATATCTCCAGTTTGTACAAGTAGCCTCTCCATTTCACAGATAAGAAAAATGAGGCCAGGTTACAGGCATGGTGACTCAGGCCTGTAATCCCAGCCCTTTGGGAGGCCAAGGTGGGTGGGTCATCTGAGGTCAGGAGTTTCAGACCAGCCTAGCCAATATGGCGAAACCCGGCCTCTACTGAAAATACAAAAATAAGCTGGGCATGGTGGTGCATGCCTGTAATCCCAGCTACAAGGGAGGCTGAGGCAGGAGAATTGCTTGAACCCAGGAGGCAGAGGCTATAGTGACCCAAGATCGCGCCATTGCACTCTAGCCTAGAGGACAAGAGGGAGACTCTATTTCAAAAAAAGAAAAGAAAAATGAGGCTCAGTGAACTTAAATAATTTATCCAAGACCGTATAGTGACTGAATGACTGAACTGTCAGTGGAACCTATGTTTGTGGGACCCTTAAGCTTGTTCTTCCTGCATTGATTCCAGTGGCTTTATTACTTTTGTCAGCGTCTCTAATTAGTTTCATTTTAATGTATTTTAACAGAAATGCAAATAGAAATTTTCAGTCATTTTAAGAAGAAATGTATGGAAAAGAGATTTTTTTGTGATTATTTTTGGATGGTGAGATTACCTTTCACTTCCAGAAAAAAAACAGCATCTGGACGCAGTCCTTGGACATTAAATAGGCGTCTGGACACATTCCTTGTATCAGGAAATTCATGAAATGCAGTAAAATAAATCTAACTGTGCTAAAATGTACATAATATTTGCCATCTTAACCATTTTTAAGTATGCAGTTCAGTGGCATTAAGTATGTTTACATCGTTGTGCTACTATCACCACCCTCCATCTCAAGAACTGTTTTCGTCTTATAAAACTGAAATGCTACCCATGAAACAACAACTCCTTGTTCTCCTACCACGCCCCTTGTAACCGGCATTCTACTTTCTGTCTCTATGAATTTGACTACTCTAGGTACTTCATATAGGTAGAATCATACAGTGTTTATTTTTTGTGACTGGCTTATTTCACTTAGCATAATGTCCTTAAGGTTCATTCATGTTGGTAGCATGTATCAGAATTTCACTCCTTTTTAAAGGAATGGAATTAATATTCCATTGCGTGTATCTAGCACATTTTGTTTATCCAGTCAACCATTGGTGGACAGTTGGGTTGCTTTCATCTTTTGACTATTGCGAATAATGCCACTGTAAACAGATGTGAACAGATATCTGAGGCTCTGCTCCCAGTTCTTGTGGGTATATATATCCAGAAGTGGAATTACTGGATCATATGGAAATTCTAAATTAATTTTTTGAGGAGCAACCATACTGTTTTGCATAGTGGTCGCAACTATTTACATTTCTACCAACGGTGCACAAAGGTTCCAGTTTTTCAGTTTCCTCACCAGCACTTATTTTCTGCCTTTCTCTGTTTGGGTTGTTTTTGTTTTTGGGTAGTAACCATACTAATGAATGTAAATGAATTGCATTTTTTATGTTTACTGGTAAAAAAGAAACAAAAGGTCCACTGAACCAGAAATGATAATATAATACAGTTTTAATCTGGTTCTTCATATTATTTATCTGGATAGCTAATAAGTAGTACAGAATATCAGGACCAACGTATAGCAGTTTCTTTATAAACCCTGGATTTGTATATTTGAGAAAACTGTAAAAGATTTTTCAGAAATTGATGTCTATTAAGAAACTATAGTGTGTATCACTATGCATGATGATGGCAATTACTGGGTTAGAATTTAACTGCTAAAGTAAGTCACAGAATGCAAAGTGACAATGCTTACAAATCCACATTTATTACTGCTAAAGGATACACAATATACCAGTGGTATTAAAAGTAAAGATGTGTATTATAGCCAAGGACTGTCTCACAGCAAGGAGTATGGCGAGGCCAGGTAAAAGCTACTATACTTAAAGTTGCTTTGAAGCCTTGGCAGGACACATTTTCTCAGATCAGGAACCACTTATGTGTTCAGACAAACACCTTGGAACCAGGGAATGCAAAATGGAGTTACAGCTGGGGATTTTTATATATTTGCTGGTCATGTAGGTAGGCATCTTGCTGCTAAGTAACCAGCTTCAGCAGCAGAGCCTATCAGGGGTCTCAGACCAGGTGCAAGCTATGAGTCTCACTCTTAACAATAAAGAACACTAGCACAGTGCCCTGCAACTCCTCAGATCCATGAGTACAAATCAACATTATTAGTATTTTCATACCTTGAAGAGGGGTCAGTGCAATGCAAAACAGCTCAGCCTGATTCCAGCTGTGTCAGAATTAACCTTTAAAGCACAGTGTAATGTTTGGGGAGTGGTGGTGAATACAGTTATCTGGTTATGTTTCCATTTTGTAGAGGTAGCTTCCGTGGTCCATAAATGCTGCTTACTCATAAAATATGAGTATGCAATGCCCTTATAAAAAATATCATATATTTACTTTTTGTCTCCTGTCCTCATTCTTTAACCAGAGAAGTAATTCTTCTCATAGCATCAAGTACCGCTAGGTGGTATATATTCTTATATTGCATATTTCCCTTTAGCTTCTTTGAGAAATTAGCCTCCTGTTTATTGAAAAATTCTATTCTGAAATGTCTTTCAAGATAAGTTTTGTTTACTTCATTCTTTTGCTTTTGTTATTACTTTTTTAGATCAGCCATACCTTTGGGCTCGACTAGATAGAAAACCAAACAAACAAGCTGAAAAAAGATTCAAAAATTTTCTACATTCAAAAGGAAACCCAAAAGGTTAGTTTTTAACTTTTCATGTTTAAATAGCTGAAATCCGTGGCGTATTTATTGATATGGTATTTCTGTACATTATATCTTTCTGTATAATTTAAGCAATTTAGAATGCTTTTATATATAAAAAGGATATTATTGAAAAATATTGTAAAATATTTTCCTAATATTTGTCACTGAGTCTATTAAAACATACAAATCACTACATATATATTGAAGTGAATGACACATTTTGTGTAAGAGACAAATATGTAATTTTATAAATCAAGTGTAATTAAAATCTCAGGAAATTAATATCTTTAATTATTAAAATGCTTTTAAATATCTGTAGTAGATATATACACTCACTGTATACACATTAATGTGTTTATATTTGTATTCATAGTATATTAAAAATTCATGAATCTAATACTTAATGGAATGTTGGTTACTTTAGTTAAACTGTTAAATACTGTATACAAATGGGGTATATGAAATTGAATATTTAAAGTGTTAGTATTCTAACCGTAAGTACGGTCACATTGTGGTGATAATGAATGGAGAATAATTGTATCATCCCTGATAGGAGGTTTTAGTAGCTGTTCCCATTTTGATTCTGTTTAGTATTTTATGTTTTTTAAAGCATCACCACATATAACATTATCTCTTTTTAGAATTTTTTTGGAACGTTGAGGAGGACTTCAAACCAGCTCCAGAGTGCTGGATACCAGCAAAGGAAATAGAACAAATAAATGGAAACCCAGTGCCTGATGAAAACGGACACATTCCTGGTACCATGATGTCTCTTCTAATGCAGTTTTGCGTTTACTAGTAAAATGATCAAAATATCCATTCAATCAGAAATTACAGAATTTAATTTTAACCTGGTTCTTCATTAGTATGTATAGCACAGAATTTCTGAATCAAATTTATGTAAAGTCCTATATATCAAAGATGCTTCATATCAAGAACGTCCTCTTAGCTTTAGAATCTTTTCTAAGATGGCCATTTTTTACTAGCTGTAGTCTGTGACAATAAAGCGTCTAATGAGAATAGCCTTGAGGCCAGGTGCAGTGTCTCATATCTGTAATCCTAGCACTTTGGGAGGCTGAGGTGGATGGATTGCTTGAACCTAGGAGTTTAAGACAAACCTGTGCAACATAGTGAAACCCTGTCTCTACAAAAAAATACAAAAAATTAGCTGGGCATGGCAGTGTGCGCCTGTAGTCTCAGCTACTCGGGTGACTAATATGGGAATCAGCTGAGCCCTGGAAGTTGAGGCTGCAGTGAACCATGATCATGCCCCAGCACTCTAGCCTGAGCATTGGACTGTGACCTTGTCTCAAAAAAACAAGAAGAGGGAATAGCTTCCAGGTTCTTGTCAGGTTGGATGAGATGATCTAGTCTGAAATGAGATCTCAAGAAGTGTCTATACCATTAGGGATAACAAATAGTCTATGTGCGTGTGTGCATGCGTGTGTGCGTGCGTGTGTGCGTGCGTGTGTGTAGATCCCAGAGTATCTCAGAGGGAGTTAAAAATAGTTGTCTCACAAGTTGTTTTTCTTGGGATGGGAAAATTTTGCAAAGGTATGCTGAATAGAAAGGTATCCCAAATTAAGGTTATAGGTCCTCAAGTGGTATGTCTTGAGTGCCCATTATGTGCAAAGTCCTCTTAGTTTCTGGTAATACAAAAATGCAGGTCAGAACCCTTGTCCTCAATGATCTTTAATTAGACATCGGGAGAAATCAACCAATAGTAGTATGATTTAAGAACTAACAGGAATGAATGCATCAGGTACCACTGGAGAAAAGAGGAGGAATTGCTCATTCAGCTTGTGTTTAAGAGGGAAGATCAGCTTAGGCAAACTCCCAGGAAGAGGAGAGGGCATGCGGTATTTTGGATGTTTTATATAACACTTCATTGCAGCTGGAATGTTCAGGGTATATGACATCATGAAGCGGCTATAAAAGTTGAGGCTGGGCCAGGCGCAGTGGCTCACACCTGTAATCCTGGCACTTTGGGAGGCTGCGGTGGGTGGATCACCTGAGGTCAGGGGTTCGAGACCAGCCTGACCAACATGGAGAGACCCCCATCTCTACTAAAAATACAAAAAAAATTGCCAGGCGTGGTGGTATATGCCTGTAATCCCAGCTACTCGGGAGGCTGAGGCAGGAGAATCGCTTGAATCCAGGAGGGAAAGGTTGCGGTGAGCCAAGATCACGCCATTGCACTCCAGCCTGGGCAACAGGAGCGAAACTCCATCTCAAAAAAAAAATAAAAAGTTGAGGCTGGAAGTGGGGTGGGCTCAGATCTTAAAGGCCCTTTTATTCTATCTAAAGGAGTTTCAAGTTTATCCTGAACATAATAATTTTTAATCAGTGGTACAGCAAAACTAAATTTAAGTTTTACAAACAGAACTATGACAAAAGTGGGTTGGATTTCACTGGAGGCTAGCAGACCAGCAAAGAAGTTATTACAGTAATCTAGGGTGAATAATGAAGGGAGCCAGTTCTGGCAACAAGAATGAGAAGGGTAATAGCAATAACATTCAATAAACATGGCATCAGTAAATTGTTCAGTATATATTGGAACAGTTTAATGAACTTGGAACACTTACTGCACTATATCCATTGTCCCTGAAGCTTGAGAGAAGGTAGAGAGAAAACTTATTTTATAAAAAATTTTGAGTGCTATGTCTTAGAACAGTGCTCAATTCTTACTAAGGTGAATTTTCTAGTAAGAGAATGCTAGGTGGTGCTCTGTAGTGAATAACAGGTTAATTCTATAGAACAAAAAATGAACCCTTATGATTTTTAAAAACGTAATAAACTGTTAACTTTCCCATTGATTTTTAAAGGAATATATCTTTGTGATAGACACCCAGAAAACATGGGAAATTTACAACAAAAATAGAAATTACCTGTAGTTTCAATCCAAAGAAAAATGATGTAATAAAAAATAACTTTCTTCTTTATATGATAGGTTGGGTACCAGTAGAAAAAAAACAACAAACAGTATTGCTGGCACTCCTCCGTAGTTAATTATGAATTTGAAATTGCCCTGGTACTAAAACATCATCCTGATGATTCTGGACTTTTGGAAATTAGTGCAGTGCCACTATCGGATCTCTTAGAACAAACACTGGAGCTCATAGGAACAAATATCAATGGAAACCCATGTGGTGAGTGAAGCCTTTTTCTTGTTCAGTTACAGTAACTGTCATTTATAGAGAACTTTCTAGGGTCAACTTAAAAAACAAACCCATGCTAAAGAAACGACTAACAAATTTGAGTTAGTTTCCTAGGATTATACCTATTTCTGTTAACTTTACATTCATAGAAAAAACCATTTTATTAGTCCAAAAGGTTGATTTTTATCCTTATTCTTTCCTATAATAATATTACACAACTGTGTATGAAAAGTAATGAGTCAGGTGTAACACCCTTGCTTTTTAAAATTCAGGTGAGTTGAGTCAGTTGATGAAAATGCACTTTTCTTTGTTATGATAGCATCAATTTGCATAGCCAGGGGTGTAAAGTAAGTAAAGAATGGCAATGAATACCACGTCAAGTATCAAAATATATATCATGATGAATTGAGCGCAAGTCCTGAGAGCACTATGGGTGACCTTGCTGACAAGGGGATGGGAAGACAGACCTAAAGACACTAAAGCTGTAATAGGAAAATCCTATGTAGAGATCAAAAGTAGACTTCCAGGTGTAAAGAAGCTAAGATCGTAGTTAGACAAGTTATCAGAGATGCAGTACAGCTCTTTAGCAAACATTGAAGAATAGTTTAATGTGGCCAGTGCCACACTGGTACCAAAGGTTGGTAGACTTTTTCTGCAAAATGCCAGATTAGGTATTTTAAGTTTTATGGGCCACTCTTCTGAAAGGAGGTACAGACTGTACTTACATGAGTGGGTGTGGCCGTGTTCCATGGAAACTATTTACAAAAAAAAAAAGGTCTAGACTTGGCCTGCAGGTCATAGTTTGCTGAACCTTAGTGGAGAGTACAACAAGGTGGAATTTAGACTTACTGGAATAAGGTGCCAGTGCACTTCGGTTGTATTCTTTCTAAGGAAACAACCAGCCTTTCTACCTTTATTCCTAAGTGTCTCAAAAGACTTTTTATTTGGAGAGGTACATTTTCTCATTCTTTCTGAAAGTTCCTTTAAACGAATATGGCTAATGGCAAATTTTTCCACTTAGGGTTAGGGAGCAAGAAACATCCATTACATCTTCCTATACCACATGGAGCATTTCAAATAAGAAATCTACCTTCATTGAAGCACAATCATCTCTTGTCCTGGTTTGAAGGTTGCAAAGATGGTAAAATTGAAGGAATAGTATGGCATTGCAGTGATGGCTGTTTAATAAAGGTAATGACAAAAATAGCTCGGGTGGGGTTATGTCATCTCATATTCCTACAACAAAGTAGAAGTGATACTAAAATTATCTCTACAAATGGCAGCAATTCTTATTTGCAGTAAAGAAATTTAATTTTCTCATCCCACATACCACCATTTTTTAAGTGGTAAAACAGTGTTTCCCAGTGTGTATTGTGTGAGGCATTGATCCTAACAGGTGTGCTTCAGAATTAAAGTGATACTATGTATCCCTTGCGAGGAAATTCGTGTTGCACAGTAGTGCTCTCTGTGACATCTTGTACTAACCTGATTTAACTCGGCATCTCCCAGACTTGAATATAGAATGTGTTGAGTAAAGAGTGCCAAGGTAACAGTTGATATATACAGAATGAATTATCTTCTACTTTGTTCCCTTTCTGTCTCCTGGACTTGTCTATTCGACTTCTTACAGGTACCAGAAATTCATAATATTCAAAACTGGACCTAGTTGTAACTCTCTGACTCCACATAATTCACTGAAGTAAATAAAAACTTGGATATTAATTTTAACCCCTCTTTTCATTACTTCATACATCCAGTTATCAGTTCCTAACAGTTCTAATCTGTGTACTTCCTCTCAACCAGTTAACTGTTAATTTTAATTCAAGCCAAGATTCATGCTTTAGCTGTCAAATCAGTGTCACCCTCCGAAAACAGAATCTTTCAGTTTTAGTCCTGTCTTCTCCATTCTTCACAAATGAATGAGCATATTACTTTCCTGCATAAATCTGTTCAGTTACATTAAGTATTCATGATCTGACCCCTGCTTAACTTCCCAGAACTGCTCTTCATCTCTGCCCCCACAAACACACTGACATTGTGTTTGCTCTAACCATGTTTGCAGTAGCAAAAAAACTCCATCACGTAACATTCCCTTCAATTAGATTGCCTCCTTTCCCACATTTTTCAGGTAGCTAGTCTGTAGTCAGCAACAGACTCTATGGTTCTTAAAATTTTTATGAAGCCCCTGATTATGTTCCTGGCATGTTTCCAGGTGCTGGACATACACAGTCAACAAGGTGTCTGCCTTCATGAACTCACATTCTAATGGGTAAGATAGATAGACAATAAACAAATATGTAATATGTCAAGAGAAGAACAGATATGAAAAAAAAAACAGGGTAAGATAAAGTAGAGCCTTACACAGTGCCTGGCAGATAGTAAGCACTTAAATATTTCTAAGTGAATGAAAATAGTATCTGTATGCTAAAGCTAATACCTTTTTTCTCTTTCCAGGTTCATCGCCATCATCTTGGCTTATGCTGGCCAATTCCAGATACTTACATGAATTCAAGACCAGTTATTATCAACATGAACCTGAACAAATGTGACTCTGCCTTTGATATTGTTTGTTTAATCATTTTTCAAAAATCGATAATCAGAAATTTGCTAGACTCAAAGATATAATATTTGATGTATAAAATGCAGATAAAATTAGTTTATTATAGTTATATTCTAATCTTGGATATTCTACCATGTTTAAAAAGATTTCAAGGTTCCTATTCATTATGAAACATCAATATGTCTTCTACCATTTGTGAAGAAATGAATTTTCCAGTTTCAAATACCTGTTCAGAATTTTATTCAAAACCAGCAAATTAATTTTAATCTCTTGCCATAAAAATGTAAGTAACAGTGAGCGCCTAAGCTTGTACAAAGGCTGGAGCTGGATTCTCTCCACTATTAACTGAGTGGTAATTTAAAGGCAACAATTAAACCAACAATTTAATGTCACTAATTTTCAAAATTAAATAGTTTAAGCTCAATTTGATTTTGCTAGATATTTAACAAAACATATGGCTCAGCCTCATAACCTGTATGTCTGTATGTCTACACCTGTATTTATATATATTACAGTTACGATTTGAGAATCTTAACACATGTATAAATAAGTATATATAAACTCCAATTTTAAATATTAAAATGGCTGAATTTACCCTCATACTCTTTAAAAAAACTTAATCAAAACATGAATGTAGAGAAATCCACCGGAGCTCATTGCCTATTTGATGGCGCTAATTTATTCTAAGTCTTCAAATATATACTTTTATAATAAGTTGAAAATTTCATATAATTTTGTTTATTAAGAATTCCAATCTAAGTATAAAGGTACAAGGTAGTGAGAAGGAAATACTACAGTTCAGAGAATTGCTTATTTCCAGGTAGATTTTAACTTATGAAGTTAATAAATAGTTAAATGAAACAAATAGGTGACCTTTAGTAAATGGGGAAATTAACAGGACTTTCTTCATCTTCAAACTCTTCAGAAGCAGCAACAGGGCTAGTTAATTCAACTCCCAATTGTTCTGAAAGTTTTTTTACCTTCTCTTCTAGGAGAATATTCTTCTTTACTTCTTCCTTGTAATTATACTTAAGATCTTCAATTTCTTCGAAAAATGAAGGATCAAAATTTTCCAGTTCTTTTTTCAGCTTTCTTATTTCCTCCTAACAGAAACATTATCTTTAAAAGTTGCATATAGGAAATATACATATTTTATAGTTGAACTAAGATTAACTTTCAATATGAAAGCCAAAGTATTCTTGAGTGGTCAGCTACAGCTATAAAGGCAGAATAATTAAGATTTCTGTTTGTTCCATTGTACAGTGTAAATAACTAAGCTGTTAACTGTCAAGTCCAGTTATCTATTCTGCAAGTTGTGTTCTAGTCTTTGACTAAAATTTATCATCTTTTATAGTGGGATGTAATATTTCTCTAAAAGCACATAAGATCCTCTGAATATAGCAATCAATCAAAAAGATTTTGTGATTCATAATATTGAAGTTAGTCTGGTTAAGAGTTTTGGTTTAGACTTCATTTATATTTTCTTTACAAATATCTAATTTTTAATAAATAATGATCAACTTTTTATAAAGTTATTAATATGATCAGGGAAACCTTTGGGACTTCTGGTGAAGAAAGAATTCAAGCCTTAGTGACTATTTAGAATAGCCAGTGATCACTAGCTAATTCTCATATCCATGCCTTTTTGTCCTGTTTACAGTCTTAAAAGAGGTAAAACATAGCAAATATTTTTTAAGGGAACTATATCCTTAAGATTCCTGAAAAGAATTTCAAAAGAAACTATAGACACTGTTGCCAATGTGACCCAAAACTTAAGAACATACTAATGGCATATATTTGTTACAATTAAAAAATAAATTTACTATTTAATCCTACTTGTTGAGTCTGAATTTTTTGTTACCTCTTATTTAATAAATATGTTAAGAATAGTCAGATAAACATAATGAACTTTGTAATATAAAAATCAAATATAAGATGTTATATGAATTTTTTAGGATATGTACTTCAAAGATGGTAATGAAAATAGTTTTGAACAGCTGTTTTCACAAAACAATACTAATAAACATTACCTTCAAATGCTGCTTTTCTAGATCTGACATTTTGAGTTGTGTCTCTAGATCTTTTACTTTTTCCTTTAGTTGATCAGCATCTGTCAAAAAAGTTATACAAATTAGACTCCGCTTCTTCTCACTATGAACGAGTTCAAGGTAATGGATTTGTTCTAGAGAACAGAGATTTATGAAACCTAGAAACTGGAAACTGCTGGATTTTATGGCTGAAATACTTAAGGATGTAAATACTTGTTGCTACCTCCCTCCATCAAGTATTGCAATTTCATAGCAGACAAAAAGGTATCTGCTAGGTATTAGAAGTGTAAGGTCAGGTTATTTTTTTTACATGGTAGAAATTTTACATGAAAAAAATCCTAAAACCAGGAAAATTTGTTAGGTACTAAAAGTACAACAGAAGAAGCAGACAGTTGGGTAAGGGGCTATAACCATGGCCAAATGCTCCCACTATCCCACACAGCATTGGCTAGTCCATGTAGGTTATTACACATTTATTGCACAATTACTATGTGCAAAACATGTCATGCAGGCTGTATAATACAAAGATGAGTAGGACACAGCCCTAATACTTTGGTAGGAAAACAAAAGTCCACAAATATAGCACAAAAGTTCTAATTTATTGGATTCACCCTGCAAGTTAACATATCTCTAACTTTTTTTTTTTTTTTTTGAGATGGAGTCTTGCTGTGTCACCTAGGCTAGAGTGCAGTGGTGTCATCTTGACTCACTGCAACCACTGCCTCCCTGGTTAAAGTGAGTCTCCTGCCTCGGCCTCCAGAGTACCTGGGATTATAGGCAAGTACCACCATACCTGGCTAATTTTTATATTTTTAGTAGAGATGTGGTTTCACCATGTTGGCCAGGGTGCTCTTGAACTCCTGACCTCAGGTGATCTGCCTGCTTCAGCCTCCCAAAGTACTGGGTTTAGAGTGTGTACCACTGTGCTGGACCTGGGACAAGTATCTTAAATGTTTTACTACTTACATAGACAGTGATTTAGAATTTCCAAAAACAGTTCTGGTTTGATTTGTAAGCCTTAATGTTTGAAAAATGATAGGTAATCTGTCTACTTCACATCAGAGAAAAGGAATTTGAAGGCTCAGAAATTCCCTTAAGAAACTGAGGTTTAGAAAGAGTACAGAACTATCTATGGCCATATGATCCTTAATGCACATGCACCTGATCTCTGATCTCAGAAGCTAAGCACTGTTGGGTCTGGTTAGTACTTGGATTGGAGGAAAATCATAAAATTTTCCTAACGTCGACAGCTTTAATATTATGTTTAGTCTATATATACCAAGCTGGCTGCTATGAGACATATGTTGAGAGTATTTAGTATGTACTTTTAGCTACCAAGATGCAGTACAGCATAGTGCTTAAGGGCTAGGAAACCAAGGAGCTATGGAGTTTTGTAGATTTAGATTTTAATCATGCCTCTGCTACTTCCTAGCTGACCTTGGGGAGAGGTTACTTAACCACTTCAAATCTATTTATCACATAAAATGGAGACAGTAATACCTATCATATACGTCTGTAAATATAGAATGCTTGTAACGCACCTAACATAGTATCTAGTACAACTCACACATGATGGCTTTATTACAAATTACTAATAGGACTACATAGCACATTGAAAAAACTACAAGAAATAGTCAAAAGATTGTTCAGATATAAATTGGTATACTCCTTTGGAGAGAACCTGGAATTTCTATCATACTATCAAACAATGGCATGATTAGGTCAAGAGATTAATCATATTTTATAAAAGCAAAAACTTGGAGGCAAACTAAATATCCATCAAAACATAAATGGTTTAATGTGTTATACATGCAGTAGTAATCCACTACAGAATGATTAAATGGGTAAGACAGACTTATGAGCAGATACCAAAAGATGTCCATGATAAACTTAAATATGTATAGTATGAGTTCAATTTTATGTGACTCGCCAAGAAAATATATATACATATATAGAAACAAAGTCTATTCTTTATCCACAGTTTTGGTCTATAAAGTTAGCCCAATTAGTGAATATCAAACCACTGTTGCTAGGGGAAATATGTACAGAGATGAATATATATAAATATACATACATATCTCCCGTAGATGATCATCTTAAATCCTAAAGACAACTCATCCTGGTAAATTCTATTTATTTTACATAAGAAAACAAGGTTCAGATGTGTTACATGACTCTTCTAAGGCTAAAACACTAACAAGCCTCAGAATTGGGATTCAAATCCCTTCCAACAGGCCCCAGAGCCACGGCTTCTTGCATGATATTGTGCTGCCCTCTACTGTCTCCATCCTCTGCTCATTTCTGTATGAAAACTGAAGTGAGAATGCTAAACATTGCCTTGTTGGACCTCTGCTGGGAACATGTAGGTTGGATTATTCAAATTTTCCAAGGCTCTCTAGGTACTGCAAAAGTGCTGTGAGTGTTGATTTGGGGATTACATACACACTTTAGTGAGTTGGTGATTTAGAAAACACATAATCCACAAATAATGAGGATCTATTGTACATTGTGGGCACATATGAACATATATATACATGCATGCATATGTGTGATATATATATGTATATAAAATGTGTGTGATATGTAGGCATGGGGAATGATTAGTAATCACTTTTGAATGGGAATGGAAGGGGTAGAATGATACTTATTTTTTACTTTGTAAAAGGAAAAAAATATAGGCAGTGTTTACTTATTTGCAGTTTTTAAAAATGTTCAGAGGACTTGAAAGAGCCTATACTTAGGAACTGGAAACAACATATTTGGTATTCAATGCTTAGCACTGTATTGTGATTAAATCTGTAACACCCAGATGGAGAACAAAGAGAAAAACACTTGGGCACTTGCTACTCTGTAGTATAAACAACACAAAGAGATAAATGGGAATATTTTTATATTAATAGCATGGAGATACAAAAGATCTAAAACTTCTTTTCAGTAATTTCATTTTACAGGGAGACAATGAACAGAAACTGGAGCGGAAAAAAAAAAAAAAGGCAAACCTGAATTCAAAAACTTGGGGGTAGTTAACATGTTTTTTAAAATACATTACCAGGGATGGTGCTTTCAGGTTCACTTTGATCCTTGTTAACTTCTATTTGATGGATTAATTCTGCTTTCTCTTTCTCCAGCTGACTATTAGCTAATCTAGAACACAATAATAATGTGTTAAAAACAAAAAACAGATATTGCTTCATAAAATACATGGGCATTTCTTATGAACTAGTGATGTACAGTAATCAGAACATACTAGTCTTTATCAAAGTAAACATTTACTCTCCATGCTACAATGCCACCACTCTCAAACAAAAAACCTGGAATACAAAAGCCTCCACATTTTTCTTAACATCTGACCTGATGTCATTTTCAAGAGTAGTTTTGTTATAAGAGGAGGCTAATGAAAGTAGGCTACAGAGACCCCTGGAAGTAAAAAATTACTTGTTCTCTTTCATTAGTATTTTCCTCTGGGAAGCTAAGGTTTTATTCATTCTATGCTGTTAGAAAAGTTTAAACTAAATTACAAACTGGAAACTTACATTAAGGTTGGGTTTATCCTTTTTTCCAGTGTGTATTATAAAAAAGATAGAGTGATTAGCATTAGAAGGAAGAAATAAGTACCTTATAATAAGCCTATTAGGTAGTCAAGTTGAAAAATGCTTTTCTCTAGTTGTAGTAATTCTGGGTATATGAAAACTAATAATTTTTATTTTTTAAAAAGAAAAACACAAAGTAGTCATATAAACACTGATGTACCTAAGAACTTGCAGCTCCCGTTTAAGGCCTTGTTCTGTCTCAGCACCTTCAGGAACATGTTTAAGAATCTTAATCTATGGGGACAATGAAAAGTTAGAAGATAAAGTTTGCCATGGAAATATGGGGTTTTATAAAAATACACATTTTTAATAAAGCATATTAAAATCTGATTTTTAAAAGCACACATAGGCACTTTTCTATATTCTATTCACCATTCATTGAACAAGTATTGAGTAACTACTGCGTAACCAGCATTATCCTAGGCACAGAGGCTACAGCAGTGAACAAAATAGGCAATGTTCCATCTTGCATGGTCTTCATTTAGTGAGGAAAGACAAAGAATGTGTATGTAATGTGATATGATGTAATAACAGTGCCAGATGGTAGGAAGAGCTATCAAGAAAATATAATCCAGGGTAAGAGGATAAAGAGTGATGGAAAGTAGCATAGGGCTAGGGTTAGGGTTAGGGAAGGTCTCTCTGAGGAGCCTCTATTTCAGCAGACACATGAAGTCTGGGAGTAAGCGATGAGAATATTTGGGTGAACAGTATTCTAAACAAGGAAGCAAGTGTAAGGACTTGAAGCTTAAATGAGTTTGTATTGTTTAAAGTACTGAAAGAAGGTTAATGTGATTAAAACAATGTGAATGAAATGAAGGGAGAAGTGGTAGAAGATAAGATTGGGAAGAAAACTGGGTGCCAGACCTCATATGTTGTTTTAGGATAGGAAAAGAACTTCTAAGTTTTATTTTAGGGTGATGGAGAACCACTAGAAGATTCTGAGAACAGGACTACTGTGATGTGCTTTATGTTTTAAAAGGGTTATCTGGCAACTTTGTAGAGACAGACCAGAAATAGGAAGAGGGTGAAACAATGAAAGTGGAAGCTGAGACACCAGCTTGGAAATTACTGCAGTTGTTCAGGTATAAAACAGTAACTTGAACAAGATTGGTAAGTGATGTCTCAAGATGCCCAGAAGGAGTTAGATTTGGGATAAAGTTTGGAAATATAGCTGACATAATTAATGAATGAAAAAAAGATGTGGAGAAAAAAAAGAAAGAAGTCATTGACGATCCAACATTTCTGGCTTAAGCAAATGGGTGAATGGGGTGCCCTACAGTTGGATGGGTCTTCTTAATCGAGTCCATTTTTATCTTTATAAGACAATGCAAGGAACAGCTTGTGATATTATGCATTATTTTATCATGTAAAGAAAAATTATATTACTTACCTGTTGTTCAAGGTCTTCAGTGTATTTCTTAACCTTTTGTTCTCTCTCTGTTGCTTCTCTTACAAGCTGTTTAAGGTCAGTAATGCTTTGATTTTTTTTGGCAATATCAGTTTCCAATTCTTTCAACTTGGTTTCATACATTCTAAAAGTATGAAGAAAAAAAGTATATGTTGAGAAACATTAAGTTTACCCTGCCCCTATGGCTCCTTGTGGAGAATACCTTTTAGTTTATAATTAGTGGTAGGCAGGTAATAGCTGCCTACTTGGTATATTTGTGAATTATAAGTTAATATAGCCCACCTGTTTATTACTAAGAATCACCTGTAAAGAGAATAAATAAGTAGATGAGAATCTGCTCAGGGCCTTCAGCCTGGAATGCTGTCAGGCCCTGAGGCTCTCAGCTCTGTAGGCTGTTGGTCCTCCAGATAGATCCACTTTGCCGTTCTGTCTGGGTGTCTGCCTCTCAATACCTTCAGCACTGCCTGGGTGTGGGGTCTCTCAACCAAGCTGGTATTCGGTAAGTGGTGCCCAAGTGTGGGGACTCGAACCCGGGACAAAGGGTTGCTTGAACAACGGAGAAAGAGGCTAAGCTGAAGGTATCCCGAGAATATTTGAAAAGAATCCCCCACAGGAGTTAGGGGGAGCCTGGAAGTAGCCTGAATACTACTGGGAAAAAAATCCCCGGAGTAAGTTGGGGAGCTCAGAAGGAGCCTGGGGTGAGTTAGGGAGACTCGCAGGTGAGTTAGGGAGAATCTGGAAGTAGACCAAAAACTTTTGAAAAAGATTCCCCAGGGTTAGTTGGGGAGCTCAGAATTAGCCCGAGAACTTTTGAAAAAACGTCTCTCAGGGTGAGCTGGGGGAGCTCGGTCATATTGGGGTAACAAGGGACAAAGATCAAGCAAATGCGAGGCTTATCTGGTGTGGTCTGTTTGGGCTTTGGTGTGTTTTGCCTTGGAGCTGTTTCAGACAGACAATGAGAAAAAGGATTCAAGAGAGGGGAAGGAGTGTGATGAAGTATGTGAAGAATCTATAGAGCAAAAAGATGAAGAGTCAATATGAGGAAAGGGTGTGCCCATCAGCACCCACACCCCCCGCTCCGGTATCCTGTCAAGGGATGGCCAGATCCTCCTAATATTTCTACCTCTGCTTCTGTTGGCGTTTGTACTCCTAGAATTACGGTAACTGGTTCCTTCAAGGAGTTCAACAAGTGAGAAAAGAGGGCTATTTGGAGCCACAGCAGTTTCCAGTTGTTGTACATCCTCAAGATCAGCAGGGGCGAGTACGGGTTCCTTTTGAACCCCTTCCCTTCAAATTACTGAAGGAGTTTAAACAGGCCATCAGCCAGTATGGGCCTGAGTCTCCGTTTGTGCTAGAATTATTGAAGAACGTGACTACTTCTTACCAGCTGATTACAATAGACTGGGATACTTTAAAGTTAACCCAAACTTGTTTGTTGCCTTCTCAGTTTCTGCAGTCAAGTCTGTTAGTTGCTACAGTTCTATCTGATGCTCAACATTTCCACACACTGACACACTTAAATGCAGTAGAGCTGCGGAAAACAAAATGACTTAACTTGGAAAGAAGCTAAAAAGATTGTTCAGAATTGTCCGACTTCTCAGCTGGTCAATTATCCTCCCAACTCAGGGGATGTAAACCCCCGGAGGTTAGAATCAAATACTTTGTGGCGAGATGAAAGAGGTAATGTAATAACCTGTGGGAGAGGATTTGCTTGCATTTCTTCAGGTACAAATCAACAACCAGCGTGGGTCCCATCCAGATATTTAAAGCTGTACTATGAGCCAGATACCAAAAAAGAGGCTTGCAGAGGACCCCTCAGTCACAGAGATGGCAAGATTAACATCGAGGTGGACTACTGTTCCCACAAGGAGGACACACCAAACATCGCCACCAACTTGGGGTCAAATTAAAAAGCTTTCACAAATAGCGGAGGAAAACCTGAAGAAAGCAGGACAGCCTGATATGGTAATTATGATGGCTGTTATCACGATTAAAGTGAGTATTTCTGGAGTTGGGATAGAAGTAAAAGAGAGTTTCACACATTGGACATATATTCTTTCCTTCCTTTAATGATCTCTGGCCTTAGTATTTTCTGTAATAATGTAGGAAATAAAGTAACAATGTTTTGGCCATCAAAACCTGAATACAAATAAAGAATGGTCCCCTAAGTTAAGAACATTAATCTGGGAAGTTTGTCTTGTGATAGAGGCTGAGGTGCTGCACAGCAAGTCCTATGGAATTACTGATTATTGGTCCCCAAAGGGGATACTTAGCATTGATTGCACTGGTCAGTCCTCTTATAGTAACATGGAATTCAGATGGCAGATAAAGAACTACAATTACTTAGAATTTATACATACTGAGATCAACAACTCTATTGTCTGGGGAGAAGGGGGATTAGTAGGACCACGACCAAAAATAGTATGGCCAATGTTAAGAGCTGAATAAAAAGAAACTGAAAAATACCGATGGCCCTAAATCCAATAAAAGTCTGGGAAGGAAAATATAATAGAGAATCAGGCCCTAATTCTTACTCATTAGAAGTTTATAAGAAATAAAAGCTCTTTAGATTCAGAGCTGTGTTAAACCCCTCATGTCTTGTGGTGGTGGGAGAGTTGCAGATAGACTTCATTAACTCTAAAAGTATGAGACTGAACCTAATCAGGAGAGAATAAAACAGCTTCTGGAAAGGCCTTTAGACAGCAAGCAGGGAGGAGGGACCCAGAAGACCCTCGACACCCCTTTTCAGCAGGAAGCAGTTACAGAAGAATGACCTCGGTGTCACTGATTTAAAAGTCAGTTAAAATTACTGTACTAAAAATAAGAATGTCTTACTCTTTTTTTTCTAGTCAAAGTTTGTTATATATTTAGTATGAAAAGGTGGTGGCAAGAGATAAGGTATCCTTAATTAACAGATGGCCTAATCAAAATAAAGGATTTAGGTATTGTCCAAGATTATAAACAAGGATGGAGCCTGATTTGACCAGTTTAAAATTAATACTGTTTTTCAATCACAAAATAAGAAAATGCAAAGTAAAATTCATTAGAATATAAAATTCTATATTACTAGATATTCTTAGAAATATAAAGATGGCAAATCAAACGCTTTTCTCACAGACACGCACAGGTATCTAGGTAGAAAAACTCTAGATACAATTGTGCAAAAGCATGGGTGAGAGAAATAGTGTATGATGGGAGAGGGATAAAGCTTGTAAAAATCTGAATAGATTTGCAATTATTAAAGAGACAATAGTTCAAAAAATACTCCAGAAAAAAGTTTTGTAATTGAGCCAAACAGTTTTACAGGTTCATCATACCTAAAGAAAAATGTTTACAATATTCAAACTTTTCCAGAAAATGAACAGAAAGAATGCCTTCTAAGTTAAAATGGCCAGTATAGCTTTGGCAACAAAATCTGCTAGGATAATACAAGAAAGGAAAATTATGATTGTCTAAATACATTCAAACAGCTTTTGTTAGATCTTAGAAACTTGGAATGTTTTTAACCTGACAGATGCTATCACAGATCTACCACAAGTAAATGGTGAAATATCAGAAGCTTACTCCTTCACTTCATCTACTTATCTGTTCAAAAGCCACCCAAGTAGAGAGGCCTTCTCTGGTCACCCTATCTAAAACAGCCCCCACATCACCCTGGTTTGTCCCAGCAGTCATCAAAAGGCCTGACACAGAATATGTATTAATAAGTTTGTGGAATAAATAATAAAGCAACTCTAAGGATATCAGCATGAGCAAGACCTGTGTCATGGGTCCCAAAAAGATCTCTCTAAACTGCTTTCTTGAGAAGGGTGTATAATCCTCCCAGATGTAAACTTTAGTAAATTTATTTATTTATTTATTTATTTAATGGATTTAGGGAACCTGGAAGTCAAGGATCAAAACGAGCCTTCTCTCTGTCAAGAGAGTTCTCCTTAGACTTATGTCTTCTGGAAATGGTTTACTGAGGCTTATGCTCAGTGACCTGTACAGTTCTCAGACTAAAAGCACATATACGATCTAAAATGCAAAGTCATCTTCAATTATGGTGAAATATCACCCTCTACTAACCATTTATAAACCTTATAAACTCTTTTTGCACTAACAATTTCTTCTCTAGCCCCATAGAACCCTCTTAGAAAAAACTTGAGCCCACAGAAAGAATATAATTTACTTAAGATCATAGTAAGAATTAAATCTTTCTAAACCAGTGAAGCTACCTGGTTCTTTGAGAAAACCTAGGCAAGGTGGGCTTTTTAGAAATAATATCCAACATAAAGAAGAGTCTGGCAGTAGGAGGTACTAAATAAATACCTTTTGCATAAATAGATTTCAGAGTAACTCAAAATTTGTTCTGAGTCCATACATGATTATAGAAGAAAACTAAGGAATGACCAAGAAATCAGCATTTAGGGCTGCTGGCTGAGAGCCACTGCTAGGGTCCGAGAAGACAGTAGAAGAGACCCCGTCCCCCACTCCAAACTATCATACTTGTTATATCATCTAACGCTGACACTGGCCTTCTGACGAAATAATTTTTCCCAGTGTGTAGATGGGAAAAGTGAGAGCTGATGTGGAGAAGCGTGGATTCTGACTACTCTAGCTTTAGTATTAGGACAGGAACCAAGGACTCCTCCAGGACTTCATGGTCATCTTCATGGCTGTCCTTTAATGTGCCTACTTAATCTTTCTTTTTTCTCCTCAGGGTTAGTTGACAGAGCAAGTGCAGTGGAGCAGGCCCTCGGTGGGACTTGCTATAGCCTCACAGTGCTAAGACTCCCATCCTAGTTGCAGTGAGGTTGGTCGCTATCTTGCCTTCCATCAGGACTATTCCAAATAGCAGATGGGGAAGATAAAGCCTCAAAGACATCAAAGAGGATATTGGAGGTGCATGGACATAAGGAACTCTATCAGAATGTTGAGATAAAGATGAGTATGCCTTTTGAAATGGGGGTGGCAGATGTGCTAGATGGTAAAGGATACTACTTCATACAGGATGACTTGAATGGGAAAAAACACGGGCAGGATCCCACTGGTGAATGACTTCCAGACTCCTTGAAGCAGCTGCTTAAAATTGGAAATGAGAAGAGCCTTTTACCTCCTCATCACAGTCATGAAGAACCACACATGATGATAGTGGCAACAGACACATGAATGTTTACTCAAACTCCCACCACCTCTTTCACAGCCACAAAAATTAGTTTCACAGGTGGGAATCCCATGTATTCAGGGTGGGAGAAAATCAAGTGCCAGAAAGCAGAAACTAGAAAGGCATCAAAGCTGCTGCTGAATTCATCTTTTGGGGCTATCTGAAGAGAAGGTTGCCCAGGATACAACTGCAAAAGCACTGCCGCACAGCCTAGATCCAGTATGCCACACATTATGACAAGACAGCTCAATTATTCCTGGCTCATACTTAGGAAAGCAAATTATACAATCAAGAAGCTGCAGCTGCAGTTTTGGAGAAAAATAGCACCCAGGAGAAGCTAAGCAGCCTCAGCCCAGGCTCATGGCTGATAACAGCTTCATGATGCACACACAGCTCCAACACCTTCACCCAGCCCCAGCTCTACTCTGTTCCATGCCCTGCCACCCAAACAAGGTTAAATAAGTTAAACATTTTAAGGAAGAAAAAGACTCTGCCAATACTACCACAGAAAAAGTATTATGTTAAAACAACAACCAAACTATTCATCAGGAAGAAACCAGGTTATTCAGAATAGTGTTGTCTTTCAAAACAATAATGCCAAAATTCGAAATGATTAAACTTTGTACGAGTTTAAAACTTTGTTCCTACCTTGTAACAACAATGGATTTCCAGCTCTTACTGTCAGCACCTTCAAGCTGTGGACCTCTGCTTTCTGCAAACTGCAGTCTCTTACCAATCTCTTCTAATTGAACTGTCATCTTCTCATTTAATATCTCTAAATTATTCTTTGCTATCCGTAATTTCTCTGCAGCATCAGTTTCCTATCATTACATGCTAATTAGTATATTATGAGAAAACATACTATTGTTCTCACAGATTCAGTGTATTCAAAATTATCATCACAAATTGAAAAATAAAAAATAACCTGGGGATCTAAATGCTGATTAAAATTTCAATAAATTCAACATTTCCCCTCCTCTAAAGAAGCAATCTGGCCAATAACTAGAACAACAGATCATGAAAATGAGGTCAGAGAAATATATTTAGTTACTAGTGATTACTTTAAATTTGACATTTTGTTCCTCTGTAATATTTTTAGAAAAAATGGGATAGTTTATACCTTTACACATGTAAACGATTCTTTGTTTTGACTTCCTAATGCTTAAGAGACCTAGCTATAAGCATAAAGTATGTGTTAAGTAACATAGATTATTATTATTTGAGATGGAGTCTCACTTTGTCGCCCAGGCTGGAGTGCAGTCGTGTGATCTCGGCTCACTGCAACCTCTCCCTCCTGGGTTAAAGCGATTCTTCTGCCTCAGCCTCCTGAGTAGCTGGGATTACAGGCATGTGCCACCACGCCTGGCTAATTTTTGTGTTTTTAGTAGAGACAGGGTTTCACCACGTTGGTTAGGCTGGTGTTGAACTCCTGACCTCGTGATCCACCTGCCTCAGCCTCCCAAAGTGTAGATTATTTCTATTATTAAACCACATTCCAAGCACAGTATCATTGGACCTCATAATATATTCAGATAATATTCTAACTAGTTTTAAAATATTAATTTTAACTTATTCACTAGATCTTCCATATAAGTAACAGATATTTGGAGTTAAGGAATATATTTCGGAGTTAAGGAAAATACTAATTTTAACTTATTCACTAGATCTTCCATATAAATAACAATATTTGGAGTTAAGGAATATATTTTGCTGAATAAGCAAAATAAACCTTACCGTTTAACAGGACAGTTTCATATACTCCTTACTATCTATTGGCCTAAGTCACATGCACAAACATTAACTGAAATTCCACACAGCTCTGTGAGATAGATATACTTATTATTCCTAATTTTACAGATGGAAATTTTACAGAGGAAACTGAGGAACAGAGAGGGGATAATTAGTTGGCCCTAGCTCCCATGGCTAACAAATAATAGAGCTAGAAATTAAATCTAGGCTAATGTCTACATTATAGTGCCTCTAAACTTACTAACTTTTAGTATCAATGTTTTTCATGGTTGAATGTGATGACAGCATGTATAAAAACACAATTCCTCAATCTCTTAATATCTACCTTGAATAGACACTCTCATCAAGGATATACTTTCAGTTTTCCAAGACATATTAAGTGAAATAAAAATCGATAATGATAATCATTCATAAAAGTCATACTTTTTTAAGTTCTTTACGAAGCCTTTCATTTTCAGCAATAACTTTTTCTGTGCCTTTGGTCTTGGATTCATAGTGCATGCTCAACTGATGCCCAAAATGAGCTTTAAGTTTTTCTAATTCAGTCTAGTAAAAAAACAAAAAAACAAAAACTATACATTATCAAAATAATAATATTATAAAGATAATATTATAAACTCGTAAATCTTAATTCAAAGTCGTTTTGGAGACTATATTTTATAAGATTAGAATTAAAGTCTTCACTTGAATATTAGAAGTTCCCAACATTGGCTGCACATTAGATATAAACTGATGACTTAAAATAATAACAACAAACATACCTGTGTTAGGACTCACCCTAAAATAATTAAATCAATTCAGGGATGGGAGCTTGGGCATCTGTATTCCTAAAAATAGACACAGGTATTTAATCTGTGCTGTCAGAGAGAAAAGTATTGGTCTTGAAGTAACAAGGAAGATCAGGTTGACCTACTCTATAAACCTTAGCCATGCCTCTCATAAGTTTTTTTATATGTATAAAATATGTACTGTATTCATTAATGCCATTTTATATAGTAATAAGCATATTTGAAATTTCCTAAATAGTAACAAAACAGTAAAATATTCCCCTAAAAAGGATCACACAAAAATAATTACCTTCAATTTTTCATTTTCCTGCTTAATATTAGCCATTTTTTCACTAGTTAATATTCCTGATGCTTTTTTCAACTGTTCATTTTCTCTCTGGACTTTTTCAACTACTTTTTTCATTAAACCAATGGTTTTTTCCAGTTCGGGGATTGTCTTTCCACTTCTACCAGACTACAAAAGAATATGTTAAATCTTTAATCAAATGTTTTAGAGCGTATAATACAAAGTACCAACAATACGACAGGTACATTATACTCAGTATTAATACATCCTAATATTTGAAGTCAAACCGTGTTAATTCAATTCGTCCTTAAAACAATTCTATAAGATATAAATTATAATTTCCATTTTAAATAAAAGAAAACCAAGACTAAGGAAATTTGACATTCCTAAAATCATGCATCTAATAAGTAACAGCTTAAATCGTCTCTAGCTTTGATGTCTGATCAAAATAAATAAATCTAAATAATCTATTTAGCTAATGTTCTCTCCAGTATATCAGTGTTTTCATTACACGAAATAAAACCATACAAGATAAATTGTGTCTTTAAAGAGCTCATGAATAATTAAATTTTAATTGCAACATAATAGAGGCAATTTTCTCTAAGAATTGCTATTGCTTAGAAATTCAGTTTCTGTCCAATATAAATAGAAGAGATATCTGAAATAAAAAACCTTGCATAAATGTATCAACAGAGATGAATCACTACTTAATAAGTTTAACTGCTTATTTAAACTAAAAATAATTTTTAACAGTTAAATGGTTTGCTTAATTTTTTTTGCAGTTTAGTAATCATCCATAAATAAGAATAATCCTGTAACATAAACGTTTACATCATTTTAGTATATATTTTCATAATTAACTTATATGGCAAAGGTCAAATTAACACATATTTTCATTGATGAATCAAATGTTGCTGTCAGCAAGATATTTGTTCTGAATATTTTTTCTTTTTTTTTTTTTTTTTAAATGGGGTCTCGCTCTGTCACCCAGGTTGGAGTACAGTTGCATGACCATGGCTCACTGTAACTTCCACCTGCCAGGTTCAAGCAGTTCTCCTGTCTCAGCCTCCTGAGTAGCTGGTATAGGCATGAGCCACCATGCCCAGTTAATTTTCATATTTTTAGTAGAGACGGAGTTTCACCATGTTGGCCGGGCTGGTCTCGAATTCCTGACTTCCAGGAATCTACCCGCCTCAGCCTCCCAAAATGCTGGGATTACAGCGTCAGCATGGAACATGGTTTGTTCTGAATATTTTTCTAATAACACATAATATTTTCACTGAATCCATCATATACTTAATATTACTATCAGAATGACTGCATTATGATTGCTTCCATTTATGACACTCAGCAACATGAAATCAACAGGAGTTTAAGTCTTTGGCCTTGAGCTCATAAACAACATTTATTCATTATATAAGGTGAATAAAAAATAACATAGGGAGAAAAGTACAAGAATACAAAAGTCGGGGAGGAACGATGTATTTATAAAACATTATACTAAGAAGGCTTGAAGATATCATAACAAATGGTTACAAAATGTCAGCACTGGCTCAAGGATCAGTTAGTTAGCAGTTACCTCAATGAACAAAAAGATTCCTGGAAGTTAAACGTTTTCAAGCTGTGGAGGCATATTCAATAAAAATAGAGATGAAAGTACACAAGGTATAACAGATGAAAAATACATGACTTGAGACACACAGGAATACTTAGTGTTTGATATTACAGATGCAGAATAAAAACTGAAGCTACAGGACACTAATAAAAGCATATCACTACTATTATGATATATATAAACTTTTCATTTCTGGCTTATCACTGCTGAAACCAAAACAAATGTATGGTAAATTCTCACATACCCCTCTAACATAGCCAAGTTTCCGCTCAACTTCTGCTTTTTCTTTCTTAAGAAATTCACACATTTCCTTCAAATCACTGACTTGATTCTGAAAGATAACAAGCAAACATGTAACAATTTAACATAGCTTTAGCCACTGAAAAGAAAAGGCAAACTATTATGTGAACCATCAATCTCTTCAATTGTATAGCCAAAACAAATAATTAGGTCTCTATACTAATGAGGAAGATTTTGAACTAAGAAGTTGAATTAATAAAGAATACTGTGTATATGAAATGTTGATATATTTCCCACATTACTGCCTGACTCAATAATACAAATTTAGAATTCTGATTCTAACTGTCCCATATATTGCACATGTAGATCCTTACCAAGTGTACAGAGCAAAGGGCAAGTGAACTTCTAACACTGGTTCTATCAATGTAAAACCAGAATAAGAAGCAGTACCAAAAAAAAAAAAAAAGACAGAAAAAAAATGGCAGATTAGTGTCCTCAAATAAATAAATGAATAAATAAACAGTGTGAGGCAGGACATAGCTTAATTATATCACTATCAGTGGAATTAACAGATTGCTAACATTCTAGATTAGAAAACAGAACTGAAGCAATTAGCCAAGAGATAAAAGGATTCCCATAAATAGGGTAAGGTTGTTACAAACCAGATTTCTTTGCTTCTATTCCTTACAGCAGAAATAGACATCCTCAGTTTTCAACTATTTTTCCCATTTAGGTGATCAGACAAAATAAAACTAGACTCTTCAATAAAAATATACTAAATATTTTTCAGGTTCCAAGTGCTTTTCTGGCCACTGCAGACACAAAAACTAGGTAAGATATGATTCTTACTCTGAGGAAACTACAGCTTAGTGGGAAATAAATAAGTATAAGGAAATAATGTGCACATAACATGAAAAGTACTAAAATAAAGTGCCCTAAATATTTCCTTTCTTCCATACTTTTCTCTACAACCAATATTTCTCAGAGCAGCCTCATAGCTATGGAATTTTCCTCTTTAAATCTTTTATAAATTTCTCATGTACCTTGAATAAAATCCAACTCATTACCACAGCTAATACTTTTAACAAGAGATAGTCTTGCTTATGTTTCCACTTTCATCTCTTGCTGTTCCATCCCTTGATCCTCCCATAAGCCAAGCACATTCCCACCAAAGAATGCCTTTGCCTTCACAAATCCCTCTGCATGAAGGTGGCAAGCCTACATCTTGGCTGATTTCTTCCTGCAGTTTATATCATTTCAAATGGCACTTCTCAAAGAGGCTATCCATAACCAAGACATTAAAAAGCACTCCCTCTTTAGTTATTCTTTATTACCATGCACCGTTTTACTTTTGCATGGCACTTAACATGCATGTTTGTACTTCTTCACTATCTGTGACTCCCACAGAGTCAGTTCTATGACAGCAGAAATTTCATCTGTTTTCTTTACCACTATGTGCCTAGAATGTAGAATCGCTCCTGGCATATGGCAGACATGTTGGGATTCACTTAGGGTAGTTGGCAAAATATTAGGGGAAGTATTAGGGAAAGCTGTAAAATTTATAGTCTCAAACCTTTTGGAAGGCCAAAAGGTTTTAATGGGACAGGCTGAAGTCAGCCAGTTCTTACCTTAGAGCATTAGGTCATAGGGTGAAGATCAAGAATAATAGTTGGGGAGAGATAGCATGGGGAGAAATGCCAGATATAGGTGATGAGGAGGAAGGCAGCAAATCACACTGCCATGTGTGTACCTATGCAACACTCTTGCATGTTCCTCACATGTACCCCAAAACCTAAAATGCAATAAAAAAAAAAGAATAGAAGCTTCCCCAGTTAAGTCTGTTTACCCCACGTTCCTCTGTGAGGACACTTACTCCGTGTTCATTCATGTAAACTCTGCAGGGATAGCCCTATCAGGTGGAGGTCGAAGGAAGATTACCCATTAATAGTGTTTACTCTGGGCCCCAGAAACAAAGCTTTCATCATTCGTAAAACCATCACTCTTTTAACCATGTTAATTATCCACAAGCATGTTCACTTAGAACCTCTGTTATTAAAGCTATACTGAATAAATGTGAAGAGGAACAGCAAGTAAAGGTCCGGTATCTGCAACTGCCCTCTGAGAGCAGGTAACGACCTTCCGAGCCCACTCAATTCACTGTGCTTTGTGTGTTTGAGTGTATTTATTCATCCGCCGCTGAGTCAAGGTCTCCACAGGTGGTGATCAACGTCTCAAGTGGTGACCGTGATGTGATCAATGCCACACAGACATTCTATACAACTTTTAGTGAAATGAGTGAATGAATGTACATCAGATTGACACAGGGGAGGGCCCTTGGGCAAACCCAGGGATTCATGGAAAACTTATTAGAAGAGAAATTCCTGCTAGTCTTTTTGCTTCACACTCAAAATCTCAGATTCTTCCAAAACTATCTTTCACGAAAAGATTTCTAAACCTTACCAGCTCCACAATCCAAAGGGTTATTTGACAAATTCCAGTTTTAAGCCTTTCTCTTAAAATGAGACTCAAAACTGAATGCAATAATCCCAAAAAAGTTTGTACAGCACAAAACCTACATATGTACTTTGTATGATCTGTTCCTTGGATTCCTATTAGTCCAAACTGAGTAGGCTCTTAGGCATAAACCGTCAAAATATCATTGGTTCAAACAGAGATAATGGTGAACAAAAACTTAGAGTCACATTACTGCTGTTTAGCTTCATTCTGTACTGTGACGATTTCTTTTTATACCAAAGTTCTGATGTTTATGTTTATCTCATTAAATTTTATCTCTTTTATCTCACCCTTGTATTCGAAATTATCAAGATCATTTCAAATCATCATTTTTGTCATCCATCATATTAATTACCTCATCCAGTTTTTTGTCAACCACAAACTTTAGCAGCAGTTTCTGTCATGCTTTAAATTATTGATTAAAATATGGATAGTTAATCAGTATTTCTTTATCATTAAAGAAATATTAAATTGCTTTAGATTTCTTTATTGCTATACTTGCAATAAGGAAACTAGTGTCCACCTTGAAGTTGATCTTTGCTCTGACTGCTGTATCTGTTTTTCTACAATGATCATAAAAGAGATTTTGTTGTATGCCTCACATATCGTCAGCTCAAACTTTTTAATGAAGTTTTCTCTACTTTTTCCAAGGTAGAGTTTTTCTAGTGGATAAAAAAGATAAAAAACAAGCAAAACTGAGGCATGTGTTTTAACATAAATGGTCATCTATTTTAATACTTGGAAAATGTATTTCTTATATATAACTATTGAAAATATAATTTATGCTTTGGCCCAAATAAATACTGATTTTTATTTTCGCATGTTGACGTTACAACTTTCGATGCTAATTAGAAATTATTCACACATTTTGCTGTGCCAATGGAAGTAAAAACTTTTTAAAGCTCAAAACAAAATAAAGATGAAATTAGTTAAAAGACAAGCAACAAATTTGAATGGCTTTCAACTAGAAAATATGAAAATCTGAAATAAATGAATAATTTTTTGAGAAAATATAGCTTACCAGAACTGACAACAAAAAATAAAGGTCTAAAAAGAAAAATTCCCCACGAAAAAATATTTTTTAAAACTATCAGAGATACTCCACCCTCCATAAAAAGTACAAGTCCCAGATGACTTCACAAGCAAAGTTACCATGGAATTTAATCTAATTGAGATAACAAGAAAAGGAGAAATGCCTTCTAATATTTGTTCTGAGCCGTAACAGAAATCAATTTCCTTTATATATACAAAGAACAACCATTAGGAATAAATAATGGGAGAAATTACTGAAATTAAAATAATAGAAAAAATGATTAAATGCCTGGGAATGAATAAGATCTTAAGAAAGTTATACTACAGTAATAAATGCCCTCATATCTTATTGAATTACAAGGACAAAGATTTATTTCTCATTTATATTTCATGTCCTTGGAGACTTGCCTGCTTACATAGTCCTCTAATTTTTGTTTTCATTTTGAAACTCAAGTTGAAAGAGCATCACCTACCAAGGACATGTTCATCTCATGACAGAGGGAAAAGCTAGTGATCCTTAAAGTTCATGCCAATGAGTAGCATATGTCCCAATCGTCCATATGATCAAAGCAAGTACTAAGGCCAAAACTGACATAAATGGAATGAGGAATTATAACCCTTCATATAGATAGGTAAAGAATAATTGGCACAACAATCATAAAGTCTACCCACAACTCAACTGTAACTGAAAATAAACCTGATTTTAAAAGAAAGATACAGTTGGATCTCATTTATGAACATTGATGCAAAATAGAGAGATGATTGAAAGTCTACTACTTAAATTAAGTGGGCTTTGTTCTAGGTATTCAAAGATAATGTTTAACAACAGAAAAATTGTTAATAAAATTCATTTTGTTAACGCACCTAGGAAAAAAGTATGATATACTTCCACAGACACTGAAAAAGCATTTGGCAAAAACTTAAAACTTTTCTTTTCTTTTCTGATACAGAGTCTCATTCCATTGCCCAGGCTGGAGTGCAGTGGCACAATCACGGCTGACTGCAGCCTTGACCTCATGGGCTTACATGATACACACACCTCAGCCTCCCAGGTAGCTGGTACTACAGGCATGTGCCACCATGTCTGTTTAATTTTTGTTATTTTAGTAGAGAGGGGGTTTCACCATATTGCCTAGGCTGGTCGCGAACTCCTGGCTCACGTGATCTGCCTGCCTCAGCCTCCCAAATTGCTGGGATTACAGGCATGAACCACCACACCCAGCAACACTTTTTTTAATTTTAAAAAATCCTCAATAAAATGAGAACTGATAGATATTTTCTTTTTTTTTTTTTTTGAGACAGAGTCTTGCTCTTGTCACCCAGGCTAGAGTGTAGTGGCACAATCTCGGCTCACCTCAAACTCCACCTCCTGGGTTCAAGAGATTCTCCTGCCTCAGCCTCCCTACAGGCACCCACCTCCACACCCGGCTAATTTTTTTTTTTTTTGTATTTTTTTTTGTATTTTTAGTAGAGACGAGGTTTCAGCATGTTAGCCAGGATGGTCTCGATCTCCTGACCTTGTGATCCACCTGCCTCGGCCTCCCAAACTGCTGAGATTACAGGCATGAGTCAACACACCTGGCCTCTTTCTTACAACGACATGCCAGTGTTATACTGAATAGGAAAACACTGAAGGCATTTAAGTTAAAGATATTGATAGGGCAAACAGGTTTTCTGACAGCACTGTAATACAACATTTTACTAGAGGTATTAAACAATGCACTGATATAAAAGAAAAGTAAATATATTGAAACATTAAAATAGAAGATATTAAACTATATTTACATGTGACTGAAATTTTTGTGCACCTGGAAACCAAAGAAAATCAGATGCTGGAGAGAATGTGGAAAAATAGGAACACTTTTACACTGTTGGTGGGAGTGTAAATTAGTTCAACCATTGTGGAAGACAGTGTGGCGATTCCTCAAGGACCTAGAAATAGAAATTCCATTTGACCCAGCAATCCCATTACTGGGTATATATCCAAAGGATTATAAATCATTCTGTTATAAAGACACGTGCACATGTATGTTCATTACGGCACTGTTTACAATAGCAAAGACCTGGAACCAATTCAAATGCCCATCATTGATAGACTGGACAAGGAAAATGTGGCACATATACACCATGAAATACTATGCAGTCATAAAAAACGATGAGTTCGTGTCCTTTATAGGGACATGGATGAATCTGGAAACCATCATTCTCAGCAAACTGACACAAGAACAGAAAATCACACACCACATGTTCTTACTCATAGGTGGGTGTTGAACAATGAGAACACATGGACACAGGAAGGGGAGCATCACACACTGGGGTCTGTTGAGGGAGACTAGGGGAGGGGCAGCGGGGGTAGGGAGGTTGGAGAGGCATAACATGGGGAGAAATGCCAGATATAGGTGATGGGGATGGAGGCAGCAAAGCACATTGCCATGCACGTACCTATGCAACAATCCTGCATGATCTGCACATGTACCCCAGAACCTAAAGTACAATAAAAAATAAAAATAAAAATAAATCCCCACCCCCAAAAAAGAAAATCAATTATACAAGAGCTACAAGAATAAGATAATTTGGTTTGGTAACTGAGTTTCCAAGTAACATCAGAAAGCAATTGTCTCCAATATATGTAAAGAATTGCCTTTAGGGAGCAAACCTACAAAGGAAGCAAAAGTTGCAATCATATTATCAGTACAATGATAAAGTACCTAGGAATGAGTGTAACAAGATATATACAAGGTTTATGTGAGGAAAAACTACTTGTCTGAGCGTTTAGTAAGATTTAAATGAATGATAATATTTTCCATATTTGTAATTTAAAAACTAACTGTACGTAATAGGAGAGAAGCTTTGCCTAAAACTAGTAAAACAAGAATTGGGTATGTAATAAGTTATTAAACCACAAAGGTGATTTGTGAGAAAAGTTATAATAATAACTATCAAACCTTGGGAATATGTCAGAATCCAGGCTGAAGTTAAAGACTCAGATGGAGAAATAGAGTAAATTCCCATCTTTTTTTAACTTTTATTTTAAGTTCAGGGGTACATGTGCAGGTTTGTCACATAGGTAAACATGCCACGCAAGTTTGTTGTACATATTATTTCATAAGCCAGTTATTAAGCCTAGTACTCATTTGTTATTTTTTCTGACCCACTCCCTCCTCCCAACCTTCACCATCCAATAGGCCCCAGTGTGTGTTGTTCTCCTCTGTCTTGTCCAGAGAAAATGTGATGAGTTGCTAGTAAAGTAGTATAAATATATTGTTTAGATTTTCACAGGTAGCCACCAAAAAAAAAAAAAACAGAAATGCTTAAAGAGTTTTCCTCTGGGAAATCCTAGCTAGAGCAGTGAGGCGAGAAAAAGAAGTAAAAGGCATCGAAATAGGAACAGAAGTCAAACTATCTCTATTTGCTGATGATATGATTCTATACCTGGAAAACCATAATGGCTTTGCTAAAAGAATCCTGGGGCTAATAAATGAATTCAGTAATGTTTCAAGATACAAAATCAATGCACAAAAATCAGTAGCATTTCTATACACCAATAAGGTTCAAATCAAGAATTCAATCTCATACACAATAGCCGCAAAGGAAAATAAAATACCCAGGAATACATCTAACTAAGGATGTGAAACAGCTTTGTAGAAGAACTACAAAACACTGCTGAAAGAAATCACAGATGACACAAATAAATGGAAAAGCATTCTATGCTCATGGATTGAAAGAATCAGTATCATTAAAATGGCTATACTGCCCAAAGCAATCTACACACTGAATGCTATTACTATTAAGCTACAAATGTCATTTTTCACAGAACTACAGGCAGCTATTCTAAAATGTATATGAACCCCCCCCCAAAAAAAAGGGCCTGAATAGCCAAAGCAATCCTAAGCAAAAAGAACAAAGCTTGAGGTATCACATTACCCAACTTCAAACTATATTATAAGGCTGCAGTAACCAATACAGTAATGGCACAAAAACAGATACATTAGACTAGTGGAGCAGAATAGAATACCCAGAAATAAAGTCATACACCTATAGCTATATGATCTTTAACAAAGTCTACAACAACAAAGCAATGGGAAAAGGACGCCCTTATTTAATAAATGGTGCCGGAATAGCTGGCTAGCCATATTCAGAAGAATGAAACTGGATCCCTACTTTTCACCATATACAAAAATTAATCCATGGAGGATTAAAGATTTAAATGTAAGTCCTCAAACCATAAGAATACTGGAAGAAAACCTAGGAAACGCCATTCTGGACATTGGCCTTGATAATTTATGATCAAGTTCTCAAAAATCGTTGTAGCAAAAATTAAAACTGACAAGTGGGACCTAATTAAACCAAAGAGCTTCTGTGCAGCAAAACAATTGACAGAATAAACAGATTACCTGCAGAACGGGAGAAAATACTCACAAACTATGCATCTGGCGAAGGTCTAATATCCATAATCTATAAGGAACTTAAATAAAATAACAAGCTAAAAAAACCCCATTTAAAAGTGGGCAAGATATGAAAAGGACAACAAACAGATTTTTCACAGTCCCACAACACTAACCATCATAGAAATGCAAATCAAAACCACAATGAGATCTCATACCAGTCAGAATGACTATTATTAAAAAATCAAAAAATAACAGATGCCAGTACGGCTTCAGAGAAAAAGAAAGGCTTATATACTGTTCATGGGAATGTAAATTAGTCCAAACAATGTGGGAAGCAGTTTGGAGATTTCTCAAAGAATTTAAAATAGAACTATTGTTCAACCCAGCAGTCCCATTACTGGGTTTATATTCCAAAGAAAATAGGCATTCTAACAAAATGACACAGGATATCCTATATTAATAATGGCCCTATTCACAATAGCAAAGGCATGAAATCAATCTAGGTGACCATCAACAGTATATTGGATGAAAAGAATGTGGTGCATATATATCATCAAATACTATGCAGCCATAAAAAAGAACAAAACCACGCCCTTTGCCGCAACATAGAAACACCTGGAGCCCATTGTTCTAAGCAAATTAACACAGGAACAGAAAATCAAATATAGCATGTTCTCACTTATAAGTGGGAGCTAAACATTGGATACTCACGAGGTTGGGCGTGGTGGCTCATGCCTGTAGTCCCAATACTTTGAGAGGCCAAGGAGATGCCCAAGAGTTCTAGAACAGAATGGACAACAGTGAGATCTCCTCTCTTTAAGAAAAAAAAAAGTACTTATGGACATAAAGATAGCAACCGTAGACACTGGGGACCACTAGAGAGGTAAGGGAAGGAGGCAGTCAGCGCTGAAAAACTACCTATTGGGAACTATGCTCAGTACCTGGGTGATGGGATCAATCATACCCCAAACCTCAGCATCATGCAATATAGCCTGTTAACTAACTTGCACATGTACCCTCTGAATCTAAAATAGAAGTAGAAATTTAAAAAAAAAAGTTTGCTTTTGGGATATGGGCCTGGAAAAGGGGAAGGGAACATTTTATTTTCCTTAGCTCTACTGTAATAATTATTTTTTTACTGTATGCATAATTTCCTTATTTAAAAAACCAATACGAATTAAATGATGGAAAATTAAATACAAAAGAAAAGATATAAAATATTTATCCTGGAGAAGGTGAAAATTCATTGAGCCCCTAACTTTTTTGGACATCCTTTGTAAATCATAGTCTCCATAGGTAAAGAAAAATCAAAGCAAAACCAATCTATGAATTACTGAAACTATGTGATGCACAAAAAGTTTGAGAAAATAAGAGAGACAGTGCCATTCAACATCTTGATATTCTTTATGGCTGATATGGTTTGGCTGTGTTTCCCCACCCAACTCTCACCTTGAATTGTGTCAATCCTCACATGTCGTGGGAGGGACCTCGTGGGAGGTAACTGAATCATAGGGACGGGTTTTTCCCCTGCTGTTCTCGTGACAGTGAATAAGTCTCAAAGATCTAATGGTTTTATAAAAGGGAATTTCCCCGCACATGCCCTTTTGCCTGCCGCCATGTAAGATATCCCTTTGCTCTTCCTTCATCTTCCACCATGATTGTGAGGCTTCCGCAGCCATGTGGAACTGTAAGTCCATTAAACCTCTTTTCTTTATAAATTACCCGGTCTTGGGTATGTCTTTATTAGCAGCATGAGAACATACTAACACAATGGTGATCACAGGTCATAAGACTGAAGCTTTGCAAGAAGCCCCATGTAACAGTTCCCAGTGCTCTTGCTGACCTTTTTAATAATATGATCTCTTTCTACTTCTAACTTTGTAGTTCTTATTTCACTTTGAATTTCTACACACAGGAATTCAATCTTTGTGAAGACCATGAATTTCTAGGTCAGCCTGCAATCAGCTCAATTTATTTCCAACCTTAAAGTACAAAACGTATCTCTGGAATTGTACTTTTAAAGTAATTTTTACATTAGGTCTTATAATGTTCAATTGTCTTACATACTTTAGAGTAGTTGATAATGTTGTTCTCCCTCCCTAAACTTTTCTTTCTGGTTTTGCATTTAAATGGAAAGGACCTACCTCCTGAAACTCAGCAGAACGGTAAATTTATTGAGTGTTTTGACAGGCATAAGAAATTTTTTAATTATGGTAATTTTATTGGAATTATTAGGAAATGGAAAATGAATAGGAATAGGGAAAATTAGGAAGATTGTATTATTTCTAATTAGGCAATAGCTATTTTAAATTAAAGAATCACAAAACTGATGCACCAATAATGCTCTATGGCAACCTAGGTTGGATACTGGCACAGAGAAAAAGATTAGGATAGGATAGGTGAAAAAGCAGGTGAAATCCAAATAAGTCAGAATTTTAATTAACGATAATCTGCCGGTCAACTTCTTACTTTTGAAAAATGTACCATGTTTATACAAAATAGTAATATCAGGACAAACTGGGTGAAAAGTGTTAAGAAACATCTCTATCTTTGCTAATATCTGGAGTCAGGGAAATGGGGGAAGGAATTAAGTATTAGTGTAACTTTGTAAAGAAAAGATTTACTACAAGGGCAAAATAATTAGGCCATCAGATCCAACAGAAGGAAGAAACACAAAGCTTTTTGATTTGGCCCAACATTGACATCTGCCCCACTTATTGTATACAATAAAAGCTTTAAAAAACAAAATCACTTGTATAGAAACATTCATTTATTTTCCCCTGGATAATAAGCATCATGAACCTTCAGCTCCTGCTCTATCATTGGTATTGCTGCCATATCATTGGTATTGGAAATGTAGTAGGCATTCAGTCATTTGATCAATAAAAATTAAAGTAATTTCTCATTGATATTGCATTTATGTTTATGGTGTATTAAGCTTCTAACATATCCCAATTACTCAGAATCAACTGACTGAATGGAATTGATTCTGATTTGTATGATCAAACCATATAAACAGAGTTAGTTATAATGTGTTATAATTATTAGTGAATTACCACCTAGATAGGATGGTATTATCAGGGTTGTTAATGATAACAGTAAACCAATCTGCAGGAAAATATCTCCATATTTTTTCAGTTGCTACTTCCTTTATGAGGAACCAATAGCAAAAGGCATCTATCTTGGCCATCATGGTGGTTTATGTCTGTAATCCCCAGCACTTTGGGAGCCCAAGACTGGCAGAACACTTGAGGCCAGGAGTCTGAGACCAGTTTGGCCAACATGGCGAAACTCCATCTCTACTAAAAATACGAATATTAGCTGGGTATGGTGGCACACTCCTGTAAACCCAGCCTACTTGGGAGGCAGGAGAATCACTTGAACCCAGGAGGCAGAGACCACACCACTACATTCCCGCCTAGGCTACAGAGAAAGACTCCATCCCAAAAAAAAAAAAAAAAAAAACTTTTTCTATGATAGTAAAGAAATATTAATAGTTTTTAAATATGAAAGGATTTAGCTTTGTACTATGCTGATAATTTATTAACTTAGACTGAATATTTAACATATCTCTGAAAAGTAACTGTACATGTTATTACCAAAAATAATATATCTATGATTTGATTACCTTTGTTAACAAAGCTGACTTTAGATTCTGGAAAATCATTTCTCCATTAAGGTTAGACATTCATACACTTAAAATGACAACCTTTAATTTAATATATCCATTTAGGAAAATAATAGAAAATATCTGGCTTTGCAACCATTATAGCAGTTTAATTATTCAGAAAATTTTTAACAGTACAATATATTTCAATGATATGGAGATTATTAAATGTTTTAATGGAATCATTCATTTGGAAGAAGACTTTCATCTTACAATTAATTTTCCAGTTACCAAAATGTTAAATTAATAAAATGTTCACATCTTTTCATGTAATTAATCATGTAATTGAAATTCACAAAGCCCAATGTCTGGTGCCTTTTTTTTGCATGGTTTACTTATTGATTGGACCAAGAATATATGGTTATGTATGAGAAATTAAAAGGGTACACTGTTCAATGGAGAGTGAGGATCTCTCTATGGTTCTGCATTTCTTTATCTAAAGCAAATCACCTGGTATACTATATTTATGTCCACTCTTTATCTTATTGCTGTCTTTATAAGTGATATTCCACTTTATAAGTGATACTTGTAAGAAAGTGTTGCTACTACTAGGTACTTCCAACATTTGGAGAAAAAAAATTGGCACATAAAGGTTTTTAAGAAACATTTTATGAATGTCTTTTTATTTCCTTCTTCTAAGTTAGAACAAAATTCTACATCTGATAAAGTGCCTTTAGACAATATTTTCTTGTTTGTTTTTGTTTTTACCAAACAACTGATTTTGATGGTTCAGACCTTTATCCACTAAAAATAGTACTTAAATACAATCACTCCTAGTCTTCTAAATATACTAAAATGATAAATCACTACTCTTAATCATTGGATGGCATAATTATATACTTTATGGTTCAAAGTTAGAGAACATAGCAGAGTACCTTATATTTTTAGAAATCTATGAGCATATAATGTGAGACCTAAAGACATGTACCAATTTCACTGGAGAAAAGCAAGTGACTGTGGATTGCCTAGGGAGTTTAAATTACTTCAGTATTGATAAAAGGCAATAAGCATAATTCAAATGCAGGATTCTTCATCAAGCCTGAAAATGAAAGCTCTTTCAAATGAGAAGATAAAGGAAAGTATAAATACTGAATGGCAAAAGTCTTCCAAAGCATCTTAAGGAAAAACTAAGGAAGAAAGATTTAGATATGTGAGTCGTATTATTTTCCTAAGGTTGCCATAACAAATTACCACAGATTGAGTGGCTTGAAAAACAGAAATTTATGTTCACAGTTCTGGAAGCTAGAAATCTGAAATCAATAAACACGTCATCAGTTCACAGTCCCTCTGAAAACCATAGGCGAGAATCCTTCCTCTCCTCCTGCTAGTTTCCGATGGTTGCCATCAATCTGTGGCTGCATCCCTCCAGTCTCTGCCTCAATTAGTCTCATGGCTTTTTTTGCTATAAGTGTATCTGTCTCTGTTTCTCTGTGTTTCCATGTCTTTTCTTACAAGGATGCCAGCGATTGGATTTAGGGTCCACTCAAATCCAGTATGACTTCATCTGAACTCACATCTTAATTATATCTGCAAAGACCCCATTTCCAAATGAAATTGCAGTCACAGTTACAGGGTTAGAATTTGAACACATCTTTTGGGGGAAAACAATTCAAACCATTACAGGCTCTGAAGGAAAGTAACATCTCAAAGCTTTTTCTTAAGAAAGCTGTGCCATGCCAAATAGAAATAAACTTAAGTATGAGAACTATTCTGTGAGTATTCTTCGGCCATTTAACTCAATGTGATCATCAAGAAAAGAACTGAAAATATTTGTCGGGCCATAGATCTCCCCAGGGAAAAACTGTAAGGGGACACCATTCACAGAGACTATGGTAGATATGATGCTTCCTGGAGTGGTAGCATTCAAAGTGTGTGCTTCAATTTCAAATTCTTTACTGGAGCTAATAAGATAATCTAAAGGAATTAATCAAGCTAATGATAGAATAATAATGGGAGTGGAGCCTGGATAAAATTGGAATGTCCTATCCAAAGAGACAGTGTTATTTCACTCCTTCCTACTACTTCCTACTATGGTCATGCAGAAATATGGGTCAGTGCTACTAGGCAACTCATTTTTAAAAAGAGAAGAATAGGACTAGGTGTGGTAGCTCATGCCTGTAACTCCAACACTTTGGGAGGCTGAGGTAGGAGAACTGAGGTCAAGAATTTGAGTCCAGCCTAGGTAATGTAGTGAGACTGCATCTCTACAAAATTAAAAATTAAAAAAAAAAAAAAAGGGCGTAGTCACGTGTGCCTGTCGTCCTAGCTACTTAGGAGGTTGATTCATGGCTGCAATGAGCTGTTATCGAGCCACTGACTCCTACCTGGGTGACTCTAGAGAGAGACACTGTCTCAAAAAAACTTAAAAGTAAAAAGTTTCAAGAAAAGTATGAAATTTTAACATAAAATTCTCCAATGTTTAAGTAATAAAAATGTTTAAACTATAGGATGATTTCAGATGTTGAGTCTCTAATTTGCAATCTCTGATTCAAATATATCTTCCTCATATTATGGGAAAAAGTTTCTTAAACTAAGAATTCTGACCTTAAACGGGAAAAACTGAGAAGACTCTAACCCTAATGATGGCATAAGTTGTATAACTTCCACATAGGCATAAGCATACACTAATGACTTGCTTTTAATTTCACTGTGAAAATGGAAGTAATCAGAAGAGAATTCCTCTAGTGCTTACCACAAAACTGCCATCTGTCCCTGTTTTCTTATTTCTTCTGCCTTCCCTCCTGTTACAATGGATGAATGATTCATGCTGCTCTCTAGGCCATCCCCTCCACCTGTGTCATGAATCATATTCTTTTTTTACCACTCAAAGCCATTTCCTTAGCAATGCAATGATCTCTCTCTCTCTCTCTCTCTCTCTCTCTCTCTCTCTCTCTCCTTGCTCTCTCAGCCAAATTCCTTAGAAGTGCTGTTCTTCCATCTGTAAAGATTTTATTCCCAGAATTTACTGAAAATGCTAATATGCAAGGTCAACAATGACTTCTACTTTTCCAAATTTTATCAATTCTATGGCTTCATTTTATCCAATCTATTATCAGTACTTGTTCAACACCTCTTTTTGAACTCATTTTCACTTGACTTCGATATCACCGTCTGGGTTATCCTCCCATTTCTTAATCTATTTTGACAGTTTCCCCATTTCATGTCCCAGAATGTTCAGCGACGTGAAAATAAATGTTCGGTCACATCCTTGACTTGCCTGGGGCCCAGAAGTCCTGTGGGCAAGAAACTTGAACACAGCTCAAAAATAACATGTCGGTACACAGAGACCTATCTAGTGAACTAGGAACCCTAATGGAAGCTGATTTAGATGAAGAAGGGAAAAAGGAGCTCAGAAAATTTTATATATATAATATATATTATCCCAAAAATGAAGAAGTCTGGCAAAATGTGGCAAGGAATGAAATGTAGAGAGAATAGTGATCCCAGGTTTAATGTGGGGTGCTACCTGTGACCTAACCCAGCAGCACCCTCCTGTAACACTGCACACACCCTACAACCACAGCAAGAAAGAAGAGAGAGCTCAGGAATAAGGGTGAGGGAAAGTGTACCTAGAGTTTCAAAAGTCTGCCCATGAGGAAACCCTTTGCTTAAACTGAGCAAGTCTCAAGAAACAGAGGGCCAAAACCCATAGAGGTCAGGAGGAAATTGGCCATACTGGGATAACGATGCAGGCAGCCACCCTATGAGGGGAAGGAGCATCTGTCAGTGCAACAGGAGCTGAAGAGGCAAACACTAGAGAGAAAACTGTCAGAGAAGAAAATACCAGCTCTGATTCTTACGTACAACTTCCACTAAACACTCCTGGAGGGAAGAAAGATGTGAAACAAAGCCTGGACTTCCAGTTCATCAGTCGTTCTATAAATGATCTGAAATTATATAAAACTGCTAACAAAATATCCAAGCAAAGGCACACATGGTGTTTGTTTTAACTTCTTGAATATTTTTTTTCCTTAATTTATGAAAACAGCCTTTCATTTAGAACAATTGTCATGAAGAATTTTACTCCATTTTTCAGGGTTTGAACCCTGAAAGCTTTTAGATCCCACCCTTGATCTTTCCCCTCTTACCACGCGTCTGAGCAAGCTAATAAGAAGGCCCAGCAACTCCATCTCCTGGTGCCAGTGGGGAAGTTCAAAACAAATTGGGCTGGGATTGCACAGAAATGCTCACAGCATCCCCACTCTCTAACCACATTAAAAAACAAAGCTATTATCATCCCTTGGCTCAAGCCGTTCCAAACTGGCTTGGTTGTGCACCCTGTTCTCCCCAGAAAGTCTCATTTTGTGAGAAATAATCCATTTCATATTGTCTTGGTACATGTGTGGCATCCTCAGTCTCCACTTGGAAAGAAATTTTGAATGGGAAGGATTGATCCCCCACCCTCCACAGGTAGCCACAAAAGAGCAGTGTTATGATGGAGTGTACCAAAAAGTCCTATAAAATATAATATATAATAATAATAACAGGTAAAAGAAACTGAGAGAAAATAAAACAATCTTTGGCAGAAAGTGAACTATAACGGTCAGTTCCCAAAGTCCCCATCTCTTTCCATTTCTGGAGAACATCTTCTGAAGTTATACCTCCCTTATTAGTGTTAAGCTATAAATAAGTAAACACTTGGGAAGGTTCCCCATGAGCCCTTCTCAAGCTGGAAGCATCCTTTAGGAATTCACAGCATATTTTCACTCAAATGCCATCAGTGTTCTAATACATTTAGAAAGAAACAATATGTAATGAAATACACACATTGAAATGACATTTTATTACCTCAAGCAGTATCTCCCTTTAATCTCCAGCTTGTAATCATTCATCAGGTGCTATTCAACATGAAGCTTTCTCATTTCTGAGAGTGTTCACAGACACTTTGCATATAAGCACAATCTATACTTGCCAACTGACAATTGTTGCAGAAATCTTGCTATCTCTAGAGCAGATAGAGTGAGCATGAGAAAATGATTAAGGGCTCCTTGCCGAAGGGAAGAGAGAATTCCATTGAAAACTCCTTAGAGATCATTGCTTTTTAGGTGAAAAACCAAAAAGAAAACAAGAAGGGGAAAGAAAATTAAAGTCTGAAAACAGATGTGGAACATTGTTTGCATGTAAAAAAAAATACATGTTTTCACTCAGATGATTAACCTCTCGAGGCTAAAATGTTACTGGCTTTCGGTGCACTCTTAGTTTCTCACAGAACGAAACCCAGCATTCTGCTTGGCATGGGCTACAGTCTGAATTTTATTGACTATTTTAAAGTTCTGACATGATTTTGATCTTTACTTAGACATTAAAAAAAATGCCTGAACAAATAACAGGGTAAAATTCACTCTTTAACCTCTGGAACTGAATTCAGATTTGGTAAGACATCAATTCAAGGGTAAAACAACTTTAAAAGTCCATTAACAATGGTCACCAGTTAAAAGCATCTTTAGTGCTATGACAGGATGGATACTGTGTCTGGCAGAGAGAAAGGAAGTAAAAGAAATAATTTATCTTCCCCCAAATTTTCATTCTGCATCACTGCAGAATTTTAAGAACTAGAGGACATTTTGGAGATGGCATTTCACTCATACTCAGGCACTAAAGTATTTACAATCCCTTACTTTAGCCATGACTTGAGCTCTCAAGTACATTATATTTAATTAGGGTAATTTATACTATTATCATAAGTCTTTCACACATGGTGTGATAAAATTCTTTCACACATGGCCCTTATTGGATAAAAAATTACTCTACATACTAGATAGTCTCTTATAATAGCAGTGTGGGAAAGTGCCTAGCTTAGTGTTTTGAAAATACACAGGTTCTTAATAATAATGGATAATAGACAGATTCTAAAAAGTGAAGAATAAAATGGTGAACGGGTTAAATGCTACACTCCATTAACAATCCTTCAAAGACTGGTACATTTTATGGTGTTTTAATAAATGTGGCTATTGGAACAGCCTCTAGAACGCTTCTCTTGGATTTTTTTTTTTTCTTACTTGAAGAGGAATACATAAAAGCTTCTGAAGATTCAGCAAAAAGCTATTTCAGCTGTCTCTTTTCCTGGCTCAGTACATCATTCCCCATAATTGTGTCAGCAAAACCAAATTGTAGTTGTAGAAGTTAAGGAAGATGAGTATAGATTTTCACAAAGGACTAAGAGACTAAGACTGAGACTTTTCTGTGTCTCTGGACAACATTTGCTGGGAGCAAAGGTTTCCTGCCATCTTCATCAACTAGACATGCAAAAAAGAAGGAAATGGGAAAATAAGAAACTATTATAGAAAAGATCTGTTGTTCCAGGGTAAAAATCTTCCTTATACAGAAATATTTCTGGTTTTGTTTCATTTTTCCCAATTCAACTACAGAGACAAAATTAAAAAGCTTTTCTAGGATTCTAAGAAAGAAGAATAGCAAACTAAATAGAACAAGAGCTAACACAAGCTATGGGACTGGGTCCTATTAAAAAAAAAAAAGTACATATATGACTATTATTTACAGAATGTTTCTGGTTTTGTTTCATTTTTCCCAAGTCAACTACAGAGACGAAATTAAAAAGCTTTTCTAGGATTCTAAGAAAGAAGAACAGCAAACTAAATAGAACAACAGCTAACACAAGCTATGGGACTGGGTCCTATTTAAAAAAAAAAAAAGTCCATATATGACTATTATTTGCCATAAAGCTTAACTGATGATTTAGACGTTCGTTGGTGGCCTCCCTAGAAATCTTCCTGTCCTACCACTTCCCAAATAATTCTACAAAGTAAAGTAGAAGCAGGAAAATGGACTTCAATCCTCACTTAAGCTCGTTGCCTCCTGCTGGGCAAAGGATTTAGTTCACAATCAAGCATGTGACCAAAGCCAGTGTATAAAACAGTGATTCTTCTCAAGCTTGTTTCAAGAATTTCTAGATCCAAACCTGCCCCTTTTGTCCACTGGACATAAAAGAAGTTTATCCATAGTCCTGGTAGCTATTCAAAAATCATTTCAAGACTGTGGGAGAACCATCACTAGGGAGGTGTTGACTATCCAGAAGGCTGGACTGAGAGAAAGGGAGAGAAACTGATTCTCAGTGACACCTAAAACCTGCTCTACCTCTGGACTTTTTAGTTATATGAATCGACAAATTTCCATTTTTAAGTGCGTTTCAGGTAGGTTTTCTGCTATGGCCACAGAAGTGTAGTAAGAAACTGGCAACACAGTAACTTCAATTAAATTTTTCAAAAAATATCTCTTTACTCAGCATGTATTTATTACATGTGCCAAAAACCTGTGCTATGTCCAGAGGATGCATGATATGATAAACAAGACAAATGTGGTCTTTACCCTTCCAGAATTCAGAACCCAGTGAAGTATTTACAGATCAGGCAAGGTAACATGTTAAGTGCCAAGATGCGGAAAGCTTAGAGTACCATGGAACAATTAGAAGGTACAGTACTGTGGACATTTATAATTATGAAGACTCTTACTTTATTTCCCCTTCCTAAAGCTTCTGGATTTTTTTAGAGAATTATTTTTCCACTGAATATTGGTAGAATTATAAATTCAGACACCTGACTCATACTACATAAATGAAAAAGTTTGAGTTCTTTTTTCCCACAGCCCAATTAATTCATGGTATGGATATATTAGTTTAGCTCAGCTCAGCTAATCAGCTGCTCTCTCCCAGAGCATACACCTGGAGTGACTATCACAAATATAGAAGAAGCAGTTGGAATTCATTATTCATCCCCATGTAGCAGCCAAAACAAATGGGTCCTGTTATAAGATATTTGCTGAGCTTCCTGCTTTCTTAGCCTCCAACACTTCTTTCCTATTGGTAAATTCTGAGAACCTTGATAGTCATCCCATAACCTCTGTAGTGCTTAAATTAGGCAAATGTAGGTGTTATTCTTCATGACCAAGGAATCCTAACTCATACTTTGGATGTAAAGGAAGGCTCTCTGATGAAGGTGACAACTTGGTTGATACCTTTTTATTGAATATTAGGTATTTATCAAATATTTATCTATCTTTGAAGATGGGGCTGATTAAAGGGCAGATATGCCTAAGATTGGTTTGAAGTGTAGAAGATAGGTAGAAGAGTGTGAGCTTGTAACTTGGTGAATTTAAGCAAACAGAAAGGAGCAAAGGGAAACAAGGCCCTATACAGAGTAAAGAAATGCAATATATACAGAGTTCAAGAAAAGAAAAGGCATCAGGAATAGTGAAATTGTTATGGAATAATTTGGAACTATGACAAACTGTGAGAAAATGCAAATGAATTCAGAGATCTGTGGCACTCAAAGAGTAACAGAATATCTCATAACTAACAGACAAAACAAATGGTGTAGAATAAAAAGGCAAAGATGAAACCTAAGTCACTGACTGTAGCCATCATCAGAAGAGCTTTTTAATCCATTTTTGAAGGAGGATTCATGATGAATCAGGAGCATTTTTATTATTCAAATGGCAGAAAGAGTATGTATACAAAGACATATTTAGCTACAGTTAATGTGTAACATATGGGTATAGACTGGTTTTTAAATAAATCTGCACATAGCCCATAGTTTTGTTTCAGACTCTTCTTAACAAATGTATTCCCTTATGTTCCAGAGCTTCAAGTTTAAAAACCACAGTGTATCGAGATTGCATATACCTAAGATTTGTATCCAAAAGGCCAGCTAGTCGTGGTTTGGTGCCAAGATCAGAATAATTATGTTTGATTGACTCTTCCAGTTCTCCTGTTACAGTGACATTTGTAATGAACCTGGCAGGCAATACTATACAGTAGTGCCACCTCATGTCTCTCACTACTTGCAGTGAATTCTATTCAATCAGGTCAAAGCTGCCTGAGTTTCAGATAATAATAAAAAGAATCACAATTATTCATCTGAGCAGTTGAATTTCCCTGGCACTGAATTCTAGGAACAATTTTTATCAAGAATTGTTATGTAAAAGCCACAGAATGTGTCTTCAACAACAATTTTGTTATTAAAAATTTATCCTAAAGGCAATGAAACCTTTTTCCTGTGGACGTTTGTATGTCATATATGACTAAGATGTTTTTGGTGATACTTCTAAATGTAAACTACTTTAATATATCCTAGTTTCTCTCATTTAAATCTTTAACCACTTACTGAGGATGTAATTTGTGCAAGGCATTATGCTAGGTGCTAAATGAGAGTAGCATCCCAATATGAATCATCAACTTGGTAAAAGTTAACTGCATCCAAATAATTTTGGAAGCCTTTAGAAATACAGATTCCCAGGTCTTCATGAGGACCTTCTGATTCAGAAGTTCTACTCTAAGTGGGGAGCGTTGGCATTTTTAAAATCTCCCAAAGTGATTTTCTTGCAGAGCCAGGGTTGCTTTTTTTTTCTTCTTCTTTTTTTTCTCTCAGAGTAAGCCAGAGATATAGATGACATGGTTCTCTCCTTTAAGAAGCTTACAATCTGTTTATCAAAGTGTATAACAGAGTTTCATAATCAGATTATAGAAAAACTTCAGTAAGTGCTTTAAGAGAATTGCAACTGAATCTCTGAGCTTGTAATCCTTCATGTCATACATTTTCATTGATTTCCTAAAACAGTATTCGATGACAGTGATTTTTTAATCTGGAGTCCAGAGAATCCCAAGAGGTCTGTGGATGGAAATCAGTAGATTCATGGACTAAGATGGAGAAAATAATTACATCCTTATTTGTATTAATTTCTAGCTGATACTTGTAATTTACTGCAATTATTAATGCAGGCAAAAATCCACAGTATCATTAGCAATGTCCGAAATAATAAATAGAGGTCTCAAACTGTTGTTTATTCTTATCACTACTTCACAGAGTATTTTTATAAGATGTGTTACTAAAAACCAAAAAAGTTACTATACATAATATTTTGGTGTTTCAGTAACTACATGCTGAGAAGCCCTTTTTACTTTGTAATTATTTGAGGTGTCCATAAGCTACCAGACTTCCAGAGAGTTGCTGAAAATGGTTAATAATCTCTGCTCTCTGAGAGAAAACCGCAGGATGTTAGAACTAGAAAAAATGATACCAATCATTTAATCCATCCTCATTTTATAATTGAAAATAAATTATGTAGTGAATACTGTGGTCAACGTGGTCAACTTCCTAACAGCCTCTCCCCTGATGAGAAATAGCAGTGTAGTTTTTGTAATTGACCTCACGTGAAAAGTGGAATCTGATTTCTTAAGGGAAAATTACTCCTCCCATCAGAGATTCTTTTGGAGTAGGCCAGTATGCATTTCAGAAAAGAGGAACGTCACAGTTTTCCGGAAAAAAAATTCTATATTATTTCTGAAATAAAAGAGAGGGATTACCATTCTCCCTCTTCTTAAATGAGTTTGGGAAAATGTCCTTTTGCTTTTGCTGGTAGTCGTTTTTCAGTTATGATGGGAACCATCCTAAAGACAAATCAACATACAAAACAAAACAGTAACACCACGAGAGAAGAGAGAAAAGGAGCCAGATCCCTGAACAAACTGAATGATACCGACTCGACTCCACTTTCAAATTCCGAGATACAAGTTAATAAACTCTATTTTGTTTTTTCCGCTACTGTGAGCTGATTTAAAATTGCCAGCACCATTGGTTTAGCATCATTTTACTTCCATTTTAAATTCAGTATTAACTGAGCAGTTACTGTGCACCAGATACTGCCTGTATTAGTTCGTTTTCATGCTGCTGCTAAGGACATACCTGAGACCGGATAATTCGTAAGGAAAAGAGGTTTAATGTATTCACAGTTCCATGTGGCTGGGGAGGCTTCATAATCATGGTGAAAGGTGAAAGACATCTCACATAGCAGCAGACAAAAAAAGAAAACTTGTGCAGGAAACTCCCCTTTATAAAACCATCAGATCTCGTGAGAGTTATTCACTATCTTGAAAACAGCCTGAGAAAGACCTGCCCCCATGATTCAATTACCTCCCACCGGGTCCCTCCCATGACACGTGGGAATTGTGGGAGCTACAATTCAAGATGAGATTTGGAAGGAGACACACCCAAACCATATCACTGTCCCAAATAATTTTTTAATGTCAAGTCCTATTTTTTTCCACAAAAGAAATCTATTATTAGAACCAGTTTTTACAAGGTGTTGAGCAGTTAAGTGACTACTGAGGTGGCCAGTTAGGAAGGGATAGAACTGGAATCTGAAATTGCCTGAAGACATGGCATCTATATTGGTTACGGAGATTCCTACTGTCCACTCAACATGACCCTATACCAAGAATAAAATAGTATTGCAATATGAAGAAAATGACAATAATTATATTAATATAAATTTTCTGTCTCTCAAGGAACTTATCATGATGTTATGTAGAACGATGGGGAAATATTTAGTTCTCTATTTCTCTTATGCATTTAAATTCCCTGAGAGGAGACTATAATTGAAAGTGAGAAAAATCTTATATTTACTTAAAATGCAATAGATGCTTTTATATAGTTCCAGCATCTATGCTCCCACACGAATTGCTGTTTTGTGACTCAGGAACACCTGGACATTAAGCAAATTAAAAAGCTGCATCCTGGGAAGTGAGGGGCTTCATTGAGTTGAGGTTTAATTTTGGAGTATTAGTAACACGGGAGAAAAAACAAATCAACACAAAGCAGTGGTCAGCTCCAAAATGGTGGTGTGGTGAATCCAAGGAGTCACCATGTGAATACATGAAAGGGTTTTGGAAACCGGGCTGTGAGAAAACAGAAAACAGACTGCAAAGCTGTAAATAAAGCATCAGAGCTACTTGTGGGCAATTCTAGCAACAGTGTCATTAATGTAGTTTGATTTAATTGGCTTTACAGGCAGACTAAAGCCAGGCGGTAGGATTCACAGCTGCTGAAGTCAATCCTGTGTAATCATTTTAAACCACTGTTTCCAGACTTATTGAATCAAGAAGCTTGCAAGAAGTATTGGTTAAAATAACAGATTCCTAGGTCTCCCTTTGTAGAGCTTCACACAGTGAGTATCAGATAGATACAAACATTTGAATTTGAAACAAACCTCCATAATAATGAATCTTGAAAACTGGCAATTTAGGAACCACTGATTTTAGGCAAATGAAATCACAGAAAAATCGTGGTCATAACTATAAAATGGAGGATACAACATAAATCAGTTTAATGGAGATTTGTGCATTACTCTTTTCAGTTTAGAAACATACACAACTTCCATTTATGAGATATTTATTGACTATTAACTACATGCTAGCCATTGCGTTATGTGTGGATATTTAATAATGAACAAATTGTGGCTGCTCTCCCCAGAAGTGTTTAGTCTATAGAAGAAATACAGAAGTCAACAGTCAATTACAATACCCTTTGATGAATACAACGTTAAGTAAACATTATTACAGTAACAAATAGAACAAGCTTGTAATCTAAATTTACGAAGCCAGGCCTAAATTGAGAATTGAAAGTCAGCTGGGAATATATGAAGCATGTACAAAAACTGAAGAAGTTGTACCGTTGGGTAAAGCATCATGCGAGATGTGGGCAAAGTAGTGAGCAGTAGGCAGGAGAGGTACATGGAAAACAGGTGATAAAGGCTCTTCACAAGGAGTATGCAGAGTCACTAAAGAGATTTAAGTAAGGCAGTGACATAATGAGATTTTCGTTCTAGAAGGAACAGTGACTATAAAGGGGAGGATGAGAGTAGTCAGAGGTCATTTAGGAAGCTAGAGCAGTAATGTTGACTTTGATGATAGACAACTGTTGCATTTGCTTTCTTTTGCTGCCTAATATTGCCACAGATGTAGTGGCTTTAAATAACACATACCTATTTCTGTGGGTTAGGAGTCTGAACATTGCTTAGCTGGCTTAGTCTTATATCGTTGCAATCACATAGTAATTTGGGCTGTGCTGTCACTTGGAGGCTACAGAGGGAAGGATTTGCTTTCCCACTGCCATGGTTGTTGGTAGCCTTTAGTTCCTTGTGGTTGTAGAGCCAAGAGCTTCAATTTTTGCTGACTTTTGGCCAGAGGCCACCCTCCCAGAAGCTACCAGCATTTCCTTGCTATGTGGAGTTCCCCAACATAGCTGGGGTGACAGGAGCACCTGCAGATGTGCCCACCACACCTGAGTTAAGAAAAGGCCAGTAGGGATGGAAAGAAGTTGATGATTTTTAGCTATACTAGATAGTCTTGCATAATATTACATTGTTTGCATCAATTACCACTACAATTGGGTCACTTAAGAATCTGCATCATATTTACTAAACTGAAAAACAAAAACATCAAAACTTTGCCTTTGGGGAAATAATTTGCTCTGCAAGTTCCGGTATTATATAGAATAATTGTCTTCACTACCATGCAATGATTATAAATTAGGTGTTTGCTCTAAGTAGAGAAATAGTCTTGGGAGGAAAATTCCACCCTATGGACAGTGAGTCTGAAGATGTTATTTAATTACCAAGAAAAAATACCCAAAGAATGACATCCTTTCCTAGCAGCAGTAACAGCAGGTATTAGTCGGAGTCTTGGCACCTGAGCAGACGCTAAAGCCCTGAAACTTCACTTGCAAGTAGTTGAAACCAAGCACGTCATTTCAACATGTCACTCTTATTTGACATTTCAGGAGAAAGATCACCAATTAGGTTAAGTAATTTAGCCAAAACCTTAGGAAATTTTTTCAAATTATTTCCACCTTGTAGCATTGTCACGTGTCTCCAATTTCTACTTATCCTCTATACTTCCCAGGTGTGTTATTCAGAGAGCTCCAAAGCCTGTTCAAATCATTCAGAGAAATCCCATAAGCTCCAGCAGTATCCTGGGTAGTTAATAGGACTAAATTAATACTCTTTCATGTACGTTCAGTGCTAAAAGTTCAAATTCTCAAGTGTTGATCTGACAATAGATTGCAAAATATTCCTTGACAGTCACACAGGTGAAGTATTATTTTAAAGTAAAATCCCGTATTATTGTTACTATATAAGAATACAAATGGTTATTTCAGGGTATTGGCATTGCTGGATGATGTAAATTTCAATTTTAAATGCATTCTTGATCACCAATGTGTTTCATCAGACAAGTAAACTGAATTGGCTCACAGGAGCACCACCTCAGCAGGTGAGTTTAAACTGAAGACAGAATGCTGCCCACTGGCATGTTGGCACTGTATGGAGCAGCTGCCAAATAGCTTTGTGCTCATGTCTCTTATTAGAGTTTTATTTTCTCCAGCTTGTTGCTCCTTCAGGCAAGACACATGGGCAAGGAAAGCAAGACATGCTTTTAGTCTCCAAAAGTAAATCAGATTATAAAGTAACAATAAATACAGCCAGCCAAATAATTATAACAATGTCATTAATCATAATACAAATAATGATCAATATAATAATTATAATTGTTATAATAATATAGCTAAAAATAATAATAGCTTATGTTTTGATGGTACATATGGACAAGTCAGAGTGTTGAGGTAGTTAGCCACTCTAAACTTCTCCTTATCCACATTTCAGAAACGAAACTGAAGCTTAACCCTATTCAAGTATTTTATCCAGAGGATCTCATTCCTGTCAGAGGCAGAATGCACATTCAATTGTATCATCTTTGAGGTTCCTTGAAGTTTTAAAAGATACATATATGGACAATTTTATTCTAAGGGTGTGGGGGAAAAAAACCCATAACAATCTGAATAAACTGCCGGTTAAAATAAAAGAATGATTTAGACGGAAAAAATATTTAAGAATCAGTTCTTATTATTCCTAATTCTGTGTCGTCACAAAAATATGGCATTAATGTACTAGAAATCACAATTTAAAAAAGAGTGCCATTTCCCATTCTGTATCATGAACAAATGGATCTGGTGTCCTGGAACTAGTTTGGTTATTCATTCTTTTTATTTTTCTATGGTGTATTATTTCCTTTAAATGTCTGAGATGATATATTTCCCAGGGTTTGAAAATAAGTGTCATCTATTGGGTTGATTTCACCGTGCCATTCTTTGTTTTCACTCCTAGTACACAGTGCACAATGGTCTCTTTATTAATATCTGCGGAAAAGAGCACTTACTGTTGGAACTGATACCTCCTAATCTCAATAAAGTCTAAGCTTGCAGCACTCCACCGATGTTTTTCTTTTTCCTTTTTTTCTTAGGTTGAATTCTGGACACATAATCATGCCATTATAAATACTGCCTATGGGATATGAGAAAGAGAAGTCATTTGCTTGCTACACCCACTGACATACCAGATGACAGTCAACTGCAAAACATTCAGGCGAGTAAAAAAACAGAAAGCACATTGAGCCTTCCATGCATGCAGGAGAATTGCAAGCATATGCTCACCATGTCTTTCTTAATCACAGGTGCTCAGATTATTCTAGGTATTTTATTACGTTCCACCCAGTGCATTACAGTGAGTGTGAGGCACAGGGTAAATACAGAGAACGTGTATGATGTTGGGGAAGTGAGGACAACTTGCTCTGTGAAATGATTGCCTCTCTTTCTTCTCTCTTTTTATCATTTTGTTCTCATTCCCTACAGACTGAGAACATGGCTAAATAACCTGCAATATTGTCTCAAGTTGAAAGTGAAGTCAATACCTACCACATAGCTCCATCTCCCTCCAAAGACCTCTCCCCTTCTTTTCCTTTTCTTTTCTTCACTCTTAGATAATCTAATGGTCTACCATACAGTTGGGAAATACTGCCCCCATTATCATTTCAATACAGTTAGTGAAAGAAGAACAGAGCTTCACAAGTAAAATGATGATGCCACTTATTAAGTTATTGTCTCTCACCTCCAAACCCGCCTCTCCAGCTTTGCTTTGTGGTGGGACTCTGAAAACCATTTTCTATACACAATCTACTGCCATGCTTAGTCTGACAATGCAGAGTGCTAAAAAGGAAACTGCTATGTAGAGGAGGAGAAAAAGACGCTCTTTCTTGGTTCTCTTTTGGCTCCTGATGGGCTTACTGAGTACTATGGTTCTTGGCAACATAATAAAAACAGGGATTCTTCACCCTGGCAGAGGCAAATCTTTCTCTTAGAAAGATAGAAGACTGAGAAGCTAGAGATAGAAAAGGAGACATGCTCCCTTCCATGGGTCCCCTTTGCGCTTCTTGTGGGATTTCTGTCTGCTTTGATTTTGGGGGAACGTCAGTTCAGCAAAACACCTCAATCCTGACAGAGGCAATTCCTTCCCATATTAGCAACTGAATCCAGTTCTCAGCTTTACCAGCACAGAACCAGCTTCATTAATACCAGCACCATCTGACTGGCAGCCCCTCCCCAAAAGTCTGGGTTGCAGCCCCATTGGATCCTCTTCTGAGCTCAGAGATGGGAGCACCAGCTGAGTAGCACCCTTTCTTCAGAGAGGTGTGGCATGTCAGATCATATCTTGCCAAGGGTCATGAGAAATATGATTGAATGACAAGTTATCAGACTCTCTCCATAGCTCTAAGGAACTTCAAGCTTTTGTGGAGTGTTCTAATAGAGCAGATGGGAGATGCGGGTCATAGCTTTAGAGCTGGATAATTAGTGTTTCACATGCCCTTAGTTGAGCATTTTTAGACTCTATTTTTAGAGCCTGTTATATTGCTGCCTTCACTAATTTTAACTGCTTTTTTTCCTAAGAGCTTCTATATCTTCAAAGATCAATACTGTAAGCTTGTAGAGCGTAGGGTACTTCTGTCTTCTATGCTCAGTACATTGACAGCACTTAATATGTCTGAAACGACAACAACAAAGGTATAGTATGGCTTCTGCTCTATTTCCCGATTTGTGTGTCATGAACAGCAGGTTGCCAGAAAGGCTCTACCTAAAGTGTATAGAGAGATAGGATTGTCCCACTGGAATAGAATGGTAACTTAATAACAACCTTAATTTACAGTGTCAGCAGTGGAAAAAAATGTATAGCAACAAGAAATGGCAAATTGCACCTCTATCAGGCAAAAGGAAAAAAGAACCAAACAAAATTTTTTAAAAAACAAGAAACTCAGGAGAGTTCTACTAAGATTGCTATAGTACAGCCTTCTTAAAACAGCACTCTCTAGGGCCTGCCTATTGGCATCATTAATATAATAGGCTTGGAATAGATGCTGTGAAACCCTATGAAGCCACCAAAGAATGGAGGAAAACTGAAGGGATGAATAATACAATGAAATCACAGAAGTCCTAACCTCATGAGGCTATTAATTCTGCAGCAATTTCATCACAGAGCAAGAAGATCGCTTTTCTAGTGCCTTAAATCAAACAGCAGGTAGCTACAGCCTCAAAGTAAAAAGTGTTAAGTATTAACCAACTTTCGGACTTGAGACATTGCAGAGGCAGAGCTGGAGATTTCTCAGGGTGGTTTCTCTCCCATTTTTTTTCCTTTCTTTACCTTCACGTCTTCAAACTTGATAAGAATAAAATTTTGGTACCATATCTTTCCCCTGTGGATGTCATTGTTACCCTTCCTGTGAAGAAGAGAACAGTTCTCATATGAGTCATGGCCTAAGTTTTAGTCCAAATCAATGTAAGTATTTTGGAAGTGTTTACATTCAAGACACTTCTGTTCCTTTTTTTTTAATTAATAGAAGTATAAAACAGAGACTCAAAATCAAGACAAAAGAAGTTATGGCATTTTTAATTTCTCTTTATCAATCATAAATCTTAAGGAAGGATTGTCATTAGTTCTGGAGAAGTCTCCGGAGGAAAGTGTCCTGGACTTCAGATTTATAAGATCATAAAATCTCAATATTGGAAGGGGATAAAAAGGTCATCTATGTAAGAAAACAGCAAGCTTTTTCTGTAAAGAGCCAGTTAATATTTTAGGCTTTGTGTGTCATGGTATCTGTCATGCTATTCAACTTTACCATCGTAGCTTGAAAGAGTGTGTACGATATATGGAGCATGGTGAGTTTCCAATAAAATTTGATTTACAAATACAGGCAGTGAGCTAGATTTGGCCAATGGGTTTTGATTTGGCCACCAATGATCTAGAATGTCCACCCATGAGAAGGAGAAAAAAAAAACAGAAAGAAAACTTTAATATGAAACTCAAAAGATGTCTGCCAGTATGGAAACAGCATGGAGACACCTCAAAAAATTAAAAACAGAACTAACATATGATTCAGCAATTCCACTACCGAGTATATATCCAAAGGAAATGAAATCAGTATGTTCAGTATGTTAAAGAGATATCTGCACTCCCGTGTTCATTGCAGAATTATTCACAGTAGCCAAGATATGTGTCCATCATGGATAAATGAGTAAAAAAAAAATACTATATATATACACACACACACATGTATATATACACATACACACAACAAAATACTATTCAGCATTAAAAGAAAAAAAATCCTGTCATTTGTGACAACATGAATGAACCAGTAAACATTATGTTAAGTGAAATAAGCCAGACACAGAAACACCAATCGCACATAATCTCACTTAAATGTGAAATCCAAAAAAGTGGAACTTAGAGAGTAGAATAGTATCTACTCTCTAATGGGGTTGGGTTAGGAAGTAGGGGGTCACAAAGATGTTGGTCAAAAGATATAAAATTTCAGTTATGCAAGATGAATAAGTTCAAGAGATTGATTATGCAAAATGGTGACCATAGTTAATATCAATGCATTTTGAAAACCACTTAGAGAGTAGACTTTAAGGGTTCTCACTACAAAAAAAGTGTTAAGTATGTGATATAGTTTGGCTGTATCTCCACCCAAATCCCACCTTGAATTGTAATTCCCATAATCCCCATGTGTCATACAAGGTACCTGGTGGGAGGTAATTGAATCATGATGATGGTTTCTGCCATGCTGTTCTCGTGATAGCAAGTGAGTCTCATGAGATCTGATGGTTTTATAAGAGTCTAGCATTTCCGTTAATGAAACTCAGTCTCTGTCCTGCCACGCTGTGAAGTGGTAACTTCTGCTGTGATTGTAAGTTTCCTCAGGCCTTCCCAGCCATGCAGAACTGCTAGTCAATTGAACATCTTTGCTTTATAAGTTACCCAGTCTCAGGTATTTCTTGACTGCAGTATGAGAATGGACTAATATAGTAAATGGGTGTATTAGTCTGTTCTCACACTACTAATAAAGACATGTCTGAGACTGGGTAATTTATAAAGAAAAAGAGGTTTGATGGACTCACAGTTCCACGTGGCTGAGGAGGCCTCACAATCATGGTGGAAGGCAAAGAAAGAGCAAAGCCATGTCTTACATGATGACAGGCAAGAGAGAGCATGTGCAGGGAAACTCCCTTTTATAAAACCATCAGATCTAATGAGACTTATTCACTATCACAAGAACAGCACAGGAAAGACCAGCCCTACCATGATTCAGTTATGTCCTATCAGGTCCCTCCTATGATGTATGGGAATTATGGGAGCTACAATTCAAGAATGAGTTAAGACTTTGGGGGACTGTTGGAAGGGCATGATTGTGTTTTAAATGTGAGGACATGAGATTTGGGTGGGACAACAGGCAGAATGATAGGGTTTGGCCATGTCCCAACCAAATTTCATCTTGAATTGTAATCCCCATAATCCTCATGTGTCATAAGAGGGACCAGATGTAAGGTAATTAAATCATGGGGGTGGTTTTCTTATGCTGTTCTCGCGATAGTGAGTGAATGCTCACAAGATCTGGTGGTTTTATAAGTCTCTGCCATTTCCCCTACTGGCACCCATTCTCTCTCCAGCCAGCCTGTGAAGAGGTGCCTTCCACCATTGTTGTAAGTTTCCTGAGGTCTCCCCAGCCATGCAGAACTGTGAGTCAATTAAACTTCTTTTCTTCATAAATTGCTCAGTCTTGGATATTTCTTCACAGTGGCATGAGAACAGACTAATACAGTATGTGAGGTAATGCATATGTTAATTTGCTCAATTTGGCCATTTCTTAATGTATACATATTTCAAAATATCATGTACAAGATAAATATATACAATGTTTATTTGTCAATTAGAAAATAAATAAATATATAAATAAGAGGTCCAAGATATCTGACCTCCATTTGATTATTCATCTTTTTATATTTCAGATATAATAGTCCAACCATTAAGGGCATAAATCTTAAATGATACATTTGTACATATGTATATGCCCCTGTAAATACCGACCAGATCAAGACAGAACACTTCCAATACTGCCAAAACACCCTCTTGTTCCCCTTAAGGATCAATTACATACAAAAATAATGCCTAGTTTTACTTTATCCATGTGAATAATTATTGTTTCTTTTTGAACATCACATAAATGGAGTTGGGCGATTTCTAATATGTTGTATGATGTTTCTGTTGCTCAACACTATGACAGAGGAATTACATCATTTTATAGAACTCATATTCTAAAACGTGCAATTTCAGACATGTTTAGTAGAGCATTAGCTATGATAATATACTAAATGTTCAATGATGAGGCAATGTTTTCTTAAGTGAGGTGGATATTTTTGTGTCCACAGTACTTATTTATAACTTAAATTATATTAAAATTGACCTGAGCCCCCATATAACATATTGGCAAATGTTTATTATTGAATTTTTGGGGCTCCTCCCTTCCCATCATCCAGGCCCCTTACCCTTCATCTAAGATCCATAGTGCTTTATGAAGTACAAAAGAAAGGAAATTCAGACATCCTTTCCCAGACTAGAAAGAAATCAGGTGTATACCAGTCTGCAACTGTCATCCCTGCCATTTGTTCTCCCCACCACACAGGTGAGTTTTGCAGAATATTTTACTCCAGCCCTGCTGACACATGCCACAGTGAAGTCTCTTCCTAGGTCCGTCTAAGTCTCTCTTGCTGAACTCACTAATCATAATCCTTTAAAGAAAAGCCTGTCTGCAGGTAACTCCACTCTCTACATTTTGGGCTGAGCCACAGGTGGCCCTCACTTAAGGACCAAAAGCTTTGTAGTGCTAAGATGTTTAAGCATCCACATCATTACAGCATTTGCTTCCTCAAAACACCCACCTAGAGAAGAGTTAGGTATCTGAGAGGTAGTTGGGTGTAATAGTAACATGAACTCAAGATTCAGAGAGCTCAAATTCAATTTCCAACCCTTTTACTTACTAATTGTGTGACTTTGGAAAGCTGTAATCTCTCTGTGCCTGTTTTTGCACGTGGAAAATGGTTAATTGTTTTAGTAACTACCTTACAGAATCGATGAATTAATGAATTAATTTTGTAAAACTCTTGGAATAATGACTGACATGTAGTAAACTACACTATATAGTTATAGCAATTAATTCTGAAATGCAAAACCTTTCTGCCCATCAGTTGCCTATAACAACTTAGATATTCTAGTCCCCATAGGAATAAAACCTAATTGCTTAGAAAGCTCTAGTCAAATGTGCCAAACCAGGCTGACCCAGAAATGAAAAGATTGAAGACAAAATTGAATATATTGTAGGATCTCTACTGCAAAAACTTATACACATGCATAGAAATCATACTGGAAGGAAATACATAAACATGTAAACAATCATTATCTCTAATCTGACTATGAATAGCTAATTATCTTCTTTATATATGTTCATAATTTCTATTACAATAAGCAAGTGTAACTCTTAGCATTAACTTTAACAATGAAATCACCTTTGTGTGTATCTTATTTAAAAGAATGGATAAAGCTTGTACATCAGTGCCAGAACTTCATGCAGTAGATTTATAACCACAGGATTTAGATGTCAGTACTCAACTGACATACCCAAACCATGTTTTGCTAGCATCTAAAATAAGACTGATAACCCTAATTCAATTGGTTGTCAAAATTAAATGAGAAATTGCATGATAAAACCTTTTTATAATGTAATATACTATACAAATATAAGAAATTTCATTGATTTTATTATTAGATTTAAAAAGGCATCTAAGGTAATATTTTCAGAAACTCAAAGTGCTCATTTATACGAAGAACATTAAGGAAAAATGAACAAAACTTCCAGCTAAGTAAGTGATTTAAAAGCTTACAGAGTCAGTGCCTCTTCACTTCCACTGTGAATGAACACAGTAGGCTGTTGGCTAATTTTTATCTGCTCATGTAAGAGACAAACTACATGAATATACGCCAAGTGCTAGAAGATTGCATTACCACAAAAAAACCATTAAAAGCTGGGGATTGTGCTACCCATTAGGGATATAAAAATAAGTAAGTCAGACCCTTGGCCTAAAAAATTTCACAGTGTAGAGAATTTGGAGATAATGTCATGCATACTTGTGCTACCTTAATCTAAGATGGTATATACCTTTAATCTTCATGTAATATTATCTTATTATAATTACTCTTGTTTTTCATAAATGTTAAAAATTTACTTGGATGTTGTAACACACACACACACACATACACACTCCTATTGTTTTTGATTGTTAATATTAGAAGACAGATCAATGAATGTAGGCTCTGTTGCTTTAATTCGCTGTTCAGTTTCGGCTCTTATGGACATCATTCGTTAAACGAGAAGGTAGTGAGTTCGGAAAGTATTGAGTTGAAGTTGGAGTGAGTTGAATAGAGTAAATTTCCCAATTCCTTCTACTCTAGTTTTTATTTTTATTTTTATTTTTTTATTTTTGAGAGGGAGTCTCACTCTGTCACCCAGGCTGGAGAGCAGTGGCATGACCTTGGATCACAACAACATCTGCCTCCTGGGTTCAAGTGATTCTCCTGCCTCAGGCTCCCAAGTAACTGAGATTACAGGCTCCCACCACCACACCGTTCTCATTTTTGTATTTTAAGTAGAGACAGGGTTTCACCATGTTGGTCAAGCTGGTCTCAAACTCCTGACCTCAAAGGATTCACCCACCTAGGCCTCTGAAAGTGCTGGGATTTCAGGTGTGAGCCACTGTGCCTGACCTCTACCCTAATTTTTCAACTCTTTCAAAAATTCTTTCTTTAGCCTTTCCTTTATTTTCCCCCAAAGCCAAATTTAGAGACCACCACACCAAAATTTAAGACTGAAATCTCAAGAAGGAATTAAAATAACTTTCTGTTTGCTTTACTTATCACCACACCACTTACTGTTACAAACATATGATCAACAGAAGTAGATGACTCTCAGACAAGTACAGTCAACGTGTAGCCACAGGACTGTACTTCATGGATTAGGGAGACAGAGTTAAACAAAATAATTGTGGACGCAGAGTCACAAGACTGTGTCCTGATCCAGTCCAGTGGCCCCCTAATTTCCTTAGTGCAAAGTGGAGTGCTTAATAAATACAAGGCTGCTGAAATGCATTTTCTTTTATCCTTATCCAGATCACTCATTGGCGATGCATACAAAATACCTTTAATCTATCCATTTTCCTCATAATAGAGTTATAAAATAGTAAAGAATAAATTTTAAAAGCTGGGATGGGATACATTTACCTTCTTCATGAGGAAATTCCCCTGAGGAAAAACGAAGAAGCAGGGGACACAGTCAGTTTAAACCTCTTGTCAAGTGAACCTCTGGGTAAATAGACCATTAATACATATTAGGAAGAAGAGATTTTATCTCTGAAATGCCCTTATACTTCACAAATATCCCTGATATCACTGGATAAAGATTATCTACAGTAAATAGGACCCAGGATCTAGGAGGCATAACTGCCTGAGGCATGTCATGTAAGCTATGCAATTCCCTGGGGTAGAGGGTAAAGATGTTTTTTAATTGCAGCACTCTCGTGTGAGGAGACGGGTAACCACACTTAAAGACCTCATCTGTTCTGGGCCAGGGGACATGTCCAATGTTGAAAGGAAGGATTCTGAGAAACATACTTGCTGTTCCAAACCTCCCTCCGCTTTCTCTGAGCCTTTTCAGGTCCTTCATCCTCATAATTGTGTAGCAGATATTGATACCAGGTAAGATCTCTGAGTCCATTGAATCCAATTTGGCAATGCAGTACTCTGTATGAGTGCATAAATATTTCAGAACTACCGTATCAGTAGCAATAATAGCGATCATAAAGAACTCAATCATCATTTCCTTGGAGGGGAGACTCTGACTTCACAAGTATTTTGACATAATACTCATAATGATGAATGTGTCCTTTGTTTTCATCATGCTCCATATTAAGTAGTGCAATTGTGCTATAGTTAACAAAGAAGTCCCCCAAATTTAATAGTTTCAGGAACAGGAAATACATTTCCTTTTCTCATAAGAGTCTCAGAGAGGTGTTTCCTGTTGGAATAGGGAGGTGAGGTCTGCTCCATATACTTATTTCAAGACTCAGACTTACGGAGGCTCTGCCATCTTCAAAATATGTGGCTTCCAGGTTCACCCTGGGGCTTGTGATCCTGTTCAGCCAGAAAGGAGAGAGAGCACGGAGGAGCAATTTGAGGTATTTTACGTGCCAAGCCTAGAAGTGCATCCATCACTCTGGTCACTTGCTTGGCCTCAAGCTTAGTCACATGGCTTCACCTAACTGCAAAGGAGGCTATTAAATGTAGTCTAGCTTTATTCTAAGAAAGAAAGGGGAAATCGATTTCAGAGGACAGCTAACCGTCCCTGCCACAGGCCCAAGAAGGGACTGATTCTTTTCTGAAGTTATAAAACAAATAATCAGACCCTTAAGAGAGGTCAGGCCAAGAATTTCTTGACAAGTCTCTACTTTATATCAAAGGTAATATTAAATAACAGTCATATATTTACTTCATTCTTTTCTTAGCCCTCTGCTAATGAGGTTTTTTTCATTTGTTTAAATGGCGGAGGAGTGCAAACGTCTCCCCAACCCCATTCATCTTAGAAAAACGAGAGATACAGAAATAGCCATTTTCTACAGATACTACGTGGCAGCTGCAGTCAAATAAAAAATATATCCTCAGTTCTTCTAATACCTGACTCTGTCTCTTATAAACAGGTTGATGAGTGGGGATAATGATACAGGAGAAGCAAGTCTCAAAAGTGGGACTTAACTCAGGAGGATTCTTGGCTTTCACCAGGAAAGAATTCAAGGGCAAGACAGTGCTGTTAATCAGCAATCTATTTTGAATGTTACCGTCCTTTGCAGGGTGGGGCTAGTTCATAGGCAGTGCACCCAGAGTTGGCAACATATGGGCTGTCAGCAACTATATTTATTCCCACTTATACCTACTTTCAGTTACATGCAAATTAAGGGGCAAGATAATGTAAATTGATGGGTGGGTTATTCAGAAATTTTTAGGGAAGGGGAAGTAACTTCTGGGTCCATTGAAAAGGGTGGTAACTTCTATGTTGTTGCCATGGCATTTGTAAACTGACAAAGCACTGGGTGAGAGTGTCTTATGCTAATGGACAATAAGGGCAGCTAGGGATATTTTGTATTGCCATCTGCTGGTTCCTGCCAGTTTCTTCACTTCATCCTGTTGGAACCAAGAAATAAGTCCTGTCTATCCTCTACCTCAATAAAATCCAAGAACAACCTCTTTTTTATACTCAAGGCAGTGGCATAGTTTATATTCTCTAATGGAAAAATATATAACTAGAAAGTAGCAAAGATAAATTCTAACCAGAGAGAGAGACAGAAATTTAAAAGAAGGTGACTCATTCCTATTTTATCCTTTTGTTGTAACATGTACAAGTTATTTCTTAAGATGTAACGGTTGGAACCCACAGTGACTTGTCACCACATTGACATGTCGCCCATGGTGGCTATTTTTAATGTTGAAGGAGAAGGAAGAGCTATCACAAGGTAAAGATCCAAAAGGCTTCTCAGCACATGAGTAGGATCTTCCAAGGACCCCTTGGGATCCAGAAGGGATCACATCTCTCAGTTATATGTTATAGCTCCGTGTAGCTTTCTTTATTACAACCAGAAGCATATGATTTTTTTTTTTTTTGGTTATTTAATTCATGTCTTTCACTCCTCAAAAATAAGCTTCATAAGAGCATTGTTTCGGCTTACCATTTAATCCTCAGTTTCTAGCACAGGAGTTGGCATGTAATAGAAACCCAATAATAGTTGGTAAATAAATAAATGGCAAAAAAAAGATAGTAACAGTTAACATTTATTGACTCTTTCTGTGCCTACGGCAACCATGGGTTATGGTCCCAAGAAGCATCTCACGTGGGTTGCAGCTTAAGCATTGGATTGTGGATAAACTGACTGGTATGTTTGTTCCCTGTCCATCTACTGGTCCCTATAAGCTGAAAGAGTCTCTCCCCATCATCATTTTTCCTAAGGAAGAGCCTTACGTATGTCCTGACAGGAGACAAAGTAAAGAAGATTTACATGCAGTGGTTCATTAAGATCAATGGCGAGGTCTGAACTCATATAACCTATCCTGCTAGATTGATGAATGTCATCAGCATTGACAAGACTGAAGATAATTTTTGTCTGTTGTATGACACCAAGGGTCATTTTGCTGTTCGTTGTATTACACCTGAGGAGACCAAGCACAAGTTGTGCAAAATGAAAAAAATATTTGTGGTCACAAAAGGAACCCTTCATCTGTTGATTCAGGATGCTCACACCATCTGCTACTCAGATCCACTCATCAAGGTAAATGACACCATTCAAATTGATTTGGAGACTGGCAAGATTACGGATTTCATCAAGTTCAACACTGGTAACCTGTCAACACTGGTATCCTGTGACTGTGGACACTACCTTGGGAAGAATTGGTGTGATTACGAACAGAAAGAGACATTCTGGATCTTTTGATGTGGTTAATGTGAAAGAAGCCAGTGGCAACAGCTTTGCCACCCAGCTCCCAAATATTTTCTTTTTTGACAAAGGCAACAAACCATGGATTTCTCCTCCCCAGCGAAAGGTTGTCCACCACACCATTGCTGAAGAGAGACAAGACAGATGGCCAAACAAAGCTGTGGGTGAAATGGTCTCCAGACATGTTAGAAAGATCCTAGTACTTAATTAAAGTTAATACAGCATGAATAAAAACATTATTGAAACTTTCCTACGTATCAGACACTGTGATGAGCAGTTCACATATAGCTGAACAATAAGACAGATGCCTCATTATCCCCTTTATTTAGGTGATGAGATAGCCTGGGTCACTTGCCCAAGGTCACTCAAATAGAAAGGTACAGAGTTGGAGAGGTTTGAAAGTTAGTCTTGATTACTCTGGATACATCCTCTATCCACTCTCCTCTTTGTTCTTCTTGTTTTTAATCTCATCTTATTGGTTGAGTAGCCCCTCTTCTACCATGTAGCACATTATATAAAAGACTAATGGCCGCATTTCATAAATTGTATTCACATTGAGAAAAGTGATTTCAAGCTGTAGTGTAGGTTCTTTCTTAACTTCAATCCTGAGGAGTGAGGATCAACCTACCGGACATTCTCTCTAAAAACCTAAGGCCAGAGACGCATTGTAGAAAACTGGCACAAGGAACTTTCGACAAAGAAAGGACATATGACTGTGTCCATAAGTATTAACGCCTAAGTATAAAGAGTGAAAACAAAATTCTGAAACCAAGAACCGCTCCAAAAGGGGAACACTGGGAAGGTCTTCTCTCTCCTGTGGTTTGTTTACCAGGCTCAGTGTTTGTAAAAATGTGGTCGTCCCAGGCCTAATTATACTTACATTATAGATTTTTTATTGCTTTAATAACATTTTGTGACAGGGTTTTTCAAACTTTAGTAGTACTGACATTTGAGACTGGATAACTCTGTTGTGGAGGAGGGGGACTGTCCTATGCATTGTAAGATGTTTAACAGCAACATTTAGCCACCAGATGCCAGTAACACTCCACTAATTGAGGCAATGAAAATGTTTCCAAACATTGTCAAATATTCCCTAGGGGAGCAAAATTGTTTCTGGTTAAGAACAAACACATCTGGGGAAGTTTATACCACTTTTTTTTTTTTTTGAGAAGGAGTCTCCCTCTGTCACTCAAGATGGAGTGGAGTGGAATGGCACGATCTCAGCTCACTGCAACCTCCAACTCCCAGGTTCAAGCAATTCTTGTGCCTCAGCTTCCTGAGTAGCTGAGATTACAGGTGTCCACCCCTACTCCCAGCTAATTTTTGTATTTTAGTAGACAGGTTTCATCATGTTGATCAGGCTGGTCCTGACCTCAAATGATCTGCCCACCTCAGCCTCCCAAAGTGCTGAGATTACAGACGTGAGCCACCGCACCCAGCGTATACCAATTTATATAATTAATATTTTCTTTCACAAAATCAGAAAAAGACACCATCAAACTTTAAGTTTATGACAGTTACCACTCCTGCTGGCATCTGATGTGAAGTCTAGCTGAAGAATGCTCAACAACAGACAATAGCTCTAAAGTTCAGCACTTTGCCTACTTCTTCCCAATTTATTATAAGTGTTCACGAGTGAGACCTTCTCTCTATGAGAAAGTGGTGACAAAGCCTTCTTTCTAGATGGAAGCATAAATGTGTGCAAGAGGAAAATTCTTGAAAGGCACTCTGGCCTGAATTCATGTCTCTTTTACTCTTTAACAAGCTGGGTTTGCTCAATAAATAATTATTGAATTACTGGACCTGTGAAAGAACTATCTAGAGGCTCTCAAAATATGTTCTGAGGACTGTATTTGCACAAGACATGAACACATGCTATTCAGGAAAATGGAAGGGTCAGTAGTTAACTAAGTTTTATTTCATTTTGGGAAAAACAAAGCTAAACAATTTTCTTCACTTTACAGCTTCTCAGAGTCTGAGAGGGATTACAGTGAAATTTGCAGCTCTAAGAGATGGCATTCATATGTGGAAAATCTAAAATAATTTGACAACAAACTTTTTTGATATTATAATTTTCAAGATCATTTTTTCACCTTGGAAACACATTTTCCATACTTTTGAATATATTTGAAGATTTTAATATAAGCAGCAATTTTGATAATCACTTGACATGGAAATTTACAAAGATTAAATATTTCAAAAGATTAAAAAATAGCAAATTAATGAAAATGTACTAATATGCTCACTGTCTGATGGGAAACCAAGATCATCATAGCCAAGAATGTGATTCTAGTATACAATAATTTCATTATTTTTAACTATCCCTAACTATCCTTTTCCTATTACCATTATTACCATTCTTCTTCTCTGTTCCATCATTGTTAAAATTAATACAAATCAGCTTTCAGGTTCTGGTCTGGCACGTAAGGAACTCAAAAGTCACCACTCCATTCTGACAACAAGTAAATAGCTGCATAAATTTAACAAAACAAGGATCTAGAGAATAGCAAGCAGGATAAATACCAAAACACATACACGTAGGCATATGTATTAGTTTGTTTTCACACTGCTATGAAGAACTACTTGAGACTGGGTAATCTATAAAGAAAAGTTTAATCAACTCACAGTTCCACATGGCTGGGGAGGCCTCAGAAAACTTATGATCATGGCGGAAGGTGAGGGGTAAGCAAGACATACCTCACATGGCAACAGGAGAGAGAGTACAAGGGGGAAAGCCCCACACACTTTTCAACCATCAGATCTCATGAGAACTCATGCATTATCATGAGAACAGCGTGGGGGAAACCACCTCCGTGATCTAGTCACCTCCCACCAGGTCCCTCCCTCTGCACATGGGGATTACAATTCCAGATGAGATTTGGGTGGGGAGACAGAGCCAAACCATATCAGCGTATTATATTCAAACTTCAGATTGTCAAAAAAAAAAAAATTGAAAGAAGCCAAAGGGAAAAACGCCTTCCCTGTAGAGAAGTAGCAATAAGAATTGCATCGGAATTCTTCTTGCAACCTACGCAAGGAAGAAAACTGAAGTGAATTTTGTACCCTGTGAAATTATGCTTCGAAAGTAAAGCAGAAATAGAGATTGTCTTAGACAAACAAAAACCAAGGGAATGTGTTGCCCGTAGAACTGCCTCACAAGAAATGCTAAAACAAGTTATGTAGAGAGAAGACAAATGATATAGATCAGCAACTCACATCTGCATAAACAAAGGGAGAAAACAGAAAAAGAATAAGTAAAAATAAAAAAACCTATTATTTTGCTAATTCTAAATTGATCTAATAGAAAAGCACTTGTTCAAATTATAAGAGCAACAATGTATTTCATTATGTATCCTTAGCCTTATAAATGTGTGGGTAGAAAGATACATCATGTTAACACTTAACAAAGGAAAATGAGACTAACCGTATTAATTTCAGTCACAGCAGAGATCAGAACAAGGAAAACTATCAGGAATTCAGAAGCATATTATGTTATAACAAAGAAGTCGATATCCCAAGAAGACATAACAATCCTCAATGGGTGTGTACCTAACTAGAGCTTCAGATTAAGTGAGGCAAAAACCGATATAATTGCAAGAAGAAGTAGAAAAATACACTCTCATAATTGGAGATTTTTAACAGCCTTCTATCACAAATGAACAGTTCCACCAGGTAGAAAATCAGTAAGGTCAAAGTTGAACTCAACAGCACCATCAATCAACTGAATATTATTGAGATCTATAAACTACTTCACCCAATAATAGGAGATTACATATTCTTCTGAGGCTCACATGGAACTGCAACCAAATATGATTTAACTCAGGTATTCAAGGCTAGTTTAACAGTTGAAAATCAGCTAACATAATTAATATCATCAACAGGGTAAAGAAGAAAAATCACTTAACTCTATCAATAGATATAGAAAAAAAATTTGACAAAATCCAGCACCCATTCATGATAAAAACTGTCAACAAACTAGAAAGGGAGAGGAATTGCCTCAACTTGATAAAGGAAACCTACAAAAATACTCACAGCTAACATCATATTTAATGGTATGACTTGAAGATGTCCTGCTAAAATCAAGGAAAAGATAGGTGTTCCCTCTCACCACTGCTTTTCAATATCAGACTGGAAGTTCTAGCTAATTCAATAAAACAAGAAAAAGATATAAAAGGTATACAGATTGGGAAGGAAGAAATAAAATCACTGATTTTATTCACTGATGACATAATTATCTATATACAAAATTGAACAATTCAACAACATAAAATAATCCTCTTAGAACTAATAAGTGATTATAGCAAGGTTGCAGGATTCGAGGTTAATATACTAAAGTCATGTTTTTTTATATAAACCAGCAATGAACAAGTGGGATTTGAAATTAAAACACATGGCCATTTATTTACATTATCACTCAAAATATAAAGACATGAGTGTAAACCTAACAAAATATATGTAAGGGTTATATAAGGAAACTACAAAACCTTAATAAAAGTTAGCAAGGAATAATGAAATAAATGGAGAAATATTCCATGTTCCTGGGTAGGAAGGCTAAATGTCATCAAGTTGTCCGTTCTCAAATGTATCTGTAAGTTCAATGCAATCTCATAATCATTTCAGCAAGTTATTTTGTTGATACCAACAAACTGATTTTAAGATTTATATGCAGAGACAGAAGACCCAGATAGCTGACTCAATATTGAAGGAGAAGAAAGTTAGATGACTGACTCTACTGCACTTCAAGGCTTATGATAAAGCTACAGTAACCAAGACAGTGTAGCCTTGGTGAAAAAAAATAGACAATAGATCAATGGAACAGAATATACAGAAATAGACCCACATAAATATAGTTAACTGAACTTTGACAAAGAAGTAAAGGCAATACAAGGGAGAAGAAAAGTCTTTTTTTTAATTTTTTATTTATTATACTTTAAGTTCTGGGATACCTGTGCAGAACGTGCAGGTTTGTTGCATAGATATATGCATGCTATGGTGGTTTGCTGCAACCATCACCCTATCACCTACATTAGGTATTTCTCCTAATGCTATCCCTCCCCTAACCTCCCATCCTGTGGTATCCCACCCCTAGCCCTCCACCCCCAACAAGCCCTGGTGTGTGATGTTCCTCTCCCTGCGTCCATGTGTTCTCATTGTTCAACACCCATTATGAGTGAGAACATGTGGTGTTTGTTTTTCTGTTCTTAGGTCAGTTGGCTGAGAATGATGGTTTCCCGCTTTATCCATGTCCCTGCAAAGGACATGAACTCATCCTTTTCTATGGCTGCATAATATTCCATGGGGTTTATGTGTCACATTTTCTTTATCCAGTCTATTATTGATGGACATTTGGGTTGGTTTCAAGTCTTTGCTATTGTGAACAGTGCCACAATAAACATACATGTGCATGTGTCTTTATAATAGAATGATTTATAATCCTTTGGGTATATATCCAGTAATGTGATTGCTGGGTCAAATGGTATTTCTATTTCTAGATCCTTGAGAAATCGCCACACTGTCTTCCACAATGGTTGAACTAACTTACACTCCCACGAACAGTGTAAAAATGTTCCTATTTCTCCGCTTCCTTGCCAGCATTTGTTGTCTCCTGATTTTTTAATGATCACCATTCTAACTGGCGTGAGATGGTATCTCAATGTGATTTTGATCTGCATTTCTCTAATGGCCAGTGATGATGAGCATTTTTTCATATGTTTGTTGGCTGCACAAATGTCTTCTTTTGAGAAGAGTCTTTTTAACAAATGTGCAAGAACAGCAGGACATCCACATGCAAAAAGATGAATACATGGCTATACAGATCTTACATTATTCACAAAAATGAACTCAAAATGGATCATAACCCAAATGTAATATGCAAAACTATAAAAATCCTAGAAGATAACAGAGACAAAAACTTAGATAAACTTGGTCATGACAATTACTTTGTAGATACAACACCAAAGACATGAAAGAAATAATAGATAAAATGGGCCTCACATTAAAATTTAAAACTTCTGTTCTGTGAAAAGGTACCATAAGGAGATTGAGAAGACAAGTTACAGACTGAGAGAAAATACTTGCAAAAAACATATCTGATAAAGGACTGCTATCCAAATTATTTAAAAAATCATAAAACAACATATGAAAATGAAACATGATTAAAAATGGACCAAGGACCTGAACAGACACTTTACCAAAGATATATACCTCACAAAGTATATAGATGGCACTTAATCGTAAAAAAAATGTTCAACATTGTATTTCATTAGGGAACTACAAATTAAAACAACAGTGAGATATAACTTCACACTTAGTAGAGTGGCCAAAATCCAGAATACAGACAACATCAAATGCTAACAGGGATGTGGAGCAAAATGGATTCTCATTCATTGCTGGTGGGAATGCAAAACAGTACAGCCACTTTGGAATTCAGTTTGGTAGTTTCTTACTAAACATACCTTTGCCATACCATCCAGCAATTCCACTCCTTGGTATTTACATAAAGGGGTTGAGAACTTATGTTCACACAAAAATCTGTTCCTGGATATTTAGAGCAGTTTTATTCATAATTGCCAAAACTTGTAACCAACCAAGATGCCCTTCAGTATATGGATGGATAACCAACTGTGGTACAGCCATATAATAGAATATTATTGAGTGCTATAAAGAAATGAGTTGTCAAGCCAAGAAAAGACATGAAGGACCATTAAATGCATATTACTAAGTAAAAACAAAAGCCAATCTGAAAATGCTATGTGCTATGTGATTCCAACATATGACCTTCTGGAAAAGGAAAACCTACAAAAGCAGTTAAAGTATAAACGGTTTCTATGAGCTAGTAGGAAGGGAGAGTTGAACAGACAGAGCATAGACAATTTTTAGGACAATGAAACCATATAGTACAGTAGTAGATACATATCTTTATACATTTGCTGGAACCTCATAGAATATGTAACACCAAGGATAAGCCCTAATATAAACTATGGATTCTGAGTGTTAATGATGTGTCAGTGTAGGTTCATCATTGTAACAAGCGTACCATTCCGGTGTGGGATGTCCATAGAGGGGGAAGGTGCGTGCAGAGACAGGGGATGTGTAGGACTTTATATGCTTTCTGCTAAATTTTGCTGTAAACCTAAAACTGCTCTAAAAATTAAAGTTTATTAATTACAAAATAATATAAACCATATCTCATCTTTCAAGAACTAAAATCTTGCTAATTTTCAAAGGACATAAACTTATCTAATAAACAAATTTGTACCACTTAAAGCAAACTATATCAGGTTGAATAGTTAGAAAATAGGCAGAGAAGGACAGTAACTCAATACTTTACGACAAAAAGAAACATGGTACATTAGCTGTAGAGGTAAAAAACAAAACGGTTAAGAAAGAAATCTAGCAATGAAGGCAACGCAAAGGAAAAAGAAATTGAATAAGGGTCACAAGGAAAAGAAGTGATGTAAGCTTCCTATGAAAACATGAAAGAAGTCATAATGAGAAGTGAGGCTGAGGTAGCAGTAAGTTAATTTTGAAAACCGCAGGAGAAATAACTTTGTGAAGCCCATTCACTATTTGTTTGAAAATTATGAATTTGTTATGAATGTTTTTATGTGTATTATTTGACTTCCCTAATACTTTTATCATATATGTATAGTGAGAAGTTCTACCTTCTTGGTTTATGAGTGTTAAACTTGAGAAAATGCGAAGTCCTTTAATATGGCACTTATTAATGGCATTGTAAATATTTATTCTCATATCAGCCTACCTACACTAACCTTGAGTTTCTTGGAGGAAGAGTTCTTGCGTTTTCTTCAGTTCTGGAATCCTTCCATCTTGCATAGTGTCTGCCTTGTACTGTGCTTAGTGAGCTTAATAAGTATTCACTGAATACAAGAAGACAGAAGAAAGGAAGAGAAGAAGGGAAAAGGGGAGGAAGGGAAAAAAGGAAGAAGGAGAAAAGGAGAAAGGGAAAGAAGGAGGAAGAAGGGCAAGAAATAAAATCAAGAAAGGAAGAGAGGGAGCAAGGAAAGAAAGGAAGGAGGGAGGGAAAGAGGGAAAAAAGGAGGGGGGATGGAGGGACAGAAGGAAGGAAGGAAGGAAGGCAGGAAGGAAGGCAGAAGGCAGGCAGACTGGAGGGAAGGAAGGAAGGCTGGCTTTAATGATCCAAGTAAAAAAGAATAAGTGGAAAAAACTTCATCAGTACTTTAAAGTCCTGGTCAAAACTCTGTGTCTAGAGGAGACAAGGAAACGTGGTTGAAAGGAGGAACAACATGTAACTGATTACGCAGATGAATAAAGTAAGGGGAAAACGGGGACCTTTCAGTGAGTGCGGATAATGCGTTAGTAGTTATGGTACTTTGTAAGCACATGAGCATAATTTGCCTTAATGGTTTTTTAGTCTACTTAGTCTATTGTCCTTCAAGATTTCAGGTCAATAGATTATTGTGTCCTAATATCCCTCTAAAATGGTATAAACAAATATTTATATCCTTCTCTATTCCAAAGAGGAAGTGAGACAGTAATTTTTTACACATAATGACATCATCCTATTAGCACTCTATTTGTAAGTACCATTGTCAAGAAATATACCTTGATTGAATATATTTCTAGCTCTATATAACAGTTTAAAAGAGGATGAAGCTGAAGCAGTACTTGGGGAAATAGTTTCTCTCTCTGCCACTCTCTCTCTCTCTTTCACACATACACACACACAGACACACACGCACACACCCCTTTTCAATTTGCTAAAATAACTACATTTCTCCAGTACGTAATCCTCCTCATCTCAAATTTAAAACTAGTTTGTTAGCTCCTGATAGTTTATTTACCCATGTCAGCCGCTACCTATTTTTTTTAACAAAGATCAATATATCACCAGTTTTACCCAACTCTATGTGTCTCTTTCACTCATATTCAGATATGTAAACTCTTTTAAATAGCATATTTCTGGATGTAAAAATATCTATTGATTAGAATTTGCCCCAGTTACATGATGGTTACTAAGACATTTTATTTTTGGTACTTCACTTTGGTTTTTTTACACAACTTTTTCTTTATTTTTTATTTCTTTTTTTCACTTCATTTTATTCTTTCTACCAATTTAGCAGCAATATGACTTGCAGTTATCCTATAAATCGTGGCATGCAATGGTTAATTTAACACCATCAAGATTATATCTTACCCCTTTAGGCTCACTGTGTATAACTACACAGACAGCATATTGTGTTTGGATTATGGTCTATTTCCCCTCGAATACGTACAGTAAAATCCACACAACCTTGCATGTTCAACTATACAAAGAACTCAGAGTGACTTAACTCTGGTCACCCGTTTTTATAACTTGTATGTAAATGTTCTGAGCTTTTAATTCTACCTTGGTTTTTTTAGAAAAACTGACAAATTAGAAAGTATTATTGTTGTTTGATGCAATTATTGTTTTGCTACATTAAACCACATGTTATGTCCATTGGTAACCATTCTCCATGACTCTCAGATTATTTTTGTAAATCATTTTTCTTTATCCAGAAGAATATTATTCAGAAGTAATGTGAGATTTCGATTTGGGGAAAAATTCTCGGTTTTGATTTTTCTAACGGGTTCTAATTTTTATCAAAGTCTTGAAAAATGACCGGACATTTTTCCAGATAGCCGATTATTTTCTTTAAGTGCATTGATTATTCCATTATTTTCTGGCTGTGTTGCTCTTGGGAGTTTAAATATCAGCATAATATTTCTTTCTTTGTAGTCAAATTCTTTTCTTTCTGCTTAAGATATTTTTGATTTACTGCAGTTTAAAGATGGAGAGTACAGTTGAGGGTTTCTTTTTGTTTCATTTTTATTTTTTGATCCAGTGGGGATTCTATGTCTGAGGATGGTGTTTTTCAATAATTTTTACAGCTATTTTCTTTATCATAGCGCTCACATTTTCTCTAATTGTCTTATCTGGAAGATACAGGTTGACACTCTTACTTCATTCTCCATCTCGCTTTACCTTTCTTTTATATTTTCCATTTTTAGTCTGTGATACATGATGCCAAATTTATTCAAATACATTCTTCAATATGTACTCTGCTCAGCAGCTTATCTAATCTTTTTACCCAATCTTTTATTATTACGCCTATGTAGTTTCTACTATGTTATTTTCACTTTGAAATGTTTTGTAGGGTTTCTTTTCAAATATTTCTGGTCAATGTTAATAGCCTTTTATCAGTTCTTCATGTTTTCAATGCATTCTTTACCCTTTAATTACTTTTCATAGGTCTCATTCTGGCATTTGCTGCTACTCTTGACTCAATGGCTACTTCTATATGTTTAATATTGGGGAGTGGGTTCTACATTTATGTCACTTGGAATTTTAGCTTTGGTGATTCCTTGAGGCCTAAGTTTAAAAGCCAGAGACTACAAATTATTTACCTTTGCTTCATCCACATGCCTGGAGGCACAACCAATTTACAATACTTTATATTACATTTTAGGCTTGAAGTTTGTTAGGACATCCTGATCATGTGAATTAAGCTCAAAATTCACCTGAAAAAGTTAAGGTCTTTTGAAATGCTAGGAGAAGAAGACATACACTAATACTGTCTCTGTCTGCAAAGTAATGATTCATTTTCTAGTTCCCTCCTTTGTAGTTCACCCTTAATGGGTCCTGGCATTTTATGGGGTTTGCAATCCTACCCCCAACTCTGGTCATGCCCTAGACTCTGTCTCTTATTCCCCTATTCTTGACAATTGAAGTTCCAAATCTATGGCAGGGATATGCAAATACCTGAGGACAAACACCAGCTCTAATTTTTTCTTACTCTTCTGGAGTCTCTTTTTGTCATTCTAGCCTCTGAGGCAATCGTTTTTTTTCCCCCACCTGTTCTGATATATACTGAAAAAAATGCTTTTGTTTCATATTGTTTTGTTTCTAAATATGACATATGTGGGTGTGTTGTTACAGAAAATATAAACCTCTGAATATATAGTTTGCCATACCACTGGAAACTGAAGCCTCTAATTTTCGTTCTTTACAACTATTTGTTTCATAACAGCTACAAGTTGTGACTTGTTACCGGATAGCTTGTTACTATGTGCCAGGCACTAAGTTCTATCTATCTATCTTTATCTCTCTGTCTCTGTCTCTCTCTCTCTCTCTCTCCCTCCCCCCCGTGTGTGTGTGCGTGTGTCTGTTTGTGTGTGTGTGAAACAGAGAGAGAGAGAGAGAGAACTTACTATTATTTTTTAGATGGAGTCTTGCTCTGTCGCCAGGCTGGAGTGCAGCGGCATGATCTTGGCTCACTGCAACCTCTGCTTCCTGAGTTCAAGCGATTCTCTTTCCTCACCCTCCTGAGTAGCTGGGACTACAGACACGTGCCACCACACCCAACTAATTTTTGTATTTTTGGCATAGATGGGGTTTCACCATATTGGCCAGGATGGTTTTGATCTCTTGACTTCGTGATCTGCCCGCCTTGGCCTTCCAAAGTACTGGGATTACAGGCGAGACCTTATTTTCACAATAAATAGTAATGTGATAAGAGGAAAGTAGCATGGAAATTACTGAGGAAAAAAAATCACTTCAGAAAATCTTATACCATCTCTAGATATAAATTATGAATCTATTCTAGATCTTAGGCTTTTTTTCTACAGATTTTCAATATTAGAGATTATAGACTAAACATGTGTGATTTACTTGTCCAAATAACTCTCTAGTTAGTAGCAAAGAACAATGGTATGCATTGCTTTTCACAGAATGGTACACAGACCTGATGGTTTTGCCCAAGGCTTCCTTGATAACCACCACAGTTTCATATAACAATAACCCCATAAATTACCTAGGATGTATAGAATAAAAACAATTAAAAATTATACTTTTGTGTGGTCCATTCTCCATGTGAAATACTCTAGAAATGTAATTAACACTGCCTTGCTCTTCAGCCTCGCTCCTTTGCTATGATGACAAATCCCTGGCAAAAAGCCAGACTCTTGTCACAGCCAGTCTTTCTCCTTCTGTCCATGGTTTGCATAATAAAGGAAACCAGAAGCAATCTATGTGAAAATCACAAGGGTTACAGAATTGATAGGAAAAAAATGATAATTAGACAGAAAATATTGCTATTTTGCCTGTGTGTGCTAAGCAGATTATTTGCAGAGCCTCAGGCAAGAGTGGATATGAAGACTTATATGCCATATACCTAAATATTTTAAAATCATAAATCAAGCTATCAAATATATCCATATAATGATATCAAAAACCAGGTTTATATTTAAAATCCTGGGACAATTCAGAGTTCTACTCTAGGAACTAGAAGCATGAAAAGCTTCAGGCTCATGGAATGAATTGCATCCTGTTTGTCTTCCCATTCCCTGCTATAATATGTCGCAAACCTCAAGAGACCCTATGCACATGTATGGACAGAACAGCCCACATTCTCCACCTCCTTCAACATCCTGCAAACAGCTTCTCCTTCCCCACCCATGTGATAGCAAGGTTTACCCTTTGAAGCACTATTTTAGGAGAGAGGCTTATATAGCATTCCATGATTTCAGGGTGTTTACTACAGAGAAATCCAGCATTCCTGGTTCCAGAGCATGCCCTAGAAGGAGGAGCACGTCTCCACGGCCCTGTGGAGTCCTTAGCCAGTGCGAGTCCCTCAGAACACACAGCTCATGGCAATTATCCAGATTTCTAATGACTGCTCTGGTTGACTCAAGGAAAACAAACTTCAGTGACAGGTATTAGATCACTCAATAAATATTAAGTATCAATTATATGTCAGGTGCAAGGAATATAAGGAGGGAAAGATGGTGCAAGGAATATAAGGAAGGAAAGACATTGTTCTTTTCTTGAAAACACTCATAACCTAATGGGAGAATAAATAAGCTAATCCTATGCAAAGTATAATCACAAAATGGAATGCGGGTGCGTGTCCAAGTAGAAATGTTCACTCTAAAACTAATATTCTTGGTGACACTTCTCTGAGGAGCACATGTGCCCAAGTTCTCTGTTTCAAAACAGAAAGGAAGTGCTCCTTAAAATTTAACAATTCCTCCTTTATCCCACAGTAGTTCCAGTGTCCAGACAGGTCACTACCACATGCAGTACTGTAAGTCAACACAACTCCTCATATAGAGGAATGCTAGCAGCAAGAAAATGTTTAAGAAATCTTGCAAACTGTACAATGTCAAGCAAGACTGTCAGCTACAATATCTATGAAACATGCCTTTTCTTATAGCCTCATTGCACCTACTCTGTACTTCCACTATGGCACACATTACATCACAGAAATGCTTAAATCGCTTGTTTGTATCGCTCATTATATTAGAAGCATTTAGAAAGACTTGATTTATCTTTGTATCTATAATATGTAGCAGAAGGCTTAATCTCAAAGGTGCTCTTTTAACATTTATTGAATGAATTTCAGTTAGGTTTACATAAAATGTATTTCACCTCAAAAGCAGTACTATAAAAAAGTCTTTTGTGGAGCATTAGCATAATTTTCTGATATAATTATATTTTCTTTCTTGTCTTGGTTGCCAGAAAACTCAAAATTAAATGTAATATTCACAAATTGCATATTTTGATATGTGCTTGAGGAACAGAAGTGGAAAGGGAAGGTAACGGGGAAGAAACCTTGATTAGGAGACTTACCACGATGGCTTCAAGACTGACATCTCTAGCCCAGGGTGACCCAGGGTGGCTTCTTCCTAGCTCATTGTTTGTTTAGGTAAAGAGAAGATTTAATTTTTTAGTGAGTTATTTTATGTAGTATCGTTTCTGCTACATAGTAACAACTATGTTTTACTATGCACATGAAAGGTAGTCATGTTAGGTGGAAAAAAGTGGCTCCCCAAAGATGTCCACGTCCTGATCCCCAGAACCTGTGGGTATGTTAAGTTATTTGGCAAAGGGTAAGTTTGCTAACCACCTGCCTATTTATAGTGGAAATATCCTGGATTATCCAGGTCCAATGTGATGGTGAATTTTATGTGCCAACTTGCCTGAGCCATGATGCCCATATATTTAGTCAAACATTATTCTGGATGTTTCCGTGAGGGTGATTTTGGATGAGATTTACATTGGGCAGTTCACCTTCCATAATGTGGGTAGGCCTCAACCAGTCAGTTGAAGACCTGATTATAATAAAAAACTTGACTTCTCCCCAGCAAGAAGGACATTTCCAGCAGACTGCCTTCAGACCTCAACTGCAACTACCCGCTAAGTCTCCAGCCTGTTGGCCTTCCCCATTGGATTTTAGATTCACGAAGCCTCCACAATTCCACAGGCCAATTTCTTAAAGTAAATCTCTTCCTATACATAGACATGCATCCTATTGGTTGCATTTCTCTGGATAATGCTGACTAATACAGATTTTCATACCATGTGTAGTTCTAGAGGAGTAAAATCCTAAGGATGGCTTTTTTGAATTGGTTCTAAGGTGTCTGGAATTGGCTCTATAATCTGATTAAACACAATAATAACTCTATTTCCAACTCTAGAGAGAAGATGAATAGTTCATGGCATAATGTGGCAATAGAAATAGGCAAAATGGAAACTCCTAATCAACCACTTATAAAAGGCAAAGATCTGTTGACACATTTATGAGACCTTTGAACAGTTTTGTCAAACTAACAAGTATAACGAGCTTTGCTGCTTGCTTCTAATACCCCTGAAGAAAGTGGAGAAAAAAAATTATGAGCCCAAGGATTTGAATTTTCAGTTCCAGTGCTGCATAAATGACCTGAAAGTTGCATACCTGCCCTGAGAAGACAGAGTTATTTCCTGTAGCCACAAGACTGAAATTGCTGAAAACCCAACTCTAGATTTCATCTTGCAAGTGTATAACTTAACAATGCAAATAGAATTCCCAGGCTTGTAAGGGGTGTCAACTAGCGAGGACATTGACTGGGAAGGAACGTGATCCTGAAAGTTGGAATGGGGATATTTAGCAAGACTCTGATAAAAATGGGGACATTAAGCCCCTAAATTCTGAGTTTTCCTCACCACTAAAAATAGTAGCTCCACTCTCAGTAGAAGCAACCACTCCACCCCAACTGAGATTAATCCTAACACTTGTCTTAAAAGATACTAATGCCCCTCAAGACCCCACTATCCTTCTTTGATATGAGACCCATAACTAGACTCAGCCCCCTAAAGATGAGGTCCAAAGTGTGATCCATGAGGAGGTACGTTACACTCCAAAAGAACTACTTAAGTTTTCTAATTTATACAGATTGGAATACAGGGAATATGTCTGGGAATGGATACTAAAGGTGTGGAATAGTGGTGGAAAGAAAATAAAATTGGATCAGACCTAATTTATTGACATAGACTCATTGTGCAAAGATTCCACATTTTATGTGGTGGCTTGGGGAGTTAGAAGGCACTCTAATTGGCTTGGCAGTGGCTCACACCTGTAATCTGAGCAGTCTGGGAGAACAAGGTGGGTAGACCTCTTGAGCCCAGAAGTTCAAGACCAGCCTGTGCAACATATTTAAAATTTGTCTCTACAGAAAATATACAAATTAACCAGGTGTGGTGGCACATGTCTGTAGTCCCAGCTACTCAGGAGGTGGAGGTGGGAGGATCACTTGAGTCCAGAAGGTCAAGGCTGCAATGAACCGTGATCATGGCACTGCACTCCAGCCTGAGTGACAGAACAAGATGCTGTCTCAAATTTAAACCAAAAAAAAGAAAGAAGAAAGAAGGAAGAAAGAAAGAAAGAAGAAAGAAAGAAGGAAAGAAAGAAAAGAAAGAGAAAGAAAGAAGGAAGAAAGAAAGAAAAAAGAAAGAAAAAGAAAGAAAGAGAAAGAAAGAGAGAAAGACGAAAGAGCTCTGTTTGGTTTATTGTCTTCAACATGGGCTGAAAACATGGCCAAGAGTGAATTAGCTAGAAATGCCAGATCTGCCCTTGTTTACTGTAGATGAAAGGATTTAAAGGTATAGGGAGACTGGAATGTTAAAAGTGAACTTGTCTAAGACCCTCTCTAAACTATGTCCCCCTCAAAACTCATATGTTGAAGTTCTAATCCTTGCTACCTAAGAATGTGAACTTATTTGGAGACAGGGTCTTTAAAGAGATAAGATCAAATGAAGTCATTAGGATGGCCTCTAATACAATAAAACTGGTATCTTTATGAAAAGGGGAAATTTGAACATGGGGACATATATAGGCGGCAATCATGTGAAGAGACACAAGGAAAAGACAACAATCTTCAAGCCAAGGAGAGAGACCTGGAACAAATCCTTCCCTTACAGCCCTCAGAAAAGGCCAACCCTGCTGACACCTTGATTTCAGACTTCTAGCCTCCAGAACTATGAGACAAAAAAATGTCTGTTGCTTAAGACATTCAATTTGTTGTACTTTGTTACAGCAGTCTTAGCAAATTAATAGACTAAGCATTTAATACATGCTACTTTTATTATCATTTTTATCAATGCTGCATGTTAAAGAGTAGAGTCATGGAACTCCAGTGAAAGATATCAAAAGCTTTTAGATGTGACACAAAAGCAATTACGCACCCGCTGGCCTTGTGAAACTTAAGTTTACACGTACTATTTGCACATTCAGGAAGCAGCAAGCATAGGTTTTTGCTAGCTTACTAATTTTTTTGTTGTTCACTTACTTTGTTGTCTCCTGTATTTTCTTATTTGGGGTTTGCTACCTTCTTCTTCCCTGGTTTGTAGTTTACCCCATTTAAACCAATTGCCTTTTTCCTAAATCACACATATAGAAACAGAGTTGGCTAATGCTGTCATATATGTGGTCCTTTAGACAAAACTTATCACAAGAAAAATTTCCATTTATTCAGGAACAACATTTACAAAATCACATTCAGGCCTTCCTTCAGATTTTATTCCTCACTGATTCTTCAGCATTTAATATATAATAAACACACACTGAGAATCTGTATTTCAGGAAGGTCTTTTGAATTTTCTTCCTAGAACCTTTCCCTCTTCATAACTAGTTGAAGTTTTAGAAGGACACAGATCTGTTCATTAAATGGAATTATGTCTCCCATCAGCTTCAATCTAGACAGCCTGTCAACTCAGCTATTTTCTTACATCCCTCTCAACTCTAACTCACCAAGATATTTTTCTGGCATGGTTTTCATTTTATTTCTTGTTTGTTTGTTTGTTTTTTGGTTTTTGAGGCAGGGTCTCACTCTGTCACACAGGCTGGAGTGTAGTGGTACAATCTCGGCTCACTGCAACTTCTGCCTCCCAGACTCAAGTGATCCTCCCGCTCCAGCCTCCCAGGTAGCTAGGACCACAGGCGTGCACCAACAAGTCCAGCTAATTTTTGTATTTTTGGTAGAGACAGTGTTTCACCATGTTGCCAAAGCTGGTCTCAAACTCCTGAGCCCAAGCAATCCACCTGCCTTGGCCTCCCAAAGTGCTATGATTACAGGCATGAGCCACCGCACCCAGCCCACAGTTTTCATTTATATCTTCTCCCTTGCTAAAAAATAAATTACTATATCCCCATGTGCTTGAAAGTGTGTACACAGAGCACCATTAGAAGCCAAAAACTAGGGCTTTTTACTCCACATCATAAAAAGATGCTTTAAAATAAAATATTTCTAAGAACCTTGATTCTTTCCCCCAATAAATATTGAAAAAGATGATATCAATAACCACAAAATCCATGCAAATATAAGTATGAGATATCCTAAAATCTCAGTGATTTTCTAAGCTTTAATAAACTCAGAAGTATAAATGCTACAAACTTACAAAAACAGCATTTTAAATGTTAATGACTTATATTGCTTTCAAACGTGTTTTTAAGTTTGAAGGATAAATTTTTATGTTTTTGTTTCAGTCACTGCAGGTGGTTAATTTTGATGAAAATTTTAAAAATTCAATTAAGAAGTATTATTCAAAACACAATTCTAAAAAGGCTAAAAAGAAATCAAAATTAGTTTCTAAATGATGTCTCTCTTCACTTGTAAATATTTATGCTTCTGGAGTTACGCCTTAAAATATCACTAAGACATTTTGGGCACCAGGTTATTTATTCACTTTTTTTCTTAAATACATCCTTTTCTCCAATATAACCATATGATTTTTATTTTCATGGTAGGAAAATGTTTATTTTTTGGCTTGAATCTAGCACACCTCAGCAGATTCTGTAGTTGCCAATTAAAGCACATTGTTTAACAACTGTCTTGAATAATAAACCAATCTTCGTCTCTTTCTATCACACATTAAAGTGTATTTCTATTGGAATTCCTCTAATATATTCATCACCAAACTGTAAGCTGAGACTTCATTCAATTTATTTATACTTTATGTGTTATCATTGCTGAGGGCCCAGCTTAAAATCCAGGTAAAGAAATAAAAAGTGAGTTTCTTCCATAAGGAATATTGCAAAATAGATACCAAAGGCACAATTTTACTTCTCAATCTCTGCAATCTAGCTTGGTTTACAATTAAGGAGTGATTTTAATTGTCAAACTTTTAAATTTTATTAAAATGTTTGCAGTAATGCACCGAATGAATTCCAGACCTACATAAATACACTGGCAGCTGTTTGTAATTTGCATTTTCATCAGTTTTGAAAGAGCACAATGTACTTCCTGCATCTTATTTTCAGAATTTTTATTTTTATCATCTTTAGCTATCCAATATACAGCATAGAGTACTTGAGTATCTCATTCTTTGAATTTTCATTTTTGATTGTAAATCAGATGATGTCTGGCACTTTTTTTTCTCATTTTTCTCTTCTCTCAACCTCCAGGTTACTTGCTCCCATTTCTTCTTAGCTTTAATAATAAAATATACAAAATATTTCAATTATTTTCTTGTTTAATGCACTGGTATTTTGTTCCTCTTTTGCTAACTAAATCTAAAGGAAAAGCAAAAGCTAATCTTATTGTTTTAATTTATACAATTTGAAGATGCTATTCAAATAGCCCACTTCTTTTCAATGCTTACTGTGTTTTTGCATTTGGATGGAGGGGTGGAAAAGGATGGAAGTGACACCATATATAAGGCTGTGCTATGGGACATGCAGAATGAACAGAACGAAGGTTCCATCATATGAAGACAAGCACCTCCACTCACACCAGCAATATCCCTATTACAAAGAACATGTGGCCTCAAGGGAAGCTTGCTGATGAGAATGACATCTCTAGTCGCCCTCAGCTTCTGCCCCTAATTCCCACAGACACGTGCATTTTCCTCTATTATTGCATTATCCCCACAGGATCCAACAACATTTTCCCAAAAGGCTTCTCCTGTCCATTTACACTTCTATGGCCCTGGCTGCCAGCCCCCTAGAGGAACAGACTCATGGCAGCTTGTGTTTTCTGCCTCCTTTCCTCCAGCAGTCCATCTGTCCCCTGGGAAAGGTTGAAATTGCTGCTCTGTGACCTAGCAAGAATATGTGCAGGAAGAAACCCAAGGTAATCTCTCTCTTCCTATTCTGGTGATGACAGCAATTGGGAAGGATAACCATTTTGAGGTTATGCGGTTCCTAATCAAAAGAAAATAAGAAAACAAATGGTTTCATTATAAAATCTATTTAATTTCTGAAGTCCTCATTCTTCCTTTGCGTGTACATTCAGTCCAATTCACTGATTTATTAGGCACCTCACTTTTAAATTTCAGTCACATTCAGATTTAAAATTCTTTCTCAGGGTTTTCTCTGTACTCCACCTCCCTGCTACTGATCCCAATTTCTGGAAGTGGAACAGGAGAGAATGGTGGTGGTTGTGAGAGAGCTAGTAAGAGAATATAATTTCAACAGTCTTGACATGGGTGGGCCCTGTGCTGAGCTCTTATTTTTCTTTAATGGTGGCCTAGATAGCCAGTCTAAGGTTTCTTGGAATTTAATGTGTATCCTAATCACCTGGGACTGTTGTTAAAATGCAAATTCTCATTCATCAGATCTGAGATGGAGATTCTACATTTCTAAAATGCTTCCAGGTGATGTCATTGCAGCTAGTCCTCAGACCATACTTTAATTAACAAAGTTTTGGTCAGTGGATGCTGGCTCAGTTTCTCCTTGACTCTCTGGCAGAAGCAATCTGTTGAGATTACAGCTAAATACCACCCCACCCCAATATGGCTCAACAAGAGCCTCTTTCTGGTGCTTATCCTTTTAATCCCAGCCAGAAGACTTCATTTCCCTCCCACAAACTCTCTCCTACTTGAGGCTCACAGGAATGTGAGGTGACCTCCCATGCAAACTTGCACTTGAAAATCTCAAGAAGCTGTCTCCAGTCCTCTCCTATTAGACATGACTTGCCTTCCCCCTAGCCCAGATAACATTGCAAAATTTTTCCTCAAAGCTTTTCTCCCTCGATTGTATCTGGGAACTGCAATGCAGCCATACCTGGATGCATAGATTCACAGCTAGACATAGATGGTACATATATTATGTGCTGAAGTTACCCTTCCTTTCCCAAATAACCTTCTGTAATTCTTGTTTAACTATCTGGAATGGGAGGGGAGAAGGCTACTGAAAGACAAGAGAAGTCATTAAGATGGGGATAAGGAAGGAGCACATCCTTTAATACTCCAAATATCACCTTGCCCATAAGAGGACCATGGGAGAAAAGGCTGTAGAGCTCAACAAGTTTCACTCAGGATATCCATCAACCCCTCACCTCTTTCCCCACCCCCCAAATTCAGTGCAATAACCTGTGAAAATTCACACAAAGTTAAGGGAAAGTAGAATCAATTAAATAGCACTGCAACAGAGTTCTCTTGCGCATTGTATGATTTGGGAAAGATGGGGGATACAAGGAAAACAGTTGTCCCAGTATATGAACATAGAACACAGATCCATGCCTTAAGTCACAGTTGGAGTCAGTAGGACTTCCCTAACTGGAACTTTTTTTGAAATGTTCAGTTGTCTGAGATGTAATTGAACGCATTATATCCAGTATGGATTTTCAAACCTACTGAACCAGCCCAGGACAGTCTGGAAGAAAACACCAAGCTGTTTAGCAAAAGAACAACTTGAGGTCAGGGTTACTACAAACCTCTACCCTGAGGAGGTTCCAAGGATCCCCAGTTTCCCAGAGGACAGGGTTCAACAAGGGGGAGACCACAGTCCCTCAGAAGCTACTGGCTGAGAAATTTCATCTTGGATGTCCTGTCAGCCTGTACCAGCCAATTTGTCTATGGTAGATATAGCAGAGCCTTAATGTCTTGTGTTAAGACACAGTTTAATGTATTTGCTTTGTAGCACAGCCAAAAATTCATCTAACATATTACATACTTGCTGCAATTACTGTTTGTTGCCCAGGAGAGAACTGTATAAAAACCTTTTCTGGTAACAACGTACAAATAGGCAAAGAGGAACACAGCAAAACAGTCAAATTAAATTACTAGTAGACATGATAACTACTAAACTCCAAGTAATTAAATGTGCATATATATCTTGACATTTTTATTTATCTTCATGTTTTCTAAAATATTCCTTGCACTTAAAAACTTATTCATTTTCAGAACTGCATAATACATTAAAACCACTTATAAATAGTTACCTGTATATATCTTCTCACGTTTTGAATAAGTTTTTGAAGAAGGAATTCGTTTTGGCCAGGCTGAACCATTATATGATGTTGATATATATTTGTCTGAGGGAAAAGAATCCAGGATTAAATATTTTAGAACTTTAAAATCATATTCCAAGGGTGTTTCAAAGTTATAAACATCTCGGGGTGAAGCTATTCTCTAAGGAATTTATTTTACCATTTCAAAGCTAAGGCATCAGGGATACAAGTGAGTTTATTAAGACAATTTAAGTTATAAGTGAACATGGTTACAGATTATTAATTGGCTGTTCCGTGCTTCAAATAAAGATAAGATACAAGAGAGTATGATATCTAAATGTAATAAAAATTTTCACTGCATGGCTTAATCATAGTTTTACATAAGTTCTGCTAGTGTCTGTTTGAGCTTTTATTTAAAAACTGTGAAACTTTCAAGGTACAGCCCAAGTCCTGTGTCCTTCCATGAAGTGACTTCCATGGTTGCACTAAGTAGCATGATGAAGTAGTGAACTCACTATCCCAGACAGCCAAAGCATTTATATCCTGACCTGGTCCTTCAATACTTATTTTTCTCTGACATAGCTACATTTCTAATACTATCTAACAATGTTATATTTGTGTTTTCAAATATTACTATGCAGCTGTATTCTCAAACATGATCCACAATACCAATAATTTGCTTTTCTCTTGTGTTGACATTTGCGCTAATGGTGCAAAAGAAATACAGAGTATAAACTCTGGCACCTTCATACAAATCTAGACATCGACAACTGTTCTAGTACTCATTGTATTCTTCACAGCCATCCACTTGCAGTTTAGCAATAATAACAATAAATAAAATAATAATAATAAATAAAATTAAAAGCCAGTTTCACCTAAGAATATCCTGATTTACATATACACATTCCTATATCATTCTAAAGAAAAGAGAAAAATAATTCAAATAATGCAAATGTCTATTTAAATTGTATAGGAAACACCTACTATGTACCCATGAACAAAATGTTTATATACACCTACTATGTACCCACAAACACAAAATGTTTATGGGTACATAGTAAGTGTATATAAACATTTTGTGTGGGTACATAGTAGGTGTATATAAACATTTTGTTTGTGGGTACATAGTAGGTGTATATATTTCTTAAATTATAAAAGAAACTAAGAAAGATATAGTCTTATGCTTCCAAAAGTACAAAATATTCAGAACTCCACTAATCAGACCATGAACAAGGAAAAATACAAACATGAAATCATACAGAATTGAGCAGCAGTTTGTTAAGTTGAAAGAAATGAAACTCAACTTCAAAAGAGCAAAATCCATCTGAGAAACAGGAAGAAAAAGAGATTTGGTTCTCTTCTCCCTGGTAGCCTTGTACTTCCAGACATATACTATGACTCTGCCTATTACATGATGAAATGACTTAGAAGCAATCTATACATGGTGAGAGGGATGAGAGGTTGTCAAAAATATGGCAGTTAATCCCCAAACTAACCCTTTCCGAAAATAATCATGAAGGCCTACAGAAATGGCAAGGCACTAGTCTGACGGTGATAACTGAACAATGTAGTTAATGGAACAAGAAAATGTCAGCCATTTAAAAACAGTCCTCCAGAGTGACATGAAGCTGTCCAGGGGGAACAAAGTGCAGTGCTCTGATAAAAGAAGAAGAAAAACACTCTAGGGAGGTGCAATGTGAAGTCATTGCACTCACAACGTGAGTTTTCTTCCACATCCCTTAAATCACGTGCAGCAGTGCACGTGGAAGAAATCTTCTCACTAGTTTCTATGGTGGTGATGGCCAGGAAAAAGAAGAGGGGAGTAGGTAGCAGTGAAGATTAGCCAAGCCATCAGAAAATTCCATGGGAATGCCAACCACAGACAAAAGTAAACCACATCAAGAAAGGACCTCTCACCTGGACTGACGTTGGGTTTGGGTGCCTTGTTAACATGGACTTCATTGTAGGACCCCTGTGTGGGCCTGCTGCGGGGAGGTGCATTCAACGAGACACTCCTGACGGCATCTCTTTCAACGTGAACATAAGATGCGTTCTCAGTATTTCGATTTTTATTATTGCGATGGTAACTCATTTTATTTTGGGGACCTGGGGTCTGTGCTGCTGTAACGAAAGGCAGGAGGGAGTGAGGAATAAAACACAGGCTGGTTTCACACCCATAAATAACATATTGCACTGTAAGTGCTTGATGGCATAATGGAAGCCAAAATAATGAAGTTTAGAGTTGAGTTGACACCTAAAGTAACATCTATGTCACATGACACTAATTTGTTTTTCAGGTAGAAGATATCTGACATTACTCTCTTTTAAAATTACAATTTAGAAATATCAAATGTATGGACACTTTACCTCTCTGCATTCCAGAGCCAGGAAAGTTCTTTGGTTCGTCATAAATCCATTTTCTTTTTTTCACACCTTTAAAATGAGGCTTCATTGGCTGGACATCATTCACTTAGAAAAGATACAAATTTTACAGTTTCTTTAAGAGATGCTTTTATCTTTGAAATTATTGTGGGTGATAATTACATATCTGTGCATTCACATGTCAAGCAAGAGTAAAAAATAAATGTACTACCCTAATACTTTACTTTTTAGAAAAAAAGGTGATTTATTTTTAAGGGCCAAAAAAATCTATCTTGGAAGTAGACTGATGAGATGACCTTCAATAAGTAGCTTTCCTCAAAGAAAAATACTTTTCTCCAAACGAATGTGTGGATTCTTTTAACGGAACATAAAATTGCATTCAAAATATAATTATAAATATTATTATAATGCTATTATTAAGTAGTTTTAGAATCATTATTTTCAACATGAATCTTTTTGTACTTTTTAGCCAAAACTACTACTTCTTAAGAAGTTGGATTAACGTAAAATACTTTCAGTGAATTTTACCTTTTTCTTTTAAGGACTTAAGTTGGGTGTACAGAGAGTTTAGTCAAGACTAAGTAATCAGAATTTGTGAGTTCTAAGAATATTAAATTTTCACTTTTTATTTGCATATTTTCACATCAAAAATTTTATAGATATTCTCAATTTTTCAGGAATTTCTATGGTACATATCTCCAGAGAATTTTTAAACAATTTTGTAGAGGGGGCATTCTGTCTCTTCACTGTGCGGGGCTTCTGAAAATCACAAGTGACCACTGCACAGAGAAACTGATCACCAAATGTGCAGTGTAGATTATACTAGTTTTCTACAGTAGACTAATACATCTTTCTGTGCTCTCTCAGTTTAAGCTTTAAGCCCTCAATAAAGATCTGATTCACTGTCCCTTCCTCAAACATCATGGCACTGCCCTACTCCCAGGCTGCCAGTCCAATGATTTGGAATCCATATTTTTAACAAGAGCTACTAAACTGGGCTTCTTGGAGGCAAATCACAATTATTCCTATCAGTGTCAGGCTGCGATCCAAGAATATTTTAGGGGTTCAATACATAAAATAAGGAACAAAAGAAAGAAGGGAAGGGATCAGGAAGATTCACAAGTCTTCACTGTATCAAGAGAAGTAGTTCATTGAACTGAATGTCAAGGAGAAGCCAAACTAATAAAAAATAATCCAAAACATAACAAAAAGCTGTCAATGCATTATTCCACTATGGGTGAAATTTAAAATGTTATGCTAGTGAATCTTCCAAAAAGGTAGTATATTATTAATTTTAAGACCCAAATTTAAACTAGTGGGAAAGCATATAATGCACTAGGACCTACATCACAGTTCATTGTCAGTTAGTAGAGGATATTGTGTCTTTAATTCTTAGTACTGAATAATTTTGAAACCTTTTTTTCCTTTCTTTTTAAAAATTCTGTTTCAAATAACCAATACAAATCCATGGCAAGACAAATATACCTAAGGCCAAAAAGTGATAGAGCTAATGTCTTACTTGAAGAGGGATCCTCTCTGCACTTCATATTGATATACTCAGTAGCATTTAATACATGCGTTGTAAGTACTAGTCGGGTAGTTAGGGAATGCTTTGGATGAGCACTGTGCTTGTTATCTTTTAAAGGAAATTAAGAACATCAAACGTCAATATTAGTTTTAAAAACAATTTCAGTTAGTATTTCACTATTCAAACATTACATGATGGGAACAGTTCTTTAAAATGATATATATGTTTATTAATTGTGAGGAAAGCATCATTAACATTCCCTAGTTGCCACATGGATTTCCAAATGTCATCAGTAACAAAATAAAACTCTGAAAGTATAGCCATTATTTTCAATATGTAAATAAAAAAATGTGGCAATATTTTTAATATCTCCATACAAAAGTTTTAAAAGGTTTTAAATTTTTATGTTGAATGGTCCCATTTAAGTTGGGGTTCTGAACATATTTTAAATGTAACAACTTTAACTTGTCATATGCTTTGAAGCAGAACTAACTTCTTGTTACATGCTTTGGAGCAGAACTCCTTGGTAGGGCTTTCCACAATGATGAAAATGTTCTAAATCTGTGCTGTTCAATATGGCAGCCATTAGCCTCCTGTGACTACTGAGTACATGGAATGTGGCTAGTGCCAATGAAAAACTGATTTTTTATTTCATTCAACTTTAACTTAAACAGTCATACCTAGCTGGCAGCTACTGTATTAGTATAGCTTTAAGAGTTTCTTTGATGGATTGGGCAAAACCTTTCCATCTTTGAGTGATAAAATGAGAGAAAGATTTACAATTTTCCGCAGAAATAATTGGATCACTAGTTCCCTTTCTTATGCTTGAGAATATTTAATGGTAGAGATAGTAGATAAAATGGGTTTGCATTTTGATTGAGGGTATGTGAAGCTCCCTAATTACAGGACAGCTGTATTTTTAGTCTGTGAGTGAGGGGCACTCAGCAGAGAGACACCACATGGTGGATTCTAAGCACAGTTAAAGGTAGTGTAAAACTATAGTGGGTATATTTTATCACATGTCTTGATTATTCACAGACTAGGGTTAGCAACAAGTATAAAATATACAAGTCTTTTCAAGATTAAACTCTTTAAAATTTTCAAAATATTTTCTAAGAAAATTCATTTACACTGATATTATATATTAAAGGACTTGGTATTACCATTTAAGAGAGCCAGTAACTTTAGAACTAGCAATACTCCTAGAAATTATACAGTTCAACAGGCTATTTTTCAGATAAGGAAAAATTGTCATGGTCATACAATTATGGACAGAGCCAGGACTGGAACCTTAGAGCTCTTGATTCCTATTCAGTGTATATGTGGATTTATTACCATTCCTCTTATACTGGTTTTTATAACGAGCAACCTTATCTTTAACTCGTCTAGCCAAATTACAAATGAATCAAAATTATATAATTCATTACCTTTAGCATTTGAACATTTTGATATGGTGATTTCTTTGTCTTTCATGAAAGCTTCCTTTTTCTTCCTTCCAAGAAACATGTTCCTCTGTGGAACGTAACAGTCACCTCCTATGACAAAACCTTTCTGTCAGTGGCAATGATGGCAGAAAGTGATACAAACTACCTTTCAATACAGGAATATTTTCTACAACACCCCGTTTGTCCACCTTTGTTTGGACACTTCTCTGTGATACCATACCTGTCTCCATACATTTATATGTTTAGATTAATATATGTGGATCTATATATATGTATATGAACACACAGTATGTAAACTTACATATAAATAATTGCAAGAAAATTCACAGAGTCAACAAAGTTTTCCTTAATTTATAATCATCTTTAGTCCCACCCTTTAGAGATACTCAAAGTAAATGTAATTTATCTTCCTTATAAAATCTTCAGAACTCTTAAAGCAGTTTTCATGTTTCCCCAAGGTCTTCTATTTTCCAGGATAAATATTCATAGTTGCTTTAAATATTACATACAAAATTCCAAATTCCTTTACCGTACAAGTTACCTTTTCTTAGCATAAAATATTTATGTCAGCCGGACGCGGTGGCTCACGCCAGTAATCCCAGCACTTTGGGAAGCCGAGGAGGGTGGATCATGAGGTCAAGAGATCGAGACCATCCTGGTCAACATGGTGAAACCCCGTCTCTACTATAAATACAAAAAATTAGCTGGGCATGGTGGCGCGTGCCTGTAATCCCAGCTACTCAGGAGGCTGAGGCAGGAGAATTGCCTGAACCCAGGAGGCGGAGGTTGCGGTGAGCCGAGATCGTGCCATTGCACTCCGGCCTGGGTAACAAGAGCGAAACTCCGTCTCAAAAGGAAAAAAAAAAAAAAAAAAGTGTATATATATATGTGTGTGTGTGTGTGTGTGTGTGTGTGTGTGTGTCAAATAACCTTATTTAAAAATGACACCCAAATGTGAACTAAGTTGTGGAGAAATCAGCGAAACTAGTATAATAATATTTGCCATTCCTGGAGTAATTTTCTAGGTATCAGACCCGCTACTGAGAACTTTAAATCTCATTTAATTATCTTTCCATACTACTTCTAATAATCCAATGTGAGTTTACCGTCTAGTGAAAACTCCTAAATTGTTGTGAAACATTTGGCCAAAACACCCACTATATCTTCCCCTCACAAACTCCATCATGTTGGGTTTCCCCAACTCAAAGAAAAGCCACCATTTAATGTTGTGTAACTAAATGTAAGAAGGTATGCTTCTTATTGTTTGAGATTACACTGTAAGATATGGTTAATTGTTCCAAGAAATTAACTTTCAATTAACTGTAAATTTTATAAATATGTCTACATTCACCCAGTCATTCAATGCATTTAAACATATCATCATTTATTCTACAAGTATTTACTGAGTACACATAATGTGCCAGGCATTCTACTACAGATATTTATCTATAGCGATTGATTATATACAGTTCCTGGCCTCAAGGAGCTTACACAAAAACAGTGATGAAAACGTTAAAAAAAAAAAATTTGGTTTCTGCCATGACAAAAATGGCTTTTATCAGAATAACTTTCATCCCAAAATCAATTATGAAATGCCAAAACACATTGATTGGAAAACAACCCAACGCATGCTCGTGTCATCCCTGAGAGCAATGGAGGGACACAGAGTCAATTGTACGTTCACATTCACCCTGGTTTTCTTCCCTGACGGCGTTACACTCCACACTCACTACAGATTTCTCACTGAAAGCATGTCTAGTTCATCATGTAAGGAAATAACAAGCAGAAAGTGACACCAAGGAGGTAAAAAAGAGCCAAAAGTCTGGGACTGTCTAATTGGCTTGAACTTGAGGGGGGAAATGAAAAAGGAAGAACAACAAAGAAGTTCCCCTGAAATAGGCATAAAACTAAAACTCCCTTTAGGTCATTACCCGACTCCCACATTTTTCATGCACAGAATGGAACCCTAGGAATTAAGCAAAACAGCATCTGGGAGGTTAAAAACTGGTCAGAGATTTCAGCATCTACATACAGCTCGGGAGGTAAAATTTGGCACAGAAGCCTCACCAGAGTAGAGATATCTTGGTGAACACCCCATGTCTCAGTTGATAACCCAGTAAAGCAATGCTGTAGGGGTGAGGGTCATATCCTAGGAATGAGGACTATACCTTCAAAGAAATGAAAATTAATGTATCACCCCTAATAAAGCCCAAAACCAGTCCTTCACAGAATTAAGGTGGCCAGTTGATAGTCTAGCTGCCTGCCAGAAGGAAAGTTTCTTTCTTAAAAAACAACATCATTCATACACCATGTAATTTTTATCTATAATGTTCAGTAGCAAAAAAAATATCAGAAGGGCATAGTAAGACAGAACAAATGAGCAAAAACCTGAGGAAAATGAGAGATATCCCAGTGTTATCAAACAAGAAGTTGGAAAAAATAACAGACACATTATCAAAATAGAGAACTGATAGAGAATTTAAGTAGAAAATCAATAAAAAGGTCAAACAAATTTAGAATTTAAAAAATGGATTGAAGAGCAGAGAGGAAGAGAATTAGTGAACAGGACAGTAGGTTGGCAGAAAGTATCCAGATTTACCTAGAGAAATCAATAAGAGAAAAAGCACATTTAAGATGGACTAGAGACTTAAAAACACACCAGACAAAAGAGAAAGTCAAAATGGCCAATGAGTTTATGAAAAGGTGCTCAACATTATGAGTCATCAGCGAAATACAAATTAAAACTACAAAGATGTGCCACTAGCCCCCCACCAGAAAGGCTAAAGTTAAAGGACTGAAAATTCTCATTGTGGGTAGGAGACAGAGCAAGCTTATCTCAAAGAAAAGGAGTGCTTATGGCCTTTAGAAGACATGTGCAAGAAAGAATGTTAACAATAGTCCCACACTGGAAATATTGTTCATCATAATCTCAGTATCGATACTCATGGTGCTTTCGTGTGTTGTTTTTTGTTTGTTTATTTGTTTACAAACATATAAAGAGTGGTGAAAACTTTGAGTTGTTAGACCCACACATTTCTAGCTGAGGTCTAACAATGCTCATTTCAGTTCATACAGAGATGACCAGAGAATGGCTGGAGACAGGAGTGGGCAGCACAGCACAGTGCAAGAAGCTCTGACTCTGGGGAGAGGTGGAAGGGATCTGAATCCAAGTTCTGAGGCTTGTCGGTGGGGGAACCTCAGGAGAGTCACTTAACACTTCTTAACTTTGTTTTCTCTTTTGTAATATAAAGAAAACAATATACCAGGATGAGTAATTTCTACGATTTAAGATTATAATCTCTGTGAGATGTATGTATATGTGTGTGTGTACGTATTTCCCCAAGGAGCAATGATTCAGTGTTTGCTAATTCAGGGTTCATGTCAGCTTTATGGAACGTAGCTACCAGGAATAACAAGAATCAATCGTGTGTGGGTTTGTGTGTGTATCAACTGTGTGTATATGTATAGACTATATACAGAGAAGAAATGCCCATGTTTTCATATATACATACATATATATAGTATACATCTTATATATAGATATGTGTGTATATATGTGGCATATATCTATCTGTCTGTAGATATTTACAGCAATATAAAAAGGCTACTGCTACAATCAACAGCATGGTCAGTCTCATAAAAAGAGCATTAAGTAAAAGAATCCAAACTAAAAGAGTTCAAACTGCATAATTCCAGTTATATAAATGCCAAAAAGTGCAAAATTAGCCTATAGTAAGAGTGAGCAGAGTAGTGGTTACCATTGGGAGAAGACTACTGACTTGGAGGGAAGGAGCCATCTGGAGTACCATAAATGTGGTTACATTTAACAAGCTATTCACTCCAGATCTGTGAACTTTATTAAAGTGTATAACACATTAAAATAATACTAAGACAATACCTCAAGTATTTTTCTTGAAATTGAACACTAACTCATTAATTATAATTTCAATTTTTGATCACCTTCATTTCAAAGATGTCTTATGAATACAAGGGTCTGAATATGTTTAGATATATCTATCATATACATATACCCAGAAGATTCTTTTATCTAGTGACACAGAGAACAGTATGATGCCTGGAAAATCAATAAGCCTAACTATGCCAGAATCTAGAATGCCAGATGATGGAATTCTTGTAACATCCTTTTGGTATGGTTGTTCAACCAGTTTATGATAGTAATTTATAACAATATTACAGTAATAAACTGGTTGAACAACCACACCAAAAGGATGGTAGATAGACTAATGACTGTATAATGACATTCTCACATTTTCTAACACCCAACAAAGTAGGGAATATATTAGTAATGTCACAATGTGAAGGAAAGTTTCCTTTTATATGAAATCATTAGTTTATCAATGGTGGAAAATAACTTTTGATTCACCAAAAGGCAATTGGATTTGATAATATTTCAAAAAAATGTCCAATTAGAATTGCTCAGGTTAAGTGGATCCCACTTATACAGGTTATATAGACAGTGGGAACTCCGATGGGAGAAACTAGCAGTGTTTCTAATTTGCAGCTAAACTGATTACTTCAAGGCAACTAAACGATGCCAGCTAGACTAAAATGCTGCAGATATAAGAAGAAAGAATCAAATTACTTTAGCACCAGAAGAAAAAAGAAAAAAGCATACACAGAAGAAAATGGCTGACACCAGGACAGCAGAAAGTATCACCAATATGCCTAAGATATACTGGTACTTACTGACACCTGCTCTCAACTCCCTTCCTGATCTTCATGCACATTGTTCCCACCAGCCACACCTTTCAATCTCCCCACAAACTCTCTATATATTTTAAAAACAAATGCCTGGAATTTTCAGTCAAAGGATTGATTTTCCAACATGTTTATGCTAAAAAGCAGTTCCAAAATATTTAAGCTATAATACACAGTTAGAATGTGATGTGTTGGCACACATGATATATATTTGAATACAGCTGCTTTAAAGCAGACTTACTCTAATGACTTATTAATTGCCTCTTTCATTTACAGCTCTGTTACAGTATATTACAGCACATACATGACACCTAAATTCATTACAGTCTGGAGTCGAGCCCACACACACACACACACACAAACACACACACACACACAGGCACACACACATCAGGTTTCTCATTAAAATATGGAAAATGGAATGTCTTACACACTGAACACAAATTCACGCAAGGTATTTGGTAGACATTTTAGTCTCTGAAAGCATCTGATTTTGTAATGTACCTCCAACTCCCTGTGTTAACCATGACATGGTCAAAAAAAGAAAAATTAGTTGTAAAAGATAAAATTCAGACATTTATTATTTGGTGATAGATTCAGTCAATCAGTAATAAATTAACTCACCTCCATTTTCAGAAGCAGCAATGTCAGTCCCTGGTTTCCTTTGCAATGATGTTTTTATTTCATCTTGTCTTTCATATTGGCTAAATTTTGTCGGAACTGTAAGACTATCTCCTAGAAATAAGAAGAAGAAAAAGTCACTCCAGAAATTATTAGATGCTTAAATAAGAAATTTATGGTAGAATTCATGATGAAAGTAAAAAAGCTTTCAAGTTAATGCGAGTGTTGTTTGAACAGTGATCTAATAAACAATAAATTAATAAATATATGAGTTTTAAATTCTGTAATTGTCAACAAAGAAGTGAGTATATTCTCCTATTTGGATTATTTATTCAATGGCAATTAAAAAATTTAAGCTATCTAACACTATTGTATGTATTTAGTCAACACTAAACATATGGATATGTTTCTCATATACTGAATTTTGTAATATTGCTTTTGATTTTATCTGTTCACCATGAACAATCAGATAAAATGTATTAACACTACAAAATGCTAATTACACTGATAAATAATACTCTCGGCTTTCCTCATGCACTTCTAGATAATTTTATTCTAAAATAAACAAAAGCAGAATAAAAGAGAGATGACAACCTAATGCAATGTGTGATTATGGATTGAATCCTAGACCAGGGGATAACATTAATTTTACTATAAAGAACATTAATGGTATAATTGGTAAAATTTATGGGAAAAGAAGGTTGTGAATGATATTGTTTTCAGTGGTAATTTTCTGATTTTTATATTTATACTACAGTTATGTAAAAGCAAAGCGATATCATTTCTATAACTTATTCTCTTAAACAGTTCAGAAAATTATAATGGTATATTTAGAGAGAGTGAAAATTGAAATATGGTAAAATGCTAACATTTGAAGGAAATCTAGGTGAAGGGTATATAGGAATTAACTGAAGCTATTTAAAAATAAAAGCCTTGAAAGCATAATACAAAGCAAAAGTACATACAATAGTCTTCATAATATGCCATCTTTTTTTTTTTTTTTTTTTTTTTTTTTTTTGAGACAGAGTTTCGCTCTTGTTACCCAAGCTGCAGTGCAATGGCGGGATCTCGGCTCACCGCAACCTCCGCCTCCTGAGTTCAGGCAATTCTCCTGCCTCAGCCTCCTGAGTAGCTGGGACTACAGGCACGCGCCACTATGCCCACCTAATTTTTTGTATTTTTAGTAGAGACGGGGTTTCACCATGTTGACCAGGATGGTCTTGATCTCTTGACCTCGTGGTCCACCCGCCTCGGCCTCCCAAAGTGCTGGGATTACAGGCTTAAGCCACTGCGCCCGGACAATATGCCATCTTTAATGTTCATTGTTAACTTATTTTTTTCTTTTGTTTTTATTTCCTTCTGTTTTTTCTCCTCTGAGTAGTGCAGCCTTGCAATCTGTCCTTCCCTATATGGCTCCCAAGTCTTGCAGACTCTTCTCCATCTGATGGTGTGTTGCTGCCACCTACCGCCGCACGTTTGAATAGTTCGCTACAAACAGACTTGCACAGCATCTTGTGGATGTTCATCCACAATAAATCAGATTCTCCAAAAGTAAGCGCCATAAAACACAGAGCCTTTGATTTGTCCTCCAGCACGGAACCTGAAATAGTCTTGTCCACAGAAGACTCTCATTCAATGACCAAATAATCTTTGTCCTGCCGCTAGCGTCATTCTGTGATCTCCTCTTCTTGGGCTAGGCTTACTTTTCTATTCAGAAAGAAAAATCTAGACCTCTTTCACAGGGGTGATTTACCTCAAAGGCAAATAAAATGGTAAAAGCAAATTATTTACAGGATTACCCCATGGAGTGTGTAGTGTCATGTGTGTTATGAAGTCTATTCATTCTGTCATTTCTCTAGGATAACATAACCCCATTAATAGCAGCTTTGGGTCATCCAATACAAACACTTTTTTCTAGCTCTCAATTACAATGTATTATTTATCACTTTATTCTTCTGTACATCATACTAAATAATTCAGTCTATCACACCAAGTATCTCTTATATATCACTATGAATGCTACCTTTTCATTTCTTACCGTTTTGCAATTCACTGCCACTTTCCAACGTCTTTTCTGACTCTTTCTCTGATATACGGGCCACACTTTTCGAGGATGAAATACCTGGAGAAGTATGAAATCTGTAGTATTCTCCTAATCGACCATAAGCAAAGTAATAGTTAGTATATTGATCACATCAAGTATTATAAAATACAAAAAATGTTTGATTTCTTACCAGATTTATGACACATCTCCACAATTGCTCTTTTTTCTTCAATTTCTTCAGGAGTCATTGTCCATAGACTAGAAGCATCTATAGGATACATTTTTTAAATTAAATTTTCCCAAAGCCAAATAATCTGAAAATTTATAAACTAGAAAGAAAAACCCCAAATACTGTTTTCATGGATAGATTATGTTTTTATATGTTTAAAGTCAATAATTTTACATACTAGTAATAGTTTCAAGTTGCTACATTTTAAGTATTAAAGAGAATTAGTCAAGAGAAAAGAAAGGACTATGTAATATGTACTTTGAAATGAGATGCTGAATGTATAGACTCAATGTTGAGATGGTGTATGTTTATTTGGAGGTTGATGTAGGCATGAGAGACATGGAGCTGCAGCACACAGAAACAGTAATAAGTAGCTCTGTGTATTCCTAAGCACAGAAACTATGGTGGCCTGTGACCCACAGAAGGACACATTCCCGCACAAAGACAGAGTGAGAGTTTATTTTTCTTCATGTTTATCTTGTATATACATACCTTCTGGCACCACTGTGCTGGGTGGACATGGGAGGCAGAGGATGAACAAAACTGCAAAAACCTGGATTCTAAACTTGTTCATACTCTTGTGAGGATGACCTAGAATAATGCAGATGACAGTGCTTTATAGATTATTAACTATTACATAGACCTCTGTAACTCAAAGATTAAATGTGAAGCTAATATATTATTAATACATATGCATATAAATAGAAACATGTGCATCAATGTGGTTTAGAAACAATTTATAAAAAAAATGGAACTTATTAGTATCTCTCTATATATACTAATATATACATCTGTATATATTTAAGCATCAGATATGTCTCCCAACCATCACACAACAAAAATTTCCAATCCAAATGATCATAAATATGTTAGACATAGAACAAATTAGAACATAACGAATTAAATTTGTTTAATACAATTCAAGTAATGTTCTCAGCAAAATCTGCCTTATATATTTCATCATAAACCTCTATAGTTAAACATATATGTAGAAAATGTCGCGAGGTTTGTGAATGCGCATTATAAACCTGAGAAAAGGTCTACTAACCATTTTGTTTATCTATTTCCTCTTCTTCCTCAAAATTAGTTTTTAAAACTAAAGGACCATGGATGGGTCGTGATATATTGTCCTGAGGTTTCAAAGGTTTCTGATTCTGGGTCTGGAGTGGAATTCCTTCCAGACTTTCTTTCTGTAGTGTCATATCTGCAGAGAAAATGCAACATTTTAGTCCATTAAAGATAAATGTGATGATAAGTATATTTGATAATCAATCATTGCCCTCCTAATTAACTATATATTATTTTACAACATGTATAATAATAATGCAATAATAGATTGTGTTTCTACGCATTAGCAATGAACAAACTGAAAATGAAATGAAAAATAATCCCACTTACAATAGCATCAAAGAGAAAAAATATTTAGGAATTAATTTTAAGATGTGCAAAATTTATATTCTGAAAAGATTGTTGAAAGAAGGAAAAAATGTTGTTGAAGGAAGTTACAGAAATGTTGAAATGGAAAAATATCCTTGTGTATGGATTGATTTGTTGTTGGTATGGCAATATTTTCCAAATTAATCTATGGGTTCAATACAACCCTTATCAAAATCCCAACAGACTTCTTTGCAAAAATTGACAAGCTGATTCTAAAATTTATATGGACATTACTACAAAACTAAAGTAATCAAGACTATCCGAACTAGCATAAAAACAAAAATAGATCTACGTATCATTGGAATAGAATTGCAAGACCAGCAATAAACCTTTATATGAATCAATTTATGCTCAATTGGTTTTCATCAAGGGTACATAGACCATTCAATGGAGAAAGAATAGTATTTTCAACAAATGGTGCTGGGACAACTACATAGCCACATGCAAAGTAATTAATTTGCACAACTTCATCACATTATAAACAAAAATTAATGCAAAGTGGATCTAAGAACAAAATCCAGGAGCTGAAGCTATAAAACTCTTGGAAGAATCCTTAGGTTATACAAAGCTTTCTTAGATATGACATCAAAAGGATAAGCAATCATTGAAAAACAGCCAGCCCCCTGGCACATGGAGGTGAGCCACGAGAGCACCTGTCAACAAGGCCTAGATTTTGCTGAAAAGCAGAAAAGCAGTTCCCAGCCCTCTCGGCCAGAGAGTGAAGAGACACTCAGAACCCCAAGGTGATGCAGAAAGAATGAGTAAGATCCAGCCTGGGCAACATGGCAAAACCCTATCTCTACAAAAAATACAAAAGTTAGTCAGGTGTGATGGTGCACACCTGTAGTCCCAACCACTCAGAAGGCTGAGGTGGAAGCATCACTTGAACCCCAGAGGTTGAAGTTGCACTTAGCCAAGATCATCCCACTGCACTCTAGCCTGAGCAACAGAGCAAGACTCTGTTTCAAAACAAAACCAAAACCAAATGAGATATCACTTCATACTACAGTGATTGCAATTATTACTTTTTTTTTAATTAAAAAGACAATAACAAGTGTTGACAAGGATGTGAAGAAACTGGAATCTTCATACATTGCAGTTGGGAATGTAAAATGTTGCAACTACTTTAGAAAACAATTTGACAGTTCCTCAAAAGGCTGAACATGGAGTCATCATAAGTCCCATCTATTCCATTTTCAGCTACATACAAAGGGGTGTAAAAATATATGTCCATATTGTACAAATGTTCATTTGTACACAAATGTTTATATCAACGTTATTTATAACAGTCAAAAAGTGGAAACAACCTAAATTTCCATTCTCTGATAAATGGATAGATAAAATGTGGCATATTCAGACAATGGAGTGCTATTAGGCTATAAAAAGTAATAGAGTACTGCTGCATGTGAGAGCATGGATGAATTTTGAAAACACACTAAGTGAAAGAAGTAATTCACAAAACAATAATGTATGATTCCATTTATATAACATAACAAAAATCTATTTGTAGAAACAAGAAGGAAATTAGTGACCGTGTAGGTTTCAGGAGTTGGGAAGAAATGAGGAGTAACTCTTAACGGGTGTGGATTTCTTTTTTGGAGTGATCCAATGTTCCAAAATGGAATATTGTTCTTTGATCCATTTTGAGTTAATTTTTGTAATGTGATGCAGTTGTGCTACTTAATTACTTTGCATGTAGCTATCTAGTTGTCTTCGCACCATTTGTTGAAAATACTATTATTTTCCCCATTGAATGGCCTATGTACTCCTGTTGGAAATCAATTGAACATAAACTGATTCATATAAAAGTTTATTTCTTGTCTTATAATCCTGTCCCAATGGCATATAGATCCATTTTTATGCCAGTGAAAATAGTCTTGATTACTTCAGTTTTGTGGTAACTTGTAGATTTTGAAATCAGGAAGTGTAAGTGCTCCAAATTTGGTTTCCATTTTCATCATTTTTTCATTATTCTGGACCCCTTAAATTTCCATATAAATTTTAGAATCAGCTTCTCAATTTCTGAAAATAAGTCCATTGGGATTTTGATAAGGTCTGCATTGAACCTATGGATCAATTTGGAGAACACTGGCATATCGACTACAAAGTCAATCTAAGAACAAGCATAGCTCCATTTTTCAAGGTTTTCTTTAATTTCTTTCAACAATCTTTTGTAGTTTTCAGAATATGAACTTTGCACATCTTATGTTAAGTTAATTTATCAGTATTTTTTCCTTTTCGAAGCTATTGTAAGTGGGATTTTTTCATTTTATTTTCAGTTTGTCCATTGCTACTGTAAAGAGACACAATCCATTATTGTATATTATTATTGCACCCTGCAAAGTTGCTAAACTTATTTTTAATAATTTTTAGATTTGCAGAATTTTTAAGTAAAAGATCATGCTGTATCCAAATAGAGACAATGTTGCATCTTTCTTTCCAATCCGGAAGCCTTTTAACTGATTATATTGCAACAATTCCCTGTCTTGACTATAAATGATAATGATGAGCATCCTTGTCTTTTTCCGGATCTTAGGGGTAAGCTTTCAGTATTTCAGCGAGTACGATGTCAGATGTGGATTTTAAGTTTTTTTCTGTTTCTAGTTTGTGGAATATTTTGTGTAATGTATGTGTGTCAACTTTTATCAACTGCTTTTTTTCATCTGTTAAGATGATCGTGTGTCTTTTACTCTTTATTATATTATCATGGTTTATTATTATTATTATTATTATTATTATGGAAATTTATTTTGGGAAGTTAAATTAACCTTGTTTCTGGGTTAATCTCACTTGGTTATGGAATATAATCCCATTTTAAAGCTGTCAGATTTAGTGTAATTGAATTTTGTTGAGTATTTTTCAGTGACTGTATTCATAGAAAAAGCTGGGTCTGTAGTTTTCTTGTAATTTGTACGAACATCTCATAGACATGAGTTGGAAAGCATTCCTTCATCTTTTGCATTTTTGAAAGCATTTGTGACAAATTGGTACTAATTCTTCTTTAAATTTTTGCTATAATTCAATATTGAAGCCATCTGAGCCCGATTTTAATTGTGGCAATGTTTTTAAATACTTAATCAATCTCTTTATTCCTATAGAGGTATTCAAATATTTTCTTTTTTTCTAGAGTCAGTGTTGGTAGTTTGTGTCTTCTAGAAAGGTTTCTATTTTATCTAAGTTATCTAATTTGTTGAAATATAGTTGTCCACAGTATTGCCTCTTAATTCTTTTTATTTTCATAGTATTAGGAGTGATGTCTCATCTTTCATTCCTGATTTTAGTCATTTCAGCCTATCTCTCCTTTTCTTGGTCAGTCAAGTTAAAGATTTTTAATTTTCCTGATTTTATCAAAGAACCAACTTTTGCTTTCCCTGACTTTCTCTATTGGTTTTCTTTATTTATATTCTCTAGTTCATTAATTTCTGCTTTAGTTTTTATTATATGCTTCATTCTATTTGCTTTGGGTTTAATTTGCTCTTCTTTTCCAGTGTCTTAAGGTATAAGGCTAGGTTATCGATTTGAGATTTTTTTTAAATATATAGGAATCTACAACTTATAAATATTCTCCTAAGCACTGCTTTACTTACATGCAATGAGTTTTGGTATGCTTTGTTTTACTTTTATTAAACACAAAGTATTGACTAATTGCCCTTGTAATTTTCTTGTGATCTCTTGGTTATTTACATGTGTATTATTTAATTTCCACATATTGATGATTTTCGCAATTTTTTTCTCTCTACATTTGAAACCATTATATTCAGAAAAAATACACTGCACAATTCCATCATTTTAAATTTATCTGGGTTTGTCTTATCACCTAGACTGTGATCTATACTGGAAAATATTTCTTGTGCACTAGAGAAAAACATCTATTTCACAACTGTTAAATGGAATGTTTTGCTGAAGTATCTTAGGTCTAGTTCCTTTACAGTTGTCCAAATCTTTTATTTTCTTGTTTACAATTGTTTGCATGGTATATATTTTCTATTCTTTTAGTTTCACCTAATTGTTTCTGTTGAATTTAAAAGAGTGTTTTCTGTAGACAGCATATAGTTTTATCTTCATTTTTATTCTCACAATCTCTGCCTTTTGATTCTATCCATTCACAATTAATGTTATTGATACAGTTGGATTCAGGTACACGATTTTACTTTGTTTTCTATATGTCTAATGTCTTTGTTGTTCTGCTGTTTCTCTTTCTTTTACACTGATGAATATTTTCTAGTATAATATTTAATTCCTTTAATCATTCCTCATTTTTCATAGTATTTTTTCATTTGCTCTATGGCTTACTAAATATTTCTGAACATCAAAATCTATTTCATATTTATACTAATTGAATTCCAGTGATATATAAGAGGTTTCTCCTATATAGGTCTATTCCCTCTTCCTCCTTTCTGTGCTATTATTGTTACATACGTCACATTTCTATGCATGACAAACCCAATAATACATTGTTATATTTATTAATTAAGATAATTGTATGTCTTTAAGGAGATGAGAGGAAAAAAGGTAAAGTATGTTTCTATAGTTTGTTCTATAAATAGAGACTAATCATATTTTTATTTATAATTTCTAATTCTTTTCACCTGTTCCTATGGATTTGTGTTACTATCTGGTGTCATTTCTTTGCCATCATACAGTTTTGCTTCCATCTGCCTCCTTTGTGTGACTATTGTTGAATATATTACATTTCTAAATATTACTGGCTTAAAAAATATAATTTTATATATTGTTTTACAAACTTTTAAAACAGATTATAGAAGGAAGAGAAATATGCCCTTATGATGGTTTTATAGTTACACAACTACCTTGATCAGCATACTTTGTTTCTTCATGTGGATTTGAAATACTGACTCAGGTCACTTGCTTTCCAACTGAAAATTTTACTTTAGTATTTAAGGTATGCATACTGGCAACAACAAATTCTCTGTTTTTGTTTTCTGGAAATGTTTTCATTTTGCCTTTAATTTTGAAATACAGCATTTAAAACTAGTTTTCTGGACAAAGATTCTTGGTTGACCCTGTTTTTTCTTTCGGCCTACCGTGAAAACTGCCTATATTGTTTCTGACGATAAGGTAGCTGTTAATCATACTGTGGTTCTATTATATGTAACAAAACATTTTTATCTTGTTGTTTTCCAGAATTTGCCTTTATCACCGGTATTTATCATTTTTAACATGATGTGTCTGGATGCAGATATATTTGTGTATATCCAACTTAGAGTTTGTTGAGCTTCTTGTATATGCAGATTAACTTTTAACCAAATTTGAGGAATTTCAGCCATTAGTTTTTCCTTCCTTACATTTTGGTAAAATGCCTCATATTTCTCTTAGGCTCTGTTCATCTTTCTTTCATTTTTTCTTGGTTTTTCGGATTGCATAATTTCTGTTGATTTATATTCAAATTTACTGGTTCTTTCTCTTGCAGTTCTCAAATCTACCCTTGAGCCCTTATACTATATTTTTCCATTTCAGTTATTGTGTGCTCAACTCCAAAATTTCAGTTCGTTAGGGTTTTTTCATAGTTTTTACCCATTGATAGTCTCTACTTGTTAAAATGTTCAATGAGCATTGTCTGCTCATGAACGCTTTTCAAAGAAGACATATACACAGGCAACAAGCATGTGAAAAAATGCTCAACATCACTAATCATTAGAGAAATGCAACGCAAAGCCACAATGAGATACTATCTCACACTAATCAGAATGGCTATTATTAAAAACCAAAAAATAACACATGCTGGCAAGGCTGCAGAAAAAAGGCAATGTTTATACACTACTGGTCAGAATGTAAATCAGTTCAGCCATTGTGGAGAGCAGTTTGGCAATTTCTCGAAGAACTTAAAACAGAAATACAATTTGACCCAGCAATTCCATTATTGGGTATATACGGTCTACTGTGAAGACACATGCATGCGTATGTTCATCAAAGCGCTATTCACAATAACAAAGACACAGAGTCAACCTAAAGGCCCATCGATGGTAGGCCGGATAAAGAAAATGAGGCATATATCCACTATGAAATACTACACAACCATAAAAAAGAATGAGATCATGTCCTTGGCAGCAACACGAATGGAGCTGGAGGCCATTTTCCTAAGGGAACTGACACAGGAATCGAAAACCAACATTGCACCTTCTCACTTACAAGTAGGAGCTAAACACTGAGTACACATGGACACAAAGAAGGGAAGAACGGCCACTGGAGCCTACTCAAGTGCGGAAGATGAGAGGAGGGTAAAGATTGAAAACTACCTATCAAGTACTATGCTTATGGCCTAGGTGACAAAATAATACATACATCAAACCCCAGGACATGCAGTTTATCTTTAGAACAAACCTGTATAAACAAACCTGTACCCCTGAAGCCAAAATAAAAGTTGAAAAAAAAATCGATGCACAGTTGAACATCACATTCCTCTCACAGGAGGCATTCTATTGCCTCCTGTGTTTCTATAAGTGAATTATACATTTCTGTTTTTTTGCATGTATCATAATCTTTTACTGAAAACTCAACATTTGTGACAATGATCTCTTGCCTTAACCTGAAGCTTGTTGCTGTTTGCTTTTTAATTTTTGAGTGACTTTGTTGAAATACTTGAGTAAAATCTATTTTCTCCCACAATATGCAGCCTCTGTTGTCATTCCTCAGAGGATGTAGCCTTGGCATGTCCACAGTAAACAGGGATAACAAGGGCTTTAGCAGGATTCATTTTGCCCCTTTCCCTATTTTCTCCGCTAAGTTGTCCACCTCTACTGGTATCACACTGAGATATTAGCTTCCATACATTGCTGGCTTAATGCTCTGTTGTGTCATCAGTGTATAGGGCATAAATTGCTCCACAGTTTAACCTGAGCAAATTCTGACTCCTTCGGAGAGCTAAGCTTGGAGGCCAATCTTCCAAGTTTGTTCCGATCCCAAAAGAACTATTTTTAATTGTCTCTTTACCAGGTTGTCTTTGGTAAACTTCTAGCTGGTTTGCAGTTTAGTTTGCTCCTCTCTCAGAGAGACTAGCCTCCTCTTAATTACTTATCTCGAATCACCACTGTTTTCAGAGCATCCATAATTTTAAACTTCCCCACACTATGTTCTATTTCAAATAAATTTGGTTTTTTTTTGGAGCGCTTCAGAGTTTTCTACTCTCTACCTGCACAAAATCTCAGTGCTAATGCTAAGAGCAGGGATAGTCACTAAATTCTTTTGGAGTGACACCCCTGTTTTACAATTGGGGCATGAAGCAGAGGTGCTAATTTCTGGTCTTTATGACTTGTGCCTCCTGGCATGGGACCTCCACCCATGCTCCATCTGAGGCAAAGGTAATTGGGGTCCAATGATTCCTAGTCTGCTGCATGTGAGATAGAACTTTTGCTTTATGCATGGGGCTGGTGAAAACAAGATTCAAATCTCTTGGAACTTTTGCTTTATCAAGGGGCTTAATGAAAACAAGATTCAGGCCTGAAAAATAGAGCTCTAGCAACATGGAGTTGGGAACTGGGGAGGATAAGAAACGTTAGCAGCTTTCTTCCCCCCCAGACACATACTATAGTTCTTGACTAGAATCTAGACATAGAAAGAGCTCTATGTTCTTGGCTCCATCCATTCAGAGTAGAGCTTCTGTCACACTAAACTGAGAGGTGGTGAAAGGAGTGGGTCGTGGTTCCAATACAACAGACTTACCATTTCTACTGGCTTTAATTAAGATTATCGTTCTTGTATTTTTACAGTAGATGATAAGTATCAAATAATTATAAGATGTCATTAGATAAATTCATAATAAGAATGAGAAAACTTTTACCTTTAACGTCAGTATTGAAACAATGTTGAAAATTACACCCTTTGCAACTATTTAAACTTATCATTTGAAAGTTTAATGAAAAACGTCTTAGTGGATATTTCATCACAAATAAAGACCATTGTTCATCACACCTTTCTATTACATGTGTTTAAATACACATCAGAGGGAGAAAGAGATACGATGGGAAAGAGCACATTTAGTTAACAGAAACTACCCAATTAGAAATATGGAATAAATCATTCAAGTAACCAAGTAATGCAGTAAAACTTCAGACACTGGTAAGTTTACCTCTCTGCAATGATTGAAACAAAAGTGTGCTGAATTTGACAGATATTATTATATCTTTGTTAATTAGAGTAACTTTCCTATAAGATCACAAATACCAATGGTCTTTGCATTTTAAGAAACTACTATAATGCACTTTCCATGAATTTATACATAGATAATTTTTGTCACCTTGATTTTTCTACCCAAAGCATAGCTTCATGTCACTAAGATCAACTTTGATGTGATCACATGTATTTCACATAACTCTTTTGAAAACTATATTTTTAAAAAATATTGTATAGTAATTATGATTTTGGCTTGTTCTTTAACATATATTTTTTGCTCTCATTTTAGGTCAAGTATATCAGGGCATTTTTTAGGGAATCACCTTTTTCCCATTTTCAATCCACTTAATGTGAGTAACGACGACCCCCGGGACCCAAAGATTAGCTAATCCCCTAGCTTGAACAACTATTAAGGATGAGCATGTTTTCTACATCGTTAGATGAGATTCAATACTCAGGCTTTAGCTGAATAAGAAAGACTTATTTCTTCTGATGTTAATTGAGAATGATGATGCTAATGAAAAGACTGATTACTCACTCTTTGCCAAGAATTCTAAACTATTGAGTATTTATCTGTTAAACGTCTAAAACCCAGTGACAGATACTATTACTATCTCTACCATACAGATGAAGAAATTGGCCCACAGAGATATTAAGTTGTCCATGTTTATAGTGGCAAACATGTGGTAGGTTGATGTTTCAAGCTAATCTGAGCTAGAGCTACTATTCTTAATCTACGCCTATTCTGCTCCAAAATCTAGGTCTGGAGCTTCTGGAGTAACTGCAGTATATAGAGAAGGACAACTGGCTAAGAGCCAAGAGTTGGTGAAGGAAATATGGATCCAGCCAGGTCTGGGGTCAGCTCTGTCCCTAATCTCTTCAATTATATTAGCCAAGAATTCCAGTTTTCCCATGAATAAAATTGAGTTGGGTTTCTCTCCTTAAAACCAGTAATGTACTGGAGTGGGCTCAGATAAGCATGTGAGAACTGAGAAATTTTCAGGAATTTTGCAAGTGTACTGATGTCACATTTATAGCTTGAAATTGGCTGTAGAGAAACTATTTGCTTTACGCTAATTGTCAAATGTGAAAAACCAGAGCGATTTTGTTTTGGATTTTTTCCAGTTGGTTTTTCTGGGGGAGGGGAGCGAGGTGGGGGAAAAGAGCCAGTTGCTAAAACATTTAGCACTACTCCATCGTTTATGACCAAGACAGTCTCTACAAGAACTTACAATAGACTATCATATCACATCATATCATGCCAGGGCATTTCATTCATGAACATCTACTTTACATGCTTTCTCAATTTTCAAAACAAATTCTGATTTTTAAAAACAGATGTCATCAACATTATCATCATAATGCAGTATTTCCTACTCCTATAAATACTTCCATAGCTAGAACACACATGCAATACAAAACAAGTAGGTTAAAAGAAACTTTTGTATAAACAAATTATTTATAACCAAACAAGTTGTTTTTATTTAGATTCACTAGGAATTGGGCACTGTCCTTCTCTTGTCCTTCAAAGAGTACAAGAAATGCTAACTTTTGTAAAATTCACAGAGCGGAGGTTCTTCACAAAGCATTTTTCTTCCCCTTTCACTAGTTCTTTAAGGGCACCCGCATGGAATTGTTTGCTTAGGGCATTAGGGCAAATCTATACAATGCTTGTGTAGATTTTACAATAACTAATTGATCTTTGTAGTATTTTTGCAAAAAAAAAATATTTTAATCTAAACGTAATTAGGAGGAAACAAATGAACAAATCACCTTAGAAGATATCCTACAAAACAACTGGCTTGAACTCTTAAAGTTTATATGACATGGGGCAGGTGCAGTGGTTCATGCCTGTAATTCTAGCACTTTAGGAGGCCAAGGTGAGAGAATTGCTTGATCCCAGGAGTTTGAGACCAGCCTAGATAACATGGTGAGATCCCATCTCTACCAAAAATTACAAAATTAGTTGGTCATTGTGGCATGAGCCTGTGGTCCCAGTTACTCAGGAGGCTGAGGTGAGAGGGTCACCTGGGCCCAGGATGTCAAGGATGCAGTAAGCTGTGTTCACACCACTGCACTCCAGCCTGGGCAACAGAGCAAGATTCTGTCTCTAAAAAGACACATGTATATGACAAGGATGGAAAAAAAATCCTGGGAAATTTTTAAAGAGATATAAGATTTTTAAAAAGAGATTAAATAGAGACATGACAACCAATTGCAATGAATGATGCTTAATTGGAAATTGGATGAGAAAAAAAAACCAACAATTTTACGGCTGTCGTACCCAACGTTTGGTCCCAAGAACCTACGAGCTTATTATAAATTCAGAACCTCAGCCTCCAACCCAGATATACCGAATTAGACTACAATTTAAACAAGATTGTCAGGTGATTTCGGTGCATACTACATTTTGTGGAAGCATTGCTATTACAAGCATTATCAGACAAGTAGAAAAGTTTGATACAGATTGAATATTAGACATGGTTGATTCTATCAATTCTATCAACATTGATAGAATTCTCTATATATGATAGTCATGTGTGATTATATCGGAGAATGCCCTTGAACTTAGAAGGTACATGCTGAAGTATTTAGCAATGAAGTGTGAGAATATTGGCAACTAACTCCCAAATGGTTCCAAAAAACAAAAATAAAGAAATACGTGTTTGTACATTATATGCAGATATATAAATACAATCAAGGAAAAAGAGAAAGTAAACGTGACAAAATGTTAATTGGTGAATATAGGTGAAGAACGCATGGCTGTTCACTGAACTATTCTTGTAAATTAAAGAATAGTAAACTATCTTGTAAGTTAAAAAATGTCTCAGAAAGTTGGGGAGGAAACAAAAGTATAATGAAGCATCAGTTTCACTGGTGGTCTAAGTGGTGAGTGAGAACTGTTTTGGTTTTTGGTGGTGGTTGTTTTAAGCTCACCAGTTAATTCTAATGTGGAGCCAGAATCGAGAGCATGGGGCTGAGACAAACATCAGATGGGGTACCTGGGCTTCTGAGCTTCATGTAATATAAGGGAACATGTTTCAGAAAAGAGAGAAATATATATTGAGAAAGAGAAAAGAAACCTTATTTAATGGAAGTACACATAACTCAGAAGTGCTATAATATCTCACTCTATACTGTAAATTAAAAGGGAAAGGGAGTCTTCTACTAAATATGAAGAACTTTAATAGCTTTGAAAAGAAGTCTATGGGGTAGGATGGGATAGAATTAGCCCCTCAGAGGGCAGAAGCCAGATCAGGAGGTCTGATGCATGGTCATTCAAATGACAAAAAGCACTGGAGTACACTTTAAATGTCATGTCTAATTTTTTTGTGAGACGCTTTTAGAGTCAGACAGAACTATGTTTAAAGTCAGAAACTGCCACTTATGAGAAGTTTTATATTGCCTAAGATATTTGGCCTCTACACCTCATTTTCTTTATCTGTTAAGCCAGGAGACTATACCTATTTGGCCAGTTTTTATGATGATTAAATAAAATTAGGCATGAAAAGTGCTCAGTATAGCACTGCCATATGGAGCACGCTTAACAGATTATTCTAGCCCTAACACTGGGTATGTGATTTTCTGATTTCTTATAACTCCACTTCGTTTTTTAAAAGCCGTAATGAAACTGCAAGTTTACACGGTCCTATAAAGCAAGTTGTGGAGGTCTTAAACATGACTAACAAATGTTAAGCCTGAAGAACGAATATTTGAGTTCCTGCTTTTATTTTTTTGTAGGTTTGGATACTCTTTGGTCCTTGGATGAGAATGGATGCAGTATGTAGTCAGGATAAAGAATCTCCCAACCAACACAAATTATCCCAGGGGCTACCATTCGGTGTGCTGTGGCATTTCCTTAAGCCCTCTCTTTCTTCCCCAGAGAGGAAAGAACTAAGTTGAAGAACTTTTACCCTTATAACCATTATAAATTGTCTTCTTCTTTTCTGAAATATACACACACGCAAATTAGCCTGTGTGTACTGACTCAAATATTCAAGTAAAATATTTATTAAACTATTTAAAAACAATTTATTAGCAAGTGGCTTTTCAAGACTTCACATAAAAGGCAGGTCATAAATACATAGGCTAGACATTCTAAAGAAAGCTGACCAAAGTTTCGTTTAAAGTGGCCAAATCAGTTGTCAAAGGCATCACTGGACACTGACTGAGAATAAATAATTATCAAATGATTCCATTCAATTGTTCACTACAGAATAAAATGGCAACTAGCCAAGAAAAGATGAGCAATTTCCATGTTCAAGCTAGCTACTGTGTTTGGAACAAAATTTTCTTCAGCAAATTTAAGAACAAATAAAAAACAGTTTGTCTAAGAGAGTACACTAACCTCTAATGTATACCATAGGAGAAAGAAGAAGTGCCTACCAGGCTTGCAAAGAAAACATCAATTGTACTCAGAAAATGTCTAGGGAATTCTTATGGTAAATATAAACAAAATTATGTTTTCTTAGCATTCTCAATTGGTTTAGCAGCTGTTGGCTTTTAAACTTAGAGATAATAACCAGAGGGATTATGTTGTCTTTTAAAATTCCATGGTTTAGAAACATGTAAATAAAATATCTTGGATGTCCTGTCAGCCTGTACCAGCCAATTTGTCTATGGTAGATATAGCAGAGCCTTAATGTCTTGTGTTAAGACACAGTTTAATGTATTTGCTTTGTAGCACAGCCAAAAATTCATCTAACATATTACATACTTGCTGCAATTACTGTTTGTTGCCCAGGAGAGAACTGTATAGAAACCTGTTCTGGTAACAACGTAAAAATAGGCAAAGAGGAACACAGCAAAACAGTCGAATTAAATTACTAGTAGACATGATAACTACTAAACTCCAAGTAATTAAATGTGCATATATATCTTGACATTTTTATTTATCTTCATGTTTTCTAAAATATTCCTTGCACTTAAAAACTTATTCATTTTCAGAATTGCATAATACATTAAAACCACTTATAAATAGTTACCTGGATATATCTTTTCACTTTTTGAATATGTTTTTGAAGAAGGAATTCGTTTTGGCCAGGCTGAACCATTATATGATGTTGATATATGTTTGTCTGAGGGAAAAAAATCCAGGATTAAATATTTTAGAACTTTAAAATCATATTCCAAGGGTGTTTCAAAGTTATAAACATCTCGGGGTGAAGCTATTCTCTAAGGAATTTATTTTACCATTTCAAAGCTAAGGCATCAGGGATACAAGTGAGTTTATTAAGACAATTTAAGTTATAAGTGAACATGGTTACAGATTATTAATTGGCTGTTCCGTGCTTCAAATAAAGATAAGATACAGGAGAGGATGATATCTAAATGTAATAAAAATTTTCACTGCATGGCTTAATCATAGTTTTACATAAGTTCTTCTAGTGTCTGTTAGAGCTTTTATTTAAAAACTGTGAAACTCTGAGGTACAGGCCAAGTCCTGTGTCCTTCCATGAAGTGACTTCCATGGTTGCACTAAGTAGCATGATGAAGTAGTGAACTCACTATCCCAGACAGCCAAAGCATTTATATCCTGACATGGTCCTTCAATACTTATTTTTCTCTGACATAGCTACATTTCTAATACTATCTAACAATGTTATATTTGTGTTTTCAAATATTACTATGCAGCTGTATTCTCAAACATGATCCACAATACCAATAATTTGCTTTTCTCTTGTGTTGACATTTGCGCTAATGGTGCAAAAGAAATACAGAGTATAAACTCTGGCACCTTCATACAAATCTAGACATCGACAACTGTTCTAGTACTCATTGTATTCTTCACAGCCATCCACTTGCAGTTAAACAATAATAACAATAAATAAAATAATAATAATAAATAAAATTAAAAGCCAGTTTCACCTAAGAATATCCTGATTTACATATACACATTCCTATATCGTTCTAAAGAAAAGAGAAAAATAACTCAAGTAATGCAAATGTCTATTTAAATTGTATAAGAAACACCTACTATGTACCCATAAACAACATGTTTATATACACCTACTACGTACCCACAAACACAAAATGTTTATGGGTACATAGTAAGTGTATATAAACATTTTGTGTGGGTACATAGTAGGTGTATATAAACATTTTGTTTGTGGGTACATGGTAGGTGTATATATTTCTTAAATTATAAAAGAAACTAAGAAAGATATAGTCTTATGCTTCCGAAAGTACAAAATATTCAGAACTCCACTAATCAGACCATGAACAAGGAAAAATACAAACATGAAATCATACAGAATTGAGCAGCAGTTTGTTAAGTTGAAAGAAATGAAACTCAACTTCAAAAGAGCAAAATCCATCTGAGAAACAGGAAGAAAAAGAGATTTGGTTCTCTTCTCCCTGGTAGCCTTGTACTTCCAGACATATACTATGACTCTGCCTATTACATGATGAAATGACTTAGAAGCAATCTACACATGGTGAGAGGGATAAGAGGTTGTCAAAAATATGGCAGTTAATCCCCAAACTAACCCTTTCAGAAAATAATCATGAAGGCCTACAGAAATGGCAAGGCACTAGTCTGACAGTGATAACTGAACAATGTAGTTAATGGAACAAGAAAATGTCAGCCATTTAAAAACAATCCTCCAGAGTGGCATGAAGCTGTCCAGGGGGAACAAAGTACAGTGCTCTGATAAAAGAAGAAGAAAAACACTCTAGGGAGGTGCAATGTGAAGTCATTGCACTCACAACGTGAGTTTTCTTCCACATCCCTTAAATCACGTGCAGGAGTGCACATGGAAGAAATCTTCTCACTAGTTTCTATGGTGGTGATGGCCAGGAAAAAGAAGAGGGGAGTAGGTAGCAGTGAAGATTAGCCAAGCCATCAGAAAATTCCATGGGAATGCCAACCACAGACAAAAGTAAACCACATCAAGAAAGGACCTCTCACCTGGACTGACGTTGGGTTTGGGTTCCTTGTTAACATGGACTTCATTGTAGGACCCCTGTGTGGGCCTGCTGCGGGGAGGTGCATTCAACGAGACACTCCTGACGGCATCTCTTTCAACGTGAACATAAGATGCGTTCTCAGTATTTCGATTTTTATTATTGCGATGGTAACTCATTTTATTTTGGGGACCTGGGGTCTGTGCTGCTGTAACGAAAGGCAGGAGGGAGTGAGGAATAAAACACAGGCTGGTTTCACACCCATAAATAACATATTGCACTGTAAGTGCTTGATGGCATAATGGAAGCCAAAATAATGAAGTTTAGAGTTGAGTTGACACCTAAAGTAACATCTATGTCACATGACACTAATTTGTTTTTCAGGTAGAAGATATTTGATATTTACTCCCTTTTAAAATTACAATTTAGAAATATCAAATGTATGGACACTTTACCTCTCTGCATTCCAGAGCCAGGAAAGTTCTTTGGTTCGTCATAAATCCATTTTGTTTTTTTCACACCTTTAAAATGAGGGTTCCTCGGCTGGACATCGTTCACTTAGAAAAGATACAAATTTTACAGTTTTTTTAAGAGATGCTTTTATCTTTGAAATTACTGTGGGTGACAATTACATATCTGTGCATTCACATGTCAAGCAAGAGTAAAAAATAAATGTACTACCCTAATACTTTACTTTTTAGAAAAAAAGGTGATTTATTTTTAAGTGCCAAAAAAATCTATCTTGGAAGTAGATTGATGAGATAACCTTCAATAAGTAGCTTTCCTCAAAGAAAAATACTTTTCTCCAAACGAATGTGTGGATTCTTTTAAAGGAACATAAAATTGCATTCAAAATATAATTATAAATATCATGATAATGCTATTATTAAGTAGTTTTAGAATCATTATTTTCAACATGAATCTTTTTGTACTTTTTAGCCAAAACTACTACTTCTTAAGAAGTTGGATTAACATGAAATACTTTCAGTGAATTTTACCTTATTCTTTTAAGGTCTTAAGTTGGGTGTACAGAGAGTTTGGTCAAGACTAAGTAATCAGAATTTGTAAGTTCTAAGAATATTAAATTTTCACTTTGTATTTGCATATTTTCACATCCAAAATTTTATATATATTCTCAATTTTTCAGGAATTTCTATGGTACATATCTCCAGAGAATTTTTAAACAATTTTGTAGAGGGGGCATTCTGTCACTTCACTGTGCGGGGCTTCTGAAAAATCACAAGTGACCACTGCACAGAGAAACTGATCACCAAATGTGCAGTGTAGATTATACTAGTTTTCTACAGTAGACTAATACATCTTTCTGTGCTCTCTCAGTTTAAGCTTTAAGCCCTCAATAAAGATCTGATTCACTGTCCCTTCCTCAAACATCATAGCCCTGCTCTACTCCCAAGCTGCCAGTCCAATGATTTGGAATCCATATTTTTAACAAGTGCTAGTGAACTGGGCTTCTTGGAGGCAAATCACAATTATTCCTATCAGTGTCAGGCTGCGATCCAAGAATATTTTAGGGGTTCAATACATAAAATAAGGAACAAAAGAAAGAAGGGAAGGGATCGGAAGATTCACAAGTCTTCACTGTATCAAGAGAAGTAGTTCATTGAAATGAATGTCAAGGAGAAGCCAAACTAATATAAAATAATCCAAAATGTAATAAAAAGCTGTCAATGCATCATTCCACTATGGGTGAAATTTAAAATGTTATGCTAGTGAATCTTCCAAAAAGGTAGTATATTATTAATTTTAAGACCCAAATTTAAACTAGTGGGAAAGCATATAATCCACTAGGACCTACATCACAGTTCATTGTCAGTTAGTAGAGGATATTGTGTCTTTAATTCTTAGTTCTGAATAATTTTGAAACTTTTTTTTCCTTTCTTTTTAAAAATTCTGTTTTAAATAACCAATACAAATCCATGGCAAGACAAATATATCTAAGGCCAAAAAGTGGTAGAGCTATTGTCTTACTTGAAGAGGGATCCTCTCTGCACTTCATACTGATATTCTCAGTAGCATTTAATACATGCGTTGTAGGTACTGGTCGGGTAGTTAGGGAATGCTTTGGATGAGCACTGTGCTTGTTATCTTTTAAAGGAAATTAAGAACATCAAACGTCAATATTAGTTTTAAAAAAATTTCAGTTGGTATTTCACTATTCAAACATTACATGATGGGAACAGTTCTTTAAAATGATATATATGTTTATTAATTGTGAGGAAAGCATCATTAACATTCCCTAGTTGCCACATGGATTTCCAAATGTCATCAGTAACAAAATAAAACTCTGAAACTATAGCCATTATTTTCAATATGTAAATAAATAAATGTGGCAATATATTTAATAACTCCATACAAAAGTTTTAAAAGGTTTTAAATTTTTATGATGAATGGTCCCATTTAAGTTGGGGTTCTGAACATATTTTAAATGTAACAACTTTAACTTGTCATATGCTTTGAAGCAGAACTAACTTCTTGTTACATGCTTTGGAGCAGAACTCCTTGGTAGGGCTTTCCACAATGATGAAAATGTTCTAAATCTGTGCTGTTCAATATGGCAGCCATTAGCCTCCTGTGACTACTGAGTACATGGAATGTGGCTAGTGCCAATGAAAAACTGATTTTTTATTTCATTCAACTTTAACTTAAACAGTCATACATAGCTGGCAGCTACTATATTAGTATAGCTTTAAGAGTTTCTTTGATGGATTGGGCAAAACCTTTCCATCTTTGAGTGATAAAATGAGAGAAAGATTTACAATTTTCCGCAGAAATAATTGGATCACTAGTTCCCTTTCTTATGCTTGAGAATATTTAATGGTAGAGATAGTAGATAAAATGGGTTTGCATTTTGATTGAGAGTATGTGAAGCTCCCTAATTACAGGACAGCTGTATTTTTAGTCTGTGACTGAGGTGCACTCAGCAGAGAGACACCACATGGTGGATTCTAAGCACAGTTAAAGGTAGTGTAAAACTATAGTGGATATATTTTATCACATGTCTTGATTATTCACAGACTAGGGTTAGCAACAAGTATAAAATATACAAGTCTTTTTAAGATTAAACTCTTTAAAATTTTCACAATATTTTCTAAGAAAATTCATTTACACTGATATTACATATTAAAGGACTTGGTATTACCATTTAAGAGAGCCAGTAACTTTAGAACTAGCAATACTCCTAGAAATTATACAGTTCAACAGGCTATTTTTCAGATAAGGAAAAATTGTCATGGTCATACAATTATGGACAGAGCCAGGACTGGAACCTTAGAGCTCTTGATTCCTATTCAGTGTATATGTGGATTTATTACCATTCCTCTTATACTGGTTTTTATAACAAGCAACCTTATCTTTAACTCGTCTAGCCAAATTACAAATGAATCAAAATTATATAATAATTCATTACCTTTAGTATTTGAACATTTTGATATGGTGATTTCTTTGTCTTTCATTAAAGTTTCCTTTTTCTTCCTTCCAAGAAACATGATCCTCTGTGGAACGTAACAGTCACCTCCTATGACAAAACCTTTCTGTCAGTGGCAATGATGGCAGAAAGTGATACAAACTACCTTTCAATACAGGAATATTTTCTACAACAACCCTTTTGTCCACCTTTGTTTGGACACTTCTCAGTGATACCATACCTGTCTCCATACATTTATATGTTTAGATTAATATATGTGTATCAATATATATGTATATGAATACACAGTATGTAAACTTACATATAAATAATTGCAAGAAAATTCATAGAGTCAACAAAATTTTCCTTAATTTATAATAATCTTTAGTCCCACCCTTTAGAGATACTCAAAGTAAATGTAATTTATCTTCCATATAAAATCTTCAGAACTCTTAAAGCAGTTTTCATGTTTCCCCAAGTTCTTCTACTTTCCAGGATAAATATTCATAGTTGCTTTCAATATTACATACAAAATTCCAAATTTCTTTGCCGTACAAGTTACGTTTTCTTAGCATAAAATATTTATGTCAGCCGGAGGCGGTGGCTCACGCCAGTAATCCCAGCACTTTGGGAAGCCAAGGAGAGGATCATGAGGTCAAGAGATCGAGTCCATCCTGGTCAACATGGTGAAACCCCGTCTCTACTAAAAATACAAAAAATTAGCTGGGCATGGTGGCGCGTGCCTGTAATCCCAGCTACTCAGGAGGCTGAGGCAGGAGAATTGCCTGAACCCAGGAGGCGGAAGTTGCGGTGTGCCGAGATCGCGCCATTGCACTCCAGCCTGGGTAACAAGAGCGGAACTCCGTCTCAAAAGAAAAAAAAAAAAGTGTATATATATATATATATATATATATATGTCAAATAACCTTATGTGAACTAAGTTGTGGAGTAATCAGCGAAACTAGTATAATAATATTTGCCATTCATGGAGTAATTTTCTAGGTATCAGACGTGCTACTGAGTACTTTAAACCTCATTTAATTATCTTTCCATACTACTTCTAATAATCCAATGTGAGGTCACCGTCTAGTGAAAACTCCTAAATTGTTGTGAAACATTTGGCCAAAACACCCACTATATCTTCCCCTCACAAACTCCATCATGTTGGGTTTCCCCAACTCAAAGAAAAGCCACCATATAATGTTGTGTAACTGAATGTAAGAAGGCATGCTTCTTATTGTTTGAGGTTACCCTGTAAGATATGGTTACTTGTTCCTACAAATTAACTTCCAATTAACTGTAAATTTTATAAATATGTCTACATTCACCCAGTCATTCAATGCATTTAAACATATCATCATTTATTCTGCAAGTATTTACTGAGTACACATAATGTGCCACGCATTCTACTACAGATATTTATCTATAGCGATTGATTATATACAGTTCCTGGCCTCAAGGAGCTTACACAAAACCAGTGATGAAAATGTTAAAAAAAAATTTGGTTTCTGCCATGACAAAAATGGCTTTTATCAGAATAACTTTCATCCCAAAATCAATTATGAATTGCCAAAACACATTGATTGGAAAACAACCCAATGCATGCTCGTGTCATCCCTGAGAGCAATGGAGGGACACAAAGTCAATTGTACGTTCACATTCACCCTGGTTTTCTTCCCTGAAGGCGTTACACTCCACACTCACTACAGATTTCTCACTGAAAGCATGTCTAGTTCATCATGTAAGGAAAGAACAAGCAGAAAGTGACACCAAGGAGGTAAAAAAGAGCCAAAAGTCTGGGACTGTCTAATTGGCTTGAACTTGAGGGGGGAAATGAAAAAGGAAGAACAACAAAGAAGTTCCCCTGAAATAGGCATAAAACTAAAACTCCCTTTAGGTCATTACCCGACTCCCACATTTTTCATGCACACAATGGAACCCTAGGATTTCAGCAAAACAGCATCTGGGAGGTTAAAAACTGGTCAGAGATTTCAGCATCTACATACTGCTCGGGAGGTAAAATTTGGCACAGAAGCCTCACCAGAGTAGAGATATCTTGGTGAACACCCCATGTCTCAGTTGATAACCCAGTAAAGCAATGCTGTAGGGGTGAGGGTCATATCCTAGGAATGAGGACTATACCTTCAAAGAAATGAAAATTAATGTATCACCCCTAATAAAGCCCAAAACCAGTCCTTCACAGAATTAAGGTGGCCAGCTGATAGTCTAGCTGCCTGCCAGAAGAAAAGTTTCTTTCTTAAAAAACAACATCATTCATACACCATGTAATTTTTATCTATAATGTTCAGTAGCAAAAAAAATATCAGAAGGGCATAGTAAGACAGAACAAATGAGCAAAAACCTGAGGAAAATGAGAGATATCCCAGTGTTATCAAACAAGAAGTTGGAAAAAATAACAGAAACATTATCAAAATAGAGAACTGATAGAGAATTTAAGTAGACAATCAATAAAAAGGTCAAACAAATTTAGAATTTAAAATATGGATTGAAGAGCAGAGAGGAAGAGAATTAGTGAACAGGACAGTAGGTTGGCAGAAAGTATCCAGATTTACCTAGAGAAATCAATAAGAAAAAAAAAAACACATTTAAGATGGACTAGAGACTTAAAAACGCACCAGACAAAAGAGAAAGTCAAAATGGCCAATGAGTTTATGAAAAGCTGCTCAACATTATGAGTCATCAGGGAAATACAAATTAAAACTACAAAGATGTGCCACTAGCCCCCCACCAGAAAGGCTAAAGTTAAAGGACTGAAAATTCTCATTGTGGGTTAGGATACAGAGCAAGCTTATCTCAAAGAAAAGGAGTGCTTATGGCCTTTAGAAGACATGTGCAAGAAGGAATGTTAACAATAGTCCCACACTGGAAATATTGTTCATCATAATCCCAGTATCGATACTCATGGTGCTTTCGTGTGTTGTTTTTTGTTTGTTTATTTGTTTACAAACGTATAAACAGTGGTGAAAAGTCTGAGTTGTTAGACCCACACATTTCTAGCTGAGGTCTAACAATGCTCATTTCAGTTCATACAGAGATGACCAGAGAATGGCTGGAGACAGGAGGGGGCAGCACAGCACAGTGCAAGAAGCTCTGACTCTGGGGAGAGGTGGAAGGGATCTGAATCCAAGTTCTGAGGCTTGTCGGTGGGGGAACCTCAGGAGAGTCACTTAACACTTCTTAACTTTGTTTTCTCTTTTGTAATATAAAGAAAACAATATACCAGGATGAGTAATTTCTACGATTTAAGATTATAATCTCTGTGAGATGTATGTATATGTGTGTGTGTACGTATTTCCCCAAGGAGCAATGATTCAGTGTTTGCTAATTCAGGGTTCATGTCAGCTTTATGGAACGTAGCTACCAGGAATAACAAGAATCAATCGTGTGTGGGTTTGTGTGTGTATCAACTGTGTGTATATGTATAGACTATATACAGAGAAGAAATGCCCATGTTTTCATATATACATACATATATATAGTATACATCTTATATATAGAAATGTGTGTATATATGTGGCATATATCTATCTGTCTGTAGATATTTACAGCAATATAAAAAGGCTACTGCTACAATCAACAGCATGGATCAGTCTCATAAAAAGAGCATTAAGTAAAAGAATCCAAACTAAAAGAGTTCAAACTGCATATTTCCAGTTATATAAATGCCAAAAAATGCAAAATTAGCCTATAGTGAGAGTGAGCAGAGTAGTGGTTACCATTGGGAGAAGACTACTGACTTGGAGGGAAGGAGCCATCTGGAGTACCATAAATGTGGTTACATTGATACATACACACGTAAAATTTTAACAAGCTATTCACTCCAGATCTGTGAACTTTCTTAAAGTGTATAACACACTAAAATAATATTAAGATAAGACAATACCTCAAGTATTTCTCTTGAAATTGAACACTAACTCATTAATTATAATTTCAATTTTTATCATCTTCATTTCAAAGATGTCTTATGAATACAGGGGTCTGAATATGTTTAGATATATCTATCATATACATATACCCAGAAGATTCTTTTATCTAGTGACACAGAGAACAGTATGATGCCTGGAAAATCAATAAGCCTAACTATGCCAGAATCTAGAATGCCAGATGATGGAATTCTTGTAACATCCTTTTGGTATGGTTGTTCAACCAATTTATGATAGTAATTTATAACGATATTACAGTAATAAACTGGTTGAACAACCACACCAAAAGGATGGTAGATAGACTAATGACTGTATAATGACATTCTCACATTTTCTAACACCCAACAAAGTAGGGAATATATTACTAATGTCACAATGTGAAGGAAAGTTTACTTTTATATGAAGTCATTAGTTTATCAATGGTTGAAAATAACTTTTGATTAACCAGAAGGCAATTGGGTTTAATAATATTTCAACAAAATGTTCAATTAGAATTGCTCAGGTTAAGTGGATCCCACTTATACAGGTTATATAGACAGTGGGAACTCCGATGGGAGAAACTAGCAGTGTTTCTAATTTGCAGCTAAACTGATTACTTCAAGGCAACTAAACAATGCCAGCTAGACTAAAATGCTGCAGATATAAGAAGAAAGAATCAAATTACTTTAGCACTAGAAAAAAAAGAAAAAAGCATACACAGAAGAAAATGGCTGACACCAGGACAGCAGAAAGTATCACCAATATGCCTAAGATATACTGATACTTACTGACACCTGCTCTCAACTCCCTTCCTGATCTTCATGCACATTGTTCCCACCAGCCACACCTTTCAATCTCCCCACAAACTCTCTATATATTTTTAAAACGAATGCCTGGAATTTTCAGTCAAAGGATTGATTTTCCAACATGTTTATGCTAAAAAGCAGTTCCAAAATATTTAAGCTATAATACACAGTTAGAATGTGATGTGGTGGCACACATGATATATATTTGAATACAGCTGCTTTAAAGCAGACTTACTCTAATGACTTATTAATTGCCTCTTTCATTTACAGCTCTGTTATAGTATATTACAGCACATACATGACACCTAAATTCATTGCAGTCTGGAGTCGAGCCTACACACACACACACACACACATACACCCACACACACACAGGCACACACACATCAGGTTTCTCATTAAAATATGGAAAATGGAATGTCTTACACACTGAACACAAATTCACGCAAGGTATTTGGTAGACATTTTAGTCTCTGAAAGCATCTGATTTTGTAACGTACCTCCAACTCCCTGTGTTAACCATGACATGGTCAAAAAAAGAAAAATTAGTTGTAAAAGATAAAATTCAGACATTTATTATGTGGTGATAGAGTCAGTCAATCAGTAATAAATTAACTTACTTCCATTTTCAGAAGCAGCAATGTCAGTCCCTGGTTTCCTATGCAATGATGTTTTTATTTCACTTTTTCTTTCATATTGGCTAAATTTTGTCGGAACTGTAAGACTATCTCCTAGAAATAAGAAAAAGAAAAAGTCACTCCAGAAATTACTAGATGGTTAAATAAGAAATTTATGGTAGAATTCATGATGAAAGTAAAAAAGTTTTCAAGTTAATGCGAGTATTGTTGAACAGTGATCTAATAAACAATAAATTAATACATAGATGAGTTTTAAATTCTGTAAGTCAACAAAGAAGTGAGTATATTCTCCTATTTGGATTATTTATTCAATGGCAATTAAAAAATTTAAGCTATCTAACACTATTGTATGCATTTTGTCAACACTAAACATATGGATATGTTTCTCATATACTGAATTTTGTAATATTGCTTTTGATTTTATCTGTTCACCATGAACAATCAGATAAAATGTATTAACACTACAAAATGCTAATTGCACTGATAATTAAATAACACTCTCGGCTTTCCTCATGCACTTCTAGATAATTTTCTTCTAAAATAAACAAAAGCAGAATAAAAGAGACATGACAACCTAATGCAATGTGTGATTATGGATTGAATCCTAGACCAAGGGAAAAAATTAATTTTACTATAAAGAACATTAATGGTATAATTGGTAAAATTTATGGGAAAAGAAGGTTGTGAATGATATTGTTATCAGTGGTAATTTTCTGATTTTCATATTTATACTACAGTTATGTAAAAGCAAAGCGATATCATTTCTATAACTTATTCTCTTAAAGAGCTCCGAAAATTATAATTGTATATTTAGAGAGAGTGAAAATTCAAATATGGTAAAATGCTAACATTTCAAGGAAATCTAGGTGAAGGGTATATAGGAATTAACTGAATCTATTTAAAAATAAAAGTCTTGAAAGCATAATACAAAGCAAAAGTACATACAATAGTCTTCATAATATGCCATCTTTTTTTTTTTTTTTTTTTTTTTTTGAGACAGAGTTTCGCTCTTGTTACCCAGGCTGGAGTGCAATGGCACGATCTCGGCTCACCGCAACCTCCGTCTTCTGGGTTCAGGCAATTCTCCTGCCTCAGCCTCCTGAGTAGCTGGGATTACAGGCACGCGCCACTATGCCCACCTAATTTTTTGTATTTTTAGTAGAGACGGGGTTTCACCATGTTGACCAGGATGGTCTTGATCTCTTGACCTCGTGGTCCACCCGCCTCGGCCTCCTAAAGTGCTGGGATTACAGGCTTGAGCCACTGCGCCCGGCCAATATGCCATCTTTAATGTTCATTGTTAACTTATTTTTTTATTTTGTTTTTATTTCCTTTTATTTTCTCTCCTCTGAGTAGTGCAGCCTTGCAATCTGTCCTTCCCTATATGGCTCCCAAGTCTTGCAGACTCTTCTCCAACTGATGGTGTGTTGCTGCCACCTACCGCCACACGTTTGAATAGTTCGCTACAAACAGACTTGCACAGCATCTTGTGGATGTTCATCCACAATAAATCAGATTCTCCAAAAGTAAGCGCCATAAAACACAGAGCCTTTGATTTGTCCTCCAGCACAGACCCTGAAATAGTCTTGTCCACAGAAGACTCTCATTCAATGACCAAATAATCTTTGTCCTGCCGCTAGCGTCATTCTGTGATCTCTTCTTCTTGGGCTAGGCTTACTTTTCTATTCAGAAAGAAAAATCTAGACCTCTTTCACAGGGGTGATTTATCTCAAAGACAAACAAAATGGTAAAAGCAAATTATTTACAGGATTACCCCATGGAGTGTGTAGTGTCATTGTGTGTTATGAAGTCTATTCATTCTGTCATTTCTCTAGGATAACATAATCCCATTAATAGCAGCTTTGGGTCATCCAATACAAACACTTTTTTCTAGCTCTCAATTACAATGTATTATTTATCACTTTATTCTTCTGTACATCATACTAAATAATTCAGTCTATCACACCAAGTATCTCTTATATATCACTATGAATGCTGCGTTTTCATTTCTTACCGTTTTGCAATTCACTGCCACTTTCCAACGTCTTTTCTGACTCTTTCTCTGATATACGGGCCACACTTTTCGAGGATGAAATACCTGGAGGAGTATGAAATCCATAGTATTCTCCTAATCGACCATAAGAAAAGTAATAGTTAGTATATTGATCACATCAAGTATTATAAAATACAAAAAATGTTTGATTTCTTAGCAGATTTATGACACATCTCCACAACTGCTCTTTTTTCTTCAATTTCTTCAGGAGTCCTTGTCCATAAACTAGAAGCATCTATAGGATACATTTTTTTAATTAAATTTTCCCAAAGCCAAATAATGTGAAAATTTATAAACTAGAAAGAAAAACCCCAAATACTGTTTTCATGGATAGATTATGTTTTTATATGTTTAAAGTCAATAATTTTACATACTAGTAATAGTTTCAAGTTGCTACATTTTAAGTATTAAAGAGAATTAGTCAAGAGAAAAGAAAGGACTATGTATTATGTACTTTGAAATGAGATGCTGAATGTATAGACTCAATGTTGAGATGGTGTATGTTTATTTGGAGGTTGATGTAGGCATGAGAGACATGGAGCTGCAGCACACAGAAACAGTAATAAGTAGCTCTGTGTATTCCTAAGCACAGAAACTATGGTGGCCTGTGACCCACAGAAGGACACATTCCAGCACAAAGACAGAGTGAGAGTTTATTTTTCTTCATGTTTATCTTGTATATACACACTTTCTGGCACCACTGTTCTGGGTTGATATGGGAGGCAAAGGATGGACTAAACTGCAAAAACCTGGGTTCTAAACCTGTTCATACTCTTGTGAGGATGACCTAGAATAATGCAGATGACAGTGCTTTATAGATTATTAACTATTACATAGACCTCTGTAACTCAAGGATTAAATGTGAAGCTAATATATTATTAATACATATGTATATAAATAGAAACATGTGCATCAATGTGTTTTAGAAACCATTTATATAAAAAATGGAACTTATTAGTATCTCTCTATATATACTAATATATACACCTGTATATATTTAAGCATCAGATATGTCTCCCAACCATCACATAACAAAAAATTTCCAATCCAAATGATCTTAAATATGTTAGAGATAGAACAAATTAGAACATAACGAATTAAATTTGTTTAATACAATTCAAGTAATGTTCTCAGCAAAATCTGCCTTATCTATTTCATCATAAACCTCTATAGTTAAACATATATGTAGAAAATGTCGTGAGGTTTCTGAATGCGCATTATAAACCTGAGAAAAGGTCTACTAACCATTTTGTTTATCTATTTCCTCTTCTTCCTCAAAATTGGTTTTTAAAACTAAAGGACCGTGGATGGGTCGTGATATATTGTCCTCAGGTTTCAAAGGTTTCTGATTCTGGGTCTGGAGTGGAATTCCTTCCAGACTTTCTTTCTGTAGTGTCATATCTGCAGAGAAAATGCAACATTTTAGTCCATTGAAGATAAATGTGATGATAAGTATATTTGATAATCAATCATTGCCCTCCTAATTAACTATATATTATTTTACAACATGTATAATAGTAATGCATTAATAGATTGTGTTTCTACGCATTAGCAATGAACAAACTGAAAATGAAATGAAAAATAATCCCACTTACAATAGCATCAAAGAGAAAAAATATTTAGGAATTAATTTTAAGATGTGCAAAATTTATATTCTGAAAAGATCGTTGAAAGAAGAAAAAAATGTTGTTGAAGGAAGTTCCAGAAATGTTGAAATGGAAAAATATCCTTGTGTATGGATTGATTTGTTGTTGGTATGGCAATATTTTCCAAATTAATCTATGGGTTCAATACAACCCTTATCAAAATCCCAACAGACTTCTTTGCAAAAATTGACAAGCTGATTCTAAAATTTATATGGACATTACTACAAAACTAAAGTAATCAAGACTATCCGAAATAGCATAAAAACAAAAATAGATCTACGTATCATTGGAATAGAATTGCAAGACCAGAAATAAACCTTTATATGAATCAATTTATGCTCAATTGGTTTTCATCAAGGGTACATAGACCATTCAATGGAGAAAGAATAGTATTTTCAACAAATGGTGCTGGGACAACTACATAGCCACATGCAAAGTAATTAAGTTGCACAACTTCATCACATTATAAACAAAAATTAATGCAAAGTGGATCTAAGAACAAAATCCAGGAGCTGAAGCTATAAAACTCTTGGAAGAATCCTTAGGTTATACAAAGCTTTCTTAGATATGACATCAAAAGGATAAGCAATCATTGAAAAACAGCCAGCCCCCTGGCACATGGAGGTGAGCCACGAGAGCACCTGTCAACAAGGCCTAGATTTTGCTGAAAAGCAGAAAAGCAGTTCCCAGCCCTCTCGGCCAGAGAGTGAAGAGACACTCAGAACCCCAAGGTGATGCAGAAAGAATGAGTAAGATCCAGCCTGGGCAACATGGCAAAACCCTATCTCTACAAAAAATACAAAAGTTAGTCAGGTGTGATGGTGCACACCTGTAGTCCCAACCACTCAGAAGGCTGAGGTGGAAGCATCACTTGAACCCCAGAGGTTGAAGTTGCACTTAGCCAAGATCATCCCACTGCACTCTAGCCTGAGCAACAGAGCAAGACTCTGTTTCAAAACAAAACCAAAACCAAATGAGATATCACTTCATACTACAGTGATTGCAATTATTACTTTTTTTTTAATTAAAAAGACAATAACAAGTGTTGACAAGGATGTGAAGAAACTGGAATCTTCATACATTGCAGTTGGGAATGTAAAATGTTGCAACTACTTTAGAAAACAATTTGACAGTTCCTCAAAAGGCTGAACATGGAGTCATCATAAGTCCCATCTATTCCATTTTCAGCTACATACAAAGGGGTGTAAAAATATATGTCCATATTGTACAAATGTTCATTTGTACACAAATGTTTATATCAACGTTATTTATAACAGTCAAAAAGTGGAAACAACCTAAATTTCCATTCTCTGATAAATGGATAGATAAAATGTGGCATATTCAGACAATGGAGTGCTATTAGGCTATAAAAAGGAATAAAGTACTGCTGCATGTGAGAGCATGGATGAATTTTGAAAACACACTAAGTGAAAGAAGTAATTCACAAAACAATAATGTATGATTCCATTTATATAAAATAACAAAAATCTATTTGTAGAAACAAGAAGGAAATTAGTGACCGTGTAGGTTTCAGGAGTTGGGAAGAAATGAGGAGTAACTCTTAACGGGTGTGGATTTCTTTTTTGGCGTGATCCAATGTTCCAAAATGGAATATTGTTCTTTGATCCATTTTGAGTTAATTTTTGTAATGTGATGCAGTTGTGCTACTTAATTACTTTGCATGTAGCTATCTAGTTGTCTTCGCACCATTTGTTGAAAATACTATTATTTTCCCCATTGAATGGCCTATGTGCTCCTGTTGGAAATCAATTGAACATAAATTGATTCATATAAAAGTTTATTTCTTGTCTTATAATCCTGTCCCAATGGCATATAGATCCATTTTTATGCCAGTGAAAATAGTCTTGATTACTTCAGTTTTGTAGTAACTTGTAGATTTTGAAATCAGGAAGTGTAAGTGCTCCAAATTTGGTTTCCATTTTCATCATTTTTTTCACTATTCTGGACCCCTTAAATTTCCATATAAATTTTAGAATCAGCTTCTCAATTTCTGAAAATAAGTCCATTGGGATTTTGATAAGGTCTGCATTGAACCTATGGATCAATTTGGAGAACACTGGCATATCGACTACAAAGTCAATCTATGAACAAGCATAGCTCCATTTTTCAAGGTTTTCTTTAATTTCTTTCAACAATCTTTTGTAGTTTTCAGAATATGAACTTTGCACATCTTATGTTAAATTAATTTATAAGTATTTTTTTCTTTTCGAAGCTATTATAAGTGGGATTTTTTCATTTTATTTTCAGTTTGTCCATTGCTACTGTAAAGAGACACAATCCATTATTGTATATTATTATTGCACCCTGCAAAGTTGCTAAACTTATTTTTAATAATTTTTAGATTTGCAGAAGTTTTAAGTAAAAGATCATGCTGTATCCAAATAGAGACAATGTTGCATCCTTCTTTCCAATCCGGAAGCCTTTTTACTGATTACATTGCAACAATTCCCTGTCTTGACTATAAATGATAATGATGAGCATCCTTGTCTTTTCCCCGATCTTAGGGGTAAGCTTTCAGTATTTCAGCGAGTATGATGTCAGCTGTGGATTTTAAGTTTTTTTCTGTTTCTAGTTTGTGGAATATTTTGTGTAATGTATGTGTGTCAACTTTTATCAACTGCTGTTTATTCATCTGTTAAGATGATCGTGTGTCTTTTACTCTTTATTATATTATCATGGTTTATTATTATTATTATTTTTATTATGGAAATTTATTTCGGGAAGTTAAATCAACCTTGTTTCTGGATTAATCTCACTTGGTTATGGAATATAATCCCATTTTAAAGCTGTCAGATTTAGTGTAATTGAATTTTGTTGAGTATTTTTCAGTGACTGTATTCATAGAAAAAGCTGGGTCTGTAGTTTTCTTGTAATTTGTACGAACATCTCATAGACATGAGTTGGAAAGCATTCCTTCATCTTTTGCATTTTTGAAAGAATTTGTGACAAATTGGTACTAATTCTTCTTTAAATTTTTGTTATAATTCAATATTGAAGCCATCTGAGCCCGATTTTAATTGTGGCAATGTTTTTAAATACTTAATCAATCTCTTTATTCCTATAGAGGTATTCAAATGTTTTCTTTTTTTCTAGAGTCAGTGTTGGTACCCTTTGTGTCTTCTAGAAAGGTTTCTATTTTATCTAAGTTATCTAATTTGTTGAAATATAGTTGTCCACAGTATTGCCTTTTAATTCTTTTTATTTTCATAGTATTAGGAGTGATGTCTCATCTTTCATTCCTGATTTTAGTCATTTCAGCCTATCTCTTCTTTTCTTGGTCAGTCAAGTTAAAGATTTTTAATTTTCCTGATTTTATCAAAGAACCAACTTTTGCTTTCCCTGACTTTCTCTATTGGTTTTCTTTATTTATATTCTCTAGTTCATTAATTTCTGCTTTAGTTTTTATTATATGCTTCATTCTATTTGCTTTGGGTTTAATTTGCTCTTCTTTTCCAGTGTCTTAAGGTATAAGGCTAGGTTATCGATTTGAGATTTTTTTTAAATATATAGGAATTTACAACTTATAAATATTCTCCTAAGCACTGCTTTACTTACCTGCCATGAGTTTTGGTATGCTTTGTTTTACTTTTATTAAACACAAAGAATTGACTAATTGCCCTTGTAATTTTCTTGTGATCTCCTGGTTATTTACATGTGTATTATTTAATTTCCACATATTGATGATTTTCGCAATTTTTTTCTCTCTACATTTGAAACCATTATATTCAGAAAACATACACTGCACAATTTCCATCATTTTAAATTTATCTGGGTTTGTCTTATCACCTAGACTGTGATCTATACTGGAAAATATTTCTTGTGCACTAGAGAAAAACGTCTATTTCACAACTGTTAAATGGAATGTTTTGCTGAAGTATCTTAGGTCTAGTTCCTTTACAGTTGTCCAAATCTTTTATTTTCTTGTTTACAATTGTTTGCATGGTATATATTTTCTATTCTTTTAGTTTCAGCTAATAGTTTCTGTTGAATTTAAAAGAGTGTTTTCTGTAGACAGCATGTGGTTTTATCTTTATTTTTATTCTCACAATCTCTGCCTTTTGATTACATTTTTTAATCCATTCACAATTAATGTTATTGATATACTTGGATTCAGGTACACGATTTTACTTTGTTTTCTATATGTCTAATGTCTTTGTTGTTCTGCTGTTTCTCTTTCTTTTACACTGATGAATATTTTCTAGTATAATATTTAATTCCTTTAATCATTCCTCATTTTTCATAGTATTTTTTCATTTGCTCTATGGCTTACTAAATATTTCTGAACATCAAAATCTATTTCACATTTATACTAATTTAATTCCAGTGATATATAAGAGGTTTCTCCTATATAGGTCTATTCCCTCTTCCTCCTTTCTGTGCTATTATTGTTACATACGTCACATTTCTATGCATGACAAACCCAATAACACATTGTTATATTTATTACTTAAGATAATTGTATGTCTTTAAGGAGATAAGAGAGGGAAAAAAGATCAAGTATGTTTTTATAGTTTGTTCTATAAACAGAGACTAATCATATTTTTATTTATAATTTCTAATTCTCTTCATCTGTTCCTATGGATTTGTGTTACTATCTGGTGCCATTTCTTTGCCATCATACAGTTTTGCTTCCATCTGCCTCCTTTGTGTGGCTATTGTCGAATATAGTACATTTCTAAATATTACTGGCTTAAAAAATATAATTTTATATATTGTTTTACAAACTTTTAAAACAGATTATAGACGGAAGAGAAATATGCCCTTATGATGGTTTTATAGTTACACAACTACCTTGATCAGCATACTTTGTTTCTTCATGTGGATTTGAAATACTGACTCAGGTCACTTGCTTTCCACCTGAAAATTTTCCTTTAGTATTTAAGGTATGCATACTGGCAACAACAAATTCTCTGTTTTTGTTTTCTGGAAATGTTTTCATTTTGCCTTTAATTTTGAAATACAGCATTTAAAACTGGTTTTCTGGACAAAGATTCTTGGTTGACCCTGTTTTTTCTTTCAGCCTACAGTGAAAACTGCCTATATTGTTTCTGATGATAAGGTAGCTGTTAATCATACTGTGGTTCTATTATATGTAACAAAACATTTTTATCTTGTTGTTTTCCAGAATTTGCCTTTATCACCGGTATTTATCATTTTTAACATGATGTGTCTGGATGCAGATATATTTGTGTATATCCAACTTAGAGTTTGTTGAGCTTCTTGTATATGCAGATTAACTTTTAACCAAATTTGAGGAATTTCAGCCATTAGTTTTTCCTTCCTTACATTTTGGTAAAATGCCTCATATTTCTCTTAGGCTCTGTTCATCTTTCTTTCATTTTCTCTTGGTTTTTCGGATTGCATAATTTCTGTTGATTTATATTCAAATTTACTGGTTCTTTCTCTTGCAGTTCTCAAATCTACCCTTGAGCCCTTATACTATATTTTTCCATTTCAGTTATTGTGTGCTCAACTCCAAAATTTCAGTTCGTTAGGGTTTTTTCATAGTTTTTACCCATTGATAGTCTCTACTTTTTAAAATGTTCAATGAGCATTGTCTGCTCATGAACGCTTTTCAAAGAAGACATATACACAGGCAACAAGCATATGAAAACATGCTCAACATCACTAATCATTAGAGAAATGCAACACAAAGCCACAATGAGATACTATCTCACAGTAATCAGAATGGCTATTATTAAAAACCAAAAAATAACAGATGCTGGCAAGGCTGCAGAAAAAAGGCAATGTTTATACACTACTGGTCAGAATGTAAATCAGTTCAGCCATTGTGGAGAGCAGTTTGGCAATTTCTCGAAGAACTTAAAACAGAAATACAATTTGACCCAGCAATTCCATTATTGGGTATATACAGTCTACTGTGAAGACACATGCATGCGTATGTTCATTAAAGCGCTATTCACAATAGCAAAGACACAGAGTCAACCTAAAGGTCCATCGATGGTAGGCCGGATAAAGAAAATGAGGCATATATCCACTATGAAATACTACACAACCATAAAAAAGAATGAGATCATGTCCTTGGCAGCAACACGAATGGAGCTGGAGGCCATTTTCCTAAGGGAACTGACACAGGAATCGAAAACCAACATTGCACCTTCTCACTTACAAGTAGGAGCTAAACATTGAGTACACATGGACACAAAGAAGGGAAGAACGGCCACTGGAGCCTACTCAAGTGCGGAAGATGAGAGGAGGGTAAAGATTGAAAACTACCTATCAAGTACTATGCTTATGACCTAGGTGACAAAATAATACATACATCAAACCCCAGGACATGCAGTTTATCTTTAGAACAAACCTGTATAAACAAACCTGTACCCCTGAAGCCAAAATAAAAGTTGAAAAAAAATCGATGCACAGTTGAACATCACATTCCTCTCACAGGAGGCATTCTATGGCCTTCTGTGTTTCTATAAGTGAATTATACATTTCTGTTTTTTTGCATGTATCATAATCTTTTACTGAAAACTCAACATTTGTGACAATATATTGTAGTAACTCTGAATATTGATCTCCCGCCTTAACCTGAAGCTTGTTGCTGTTTGCTTTTTAATTTTTGAGTGACTTTGTTGAAATACTTGAGTAAAATCTATTTTCTCCCACAATATGCAGCCTCTGTTGTCATTCCTCAGAGGATGTAGCCTTGGCATGTCCACAGTAAACAGGGATAACAAGGGCTTTAGCAGGATTCATTTTGCCCCTTTCCCTATTTTCTCCACTAAGTTGTCCACCTCTACTGGTATCACACTGAGATATTAGCTTCCATATATTGCTGGCTTAATGCTCTGTTGTGTCATCAATGTATAGGGCATAAATTGCTCCACAGTTTAACCTGAGCAAATTCTGACTCCTTCGGAGAGCTAAGCTTGGAGGCCAATCTTCCAAGTTTGTTCCGATCCCAAAAGAACTATTTTTAATTGTCTCTTTACCAGGTTGTCTTTGGTAAACTTCTAGCTGGTTTGCAGTTTAGTTTGCTCCTCTCTCAGAGAGACTAGCCTCCTCTTAATTACTTATCTCGAATCACCACTGTTTTCAGAGCATCCATAATTTTAAACTTCCCCACACTATGTTCTATTTCAAATAAATTTGGTTTTTTTTTGGAGCGCTTCAGAGTTTTCTACTCTCTACCTGCACAAAATCTCAGTGCTAATGCTAAGAGCAGGGATAGTCACTAAATTCTTTTGGAGTGACACCCCTGTTTTACAATTGCGGCATGAAGCAGAGGTGCTAATTTCTGGTCTTTATGACTTGTGCCTCCTGGCATGGGACCTCCACCCATGCTCCATCTGAGGCAAAGGTAATTGGGGTCCAATGATTCCTAGTCTGCTGCATGTGAGATAGAACTTTTGCTTTATGCATGGGGCTGGTGAAAACAAGATTCAAATCTCTTGGAACTTTTGCTTTATCAAGGGGCTTAATGAAAACAAGATTCAGGCCTGAAAAATAGAGCTCTAGCAACATGGAGTTGGGAACTGGGGAGGATAAGAAACGTTAGCAGCTTTCTTCCCCCCCAGACACATACTATAGTTCTTGACTAGAATCTAGACATAGAAAGAGCTCTATGTTCTTGGCTCCATCCATTCAGAGTAGAGCTTCTGTCACACTAAACTGAGAGGTGGTGAAAGGAGTGGGTCGTGGTTCCAATACAACAGACTTACCATTTCTACTGGCTTTAATTAAGATTATCGTTCTTGTATTTTTACAGTAGATGATAAGTATCAAATAATTATAAGATGTCATTAGATAAATTCATAATAAGAATGAGAAAACTTTTACCTTTAACGTCAGTATTGAAACAATGTTGAAAATTACACCCTTTGCAACTATTTAAACTTATCATTTGAAAGTTTAATGAAAAACGTCTTAGTGGATATTTCATCACAAATAAAGACCATTGTTCATCACACCTTTCTATTACATGTGTTTAAATACACATCAGAGGGAGAAAGAGATACGATGGGAAAGAGCACATTTAGTTAACAGAAACTAAAAACCAATTAGAAATATGGAACAAATAATTCAAGTAACCAAGTAATGCAGTAAAACTTCAGACACTGGTAAGTTTACCTCTCTGCAATGATTGAAACAAAAATGTGCTGAATTTGACAGATATTATTATATCTTTGTTAATTAGAGTAACTTTCCTATGAGATCACAAATACCAATGGTCTTTGCATTTTAAGAAACTACTATAATGCACTTTCCATGAATTTATACATAGATAATTTTTGTCACCTTGATTTTTCTACCCAAAGCATAGCTTCATGTCACTAAGATCAACTTTGATGTGATCACATGTATTTCACATAACTCTTTTGAAAACTATATTTTTAACAAATATTGTATAGTAATTATGATTTTGGCTTGTTCTTTAACATATATTTTTTGCTCTCATTTTAGGTCAAGTATATCAGGGCATTTTTTAGGGAATCACCTTTTTCCCATTTTCAATCTACTTAATGTGAGTAACGATGACCCCCGGGACCCAAAGATTAGCTAATCCCCTAGCTTGAACAACTATTAAGGATGAGCATGTTTTCTACATCGTTAGATGAGATTCAATACTCAGGCTTTAGCTGAATGAGAAAGACTTATTTCTTCTGATGTTAATTGAGAATGATGATGCTAATGAAAAGACTGATTACTCACTCTTTGCCAAGAATTCTAAACTATTGAGTATTTATCTGTTAAACGTCTAAAACCCAGTGACAGATACTATTACTATCTCTACCATACAGATGAAGAAATTGGCCCACAGAGATATTAAGTTGTCCATGTTTATAGTGGCAAACATGTGGTAGGTTGATGTTTCAAGCTAATCTGAGCTAGAGCTACTATTCTTAATCTAAGCCTATTCTGCTCCAAAATCTAGGTCTGGAGCTTCTGGAGTAACTGCAGTATATAGAGAAGGACAACTGGCTAAGAGCCAAGAGTTGGTGAAGGAAATATGGATCCAGCCAGGTCTGGGGTCAGCTCTGTCCCTAATCTCTTCAATTATATTAGCCAAGAATTCCAGTTTTCCCATGAATAAAATTGAGTTGGGTTTCTCTCCTTAAAACCAGTAATGTACTGGAGTGGGCTCAGATAAGCATGTGAGAACTGAGAAATTTTCAGGAATTTTGCAAGTGTACTGATGTCACATTTATAGCTTGAAATTGGCTATAGAGAAACTATTTGCTTTACGCTAATTGTCAAATGTGAAAAACCAGAGCGATTTTGTTTTGGATTTTTTCCAGTTGGTTTTTCTGGGGGAGGGGAGCGAGGTGGGGGAAAAGAGCCAGTTGTTAAAACATTTAGCACTACTCCATCGTTTATGACCAAGACAGTCTCTACAAGAACTTACAATAGACTATCATATCACATCAGATCATGCCAGGGCATTTCATTCATGAACATCTACTTTACACGCTTTCTCAATTTTCAAAACAAATTCTGTTTTTTGAAAACAGATGTCATCAACATTATCATCATAATGCAGTATTTCCTACTCCTATAAATACTTCCATAGCTAGAACACACATGCAATACAAAACAAGTAGGTTAAAAGAAACTTTTGTATAAACAAATTATTTATAACCAAACAAGTTGTTTTTATTTAGATTCACTAGGAATTGGGCACTGTCCTTCTCTTGTCCTTCAAAGAGTACAAGAAATGCTAACTTTTGTAAAATTCACAGAGCGGAGGTTCTTCACAAAGCATTTTTCTTCCCCTTTCACTAGTTCTTTAAGGGCACCCGCATGGAATTGTTTGCTTAGGGCATTTGGGCAAATCTATACAATGCTTGCGTAGATTTTACAATAACTAATTGATCTTTGTAGTATTTTTGCAAAAAAAAAATATTTTAGTCTAAACGTAATTAGGAGGAAACAAATGAACAAATCACCTTAGAAGATATCCTACAAAACAACTGGCTTGAACTCTTAAAGTTGATATGACATGGGGCATGTGCAGTGGTTCATGCCTGTAATCCTAGCACTTTAGGAGGCCAAGGTGAGAGAATTGCTTGATCCCAGGAGTTTGAGACCAGCCTAGATAACATGGTGAGATCCCATCTCTACCAAAAATTACAAAATTAGTTGGTCATTGTGGCATGAGCCTGTGGTCCCAGTTACTCAGGAGGCTGAGGTGAGAGGGTCACCTGGGCCCAGGATGTCAAGGATGCAGTAAGCTGTGTTCACACCACTGCACTCCAGCCTGGGCAACAGAGCAAGATTCTGTCTCTAAAAAGACACATGTATATGACAAGGATGGAAAAAAAATCCTGGGAAATTTTTAAAGAGATATAAGATTTTTAAAAAGAGATTAAATAGAGACATGACAACCAATTGCAATGAATGATGCTTAATTGGAAATTGGATGAGAAAAAAAAACCAACAATTTTACGGCTGTCGTACCCAACGTTTGGTCCCAAGAACCTACGAGCTTATTATAAATTCAGAACCTCAGCCTCCAACCCAGATATACCGAATTAGACTACAATTTAAACAAGATTGTCAGGTGATTTCGGTGCATACTACATTTTGTGGAAGCATTGCTATTACAAGCATTATCAGACAAGTAGAAAAGTTTGATACAGATTGAATATTAGACATGGTTGATTCTATCAATTCTATCAACATTGATAGAATTCTCTATATATGATAGTCATGTGTGATTATATCGGAGAATGCCCTTGAACTTAGAAGGTACATGCTGAAGTATTTAGCAATGAAGTGTGAGAATATTGGCAACTAACTCCCAAATGGTTCCAAAAAACAAAAATAAAGAAATACGTGTTTGTACATTATATGCAGATATATAAATACAATCAAGGAAAAAGAGAAAGTAAACGTGACAAAATGTTAATTGGTGAATATAGGTGAAGAACGCATGGCTGTTCACTGAACTATTCTTGTAAATTAAAGAATAGTAAACTATCTTGTAAGTTAAAAAATGTCTCAGAAAGTTGGGGAGGAAACAAAAGTATAATGAAGCATCAGTTTCACTGGTGGTCTAAGTGGTGAGTGAGAACTGTTTTGGTTTTTGGTGGTGGTTGTTTTAAGCTCACCAGTTAATTCTAATGTGGAGCCAGAATCGAGAGCATGGGGCTGAGACAAACATCAGATGGGGTACCTGGGCTTCTGAGCTTCATGTAATATAAGGGAACATGTTTCAGAAAAGAGAGAAATATATATTGAGAAAGAGAAAAGAAACCTTATTTAATGGAAGTACACATAACTCAGAAGTGCTATAATATCTCACTCTATACTGTAAATTAAAAGGGAAAGGGAGTCTTCTACTAAATATGAAGAACTTTAATAGCTTTGAAAAGAAGTCTATGGGGTAGGATGGGATAGAATTAGCCCCTCAGAGGGCAGAAGCCAGATCAGGAGGTCTGATGCATGGTCATTCAAATGACAAAAAGCACTGGAGTACACTTTAAATGTCATGTCTAATTTTTTTGTGAGACGCTTTTAGAGTCAGACAGAACTATGTTTAAAGTCAGAAACTGCCACTTATGAGAAGTTTTATATTGCCTAAGATATTTGGCCTCTACACCTCATTTTCTTTATCTGTTAAGCCAGGAGACTATACCTATTTGGCCAGTTTTTATGATGATTAAATAAAATTAGGCATGAAAAGTGCTCAGTATAGCACTGCCATATGGAGCACGCTTAACAGATTATTCTAGCCCTAACACTGGGTATGTGATTTTCTGATTTCTTATAACTCCACTTCGTTTTTTAAAAGCCGTAATGAAACTGCAAGTTTACACGGTCCTATAAAGCAAGTTGTGGAGGTCTTAAACATGACTAACAAATGTTAAGCCTGAAGAACGAATATTTGAGTTCCTGCTTTTGTTTTTTTGTAGGTTTGGATACTCTTTGGTCCTTGGATGAGAATGGATGCAGTATGTAGTCAGGATAAAGAATCTCCCAACCAACACAAATTATCCCAGGGGCTACCATTCGGTGTGCTGTGGCATTTCCTTAAGCCCTCTCTTTCTTCCCCAGAGAGGAAAGAACTAAGTTGAAGAACTTTTACCCTTATAACCATTATAAATTGTCTTCTTCTTTTCTGAAATATACACACACGCAAATTAGCCTGTGTGTACTGACTCAAATATTCAAGTAAAATATTTATTAAACTATTTAAAAACAATTTATTAGCAAGTGGCTTTTCAAGACTTCACATAAAAGGCAGGTCATAAATACATAGGCTAGACATTCTAAAGAAAGCTGACCAAAGTTTCGTTTAAAGTGGCCAAATCAGTTGTCAAAGGCATCACTGGACACTGACTGAGAATAAATAATTATCAAATGATTCCATTCAATTGTTCACTACAGAATAAAATGGCAACTAGCCAAGAAAAGATGAGCAATTTCCATGTTCAAGCTAGCTACTGTGTTTGGAACAAAATTTTCTTCAGCAAATTTAAGAACAAATAAAAAACAGTTTGTCTAAGAGAGTACACTAACCTCTAATGTATACCATAGGAGAAAGAAGAAGTGCCTACCAGGCTTGCAAAGAAAACATCAATTGTACTCAGAAAATGTCTAGGGAATTCTTATGGTAAATATAAACAAAATTATGTTTTCTTAGCATTCTCAATTGGTTTAGCAGCTGTTGGCTTTTAAACTTAGAGATAATAACCAGAGGGATTATGTTGTCTTTTAAAATTCCATGGTTTAGAAACATGTAAATAAAATATCTTGGATGTCCTGTCAGCCTGTACCAGCCAATTTGTCTATGGTAGATATAGCAGAGCCTTAATGTCTTGTGTTAAGACACAGTTTAATGTATTTGCTTTGTAGCACAGCCAAAAATTCATCTAACATATTACATACTTGCTGCAATTACTGTTTGTTGCCCAGGAGAGAACTGTATAGAAACCTGTTCTGGTAACAACGTAAAAATAGGCAAAGAGGAACACAGCAAAACAGTCGAATTAAATTACTAGTAGACATGATAACTACTAAACTCCAAGTAATTAAATGTGCATATATATCTTGACATTTTTATTTATCTTCATGTTTTCTAAAATATTCCTTGCACTTAAAAACTTATTCATTTTCAGAATTGCATAATACATTAAAACCACTTATAAATAGTTACCTGGATATATCTTTTCACTTTTTGAATATGTTTTTGAAGAAGGAATTCGTTTTGGCCAGGCTGAACCATTATATGATGTTGATATATGTTTGTCTGAGGGAAAAAAATCCAGGATTAAATATTTTAGAACTTTAAAATCATATTCCAAGGGTGTTTCAAAGTTATAAACATCTCGGGGTGAAGCTATTCTCTAAGGAATTTATTTTACCATTTCAAAGCTAAGGCATCAGGGATACAAGTGAGTTTATTAAGACAATTTAAGTTATAAGTGAACATGGTTACAGATTATTAATTGGCTGTTCCGTGCTTCAAATAAAGATAAGATACAGGAGAGGATGATATCTAAATGTAATAAAAATTTTCACTGCATGGCTTAATCATAGTTTTACATAAGTTCTTCTAGTGTCTGTTAGAGCTTTTATTTAAAAACTGTGAAACTCTGAGGTACAGGCCAAGTCCTGTGTCCTTCCATGAAGTGACTTCCATGGTTGCACTAAGTAGCATGATGAAGTAGTGAACTCACTATCCCAGACAGCCAAAGCATTTATATCCTGACATGGTCCTTCAATACTTATTTTTCTCTGACATAGCTACATTTCTAATACTATCTAACAATGTTATATTTGTGTTTTCAAATATTACTATGCAGCTGTATTCTCAAACATGATCCACAATACCAATAATTTGCTTTTCTCTTGTGTTGACATTTGCGCTAATGGTGCAAAAGAAATACAGAGTATAAACTCTGGCACCTTCATACAAATCTAGACATCGACAACTGTTCTAGTACTCATTGTATTCTTCACAGCCATCCACTTGCAGTTAAACAATAATAACAATAAATAAAATAATAATAATAAATAAAATTAAAAGCCAGTTTCACCTAAGAATATCCTGATTTACATATACACATTCCTATATCGTTCTAAAGAAAAGAGAAAAATAACTCAAATAATGCAAATGTCTATTTAAATTGTATAAGAAACACCTACTATGTACCCATAAACAACATGTTTATATACACCTACTACGTACCCACAAACACAAAATGTTTATGGGTACATAGTAAGTGTATATAAACATTTTGTGTGGGTACATAGTAGGTGTATATAAACATTTTGTTTGTGGGTACATGGTAGGTGTATATATTTCTTAAATTATAAAAGAAACTAAGAAAGATATAGTCTTATGCTTCCGAAAGTACAAAATATTCAGAACTCCACTAATCAGACCATGAACAAGGAAAAATACAAACATGAAATCATACAGAATTGAGCAGCAGTTTGTTAAGTTGAAAGAAATGAAACTCAACTTCAAAAGAGCAAAATCCATCTGAGAAACAGGAAGAAAAAGAGATTTGGTTCTCTTCTCCCTGGTAGCCTTGTACTTCCAGACATATACTATGACTCTGCCTATTACATGATGAAATGACTTAGAAGCAATCTATACATGGTGAGAGGGATAAGAGGTTGTCAAAAATATGGCAGTTAATCCCCAAACTAACCCTTTCAGAAAATAATCATGAAGGCCTACAGAAATGGCAAGGCACTAGTCTGACAGTGATAACTGAACAATGTAGTTAATGGAACAAGAAAATGTCAGCCATTTAAAAACAATCCTCCAGAGTGGCATGAAGCTGTCCAGGGGGAACAAAGTACAGTGCTCTGATAAAAGAAGAAGAAAAACACTCTAGGGAGGTGCAATGTGAAGTCATTGCACTCACAACGTGAGTTTTCTTCCACATCCCTTAAATCACGTGCAGGAGTGCACATGGAAGAAATCTTCTCACTAGTTTCTATGGTGGTGATGGCCAGGAAAAAGAAGAGGGGAGTAGGTAGCAGTGAAGATTAGCCAAGCCATCAGAAAATTCCATGGGAATGCCAACCACAGACAAAAGTAAACCACATCAAGAAAGGACCTCTCACCTGGACTGACGTTGGGTTTGGGTGCCTTGTTAACATGGACTTCATTGTAGGACCCCTGTGTGGGCCTGCTGCGGGGAGGTGCATTCAACGAGACACTCCTGACGGCATCTCTTTCAACGTGAACATAAGATGCGTTCTCAGTATTTCGATTTTTATTATTGCGATGGTAACTCATTTTATTTTGGGGACCTGGGGTCTGTGCTGCTGTAACGAAAGGCAGGAGGGAGTGAGGAATAAAACACAGGCTGGTTTCACACCCATAAATAACATATTGCACTGTAAGTGCTTGATGGCATAATGGAAGCCAAAATAATGAAGTTTAGAGTTGAGTTGACCCCTAAAGTAACATCTATGTCACATGACACTAATTTGTTTTTCAGGTAGAAGATATTTGATATTTACTCCCTTTTAAAATTACAATTTAGAAATATCAAATGTATGGACACTTTACCTCTCTGCATTCCAGAGCCAGGAAAGTTCTTTGGTTCGTCATAAATCCATTTTGTTTTTTTCACACCTTTAAAATGAGGGTTCCTCGGCTGGACATCGTTCACTTAGAAAAGATACAAATTTTACAGTTTTTTTAAGAGATGCTTTTATCTTTGAAATTACTGTGGGTGATAATTACATATCTGTGCATTCACATGTCAAGCAAGAGTAAAAAATAAATGTACTACCCTAATACTTTACTTTTTAGAAAAAAAGGTGATTTATTTTTAAGTGCCAAAAACATCTATCTTGGAAGTAGATTGATGAGATAACCTTCAATAAGTAGCTTTCCTCAAAGAAAAATACTTTTCTCCAAACGAATGTGTGGATTCTTTTAAAGGAACATAAAATTGCATTCAAAATATAATTATAAATATCATGATAATGCTATTATTAAGTAGTTTTAGAATCATTATTTTCAACATGAATCTTTTTGTACTTTTTAGCCAAAACTACTACTTCTTAAGAAGTTGGATTAACATGAAATACTTTCAGTGAATTTTACCTTATTCTTTTAAGGTCTTAAGTTGGGTGTACAGAGAGTTTGGTCAAGACTAAGTAATCAGAATTTGTAAGTTCTAAGAATATTAAATTTTCACTTTTTATTTGCATATTTTCACATCCAAAATTTTATATATATTCTCAATTTTTCAGGAATTTCTATGGTACATATCTCCAGAGAATTTTTAAACAATTTTGTAGAGGGGGCATTCTGTCACTTCACTGTGCGGGGCTTCTGAAAAATCACAAGTGACCACTGCACAGAGAAACTGATCACCAAATGTGCAGTGTAGATTATACTAGTTTTCTACAGTAGACTAATACATCTTTCTGTGCTCTCTCAGTTTAAGCTTTAAGCCCTCAATAAAGATCTGATTCACTGTCCCTTCCTCAAACATCATAGCCCTGCTCTACTCCCAAGCTGCCAGTCCAGTGATTTGGAATCCATATTTTTAACAAGTGCTAGTGAACTGGGCTTCTTGGAGGCAAATCACAATTATTCCTATCAGTGTCAGGCTGCGATCCAAGAATATTTTAGGGGTTCAATACATAAAATAAGGAACAAAAGAAAGAAGGGAAGGGATCGGAAGATTCACAAGTCTTCACTGTATCAAGAGAAGTAGTTCATTGAAATGAATGTCAAGGAGAAGCCAAACTAATATAAAATAATCCAAAATGTAATAAAAAGCTGTCAATGCATCATTCCACTATGGGTGAAATTTAAAATGTTATGCTAGTGAATCTTCCAAAAAGGTAGTATATTATTAATTTTAAGACCCAAATTTAAACTAGTGGGAAAGCATATAATCCACTAGGACCTACATCACAGTTCATTGTCAGTTAGTAGAGGATATTGTGTCTTTAATTCTTAGTTCTGAATAATTTTGAAACTTTTTTTTCCTTTCTTTTTAAAAATTCTGTTTTAAATAACCAATACAAATCCATGGCAAGACAAATATATCTAAGGCCAAAAAGTGGTAGAGCTATTGTCTTACTTGAAGAGGGATCCTCTCTGCACTTCATACTGATATTCTCAGTAGCATTTAATACATGCGTTGTAGGTACTGGTCGGGTAGTTAGGGAATGCTTTGGATGAGCACTGTGCTTGTTATCTTTTAAAGGAAATTAAGAACATCAAACGTCAATATTTGTTTTAAAAAAATTTCAGTTGGTATTTCACTATTCAAACATTACATGATGGGAACAGTTCTTTAAAATGATATATATGTTTATTAATTGTGAGGAAAGCATCATTAACATTCCCTAGTTGCCACATGGATTTCCAAATGTCATCAGTAACAAAATAAAACTCTGAAACTATAGCCATTATTTTCAATATGTAAATAAATAAATGTGGCAATATATTTAATAACTCCATACAAAAGTTTTAAAAGGTTTTAAATTTTTATGATGAATGGTCCCATTTAAGTTGGGGTTCTGAACATATTTTAAATGTAACAACTTTAACTTGTCATATGCTTTGAAGCAGAACTAACTTCTTGTTACATGCTTTGGAGCAGAACTCCTTGGTAGGGCTTTCCACAATGATGAAAATGTTCTAAATCTGTGCTGTTCAATATGGCAGCCATTAGCCTCCTGTGACTACTGAGTACATGGAATGTGGCTAGTGACAATGAAAAACTGATTTTTTATTTCATTCAACTTTAACTTAAACAGTCATACATAGCTGGCAGCTACTATATTAGTATAGCTTTAAGAGTTTCTTTGATGGATTGGGCAAAACCTTTCCATCTTTGAGTGATAAAATGAGAGAAAGATTTACAATTTTCCGCAGAAATAATTGGATCACTAGTTCCCTTTCTTATGCTTGAGAATATTTAATGGTAGAGATAGTAGATAAAATGGGTTTGCATTTTGATTGAGAGTATGTGAAGCTCCCTAATTACAGGACAGCTGTATTTTTAGTCTGTGACTGAGGGGCACTCAGCAGAGAGACACCACATGGTGGATTCTAAGCACAGTTAAAGGTAGTGTAAAACTATAGTGGATATATTTTATCACATGTCTTGATTATTCACAGACTAGTGTTAGCAACAAGTATAAAATATACAAGTCTTTTCAAGATTAAACTCTTTAAAATTTTCACAATATTTTCTAAGAAAATTCATTTACACTGATATTATACATTAAAGGAATTGGTATTACCATTTAAGAGAGCCAGTAACTTTAGAACTAGCAATACTCCTAGAAATTATACAGTTCAACAGGCTATTTTTCAGATAAGGAAAAATTGTCATGGTCATACAATTATGGACAGAGCCAGGACTGGAACCTTAGAGCTCTTGATTCCTATTCAGTGCATATGTGGATTTATTACCATTCCTCTTATACTGGTTTTTATAACGAGCAACCTTATCTTTAACTCGTCTAGCCAAATTACAAATGAATCAAAATTATATAATAATTCATTATCTTTAGTATTTGAACATTTTGATATGGTGATTTCTTTCTCTTTCATTAAAGCTTCCTTTTTCTTCCTTCCAAGAAACATGATCCTCTGTGGAATGTAACAGTCACCTCCTATGACAAAACCTTACTGTCAGTGGCAATGATGGCAGAAAGTGATACAAACTACCTTTCAATACAGGAATATTTTCTACAACAACCCTTTTGTCCACCTTTGTTTGGACACTTCTCAGTGATACCATACCTGTCTCCATACATTTATATGTTTAGATTAATATATGTGTATCAATATATATGTATATGAATACACAGTATGTAAACTTACATATAAATAATTGCAAGAAAATTCATAGTGTCAACAAAATTTTCCTTAATTTATAATAATCTTTAGTCCCACCCTTTAGAGATACTCAAAGTAAATGTAATTTATGTTCCATATAAAATCTTCAGATATCTTAAAGCAGTTTTCATGTTTCCCCAAGGTCTTCTATCTTCCAGGATAAATATTCATAGTTGCTTTAAATATTACATACAAAATTCCAAATTCCTTTACCGTACAAGTTACCTTTTCTTAGCATAAAATATTTATGTCAGCCGGACGCGGTGGCTCACGCCAATAATCCCAGCACTTTGGGAGGCCAAGGCGGGTGGATCATGAGTTCAAGAAATCGAGACCATCCTGGTCAACATGGTGAAACCCCGTCTCTACTAAAAATACAAAAAATTAGCTGGGCATGGTGGCGCGTGCCTGTAATCCCAGCTACTCAGGAGGCTGAGGCAGGAGAATTGCCTGAACCCAGGAGGCGGAAGTTGCGGTGAGCCGAGATCGCGCCATTGCACTCCAGCCTGGGTAACAAGAGCGAAACTCCGTCTCAAAAGAAAAAAAAAAAGTGTATATATATATATATTTATGTCAAATAACCTTATTTAAAAATGACACCCAAATGTGAACTAAGTTGTGGAGAAATGAGCGAAACTAGTGTAATAATATTTGCCATTCATGGAGTAATTTTCTAGGTATCAGACCCGCTACTGAGAACTTTAAATCTCATTTAATTATCTTTCCATACTACTTCTAATAATCCAATGTGAGTTTACCGTCTAGCGAAAACTCCTAAATTGTTGTGAAACATTTGGCCAAAAAACCCACTATATCTTCCCCTCACAAACTCCATCATGTTGGGTTTCCCCAACTCAAAGAAAAGCCACCATTTAATGTTGTGTAACTCAATGTAAGAAGGTATGCTTCTTATTGTTTGAGGTTACCCTGTAAGATATGGTTAATTGTTCCAACAACTTAACTTCCAATTAACTGTAAATTTTATAAATATGTCTACATTCACCCAGTCATTCAATGCATTTAAACATATCATCATTTATTCTACAAGTATTTACTGAGTACACACAATGTGCCAGGCATTCTACTACAGATATTTATCTATAGCGATTGATTATATACAGTTCCTGGCCTCAAGGAGCTTACACAAAACCAGTGATGAAAATGTTAAAAAAAAATTTGGTTTCTGCCATGACAAAAATGGCTTTTATCAGAATAACTTTCATCCCAAAATCAATTATGAAATGCCAAAACACACCGATTGGAAAACAACCGAACGCATGCTCGTGTCATCCCTGAGAGCAATGGAGGGACACAAAGTCAATTGTACGTTCACATTCACCCTGGTTTTCTTCCCTGACGGCGTTACACTCCACACTCACTACAGATTTCTCACTGAAAGCATGTCTAGTTCATCATGTAAGGAAATAACAAGCAGAAAGTGACACCAAGGAGGTAAAAAAGAGCCAAAAGTCTGGGACTGACTAATTGGCTTGAACTTGAGGGGGGAAATGAAAAAGGAAGAACAACAAAGAAGTTCCCCTGAAATAGGCATAAAACTAAAACTCCCTTTAGGTCATTACCCGACTCCCACATTTTTCATGCACACAATGGAACCCTAGGATTTCAGCAAAACAGCATCTGGGAGGTTAAAAACTGGTCAGAGATTTCAGCATCTACATACTGCTCGGGAGGTAAAATTTGGCACAGAAGCCTCACCAGAGTAGAGATATCTTGGTGAACACCCCATGTCTCAGTTGATAACCCAGTAAAGCAATGCTGTAGGGGTGAGGGTCATATCCTAGGAATGAGGACTATACCTTCAAAGAAATGAAAATTAATGTATCACCCCTAATAAAGCCCAAAACCAGTCCTTCACAGAATTAAGGTGGCCAGCTGATAGTCTAGCTGCCTGCCAGAAGAAAAGTTTCTTTCTTAAAAAACAACATCATTCATACACCATGTAATTTTTATCTATAATGTTCAGTAGCAAAAAAAATATCAGAAGGGCATAGTAAGACAGAACAAATGAGCAAAAACCTGAGGAAAATGAGAGATATCCAAGTGTTATCAAACAAGAAGTTGGAAAAAATAACAGGCACATTATCAAAACAGAGAACTGATAGAGAATTTAAGTAGAAAATCAATAAAATGGTCAAACAAATTTAGAATTTAAAATATGGATTGAAGAGCAGAGAGGAAGAGAATTAGTGAACAGGACAGAGGTTGGCAGAAAGTATCCAGATTTGCCTAGAGAAATCAATAAGAAAAAAAAAAACACATTTAAGATGGACTAGAGACTTAAAAACGCACCAGACAAAAGAGAAAGTCAAAATGGCCAATGAGTTTATGAAAAGCTGCTCAACATTATGAGTCATCAGGGAAATACAAATTAAAACTACAAAGATGTGCCACTAGCCCCCCACCAGAAAGGCTAAAGTTAAAGGACTGAAAATTCTCATTGTGGGTTAGGAGACAGAGCAAGCTTATCTCAAAGAAAAGGAGTGCTTATGGCCTTTAGAAGACATGTGCAAGAAGGAATGTTAACAATAGTCCCACACTGGAAATATTGTTCATCATAATCCCAGTATCGATACTCATGGTGCTTTCGTGTATTGTTTTTTGTTTGTTTATTTGTTTACAAACGTATAAAGAGCGGTGAAAAGTTTGAGTTGTTAGACCCACACATTTCTAGCTGAGGTCTAACAATGGCAATGCTCAGCATTCTCATTTCAGTTCATACAGAGATGACCAGAGAATGGCTGGAGACAGGAGTGGGCAGCACAGCACCGTGCAAGAAGCTCTGACTCTGGGGAGAGGTGAAAGGGATCTGAATCCAACTTCTGAGGCTTGTCGGTGGGGGAACCTCAGGAGAGTCACTTAACACTTCTAAACTTTGTTTTCTCTTTTGTAAAATAAAGAAAACAGAATATAGCAGGATGAGTAATTTCTACGATTTAAGATTATAATCTCTGTGAGATGTATGTATATGTGTGTGTGTACGTATTTGCCCAAGGAGCAATGATTCAGTGTTTGCTAATTCAGGGTTCATGTCAGCTTTATGGAACGTAGCTACCAGGAATAACAAGAATCAATCGTGTGTGGGTTTTTGTGTGTATCAACTGTGTGTATATGTATAGACTATATACAGAGAAGAAATGCCCATGTTTTCATATATACATACATATATATAGTATACATCTTATATATAGAAATGTGTGTATATATGTGGCATATATCTATCTATCTGTAGATATTTACAGCAATATAAAAAGGCTACTGCTACAATCAACAGCATGGATCAGTCTCATAAAAAGAGCATTAAGTAAAAGAATCCAAACTAAAAGAGTTCAAACTGTATATTTCCAGTTATATAAATGCCAAAAAGTGCAAAATTAGCCTATAATAAGAGTGAGCAGGGTAGTGGTTACCATTGGGAGAAGACTACTGACTTGGAGGGAAGGAGCCATCTGGAGTACCATAAATGTGGTTATATTGATACATACACACGTAAAATTTTAACAAGCTATTCACTCCAGATCTGTGAACTTTATTAAAGTGTATAACACATTAAAATAATATTAAGATAAGACAATACCTCAAGTATTTCTCTTGAAATTGAACACTAACTCATTAATTATAATTTCAATTTTTGATCACCTTCATTTCAAAGATGTCTTATGAATACAGGGGTCTGAATATGTTTAGATATATCTATCATATACATATACCCAGAAGATTCTTTTATCTAGTGACACAGAGAACAGTATGATGCCTGGAAAATCAATAAGCCTAACTATGCCAGAATCTAGAATGCCAGATGATGGAATTCTTGTAACATCCTTTTGGTATGGTTGTTCAACCAGTTTATGATAGTAATTTATAACAATATTACAGTAATAAACTGGTTGAACAACCACACCAAAAGGATGGTAGATAGACTAATGACTGTATAATGACATTCTCACATTTTCTAACACCCAACAAAGTAGGGAATATATAACTAATGTCACAATGTGAAGGAAAGTTTACTTTTATATGAAATCATTAGTTTATCAATGGTGGAAAATAACTTTTGATTAACCAAAAGGCAATTGGATTTGATAATATTTCAACAAAATGTTCAATTAGAATTGCTCAGGTTAAGTGGACCCCACTTATACAGGTTATACAGACAGTGGGAACTCCGATGGGAGAAACTACCAGTGTTTCTAATTTGCAGCTAAACTGATTACTTCAAGGCAACTAAATGATGCCAGCTAGACTAAAATGCTGCAGATATAAGAAGAAAGAATCAAATTACTTTAGCACCAGAATAAAAAAGAAAAAAGCATACACAGAAGAAAATGGCTGACACCAGGACAGCAGAAAGTATCACCAATATGCCTAAGATATACTGGTCCTTACTGACACCTGCTCTCAACTCCCTTCCTGATCTTCATGCACATTGTTCCCACCAGCCACACCTTTCAATCTCCCCACAAACTCTCTCTATATTTTTAAAACAAATGCCTGGAATTTTCAGTCAAAGGATTGATTTTCCAACATGTTTATGCTAAAAAGCAGTTCCAAAATATTTAAGCTATAATACACAGTTAGAATGTGATGTGTTGGAGAGATCCAAGATGGCTGATGATTAGCAGCTCGGGCACGTACCTCCCAGTGAAAGTGCAAAGAACGAGAGGACGCCACACTTTCAGACGAATATTTGTTGCTCACGGACCAGGAGATTCCCAGTGGAGGAGCTCCACGGGTCGCCAGGGCGACTCTTGTGGCCGGCGTGGCGGTTTTGCTGGTGCCTTAGCACGCCAGTTCTTGGTGCAGAGTCCGGAGATTCCCGGGCAGAAAAGCACCATCAATCTTAACACCGCTGTTTTGGCCGGCTCCGTGGATTGCTCAGATTTCGGCGCAGGGAATCAACAAGTTGGACATCAGAGACCCAGTTAGAAAGTCGGTAATTATAAAGACGACAGACGGACAAATATATAATGAAGGGAAGAAACCAGCGTAAAAAGGTAGAGAATACTCAAAATCAGAATGCCTCTCCCTCTACAGGGGATTGCAATTCCTCATCAGTAACGGAACAAGGCTTAATAGATTACACGTGTGTTCCAATAACAGAAGCAGGTTTCAAAACGTGGGTGATAAGAAACTTCTGTGAATTAAAAGAACTTGTTCTAACCCAATGCAAAGAAACTAAGAACCTTGAAAAAAGGTTTGACGAAATGTTAACGAGAATGGACAATTTAGAGAAGAATATAAGTGAATTGATGGAGCTGAAAAACACAACACGAGAACTTCGCGAAGCATGCACAAGTTTAAACAGTCGAATTGATCAAGCAGAAGGAAGGATATCAGAAGTCGAGGACCAGCTCAGTGAAATGAAACGAGAAGACAAGAATGCAGAAAAAAGGATGAAAAGGAATGAGCAAAGTCTCCAGGAAATATGGGACTATGTGAAAAGACCTAATTTACGTTTGATAGGTGTACCTGAATGTGATGAAGAGAATGAATCCAAGTTGGAAAATACTCTTCAGGATATCATTCAGGAAAATTTTCCCAACCTGGCAAGGCAGGGTAATATTCAACTCCAGGTAATACAGAGAACACCACAAAGATATTCTTCAAGAAGACCAACCCCAAGGCACATAATCGCCAGATTTATTAGGGTTGAAATGAAGGAGAAAATACTAAGGGCAGCCAGAGAGAAAGGTCAGGTTACCCATAAAGGGAAGCCTATCAGACTTACAGCAGATCTCTCAGCAGAAACCCTACAAACCAGAAAAGAGTGGGGACCAATATTTAACATCCTTAAAGAAAAGAACTTTCAACCCAGAATTTCCTATCCAGCCAAACTAAGCTTTATGAGCGAAGGAAAAATTAAATCTTTTGCGAACAAACAAGTACTTAGAGAGTTCACCACCACCAGGCCTGCTTTACAAGAGCTTCTGAAAGAAGCACTATACATATAAAGGAACAACCAATATCAGCCTTTCCAAAAATATATCAAAAAGCAAAGAACTTTAACACAATAAAAAATTTACATCAACTAATGGGCAAAACAGCCAGCTAGCATCAAACGCCGGTATTAAACTTATATATATTTTAATTGGATAAAAAGCCAAAACCCATTGGTATGCTGCATCCGGGCCCATCTTACATGCAACAATACACAAAGACTCAGAGAGAAGGAGGAAGATTTACCAATCAAACAGAGAGTAAAAATAAACTAATAAACAAAAAGCAGGAGATGCAATTCTCGCCTCTGATAAAGTAGACTTTAAAGCAACAAAGATCAAAAGAGGCGAGGAATGACATTACATAATGGCAAAAGGATCAATGCAACAAGAAGAGCTAACGATTCTATAGATCAACGAGATGGAAAATTAACAAGGATATTCAGAACTTGAACTCAGACCCGGAACAAGTAAACTTAATAAACATTTATAGAACTCTCCACTTCAAATACACAAAACATACATTACCACCTCACGCCTATTCCAAAGGTGACTATATAATTGGAAGTAAATCACTCCTCAGTAATCGCATAGCATTTCATAGGTTTAAATTAAATATTGGTTGGCTGTTTGTTTGTTATTTTCTTCCCTTATTCCTTCCTGACTACATCATTAAGCATAATTATCAGTGTAAAAGAGGTTTTCAATACCCATTACTAAATTGTATTCTAGCCTGGGCAAGAAAGCAATACTCCCATTCTCTCTCCCTCTTTCTTTTCCTTCTCCCTCCTCCCCATTCTCTCTCTCTCTTTCTCTTCCTTTTTCCTCCTTCCTATTCTCTCTCTCTCTTTCTCTTTAAAAAAAAAAAAAAAAAAAGAATGTGATGTGTTGGCACACATGATATATATTTGAATACAGCTGCTTTAAAGCAGACTTACTCAAATGACTTATTAAGTGCCTCTTTCATTTACAGCTCTGTTATAGTATATTACAGCACATACATGACACCTAAATTCATTACAGTCTGGAGTCGAGCCCACACACACACACACACACAAACACACACACACACAGGCACACACACATCAGGTTTCTCATTGAAATATGGAAAATGGAATGTCTTACACACTGAACACAAATTCACACAAGGTATTTCGTAGAGATTTTAGTCTCTGAAAGCATCTGATTTTGTAACGTACCTCCAACTCCCTCTGTTAAACATGACATGGTCAAAAAAAGAAAAATTAGTTGTAAAAGATAAAATTCAGACATTCATTATATGGTGATAGATTCAGTCAATCAGTAATAAATTAACTCACCTCCATTTTCAGAAGCAGCAATGTCAGTCCCTGGTTTCCTATGCAATGATATTTTTATTTCACCTTGTCTTTCATATTGGTTAAATTTTGTTGGAACTGTAAGACTATCTCCTAGAAATAAGAAGAAGAAAAAGTCACTCCAGAAATTATTAGATGCTTAAATAAGAAATTTATGGTAGAATTCATGATGAAAGTAAAAAAGTTTTCAAGTTAATGCGAGTGTTGTTTGATCAGTGATCTAATAAACAATAAATTAATAAATATATGAGTTTTAAATTCTGTAATTGTCAACAAAGAAGGAAGTGAGTATATTCTCCTATTTGGATTATTTATTCAATGGCAATTAAAAAATTTAAGCTATCTAACACTATTGTATGTATTTAGTCAACACTAAACATATGGATATGTTTCTCATATACTGAATTTTGTAATATTGCTTTTGATTTTATCTGTTCACCAGGAACAATCAGATAAAATGTATTAACACTACAAAATGCTAATTACACTGATAATTAAATAACACTCTCGGCTTTCCTCATGCACATCTAGATAATTTTCTTCTAAAATAAACAGAAGCAGAATAAAAGAGAGATGACAACGTAATGCAATGTGTGATTATAGATTGAATCCTAGACCAGGGGAAATAAATAATTTTACTATAAAGAACATTAATGGTATAATTGGTAAAATGTATGGGAAAAGAAGGTAGTAAATGATATTGTTATCAGTGGTAATTTTGTGATTTTATATTCATACTACAGTTATGTAAAAGCAAAGCGATATCATTTCTATAACTTATTCTCTTAAACAGCTCAGAAAATTATAATTGTATATTTAGAGAGAGTGAAAATTCAAATATGGTAAAATGCTAACATTTGAAGGAAATCTAGGTGAAGGGTATATAGGAATTAACTGAAGCTATTTAAAAATAAAAGCCTTGAAAGCATAATACAAAGCAAAAGTACATACAATAGTCTTCATAATATGTCATCTTTTTTTTTTTTTTTTTTTTTTTGAGACAGAGTTTCGCTCTTGTTACCCAGGCTGGAGTGCAATGGCGCGATTTCGGTTCGCCGCAACCTCCGCCTCCTGGGTTCAGGCAATTCTCCTGCCTCAGCCTCCTGAGTAGCTGGGATTACAGGCACGCGCCACTATGCCCAGCTAATTTTTTGTATTTTTAGTAGAGACGGGGTTTCACCATGTTGACCAGGATGGTCTTGATCTCTTGACCTCGTGGCCCACCCGCCTGGCCTCCCAAAGTGCTGGGATTACAGGCTTGAGCCACTGCGCCCGGCCAATATGCCATCTTTAATGTTCATTGTTAACTTATTTTTTTCTTTTGTTTTTATTTCCTTTTGTTTTTTCTCCTCTGAGTAGTGCAGCCTTGCAATCTGTCCTTCCCTATATGGCTCCCAAGACTTGCAGACTCTTCTCCATCTGATGGTGTGTTGCTGCCACCTACCGCCACACGTTTGAATAGTTCGCTACAAACAGACTTGCACAGCATCTTGTGGATGTTCATCCACAATAAATCAGATTCTCCAAAAGTAAGCGCCATAAAACACAGAGCCTTTGATTTGTCCTCCAGCACGGACCCTGAAATAGCCTTGTCCACAGAAGACTCTCATTCAATGACCAAATCATCTTTGTCCTGCCGCTAGCGTCATTCTGTGATCTCTTCTTCTTGGGCTAGGCTTACTTTTCTATTCAGAAAGAAAAATCTAGACCTCTTTCACAGGGGTGATTTATCTCAAAGACAAATAAAATGGTAAAAGCAAATTATTTACAGGATTACCCCATGGAGTGTGTAGTGTCATTGTGTGTTATGAAGTCTATTCATTCTGTCATTTCTCTAGGATAACATAATCCCATTAATAGCAGCTTTGGGTCATCCAATACAAACACTTTTTTCTAGCTCTCAATTACAATGTATTATTTATCACTTTATTCTTCTGTACATCATACTAAATAATTCAGTCTATCACACCAAGTATCTCTTATATATCACTATGAATGCTACCTTTTCATTTCTTACCTTTTTGCAATTCACTGCCACTTTCCAACGTCTTTTCTGACTCTTTCTCTGATATACGGGCCATACTTTTCGAGGATGAAATACCTGGAGGAGTATGAAATCCATAGTATTCTCCTAATCGACCATAAGAAAAGTAATAGTTAGTATATTGATCACATCAAGTATTATAAAATACAAAAAATGTTTGATTTCTTACCAGATTTATGATAAATCTCCTCAATTGCTCTTATTTCTTCAATTTCTTCAGGAGTCCTTGTCCATAATCTAGAAGCATCTATAGGATACATTTTTCTACTTAAATTTTCCCAAAGCCAAATAATGTGAAAATTTATAAACTAGAAAGAAAAACCCCAAATACTGTTTTCATGGATAGATTATGTTTTTATATGTTTAAAGTCAATAATTTTACATACTAGTAATAGTTTCAAGTTGCTACATTTTAAGTATTAAAGAGAATTAGTCAAGAGAAAAGAAAGGACTATGTAATATGTACTTTGAAATGAGATACTGAATGTATAGACTCAATGTTGAGATGATGTATGTTTATTTGGAGGTTGATGTAGGCATGAGAGACATGGAGCTGCAGCACACAGAAACAGTAACAAGTAGCTCTGTGTATTCCTAAGCACAGAAACTATGGTGGCCTGTGACCCACAGAAGGACACATTCCAGCACAAAGACAGAGTGAGAGTTTATTTTTCTTCATGTTTATCTTGTATATGCACACTTTCTGGCACCACTGTTTTGGGTTGATAAGGGAGGCAAAGGATGGACTAAACTGCAAAAACCTGGGTTCTAAACCTGTTCATACTCTTGTGAGGATGACCTAGAATAATGCAGATGACAGTGCTTTATAGATTATTAACTATTACATAGATCTCTGTAACTCAAGGATTAAATGTGAAGCTAATATATTATTAATACATATGAATATAAATAGAAACATGTGCATCAATGTGTTTTAGAAACAATATATATAAAAAATGGAACTTATTGGTATCTCTCTATATATATTAATATATACACCTGTATATATTTAAGCATCAGATATGTCTCCCAACCATCACACAACAAAAAATTTCCAATCCAAATGATCATAAATATGTTAGACATAGAACAAATTAGAACATAACAAATTAAATTTGTTTAATACAATTCAAGTAATGTTCTCAGCAAAATCTGCCTTATATATTTCATCATAAACCTCTATAGTTAAAAATACATGTAGAAAATGTTGTGAGGTTTGTGAATGCGCATTATAAACCTGAGAAAAGGTCTACTAACCATTTTGTTCTTCTATTTCCTCTTCTTCCTCAAAATTGATTTTTATAACTAAAGGACCGTGGATGGGTCGTGATATATTTTCCTGAGGTGTCAAAGGTTTCTGATTCTGGGTCTGGAGTGGAATTCCTTCCAGACTTTCTTTCTGTAGTGTTATATCTGCAGAGAAAATGCAACATTTTAGTCCATTAAAGATAAATGTGATAAGTATATTCGATAATCAATCATTGCCCTCCTAATTAACTATATATTATTTTACAACATGTATAATAATAATGCAATAATAGATTGTGTTTCTACACATTAGCAATGAACATACTGAAAATGAAATGAAAAATAATCCCACTTACAATAGCATCAAAGAGAAAAAATATTTAGGAATTAATTTTAAGATGTGCAAAATTTATATTCTGAAAAGATTGTTGAAAGAAGAAAAAAATGTTGTTGAAGGAAGTTACAGAGGTGTTGAAATGGAAAAATATCCTTGTGTATGGATTGATTTGTTGTTGGTATGGCAATATTTTCCAAATTAATCTATGGGTTCAATACAACCCTTATCAAAATCCCAACAGACTTCTTTGCAAAAATTGAGAAGCTGATTCTAAAATTTATATGGACATTACTACAAAACTAAAGTAATCAAGACTATCCGAACTAGCATAAAAACAAAAATAGGTCTACGTATCATTGGAATAGAATTGCAAGACCAGAAATAAACCTTTATATGAATCAATTTATGCTCAATTGGTTTTCATCAAGGGTACATAGACCATTCAATGGAGAAAGAATAGTATTTTCAACAAATGGTGCTGGGACAACTACATAGCCACATGCAAAGTAATTAAGGTGCACAACTTCATCACATTATAAACAAAAATTAATGCAAAGTGGATCTAAGAACAAAATCCAGGAGCTGAAGCTATAAAACTCTTGGAAGAATCCTTAGGTTATACAAAGCTTTCTTAGATATGACATCAAAAGGATAAGCAATCATTGAAAAATAGCCAGCCCCCTGGCACATGGAGGTGAGCCACGAGAGCACCTGTCAACAAGGCCTAGATTTTGCTGAAAAGCAGAAAAGCAGTTCCCAGCCCTCTCGGCCAGAGAGTGAAGAGACACTCAGAACCCCAAGGTGATGCAGAAAGAATGAGTAAGATCCAGCCTGGGCAACATGGCAAAACCCTATCTCTACAAAAAATACAAAAATTAGGCAGGTGTGATGGTGCACACCTGTAGTCCCAACCACTCAGAAGGCTGAGGTGGAAGCATCACTTGAACCCCAGAGGTTGAAGCTGCACTTAGCCAAGATCATCCCACTGCACTCTAGCCTGAGCAACAGAGCAAGACTCTGTTTCAAAACAAAACCAAAACCAAATGAGATATCACTTCATACTACAGTGATTGCAATTATTACTTTTTTTTATTAAAAAGACAATAACAAGTGTTGACAAGGATGTGAAGAAACTGGAATCTTCATACATTGCAGTTGGGAATGTAAAATGTTGCAACTACTTTAGAAAACAATTTGACAGTTCCTCAAAAGGCTGAACATGGAGTCATCATAAGTCCCATCTATTCCATTTTCAGCTACATACAAAGGGGTGTAAAAATATATGTCCATATTGTACAAATGTTCATTTGTACACAAATGTTTATATCAACGTTATTTATAACAGTCAAAAAGTGGAAACAACCTAAATTTCCATTCTCTGATAAATGGATAGATAAAATGTGGCATATTCATACAATGGAGTGCTATTAGGCTATAAAAAGTAATAAAGTACTGCTGCATGTGAGAGCATGGATGAATTTTGAAAACACACTAAGTGAAAGAAGTAATTCACAAAACAATAATGTATGATTCCATTTATATAAAATAACAAAAATCTATTTGTAGAAACAAGAAGGAAATTAGTGACCGTGTAGGTTTCAGGAGTTGGGAAGAAATGAGGAGTAACTCTTAACGGGTGTGGATTTCTTTTTTGGAGTGATCCAATGTTCCAAAATGGAATATTGTTCTTTGATCCATTTTGAGTTAATTTTTATAATGTGATGCAGTTGTGCTACTTAATTGAATCATGGGGACGAGTCTTTCCCATGCTGTTCTCATGATAGTGAATGAATCTCATGAGATCTCATGGTTTTAAAAATGGGAGTTTCCCTGCACAAGCTCTCTCTCTCTTTGCCTGCTGCTATACATGTAAGATGTGACTTGCTCCTCCTTGCCTTCCATCATGATTGTGAGGCTTCCCCAGCCATATGGAACTGTAAGTCCACTAAACCTCTTTCTTTTGTAAATTGCCCCGTCTCAAATATGTCTTTATCAGCGGCATAAAAATGGACTAATACAGTAAATTGGTACCAGTAGAGTGGAGCACTGCTGGAAAGATACCTGAAAATTTGGAAGCAACTTTGGAACTGGGTAATAGGCAGAGGTTGGGACAGTTTGCAGGGCTTAGAAGACAAAAAAAGTGGGAAAGTTGGAACCTCCTAGATACTTGTTGAATGGCTTTGACCAAAATGCTGATAATGATACGGACAAGGAAATCCAGGCTGAGGTGGTCTCAGATGGAGATGAATAACTTCTTGGGAACTGGAGCAAAGGTGACTCTTACTACATTTTAGCAAAGAGACTGGCAGCACTTTGCCCCTTCCCTAGAGATTTGTGGAACTTTGAGAGAGATGATTTAAGGTATCTGGCAGAAGAAATTTCTAAGCAGCAAAACATTCAAGATATAACTTGGGTGCTGTTAAAGGCATTCAGTTCTAAAAGGGAAACAGAGCATAAAAGTTTGGAAAATGTGCAGCCTGACAATGCAATACAACAGAAAATCCTATTTTCTGAGGAAAAAATTAAAGCTGGCTACAGAAATTTGCATAATTAACAAGGAGCCAAATATTAATCCCCAAGATAATGGGGAAAATGTCTCCAGTTTATGTCAGATACATTCACAGCAGCATCTCCTAACACAGGCCCAGAGACCTAGCAGGAAAAAATGGTTTCATGGGCTGGGCCCAGGGTCCCCATACTGTGTGCAGCCTTTGGACTTGGTGTCCTGTGTCCCAGCCACTCCAGCCATGGCTGAAAGGGGCCAAGGTACAGCTCAGGCTGTGGCTTCAGAGGGTGCAAGCCCCAAGCCTTGGCAGATTCCACATGGTATTGAGATTGCAAAAGCACAGAAGTCAAGAGTTGGGATTTGGGAACCTCCACCTAGATTGCAGACTTAGAATTCATGCCTGTAATCCTAGCACTTTGGAAGGATGTATGAAAATGCCTGGATGCCCAGGCAAAAGTTTGTTGAAGGGGCATTTCATGAAAAATCTCTGCTAGGGCAAAGTGAAAGGGAAATATGAGGGTAGAGCCACCACACAAAGTCCCTTCAGGAGCACCACTTAGTGGAGCTGTGAGAACAGGGCCACTGTCCTCTAGACCCCAGAATGGTAGATTCACTGTCAGCTTGCACCATGTGCCTGGAAAAGCCACAGACACTGAACACCAGCCCAAGAAAGCAGCCAGGAGTGGGCTCTATACCTTGCACAGCCACATGAGGGGAGCAGCCCAAGACCATGGGACCCCATCTTTTACATCCACGTGACCTGGATGTGAGACATGGAGTCAGAGGTGACCGTTTTGGAGCTTTAAGATTTGTCCACCCTGCTGGATTTGGATTTGCATGGGGCCCGTAGCCTCTTTGTTTTGGCCAACTTCTCCCACAATTCAAGATGAGATATGGGTGGAGACACAGCCAAACCATATCATTCCACCCCAGCCCCTCCTGAATCTCATGTCCTCACATTTAAAACCAATGACGCCTTCCCAAAAGACCCCAAAGCCATCCCACTTGGAATGGCTGCATTTACCCAATGCCTGTACCCCATTGTATCTAGGAAGTAACTAACATGCTTTTGATTTTACAAGATCATAGATGGAAGGAACTTGCCTTGTCTCAGATGAGACTTTGGACTGTGGACTTTTGAGTTAATGATAAAATGAGTCCCCTTTAGGGGACTGTTGGGAAGGCATTATTGGTTTTAAATGTGAGGACATGAGATTCAGGAGGGGCCAGGGGTTCAATGATATGGTTTGGCTGTGTCTCCACCCACATCTCATCTTGAATTGCAACTCCCACAATGCCCACATGTTGTGGGAGGAACTCAATGGGAGGTAATTTGATCATGGGTATAGTTCCACATGGAACTATAAATCTATTAATATAGTTCCATGTGGAACTATAAGTCTATTAATCTTCTTTCTTTTGTAAATTGCCCAGTCTCGGGCATGTCTTTATCAGCAGTGTAAAAGTGGACCAGTACAGTGTGGTAGAAAAATGCAGAAAGCTTACAGGGCACCAGATCAAATAGAGTCTCTCATTATATTTGGGAATCACTGACATGTGGAACATATTCAAAATCATAAGGCTAGATGAGACCACCAAGAAAGTAAACAGAGGAAAAAAAAAAACAAGAACTAACTCCTAAAACATTGCACATGTAAGAGGTTGGGGAAAAGAAGACAAACAATTCAGGGAGATTGATAACACAGCATTAGGAAGGTAGAAGAGAAAGAGAACAAGGCTGAAACGAAAAAAAATGTTAAAGGCAGCTAGAGAGAAGGGTAGGTCACCTACAAAGGGCAGTCCATCAGGCTAACAGTGAACCTTTCAGAAGAAATTCCACAAGCCAGAAGAGATTGGAAGCCTAGCTTCAGCATTCTTAAAGAAAAAATATTTCCTGGGGAGTTGGGGAGGGATAACATGGGGAGAAATGCCAGATATAGGTGATGGGGAGGAAGGTAGCAAACCACACTGCTATGTGTGTACCTATGCAACAATCTTACATGTTCTTCACATGTACCCCAAAACCTAAAATGCAATTTAAAAAAAAAAAAAAGAAAGAAAGAATATTTCCAACCAAAAATTTCACATCCAGGTAAACTAAGTTGCATAAGTGAAGGATAAATAAGATCCTTTACAGATAAGCAAATGCTGAGGGATTTTTTTTTTCTTTTACCACCAGACATGCCTTACAAGAGGTCCTGAAAGATACACTAAATATGGAAAGGAAAGACAGTTACCAGTCACTACAAAAACACACTTACAAATGCAGACCAGTGACACTATAAAGCAACCACACAAAGAAGTCTGCATAATAACCAGCTAAGAACAGGATGACAGGATCAAATCCATACATATCAATCTAATCTTGAATGTAAAGTTGCTAAATGCCCCAATTAAAAGCCACAGAGTAGCAAGCTGGATAAAGAAGCAAGATCCACTAGTATGCTGTCTTCAAGACACCCATTGCACATGTTATACAATGATACCCATAGGCTCAAAATAAAAAAATTGAAAAAAGTTTACCAAGCACATGGAAAACAGAAAATATCAGGGGTTGCAATCCTAATTTCATACCAAGCAGCTTTCAAACCAACAAGATTTAAAAAAATAAACACATTATACAATGGTAAATGGTTCAATTCAACAAGAGGACCTAACTATCCTAAATGTATACACATCCAACACAGGTGCACTCAGATACATAAAATAAGTTCTTAGAGACCTACAAAGAGACTTACATTCCCATACTATAATAGTGGGAGACTTCAACACCCCACTGACAGTATTAGACAGTTTGTCAATGCAGAAAAGCAAGATATTCAGGACCTAAACTCAAAACTTGACCAAATGGACTTAATAAACGTCTATAGAACTCTCCACCCCAAAACAACATAATATCCATTCTTCTCATTATCATATGACACATACTTCAAACTGACCATACAATTGGACATAAAACAATACTCGGCAAATTTCAAAAAAATGAAATCATAAACAACCATGTCCTCAGACCACAGCACAATGAAAATAGAAATTAATACTAAGAAAATCACACACTACCATACAATTACATGGAAATTAAACAACCTGCTCCTGAATGGCTTTTGGGTAAACACTGAAATTAAGGCAGAAATCAAGAAATCCTTTGAAACTTATGAGAAAAGATACAACATACCAGACTCTCTGAGACACAGCTAATTCAATGTTAAGAGGAACGTTTATAGCACTAAATGCCTGCATCAAAACAAAAATCTCAAATTAACAACTTAACATCACAACTACAAGAACTAGAGAAGCAAGAGAAAACCAACTCTAAAGCTAGCAGAAGACAAGAAATTACCAAAATCAGAGCTGAACTGAAGGAAATTGAGACACAAAAAGCCATACAGAAGACTGGCAAATCCAGGAGTTGATTTTTTGAAACAAATTAATAAGAAAAAGAGACTGCTACCTAGACTAACAAAGACAAAAGAAAAGAGAAGATCCAAGTAAACACAATTAGAAATGACAAAGGGAGGCCGGATGCAATGGCTCACACCTGTAATCCCAGCACTTTGGGAGGCCCAGGCAGGTGGATCACTTGAGGTCAGGAGTTTGAGACAAGCCTGGCCAACATGGCAAAACCCTATCTCTACTAAAAATGCAAAATTTCACTGTGCATGGTAGTACATGCCTGTAATCCCAACTACTTAGGATGCTGAAGCAGGAGAATCACTTGAACCCTAGAGGTGGAGCTTGCAGTGAGCCAAGATTGTGCCACTGCACTCCAGCCTGGGGGACAGATCTGTCTCAAAATAAATTTTTTAAAAAATGACAAAGGAGACATTACCACTGACCCTACAGAAACACAAAAACTATCAGACATTACTATAAACACCTCTATGCATACAAACTAGAAAATTTAGAAGAAATGAATATATTCCTAAACACATACAACCTCCCAAGACTAAACAAGGAAGAAACTGAATCCCTGAAGAGACCAATACTGTGTTCTGTAACTGTATAAGTAAGAAAAAAACCTACCAACCAAAAAAAGCCCAGGGCAAGACAGACTCACAGCTGAGTTATGCCAGATGTAGAAAGAAGAGCTGGTGCCATTCCTACTGAGACTATTTCAAAAAATTGAGGAGGACAGACTCATCCCTAACTCATTCTAGGAGACCAGCATCATCCTGAAACCAAAATGTGACAGAAACACAACCAAAAAAGAAAATTTCAGGCCAATATCCACCATGAACACAGATCAGCACCACAACAAAAAGCTAATCCATCATGATAAAGTATGTTTTATCCCTGGGATGCAAGTTTGGTTCAAGGTACACAAATCAATAAATGTGACTGATTACATAAACAGAACTAAAAATAAAAAAAAAAAACACATTATTATCTCAATAGATGCAGAAAAGGTTTTTAATAAAATTCAACATCCCTTCATGTTAAAAATACTCAATAAACTAGGAATTGAAGAAATATACTTCAAAGTAATAAGAGCCATCTATAAAAATCCCACAGCCTACATCAGACTGAATAAGCAAAAGCTGGAAACAATCCCCTTGAAAAATGGAAGACAAGTGTACCCTCTCTTACTGCTCCTACTCAACATACTATTGAAAGTCCTGGCCAGAGGAACCAGGCAAGAGAAAAAAATAAAAGGCATCTAAATAGGAATCCAGGAAGTCAAATTACCCTTGCTTGCAGATGACATAATTCTTCATCTAGAAAACCTCATAGTCTCTGCTCAAAAGTTCTTTGATCTGATAAACAACTTCAGCAAAGTTTCGGGATACAAAATTAACATATAAATATCAGTAGCTTTCCTATACACCAACAATATCCAAGCCAAGAGTCAAATCAAGAATGCAATCCCATTAATAATTACCACAAAAAGAATTATATACCTAGGAATACAGCTAACCAGAGAGGCAAATGATGTCTACAATGAGAATTACAAAACACTGCCTAAAGAAATCAGAAATGATGCAAACAAATGGAAAAACATTCCTTGCTCATAGATAGGAAGAATGAACATCATTAAAATGGCAATGCTACTCAAAGAAATTCACAGATTCAATTCTATTTCTATCAAACTACCAATGACATTCTTCACAGAATTAGAAAAAAGCTATTTTAAAATTGACGTGGAACCTAAAAGGAGCCCAAATTGCCAAGGCAATGTTAAGCAAAAAGAACAAAGAAGGAGGCATCATGTTACCCAACTTCAAACTATACTATAGGACTACAGTAACCAAAAAAGCGTGGTACTGGCACAAAAAAAAAGACACATAGGCCAATGGAACAGAATAGAGAGTCTAGAAATAATGTCTCACACCTAAAACCATCTGATCTTTGACAAAGGTGACAAAAATAAGAAACGGGGAAAGGACTCTCCATTCAATAAATGATGCTGAGATAACTGGCTTGCCATATGTAGAAAATGGAAACTGAACCCCTACCTTATACCACATACAAAAATCAACTCAAAATGAATTAAAGCCTTCATTGTAAAACCTAAAACTATAAAAACCCCGGAAGATAACCTAGGAAATACCATTCTGGACATAGGACATGACGAAGATGCCAAAAGCCAACTGCAACAACAACAAAAAAACTGACAAAAAGGATTGAATTCAACTAAAGAGCTTTTGCACAGCCAAAGAAACTACCAACAGAGTAAACAGACAACCTACAGAACGAGAGAAAATATTGAACCTGGGAGACAGAGGCTGCAATGAGCCAAGATCATGCCACTGCACTCCAGCCTGGGGTGACAGAGAGAGACTCTGTCTCAAACAAACAACAAACAAAAACCATTCCATCAGAAAAACTTGGTGGCCATAGAAGGAAAGTAGAGTAGTTACAAGCATCAGGGAAACATGATAGTCCCCACTTCTTCAGCAAGGTTCTTACCATTCACTGCTTTACACTGTGGTGTCTTCTGAATCCATTTTCCAGAACCTACTTTAAGGTTCATCGCATAGTAGAGTCTCAGTACAATTTAGTTAGACTGAATTGAGCCACGGCTTTCGTAGCAATGGCATTGCATTTTCTCCACAATTGAGGAGTTAGAAAGAACCATCACACATGCCTGTTCTGCTAGAAGCAGAAGTGTGTAACCCAGGTCATGTCCTTGCTCTCTCCACCTATGAGACAGCTTTCTGCACATTCACCGAGACCACCAGTGAAGGCATGATCTCTAAGCTTGGCTTCAGTTGTGTGATACTTTGCTGAGACACAGCCTCCTTCTGTTTAGTAAGGTCAGTAGCTGTCTTACTTTCCATATGAATAATATCTATTTTAGATACACATAGAGAAAGTTTAACTTGCTCTTTGTTCACATCATCTTGTTAGTTACTTAATGGTTCATTCTAAGCTTTCTCTCATCTCATGAGTCCTGATAAAATCATTCCAAATTATCCATTGACCATCAAATTGCATTGCTCATCTTGTCATACTGTATTTAATGTGTCATTCTACGCTGCCACTCCAAAACCAGATTAGACTATGGTATGTCCATGTTTTCAAAAAATGTACTCACTGCTACTTGGTGACAAAAATAATCCATTGATATTTCGAGGTTTGCTGTGATAAAACATACAACTGATCCTCAGACAACCGAAAGGTTGGGTTTCCCAGAAGCATGGAATGCAGTTTGGCTAAATAAAAGGAGATGGGGGGAAATGGAGTGATTAGATGCCATATTCACAACAAATACAATGTGCTACAATACAGCACAATGAGACAAAAACAATTACAGTTCACTGATTTAGGATCATGTGTGTTTTCCAGCGTTTCTAAGCCCTGCTATTCAAAAGATGCAACGGGTATTTCTAAAACATTTTCCTCCATTAAGTTGAAAAAAATCGCAAAATGCCTAAAATCAAATAGTAGAAGGAAGAAAGATTTCTTCCCTATTGTTTTGTAAAAGTATAATCCAGCGTTATTGAAGGGAAATGCTTTAACAAAAACGATGATGCTAAGTAATTATACCTGCATTTCCATGTGTCTAAACCTGCAGAGTGGAACAAAACATTTCCTCTGTCTCCATAATGAGCACACGGTGTCACTGCCAAGGGCCTCTTCACAGTGTCGAAATCGGCACTGGGAACCCTAAAAGAAAAAGTAAACAGTGTAGAAAACTCAATTTGTTGACATTAGAGTTCAACAACAATAGGCTGCTAATCAGTAAAAGAAAATATGAGTAGATTAAATTAGAATCACGAAGATATACTCTATCAATATTAGACCGTAAGTCTAAATTTCAGCAAATTAGTCTAACTTTAGTGAGAAAGCAGCAAGATAAGCCAACGATTAAACAGTATAACATGCCGCAAATGACTGATAAAATGCTACGTTTTGTTATCCGTTAATCCATATGGTCCACTAGGAATAGAGGTGCAAGACTCCAGTGGCACTTTGACCACAATCCAATGACAGAACGACTTAATTTCTCTTTCTGAAGAAAGCCAGATGAAATTTTTAAGAATTTCTAGCTATATTCTAATTGTGAAAACGATTTCTATGAATCAATCCTTTTATTAGATAACCTGTTTTCTCAGTCTATGGAGATACTGTTAGGTTTTTATGGAGCTTAAAAGGTATGTTATTGTGGAATTTTAATTATGATGTTTTGATATACTATATTAAATACATGTGCTTTGTGCCTTTGGCTTAGAAAGATAAACAATTGCCTATACTCACTGACTTCTTTATATGCCAACAAAAGTAGATGTGGTTTGTTTCAATAGGCTGGTATTCTTAAAACTTCTGCGTTCTTTTACACATAAACACACACTTGGTAAAACTATAAGCCCCTGTTGTGTGGGCAGAGAGGATAACATTCTTCCCTCTTTTGACACATGTTCCATGGTTGTTAGTTATCTTTTATCTCTCTCCTACTTCTATCTTCATTCTCTTCCCCTTGTTAAAGTAGATCCATGTACTCTCATAGCATGGGTTAGTGGGCAGGGGCTATCAAGTCAATAAACTAGTATGTGAACCTCTGGCTCCACTACTTGCCCATCGTCACAAACTTAATACTTAACTCATACTCTCTGTGCTTTAGTTTCCTCATATGTAAACAGGACATAAAAAATACTTTCCTCACAAGTTAGCTATGAAAATGACATGAGATAAGGTGTTGTGAGCTATTATTATTTTTATTTATTCATTTAATTATTTACTGATAACTTATCACTCATTAGTCACTGTGCTAAATACTTGGGGATACAGCAATAAAACAGACAAGACACTCTGCCCACCTGGACATGGATTCTGTTGTTACTCTTTATCACCCTAGCATTTAATCTAACAGGTAATAGAAGTGAATCTAATTCCTGTAGTCAGAGAGGCTGACTCTATTCAGGTTTCCTAACAGAGAGGAAACACTTAAAACCAGACATGTCATCTTTTTTCACTGGATTCTTTCTGGCATGAGCACAAAGCTTCAAATACTGAGTTTTTACCTTTATCTGGTTTTATTAAGATCCATTCATCCTCATTCTTTGGGGGAATTACCAGTTTTTCCCATTTAACTTTATAAACTTTAATTTGTATGTGGCCAATTGGCTTACATTAATTTTCTTTTCTATTTTTATGATATTTAAACACTTGTTGTTACTTAGACTTTTGACAAATGAAAACTTAGTAATTGGGTTAAAAAAAATTCAAATAAGGAAACAGATTTATTACACTAACTTTGACAGCTACCTGAATTCAACTATTTGAATTTATAATGACTGGAATCATATTAACTAAAACAAAATCTTATATCATATAATATTTCAATATTAGGAATTTAATGTCTCGAGGTGCCATCATATAGGCAAAAGTGCCACATGAATATTCAAAAGCTATAGGCATGTAACTGACATATATAAGAGTAGTTTCAAGCAAATAATAGTTTTAAATTATTTCAGATTTCTTCAGATAAATTCAGGATGTCAAAAATACATGATAGGCTTTTTTACTCCATATTTTAAGTATATAAGATATCTTCCAAGAAAATAGTAAATTTTGGTTCAGCAATGCAAGTTACTGCCATATCTTCCTTCATTCTACTAAAAAGATTAAGCATGTGAAGTACTGTAAATAGTCCAATATTTACCTTGAGGCACGTGGAATTATAAAAGAAATAGCAGTCATTTCCAAATACTGCCATTTTCAACTCTCTTGCTGCTAATCCAATGTATTTTGAAAAATATATATGTATAAGAATTGCAGAAATGCAAATATAAGAACTATCAGTGTGTAAGAGAGAAAAAGAATATCTTTTTCACAGTCTTTCAGGCTATCAGTAGTATTCCTTTAAAACTGACCTCCTGTTGACAGTATATTACACAACAGATAACTCTTAAAGAAATTTCAGTTAGAGGATACCCTCTCTAGCTTTGCAGACCACTTTTTGTTGAAAGTGGTTGCTAGGAAGCACACAAACTGAAACTTTCAGAATTTTCCTCACTGTTACCTCATCCAATGTTTGCTCATCATAAATGACCTCACATGTAACTGTAGGCTAGTTTACCTGAGAGAACACTGTATTTCCCTTACTCATTAACTAAAGAGGACTAGCAAAAATAAAATAGCATATTTTAATCTTTAAATGTTCTGATTTAATATGGACTCTAAACTAGTTTATACTTTTATAATAGAAAGTAGTAAGTATTTCACAAGTAAACAACTTATAGAAGGTTTGAAAATAACACTAAATAGGTAAATGAGCTATCCATATTCTAAGACAATAAAAACAATTATTTAAATATGTATCTCTGCTATCCATTGATTTGGGAAAAATCATATTCAGATTATGATATATTAATAGGTACTTGAAAATAAATTAGGCTACATAGTCATCTTGTAGCTATATTCCATTTATTTGTTCATCCATCATAAAAAGAGTAATCTCTTCTTCCTATAGCAGAAAGGTTTCAGAGTGCTTGAAGGTTTTGAGAATCTGTTGAAAATAAGTGAAGTACGATTCCCAGAGGGAAACATTTCAATCAGCAGTTATTGATATCTTCCTCTTAGTGTCTTTCATCAACAAATTAAAACCTAGCAGAAATTAATTTAAAAATCATCAATGTATTAGTCCATTTTAATGCTGCTGATAAAAACATACCCAAGACTGAGAGAAAAAAGAGGTTTAAATGAACTTACAGTTCCACATGGCTGGAGAGGCCTCAGAATCATGGCAGGAGGTGAAAGGCACTTCTTACACAGTGGTGGCAACAGAAGACGAGGAAAAAGCAAAAGTGGAAACCCCCAATAAACTCATCAGATCTCATGAGACTTATTCACGATCACAAAAATGGCATGGGAAAGACCTGTCCCCATGATTCAATTACCTCCCCCTGGCTCCGTCCCACAACACATGGGAATTTTAGGAGATACAATTCAAGTTGAGATTTGGGTAGTGGCACAGCCAACTATATCATTCTGCCACTGGCCCCTCCACATCTCATGTCTTCACATTTCAAAACCAATCATGCCTTCCCAGTAGTTCCAAAAGTCTTAAACTCATTTCAGCATTAATCCAGAAGTCCACAGTCCAAAGTCTCATCTGAGACAAGGCAAATCCCTTCCACCTGAGCCTATAAAATCCAAAGCAAGCTAGAAACAATACGGGTACAGGTATTGGGTAAATGCAGCCACTCCAAGTGGGAGAAATTGGCCAAAACATAGGGGTTACAGGCCCCATGCATGTCCGAAATCCAGCAGGGCGGTCAAATTTTAAAGCTCAGAAATGATCTCCTTTGACTTCAGGTTTCATATCCAGGCCATGTGGATGGAAAAGATGGGTTCCCATGGTCTTGGGCAGCTCCGCCTCTGTGGCTTTACAGGGTACAGCCTTCCTCCTGGCTTTCACAGGCTGGCATTGAAAGTCTGCAGCTTTTCCAGGTGTATGTTGCAAGCTGTCAGTGGATCTACCATTCTGGAGATTGGAGGATGGTGGCCCTCTTCTCACAGCTCCACTAGGCAGTGCCCCAGGAGGGACTCTGTGTGGGGGCTTTAACTCCACATTTCCCTTCTGCACTGCCCTAGTGGAGGTTCTCCATGAGGGCCTCGTCCCTGCAGCAAACTTTTGCCTGGGCATCCAGGTGTTTCCATACATCTGAAATCTAGCTGGAGGTTCCCAGACTCAATTCTTGCCTTCTGTGGTCCTACAGGCTCAATACCACTTGGAAGCTGGCAAGGCTTGGGGTTCCACCCTCTGAAGTCACAGCGCGAGCTCTACGTTGGTCCCTTTCAGCCATGGCTAGAGCTGCTGGGTCACAGGGCACCAAGTCCCTAGGCTACACACAGCATGGGGACCCTGGGTCCAGCCCACGAAACCACTCTTTCCTCCTGGGCCTCTGGGCCTGTGATGGGATGGTCTGCCTTGAAGGTCTCTGACATACCCTGGAGACATTTTCCCCATGGTGTTGGGGATTAACATTAGGCTCCTGGCTACTTATGCAAATTTCTGTAGCTGGCTTAAATTTCTCCTCAAAAAACTTTTCTTTTTTTTTTCCTTCTCCTCAAATTTTTTCTTCTACTTCAATTCTACTCTTTCCTGTTGTAAATGTCTTTCTAGTCTTAAAAAAAAAAAAAAAAAAACTATTACAGCCAGGCTTGGTGGCTTATACCTGTAATCTCAGCACTTTGGGAGGCCGAGGCAGGTGGCTCACAAGGTCAGGAGTTCAAGAACAGCCTGACCAACATAGTGAAACCCTGTCTCTACTAAAAAAAATACAAAAAATAATTGGGCTTGGTGGCATGCACCTGTAATCTCAGCTACTCAGGAGGCTGAGGCAGGAAAATCGCTTGAACCTGGGAGGCAGAGGTTGCAGTGAGCAGAGATCACACCACTGCACTCCAGCCTGGAGACAGAGAAAGACTGTCTCAAAAAAAAAAAAAAAAAAAAAAGCTATTACTACCCTGTGAGGATGATTCCTCCTTTCCTCCTTGTAATGAAGAGTGATGGGAAATTTGTCTCCATGGCTGGGAGTAGGCCTGAAAATTCTGTAAGTATTTTGTGTTGGCCAAAGCAGGCTCACTCTGAGTGTCTTTCATCTTTGGTGCATGCTAGAGCACTAACATATCAGTCAGAGAAGAAAGACTTTCTTCGATTTTGTAATCCTGTGACACCACTTTTAGTACAGTGGCTGGTAGCAACTCCTTGGTAACTCTTCAGAATTATGAGAATTGGGCAAAGTTGATGGCTGCTACCCATCAGAGCATGAGTCCAGTTTATGACCGTGAATTGATCTTGTGACTCTCCCCTGATGTGGACTTGTGTTTCTGCCAGAAGCTTTGCTCCAGCTACTGAGGAAGCCAAAGTTTTGGAAATAGAAAGTGCTTGCTAAGAGATGACTAGATTTGCTCCTACTATACAAATAGTAAGTGTAGTGTGGTTTTAGGAGATGAGTATTTCCCAGAAATGACAGAATGTTGGACCTAAAAGGTTCTGTGGCAGTTTGGGAGGTGACAGTTAATAGCTGTGAAAGTTGTTGTCTCTTCGAAACTCATGAAACGAGCCGCTTTTCTGAATGCCTCTGAAGGAACAAAGAAGTCACTGGCACTTGACTGCAAAATGCTAAAAAGTTTCTGGTTCCAACATTATACAGCCAGCATCAGGTGTTTTCTTTTTTCGTAAATCTGGGATGTGATGTGGGAGAGGTTTTTGTGTTTTCCTATGAGAAAAAAGAAAGCAGAAAAGAAAGTAAACATTTTGAAATGGCAAATCTATTCCATCCTCCCTCCCCTCTGAATCCAGCAATCAAAAAATTGTGAATTTTTACATTTTAATTTTTTCATTGTCAGTATTCAGCATAACTGTGAACTTTTTAAAGGAGCTGTTTTATTTGTTGGGAACCCCCTTACTGTTTAGATACTGCTAAGTGAGATATCATTGCTTAATTTTTCCAAGGGCTAAGTCAGTAATATGCTGGACAGTTGAATACATGCAGGTAAGACAAAGAAATGAGACCTGGGCCTAGTCCAAGCCCAAAAAGGATGGAAGTAAAATCAGAATTCCCCTACAACTTCAGACTAGGAACCACTAAATGCAGTGAGATGGAAAGGCTACTATTCCTAAATATTTAGTATTTATTTGATTTAGTCATTGTCCATCTTATCAGTTACCCTCAAAATATTCTTTTGAGCAGTAAGTTAAAGCTGTTTTTAGCTCGCAGTTGATTGACTACCAGTACTCAAGCCATTTCAGCTGTTGGACCTCACCTTTAATTAAAATAAAAAAGATTCCTATGAAAAACTTGAGAATGAAATCCTGGTTGTAGTTATTCCTGTACTTCTGCATTAGTCTAAGACTGAAACTTTGCATTCACTCTGGAAAGAACATCAGAACCATTTCGACCATGTTATGCTGCACAATAAGGCGTAGTTCAAACGGTAACTTTTTTTGATCCCAGGTATTTTTATTATAGCGTTTTCTGACAGTCTACTGGAAAAGCAGTTTTCATCCTGCTTGGGGATCTGGGGATGTCTAAATATTTCTAAACTTCTAGAGTGCTTCCCGCATGAACTAAAGATAACAGGTAAGCAGGTTTCATTGTAACTGCATTAAATCGACATCTGAAATGTTCACTGCTTATTATTTGATCTTTTTTTTTTCTTTTTTTCTTTTTTTTTTATTGCATTTTAGGTTTTGGGGTACATGTGAAAAACATGCAAGGTTGTTGCATAGGTACATATGTGACAGTGTGATTTGCTGCCTTCCTCCCCTTCACCTATATCTGGCATTTCTCCCCATGCTATCCCTCCCCAACTCCCCACCCCCCTCTATCCCCCCTCTCCCCCAACAGACCCCAGTGTATAGTGCTCCCCTCCCTGTGTCCATGTGTTCTCATTGTTCAACACCCACCTATGAGTGAGAACATGTGGTGTTTGATTTTCTGTTCTTGTGTCAGTTTGCTGAGAATGATGGTTTCCAGGTTCATCCATGTCCCTACATTTAACTTCCAAATAAATCATCGGTTGAAACCGAGGTGGGGGACGCACGTGGGAACGCACCAGGAACGCATCAGCTTCTGCACTACAACTCCCAGAAGGCGCCGCGGCCAGGAAGCCGCTTCTGGATGGGCCTTCCCGCCCCTAGCTGGGGCTTGGCATAGTGGGGGCGCCGCGGCGGTGGCCGGGCGCCGAGTGTGAGTGGCCTGAGCTCCGCGGGTGACACCTACAGGGCTTCTCCCCGCCTGGACCGGACGCCGTTCCAAAGCGCGCCCTCCACTCGCACTGCTTGTTGGGCTCATCATGAAGCGCCTGGGCTCCGTGCAGCGGAAAATGCCGTGTGTGTTTGCGACGGAGGTGAAAGAGGAGCCTTCCGCCAAAAGGGAGCATCAGGTAAGCGGCAGCGCCGGGTAGGCTGGGCGGCCCGCGTGGGCTTCTCCCAGCGGCGCTGGCTCAGTGCGAACCCGGCGACGGCGGCTGGACGCGTTAGAACTGCCCTGCAGGCCAGGAGCCTCTGTAGGTTTCGTTGGGGAGGTCTGGGTTGGAAGTCTTATACGCCCTGAGTACAAGTCCAGGTTCTTGTACTTTTGTTAGTTGTAAGGCAGGGCATTTGCGAGAGAATTTTCCTGATCAGGAGATTCAAACTTGCCCTCGCAGGGAAATGGAAAAACCACAGGTCAGCACCTGTGGGTTTCAGGTCAGCACCTTTTGGGGAAACCTAATCAGATAATTGCCACAGTCCAAGCTTTACTACTTTTCAAAAGTGCAGTGAGAAAGGGGGGATATTATAAGACTTGCTTTACCTGTTACGTCGGAACCATTGGCGGTGTTGACAGTAGCCTAATTAGGTCACTGAAGATCAGACCTCATGTTACCAGTAATTACTTAATTTATTCTCTCAAGGTTTTCTATTGTAGCAACGTGTTTTCTATATAATGTGCCCTCGGTAAATGCTAGTGAGTGAATAACAAGTAACCTATATTAAGGCAATTCTTTCATATTGTACTATAAAACGTTGTAGTCTTTGATCAGTAGAATCCCCAGTCATTAGTTGGGTGCTTCCCAACTTTGTTGATTACATACAAAATCCACGTGTCCATTGGAAATCCACCTCACTTGAGTTTCATCACTGGCACTGGCCTTCTCATCTTCTAGACTAAAATGTGTTTAAGGCAGATTGTCCTGTTATCTTTAGTCCCAGCCTGTAGGACCTGACACGTGGTAGGCACTGGATAAATATTTGTTGAATTAAATAATGAACCCTGGAATCATTTCAGGCCAATTTTCCCTTCACCTTGATGCTTTTTACCTTATAGCATCTGATCTTTTCATTCTTTCTACTGCTGTCACTGCTGTTATAGTTAATATTTCATATCCTGCCCATTGCACTACCTAATTGGTCTTACTTGCCAGTCTGATCATCACCATGTTCTTTCCTTGTCTAAATACCACAGTTATTACTCAATGTTTGTAGCAGCAATCAGCCTTTTTTTTTTTTAGCTGTAATAAATAATGTAATCCATATAAAACATTATCATCTGTGTTAGTATTTCACTCTACTGTGATTTCCAACTTTGTATGTTAGAGGGGAGTAGTTTGTAAAAATATTCTCCACCAGGGAAAAGAAGCAGCCCCTTCTCTTACCTTTCTGCAATTAAAACAGCTTACAGTATTGTTTATAGCATAGCATCCACATTCTTAATTATCATTCAGGGCCTCCCACTAATGAGGCTCAGTCTATCCTCCATCCTTCTTAAAGTGAATTCTCTGTTTTAGCCATCTGTTTCATCCAGTGAACATATCAACCACAATCCTGTCTCAGATTTTTGCTCAGACTGTTCACTCTGGGTCACCTCTAGAATGTTTTTAATTTTTCAAGTCAGTTCTTCTCCATAAAATCTTAAATCAACTTAGTCATCTCAGTAATTTCTCCTACCCAGAAATTGTAGAGGGACACTCAATTGATATTCACTATTTTAATACGTGTACTTTTTCCCCCCAGTAATAGTCTAAAGTCTTGATGACAGGTAGAGAAGGAGAATTTTATGTACCCCTCAGGGTCTCATGTTGTCCTTTGCACATGTGGATAGCAAAGACCAGATAATTGATTTTTATGGAAGGAATGTTTATACTCATCAGGAGCTCCATGGGGCAATCTTTCCCCCAGGATCTTTGATAAATTTAGATACACACACACTGCTATTGGACCAGACCCTGTGGCTCTACTTCCCTGGGTTAAATTGATATCCTTTGATACCAGAGTCATAAGTTAGTGAAAACCGGTTATATTTTTAAAGTACTGAATCCCTACTAGATGGTTATATTTTAAAAGTATTGAATACTTTCAATATACTTTCAGTACTAGAGTACTGAAATATACTTTCAATAGACTTTCAGTACTTTGAGTACTTTCAATAGTACTTTCAGTACTAGAAGGGACTAATTTCTTAGTTTACCTGGTTGAAATAGTACCTTAGTCTGAAGCACACACACAGCAGTATGTTTATATAGTACAGTGTTGTTTCACTTTGTAAGATGTTGTTACTTCAGATATAACTGTAGAAATGGCATAAGTCTTCTTCACAATGAAAATGAATTATAGATAAAAAGTTGGTAGGAACCCAAGAAACTGTCTTTTTCTCATCCTTGGTGCCTTTTTTTCTTCCTGACAGTAGAAAAATCATAAATATGTCAACAGCTCACTACTGGTAAAGCTGAAAGGGACAAGAAGAGGGTACCCTCAAAGCAAACACATTCAAAGGAAAAACAAAAGACAGGTGATTCTTGGTAGTTTTAAAAGTGAAAATTGTTAGGGGGAAAACATGAAAAAAAGAAAATCAGCTTCAGATCTTGAGTACTCATTGTGCAAAGACTTAGAACTAAAATGGTACTGAAGTATATGGTGTAACATCGCTAATATGGTCTAGTGGGCCAGCTTGCGCTATCTGTGGGGCTGTATTTACTGGAGTACCGATGTGAGGTCTTGCCTAAGAGGTGATGCCAGCAGGTCTTACTTCTTTTTTATATTCTAACTGCATAGTCTAGGACAAGGCTGTTCACAAACTAGATGCTCAAACTTTGTTGAATGAGTTACCACAAAGATTTTTAGATCAATGTAGACTTCTGAATACAACTTTCAAAGTAAACAATTCATCAGACTACATGAGGAAGTCAGGTAACTGTAAGAAAACTACTGTCAAAGTGAAGCCTAACTCAAGAGTCAAGAGATTTGTTTTATAGAGGAGATTTTTCTTTTGCCATCTTGAACATTTTTTAAGTAAGTAAATAAACCATAGCTGATACAGCTCAGAAATTTAAGTTTGTAGAACTGTCATGTCTCATATAAATCACTATTAATGGTAGGAAACCATCGGGGTTAACTTTCCTTTCAAGCAGATAATATATTTTCTAAGACCATTTGTTGAATGTTATGATGATACATTTGAAGATTTTTAGGATATAAAACTGAATCAAGGATCAAATTGTTCTGAAAATTAAGAAGCTTTTAAACTGTGTGATCTGTAATGTTTAGACAGCGATGCAAGTTCTGTAACAATCGAGGTATACTAATGATAATTGCTTTATGAAAAGGATGAAAATCATAGTTTAGACAACTTATGCTTATAATAGCAGTTGTTTATCACGAAGTTGAGGAGGAAAAACATCTGAAGTTGAAGAGGAAAAAAGGAAATCCAGAAATTCATTTTACTTTGGCTCTTAAAGAAACTTCTGGGTAGCAAATAGAAACTGATGTCAGTTAATATTGAGAAAAATGCACTGAAAAAGAGAAAAGAAGTATGCCAAAAGGTTCTTGTGATACGTCTGAATGGTGATGAAGTGGGTGATTCATCTATGCCTTTCTACATTTCATTTTCAGATTTTCTATAATGAGCATGTATTAGCTTTGCAAGAAAAAATGGTTAAAAAAAAAAAGGCAAAAACAAAGTATGAACTATCTTCCATCTATTTTGCCTGCTCCCTGAGAATTTGCCCTGAGACAGGAGTATATTACCACATCCTTGCTGAGACTCCTTATGAATCAAGTCTTAATTGAAAAACAAGTTTTGTAGATCACAAAAATGTTTGTGCTTATAAAAAAGGGGGAAGTCTCATGTATTGAAGAGTAGATTGATTCTTGGGAAAACTGAAAATTATGATTGAAAGACACTGGTATTGTATACCAGGAGCACCTATGGAGTTAACGTTGATTAAACAACGTTTAATCTAGTTTTACCTTCACTCAGATCTAGACACAGTGGCTGCCTTAAATTCTTCAGACACATCAAAAAACCTCCTGAGTTGGGACCTTTTGTTTTCCTCAGATATTTACATAGTATTCCCTTGCTTCAAGTTTGCCCAAGGTTGCCTCCTCAAAGAAAGCTTCCCTTTCCACCATATCCAAAATAGCACCTCATCCCCCTTTCCTTTACCCATTTGTTTTTCTCTTTAGCACTTGTTTGTCATAGCTAACATACCATGCACTGTGCTGCTTTTGTCTCCCTCATTAAAATACAAGTTTCACCAAAGACAGGTACTTTTTTGTTCACCTCTGTATTTCCAGTGTTGAAGACAATGCTTAATCCATAGTAGGCATTTAGTAAATAATTGTCAGGTATATGATTAAATATACTGAATGCCTGTGCTAGGGTTGCAGTGCTGCAAAGAACAAAGGTGCATAAAGAAACGGAAATAATTACAGAATTATGTAGAAAATCAGATGTTGCTGTGGTAGCATAGAAGGGAGGGAACAATTCAGAACTTCACAGAAGAAATATTTTTAAATCATTCTGAAGGATGAACAGCAGACCATCACTTAAAACTAATGAAATTAAGAATATTTCAGGTGAGCATGTGTGCAAAAACATAGAGGCTGTCTATCCTAAACCGGTTTTCTCTCTTTCTTTTTTTAAGCCATTTAAAGTTTTGGCAACTGAAACTATAAGTCACAAGGCATTAGATGCAGATATATACAGTGCAATTCCAACAGAAAAAGTGGATGGAACATGTTGTTATGTTACTACCTATCAAGGTAAAATAAAACTATAATATTTACTGTAAATGTTACTTATTTTTCTTAATCACTTTATAGACTATATGATATGAGGCATTTGCTCTTCATAAACCCTTGGAAACCCAAGTATAGTAGCCAAACAAAAAGGTCACAATTGTTACAGTTTACCTAAATTATTATTGTACTTTCTTCTTGGGGAAAAAACGGTAAACTAAAACATTTACCTAATACCCATTAAGGGCACAGGCAGTATGGTACTTGATATATCTCCAGTTTGTACAAGTAGCCTCTCCATTTCACAGATAAGAAAAATGAGGCCAGGTTACAGGCATGGTGACTCAGGCCTGTAATCCCAGCCCTTTGGGAGGCCAAGGTGGGTGGGTCATCTGAGGTCAGGAGTTTCAGACCAGCCTAGCCAATATGGCGAAACCCGGCCTCTACTGAAAATACAAAAATAAGCTGGGCATGGTGGTGCATGCCTGTAATCCCAGCTACAAGGGAGGCTGAGGCAGGAGAATTGCTTGAACCCAGGAGGCAGAGGCTATAGTGACCCAAGATCGCGCCATTGCACTCTAGCCTAGAGGACAAGAGGGAGACTCTATTTCAAAAAAAGAAAAGAAAAATGAGGCTCAGTGAACTTAAATAATTTATCCAAGACCGTATAGTGACTGAATGACTGAACTGTCAGTGGAACCTATGTTTGTGGGACCCTTAAGCTTGTTCTTCCTGCATTGATTCCAGTGGCTTTATTACTTTTGTCAGCGTCTCTAATTAGTTTCATTTTAATGTATTTTAACAGAAATGCAAATAGAAATTTTCAGTCATTTTAAGAAGAAATGTATGGAAAAGAGATTTTTTTGTGATTATTTTTGGATGGTGAGATTACCTTTCACTTCCAGAAAAAAAACAGCATCTGGACGCAGTCCTTGGGCATTAAATAGGCGTCTGGACACATTCCTTGTATCAGGAAATTCATGAAATGCAGTAAAATAAATCTAACTGTGCTAAAATGTGCATAATATTTGCCATCTTAACCATTTTTAAGTATGCAGTTCAGTGGCATTAAGTATGTTTACATCATTGTGCTACTATCACCACCCTCCATCTCAAGAACTGTTTTCGTCTTATAAAACTGAAATGCTACCCATGAAACAACAACTCCTTATTCTCCTACCACGCCCCTTGTAACCGGCATTCTACTTTCTGTCTCTATGAATTTGACTACTCTAGGTACTTCATATAGGTAGAATCATACAGTGTTTATTTTTTGTGACTGGCTTATTTCACTTAGCATAATGTCCTTAAGGTTCATTCATGTTGGTAGCATGTATCAGAATTTCACTCCTTTTTAAAGGAATGGAATTAATATTCCATTGCGTGTATCTAGCACATTTTGTTTATCCAGTCAACCATTGGTGGACAGTTGGGTTGCTTTCATCTTTTGACTATTGCGAATAATGCCACTGTAAACAGATGTGAACAGATATCTGAGGCTCTGCTCCCAGTTCTTGTGGGTATATATATCCAGAAGTGGAATTACTGGATCATATGGAAATTCTAAATTAATTTTTTGAGGAGCAACCATACTGTTTTGCATAGTGGTCGCAACTATTTACATTTCTACCAACGGTGCACAAAGGTTCCAGTTTTTCAGTTTCCTCACCAGCACTTATTTTCTGCCTTTCTCTGTTTGGGTTGTTTTTGTTTTTGGGTAGTAACCATACTAATGAATGTAAATGAATTGCATTTTTTATGTTTACTGGTAAAAAAGAAACAAAAGGTCCACTGAACCAGAAATGATAATATAATACAGTTTTAATCTGGTTCTTCATATTATTTATCTGGATAGCTAATAAGTAGTACAGAATATCAGGACCAACGTATAGCAGTTTCTTTATAAACCCTGGATTTGTATATTTGAGAAAACTGTAAAAGATTTTTCAGAAATTGATGTCTATTAAGAAACTATAGTGTGTATCACTATGCATGATGATGGCAATTACTGGGTTAGAATTTAACTGCTAAAGTAAGTCACAGAATGCAAAGTGACAATGCTTACAAATCCACATTTATTACTGCTAAAGGATACACAATATACCAGTGGTATTAAAAGTAAAGATGTGTATTATAGCCAAGGACTGTCTCACAGCAAGGAGTATGGCGAGGCCAGGTAAAAGCTACTATACTTCAAAGTTGCTTTGAAGCCTTGGCAGGACACATTTTCTCAGATCAGGAACCACTTATGTGTTCAGACAAACACCTTGGAACCAGGGAATGCAAAATGGAGTTACAGCTGGGGATTTTTATATATTTGCTGGTCATGTAGGTAGGCATCTTGCTGCTAAGTAACCAGCTTCAGCAGCAGAGCCTATCAGGGGTCTCAGACCAGGTGCAAGCTATGAGTCTCACTCTTAACAATAAAGAACACTAGCACAGTGCCCTGCAACTCCTCAGATCCATGAGTACAAATCAACATTATTAGTATTTTCATACCTTGAAGAGGGGTCAGTGCAATGCAAAACAGCTCAGCCTGATTCCAGCTGTGTCAGAATTAACCTTTAAAGCACAGTGTAATGTTTGGGGAGTGGTGGTGAATACAGTTATCTGGTTATGTTTCCATTTTGTAGAGGTAGCTTCCGTGGTCCATAAATGCTGCTTACTCATAAAATATGAGTATGCAATGCCCTTATAAAAAATATCATATATTTACTTTTTGTCTCCTGTCCTCATTCTTTAACCAGAGAAGTAATTCTTCTCATAGCATCAAGTACCGCTAGGTGGTATATATTCTTATATTGCATATTTCCCTTTAGCTTCTTTGAGAAATTAGCCTCCTGTTTATTGAAAAATTCTATTCTGAAATGTCTTTCAAGATAAGTTTTGTTTACTTCATTCTTTTGCTTTTGTTATTACTTTTTTAGATCAGCCATACCTTTGGGCTCGACTAGATAGAAAACCAAACAAACAAGCTGAAAAAAGATTCAAAAATTTTCTACATTCAAAAGGAAACCCAAAAGGTTAGTTTTTAACTTTTCATGTTTAAATAGCTGAAATCCGTGGCGTATTTATTGATATGGTATTTCTGTACATTATATCTTTCTGTATAATTTAAGCAATTTAGAATGCTTTTATATATAAAAAGGATATTATTGAAAAATATTGTAAAATATTTTCCTAATATTTGTCACTGAGTCTATTAAAACATACAAATCACTACATATATATTGAAGTGAATGACACATTTTGTGTAAGAGACAAATATGTAATTTTATAAATCAAGTGTAATTAAAATCTCAGGAAATTAATATCTTTAATTATTAAAATGCTTTTAAATATCTGTAGTAGATATATACACTCACTGTATACACATTAATGTGTTTATATTTGTATTCATAGTATATTAAAAATTCATGAATCTAATACTTAATGGAATGTTGGTTACTTTAGTTAAACTGTTAAATACTGTATACAAATGGGGTATATGAAATTGAATATTTAAAGTGTTAGTATTCTAACCGTAAGTACGGTCACATTGTGGTGATAATGAATGGAGAATAATTGTATCATCCCTGATAGGAGGTTTTAGTAGCTGTTCCCATTTTGATTCTGTTTAGTATTTTATGTTTTTTAAAGCATCACCACATATAACATTATCTCTTTTTAGAATTTTTTTGGAACGTTGAGGAGGACTTCAAACCAGCTCCAGAGTGCTGGATACCAGCAAAGGAAATAGAACAAATAAATGGAAACCCAGTGCCTGATGAAAACGGACACATTCCTGGTACCATGATGTCTCTTCTAATGCAGTTTTGCGTTTACTAGTAAAATGATCAAAATATCCATTCAATCAGAAATTACAGAATTTAATTTTAACCTGGTTCTTCATTAGTATGTATAGCACAGAATTTCTGAATCAAATTTATGTAAAGTCCTATATATCAAAGATGCTTCATATCAAGAACGTCCTCTTAGCTTTAGAATCTTTTCTAAGATGGCCATTTTTTACTAGCTGTAGTCTGTGACAATAAAGCGTCTAATGAGAATAGCCTTGAGGCCAGGTGCAGTGTCTCATATCTGTAATCCTAGCACTTTGGGAGGCTGAGGTGGATGGATTGCTTGAACCTAGGAGTTTAAGACAAACCTGTGCAACATAGTGAAACCCTGTCTCTACAAAAAAATACAAAAAATTAGCTGGGCATGGCAGTGTGCGCCTGTAGTCTCAGCTACTCGGGTGACTAATATGGGAATCAGCTGAGCCCTGGAAGTTGAGGCTGCAGTGAACCATGATCATGCCCCAGCACTCTAGCCTGAGCATTGGACTGTGACCTTGTCTCAAAAAAACAAGAAGAGGGAATAGCTTCCAGGTTCTTGTCAGGTTGGATGAGATGATCTAGTCTGAAATGAGATCTCAAGAAGTGTCTATACCATTAGGGATAACAAATAGTCTATGTGCGTGTGTGCATGCGTGTGTGCGTGCGTGTGTGCGTGCGTGTGTGTAGATCCCAGAGTATCTCAGAGGGAGTTAAAAATAGTTGTCTCACAAGTTGTTTTTCTTGGGATGGGAAAATTTTGCAAAGGTATGCTGAATAGAAAGGTATCCCAAATTAAGGTTATAGGTCCTCAAGTGGTATGTCTTGAGTGCCCATTATGTGCAAAGTCCTCTTAGTTTCTGGTAATACAAAAATGCAGGTCAGAACCCTTGTCCTCAATGATCTTTAATTAGACATCGGGAGAAATCAACCAATAGTAGTATGATTTAAGAACTAACAGGAATGAATGCATCAGGTACCACTGGAGAAAAGAGGAGGAATTGCTCATTCAGCTTGTGTTTAAGAGGGAAGATCAGCTTAGGCAAACTCCCAGGAAGAGGAGAGGGCATGGGGTATTTTGGATGTTTTATATAACACTTCATTGCAGCTGGAATGTTCAGGGTATATGACATCATGAAGCGGCTATAAAAGTTGAGGCTGGGCCAGGCGCAGTGGCTCACACCTGTAATCCTGGCACTTTGGGAGGCTGAGGTGGGTGGATCACCTGAGGTCAGGGGTTCGAGACCAGCCTGACCAACATGGAGAGACCCCCATCTCTACTAAAAATACAAAAAAAATTGCCAGGCGTGGTGGTATATGCCTGTAATCCCAGCTACTCGGGAGGCTGAGGCAGGAGAATCGCTTGAATCCAGGAGGGAAAGGTTGCGGTGAGCCAAGATCACGCCATTGCACTCCAGCCTGGGCAACAGGAGCGAAACTCCATCTCAAAAAAAAAATAAAAAGTTGAGGCTGGAAGTGGGGTGGGCTCAGATCTTAAAGGCCCTTTTATTCTATCTAAAGGAGTTTCAAGTTTATCCTGAACATAATAATTTTTAATCAGTGGTACAGCAAAACTAAATTTAAGTTTTACAAACAGAACTATGACAAAAGTGGGTTGGATTTCACTGGAGGCTAGCAGACCAGCAAAGAAGTTATTACAGTAATCTAGGGTGAATAATGAAGGGAGCCAGTTCTGGCAACAAGAATGAGAAGGGTAATAGCAATAACATTCAATAAACATGGCATCAGTAAATTGTTCAGTATATATTGGAACAGTTTAATGAACTTGGAACACTTACTGCACTATATCCATTGTCCCTGAAGCTTGAGAGAAGGTAGAGAGAAAACTTATTTTATAAAAAATTTTGAGTGCTATGTCTTAGAACAGTGCTCAATTCTTACTAAGGTGAATTTTCTAGTAAGAGAATGCTAGGTGGTGCTCTGTAGTGAATAACAGGTTAATTCTATAGAACAAAAAATGAACCCTTATGATTTTTAAAAACGTAATAAACTGTTAACTTTCCCATTGATTTTTAAAGGAATATATCTTTGTGATAGACACCCAGAAAACATGGGAAATTTACAACAAAAATAGAAATTACCTGTAGTTTCAATCCAAAGAAAAATGATGTAATAAAAAATAACTTTCTTCTTTATATGATAGGTTGGGTACCAGTAGAAAAAAAACAACAAACAGTATTGCTGGCACTCCTCCGTAGTTAATTATGAATTTGAAATTGCCCTGGTACTAAAACATCATCCTGATGATTCTGGACTTTTGGAAATTAGTGCAGTGCCACTATCGGATCTCTTAGAACAAACACTGGAGCTCATAGGAACAAATATCAATGGAAACCCATGTGGTGAGTGAAGGCTTTTTCTTGTTCAGTTACAGTAACTGTCATTTATAGAGAACTTTCTAGGGTCAACTTAAAAAACAAACCCATGCTAAAGAAACGACTAACAAATTTGAGTTAGTTTCCTAGGATTATACCTATTTCTGTTAACTTTACATTCATAGAAAAAACCATTTTATTAGTCCAAAAGGTTGATTTTTATCCTTATTCTTTCCTATAATAATATTACACAACTGTGTATGAAAAGTAATGAGTCAGGTGTAACACCCTTGCTTTTTAAAATTCAGGTGAGTTGAGTCAGTTGATGAAAATGCACTTTTCTTTGTTATGATAGCATCAATTTGCATAGCCAGGGGTGTAAAGTAAGTAAAGAATGGCAATGAATACCACGTCAAGTATCAAAATATATATCATGATGAATTGAGTGCAAGTCCTGAGAGCACTATGGGTTACCTTGCTGACAAGGGGATGGGAAGACAGACCTAAAGACACTAAAGCTGTAATAGGAAAATCCTATGTAGAGATCAAAAGTAGACTTCCAGGTGTAAAGAAGCTAAGATCGTAGTTAGACAAGTTATCAGAGATGCAGTACAGCTCTTTAGCAAACATTGAAGAATAGTTTAATGTGGCCAGTGCCACACTGGTACCAAAGGTTGGTAGACTTTTTCTGCAAAATGCCAGATTAGGTATTTTAAGTTTTATGGGCCACTCTTCTGAAAGGAGGTACAGACTGTACTTACATGAGTGGGTGTGGCCGTGTTCCATGGAAACTATTTACAAAAAAAAAAAGGTCTAGACTTGGCCTGCAGGTCATAGTTTGCTGAACCTTAGTGGAGAGTACAACAAGGTGGAATTTAGACTTACTGGAATAAGGTGCCAGTGCACTTCGGTTGTATTCTTTCTAAGGAAACAACCAGCCTTTCTACCTTTATTCCTAAGTGTCTCAAAAGACTTTTTATTTGGAGAGGTACATTTTCTCATTCTTTCTGAAAGTTCCTTTAAACGAATATGGCTAATGGCAAATTTTTCCACTTAGGGTTAGGGAGCAAGAAACATCCATTACATCTTCCTATACCACATGGAGCATTTCAAATAAGAAATCTACCTTCATTGAAGCACAATCATCTCTTGTCCTGGTTTGAAGGTTGCAAAGATGGTAAAATTGAAGGAATAGTATGGCATTGCAGTGATGGCTGTTTAATAAAGGTAATGACAAAAATAGCTCGGGTGGGGTTATGTCATCTCATATTCCTACAACAAAGTAGAAGTGATACTAAAATTATCTCTACAAATGGCAGCAATTCTTATTTGCAGTAAAGAAATTTAATTTTCTCATCCCACATACCACCATTTTTTAAGTGGTAAAACAGTGTTTCCCAGTGTGTATTGTGTGAGGCATTGATCCTAACAGGTGTGCTTCAGAATTAAAGTGATACTATGTATCCCTTGCGAGGAAATTCGTGTTGCACAGTAGTGCTCTCTGTGACATCTTGTACTAACCTGATTTAACTCGGCATCTCCCAGACTTGAATATAGAATGTGTTGAGTAAAGAGTGCCAAGGTAACAGTTGATATATACAGAATGAATTATCTTCTACTTTGTTCCCTTTCTGTCTCCTGGACTTGTCTATTCGACTTCTTACAGGTACCAGAAATTCATAATATTCAAAACTGGACCTAGTTGTAACTCTCTGACTCCACATAATTCACTGAAGTAAATAAAAACTTGGATATTAATTTTAACCCCTCTTTTCATTACTTCATACATCCAGTTATCAGTTCCTAACAGTTCTAATCTGTGTACTTCCTCTCAACCAGTTAACTGTTAATTTTAATTCAAGCCAAGATTCATGCTTTAGCTGTCAAATCAGTGTCACCCTCCGAAAACAGAATCTTTCAGTTTTAGTCCTGTCTTCTCCATTCTTCACAAATGAATGAGCATATTACTTTCCTGCATAAATCTGTTCAGTTACATTAAGTATTCATGATCTGACCCCTGCTTAACTTCCCAGAACTGCTCTTCATCTCTGCCCCCACAAACACACTGACATTGTGTTTGCTCTAACCATGTTTGCAGTAGCAAAAAAACTCCATCACGTAACATTCCCTTCAATTAGATTGCCTCCTTTCCCACATTTTTCAGGTAGCTAGTCTGTAGTCAGCAACAGACTCTATGGTTCTTAAAATTTTTATGAAGCCCCTGATTATGTTCCTGGCATGTTTCCAGGTGCTGGACATACACAGTCAACAAGGTGTCTGCCTTCATGAACTCACATTCTAATGGGTAAGATAGATAGACAATAAACAAATATGTAATATGTCAAGAGAAGAACAGATATGAAAAAAAAAACAGGGTAAGATAAAGTAGAGCCTTACACAGTGCCTGGCAGATAGTAAGCACTTAAATATTTCTAAGTGAATGAAAATAGTATCTGTATGCTAAAGCTAATACCTTTTTTCTCTTTCCAGGTTCATCGCCATCATCTTGGCTTATGCGGGCCAATTCCAGATACTTACATGAATTCAAGACCAGTTATTATCAACATGAACCTGAACAAATGTGACTCTGCCTTTGATATTGTTTGTTTAATCATTTTTCAAAAATCGATAATCAGAAATTTGCTAGACTCAAAGATATAATATTTGATGTATAAAATGCAGATAAAATTAGTTTATTATAGTTATATTCTAATCTTGGATATTCTACCATGTTTAAAAAGATTTCAAGGTTCCTATTCATTATGAAACATCAATATGTCTTCTACCATTTGTGAAGAAATGAATTTTCCAGTTTCAAATACCTGTTCAGAATTTTATTCAAAACCAGCAAATTAATTTTAATCTCTTGCCATAAAAATGTAAGTAACAGTGAGCGCCTAAGCTTGTACAAAGGCTGGAGCTGGATTCTCTCCACTATTAACTGAGTGGTAATTTAAAGGCAACAATTAAACCAACAATTTAATGTCACTAATTTTCAAAATTAAATAGTTTAAGCTCAATTTGATTTTGCTAGATATTTAACAAAACATATGGCTCAGCCTCATAACCTGTATGTCTGTATGTCTACACCTGTATTTATATATATTACAGTTACGATTTGAGAATCTTAACACATGTATAAATAAGTATATATAAACTCCAATTTTAAATATTAAAATGGCTGAATTTACCCTCATACTCTTTAAAAAAACTTAATCAAAACATGAATGTAGAGAAATTCACCGGAGCTCATTGCCTATTTGATGGCGCTAATTTATTCTAAGTCTTCAAATATATACTTTTATAATAAGTTGAAAATTTCATATAATTTTGTTTATTAAGAATTCCAATCTAAGTATAAAGGTACAAGGTAGTGAGAAGGAAATACTACAGTTCAGAGAATTGCTTATTTCCAGGTAGATTTTAACTTATGAAGTTAATAAATAGTTAAATGAAACAAATAGGTGACCTTTAGTAAATGGGGAAATTAACAGGACTTTCTTCATCTTCAAACTCTTCAGAAGCAGCAACAGGGCTAGTTAATTCAACTCCCAATTGTTCTGAAAGTTTTTTTACCTTCTCTTCTAGGAGAATATTCTTCTTTACTTCTTCCTTGTAATTATACTTAAGATCTTCAATTTCTTCGAAAAATGAAGGATCAAAATTTTCCAGTTCTTTTTTCAGCTTTCTTATTTCCTCCTAACAGAAACATTATCTTTAAAAGTTGCATATAGGAAATATACATATTTTATATTTGAACTAAGATTAACTTTCAATATGAAAGCCAAAGTATTCTTGAGTAGTCAGCTACAGCTATAAAGGCAGAATAATTAAGATTTCTGTTTGTTCCATTGTACAGTGTAAATAACTAAGCTGTTAACTGTCAAGTCCAGTTATCTATTCTGCAAGTTGTGTTCTAGTCTTTGACTAAAATTTATCATCTTTTATAGTGGGATGTAATATTTCTCTAAAAGCACATAAGATCCTCTGAATATAGCAATCAATCAAAAAGATTTTGTGATTCATAATATTGAAGTTAGTCTGGTTAAGAGTTTTGGTTTAGACTTCATTTATATTTTCTTTACAAATATCTAATTTTTAATAAATAATGATCAACTTTTTATAAAGTTATTAATATGATCAGGGAAACCTTTGGGACTTCTGGTGAAGAAAGAATTCAAGCCTTAGTGACTATTTAGAATAGCCAGTGATCACTAGCTAATTCTCATATCCATGCCTTTTTGTCCTGTTTACAGTCTTAAAAGAGGTAAAACATAGCCAATATTTTTTAAGGGAACTATATCCTTAAGATTCCTGAAAAGAATTTCAAAAGAAACTATAGACACTGTTGCCAATGTGACCCAAAACTTAAGAACATACTAATGGCATATATTTGTTACAATTAAAAAATAAATTTACTATTTAATCCTACTTGTTGAGTCTGAATTTTTTGTTACCTCTTATTTAATAAATATGTTAAGAATAGTCAGATAAACATAATGAACTTTGTAATATAAAAATCAAATATAAGATGTTATATGAAATTTTTAGGATATGTACTTCAAAGATGGTAATGAAAATAGTTTTGAACAGCTGTTTTCACAAAACAATACTAATAAACATTACCTTCAAATGCTGCTTTTCTAGATCTGACATTTTGAGTTGTGTCTCTAGATCTTTTACTTTTTCCTTTAGTTGATCAGCATCTGTCAAAAAAGTTATACAAATTAGACTCCGCTTTTTCTCACTATGAACGAGTTCAAGGTAATGGATTTGTTCTAGAGAACAGAGATTTATGAAACCTAGAAACTGGGAACTACTGGATTTTATGGCTGAAATACTTAAGGATGTAAATACTTGTTGCTACCTCCCTCCATCAAGTATTGCAATTTCATAGCAGACAAAAAGGTATCTGCTAGGTATTAGAAGTGTAAGGTCAGGTTATTTTTTTTACATGGTAGAAATTTTACATGAAAAAAATCCTAAAACCAGGAAAATTTGTTAGGTACTAAAAGTACAACAGAAGAAGCAGACAGTTGGGTAAGGGGCTATAACCATGGCCAAATGCTCCCACTATCCCACACAGCATTGGCTAGTCCATGTAGGTTATTACACATTTATTGCACAATTACTATGTGCAAACATGTCATGCAGGCTGTATAATACAAAGATGAGTAGGACACAGCCCTAATACTTTGGTAGGAAAACAAAAGTCCACAAATATAGCACAAAAGTTCTAATTTATTGGATTCACCCTGCAAGTTAACATATCTCTAACTTTTTTTTTTTTTTTTTTGAGATGGAGTCTTGCTGTGTCACCTAGGCTAGAGTGCAGTGGTGTCATCTTGACTCACTGCAACCACTGCCTCCCTGGTTAAAGTGAGTCTCCTGCCTCGGCCTCCAGAGTACCTGGGATTATAGGCAAGTACCACCATACCTGGCTAATTTTTATATTTTTAGTAGAGATGTGGTTTCACCATGTTGGCCAGGGTGCTCTTGAACTCCTGACCTCAGGTGATCTGCCTGCTTCAGCCTCCCAAACTACTGGGTTTAGAGTGTGTACCACTGTGCTGGACCTGGGACAAGTATCTTAAATGTTTTACTACTTACATAGACAGTGATTTAGAATTTCCAAAAACAGTTCTGGTTTGATTTGTAAGCCTTAATGTTTGAAAAATGATAGGTAATCTGTCTACTTCACATCAGAGAAAAGGAATTTGAAGGCTCAGAAATTCCCTTAAGAAACTGAGGTTTAGAAAGAGTACAGAACTATCTATGGCCATATGATCCTTAATGCACATGCACCTGATCTCTGATCTCAGAAGCTAAGCACTGTTGGGTCTGGTTAGTACTTGGATTGGAGGAAAATCATAAAATTTTCCTAACGTCGACAGCTTTAATATTATGTTTAGTCTATATATACCAAGCTGGCTGCTATGAGACATATGTTGAGAGTATTTAGTATGTACTTTTAGCTACCAAGATGCAGTACAGCATAGTGCTTAAGGGCTAGGAAACCAAGGAGCTATGGAGTTTTGTAGATTTAGATTTTAATCATGCCTCTGCTACTTCCTAGCTGACCTTGGGGAGAGGTTACTTAACCACTTCAAATCTATTTATCACATAAAATGGAGACAGTAATACCTATCATATACGTCTGTAAATATAGAATGCTTGTAACGCACCTAACATAGTATCTAGTACAACTCACACATGATGGCTTTATTACAAATTACTAATAGGACTACATAGCACATTGAAAAAACTACAAGAAATAGTCAAAAGATTGTTCAGATATAAATTGGTATACTCCTTTGGAGAGAACCTGGAATTTCTATCATACTATCAAACAATGGCATGATTAGGTCAAGAGATTAATCATATTTTATAAAAGCAAAAACTTGGAGGCAAACTAAATATCCATCAAAACATAAATGGTTTAATGTGTTATACATGCAGTAGTAATCCACTACAGAATGATTAAATGGGTAAGACAGACTTATGAGCAGATATCAAAAGATGTCCATGATAAACTTAAATATGTATAGTATGAGTTCAATTTTATGTGACTCGCCAAGAAAATATATATACATATATAGAAACAAAGTCTATTCTTTATCCACAGTTTTGGTCTATAAAGTTAGCCCAATTAGTGAATATCAAACCACTGTTGCTAGGGGAAATATGTACAGAGATGAATATATATAAATATACATACATATCTCCCGTAGATGATCATCTTAAATCCTAAAGACAACTCATCCTGGTAAATTCTATTTATTTTACATAAGAAAACAAGGTTCAGATGTGTTACATGACTCTTCTAAGGCTAAAACACTAACAAGCCTCAGAATTGGGATTCAAATCCCTTCCAACAGGCCCCAGAGCCACGGCTTCTTGCATGATATTGTGCTGCCCTCTACTGTCTCCATCCTCTGCTCATTTCTGTATGAAAACTGAAGTGAGAATACTAAACATTGCCTTGTTGGACCTCTGCTGGGAACATGTAGGTTGGATTATTCAAATTTTCCAAGGCTCTCTAGGTACTGCAAAAGTGCTGTGAGTGTTGATTTGGGGATTACATACACACTTTAGTGAGTTGGTGATTTAGAAAACACATAATCCACAAATAATGAGGATCTATTGTACATTGTGGGCACATATGAACATATATATACATGCATGCATATGTGTGATATATATATGTATATAAAATGTGTGTGATATGTAGGCATGGGGAATGATTAGTAATCACTTTTGAATGGGAATGGAAGGGGTAGAATGATACTTATTTTTTACTTTGTAAAAGGAAAAAAATATAGGCAGTGTTTACTTATTTGCAGTTTTTAAAAATGTTCAGAGGACTTGAAAGAGCCTATACTTAGGAACTGGAAACAACATATTTGGTATTCAATGCTTAGCACTGTATTGTGATTAAATCTGTAACACCCAGATGGAGAACAAAGAGAAAAACACTTGGGCACTTGCTACTCTGTAGTATAAACAACACAAAGAGATAAATGGGAATATTTTTATATTAATAGCATGGAGATACAAAAGATCTAAAACTTCTTTTCAGTAATTTCATTTTACAGGGAGACAATGAACAGAAACTGGAGCGGAAAAAAAAAAAAAAGGCAAACCTGAATTCAAAAACTTGGGGGTAGTTAACATGTTTTTTAAAATACATTACCAGGGATGGTGCTTTCAGGTTCACTTTGATCCTTGTTAACTTCTATTTGATGGATTAATTCTGCTTTCTCTTTCTCCAGCTGACTATTAGCTAATCTAGAACACAATAATAATGTGTTAAAAACAAAAAACAGATATTGCTTCATAAAATACATGGGCATTTCTTATGAACTAGTGATGTACAGTAATCAGAACATACTAGTCTTTATCAAAGTAAACATTTACTCTCCATGCTACAATGCCACCACTCTCAAACAAAAAACCTGGAATACAAAAGCCTCCACATTTTTCTTAACATCTGACCTGATGTCATTTTCAAGAGTAGTTTTGTTATAAGAGGAGGCTAATGAAAGTAGGCTACAGAGACCCCTGGAAGTAAAAAATTACTTGTTCTCTTTCATTAGTATTTTCCTCTGGGAAGCTAAGGTTTTATTCATTCTATGCTGTTAGAAAAGTTTAAACTAAATTACAAACTGGAAACTTACATTAAGGTTGGGTTTATCCTTTTTTCTAGTGTGTATTATAAAAAAGATAGAGTGATTAGCATTAGAAGGAAGAAATAAGTACCTTATAATAAGCCTATTAGGTAGTCAAGTTGAAAAATGCTTTTCTCTAGTTGTAGTAATTCTGGGTATATGAAAACTAATAATTTTTATTTTTTAAAAAGAAAAACACAAAGTAGTCATATAAACACTGATGTACCTAAGAACTTGCAGCTCCCGTTTAAGGCCTTGTTCTGTCTCAGCACCTTCAGGAACATGTTTAAGAATCTTAATCTATGGGGACAATGAAAAGTTAGAAGATAAAGTTTGCCATGGAAATATGGGGTTTTATAAAAATACACATTTTTAATAAAGCATATTAAAATCTGATTTTTAAAAGCACACATAGGCACTTTTCTATATTCTATTCACCATTCATTGAACAAGTATTGAGTAACTACTGCGTAACCAGCATTATCCTAGGCACAGAGGCTACAGCAGTGAACAAAATAGGCAATGTTCCATCTTGCATGGTCTTCATTTAGTGAGGAAAGACAAAGAATGTGTATGTAATGTGATATGATGTAATAACAGTGCCAGATGGTAGGAAGAGCTATCAAGAAAATATAATCCAGGGTAAGAGGATAAAGAGTGATGGAAAGTAGCATAGGGCTAGGGTTAGGGTTAGGGAAGGTCTCTCTGAGGAGCCTCTATTTCAGCAGACACATGAAGTCTGGGAGTAAGCGATGAGAATATTTGGGTGAACAGTATTCTAAACAAGGAAGCAAGTGTAAGGACTTGAAGCTTAAATGAGTTTGTATTGTTTAAAGTACTGAAAGAAGGTTAATGTGATTAAAACAATGTGAATGAAATGAAGGGAGAAGTGGTAGAAGATAAGATTGGGAAGAAAACTGGGTGCCAGACCTCATATGTTGTTTTAGGATAGGAAAAGAACTTCTAAGTTTTATTTTAGGGTGATGGAGAACCACTAGAAGATTCTGAGAACAGGACTACTGTGATGTGCTTTATGTTTTAAAAGGGTTATCTGGCAACTTTGTAGAGACAGACCAGAAATAGGAAGAGGGTGAAACAATGAAAGTGGAAGCTGAGACACCAGCTTGGAAATTACTGCAGTTGTTCAGGTATAAAACAGTAACTTGAACAAGATTGGTAAGTGATGTCTCAAGATGCCCAGAAGGAGTTAGATTTGGGATAAAGTTTGGAAATATAGCTGACATAATTAATGAATGAAAAAAAGATGTGGAGAAAAAAAAGAAAGAAGTCATTGACGATCCAACATTTCTGGCTTAAGCAAATGGGTGAATGGGGTGCCCTACAGTTGGATGGGTCTTCTTAATCGAGTCCATTTTTATCTTTATAAGACAATGCAAGGAACAGCTTGTGATATTATGCATTATTTTATCATGTAAAGAAAAATTATATTACTTACCTGTTGTTCAAGGTCTTCAGTGTATTTCTTAACCTTTTGTTCTCTCTCTGTTGCTTCTCTTACAAGCTGTTTAAGGTCAGTAATGCTTTGATTTTTTTTGGCAATATCAGTTTCCAATTCTTTCAACTTGGTTTCATACATTCTAAAAGTATGAAGAAAAAAAGTATATGTTGAGAAACATTAAGTTTACCCTGCCCCTATGGCTCCTTGTGGAGAATACCTTTTAGTTTATAATTAGTGGTAGGCAGGTAATAGCTGCCTACTTGGTATATTTGTGAATTATAAGTTAATATAGCCCACCTGTTTATTACTAAGAATCACCTGTAAAGAGAATAAATAAGTAGATGAGAATCTGCTCAGGGCCTTCAGCCTGGAATGCTGTCAGGCCCTGAGGCTCTCAGCTCTGTAGGCTGTTGGTCCTCCAGATAGATCCACTTTGCCGTTCTGTCTGGGTGTCTGCCTCTCAATACCTTCAGCACTGCCTGGGTGTGGGGTCTCTCAACCAAGCTGGTATTCGGTAAGTGGTGCCCAAGTGTGGGGACTCGAACCCGGGACAAAGGGTTGCTTGAACAACGGAGAAAGAGGCTAAGCTGAAGGTATCCCGAGAATATTTGAAAAGAATCCCCCACAGGAGTTAGGGGGAGCCTGGAAGTAGCCTGAATACTACTGGGAAAAAAATCCCCGGAGTAAGTTGGGGAGCTCAGAAGGAGCCTGGGGTGAGTTAGGGAGACTCGCAGGTGAGTTAGGGAGAATCTGGAAGTAGACCAAAAACTTTTGAAAAAGATTCCCCAGGGTTAGTTGGGGAGCTCAGAATTAGCCCGAGAACTTTTGAAAAAACGTCTCTCAGGGTGAGCTGGGGGAGCTCGGTCATATTGGGGTAACAAGGGACAAAGATCAAGCAAATGCGAGGCTTATCTGGTGTGGTCTGTTTGGGCTTTGGTGTGTTTTGCCTTGGAGCTGTTTCAGACAGACAATGAGAAAAAGGATTCAAGAGAGGGGAAGGAGTGTGATGAAGTATGTGAAGAATCTATAGAGCAAAAAGATGAAGAGTCAATATGAGGAAAGGGTGTGCCCATCAGCACCCACACCCCCCGCTCCGGTATCCTGTCAAGGGATGGCCAGATCCTCCTAATATTTCTACCTCTGCTTCTGTTGGCGTTTGTACTCCTAGAATTACGGTAACTGGTTCCTTCAAGGAGTTCAACAAGTGAGAAAAGAGGGCTATTTGGAGCCACAGCAGTTTCCAGTTGTTGTACATCCTCAAGATCAGCAGGGGCGAGTACGGGTTCCTTTTGAACCCCTTCCCTTCAAATTACTGAAGGAGTTTAAACAGGCCATCAGCCAGTATGGGCCTGAGTCTCCGTTTGTGCTAGAATTATTGAAGAACGTGACTACTTCTTACCAGCTGATTACAATAGACTGGGATACTTTAAAGTTAACCCAAACTTGTTTGTTGCCTTCTCAGTTTCTGCAGTCAAGTCTGTTAGTTGCTACAGTTCTATCTGATGCTCAACATTTCCACACACTGACACACTTAAATGCAGTAGAGCTGCGGAAAACAAAATGACTTAACTTGGAAAGAAGCTAAAAAGATTGTTCAGAATTGTCCGACTTCTCAGCTGGTCAATTATCCTCCCAACTCAGGGGATGTAAACCCCCGGAGGTTAGAATCAAATACTTTGTGGCGAGATGAAAGAGGTAATGTAATAACCTGTGGGAGAGGATTTGCTTGCATTTCTTCAGGTACAAATCAACAACCAGCGTGGGTCCCATCCAGATATTTAAAGCTGTACTATGAGCCAGATACCAAAAAAGAGGCTTGCAGAGGACCCCTCAGTCACAGAGATGGCAAGATTAACATCGAGGTGGACTACTGTTCCCACAAGGAGGACACACCAAACATCGCCACCAACTTGGGGTCAAATTAAAAAGCTTTCACAAATAGTGGAGGAAAACCTGAAGAAAGCAGGACAGCCTGATATGGTAATTATGATGACTGTTATCACGATTAAAGTGTGTATTTCTGGAGTTGGGATAGAAGTAAAAGAGAGTTTCACACATTGGGCATATATTCTTTCCTTCCTTTAATGATCTCTGGCCTTAGTATTTTCTGTAATAATGTAGGAAATAAAGTAACAATGTTTTGGCCATCAAAACCTGAATACAAATAAAGAATGGTCCCCTAAGTTAAGAACATTAATCTGGGAAGTTTGTCTTGTGATAGAGGCTGAGGTGCTGCACAGCAAGTCCTATGGAATTACTGATTATTGGTCCCCAAAGGGGATACTTAGCATTGATTGCACTGGTCAGTCCTCTTATAGTAACATGGAATTCAGATGGCAGATAAAGAACTACAATTACTTAGAATTTATACATACTGAGATCAACAACTCTATTGTCTGGGGAGAAGGGGGATTAGTAGGACCACGACCAAAAATAGTATGGCCAATGTTAAGAGCTGAATAAAAAGAAACTGAAAAATACCTATGGCCCTAAATCCAATAAAAGTCTGGGAAGGAAAATATAATAGAGAATCAGGCCCTAATTCTTACTCATTAGAAGTTTATAAGAAATAAAAGCTCTTTAGATTCAGAGCTGTGTTAAACCCCCCATATCTTGTGGTGGTGGGAGAGTTGCAGATAGACTTCATTAACTCTAAAAGTATGAGACTGAACCTAATCAGGAGAGAATAAAACAGCTTCTGGAAAGGCCTTTAGACAGCAAGCAGGGAGGAGGGACCCAGAAGACCCTCGACACCCCTTTTCAGCAGGAAGCAGTTACAGAAGAATGACCTCGGTGTCACTGATTTAAAAGTCAGTTAAAATTACTGTACTAAAAATAAGAATGTCTTACTCTTTTTTTTCTAGTCAAAGTTTGTTATATATTTAGTATGAAAAGGTGGTGGCAAGAGATAAGGTATCCTTAATTAACAGATGGCCTAATCAAAATAAAGGATTTAGGTATTGTCCAAGATTATAAACAAGGATGGAGCCTGATTTGACCAGTTTAAAATTAATACCGTTTTTCAATCACAAAATAAGAAAATGCAAAGTAAAATTCATTAGAATATAAAATTCTATATTACTAGATATTCTTAGAAATATAAAGATGGCAAATCAAACGCTTTTCTCACAGACACGCACAGGTATCTAGGTAGAAAAACTCTAGATACAATTGTGCAAAAGCATGGGTGAGAGAAATAGTGTATGATGGGAGAGGGATAAAGCTTGTAAAAATCTGAATAGATTTGCAATTATTAAAGAGACAATAGTTCAAAAAATACTCCAGAAAAAAGTTTTGTAATTGAGCCAAACAGTTTTACAGGTTCATCATACCTAAAGAAAAATGTTTACAATATTCAAACTTTTCCAGAAAATGAACAGAAAGAATGCCTTCTAAGTTAAAATGGCCAGTATAGCTTTGGCAACAAAATCTGCTAGGATAATACAAGAAAGGAAAATTATGATTGTCTAAATACATTCAAACAGCTTTTGTTAGATCTTAGAAACTTGGAATGTTTTTAACCTGACAGATACTATCACAGATCTACCACAAGTAAATGGTGAAATATCAGAAGCTTACTCCTTCACTTCATCTAATTATCTGTTCAAAAGTCACCCAAGTAGAGAGGCCTTCTCTGGTCACCCTATCTAAAACAGCCCCCACATCACCCTGGTTTGTCCCAGCAGTCATCAAAAGGCCTGACACAGAATATGTATTAATAAGTTTGTGGAATAAATAATAAAGCAACTCTAAGGATATCAGCATGAGCAAGACCTGTGTCATGGGTCCCAAAAAGATCTCTCTAAACTGCTTTCTTGAGAAGGGTGTATAATCCTCCCAGATGTAAACTTTAGTAAATTTATTTATTTATTTATTTTTTTAATGGATTTAGGGAACCTGGAAGTCAAGGATCAAAACGAGCCTTCTCTCTGTCAAGAGAGTTCTCCTTAGACTTATGTCTTCTGGAAATGGTTTACTGAGGCTTATGCTCAGTGACCTGTACAGTTCTCAGACTAAAAGCACATATACGATCTAAAATGCAAAGTCATCTTCAATTATGGTGAAATATCACCCTCTACTAACCATTTATAAACCTTATAAACTCTTTTTGCACTAACAATTTCTTCTGTAGCCCCATAGAATCCTCTTAGAAAAAACTTGAGCCCACAGAAAGAATATAATTTACTTAAGATCATAGTAAGAATTAAATCTTTCTAAACCAGTGAAGCTACCTGGTTCTTTGAGAAAACCTAGGCAAGGTGGGCTTTTTAGAAATAATATCCAACATAAAGAAGAGTCTGGCAGTAGGAGGTACTAAATAAATACCTTTTGCATAAATAGATTTCAGAGTAACTCAAAATTTGTTCTAAGTCCATACATGATTATAGAAGAAAACTAAGGAACGACCAAGAAATCAGCATTTAGGGCTGCTGGCTGAGAGCCACTGCTAGGGTCCGAGAAGACAGTAGAAGAGACCCCGTCCCCCACTCCAAACTATCATACTTGTTATATCATCTAACGCTGACACTGGCCTTCTGACGAAATAATTTTTCCCAGTGTGTAGATGGGAAAAGTGAGAGCTGATGTGGAGAAGCGTGGATTCTGACTACTCTAGCTTTAGTATTAGGACAGGAACCAAGGACTCCTCCAGGACTTCATGGCCATCTGGGCTGTCCTTTAATGTGCCTACTTAATCTTTCTTTTTTCTCCTCAGGGTTAGTTGACAGAGCAAGTGCAGTGGAGCAGGCCCTCGGTGGGACTTGCTATAGCCTCACAGTGCTAAGACTCCCATCCTAGTTGCAGTGAGGTTGGTCGCTATCTTGCCTTCCATCAGGACTATTCCAAATAGCAGATGGGGAAGATAAAGCCTCAAAGACATCAAAGAGGATATTGGAGGTGCATGGACATAAGGAACTCTATCAGAATGTTGAGATAAAGATGAGTATGCCTTTTGAAATGGGGGTGGCAGATGTGCTAGATGGTAAAGGATACTACTTCATACAGGATGACTTGAATGGGAAAAAACACGGGCAGGATCCCACTGGTGAATGACTTCCAGACTCCTTGAAGCAGCTGCTTAAAATTGGAAATGAGAAGAACCTTTTACCTCCTCATCACAGTCATGAAGAACCACACATGATGATAGTGGCAACAGACACATGAATGTTTACTCAAACTCCCACCACCTCTTTCACAGCCACAAAAATTAGTTTCACAGGTGGGAATCCCATGTATTCAGGGTGGGAGAAAATCAAGTACCAGAAAGCAGAAACTAGAAAGGCATCAAAGCTGCTGCTGAATTCATCTTTTGGGGCTATCTGAAGAGAAGGTTGCCCAGGATACAACTGCAAAAGCACTGCAGCACAGCCTAGATCCAGTATGCCACACATTATGACAAGACAGCTCAATTATTCCTGGCTCATACTTAGGAAAGCAAATTATACAATCAAGAAGCTGCAGCTGCAGTTTTGGAGAAAAATAGCACCCAGGAGAAGCTAAGCAGCCTCAGCCCAGGCTCATGGCTGATAACAGCTTCATGATGCACACACAGCTCCAACACCTTCACCCAGCCCCAGCTCTACTCTGTTCCATGCCCTGCCACCCAAACAAGGTTAAATAAGTTAAACATTTTAAGGAAGAAAAAGACTCTGCCAATACTACCACAGAAAAAGTATTATGTTAAAACAACAACCAAACTATTCATCAGGAAGAAACCAGGTTATTCAGAATAGTGTTGTCTTTCAAAACAATAATGCCAAAATTCGAAATGATTAAACTTTGTACGAGTTTAAAACTTTGTTCCTACCTTGTAACAACAATGGATTTCCAGCTCTTACTGTCAGCACCTTCAAGCTGTGGACCTCTGCTTTCTGCAAACTGCAGTCTCTTACCAATCTCTTCTAATTGAACTGTCATCTTCTCATTTAATATCTCTAAATTATTCTTTGCTATCCGTAATTTCTCTGCAGCATCAGTTTCCTATCATTACATGCTAATTAGTATATTATGAGAAAACATACTATTGTTCTCACAGATTCAGTGTATTCAAAATTATCATCACAAATTGAAAAATAAAAAATAACCTGGGGATCTAAATGCTGATTAAAATTTCAATAAATTCAACATTTCCCCTCCTCTAAAGAAGCAATCTGGCCAATAACTAGAACAACAGATCATGAAAATGAGGTCAGAGAAATATATTTAGTTACTAGTGATTACTTTAAATTTGACATTTTGTTCCTCTGTAATATTTTTAGAAAAAATGGGATAGTTTATACCTTTACACATGTAAATGATTCTTTGTTTTGACTTCCTAATGCTTAAGAGACCTAGCTATAAGCATAAAGTATGTGTTAAGTAACATAGATTATTATTATTTGAGATGGAGTCTCACTTTGTCGCCCAGGCTGGAGTGCAGTCGTGTGATCTCGGCTCACTGCAACCTCTCCCTCCTGGGTTAAAGCGATTCTTCTGCCTCAGCCTCCTGAGTAGCTGGGATTACAGGCATGTGCCACCACGCCTGGCTAATTTTTGTGTTTTTAGTAGAGACAGGGTTTCACCACGTTGGTTAGGCTGGTGTTGAACTCCTGACCTCGTGATCCACCTGCCTCAGCCTCCCAAAGTGTAGATTATTTCTATTATTAAACCACATTCCAAGCACAGTATCATTGGACCTCATAATATATTCAGATAATATTCTAACTAGTTTTAAAATATTAATTTTAACTTATTCACTAGATCTTCCATATAAGTAACAGATATTTGGAGTTAAGGAATATATTTTGGAGTTAAGGAAAATACTAATTTTTACTTATTCACTAGATCTTCCATATAAATAACAATATTTGGAGTTAAGGAATATATTTTGCTGAATAAGCAAAATAAACCTTACCGTTTAACAGGACAGTTTCATATACTCCTTACTATCTATTGGCCTAAGTCACATGCACAAACATTAACTGAAATTCCACACAGCTCTGTGAGATAGATATACTTATTATTCCTAATTTTACAGATGGAAATTTTACAGAGGAAACTGAGGAACAGAGAGGGGATCAGAACAGAGAGGCCAATCAGTTGGCCCTAGCTCCCATGGCTAACAAATAATAGAGCTAGAAATTAAATCTAGGCTAATGTCTACATTATAGTGCCTCTAAACTTACTAACTTTTAGTATCAATGTTTTTCATGGTTGAATGTGATGACAGCATGTATAAAAACACAATTCCTCAATCTCTTAATATCTACCTTGAATAGACACTCTCATCAAGGATATACTTTCAGTTTTCCAAGACATATTAAGTGAAATAAAAATCGATAATGATAATCATTCATAAAAGTCATACTTTTTTAAGTTCTTTACGAAGCCTTTCATTTTCAGCAATAACTTTTTCTGTGCCTTTGGTCTTGGATTCATAGTGCATGCTCAACTGATGCCCAAAATGAGCTTTAAGTTTTTCTAATTCAGTCTAGTAAAAAAACAAAAACACAAAAACTATACATTATCAAAATAATAATATTATAAAGATAATATTATAAACTCGTAAATCTTAATTCAAAGTCGTTTTGGAGACTATATTTTATAAGATTAGAATTAAAGTCTTCACTTGAATATTAGAAGTTCCCAACATTGGCTGCACATTAGATATAAACTGATGACTTAAAATAATAACAATAAACATACCTGTGTTAGGACTCACCCTAAAATAATTAAATCAATTCAGGGATGGGAGCTTGGGCATCTGTATTTCTAAAAATAGACACAGGTAGTTAATCTGTGCTGTCAGAGAGAAAAGTATTGGTCTTGAAGTAACAAGGAAGATCAGGTTGACCTACTCTATAAACCTTAGCCATGCCTCTCAAAAGTTTTTTTATATGTATAAAATATGTACTGTATTCATTAATGCCATTTTATATAGTAATAAGCATATTTGAAATTTTCCTAAATAGTAACAAAACAGTAAAATATTCCCCTAAAAATGATCACACAAAAATAATTACCTTCAATTTTTCATTTTCCTGCTTAATATTAGCCATTTTTTCACTAGTTAATATTCCTGATGCTTTTTTCAACTGTTCATTTTCTCTCTGGACTTTTTCAACTACTTTTTTCATTAAACCAATGGTTTTTTCCAGTTCGGGGATTGTCTTTCCACTTCTACCAGACTACAAAAGAATATGTTAAATCTTTAATCAAATGTTTTAGAGCGTATAATACAAAGTACCAACAATACGACAGGTACATTATACTCAGTATTAATACATCCTAATATTTGAAGTCAAATCGTGTTAATTCAATTCGTCCTTGAAACAATTCTATAAGATATAAATTATAATTTCCATTTTAAATAAAGGAAACCAAGACTAAGGAAATTTGACATTCCTAAAATCATGCATCTAATAAGTAACAGCTTAAATCGTCTCTAGCTTTGATGTCTGATCAAAATAAATAAATCTAAATAATCTATTTAGCTAATGTTCTCTCCAGTATATCGGTGTTTTCATTACACGAAATAAAACCATACAAGATAAATTGTGTCTTTAAAGAGCTCATGAATAATTAAATTTTAATTGCAACATAATAGAGGCAATTTTCTCTAAGAATTGCTATTGCTTAGAAATTCAGTTTCTGTCCAATATAAATAGAAGAGATATCTGAAATAAAAAACCTTGCATAAATGTATCAACAGAGATGAATCACTACTTAATAAGTTTAACTGCTTATTTAAACTAAAAATAATTTTTAACAGTTAAATGGTTTGCTTAATTTTTTTGCAGTTTAGTAATCATCCATAAATAAGAATAATCCTGTAACATAAACGTTTACATCATTTTAGTATATATTTTCATAATTAACTTATATGGCAAAGGTCAAATTAACACATATTTCCATTGATGAATCAAATGTTGCTGTCAGCAAGATATTTGTTCTGAATATTTTTTCTTTTTTTTTTTTTTTTAAATGGGGTCTCGCTCTGTCACCCAGGTTGGAGTACAGTTGCACGACCATGGCTCACTGTAACTTCCACCTGCCAGGTTCAAGCAGTTCTCCTGTCTCAGCCTCCTGAGTAGCTGGTATAGGCATGAGCCACCATGCCCAGTTAATTTTCATATTTTTAGTAGAGACGGAGTTTCACCATGTTGGCCGGGCTGGTCTCAAATTCCTGACTTCCAGGAATCTACCCGCCTCAGCCTCCCAAAATGCTGGGATTACAGCGTCAGCCATGGAACATGGTTTGTTCTGAATATTTTTCTAATAACACATAATATTTTCACTGAATCCATCATATACTTAATATTACTATCAGAATGACTGCATTATGATTGCTTCCATTTATGACACTCAGCAACATGAAATCAACAGGAGTTTAAGTCTTTGGCCTTGAGCTCATAAACAACATTTATTCATTATATAAGGTGAATAAAAAATAACATAGGGAGAAAAGTACAAGAATACAAAAGTCGGGGAGGAACGATGTATTTATAAAACATTATACTAAGAAGGCTTGAAGATATCATAACAAATGGTTACAAAATGTCAGCACTGGCTCAAGGATCAGTTACCAGTTACCTCAATGAACAAAAAGATTCCTGGAAGTTAAACGTTTTCAAGCTGTGGAGGCATATTCAATAAAAATAGAGATGAAAGTACACAAGGTATAACAGATGAAAAATACATGACTTGAGACACACAGGAATACTTAGTGTTTGATATTACAGATGCAGAATAAAAACTGAAGCTACAGGACACTAATAAAAGCATATCACTACTATTATGATATATATAAACTTTTCATTTCTGGCTTATCACTGCTGAAACCAAAACAAATGTATGGTAAATTCTCACATACCCCTCTAACATAGCCAAGTTTCCGCTCAACTTCTGCTTTTTCTTTCTTAAGAAATTCACACATTTCCTTCAAATCACTGACTTGATTCTGAAAGATAACAAGCAAACATGTAACAATTTAACATAGCTTTAGCCACTGAAAAGAAAAGGCAAACTATTATGTGAACCATCAATCTCTTCAATTGTATAGCCAAAACAAATAATTAGGTCTCTATACTAATGAGGAAGATTTTGAACTAAGAAGTTGAATTAATAAAGAATACTGTGTATATGAAATGTTGATATATTTCCCACATTACTGCCTGACTCAATAATACAAATTTAGAATTCTGATTCTAACTGTCCCATATATTGGACATGTAGATCCTTACCAAGTGTACAGAGCAAAAGGCAAGTGAACTTCTAACACTGGTTCTATCAATGTAAAACCAGAATAAGAAGCAGTACCAAAAAAAAAAAAAAAAAAGACAGAAAAAAAATGGCAGATTAGTGTCCTCCAATAAATAAATGAATAAATAAACAGTGTGAGGCAGGACATAGCTTAATTATATCACTATCAGTGGAATTAACAGATTGCTAACATTCTAGATTAGAAAACAGAACTGAAGCAATTAGCCAAGAGAAAAAAGGATTCCCATAAATAGGGTAAGGTTGTTACAAACCAGATTTCTTTGCTTCCATTCCTTACAGCAGAAATAGACATCCTCAGTTTTCAACTATTTTTCCCATTTAGGTGATCAGACAAAATAAAACTAGACTCTTCAATAAAAATATACTAAATATTTTTCAGGTTCCAAGTGCTTTTCTGGCCACTGCAGACACAAAAACTAGGTAAGATATGATTCTTACTCTGAGGAAACTACAGCTTAGTGGGAAATAAATAAGTATAAGGAAATAATGTGCACATAACATGAAAAGTACTAAAATAAAGTGCCCTAAATATTTCCTTTCTTCCATACTTTTCTCTACAACCAATATTTCTCAGAGCAGCCTCATAGCTATGGAATTTTCCTCTTTAAATCTTTTATAAATTTCTCATGTACCTTGAATAAAATCCAACTCATTACCACAGCTAATACTTTTAACAAGAGATAGTCTTGCTTATGTTTCCACTTTCATCTCTTGCTGTTCCATCCCTTGATCCTCCCATAAGCCAAGCACATTCCCACCAAAGAATGCCTTTGCCTTCACAAATCCCTCTGCATGAAGGTGGCAAGCCTACATCTTGGCTGATTTCTTCCTGCAGTTTATATCATTTCAAACGGCACTTCTCAAAGAGGCTATCCATAACCAAGACATTAAAAAGCACTCCCTCTTTAGTTACTCTTTATTACCATGCACCATTTTACTTTTGCATGGCACTTAACATGCATGTGTGTACTTCTTCACTATCTGTGACTCCCACAGAGTCAGTTCTATGACAGCAGAAATTTCATGTTTTCTTTACCACTATGTGCCTAGAATGTAGAATCGCTCCTGGCATATGGCAGACATGTTGGGATCCACTTAGGGTAGTTGGCAAAATATTAGGGGAAGTATTAGGGAAAGCTGTAAAATTTATAGTCTCAAACCTTTTGGAAGGCCAAAAGGTTTTAATGGGACAGGCTGAAGTCAGCCAGTTCTTACCTTAGAGCATTAGGTCATAGGGTGAAGATCAAGAATAATAGTTGGGGAGAGATAGCATGGGGAGAAATGCCAGATATAGGTGATGAGGAGGAAGGCAGCAAATCACACTGCCATGTGTGTACCTATGCAACACTCTTGCATGTTCCTCACATGTACCCCAAAACCTAAAATGCAATAAAAAAAAAGAATAGAAGCTTCCCCAGTTAAGTCTGTTTACCCCACATTCCTCTGTGAGGACACTTACTCCGTGTTTACTCATGTAAACTCTGCAGGGATAGCCCTATCAGGTGGAGGTTGAAGGAAGATTACCCATTAATAGTGTTTACTCTGGGCCCCAGAAACAAAGCTTTCATCATTCGTAAAACCCTCACTCTTTTAACCATGTTAATTATCCACAAGCATGTTCACTTAGAACCTCTGTTATTAAATCTATACTGAATAAATGTGAAGAGAAACAGCAAGTAAAGGTCCGGTATCTGCAACTGCCCTCTGAGAGCAGGTAACGACCTTCCGAGCCCACTCAATTCACTGTGCTTTGTGTGTCTGAGTGTATTTATTCATCCGCCGCTGAGTCAAGGTCTCCACAGGTGGTGATCAACGTCTCAAGTGGTGACCGTGATGTGATCAATGCCACACAGACATTCTATACAACTTTTAGTGAAATGAGTGAATGAATGTACATCAGATTGACACAGGGGAGGGCCCTTGGGCAAACCCAGGGATTCATGGAAAACTTATTAGAAGAGAAATTCCTACTAGTCTTTTTGCTTCACACTCAAAATCTCAGATTCTTCCAAAACTATCTTTCACGAAAAGATTTCTAAACCTTACCAGCTCCACAATCCAAAGGGTTATTTGACAAATTCCAGTTTTAAGCCTTTCTCTTAAAATGAGACTCAAAACTGAATGCAATAATCCCAAAAAAGTTTGTACAGCACAAAACCTACATATGTACTTTGTATGATCTGTTCCTTGGATTCCTATTAGTCCAAACTGAGTAGGCTCTTAGGCATAAACCGTCAAAATATCATTGGTTCAAACAGAGATAATGGTGAACAAAAACTTAGAGTCACATTACTGCTGTTTAGCTTCATTCTGTACTGTGACGATTTCTTTTTATACCAAAGTTCTGATGTTTATGTTTATCTCATTAAATTTTATCTCTTTTATCTCACCCTTGTATTCGAAATTATCAAGATCATTTCAAATCATCATTTTTGTCATCCATCATATTAATTACCTCATCCAGTTTTTTGTCAACCACAAACTTTAGCAGCAGTTTCTGTCATGCTTGAAATTATTGATTAAAATATGGATAGTTAATCAGTATTTCTTTATCATTAAAGAAATATTAAATTGCTTTAGATTTCTTTATTGCTATACTTGCAATAAGGAAACTAGTGTCCACCTTGAAGTTGATCTTTGCTCTGACTGCTGTATCTGTTTTTCTACGATGATCATAAAAGAGATTTTGTTGTATGCCTCACATATCGTCAGCTCAAACTTTTTAATGAAGTTTTCTCTACTTTTTCCAAGGTAGAGTTTTTCTAGTGGATAAAAAAGATAAAAAACAAGCAAAACTGAGGCATGTGTTTTAACATAAATGGTCATCTATTTTAATACTTGGAAAATGTATTTCTTATATATAACTATTGAAAATATAATTTATGCTTTGGCCCAAATAAATACTGATTTTTATTTTCGCATGTTGACGTTACAACTTTCGATGCTAATTAGAAATTATTCACACATTTTGCTGTGCCAATGGAAGTAAAAACTTTTTAAAGCTCAAAACAAAATAAAGATGAAATTAGTTAAAAGACAAGCAACAAATTTGAATGGCTTTCAACTAGAAAATATGAAAATCTGAAATAAATGAATAATTTTTTGAGAAAATATAGCTTACCAGAACTGACAACAAAAAATAAAGGTCTAAAAAGAAAAATTCCCCACGAAAAAATATTTTTTAAAACTATCAGAGATACTCCACCCTCCATAAAAAGTACAAGTCCCAGATGACTTCACAAGCAAAGTTACCATGGAATTTAATCTAATTGAGATAACAAGAAAAGGAGAAATGCCTTCTAATATTTGTTCTGAGCCGTAACAGAAATCAATTTCCTTTATATATACAAGGAACAACCATTAGGAATAAATAATGGGAGAAATTACTGAAATTAAAATAATAGAAAAAATGATTAAATGCCTGGGAATGAATAAGATCTTAAGAAAGTTATACTACAGTAATAAATGCCCTCATATCTTATTGAATTACAAGGACAAAGATTTATTTCTCATTTATATTTCATGTCCTTGGAGACTTGCCTGCTTACATAGTCCTCTAATTTTTGTTTTCATTTTGAAACTCAAGTTGAAAGAGCATCACCTACCAAGGACATGTTCATCTCATGACAGAGGGAAAGGCTAGTGATCCTTAAAGTTCATGTCAATGAGTAGCATATGTCCCAATCGTCCATATGATCAAAGCAAGTACTAAGGCCAAAACTGACATAAATGGAATGAGGAATTATAACCCTTCATATAGATAGGTAAAGAATAATTGGCACAACAATCATAAAGTCTACCCACAACTCAACTGTAACTGAAAATAAACCTGATTTTAAAAGAAAGATACAGTTGGATCTCATTTATGAACATTGATGCAAAATAGAGAGATGATTGAAAGTCTACTACTTAAATCAAGTGGGCTTTGTTCTAGGTATTCAAAGATAATGTTTAACAACAGAAAAATTGTTAATAAAATTCATTTTGTTAACGCATCTAGGAAAAAAGTATGATATACTCCACAGACACTGAAAAAGCATTTGGCAAAAACTTAAAACTTTTCTTTTCTTTTCTGATACAGAGTCTCATTCCATTGCCCAGGCTGGAGTGCAGTGGCACAATCACGGCTGACTGCAGCCTTGACCTCATGGGCTTACATGATACACACACCTCAGCCTCCCAGGTAGCTGGTACTACAGGCATGTGCCACCATGTCTGTTTAATTTTTGTTATTTTAGTAGAGAGGGGGTTTCACCATATTGCCTAGGCTGGTCGCGAACTCCTGACTCACGTGATCTGCCTGCCTCAGCCTCCCAAATTGCTGGGATTACAGGCATGAACCACCACACCCAGCAACACTTTTTTTAATTTTAAAAAATCCTCAATAAAATGAGAACTGATAGATACTTTCTTTTTTTTTTTTTTTTGAGACAGAGTCTTGCTCTTGTCACCCAGGCTAGAGTGTAGTGGCACAATCTCGGCTCACCTCAAACTCCACCTCCTGGGTTCAAGAGATTCTCCTGCCTCAGCCTCCCTACAGGCACCCACCTCCACACCCGGCTAATTTTTTTTTTTTTTTTTTTTTGTATTTTTAGTAGAGACGAGGTTCCAGCATGTTAGCCAGGATGGTCTCGATCTCCTGACCTTGTGATCCACCTGCCTCGGCCTCCCAAACTGCTGAGATTACAGGCATGAGTCAACACACCTGGCCTCTTTCTTACAACGACATGCCAGTGTTATACTGAATAGGAAAACACTGGAGGCATTTAAGCTAAAGATATTGATAGGGCAAATAGGTTTTCTGACAGCACTGTAATACAACATTTTACTAGAGGTATTAAACAATGCACTGATATAAAAGAAAAGTAAATATATTGAAACATTAAAATAGAAGATATTAAACTATATTTACATGTGACTGAAATTTTTGTGCACCTGGAAACCAAAGAAAATCAGATGCTGGAGAGAATGTGGAAAAATAGGAACACTTTTACACTGTTGGTGGGAGTGTAAATTAGTTCAACCATTGTGGAAGACAGTGTGGCGATTCCTCAAGGACCTAGAAATAGAAATTCCATTTGACCCAGCAATCCCATTACTGGGTATATATCCAAAGGATTATAAATCATTCTGTTATAAAGACACGTGCACATGTATGTTCATTACGGCACTGTTTACAATAGCAAAGACCTGGAACCAATTCAAATGCCCATCATTGATAGACTGGACAAGGAAAATGTGGCACATATACACCATGAAATACTATGCAGTCATAAAAAACGATGAGTTCGTGTCCTTTATAGGGACATGGATGAATCTGGAAACCATCATTCTCAGCAAACTGACACAAGAACAGAAAATCACACACCACATGTTCTTACTCATAGGTGGGTGTTGAACAATGAGAACACATGGACACAGGAAGGGGAGCATCACACACTGGGGTCTGTTGAGGGAGACTAGGGGAGGGGCAGCGGGGGTAGGGAGGTTGGAGAGGCATAACATGGGGAGAAATGCCAGATATAGGTGATGGGGATGGAGGCAGCAAAGCACATTGCCATGCACGTACCTATGCAACAATCCTGCATGATCTGCACATGTACCCCAGAACCTAAAGTACAATAAAAAATAAAAATAAAAATAAATCCCCACCCCCAAAAAAGAAAATCAATTATACAAGAGCTACAACAATAAGATAATTTGGTTTGGTAACTGAGTTTCCAAGTAACATCAGAAAGCAATTGTCTCCAATATATGTAAAGAATTGCCTTTAGGGAGCAAACCTACAAAGGAAGCAAAAGTTGCAATCATATTATCAGTACAATGATAAAGTACCTAGGAATGAGTGTAACAAGATATATACAAGGTTTATGTGAGGAAAAACTACTTGTCTGAGCGTTTAGTAAGATTTAAATGAATGATAATATTTTCCATATTTGTAATTTAAAAACTAACTGTACGTAATAGGAGAGAAGCTTTGCCTAAAACTAGTAAAACAAGAATTGGGTACGTAATAAGTTATTAAACCACAAAGGTGATTTGTGAGAAAAGTTATAATAATAACTATCAAACCTTGGGAATATGTCAGAATCCAGGCTGAAGTTAAAGACTCAGATGGAGAAATAGAGTAAATTCCCATCTTTTTTTAACTTTTATTTTAAGTTCAGGGGTACATGTGCAGGTTTGTCACATAGGTAAACATGCCACGCAAGTTTGTTGTACATATTATTTCATAAGCCAGTTATTAAGCCTAGTACTCATTTGTTATTTTTTCTGATCCACTCCCTCCTCCCAACCTTCACCATCCAATAGGCCCCAGTGTGTGTTGTTCTCCTCTGTCTTGTCCAGAGAAAATTTGATGAGTTGCTAGTAAAGTAGTATAAATATATTGTTTAGATTTTCACAGGTAGCCACCAAAAAAAAAAAAAAAACAGAAATGCTTAAAGAGTTTTCCTCTGGGAAATCCTAGCTAGAGCAGTGAGGCGAGAAAAAGAAGTAAAAGGCATTGAAATAGGAACAGAAGTCAAACTATCTCTATTTGCTGATGATATGATTCTATACCTGGAAAACCATAATGGCTTTGCTAAAAGAATCCTGGGGCTAATAAATGAATTCAGTAATGTTTCAGGATACAAAATCAATGCACAAAAATCAGTAGCATTTCTATACACCAATAAGGTTCAAATCAAGAATTCAATCTCATACACAATAGCCGCAAAGGAAAATAAAATACCCAGGAATACATCTAACTAAGGATGTGAAACAGCTTTGTAGAAGAACTACAAAACACTGCTGAAAGAAATCACAGATGACACAAACAAATGGAAAAGCATTCTATGCTCATGGATTGAAAGAATCAGTATCATTAAAATGGCTATACTGCCCAAAGCAATCTACACACTGAATGCTATTACTATTAAGCTACAAATGTCATTTTTCACAGAACTACAGGCAGCTATTCTAAAATGTATATGAACCCCCCCCCCCCCCAAAAAAAGGGCCTGAATAGCCAAAGCAATCCTAAGCAAAAAGAACAAAGCTTGAGGTATCACATTACCCAACTTCAAACTATATTATAAGGCTGCAGTAACCAATACAGTAATGGCACAAAAACAGATACATTAGACTAGTGGAGCAGCATAGAATACCCAGAAATAAAGTCATACACCTATAGCTATATGATCTTTAACAAAGTCTACAACAACAAAGCAATGGGAAAAGGACGCCCCTATTCAATAAATGGTGCTGGAATAGCTGGCTAGCCATATTCAGAAGAATGAAACTGGATCCCTACTTTTCACCATATACAAAAATTAATCCATGGAGGATTAAAGATTTAAATGTAAGTCCTCAAACCATAAGAATACTGGAAGAAAACCTAGGACACGCCATTCTGGACATTGGCCTTGATAATTTATGATCAAGTTCTCAAAAATCGTTGTAGCAAAAATTAAAACTGACAAGTGGGACCTAATTAAACCAAAGAGCTTCTGTGCAGCAAAACAATTGACAGAATAAACAGATTACCTGCAGAACGGGAGAAAATACTCACAAACTATGCATCTGGCGAAGTTCTAATATCCATAATCTATAAGGAACTTAAATAAAATAACAAGCTAAAATAACCCCATTTAAAAGTGGGCAAGATATGAAAAGGACAACAAACAGATTTTTCACAGTCCCACAACACTAACCATCATAGAAATGCAAATCAAAACCACAATGAGATCTCATACCAGTCAGAATGACTATTATTAAAAAATCAAAAAATAACAGATGCCAGTACGGCTTCAGAGAAAAAGAAAGGCTTATATACTGTTGATGGGAATGTAAATTAGTCCAAACAATGTGGGAAGCAGTTTGGAGATTTCTCAAAGAATTTAAAACAGAACTATTGTTCAACCCAGCAGTCCCATTACTGGGTTTATATTCCAAAGAAAATAGGCATTCTACCAAAATGACACAGGATATCCTATATTAATAATGGCCCTATTCACAATTGCAAAGGCATGAAATCAATCTAGGTGACCATCAACAGTATATTGGATGAAAAGAATGTGGTGCATATATATCATCAAATACTATGCAGCCATAAAAAAGAACAAAACCACGCCCTTTACCACAACATAGAAACACCTGGAGCCCATTGTTCTAAGCAAATTAACACAGGAACAGAAAATCAAATATAGCATGTTCTCACTTATAAGTGGGAGCTAAACATTGGATACTCACGAGGTTGGGCGTGGTGGCTCATGCCTGTAGTCCCAATACTTTGAGAGGCCAAGGAGATGCCCAAGAGTTCTAGAACAGAATGGACAACAGTGAGATCTCCTCTCTTTAAGACAAATAAAAGTACTTATGGACATAAAGATAGCAACCGTAGACACTGGGGACCACTAGAGAGGTAAGGGAAGGAGGCAGTCAGCGTTGAAAAACTACCTATTGGGAACTATGCTCAGTACCTGGGTGATGGGATCAATCATACCCCAAACCTCAGCATCATGCAATATAGCCTGTTAACTAACTTGCACATGTACCCTCTGAATCTAAAAGAGAAGTAGAAATTTAAAATAAAAAGTTTGCTTTTGGGATATGGGCCTGGAAAAGGGGAAGGGAACATTTTATTTTCCTTAGCTCTACAGTAATAATTATTTTTTTACTGTATGCATAATTTCCTTATTTAAAAAACCAATACGAATTAAATGATGGAAAATTAAATACAAAAGAAAAGATATAAAATATTTATCCTGGAGAAGGTGAAAATTCATTGAGCCCCTAACTTTTTTGGACATCCTTTGTAAATCATAGTCTCCATAGGTAAAGAAAAATCAAAGCAAAACCAATCTATGAATTACTGAAACTATGTGATGCACAAAAAGTTTGAGAAAATAAGAGAGACAGTGCCATTCAACATCTTGATATTCTTTATGGCTGATATGGTTTGGCTGTGTTTCCCCACCCAACTCTCACCTTGAATTGTGTCAATCCTCACATGTCGTGGGAGGGACCTCGTGGGAGGTAACTGAATCATAGGGACGGGTTTTTCCCCTGCTGTTCTCGTGACAGTGAATAAGTCTCAAAGATCTAATGGTTTTATAAAAGGGAATTTCCCCGCACATGCCCTTTTGCCTGCCGCCATGTAAGATATCCCTTTGCTCTTCCTTCATCTTCCACCATGATTGTGAGGCTTCCGCAGCCATGTGGAACTGTAAGTCCATTAAACCTCTTTTCTTTATAAATTACCCGGTCTTGGGTATGTCTTTATTAGCAGCATGAGAACATACTAACACAATGGTGATCACAGGTCATAAGACTGAAGCTTTGCAAGAAGCCCCATGTAACAGTTCCCAGTGCTCTTGCTGACCTTTTTATAATATGATCTCTTTCTACTTCTAACTTTGTAGTTCTTATTTCACTTTGAATTTCTACACACAGGAATTCAATCTTTGTGAAGACCATGAATTTCTAGGTCAGCCTGCAATCAGCTCAATTTATTTCCAACCTTAAAGTACAAAACGTATCTCTGGAATTGTACTTTTAAAGTAATTTTTACATTAGGTCTTATAATGTTCAATTGTCTTACATACTTTAGAGTAGTTGATAATGTTGTTCTCCCTCCCTAAACTTTTCTTTCTGGTTTTGCATTTAAATGGAAAGGACCTACCTCCTGAAACTCAGCAGAACGGTAAATTTATTGAGTGTTTTGACAGGCATAAGAAATTTTTTAATTATGGTAATTTTATTGGAATTATTAGGAAATGGAAAATGAATAGGAATAGGTAAAATTAGGACGATTGTATTATTTCTAATTAGGCAATAGCTATTTTAAATTAAAGAATCACAAAACTGATGCACCAATAATGCTCTATGGCAACCTAGGTTGGATACTGGCACAGAGAAAAAGATTAGGATAGGATAGGTGAAAGAGCAGGTGAAATCCAAATAAGTCAGAATTTTAATTAACGATAATCTGCCGGTCAACTTCTTACTTTTGAAAAATGTACCATGTTTATACAAAATAGTAACATCAGGACAAACTGGGTGAAAAGTGTTAAGAAACATCTCTACCTTTGCTAATATCTGGAGTCAGGGAAATGGGGGAAGGAATTAAGTATTAGTGTAACTTTGTAAAGAAAAGATTTACTACAGGGGCAAAATAATTAGGCCTTCAGATCCAACAGAAGGAAGAAACACAAAGCTTTTTGATTTGGCCCAACATTGACATCTGCCCCACTTAATGTATACAATAAAAGCTTTAAAAAACAAAATCACTTGTATAGAAACATTCATTTCTTTTCCCCTGGATAATAAGCATCATGAACCTTCAGCTCCTGCTCTATCATTGGTATTGCTGCTCTATCATTCATTGGTATTGCTGCCATATCATTGGTATTGGAAATGTAGTAGGCATTCAGTCATTTGATCAATAAAAATTAAAGTAATTTCTCATTGATATTGCATTTATGTTTATGGTGTATTAAGCTTCTAACATATCCCAATTACTCAGAATCAACTGGCTGAATGGAATTGATTCTGATTTGTATGATCAAACCATATAAACAGGGTTAGTTATAATGTGTTATAATTATTAGTGAATTACCACCTAGATAGGGTGGTATTATCAGGGTTGTTAATGATAACAGTAAACCAATCTGCAGGAAAATATCTCCATATTTTTTCAGTTGCTACTTCCTTTATGAGAAACCAATAGCAAAAGGCATCTATCCTGGCCATCATGGTGGTTTATGTCTGTAATCTCCAGCCCTTTGGGAGCCCAAGACTGGCAGAACACTTGAGGCCAGGAGTCTGAGACCATTTTGGCTAACATGGCGAAACCCCATCTCTACTAAAAATACGATTATTAGCTGGGTATGGTGGCACACTCCTGTAAACCCAGCCTACTTGGGAGGCAGGAGAATCACTTGAACCCAGGAGGCAGAGACCACACCACTACATTCCAGCCTAGGCTACAGAGAAAGACTCCATCCCAAAAAAAAAAAAAAAAATCAACTTTTTCTATGATAGCAAAGAAATATTAATAGTTTTTAAATATGAAAGGATTTAGCTTTGTACTATGCTGATAATTTATTAACTTAGACTGAATATTTAACATATCTCTGAAAAGTAACTGTACATGTTATTACCAAAAATAATATATCTATGATTTGATTACCTTTGTTAACAAAGCTGACTTTAGATTCTGGAAAATCATTTCTCCATTAAGGTTAGACATTCATACACTTAAAATGACAACCTTTAATTTAATATATCCATTTAGGAAAATAATAGAAAATATCTGGCTTTGCAACCATTATAGCAGTTTAATTATTCAGAAAATTTTTAACAGTACAATATATTTCAATGATATGGAGATTATTAAATGTTTTAATGGAATCATTCATTTGGAAGAAGACTTTCATCTTACAATTAATTTTCCAGTTACCAAAATGTTAAATTAATAAAATGTTCACATCTTTTCATGTAATTAATCATGTAATTGAAATTCACAAAGCCCAATGTCTGATGCCTTTTTTTGCATGGTTTACTTATTGATTGGACCAAGAATATATGGTTATATATGTGAAATTAAAAGGGTACACTGTTCAATGGAGAGTGAGGATCTCTCTATGGCTCTGCATTTCTTTATCTAAAGCAAATCACCTGGTATACTATATTTATGTCCACTCTTTATCTTATTGCTGTCTTTATAAGTGATACTCCACTTTATAAGTGATACTTGTAAGAAAGTGTTGCTACTACCTGGTACTTCCAACATTTGGAGAAAAAAAATTGGCACATAAAGGTTTTTAAAAAATATTTTATGAATGTCTTTTAATTTCCTTCTTCTAAGTTAGAACAAAATTCTACATCTGATAAAGTGCCTTTAGACAATATTTTCTTGTTTGTTTTTGTTTTTACCAAACAACTAATTTTGATGGTTCAGACCTTTATCCACTAAAAATAGTACTTAAATACAATTGCTCCCAGTCTTTTCTAAATATACTAAAACAATAAATCACTACTCTTAATCATTGGATGGCATAATTATATACTTCATGGTTCAAAGTTAGAGAACACAGCAGGGTACCTTATATTTTTAGAAATCTATGAGCATATAATGTGAGACCTAAAGACATGTACCAATTTCACTGGAGAAAAGCAAGTGACTGTGGATTGCCTAGGGAGCTTAAATTACTTCAGTATTGATAAAAGGCAATAAGCATAATTCAAATGCAGGATTCTTCATCAAGCCTGAAAATGAAAGCTCTTTCAAATGAGAAGATAAAGGAAAGTATAAATACTGAATGGCAAAAGTCTTCCAAAGCATCTTAAGGAAAAACTAAGGAAGAAAGATTTAGATATATGAGTCGTATTATTTTCCTAAGGTTGCCATAACAAATTACCACAGATTGAGTGGCTTGAAAAACAGAAATTTATGTTCACAGTTCTGGAAGCTAGAAATCTGAAATCAATAAACACGTCATCAGTTCACAGTCCCTCTGAAAACCATAGGCGAGAATCCTTCCTCTCCTCCTGCTAGTTTCCAATGGTTGCCATCAATCTGTGGCTGCATCCCTCCAGTCTCTGCCTCAATTAGTCTCATGGCTTTTTGTCCCATAAGTGTATCTGTCTCTGTTTCTCTGTGTTTCCATGTCTTTTCTTACAAGGATGCCAGCGATTGGATTTAGGGTCCACTCAAATCCAGTATGACTTCATCTGAACTCACATCTTAATTATATCTGCAAAGACCCCATTTCCAAATGAAATTGCAGTCACAGTTACAGGGTTAGAATTTGAACACATCTTTTGGGGGAATACAATTCAAACCATTACAGGCTCTGAAGGAAAGTAACATCTCAAAGCTTTTTCTTAAGAAAGCTGTGCCATGCCAAATAGAAATAAACTTAAGTATGAGAACTATTCTGTGAGTATTCTTTTTCTTCGGCCATTTAACTCAATGTGATCATCAAGAAAAGAACTGAAAATATTTGTCGGGCCATAGATCTCCCCAGGGAAAAACTGTAAGGGGACACCATTCACAGAGGCTATGGTAGATATGATGCTTCCTGGAGTGGTAGCATTCAAAGTGTGTGCTTCAATTTCCAATTCTTTACTGGAGCTAATAAGATAATCTAAAGGAATTAATCAAGCTAATGATAGAGTAATAATGGGAGTGGAGCCTGGATAAAATTGGAATGTCCTATCCAAAGAGACAGTGTTATTTCACTCCTTCCTACTACTTCCTACTATGGTCATGCAGAAATATGGTTCAGTGCTACTAGGCAACTCATTTTTAAAAAGAGAAGAATAGGACTAGGTGTGGTAGCTCATGCCTGTAACTCCAACACTTTGGGAGGCTGAGGTAGGAGAATTGAGGTCAGGAATTTGAGTCCAGCCTAGGCAATGTAGTGAGACTGCATCTCTACAAAATTAAAAATTAAAAAAAAAAAGGGCGTAGTCACGTGTGCCTGTCGTCCTAGCTACTTAGGAGGTTGATTCATGGCTGCAATGAGCTGTTATCGAGCCACTGACTCCTACCTGGGTGACTCTAGAGAGAGACACTGTCTCAAAAAAACTTAAAAGTAAAAAGTTTCAAGAAAAGTATGAAATTTTAACATAAAATTCTCTAATGTTTAAGTAATAAAAATGTTTAAACTATAGGATGATTTCAGATGTTGAGTCTCTAATTTGCAATCTCTGATTCAAATATATCTTCCTCATATTATGGGAAATAGTTTCTTAAACTAAGAATTCTGACCTTAAACGGGAAAAACTGAGAAGACTTTAACCCTAATGATGGCATAAGTTGTATAACTTCCACATAGGCATAAGCATACACTAATGACTTGCTTTTAATTTCACTGTGACAATGGAAGTAATCAGAAGAGAATTCCTCTAGTGCTTACCACAAAACTGCCATCTGTCCCTGTTTTCTTATTTCTTCTGCCTTCCCTCCTGTTACAATGGATGAATGATTCATGCTGCTCTCTAGGCCATCCCCTCCACCTGTGTCATGAATCATATTCTTTTTTTACCACTCAAAGCCATTTCCTTAGCAATGCAATGATACCTCTCTCCCTCTCTCCCTCTCTCTCTCTCTCTCTCTCTCTCTCTCTCTCTCTCTCTCTCCCCCTCGCTCTCTCTCTCCGCCAAATTCCTTAGAAGTGCTGTTCTTCCATCTGTAAAGATTTTATTCCCAGAATTTACTGAAAATGCTAATATGCAAGGTCAGCAATGACTTCTACTTTTCCAAGTTTTATCAATTCTATGGCTTCATTTTATCCAATCTATTATCAATACTTGTTCAACACCTCTTTTTGAACTCATTTTCACTTCACTTCGATATCACCGTCTGGGTTATCCTCCCATTTCTTAATCTATTTTGACAGTTTCCCCATTTCATGTCCCAGAATGTTCAGCGATGTGAAAATAAATGTTCGGTCACATCCTTGACTTGCCTGGGGCCCAGAAGTCCTGTGGGCAAGAAACTTGAACACAGCTCATAAATAACATGTCGGTACACAGAGACCTATCTAGTGAACTAGGAACCCTAATGGAAGCTGATTTAGATGAAGAAGGGAAAAAGGAGCTCAGAATATTATATATATATATTATCCCAAAAATGAAGAAGTCTGGCAAAATGTGGCAAGGAATGAAATGTAGAGAGAATAGTGATCCCAGGTTTAATATGGGGTGCTACCTGTGACCTAACCCAGCAGCACCCTCCTGTAACACTGCACACACCCTACAACCACAGCAAGAAAGAAGAGAGAGCTCAGGAATAAGGGTGAGGGAAAGTGTACCTAGAGTTTCAAAAGTCTGCCCATGAGGAAACCCTTTGCTTAAACTGAGCAAGTCTCAAGAAACAGAGGGCCAAAACCCATAGAGGTCAGGAGGAAATTGGCCATACTGGGATAACGATGCAGGCAGCCACCCTACGAGGGGAAGGAGCATCTGTCAGTGCAACAGGAGCTGAAGAGGCAAACACTAGAGAGAAAACTGTCAGAGAAGAAAATACCAGCTCTGATTCTTACGTACAACTTCCACTAAACACTCCTGGAGGGAAGAAAGATGTGAAACAAAGCCTGGACTTCCAGTTCATCAGCCGTTCGATAAATGATCTGAAATTATATAAAACTGCTAACAAAATATCCAAGCAAAGTCACACATGGTGTTTGTTTTAACTTCTTAAATATTTTTTTTCCTTAATTTATGAAAACAGCCTTTCATTTAGAACAATTGTCATGAAGAATTTTACTCCATTTTTCAGGGTTTGAACCCTGAAAGCTTTTAGATCCCACCCTTGATCTTTCCCCTCTTACCACGCATCTGAGCAAGCCAATAAGAAGGCCCAGCAACTCCATCTCCTGGTGCCAGTGGGGAAGTTCAAAACAAATTGGGCTGGGATTGCACAGAAATGCTCACAGCATCCCCACTCTCTAACCACATTAAAAAACAAAGCTATTATCATCCCTTGGCTCGAGCCGTTCCAAACTGGCTTGGTTGTCCACCCTGTTCTCCCCAGAAAGTCTCATTTTGTGAGAAATAATCCATTTCATATTGTCTTGGTACATGTGTGGCATCCTCAGTCTCCACTTGGAAAGAAATTTTGAATGGGAAGGATTGATCCCCCACCCTCCACAGGTAGCCACAAAAGAGCAGTGTTATGATGGAGTGTACCAAAAAGTCCCATAAAATATAATATCTAAATAATAACAGGTAAAAGAAACTGAGAGAAAATAAAACAATCTTTGGCAGAAAGTGAACTATAACGGTCAGTTCCCAAAGTCCCCATCTCTTTCCATTTCTGGAGAACATCTTCTGAAGTTATACCTCCCTTATTAGTGTTAAGCTATAAATAAGTAAACACTTGGGAAGGTTCCCCATGAGCCCTTCTCAAGCTGGAAGCATCCTTTAGGAATTCACAGCATATTTTCACTCAAATGCCATCAGTGTTCTAATACATTTAGAAAGAAACAATATGTAATGAAATATACACATTGAAATGACATTTTATTACCTCAAGCAGTATCTCCCTTTAATCTCCAGCTTGTAATCATTCATCAGGTGCTATTCAACATGAAGCTTTCTCATTTCTGAGAGTGTTCACAGACACTTTGCATATAAGCACAATCTATACTTGCCAACTGACAATTGTTGCAGAAATCTTGCTATCTCTAGAGCAGATAGAGTGAGCATGAGAAAATGATTAAGGGCTCCTTGCCGAAGGGAAGAGAGAATTCCATTGAAAAATCCTTAGAGATCATTGATTATTAGGTGAAAAACCAAAAAGAAAACAAGAAGGGGAAGGAAAATTAAAGCCTGAAAACAGATGTGGAACATTGTTTTGCATGTAAAACATTGTTTGCATGTAAAAAAAAATACATGTTTTCACTCAGATGATTAACCTCTCGAGGCTAAAATGTTACTGGCTTTTGGTGCACTCTTAGTTTCTCACAGAACGAAACCCAGCATTCTGCTTGGCATGGGTTACAGTCTGAATTTTATTGACTATTTTAAAGTTCTGACATGATTTTGATCTTTACTTAGACATTAAAAAAAATGTCTGAACAAATAACAGGGTAAAATTCACTCTTCAACCTCTGGAACTGAATTCAGATTTGGTAAGACATCAATTCAAGGGTAAAACAACTTTAAAAGTCCATTAACAATGGTCACCAGTTAAAAGCATCTTTAGTGCTATGACAGGATGTATACTGTGTCTGGCAGAGAGAAAGGAAGTAAAAGAAATAATTTATCTTCCCCCAAATTTTCATTCTGCATCACTGCAGAATTTTAAGAACTAGAGGACATTTTGGAGATGGCATTTCACTCATACTCAGGCACTAAAGTATTTACAATCCCTTACTTTAGCCATGACTTGAGTTCTCAAGTACATTATATTTAATTAGGGTAATTTATACTATTATCATAAGTCTTTCACACATGGTGTGATAAATTCTTTCACACATAGCCCTTATTGGATAAAAAATTACTCTACATACTAGATAGTCTCTTATAATAGCAGTGTGGGAAAGTGCCTAGCTTAGTGTTTTGAAAATACACAGGTTCTTAATAATAATGGATAATAGACAGATTCTAAAAAGTGAAGAATAAAATGGTGAACTGGTTAAATGCTACACTCCATTAACAATCCTTCAAAGACTGGTACATTTTATGGTGTTTTAATAAATGTGGCTATTGGAACAGCCTCTAGAACGCTTCTCTTGGATTCTTTTTTTCTTACTTGAAGAGTAATACATAAAAGCTTCTGAAGATTCAGCAAAAAGCTATTTCAGCTGTCTCTTTTCCTGGCTCAGTACATCATTCCCCATAATTGTGTCAGCAAAACCAAATTGTAGTTGTAGAAATTAAGGAAGATGAGTATAGATTTTCACAAAGGACTAAGAGACTAAGACTGAGACTTTTCTGTGTCTCTGGACAACATTTGCTGGGAGCAGAGGTTTCCTGCCATCTTCATCAGCTAGACATGCAAAGAAGAAGGAAATGGGAAAATAGGAAACTGTTATAGAAAAGATCTGTTGTTCCAGGGTAAAAATCTTCCTTATACAGAAATATTTCTGGTTTTGTTTCATTTTTCCCAATTCAACTACAGAGACAAAATTAAAAAGCTTTTCTAGGATTCTAAGAAAGAAGAATAGCAAACTAAATAGAACAACAGCTAACACAAGCAATGGGACTGGGTCCTATTAAAAAAAAAAGTACATATATGACTATTATTTACAGAATGTTTCTGGTTTTGTTTCATTTTTCCCGAGTCAACTACAGAGACAAAATTAAAAAGCTTTTCTAGGATTCTAAGAAAGAAGAACAGCAAACTAAATAGAACAACAGGTAACACAAGCTATGGGACTGGGTCCTATTTAAAAAAAAAGAAAAAGTCCATATATGACTATTATTTGCCATAAAGCTAAACTGATGATTTAGACGTTCGTTGGTGGCCTCCCTAGAAATCTTCCTGTCCTACCACTTCCCAAATAATTCTACAAAGTAAAGTAGAAGCAGGAAAATGGACTTCAATCCTCACTTAAGCTCGTTGCCTCCTGCTGGGCAAAGGATTTAGTTCACAATCAAGCATGTGACCAAAGCCAGTGTATAAAACAGTGATTCTTCTCAAGCTTGTTTCAAGAATTTCTAGATCCAAACCCGCCCCTTTTGTCCACTGGACATAAAAGAAGTTTATCCATAGTCCTGGTAGCTATTCAAAAATCATTTCAAGACTGTGGGAGAACCATCACTAGGGAGGTGTTGACTATCCAGAAGGCTGGACTGAGAGAAAGGGAGAGAAACTGATTCTCAGTGACACCTAAAACCTGCTCTACCTCTGGACTTTTTAGTTATATGAATCGACAAATTTCCATTTTTAAGTGCGTTTCAGGTAGGTTTTCTGCTATGGCCACAGAAGTGTAGTAAGAAACTGGCAACACAATAACTTCAATTAAATTTTTCAAAAAATATCTCTTTACTCAGCATGTATTTACATGTGCCAAAAACCTGTGCTATGTCCAGAGGATGCATGATATGATAAACAAGACAAATGTGGTCTTTACCCTTCCAGAATTCAGAACCCAGTGAAGTATTTACAGATTAGGCAAGGTAACATGTTAAGTGCCAAGATGGGGAAAGCTTAGAGTACCATGGAACAATTAGAAGGTACAGTACTGTGGACATTTATAATTGTGAAGACTCTTACTTTATTTCCCCTTCCTAAAGCTTCTGGATTTTTTTAGAGAATTATTTTTCCACCGAATATTGGTAGAATTGTAAATTCAGACACCTGACTCATACTACATAAATGAAAAAGTTTGAGTTCTTTTTTCCCACAGCCCAATTAATTCATGGTATGGATATATTAGTTTAGCTTAGCTCAGCTAATCAGCTGCTCTCTCCCAGAGCATACATCTTGAGTGACTATCACAAATATAGAAGAAGCAGTTGGAATTCATTATTCATCCCCATGTAGCAGCCAAAACAAATGGGTCCTGTTATATTTGCTGAGCTTCCTGCTTTCTTAGCCTCCAACACTTCTTTCCTATTGGTAAATTCTGAGAACCTTGATAGTCATCCCATAACCTCTGTAGTGCTTAAATTAGGCAAATGTAGGTGTTCTTCTTCATGACCAAGGAATCCTAACTCATGCTTTGGATGTAAAGGAAGGCTCTCTGATGAAGGTGACAACTTGGTTGATACCTTTTTATTGAATATTAGGTATTTATCAAATATTTATCTATCTTTCAAGATGGGGCTGATTAAAGGGCAGATATGCCTAAGATTGGTTTGAAGTGTAGAAGATAGGTAGAAGAGTGTGAGCTTGTAACTTCGTGAATTTAAGCAAACAGAAAGGAGCAAAGGGAAACAAGGCCCTATACAGAGTAAAGAAATGCAATATATACAGAGTTCAAGAAAAGAAAAGGCATCAGGAATAGTGAAATTGTTACGGAATAATTTGGAACTATGACAAACTGTGAGAAAATGCAAATGAATTCAGAGATCTGTGGCACTCAAAGAGTAACAGAATATCTCATAACTAACAGACAAAACAAATGGTGTAGAATAAAAAGGCAAAGATGAAACCTAAGTCACTGACTGTAGCCATCATCAGAAGAGCTTTTTAATCCATTTTTGAAGGAGGATTCATGATGAATCAGGAGCATTTTTATTATTCAAATGGCAGAAAGAGTATGTATACAAAGACATATTTAGCTACAGTTAATGTGTAACATATGGGTATAGACTGGTTTTTAAATAAATCTGCACATAGCCCATAGTTTTGTTTCAGACTCTTCTTAACAAATGTATTCCCTTATGTTCCAGAGCTTCAAGTTTAAAAACCACAGTGTATCGAGATTGCATATACCTAAGATTTGTATCCAAAAGGCCAGCTAGTCGTGGTTTGGTGCCAAGATCAGAATAATTATGTTTGATTGACTCTTCCAGCTCTCCTGTTACAGTGACATTTGTAATGAACCTGGCAGGCGATACTATACAGTAGTGCCACCTCATGTCTCTCACTACTTGCAGTGAATTCTATTCAATCAGGTCAAAGCTGCCTGAGTTTCAGATAATAATAAAAAGAATCACAATTATTCATCTGAGCAGTTGAATTTCCCTGGCACTAAATTCTAGGAACAATTTTTATCAAGAATTGTTATGTAAAAGCCACAGAATGTGTCCTCAACAACAATTTTGTTATTAAAAATTTATCCTAAAGGCAATGAAACCTTTTTCCTGTGGACGTTTGTATGTCATATATGACTAAGATGTTTTTGGTGATACTTCTAAATGTAAACTACTTTTATATGTACTAGTTTCTCTCATTTAAATCTTTAACCACTTACTGAGGATGTAATTTGTGCAAGGCCTTATGCTAGGTGCTAAATGAGAGTAGCATCCCAATATGAATCATCAACTTGGTAAAAGTTAACTGCATCCAAATAATTTTGGAAGCCTTTAGAAATACAGATTCCCAGGTCTTCATGAGGACCTTCTGATTCAGAAGTTCTACTCTAAGTGGGGAGCATTGGCATTTAAAAAATGTCCCAAAATGATCTTCTTGCAGAGCCAGGGTTGCTTTTTTTTTTTCTTCTTTTTTTTCTCTCAGAGTAAGCCAGAGATATAGATGACATGGTTCTCTCCTTTAAGAAGCTTACAATCTGTTTATCAAAGTGTATAACAGAGTTTCATACTCAGATTATAGAAAAACTTCAGTAAGTGCTTTAAGAGAATTGCAACTGAATCTCTGAGCTTGTAATCCTTCATGTCATACATTTTCATTGATTTCCTAAAACAGTATTCGATGACAGTGATTTTTTAATCTGGAGTCCAGAGAATCCCAAGAGGTCTGTGGATGGAAATCAGTAGATTCATGGACTAAGATGGAGAAAATAATTACATCCTTATTTTTATTAATTTCTAGCTGATACTTGTAATTTACTGCAATTATTAATGCAGGCAAAAATCCACAGTATCATTAGCAATGTCCGAAATAATAAATAGAGGTCTCAAACTGTTGTTTATTCTTATCACTACTTCACAGAGTATTTTTATAAGATGTGTTACTAAAAACCAAAAAAGTTACTATACATAATATTTTGGTGTTTCAGTAACTACATGCTGAGAAGCCCTTTTTACTTTGTAATTATTTGAGGTGTCCATAAGCTACCAGACTTCCAGAGAGTTGCTGAAAATGGTTAATAATCTCTGCTCTCTGAGAGAAAACCGCAGGATGTTAGAACTAGAAAAAATGATACCAATCATTTAATCCATCCTCATTTTATAATTGAAAGTAAATTATGTAGTGAATACTGTGGTCAACGTGGTCAACGTCCTAACAGCCTCTCCCCTGATGAGAAACAGAGTGTAGTTTTTGTAATTGACCTCACGTGAAAAGCAGAATCTGATTTCTTAAGGGAAAATCACTCCTCCCATCAGAGATTCTTTTGGAGTAGGCCAGTATGCATTTCACAAAAGAGGAATGTTACAGTTTTCGGGAAAAAAATTCTATATTATTTCTGAAATCAAAGAGAGGGATTACCATTCTCCCTCTTCTTAAATGAGTTTGGGAAAATGTTCTTTTGCTTTTGCTGGTAGTCGTTTTTCAGTCATGATGGGAACCATCCTAAAGACAAATCAACATACAAAACAAAACAGTAAGACCACGAGAGAAGAGAGAAAAGGAGCCAGATCCCTGAACAAACTGAATGATACCAACTCGACTCCACTTTCAAATTCCGAGATACAAGTTAATAAACTCTATTTTGTTTTTTCCGCTACTGTGAGCTGATTTAAAATTGCCAGCACAATTGGTTTAGCATCATTTTACTTCCATTTTAAATTCAGTATTAACTGAGCAGTTACTGTGCACCAGATACTGCCTGTATTAGTTCGTTTTCATGCTGCTGATGAGGACATACCTGAGACCGGATAATTCGTAAGGAAAAGAGGTTTAATGCATTCACAGTTCCATGTGGCTGCGGAGGCTTCATAATCATGGTGAAAGGTGAAAGACATCTCACATAGCAGCAGACAAAAAAAGAAAACTTGTGCAGGAAACTCCCCTTTATAAAACCATCAGATCTCGTGAGACTTATTCACTATCTTGAAAACAGCCTGAGAGAGACCTGCCCCCATGATTCAATTACCTCCCACCGGGTCCCTCCCATGACACGTGGGAATTGTGGGAGCTACAATTCAAGATGAGATTTGGAAGGAGACACACCCAAACCATATCACTGTCCCAAATAATTTTTTAATGTCAAGTCCTATTTTTTTCCACAAAAGAAATCTATTATTAGAACCAGTTTTTACAAGGTGTTGAGCAGTTAAGTGACTACTGAGGTGGCCAGTTAGGAAGGGATAGAACTGGAATCCGAAATTGCCTGAAGACATGGTATCTATATTGGTTACGGAGCTTCCTACTGTCCACTCAACATGACCCTATACCAAGAATAAAATAGTATTGCAATATGAAGAAAATGACAGTAATTATATGAATATAAATTTTCTGTCTCTCAAGGAACTTATCATGATGTTATGTAGAACGATGGGGAAATATTTAGCTCTCTATTTCTCTTATGCATTTAAATTCCCTGAGAGGAGACTATAATTGAAAGTGAGAAAAATCTTACATTTACTTAAAATGCAATAGATGCTTTTATATAGTTCCAGCATCTATGCTCCCACACGAATTGCTGTTTTGTGACTCAGGAACACCTGGACATTAAGCAAATTAAAAAGCTGCATCCTGGGAAGTGAGGGGCTTCATTGAGTTGAGGTTTAATTTTGGAGTGTTAGTAACACGGGAGAAAAAACAAATCAACACAAAGCAGTGGTCAGCTCCAAAATGGTGGTGTGGTGAATCCAAGGAGTCACCATGTGAATACATGAAAGGGTTCTGGAAACCGGGCTGTGAGAAAACAGAAAACAGACTGCAAAGCTGTAAATAAAGCATCAGAGCTACTTGTGGGCAATTCTAGCAACAGTGTCATTAATGTAGTTTGATTTAATTGGCTTTACAGGCAGACTAAAGCCAGGCGGTAGGATTCACAGCTGCTGAAGTCAATCCTGTGTAATCATTTTAAACCACTGTTTCCAGACTTATTGAATCAAGAATCTTGCAAGAAGTATTGGTTAAAATAACAGATTCCTAGGTCTCCCTTTGTAGAGCTTGACACAGTGAGTATCAGATAGATACAAACATTTGAATTTTAAACAAACCTCCATAATAATGAATCTTGAAAACTGGCAATTTAGGAATCACTGATTTTAGACAAATCAAATCACAGAAAAATCGTGGTCATAACTATAAAATGGAGGATACAACATAAATCAGTTTAATGTGCATTGCTCCTTTCAGTTTAGAAACATATACAACTTCCATTTATGAGATATTTATTGACTATTAACTACATGCTAGCCATTGTGTTATGTGTGGATATTTAATAATGAACAAATTGTGGCTGCTCTCCCCAGAAGTGTTTAGTCTATAGAAGAAATACAGAAGTCAACAGTCAATTACAATACCCTTTGATGAATACAATGTTAAGTAAACGTTATTACAGTAACAAATAGAACAAGCTTTTAATCTAAATTTACGAAGCCAGGCCTAAATTGAGAATTGAAAGTCAGCTGGGAATATATGAAGCATGTACAAAAACTGAAGAAGTTGTACCGTTGGGTAAAGCATCATGTGAGATGTGGGCAAAGTAGTGAGCAGTAGGCAGGAGAGGTACATGGAAAACAGGTGATAAAGGCTCTTCACAAGGAGTATGCAGAGTCACTAAAGAGAGTTAAGTAAGGCAGTGACATAATGAGATTTTCGTTCTAGAAGGAACAGTGACTATAAAGGGGAGGATGAGAGTAGTCAGAGGTCATTTAGGAAGCCAGAGCAGTAATGTTGACCTTGATGATAGATAACTGTTGCATTCACTTTCTTTTGCTACCTAATATTGCCACAGATGTAGTGGCTTTAAATAACACATACCTATTTCTGTGGGTTAGGAGTCTGAACATTGCTTAGCTGGCTTAGTCTTATATCGTTGCAATCACATATTAATTTGGGCTGTGTTGTCACTTGGAGGCTACAGAGGGAAGGATTTGCTTTCCCACTGCCATGGTTGTTGGTAGCCTTTAGTTCCTTGTGGTTGTAGAGCCAAGAGCTTCAATTTTTGCTGACTTTTGGCCAGAGGCCACCCTCCCAGAAGCTACCAGCATTTCCTTGCTATGTGGAGTTCCCCAACGTAGCTAGGGTGACAGGAGCACCTGCAGATGTGCCCACCACACCTGAGTTAAGAAAAGGCCAGTAGGGATGGAAAGAAGTTGATGATTTTTAGCTATACTAGATGGTCTTGGATAATATTACATTGTTTGCATCAATTACCACTACAATTGGGTCACTTAAGAATCTGCATCATATTTACTAAACTGAAAAATAAAAACATCAAAACTTTGCCTTTGGGGAAATAATTTGCTCTGCAAGTTCTGGTATTATATAGAATAATTGTCTTCACTACCATGCAATGATTATAAATTAGGTGTTTGCTCTAAGTAGAGAAATAGTCTTGGGAGGAAAATTCCACCCTATGGACAGTGAGTCTGAAGATGTTATTTAATTACCAAGAAAAAATACCCAAAGAATGACATCCTTTCCTAGCAGCAGTAACAGCAGGTATTAGTCAGAGTCTTGGCACATGAGCAGACGCTAAAGCCCTGAAACTTCACTTGCAAGTAGTTGAAACCAAGCACGTCATTTCAACATGTCACTCTTATTTGACATTTCAGGAGAAAGATTACCAATTAGATTAAGTAATTTAGCCAAAACCTTAGGAATTTTTTTCAAATTATTTCCACCTTGTAGCATTGTCACGTGTCTCCAATTTCTACTTATCCTCTATACTTCCCAGGTGTGTTATTCAGAGAGCTCCAAAGCCTGTTCAAATCATTCAGAGAAATCCCATAAGCTCCAGCAGTATCCTGGGTAGTTAATAGGACTAAATTAATACTCTTTCATGTACATTCAGTGCTAAAAGTTCAAATTCTCAAGTGTTGATCTGACAATAGATTGCAAAATATTCCTTGACAGTCACACAGGTGAAGTATTATTTTAAACTAAAATCCCGTATTATTGTTACTATATAAGAATACAAATGGTTATTTCAGGGTATTGGCATTGCTGGATGATGTAAATTTCAATTTTAAATGCATTCTTGATCACCAATGTGTTTCATCAGACAAGTAAACTGAATTGGCTCACAGGAGCACCACCTCAGCAGGTGAGTTTAAACTGAAGACAGAATGCTGCCCACTGGCATGTTGGTACTGTATGGAGCAGCTGCCAAAGAGCTTTGTGCTCATGTCTCTTATTAGAGTTTTATTTTCTCCAGCTTTTTGCTCCTTCAGGCAAGACACATGGGCAAGGAAAGCAAGACATGCTTTTAGTCTCCAAAAGTAAATCAGATTATAAAGTAACAATAAATACAGCCAGCCAAATAATTATAACAATGTCATTAATCATAATACAAATAATGATCAATATAATAATTATAATTGTTATAATAATATAGCTAAAAATAATAATAGCTTATGTTTTGATGGTACATATGGACAAGTCAGAGTGTTGAGGTAGTTAGCCACTCTAAACTTCTCCTTATCCACATTTCAGAAACGAAACTGAAGCTTAACCCTTTTCAAGTATTTTATCCAAAGGATCTCATTCCTGTCAGAGGCAGAATGCACATTCAATTGTATCATCTTTGAGGTTCCTTGAAGTTTTAAAAGATACATATATGGACAATTTTATTCTAAGGGTGTGGGGGAAAAAAACCCATAACAATCTGAATAAACTGCCGGTTAAAATAAAAGAATGATTTAGACGGAAAAAAATATTTAAGAATCAGTTCTTATTATTCCTAATTCTGTGTCGTCACAAAAATATGGCATTAATGTACTAGAAATCACAATTTAAAAAAGAGTGCCATTTCCCATTCTGTATCATGAACAAATGGATCTGGTGTCCTGGAACTAGTTTGGTTATTCATTCTTTTTATTTTTCTATGGTGTATTATTTCCTTTAAATGTCTGAGATGATATATTTCCCAGGGTTTGAAAATAAGTGTCATCTATTGGGTTGATTTCACCGTGCCATTCTTTGTTTTCACTCCTAGTACACAGTGCACAATGGTCTCTTTATTAATATCTGCGGAAAAGAGCACTTACTGTTGGAACTGATACCTCCTAATCTCAATAAAGTCTTAGCTTGCAGCACTCCACCGATGTTTTTCTTTTTCCTTTTTTTCTTAGGTTGAATTCTGGACACATAATCATGCCATTATAAATACTGCCTATGGGATATGAGAAAGAGAAGTCATTTGCTTGCTACACCCACTGACATACCAGATGACAGTCAACTGCAAAACATTCAGGCGAGTAAAAAAACAGAAAGCACATTGAGCCTTCCATGCATGCAGGAGAATTGCAAGCATATGCTCACCATGTCTTTCTTAATCACAGGTGCTCAGATTATTCTAGGTATTTTATTACGTTCCACCCAGTGCATTACAGTGAGTGTGAGGCACAGGGTAAATACAGAGAACGTGTATGATGTTGGGGAAGTGAGGACAACTTGCTCTGTGAAATGATTGCCTCTCTTTCTTCTCTCTTTTTATGATTTTGTGCTCATTCCCTACAGACTGAGAACATGGCTAAATAACCTGCAATATTGTCTCAAGTTGAAAGTGAAGTCAATACCTACCACATAGCTCCATCTCCCTCCAAAGACCTCTCCCCTTCTTTTCCTTTTCTTTTCTTCACTCTTAGATAATCTAATGGTCTACCATATAGTTGGGAAATACTGCCCCCATTATCATTTCAATACAGTTAGTGAAAGAAGAACAGAGCTTCACAAATAAAATGATGATGCCACTTATTAAGTTATTGTCTCTCACCTCCAAACCCGCCTCTCCAGCTTTGCTTTGTGGTGGGGCTCTGAAAACCATTTTCTATACACAATCTACTGCCATGCTTAGTCTGACAATGCAGAGTGCTAAAAAGGAAACTGCTATGTAGAGGAGGAGAAAAAGACGCTCTTTCTTGGTTCTCTTTTGGCTCCTGATGGGCTTACTGAGTACTATGGTTCTTGGCAACATAATAAAAACAGGGATTCTTCACCCTGGCAGAGGCAAATCTTTCTCTTAGAAAGATAGAAGACTGAGAAGCTAGAGATAGAAAAGGAGACATGCTCCCTTCCATGGGTCCCCTTTGCGCTTCTTGTGGGATTCCTGTCTGCTTTAATTTTGGGGGAACGTCAGTTCAGCAAAACACCTCAATCCTGACAGAGGCAATTCCTTCCCATATTAGCAACTGAATCCGGTTCTCAGTTTTACCAGCACAGAACCAGCTTCATTAATACCAGCACCGTCTGACTGGCAGCCCCTCCCCAAAAGTCTGGGTTGCAGCCCCATTGGATCCTCTTCTGAGCTCAGAGATGGGAGCACCAGCTGAGTAGCACCCTTTCTTCAGAGAGGTGTGGCATGTCAGATCATATCTTGCCAAGGGTCATGAGAAATATGATTGAATGACAAGTTATCAGACTCTCTCCATAGCTCTAAGGAACTTCAAGCTTTTGTGGAGTGTTCTAATAGAGCAGATGGGAGATGCGGGTCATAGCTTTAGAGCTGGATAATTAGTGTTTCACATGCCCTTAGTTGAGCATTTTTAGACTCTATTTTAGAGCCTGTTATATTGCTTCCTTCACTAATTTTAACTGCTTTTTTTCCTAAGAGCTTCTATATCTTCAAAGATCAATACTGTAAGCTTGTAGAGCGTAGGGTACTTCTGTCTTCTATGCTCAGTACATTGACAGCACTTAATATGTCTGAAACGACAACAACAAAGGTATAGTATGGCTTCTGCTCTATTTCCCGATTTGTGTGTCATGAACAGCAGGTTGCCAGAAAGGCTCTACCTAAAGTGTATAGAGAGATAGGATTGTCCCACAGGAATAGAATGGTAACTTAATAACAACCTTAATTTACAGTGCCAGCAGTGGAAAAAAAATGTATAGCAACAAGAAATGGCAAATTGCACCTCTATCAGGCAAAAGGAAAAAAGAACCAAACAAAATTTTTTAAAAAACAAGAAACTCAGGAGAGTTCTACTAAGATTGCTATAGTACAGCCTTCTTAAAACAGCACTCTCTAGGGCCTGCCTATTGGCGTCATTAATATAATAGGCTTGGAATAGATGCTGTGAAACCCTATGAAGCCACCAAAGAATGGAGGAAAACTGAAGGGATGAATAATACAATGAAATCACAGAAGTCCTAACCTCATGAGGCTATTAATCCTGCAGCAATTTCATCACAGAGCAAGAAGATCACTTTTCTAGTGCCTTAAATCAAACAGCAGGTAGCTACAGCCTCAAAGTAAAAAGTGTTAAGTATTAACCAACTTTCGGACTTGAGACATTGCAGAGGCAGAGCTGGAGATTTCTCAGGGTGGTTTCTCTCCCATTTTTTTTCCTTTCTTTACCTTCACGTCTTCAAACTTGATAAGAATAAAATTTTGGTACCATATCTTTCCTCTGTGGATGTCATTGTTACCCTTCCTGTGAAGAAGAGAACAGTTCGCATATGAGTCATGGCCTAAGTTTTAGTCCAAATCAATGTAAGTATTTTGGAAGTGTTTACATTCAAGACACTTCTGTTCCTTTTTTTTTAATTAATAGAAGTATAAAACAGAGACTCAAAATCAAGACAAAAGAAGTTATGGCATTTTTAATTTCTCTTTATCAATCATAAATCTTAAGGAAGGATTGTCATTAGTTCTGGAGAAGTCTCCGGAGGAAAGTGTCCTGGACTTCAGATTTATAAGATCATAAAATCTCAATATTGGAAGGGGATAAAAAGGTCATCTATATAAGAAAACAGCAAGCTTTTTCTGTAAAGAGCCAGTTAATATTTTAGGCTTTGTGTGTCACGGTATCTGTCATGCTATTCAACTTTACCATTGTAGCTTGAAAGAGTGTATACGATATATGGAGCATGGTGAGGTTCCAATAAAATTTGATTTACAAATACAGGCAGTGAGCTAGATTTGGCCAATGGGTTTTGATTTGGCCACCAATGATCTAGACTGTCCACCCGTGAGAAGGAGAAAAAAAAACAGAAAGAAAACTTTAATATGAAACTCAAAAGATGTCTGCCAGTATGGAAACAGCATGGAGACACCTCAAAAAATTAAAAACAGAACTAACATATGATTCAGCAATTCCACTACCGAGTATATATCCAAAGGAAATGAAATCAGTATGTTCAGTATGTTAAAGAGATATCTGCACTCCCGTGTTCATTGCAGAATTATTCACAGTAGCCAAGATATGGAATCAACATGAGTGTCCATCATGGATAAATGAGTAAAAAATAAATACTATATATATATACACACACACATGTATATATACACATACACACAACAAAATACTATTCAGCATTAAAAGAAAAAAATCCTATCATTTGTGACAACATGAATGAACCAGTAAACATTATGTTAAGTGAAATAAGCCAGACACAGAAACACCAATCGCACATAATCTCACTTAAATGTGAAATCCAAAAAAGTGGAACTTAGAGAGTAGAATAGTATCTACTCTCTAATGGGGTTGGGTTGGGAAGTAGGGGGTCACAAAGATGTTGGTCAAAAGATATAAAATTTCAGTTATGCAAGATGAATAAGTTCAAGAGATTGATTATGCAAAATGGTGACCATAGTTAATATCAATGCATTTTGAAAACCACTTAGAGAGTAGACTTTAAGGGTTCTCACTACAAAAAAAGTGTTAAGTATGTGATATAGTTTGGCTGTATCTCCACCCAAATCCCACCTTGAATTGTAATTCCCATAATCCCCATGTGTCATACAAGGTACCTGGTGGGAGGTAATTGAATCATGATGATGGTTTCTGCCATGCTGTTCTCGTGATAGCAAGTGAGTCTCATGAGATCTGATGGTTTTATAAGAGTCTAGCATTTCCGTTAATGAAACTCAGTCTCTGTCCTGCCACGCTGTGAAGTGGTAACTTCTGCTGTGATTGTAAGTTTCCTCAGGCCTTTCCAGCCATGCAGAACTGCTAGTCAATTGAACATCTTTGCTTTATAAGTTACCCAGTCTCAGGTAATTCTTGACTGCAGTATGAGAATGGACTAATACAGTAAATGGGTGTATTCGTCTGTTCTCACACTACTAATAAAGACATGTCTGAGACTGGGTAATTTATAAAGAAAAAGAGGTTTGATGGACTCACAGTTCCACGTGGCTGAGGAGGCCTCACAATCATGGTGGAAGGCAAAGAAAGAGCAAAGTCATGTCTTACATGATGACAGGCAAGAGAGAGCATGTGCAGGGAAACTCCCTTTTATAAAACCATCAGATCTGATGAGACTTATTCACTATCACAAGAACAGCACAGGAAAGACCAGCCCTACCATGATTCAGTTATGTCCTATCAGGTCCCTCCTATGATGTATGGGAATTATGGGAGCTACAATTCAAGAATGAGTTAAGACTTTGGGGGACTGTTGGAAGGGCATGATTGTGTTTTAAATGTGAGGACATGAGATTTGGGTGGGACAACAGGCAGAATGACAGGGTTTGGCCATGTCCCAACCAAATTTCATCTTGAATTGTAATCCCCATAATCCTCATGTGTCATAAGAGGGACCAGATGTAAGGTAATTAAATCATGGGGGTGGTTTTCTTATGCTGTTCTCATGATAGTGAGTGAATGCTGACAAGATCTGATGGTTTTATAAGTCTCTGCCATTTCCCCTACTGGCACCCATTCTCTCTCCAGCCAGCCTGTGAAGAGGTGCCTTCCACCATTGTTGTAAGTTTCCTGAGGTCTCCCCAGCCATGCAGAACTGTGAGTCAATTAAACTTCTTTTCTTCATAAATTGCTCAGTCTTGGATATTTCTTCACAGTGGCATGAGAACAGACTAATACAGTATGTGAGGTAATGCATATGTTAATTTGCTCAATTTGGCCATTTCTTAATGTATACATATTTCAAAATATCATGTACAAGATAAATATATACAATGTTTATTTGTCAATTAGAAAATAAATAAATATATAAATAAGAGGTCCAAGATATCTGACCTCCATTTGATTATTCATCTTTTTATATTTCAGGTATAATAGTCCAACCATTAAGGGCATAAATCTTAAATGATACATTTGTACATATGTATATGCCCCTGTAAATACCGACCAGATCAAGACAGAACACTTCCAATACTGCCAAAACACCCTCTTGTTCCCCTTAAGGATCAATTACATACAAAAATAATGCCTAGTTTTACTTTATCCATGTGAATAATTATTGTTTCTTTTTGAACATCACATAAATGGAGTTGGGCAATTTCTAATATGTTGTATGATGTTTCTGTTGCTCAACACTATGACAGAGGAATTACATCATTTTATAGAACTCATATTCTAAAACGTGCAATTTCAGACATGTTTAGTAGAGCATTAGCTATGATAATATACTAAATGTTCAATGATGGGGCAATGTTTTCTTAAGTGAGGTGGATATTTTTGTGTCCACAGTACTTATTTATAACTTAAATTATATTAAAATTGACCTGAGCCCCCATATAACATGTTGGCAAATGTTTATTATTGAATTTTTGGGGCTCCTCCCTTCCCATCATCCAGGCCCTTTACCCTTCATCTAAGATCCATAGTGCTTTATGAAGTACAAAAGAAAGGAAATTCAGACATCCTTTCCCAGACTAGAAAGAAATCAGGTGTATACCAGTCTGCAACTGTCATCCCTGCCATTTGTTCTCCCCACCACACAGGTGAGTTTTGCAGAATATTTTACTCCAGCCCTGCTGACACATGCCACAGTGAAGTCTCTTCCTAGGTCCGTCTAAGTCTCTCTTGCTGAACTCACTAATCATAATCCTTTAAAGAAAAGCCTGTCTGCAGGTAACTCCACTCTCTACATTTTGGGCTGAGCCACAGGTGGCCCTCTCTTAAGGACCAAAAGCTTTGTAGTGCTAAGATGTTTAAGCATCCACATCATTACAGCATTTGCTTCCTCAAAACACCCACCTAGAGAAGAGTTAGGTATCTGAGAGGTAGTTGGGTGTCATAGTAACATGAACTCAAGATTCAGAGAGCTCAAATTCAATTTCCAACCCTTTTACTTACTAATTGTGTGACTTTGGAAAGCTGTAATATCTCTGTGCCTGTTTTTGCATGTGGAAAATGGTTAATTGTTTTAGTAACTACCTTATAGAATCGATGAATTAATGAATTAATTTTGTAAAACTCTTGGAATAATGACTGACATGTAGTAAACTACACTATATAGTTATAGCAATTAATTCTGAAATGCAAAACCTTTCTGCCCATCAGTTGCCTATAACAACTTAGATATTCTAGTCCCCATAGGAATAAAACCTAATTGCTTAGAAAGCTCTAGTCAAATGTGCCAAACCAGGCTGACACAGAAATGAAAAGATTGAAGACAAAATTGAATATATTGTAGGATCTCTACTGCAAAAACTTATACACATGCATAGAAATCATACTGGAAGGAAATACATAAACATGTAAACAATCATTATCTCTAATCTGACTATGAATAGCTAATTATCTTCTTTATATATGTTCATAATTTCTATTACAATAAGCAAGTGTAACTCTTAGCATTAACTTTAACAATCAAATCACCTTTATGTGTATCTTATTTAAAAGAATGGATAAAGCTTGTACATCAGTGCCAGAACTTCATGCAGTAGATTTATAACCACAGGATTTAGATGTCAGTACTCAACTGACATACCCAAACCATGTTTTGCTAGCATCTAAAATAAGAATGATAACCCTAATTCAATTGGTTGTCAAAATTAAATGAGAAATTGCATGATAAAACCTTTTTATAATGTAATATACTATACAAATATAAGAAATTTCATTGATTTTATTATTAGATTTAAAAAGGCATATAAGGTAATATTTTCAGAAACTCAAAGTGCTCATTTATACGAAGAACATTAAAGAAAAATGAACAAAACTTCCAGCTAAGTAAGTGATTTAAAAGCTTACAGAGTCAGTGCCTCTTCACTTCCACTGTGAATGAACACAGTAGGCTGTTGGCTAATTTTTATCTGCTCCTGTAAGAGACAAACTACATGAATATACGCCAAGTGCTAGAAGATTGCATTAGCACAAAAAAATCATTAAAAGCTGGGGATTGTGCTACCCATTAGGGATATAAAAATAAGTAAGTCAGACCCTTGACCTAAAAAATTTCACAGTGTAGAGAATTTGGAGACAATGTCATGCATACTTGTGCTACCTTAATCTAAGATGGTATATACCTTTAATCTTCATGTAATATTATCTTATTATAATTACTCTTGTTTTTCATAAATGTTAAAAATTTACTTGGATGTTGTAACACACACACACACATACACACTCCTATTGTTTTTGATTGTTAATATTGGAAGACAGATCAATGAATGTAGGCTCTGTTGCTTTAATTTGCTGTTCAGTTTCGGCTCTTATGGACATCATTCGTTAAACGAGAAGGTAGTGAGTTCGGAAAGTATTGAGTTGAAGTTGGAGTGAGTTGAATAGAGTAAATTTCCCAATTCCTTCTACTCTAGTTTTTATTTTTATTTTTATTTTTTTATTTTTGAGAGGGAGTCTCACTCTGTCACCCAGGCTGGAGAGCAGTGGCATGACCTTGGATCACAACAACATCTGCCTCCTGGGTTCGAGTGATTCTCCTGCCTCAGCCTCCCAAGTAACTGAGATTACAGGCTCCCACCACCACACCGTTCTCATTTTTGTATTTTAAGTAGAGACAGGGTTTCACCATGTTGGTCAAGCTGGTCTCAAACTCCTGACCTCAAATGATTCACCCACCTAGGCCTCTGAAAGTGCTGGGATTTCAGGTGTGAGCCACTGTGCCTGACCTCTACCCTAATTTTTTAACTCTTTCAAAAATTCTTTCTTTAGCCTTTCCTTTATTTTCCCCCAAAGCCAAATTTAGAGACCACCACACCAAAATTTAAGACTGAAATCTCAAGAAGGAATTAAAATAACTTTCTGTTTGCTTTACTTATCACCACACCACTTACTGTTACAAACATATGATCAACAGAAGTAGATGACTCTCAGACAAGTACAGTCAACGTGTAGCCACAGGACTGTACTCATGGATTAGGGAGACAGAGTTAAACAAAATAATTTTGGACGCAGAGTCACAAGACTGTGTCCTGATCCAGTCCAGTGGCCCCCTAATTTCCTTAGTGCAAAGTGGAGTGCTTAATAAATACAAGGCTGCTGAAATGCATTTTCTTTTATCCTTATCCAGATCACTCATTGGCGATGCATATAAAATACCTTTAATCTATCCATTTTCCTCATAATAGAGTTATAAAATAGTAAAGAATAAATTTTAAAAGCTGGGATGGGATACATTTACCTTCTTCATGAGGAAATTCCCCTGAGGAAAAACGAAGAAGCAGGGGACACAGTCAGTTTAAACCTCTTGTCAAGTGAACCTCTGGGTAAATAGACCATTAATACATATTAGGAAGAAGAGATTTTATCTCTGAAATGCCCTTATACTTCACAAATATCCCTGATATCACTGGATAAAGATTATCTACAGTAAATAGGACCCAGGATCTAGGAGGCATAACTGCCTGAGGCATGTCATGTAAGCTATGCAATTCCCTGGGGTAGAGGGTAAAGATGTTTTTTAATTGCAGCACTCTCGTGTGAGGAGACAGGTAACCACACTTAAAGACCTCATCTGTTCTGGGCCAGGGGACATGTCCAATGTTGAAAGGAAGGATTCTGAGAAACATACTTGATGTTCCAAACCTCCCTCCGCTTTCTCTGAGCCTTTTCAGGTCCTTCATCCTCATAATTGTGTAGCAGATATTGATACCAGGTAAGATCTCTGAGTCCATTGAATCCAATTTGGCAATGCAGTACTCTGTATGAGTGCATAAATATTTCAGAACTACCGTATCAGTAGCAATAATAGCGATCATAAAGAACTCAATCATCATTTCCTTGGAGGGGAGACTGACTTCACAAGTATTTTGACATAATACTCATAATGATGAATGTGTCCTTTGTTTTCATCATGCTCCATATTAAGTAGTGCAATTGTGCTATAGTTAACAAAGAAGTCCCCAAATTTAATAGTTTCAGGAACAGGAAATACATTTCCTTTTCTCATAAGAGTCTCAGAGAGGTGTTTCCTGTTGGAATAGGGAGGTGAGGTCTACTCCATATGCTTATTTCAAGACTCAGACTTACAGAGGCTCTGCCATCTTCAAAATATGTGGCTTCCAGATTCACCCTGGGGCTTGTGATCCTGTTCAGCCAGAAAGGAGAGAGAGCACGGAGGAGCAATTTGAGGTATTTTACGTGCCAAGCCTAGAAGTGCATCCATCACTCTGGTCACTTGCTTGGCCTCAAGCTTAGTCACATGGCTTCACCTAACTGCAAAAGAGGCTATTAAATGTAGTCTAGCTTTATTCTAAGAAAGAAAGGGGAAATCGATTTCAGAGGACAGCTAACCGTCCCTGCCACAGGCCCAAGAAGGGACTGATTCTTTTCTGAAGTTATAAAACAAATAATCAGACCCTTAAGAGAGGTCAGGCCAAGAATTTCTTGACAAGTCTCTACTTTATATCAAAGGTAATATTAAATAACAGTCATATATTTACTTCATTCTTTTCTTAGCCCTCTGCTAATGAGTTTTTTTTCATTTGTTTAAATGGCGGAGGAGTGCAAACGTCTCCCCAACCCCATTCATCTTAGAAAAATGAGAGATACAGAAATAGCCATTTTCTACAGATACTACGTGGCAGCTGCAGTCAAATAAAAAATATATCCTCAGTTCTTCTAATACCTGACTCTGTCTCTTATAAACAGGTTGATGAGTGGGGATAATGATACAGGAGAAGCAAGTCTCAAAAGTGGGACTTAACTCAGGAGGATTCTTGGCTTTCACCAGGAAAGAATTCAAGGGCAAGCCAGTGCTGTTAATCAGCAATCTATTTTGAATGTTACCGTCCTTTGCAGGGTGGGGCTAGTTCATAGGCAGTGCACCCAGAGTTGGCAACATATGGGCTGTCGGCAACTATATTTATTCCCACTTATACCTACTTTCAGTTACATGCAAATTAAGGGGCAAGATAATGTAAATTGATGGGTGGGTTATTCAGAAATTTTTAGGGAAGGGGAAGTAACTTCGGGGTCCATTGAAAAGGGTGGTAACTTCCTTGTTGTTGCCATGGCATTTGTAAACTGACAAAGCACTGGGTGAGAGTGTCTTATGCTAATGGACAATAAGGGCAGCTAGGGATATTTTGTATTGCCATCTGCTGGTTCCTGCCAGTTTCTTCACTTCATCCTGTTGGAACCAAGAAATAAGTCCTGTCTATCCTCTACCTCAATAAAATCCAAGAACAACCTCTTTTTTATACTCAAGGCAGTGGCATAGTTTATATTCTCTAATGGAAAAATATATAACTAGAAAGTAGCAAAGATAAATTCTAACCAGAGAGAGACACAGAAATTTAACAGAAGGTGACTCATTCCTATTTTATCCTTTTGTTGTAACATGTACAAGTTATTTCTTAAGATGTAACGGTTGGAACCCACAGTGACTTGTCACCACATTGACATGTCGCCCATGGTGGCTATTTTTAATGTTGAAGGAGAAGGAAGAGCTATCACAAGGTAAAGATCCAAAAGGCTTCTCAGCGCATGAGTAGGATCTTCCAAGGACCCCTTGGGATCCAGAAGGGATCACATCTCTCAGTTATATGTTATAGCTCCATGTAGCTTTCTTTATTACAACCAGAAGCATATGATTTTTTTTTCTTTTTGGTTATTTAATTCATGTCTTTCACTCCTTCTCAAAAATAAGCTTCATAAGAGCATTGTTTCGGCTTACCATTTAATCCTCAGTTTCTAGCACAGGACTTGGCATGTAATAGAAACCCAATAATAGTTGGTAAATAAATAAATGGCAAAAAAAATGACAGTAACAGTTAACATTTATTGACTCTTTCTGTGCCTACGGCAACCGTGGGTTATGGTCCCAAGAAGCATCTCACGTGGGTTGCAGCTTAAGCATTGGATTGTGGATAAACTGACTGGTATGTTTGTTCCCTGTCCATCTACTGGTCCCTATAAGCTGAAAGAGTCTCTCCCCATCATCATTTTTCCTAAGGAAGAGCCTTATGTATGTCCTGACAGGAGACAAAGTAAAGAAGATTTACATGCAGTGGTTCATTAAGATCAATGGCGAGGTCTGAACTCATATAACCTATCCTGCTAGACTGATGAATGTCATCAGCATTGACAAGACTGAAGATAATTTTTGTCTGTTGTATGACACCAAGGGTCATTTTGCTGTTCGTTGTATTACACCTGAGGAGACCAAGCACAAGTTGTGCAAAATGAGAAAAATATTTGTGGTCACAAAAGGAACCCTTCATCTGTTGATTCAGGATGCTCACACCATCTGCTACTCAGATCCACTCATCAAGGTAAATGACACCATTCAAATTGATTTGGAGACTGGCAAGATTACGGATTTCATCAAGTTCAACACTGGTAACCTGTCAACACTGGTATCCTGTGACTGTGGACGCTACCTTGGGAAGAATTGGTGTGATTACGAACAGAAAGAGACATTCTGGATCTTTTGATGTGGTTAATGTGAAAGAAGCCAGTGGCAACAGCTTTGCCACCCAGCTCTCAAATATTTTCTTTTTTGACAAAGGCAACAAACCATGGATTTCTCCTCCCCAGCGAAAGGTTGTCCACCACACCATTGCTGAAGAGAGACAAGACAGATGGCCAAACAAAGCTGTGGGTGAAATGGTCTCCAGACATGTTAGAAAGATCCTAGTACTTAATTAAAGTTAATACAGCATGAATAAAAACATTATTGAAACTTTCCTACGTATCAGACACTGTGATGAGCAGTTCACATATAGCTGAACAATAAGACAGATGCCTCATTATCCCCTTTATTTAGGTGATGAGATAGCCTGGGTCACTTGCCCAAGGTCACTCAAATAGAAAGGTACAGAGTTGGAGAGGTTTGAAAGTTAGTCTTGATTACTCTGGATACATCCTCTATCCACTCTCTTCTTTGTTCTTCTTGTTTTTAATCTCATCTTATTGGTTGAGTAGCCCCTCTTCTACCATGTAGCACATTATATAAAAGACTAATGGCCGCATTTCATAAATTGTATTCACATTGAGAAAAGTGATTTCAAGCTGTAGTGTAGGTTCTTTCTTAACTTCAATCCTGAGGAGTGAGGATCAACCTACCTGACATTCTCTCTAAAAACCTAAGGCCAGAGACGCATTGTAGAAAACTGGCACAAGAAACTTTCGACAAAGAAAGGACATATGACTGTGTCCATAAGTATTAACGCCTAAGTATAAAGAGTGAAAACAAAATTCTGAAACCAAGAACCACTCCAAAAGGGGAACACTGGGAAGGTCTCCTCTCTCCTGTGGTTTGTTTACCAGGCTCAGTGTTTGTAAAAATGTGGTCGTCCCAGGCCTAATTATACTTACATTATAGATATTTTATTGCTTTAATAACATTTTGTGACAGGGTTTTTCAAACTTTAGTAGTATTGACATTTGAGACTGGATAACTCTGTTGTGGAGGAGGGGGACTCTCCTATGCATTGTAAGATGTTTAACAGCAACATTTAGCCACCAGATGCCAGTAACACTCCACTAATTGAGGCAATGAAAATGTTTCCAAACATTGTCAAATATTCCCTAGGGGAGCAAAATTGTTTCTGGTTAAGAACAAACACATCTGGGGAAGTTTATACCACTTTTTTTTTTTTTTTTTGAGAAGGAGTCTCCCTCTGTCACCCAAGGTGGAGTGGAGTGGAATGGCGCGATCTCAGCTCACTGCAACCTCCAACTCCCAGGTTCAAGCAATTCTTGTGCCTCAGCTTCCTGAGTAGCTGAGATTACAGGTGTCCACCCCTACTCCCAGCTAATTTTTGTATTTTAGTAGACAGGTTTCATCATGTTGATCAGGCTGGTCCTGACCTCAAATGATCTGCCCACCTCAGCCTCCAAAAGTGCTGAGATTACAGACGTGAGCCACCGCACCCAGCGTATACCAATTTATATAATTAATATTTTCTTTCACAAAATCAGAAAAAGACACCATCAAACTTTAAGTTTATGACAGTTACCACTCCTGCTGGCATCTGATGTGAAGTCTAGCTGAAGAATGCTCAACAACAGACAATAGCTCTAAAGTTCAGCACTGCCTACTTCTTTCCAATTTATTATAAATGTTCACGAGTGAGACCTTCTCTCTATGAGAAAGTGGTGACAAAGCCTTCTTTCTAGATGGAAGCATAAATGTGTGCAAGAGGAAAATTCTTGAAAGGCGCTCTGGCCTGAATTCATGTCTCTTTTACTCTTTAACAAGCTGGGTTTGCTCAATAAATAATTATTGAATTACTGGACCTGTGAAAGAACTATCTAGAGGCTCTCAAAAGATGTTCTGAGGACTGTATTTGCACAAGACATGAACACATGCTATTCAGGAAAATGGAAGGGTCAGTAGTTAACTAAGTTTTATTTCATTTTGGGAAAAACAAAGCTAAACAATTTTCTTCACTTTACAGCTTCTCAGAGTCTGAGAGGGATTACAGTGAAATTTGCAGCTCTAAGAGATGGCATTCATATGTGGAAAATCTAAAATAATTTGACAACAAACTTTTTTGATATTATAATTTTCAAGATCATTTTTTCACCTTGGAAACACATTTTCCATACTTTTGAATATATTTGAAGATTTAAATATAAGCAGCAATTTTGATAATCACTTGACATGGAAATTTACAAAGATTAAATATTTCAAAAGATTAAAAAATAGCAAATTAATGAAAATGTACTAATACGCTCACTGTCTGATGGGAAACCAAGATCATCATAGCCAAGAATGTGATTCTAGTATACAATAATTTCATTATTTTTAACTATCCCTAACTATCCTTTTCCTATTACCATTATTACCATTCTTCTTCTCTGTTCCATCATTGTTAAAATTAATACAAATCAGCTTTCAGGTTCTGGTCTGGCACGTAAGGAACTCAAAAGTCACCACTCCATTCTGACAACAAGTAAATAGCTGCATAAATTTAACAAAACAAGGATCTAGAGAATAGCAAGCAGGATAAATACCAAAACACATACACGTAGGCATATGTATTAGTTTGTTTTCACACTGCTATGAAGAACTACTTGAGACTGGGTAATCTATAAAGAAAAGTTTAATCAACTCACAGTTCCACATGGCTGGGGAGGCCTCAGAAAACTTATGATCATGGCGGAAGGTGAGGGGTAAGCAAGACATACCTCACATGGCAACAGGAGAGAGAGTACAAGGGGGAAAGACCCACACACTTTTCAACCATCAGATCTCATGAGAACTCATGCATTATCATGAGAACAGCGTGGGGGAAACCACCTCCGTGATCTAGTCACCTGCCGCCAGGTCCCTCCCTCTGCACATGGGGATTACAATTCCAGATGAGATTTGGGCGGGGAGACAGAGCCAAACCATATCAGCGTATTATATTCAAACTTCAGATTGTCAAAAAAAAAAAAATTGAAAGAAGCCAAAGGGAAAAACGCCTTCCCTGTAGAGAAGTAGCAATAAGAATTGCATCGGAATTCTTCTTGCAACCTATGCAAGGAAGAAAACTGAAGTAAATTTTGTACCCTGTGAAATTATGCTTCGAAAGTAAAGCAGAAATAGAGATTGTCTTAGACAAACAAAAACCAAGGGAATTTGTTGCCCATAGAACTGCCTCACAAGAAATGCTAAAACAAGTTATGTAGAGAGAAGACAAATGATATAGATCAGCAACTCACATCTGCATAAACAAAGGGAGAAAACAGAAAAAGAATAAGTAAAAATAAAAAAACCTATTATTTTTCTAATTCTAAATTGATCTAATAGAAAAGCACTTGTTCAAATTATAAGAGCAACAATGTATTTCATTATGTATCCTTAGCCTTATGAATGTGTGGGTAGAAAGATACATCATGTTAACACTTAACAAAGGAAAATGAGACTAACCGTATTAATTTCAGTCACAGCAGAGATCAGAACAAGGAAAACTATCAGGAATTCAGAAGCATATTATGTTATAACAAAGAAGTCGATATCCCAAGAAGACATAACAATCCTCAATGGGTGTGTACCTAACTAGAGCTTCAGATTAAGTGAGGCAAAAACTGATATAATTGCAAGAAGAAATAGAAAAATACACTCTCATAATTGGAGATTTTTAACAGCCTTCTATCACAAATGAACAGTTCCACCAGGTAGAAAATCAGTAAGGTCAAAGTTGAACTCAACAGCACCATCAATCAATTGAATATTATTGAGATCTATAAACTATTTCACCCAATAATAGGAGATTACATATTCTTCTCAAGCTCACATGGAACTGCAACCAAATATGATTTATCTCAGGTATTCAAGGCTAGTTTAACAGTTGAAAATCAGCTAACATAATTAATATCATCAACAGGGTAAAGAAGAAAAATCACTTAACTCTATCAATAGATATAGAAAAAAACATTTGACAAAATCCAGCACCCATTCATGATAAAAACTGTCAACAAACTAGAAAGGGAGAGGAATTGCCTCAACTTGATAAAGGAAACCTACAAAAATACTCACAGCTAACATCATATTTAATGGTATGACTTGAAGATGTCCTGCTAAAATCAAGGAAAAGATAGGTGGTCCCTCTCACCACTGCTTTTCAATATCAGACTGGAAGTTCTAGCTAATGCAATAAAACAAGAAAAAGATATAAAAGGTATACAGATTGGGAAGGAAGAAATAAAATCACTGATTTTATTCACTGATGACATAATTATCTATATACAAAATTGAAAAATTCAACAACATAAAATAATCCTCTTAGAACTAATAAGGGATTATAGCAAGGCTGCAGGATTCGAGGTTAATATACTAAAGTCATGTTTTTTTATATAAACCAGCAATGAACAAGTGGGATTTGAAATTAAAACACATGGCCATTTATTTACATTATCACTCAAAATATAAAGACATGAGTGTAAACCTAACAAAATATATGTAAGGGTTATATAAGGAAACTACAAAACCTTAATAAAAGTTAGCAAGGAATAATGAAATAAATGGAGAAATATTCCATGTTCCTGGGTAGGAAGGCTAAATGTCATCAAGTTGTCCGTTCTCAAATGTATCTGTAGGTTCAATGCAATCTCATAATCATTTCAGCAAGTTATTTTGTTGATACCAACAAACTGATTTTAAGATTTATATGCAGAGACAGAAGACCCAGATAGCTGACTCAATATTGAAGGAGAAGAAAGTTAGATGACTGACTCTACTGCACTTCAAGGCTTATGATAAAGCTACAGTAACCAAGACAGTGTAGCCTTGGTGAAAAAAAATAGACAATAGATCAATGGAACAGAATATACAGAAATAGACCCACATAAATATAGTTAACTGAACTTTGACAAAGAAGTAAAGGCAATACAATGGAGAAGAAAAGTCTTTTTTTAAATTTTTTATTTATTATAGTTTAAGTTCTGGGATACCTGTGCAGAACGTGCAGGTTTGTTGCATAGATAGATGCATGCCATGGTGGTTTGCTGCAACCATCACCCTATCACCTACATTAGGTATTTCTCCTAATGCTATCCCTCCCCTAACCTCCCATCCTGTGGTATCCCACCCCTAGCCCTCCACCCCCAACAAGCCCTGGTGTGTGATGTTCCTCTCCCTGTGTCCATGTGTTCTCATTGTTCAACACCCATTATGAGTGAGAACATGTGGTGTTTGGTTTTCTGTTCTTAGGTCAGTTGGCTGAGAATGATGGTTTCCCGCTTTATCCATGTCCCTGCAAAGGACATGAACTCATCCTTTTCTATGGCTGCATAATATTCCATGGGGTTTATGTGTCACATTTTCTTTATCCAGTCTATTATTGATGGACATTTGGGTTGGTTTCAAGTCTTTGCTATTGTGAACAGTGCCACAATAAACATACATGTGCATGTGTCTTTATAATAGAATGATTTATAATCCTTTGGGTATATATCCAGTAATGTGATTGCTGGGTCAAATGGTATTTCTATTTCTAGATCCTTGAGAAATCGCCACACTGTCTTCCACAATGGTTGAACTAACTTACACTCCCACGAACAGTGTAAAAATGTTCCTATTTCTCCGCTTCCTTGCCAGCATTTGTTGTCTCCTGATTTTTTAATGATCACCATTCTAACTGGCGTGAGATGGTATCTCAATGTGATTTTGAACTGCATTTCTCTAATGGCCAGTGATGATGAGCATTTTTTCATATGTTTGTTGGCTGCATAAATGTCTTCTTTTGAGAAGAGTCTTTTTAACAAATGTGCAAGAACAGCAGGACATCCACATGCAAAAAGATGAATACATGGCTATACAGATCTTACATTATTCACAAAAATGAACTCAAAATGGATCATAACCCAAATGTAATATGCAAAACTATAAAAATCCTAGAAGATAACAGAGACAAAAACTTAGATAAACTTGGTCATGACAATTACTTTGTAGATACAACACCAAAGACATGAAAGAAATAATAGATAAAATGGGCCTCACATTAAAATTTAAAGCTTCTGTTCTGTGAAAAGGTACCATAAGGAGATTGAGAAGACAAGTTACAGACTGAGAGAAAATACTTGCAAAAAACATATCTGATAAAGGACTGCTATCCACAATATTTTAAAAATCATAAAACAACATATGAAAATGAAACATGATTAAAAATGGACCAAGGACCTGAACAGACACTTTACCAAAGATATATACCTCACAAAGTATATAGATGGCACTTAATCATAAAAAAAATGTTCAACATTGTATTTCATTAGGGAACTACAAATTAAAACAACAGTGAGATATAACTTCACACTTAGTAGAGTGGCCAAAATCCAGAATACAGACAACATCAAATGCTAACAAGGATGTGGAGCAAAATGGATTCTCATTCATTGCTGGTGGGAATGCAAAACAGTACAGCCACTTTGGAATTCAGTTTGGTAGTTTCTTACTAAACATACCTTTGCCATACCATCCAGCAATTCCACTCCTTGGTATTTACATAAAGGGGTTGAGAACTTATGTTCACACAAAAATCTGTTCCTGGATATTTAGAGCAGTTTTATTCATAATTGCCAAAACTTGTAACCAACCAAGATGCCCTTCAGTATATGGATGGATAACCAACTGTGGTACAGCCATATAATAGAATATTATTGAGTGCTATAAAGAAATGAGTTGTCAAGCCAAGAAAAGACATGAAGGACCATTAAATGCATATTACTAAGTAAAAACAAAAGCCAATCTGAAAATGCTATGTGCTATGTGATTCCAACATATGACCTTCTGGAAAAGGAAAACCTACAAAAGCAGTTAAAGTATAAACGGTTTCTATGAGCTAGTAGGAAGGGAGAGTTGAACAGACAGAGCATAGACAATTTTTAGGACAATGAAACCATATAGTACAGTAGTAGATACATATCTTTATACATTTGCCGGAACCTCATAGAATATGTAACACCAAGGATAAGCCCTAATATAAACTATGGATTCTGAGTGTTAATGATGTGTCAGTGTAGGTTCATCATTGTAACAAGCGTACCATTCCGGTGTGGGATGTCCATAGAGGGGGAAGGTGCGTGCAGAGACAGGGGATGTGTAGGACTTTATATGCTTTCTGCTAAATTTTGCTGTAAACCTAATACTGCTCTAAAAATTAAAGTTTATTAATTACAAAATAATATAAACCATATCTCATCTTTCAAGAACTAAAATCTTGCTAATTTTCAAAGGGACATAAACTTATCTAATAAACAAATTTGTACCACTTAAAGCAAACTATATCAGGTTGAATAGTTAGAAAATAGGCAGAGAAGGACAGTAACTCAATACTTTACGACAAAAAGAAACATGGTACATTAGCTGTAGAGGTAAAAAACAAAACGGTTAAGAAAGAAATCTAGCAATGAAGGCAACGCAAAGGAAAAAGAAATTGAATAAGGGTCACAAGGAAAAGAAGTGAGGTAAGCTTCCTATGAAAACATGAAAGAAGTCATAATGAGAAGTGAGGCTGAGGTAGCAGTAAGTTAATTTTGAAAACCGCAGGAGAAATAACTTTGTGAAGCCCATTCACTATTTGTTTGAAAATTATGAATTTGTTATGAATGTTTTTATGTGTATTATTTGACTTCCCTAATACTTTTATCATATATGTATAGTGAGAAGTTCTACCTTCTTGGTTTATGAGTGTTAAACTTGAGAAAATGCGAAGTCCTTTAATACGGCACTTATTAATGGCATTGTAATTATTTATTCTCATATCAGCCTACCTACACTACCTTGAGTTTCTTGGAGGAAGAGTTCTTGCGTTTTCTTCAGTTCTGGAATCCTTCCATCTTGCATAGTGTCTGCGTTGTACTGTGCTTAGTGAGCTTAATAAGTATTCACTGAATACAAGAAGACAGAAGAAAGGAAGAGAAGAAGGGAAAAGGGGAGGAAGGGAAAAAAGGAAGAAGAAGAAAAGGAGAAAGGGAAAGAAGGAGGAAGAAGGGCAAGAAATAAAATCAAGAAAGGAAGAGAGGGAGCAAGGAAAGAAAGGAAGGAGGGAGGGAAAGAGGGAAAAAAGGAGGGGGGATGGAGGGACAGAAGGAAGGAAGGAAGGAAGGCAGAAGGCAGGCAGACTGGAGGGAAGGAAGGAAGGCTGGCTTTAATGATCCAAGTAAAAAAGAATAAGTGGAAAAAACTTCATCAGTACTTTAAAGTCCTGGTCAAAACTCTGTGTCTAGAGGAGACAAGGAAACGTGGTTGAAAGGAGGAACAACATGTAACTGATTACACAGATGAATAAAGTAAGGGGAAAATGGGGACCTTTCAGTGAGTGCGGATAATGTGTTAGTACTTATGGTACTTTGTAAGCACATGAGCATAATTTGCCTTAATGGTTTTTTAGTCTACTTAGTCTATTGTCCTTCAAGATTTCAGGTCAATAGATTATTGTGTCCTAATATCCCTCTAAAATGGTATAAACAAATATTTATATCGTTCTCTATTCCAAAGAGGAAGTGAGACAGTAATTTTTTACACATAATGACATCATCCTATTAGCACTCTATTTGTAAGTACCATTGTCAAGAAATATACCTTGATTGAATATATTTCTAGCTCTATATAACAGTTTAAAAGAGGATGAAGCTGAAGCAGTACTTGGGGAAATAGTTTCTCTCTCTGCCACTCTCTCTCTCTCTTTCACACCTACACACACACAGACACACACGCACACACCCCTTTTCAATTTGCTAAAATAACTACATTTCTCCAGTACGTAATCCTCCTCATCTCAAATTTAAAACTAGTTTGTTAGCTCCTGATAGTTTATTTATCCATGTCAGCTGCTACCTATTTTTTTTAACAAAGATCAATATATCACCAGTTTTACCCAACTCTGTGTGTCTCTTTCACTCATATTCAGATATGTAAACTTTTTTCCCATCCTTCTGCAGACTCTAAAGTTTGATTAGTTTTGCTTCAACTCTGCTCTTTCTTCCTTTGTGCCTTATTTCTTTTCTTGTTTTATTTCTTGCTTCCTCTCTGTTCCCTGACAAAAGGAACATTATCATTCCTGACTCAAGCACTCATGATCTGTTGGCCCCAACAGCTACACTTGATTTAAGTAGGGACTTGGACAACAATGTCGGAGGCACAGATACCAAAGCTGCAGCCTAGCCCTTGAGAGGAAGACCAGATTTGAACTGGGGCAAACTGGGCTGCTCCCTTTTCTACCCTATGCAGCTCATCGCTGCCAGCATGATTTCAACAAGGGCATCAAGAGAACAATATGCCTTGGAGTGTCCCTGCTTCCTCTGGCTTTATGCTTTCATTTTCTAAAACTGTAGAAGCCCCCAGCTACATCAGAGCTTCTGTGGACCCTTGTAAACTGAAATAAATTGCTTTTGCTCTCTACAAAATGTCTCTGATGAAAGGTTATGCTTTGTTTATTTTCACTTCTGAAGACTCCTACTGCTAGCATCAGTGACTTAGAAATAAATGTACCCGAACAAAATGTTTGTGAATGCTTTTTAGATCCGTGCTCTATTCCTGTGATAGTGCTGACCTCTAGTGTTCAGCACACGGATAGCTTCTCTCATTTATTTATTTATTTATTTATTTATTTATTTATTTATTTATTTATTTATTTATTTATATCTTATCATCAAAATTTTTTCAGAGATTTGCCTCTTCTATTAGTGAAATTTGATAAGACGTCTATGCTCAGCATAATAAATAGTTGTATTTTAATTAAAGAACTGAATATAATAATTAAGGATTAGAAACTTTTAAAGATATGAATACTTAAAATAGATATAAGCATTTTCAGTTGTCATCATAGGAATAACTTTTGAAGCATCTCAAACTGGACACAGGTCAAAACCAGACTCCATACTCCTAGTCTCCAGTCTTCCATCTGTTCCAACTAAAAGGCTTGAGTTAATCTTGACCTCTTTCTTTCTCTCACCCTACAAATCCATGAGAAAACTTGTGGGTTCTCTTACTGGATATACTGGAATACAGCCTTGCCACCACTACCTTGACCAAGACATGCGTTCTCTCACTAGAGTTAGGGTGACAACCTTCTCACTGGTCTCCCTAAGGCCACAGCTCCCCTCCCACATGGAGTCTCTAAGCGTCAGCAGCTACTGTAGTTAGAAATGGAAAGTAGATTGTGGCATGACTCAGCTCAAAACTGTCAAATGGCTTCCCACAGCCCTCAGAGAAAAGGCTGAAAGTCTGTTACTGGCTTACAAATCCCTATCTGACCTGCCTCCACAAGCCATTGCTCTGATCTCATCTTTTACAACGCATACACCCTCTCTCTTAGTTTAGATATTTTGTTTGTTGGGTTTTTTAAATTTGTACTTATTTTATATTATTTTATTTATTTATTTTTGAGCCAGAGTCTCACTCTATTGCCCAGACTGGAGTGCAGTGGCACAATCTTGGCTCACTGCAGTCTCCACCTTCCGGGTTCAAGCAATTCTCCCACCTCAGCCTCCCAAAGTAGCTGGGACTACAGGTGCTGGCCACCACACCTGGCTAATTTTTGTATTTTTAGTAGAAATGGGGTTTTGGCATATTGGCCAGGTTGGTCTCAAACTCCTGACCTCAGGTGATCTGCCCACCTTGGCCTCCCAAACTGCTAGGATTACAGGTGTGAGCCACTGTGCCCAGTCACTCTCTCTCTCTTTCTCATCCAGACACAATGGCCTCTTGGAGACAGTGACCAAGAAGTTCTTAAAGTTCCCCTCAGTTTGACTAAATTTTGAACAGATGTTTTCCTGCCTCTGGGCTCCTGACCTCTCTTTCCTTAGGGCATTTACTTTAGAACACATGCCATTGTCAATGTTTTCTCTGTCCCTTTGAGATGTAAACCTTTTTAAAAGCTTCTTGTTGAGGTTTTATAATCCAAGACTATCTTTCTCAAGGACCTGAAAGCCATCCCTTTGAAATATAATCATCAAAGACTATGACAGCCCCTATCTCCCAGTTTCTATGGGAGGTGGGAGCCTAACTTTCTTGTTCTCAGCTATGACATTGCCTCCTGTCATGAAGATACAAGAGAATTTACTTTCCTTTTGGGTAAGGCCAATTAACAGACACAGGTGGCCTGTGATTCTCCACTACCCCAGCTCAGCTCTTAAAAATCTCTAACCCTTTGTAGAACTGAGTTCAATCTCTCTCTCCTACTGCAATGGTCTTAAATACAGTCTTTCTTGCCTACTTAAATTTGCCTGATGCAGTGTTTCTTTGACAATGCCAATAATTCCACCTGGGTATTTACTGTTTCCTTTTTTCTTATTCTTATTCTTTTATTTATTTATTTTTTTTGAGATGGAGTCGCACTCTGTCACCCAGGCTGGAGTGCAGTGGCGTGTTCTCAGCTCACTGTAACCTCCACATTCGGGTTTCAACCAATTCTCCCTTCTCAGTCTCCCTAGTAGCTGGGATTACAGATGCATGCCACCACACCCAGCTAATTTTTGTATTTTTAGTAGAGATGGGGTTTCACCATGTTGGCCAGGCTGGTCTCAAACTCCTGACCTCACATGATCCACCCACCTCGGCCTCCCAAAGTGCTGGGATTACAGGGGTGAGCCACCATACCCGTCCTTCTGTTCCCTCTTGCTCAGAATGTGTTAACCCTAGGTATCCCTAGGAATACTATACCTAGGTATATTACTAGGTAATATAACTTGCTTCCCCACTTCCTTCACAGGACTTCTTCCAAAATGTTGTAAATGAGCTCCCTTACCCATCACAAAACAGCAAACTCTACTCCGCCCCCTCTGATATGGTTTGGCCGTGTCCCCACCCAAATCTCATCTTGAACTGTAGTTCTCATAATCCCACAGGTCCTAGGAGGAACCCTGTGGGAAGTGATTGGATGATGGGGCAGTTTCCCCCATGCTGTTCTCATGATAGTGGGTGGGTTCTCATGAGATCTGATGGTTTTATGAGTGTCATGCAATTTCCCTACTGGCACTCATTCTCTCCTGCCACCCTGTGAAGAGGTGCCTTCTGCCATGATTGTAATTTTCCTGAAGCCTCGCCACCCCGCCAGTCATGCAGAACTATGAGGCAATTAAACCTCTTTCTTTTATAATTTCCCAGTCTCAGACAGTTCTTTATAGCAGTGTGAGAATGGATTAATACACCCTCTCTTGCTATCTAGCTAAGCTGCTTCATCCTCCCCTTGAATTTTCATAGTGCCTCTGAATTTATCACTGTCTAAACTTATTATAATTAAATGTCTGGTTGTCTCCTCCCCTGTTCAATAAATGGTCCATGAGGGAAGATATTTTTTTCCTGTTTTGTTCACTGCTACATCTCTGATATTTTCTAAGTTTACTTTTTTATTGCCAAATTAAAACTGAATACATTTATGCTATACAATGTAATGTTTTGATCACATTGGTTTGCACTGTGGAGTGATTAAATAAAGCCAACTGACATGTCCATTACCTCACATCCTTATTACTTTCATGAGATGAGGATGTTTCAAATCCACTCTTAGCAATTTTCAAGTATACATTATTATTAACTGTAGTCACCATGCTGTACAGTAAACCTCCAGAATTTATTCCTCCTATCTAACTGTGTGCTTGTACCTTTTAGCCAATATCTCCCCCATTCCCTGCACCCCAAAACGCCCGTCCTAGTAACCACCATTCTGCTCAATGCTTATGTGAGTTGAATTTGTTCAGAGTCCACATAGAAGTGAGATCAATACAGTATTTATCTTTCTATGGCTGGATTATTCTACACAGGGTAGTAGCCTCTAGATTCATATGTGTTGTCACAAATGATTCATTTATGTTGTCATAAAAGCCGGATTTCCTGCTTTTTAAAGGCTAAATAATATTCCATGTATATTCATGCCACATTTTCTTTATCCTTTTATCCATTGGTGAACACTTAGGTTGATTCCATATCTTGGCTGTTGTGAATAACGCTGCTATATGTAAGAAAGGCTGTCTTTTTGACATACTGATTTTATTTCTTTTGGATATATACCCAGAAATAGAATTGCTGGATCACATGGCAGATCTAGTTTCAAGTTTTTTAGTTATCTCCATACTGTTTTCTACAATGGCTATACTAATTTGCACCCCTATAAAAGTGTTCAGAAGTTCCCTCTTTATCACATCCTTACTATAAAATTTGTTATTGTTCGCCTTTCTGATAAAAGTCATTCTTACCAGAGCCTAATGATGTCTCATTGTGGCTTCAACTTGCATTTCTTCACGATTAGTAATGTAGAGCCCCTTTTGGCATACCTGTTAGCCTTTCACATGCCTTATTTTGAGAAATGTCTATTTAGGTCCTTTGCCAATTTTTTAATCAGATTATATGTTTTCTTGCTAATGAGTTGAGTTCCTTCTCTACTTTAGACAGATATTAGCCCCTCACTGAATATATGATGTGCAAATATGTTCTCCCTCCACACAGTCTCTTCTCTCTGTTTATTATTTATTTTGCTGTGTGGAAGCTTTTTGGTTTAATGCAACATCTAGACAAAAAAATAGACAAAATAATGTGTATTTTTGCTTTTGTTGCTTGTGTCTCTTGGGTTATATCTAAAAACTCTTTGCCAAGACCAATGTCAAGAAGCTTGTTCCCTATGTTTTCTTCCAGAAGCTTATGGTTTCAGTCTTACATTTAAGTCCTTAATCGATTTTGAATTCATTTTTGTATGTGGGGTGAAATATGATTGCAATTTTGTTCTTCTGCATGGATATTCAGTATTCCCAGCACCATTTATTAAAGAAGCTGTCCTTTCCCCATTGTATGATCTTGGCACCTTTGTCAAAGACTAGTTGACCATAAATGTGTGGATTTATTTCTGGGATCTCTATTCTGTTCCATTAATTTCTGTGTCTGGTTTTGTGCTAATTTCTGTTTACTGGAAATAAATAAATAAATAAATAAGAGAAGCTATCCGTGTGCTGAACACTAGAGGTCAGCACTATCACAGGAATAGAGCACGAATCTAAAAAGCATTCACAAACATTTTGTTCGGGTACATTTATTTCTAACTCACTGATGCTAGCAGTAGGAGTCTTCAGAAGTGAAAATAAACAAAGCATAACCTTTCATCAGAGACATTTTGTAGAGAGCAAAAGCAATTTATTTCAGTTTACAAGGGTCCACAGAAGCTCTGATGTAGCTGGGGGCTTCTACAGTTTTTGAAAATGAAAGCATAAAGCCAGAGGAAGCAGGGACACTCCAAGGCATATTGTTCTCTTGATGCCCTTGTTGAAATCATGCTGGCAGCGATGAACTGCATAGGGTAGAAAAGGGAGCAGCCCAGTTTGCCCCAGTTCAAATCTGGTTTTCCTCTCAAGGGCTAGGCTGCAGCTTTGGTATCTGTGCCTCCGACAGACATTGCTGTCCAAGTCCCTACTTAAATCAGGTGTAGCTGTTGGGGCCAACAGATCATGAGTGCTTGAGTCAGGAACGATAATGTTCCTTTTGTCAGGGAACAGAGAGGATGCAAGAAATAAAACAAGAAAAGAAATAAGGCGCAAAGGAAGAAAGAGCAGTGTTGAAGCAAAACTAATCAAACTTTAGAGTCTGCAGAAGGATGGGAAAAAAGTCATTATGTGTAAAAAATTACTGTCTCACTTCCTCTTTGGAATAGAGAAGGATATAAATATTTGCTTATACCATTTTAGAGGGATATTAGGACACAATAATCTATTGACCTGAAATCTTGAAGGACAATAGACTAAGTAGACTAAAAAACCATTAAGGCAAATTATGCTCATGTGCTTACAAAGTACCATAACTACTAACACATTATCCACACTCACTGAAAGGTCCCCATTTTCCCCTTACTTTATTCATCTGCGTAATCAGTTACATATTGTTCCTCCTTTCAACCACGTTTCCCTGTCTCCTCTAGACACAGAGTTTTGACCAGGACTTTAAAGTACTGATGAATTTTTTTCCACTTAGTCTTTTTTACTTGGATCATTAAAGCCAGCCTTCCTTCCTTCCCTCCAGCCTGCCTGCCTTCCTTCCTTCCTTCTGTCCCTCCCTCCCCCTCCCTCCCTCTCTCCTTTTTTCCTTCTCTCCATCCCTCTTTCCCTCCCTCTCTTCCTTTCTTGCTCTTATTTCTTGCCCTTCTCTCCTCCTCCTTCTTTCCCTTTCTCCTTTTCTCCTTCTTCCTTTTTTCCCTTCCTCCTCTTTTCCCTTCTTCTCTTCCTTTCTTCTGTCTTCTTGTATTCAGTGAATACTTATTAAGTTCACTAAGCATTTTCAAGAAATATACCTTGATTGAATATATTTCTAGCTCTATATGACAGTTTAAAAGAGAATGAAGCTGAAGCAGTACTTGGGGAAATAGTTTCTCTCTCTCTCTGCCACTCTCTCTCTCTCTTTCACACACACACACACACACACACACACACACACACACACACACACTCCTTTTCAAATTGCTAAAATAACTACATTTCTCCAGTACGTAATCCTCCTCATCTCAAATTTAAAACTAGTTTGTTAGCTCCTGATAGTTTATTTACCCATGTCAGCCGCTACCTATTCTTTTTAACAAAGATCAATATATCACCAGCTTTACCCAACTCTATGTGTCTCTTTCACTCATATTCAGATATGTAAACTCTTTTAGATAGCATATTTCTGGATGTAAAAACATTTATTGATTAGAATTTGCCCCAGTTACATGATGGTTACTAAGACATTTTATTTTTGGTACCTCACTTTGGTTTTTTTACACAACTTTTTCTTTATTTTTTATTTCTTTTTTCATTTCATTTTATTCTTTCTACCAATTTAGCAGCAATATGACTTGCAGTTATCCTATAAATCGTGGCATGCAATGGTTAATTTAACACCATCAAGATTATATCTTACCCCTTTAGGCTCACTGTGTATAACTACACAGACAGCATATTGTGTTTGGATTATGGTCTATTTCCCCTCGAATACGTACAGTAAAATCCACACAACCTTGCATGTTCAACTATACAAAGAACTCAGAGTGACTTAACTCTGGTCACCCGTTTTTATAACTTCTATGTAAATGTTCTGAGCTTTTAATTCTACCTTGGTTTTTTTAAAAAAAACTGACAAGTTAGAAAGTATTATTGTTGTTTGATGCAATTATTGTTTTGCTACATTAAACCACATGTTATGTCCATTGGTAACCATTCTCCATGCCTCTCAGATTATTTTTGTAAATCATTTTTCTTTATCCAGAAGAATATTATTCAGAAGTAATGTGAGATTTCGATTTAGGGAAAAACTCTCGGTTTCGATTTTGCTAACGGGTTCTAATTTTTATCAAAGTTTTGAAAAATGACTGGACATTTTTCCAGATTGCCAATTATTTTCTTTAAGTGCATTGATTATTCCATTATTTTCTGGCTGTGTTGCTCTTGGGAGTTTAAATATCAGCATAATATTTCTTTCTTTGTAGTCAAATTCTTTTCTTTCTGCTTAAGATATTTTTGATTTACTGCAGTTTAAAGATGGAGAGTACAGTTGAGCGTTTCTTTTTGTTTCTTTTTTATTTTTTGATCCAGTGGGGATTCTATGTCTGAGGATGCTGTTTTTCAACAATTTTTACAGCTATTTTCTTTATCATAGCGCTCACATTTTCTCTAATTGTCTTACTTCATTCTCCATCTCTCTTTACCTTTCTTTTATATTTTCCATTTTTAGTCTGTGATACGTGATGCCAAATTTATTCAAATACATTCTTCAATATGTACTCTGCTCAGCAGCTTATCTAATCTTTTTACCCAATCTTTTATTATTACGCCTATGTAGTTTCTACTATGTTATTTTCACTTTGAAATGTTTTGTAGGGTTTCTTTTCAAATATTTCTGGTCAATGTTAATAGCCTTTTATCAGTTCTTCATGTTTTCAATGCATTCTTTACCCTTTAATTACTTTTCATAGGTCTCATTCTGGCATTTGCTGCTACTCTTGACTCAATGGCTACTTCTATATGTTTAATATTGGGGAGTGGGTTATACATTTATGTCACTTGGAATTTTAGCTTTGGTGATTCCTTGAGGCCTAAGTTTAAAAGCCAGAGACTACAAATTATTTACCTTTGCTTCATCCACATGCCTGGAGGCACAACCAATTTTAGAATACTTTATATTACATTTTAGGCTTGAAGTTTGTTAGGACATCCTGATCATGTGAATTAAGCTCAAAATTCACCTGAAAAAGTTAAGGTCTTTTGAAATGCTAGGAGAAGAAGACATACACTAATACTGTCTCTGTCTGCAAAGTAATGATTCATTTTCTAGTTCCCTCCTTTGTAGTTCACCCTTAATGGGTCCTGGCATTTTATGGGGTTTGCAATCCTACCCCCAACTCTGGTCATGCCCTAGACTTTGTCTCTTATTCCCCTATTCTTGACAATTGAAGTTCCAAATCTATGGCAGGGATATGCAAATACCTGAGGACAAACACCAGCTCTAATTTTTTCTTACTCTTCTGGAGTCTCTTTTTGTCATTCTAGCCTCTGAGGCAATCGTTTTTTTTCCCCCACCTGTTCTGATATATACTGAAAAAAATGCTTTTGTTTCATTTTGTTTTGTTTCTAAATATGACATATGTGGGTGTGTTGTTACAGAAAATATAAACCTCTGAATATATAGTTTACCATACTACTGGAAACTGAAGCCTCTAATTTTCGTTCTTTACAACTATTTGTTTCATAACAGCTACAAGTTGTGACATGTTACTGGATAGCTTGTTACTATGTGCCAGGCACTAAGTTCTATCTATCTATCTTTATCTCTCTGTCTCTGTCTCTCTCTCTCTCTCTCTCTCTCTCTCTCTCTCTCCCCCTCCCCCCCGTGTGTGTGTGCATGTGTCTGTTTGTGTGTGTGTGAAACAGAGAGAGAGAGAGAGAGAGAGAGACCTTACTATTATTTTTTAGATGGAGTCTTGCTCTGTCGCCAGGCTGGAGTGCAGCGGCATGATCTTGGCTCACTGCAACCTCTGCTTCCTGAGTTCAAGCGATTCTCTTTCCTCACCCTCCTGAGTAGCTGGGACTACAGGCACGTGCCACCACACCCAACTAATTTTTGTATTTTTGGCATAGATGGGGTTTCACCATATTGGCCAGGATGGTTTTGATCTCTTGACTTCGTGATCTGCCCGCCTTGGCCTTCCAAAGTACTGGGATTACAGGCGAGACCTTATTTTCACAATAAATAGTAATGTGATAAGAGGAAAGTAGCATGGAAATTATTGAGGAAAAAAAATCACTTCAGAAAATCTTATACCATCTCTAGATATAAATTATGAATCTATTCTAGATCTTAGGCTTTTTTTCTACAGATTTTCAATATTAGAGATTATAGACTAAACATGTGTGATTTACTTGTCCAAATAACTCTCTAGTTAGTAGCAAAGAACAATGGTATGCATTGCTTTTCACAGAATGGTACACAGACCTGATGGTTTTGCCCAAGGCTTCCTTGATAACCACCACAGTTTCATATAACAATAACCCCATAAATTACCTAGGATGTATAGAATAAAAACAATTAAAAATTATACTTTTGTGTGGTCCATTCTCCATGTGAAATACTCTAGAAATGTAATTAACACTGCCTTGCTCTTCAGCCTCGCTCCTTTGCTATGATGACAAATCCCTGGCAAAAAGCCAGACTCTTGTCACAGCCAGTCTTTCTCCTTCTGTCCATGGTTTGCATAATAAAGGAAACCAGAAGCAATCTATGTGAAAATCACAAGGGTTACAGAATTGATAGGAAAAAAATGATAATTAGACAGAAAATATTGCTATTTTGCCTGTGTGTGCTAAGCAGATTATTTGCAGAGCCTCAGGCAAGAGTGGATATGAAGACTTATATGCCATATACCTCAATATTTTAAAATCATAAATCAAGCTATCAAATATATCCATATAATGATATCAAAAACCAGGTTTATATTTAAAATCCTGGGACAATTCAGAGTTCTACTCTAGGAACTAGAAGCATGAAAAGCTTCAGGCTCATGGAATGAATTGCATCCTGTTTGTCTTCCCATTCCCTGCTATAATATGTCGCAAACCTCAAGAGACCCTATGCACATGTATGGACAGAACAGCCCACATTCTCCACCTCCTTCAACATCCTGCAAACAGCTTCTCCTTCCCCACCCATGTGATAGCAAGGTTTACCCTTTGAAGCACTATTTTAGGAGAGAGGCTTATATAGCATTCCATGATTTCAGGGTGTTTACTACAGAGAAATCCAGCATTCCTGGTTCCAGAGCATGCCCTAGAAGGAGGAGCACGTCTCCACGGCCCTGTGGAGTCCTTAGCCAGTGCGAGTCCCTCAGAACGCACAGCTCATGGCAATTATCCAGATTTCTAATGACTGCTCTGGTTGACTCAAGGAAAACAAACTTCAGTGACAGGTATTAGATCACTCAATAAATATTAAGCATCAATTATATGTCAGGTGCAAGGAATATAAGGAGGGAAAGATGGTGCAAGGAATATAAGGAAGGAAAGACATTGTTCTTTTCTTGAAAACACTCATAACCTAATGGGAGAATAAATAAGCTAATCCTATGCAAAGTATAATCACAAAATGGAATGCGGGTGCGTGTCCAAGTAGAAATGTTCACTCTAAAACGAATATTCTTGGTGACACTTCTCTGAGGAGCACATGTGCCCAAGTTCTCTGTTTCAAAACAGAAAGGAAGTGCTCCTCAAAATTTAACAATTCCTCCTTTATCCCACAGTAGTTCCAGTGTCCAGACAGGCCACCACCACATGCAGTACTGTAAGTCAACACAACTCCTCATATAGAGGAATGCTAGCAGCAAGAAAATGTTTAAGAAATCTTGCAAACTGTACAATGTCAAGCAAGACTGTCAGCTACAATATCTATGAAACATGCCTTTTCTTATAGCCTCATTGCACCTACTCTGTACTTCCACTATGGCACACATTACATCACAGAAATGCTTAAATCACTTGTTTGTATCGCTCATTATATTAGAAGCATTTAGAAAGACTTGATTTATCTTTGTATCTATAATATGTAGCAGAAGGCTTAATCTCAAAGGGGCTCTTTTAACATTTATTGAATGAATTTCAGTTAGGTTTACATAAAATGTATTTCACCTCAAAAGCAGTACTATAAAAAAGTCTTTTGTGGAGCATTAGTATAATTTTCTGATATAATTATATTTTCTTTCTTGTCTTGGTTGCCAGAAAACTCAAAATTAAATGTAATATTCACAAATTGCATATTTTGATATGTGCTTGAGGAACAGAAGTGGAAAGGGAAGGTAACGGGGAAGAAACCTTGATTAGGAGACTTACCACGATGGCTTCAAGACTGACATCTCTAGCCCAGGGTGACCCAGGGTGGCTTCTTCCTAGCTCATTGTTTGTTTAGGTAAAGAGAAGATTTAATTTTTTAGTGAGTTATTTTATGTAGTATCGTTTCTGCTACATAGTAACAACTATTTTTTACTATGCACATGAAAGGTAGTCATGTTAGGTGGAAAAAAGTGGCTCCCCAAAGATGTCCACGTCCTGATCCCCAGAACCTGTGGGTATGTTAAGTTATTTGGCAAAGGGTAAGTTTGCTAACCACCTGCCTACTTATAGTGGAAATATCCTGGATTATCCAGGTCCAATGTGATGGTGAATTTTATGTGCCAACTTGCCTGAGCCATGATGCCCATATATTTAGTCAAACATTATTCTGGATGTTTCTGTGAGGGTGATTTTGGATGAGATTTACATTGGGCAGTTCACCTTCCATAATGTGGGTAGGCCTCAACCAGTCAGTTGAAGACCTGATTATAATAAAAAACTTGACTTCTCCCCAGCAAGAAGGACATTTCCAGCAGACTGCCTTCAGACCTCAACTGCAACTACCCGCTAAGTCTCCAGCCTGTTGGCCTTCCCCATTGGATTTTAGATTCACGAAGCCTCCACAATTCCACAGGCCAATTTCTTAAAGTAAATCTCTTCCTATACATAGACATGCATCCTATTGGTTGCATTTCTCTGGATAATGCTGACTAATACAGATTTTCATACCATGTGTAGTTCTAGAGGAGTAAAATCCTAAGGATGGGTTTTTTGAATTGGTTCTAAGGTGTCTGGAATTGGCTCTATAATCTGATTAAACACAATAATAACTCTATTTCCAACTCTAGAGAGAAGATGAATAGTTCATGGCATAATGTGGCAATAGAAATAGGCAAAATGGAAACTCCTAATCAACCACTTACAAAAGGCAAAGATCTGTTGACACATTTATGAGACCTTTGAACAGTTTTGTCAAACTAACAAGTATAACGAGCTTTGCTGCTTGCTTCTAATACCCCTGAAGAAAGTGGAGAAAAAAAATTATGAGCCCAAGGATTTGAATTTTCAGTTCCAGTGCTGCATAAATGACCTGAAAGTTGCATACCTGCCCTGAAAGGACAGAGTTATTTCCTGTAGCCACAAGACTGAAATTGCTGAAAACCAAACTCTAGATTTCATCTTGCAAGTGTATAACTTAACAATGCAAATAGAATTCCCAGGCTTGTAAGGGGTGTCAACTAGCGAGGACATTGACTGGGAAGGAACATGATCCTGAAAGTTGGAATGGGGATATTTAGCAAGACTCTGATAAAAATGGGGACATTAAGCCCCTAAATTCTGAGTTTTCCTCACCACTAAAAATAGTAGCTCCACTCTCAGTAGAAGCAACCACTCCACCCCAACTGAGATTACTCCTAATGCTTGTCTTAAAAGATACTAATGGCCCTCAAGACCCCACTATCCTTCTTTGATATTAGACCCATAACTAGACTCAGCCCCCTAAAGATGAGGTCCAAAGTGTGATCCATGAGGAGGTACGTTACACTCCAAAAGAACTACTTAAGTTTTCTAATTTATACAGATTGGAATACAGGGAATATGTCTGGGAATGGATACTAAAGGTGTGGAATAGTGGTGGAAAGAAAATAAAATTGGATCAGACCAAATTTATTGACATAGACTCATTGTGCAAAGATTCCACATTTTATGTGGTGGCTTGGGGAGTTAGAAGGCACTCTAATTGGCTTGGCAGTGGCTCACACCTGTAATCTGAGCAGTCTGGGAGAACAAGGTGGGTAGACCTCTTGAGCCCAGAAGTTCAAGACCAGCCTGTGCAACATGTTTAAAATTTGTCTCTACAGAAAATATACAAATTAACCAGGTGTGGTGGCACATGTCTGTAGTCCCAGCTACTCAGGAGGTGGAGGTGGGAGGATCACTTGAGTCCAGAAGGTCAAGGCTGCAATGAACCGTGATCATGGCACTGCACTCCAGCCTGAGTGACAGAACAAGATGCTGTCTCAAATTTAAACCAAAAAAAAAGAAAGAAGAAAGAAGGAAGAAAGAAAGAAAGAAGAAAGAAAGAAGGAAAGAAAGAAAAGAAAGAAAGAGAAAGAAAGAAGGAAGAAAGAAAGAAAAAAGAAAGAAAAAGAAAGAAAGAGAAAGAAAGAGAGAAAGACGAAAGAGCTCTGTTTGGTTTATTGTCTTCAACATGGGCTGAAAACATGGCCAAGAGTGAATTAGCTAGAAATGCCAGATCTGCCCTTGTTTACTGTAGATGAAAGGATTTAAAGGTATAGGGAGACTGGAATGTTAAAAGTGAACTTGTCTAAGACCCTCTCTAAACTATGTCCCCCTCAAAACTCATATGTTGAAGTTCTAATCCTTGCTACCTAAGAATGTGAACTTATTTGGAGACAGGGTCTTTAAAGAGATAAGATCAAATGAAGTCATTAGGATGGCCTCTAATACAATAAAACTGGTATCTTTATGAAAAGGGGAAATTTGAACATGGGGACATATATAGGCGGCAATCATGTGAAGAGACACAAGGAAAAGACAACAATCTGCAAGCCAAGGAGAGAGACCTGGAACAAATCCTTCCCTTACAGCCCTCAGAAAAGGCCAACCCTGCTGACACCTTGATTTCAGACTTCTAGCCTCCAGAACTATGAGACAAAAAAATGTCTGTTGCTTAAGACGTTCAATTTGTTGTACTTTGTTACAGCAGTCTTAGCAAATTAATAGACTAAGCATTTAATACATGCTACTTTTATTATCATTTTTATCAATGCTGCATGTTAAAGAGTAGAGTCATGGAACTCCAGTGAAGGATATCAAAAGCTTTTAGATGTGACACAAAAGCAATTACGCACCCGCTGGCCTTGTGAAACTTAAGTTTACACGTACTATTTGCACATTCAGGAAGCAGCAAGCATAGGTTTTTGCTAGCTTACTAATTTTTTTGTTGTTCACTTATTTTGTTGTCTCCTGTATTTTCTTATTTGGGATTTGCTACCTTCTTCTTCCCTGGTTTGTAGTTTACCCCATTTAAACCAATTGCCTTTTTCCTAAATCACACATATAGAAACAGAGTTGGCTAATGCTGTCATATATGTGGTCCTTTAGACAAAACTTATCCCAAGAAAAATTTCCATTTATTCAGGAACAACATTTACAAAATCACATTCAGGCCTTCCTTCAGATTTTATTCCTCATTGATTCTTCAGCATTTAATATATAATAAACACACACGGAGAATCTGTATTTCAGGAAGGTCTTTTGAATTTTCTTCCTAGAACCTTTCCCTCTTCATAACTAGTTGAAGTTTTAGAAGGACACAGATCTGTTCATTAAATGGAATTATGTCTCCCATCAGCTTCAATCTAGACAGCCTGTCAACTCAGCTATTTTCTTACATCCCTCTCAACTCTAACTCACCAAGATATTTTTCTGGCATGGTTTTCATTTTAATTCTTGTTTGTTTGTTTGTTTTTTGGTTTTTGAGGCAGGGTCTCACTCTGTCACACAGGCTGGAGTGTAGTGGTACAATCTCGGCTCACTGCAACTTCTGCCTCCCAGACTCAAGTGATCCTCCCGCTCCAGCCTCCCAGGTAGCTAGGACCACAGGCGTGCACCAACAAGCCCAGCTAATTTTTGTATTTTTGGTAGAGACAGTGTTTCACCATGTTGCCAAAGCTGGTCTCAAACTCCTGAGCCCAAGCAATCCACCTGCCTTGGCCTCCCAAAGTGCTATGATTACAGGCATGAGCCACCGCACCCAGCCCACAGTTTTCATTTATATCTTCTCCCTTGTTAAAAAATAAATTACTATATCCCCATGTGCTTGAAAGTGTGTACACAGAGCACCATTAGAAGCCAAAAACTAGGGCTTTTTACTCCACATCATAAAAAGATGCTTTAAAATAAAATATTTCTAAGAACCTTGATTCTTTCCCCCAATAAATATTGAAAAAGATGATATCAATAACCACAAAATCCATGCAAATATAAGTATGAGATATCCTAAAATCTCAGTGATTTTCTAAGCTTTAATAAACTCAGAAGTATAAATGCTACAAACTTACAAAAACAGCATTTTAAATGTTAATGACTTATATTGCTTTCAAACGTGTTTTTAAGTTTAAAGGATGAATTTTTATGTTTTTGTTTCAGTCACTGCAGGTGGTTAATTTTGATGAAAATTTTAAAAATTCAATTAAGAAGTATTATTCAAAACACAATTCTAAAAAGGCTAAAAAGAAATCAAAATTAGTTTCTAAATGATGTCTCTCTTCACTTGTAAATATTTATGCTTCTGGAGTTACGCCTTAAAATATCACTAAGACATTTTGGGCACCAGGTTATTTATTCACTTTTTTTCTTAAATACATCCTTTTCTCCAATATAACCATATGATTTTTATTTTCATGGTAGGAAAATGTTTATTTTTTGGCTTGAATCTAGCACACCTCAGCAGATTCTGTAGTTGCCAATTAAAGCACATTGTTTAACAACTGTCTTGAATAATAAACCAATCTTCGTCTCTTTCTATCACACATTAAAGTGTATTTCTATTGGAATTCCTCTAATATATTCATCACCAAACTGTAAGCTGGGACTTCATTCAATTTATTTATACTTTATGTGTTATCATTGCTGAGGGCCCAGCTTAAAATCCAGGTAAAGAAATAAAAAGTGAGTTTCTTCCATAAGGAATATTGCAAAATAGATACCAAAGGCACAATTTTACTTCTCAATCTCTGCAATCTAGCTTGGTTTACAATTAAGGAGTGATTTTAATTGTCAAACTTTTAAATTTTATTAAAATGTTTGTAGTAATGCACCGAATGAATTCCAGACCTACATAAATACACTGGCAGCTGTTTGTAATTTGCATTTTCATCAGTTTTGAAAGAGCACAATGTACTTCCTGCATCTTATTTTCAGAATTTTTATTTTTATCATCTTTAGCTATCCAATATACAGCAGAGAGTACTTGAGTATCTCATTCTTTGAATTTTCATTTTTGATTGTAAATCAGATGATGTCTGGCACTTTTTTTTCTCATTTTTCTCTTCTCTCAACCTCCAGGTTACTTGCTCCCATTTCTTCTTAGCTTTAATAATAAAATATACAAAATATTTCAATTATTTTCTTGTTTAATGCACTGGTATTTTGTTCCTCTTTTGCTAACTAAATCTAAAGGAAAAGCAAAAGCTAATCTTATTGTTTTAATTTATACAATTTGAAGATGCTATTCAAATAGCCCACTTCTTTTCAATGCTTACTGTGTTTTTGCATTTGGATGGAGGGGTGGAAAAGGATGGAAGTGACACCATATATAAGGCTGTGCTATGGGACATGCAGAATGAACAGAACGAAGGCTCCATCATATGAAGACAAGCACCTCCACTCACACCAGCAATATCCCTATTACAAAGAACATGTGGCCTCAAGGGAAGCTTGCTGATGAGAATGACATCTCTAGTCGCCCTCAGTTTCTGCCCCTAATTCCCACAGACACGTGCATTTTCCTCTATTATTGCATTATCCCCACAGTATCCAACACATTTTCCCAAAAGGCTTCTCCTGTCCATTTACACTTCTATGGCCCTGGCTGCCAGCCCCCTAGAGGAACAGACTCATGGCAGCTTGTGTTTTCTGCCTCCTTTCCTCCAGCAGTCCATCTGTCCCCTGGGAAAGGTTGAAATTGCTGCTCTGTGACCTAGCAAGAATATGTGCAGGAAGAAACCCAAGGTAATCTCTCTCTTCCTATTCTGGTGATGACAGCAATTGGGAAGGATAACCATTTTGAGGTTATGCAGTTCCTAATCAAAAGAAAATAAGAAAACAAATGGTTTCATTATAAAATCTATTTAATTTCTGAAGTCCTCATTCTTCCTTTGCGTGTAAATTCAGTCCAATTCACTGATTTATTAGGCACCTCACTTTTAAATTTCAGTCACATTCAGATTTAAAATTCTTTCTCAGGGTTTTCTCTGTACTCCACCTCCCTGCTACTGATCCCAATTTCTGGAAGTGGAACAGGAGAGAATGGTGGTGGTTGTGAGAGAGCTAGTAAGAGAATATAATTTCAACAGTCTTGACATGGGTGGGCCCTGTGCTGAGCTCTTATTTTTCTTTAATGGTGGCCTAGATAGCCAGTCTAAGGTTTCTTGGAATTTAATGTGTATCCTAATCACCTGGGACTGTTGTTAGAATGCAAATTCTCATTCATCAGATCTGAGATGGAGATTCTACATTTCTAAAATGCTTCCAGGTGATGTCATTGCAGCTAGTCCTCAGACCATACTTTAATTAACAAAGTTTGGGTCAGTGGATGCTGGCTCAGTTTCTCCTTGACTCTCTGGCAGAAGCAATCTGTTGAGATTACAGCTAAATACCACCCCACCCCAATATGGCTCAACAAGAGCCTCTTTCTGGTGCTTATCCTTTTAATCCCAGCCAGAAGACTTCATTTCCCTCCCACAAACTCTCTCCTACTTGAGGCTCACAGGAAAGTGAGGTGACCTCCCATGCAAACTTGCACTTGAAAATCTCAAGAAGCTGTCTCCAGTCCTCTCCTATTAGACATGACTTGCCTTCCCCCTAGCCCAGATAACATTGCAAAATTTTTCCTCAAAGCTTTTCTCCCTCGATTGTATCTGGGAACTGCAATGCAGCCATACCTGGATGCATAGATTCACAGCTAGACATAGATGGTACATATATTATGTGCTGAAGTTACCCTTCCTTTCCCAAATAGCCTTCTGTAATTCTTGTTTAACTATCTGGAATGGGAGGGGAGAAGGCTACTGAAAGACAAGAGAAGTCATTAAGATGGGGATAAGGAAGGAGCACATCCTTTAATACTCCAAATATCACCTTGCCCATAAGAGGACCATGGGAGAAAAGGCTGTAGAGCTCAACAAGTTTCACTCAGGATATCCATCAACCCCTCACCTCTTTCCCCACCCCCCAAATTCAGTGCAATAACCTGTGAAAATTCACACAAAGTTAAGGGAAAGTAGAATCAATTAAATAGCACTGCAACAGAGTTCTCTTGCGCATTGTATGATTTGGGAAAGATGGGGGATACAAGGAAAACAGTTGTCCCAGTATATGAACATAGAACACAGATCCATGCCTTAAGTCACAGTTGGAGTCAGTAGGACTTCCCTAACTGGAACTTTTTTTGAAATGTTCAGTTGTCTGAGATGTAATTGAACGCATTATATCCAGTATGGATTTTCAAACCTACTGAACCAGCCCAGGACAGTCTGGAAGAAAACACCAAGCTGTTTAGCAAAAGAACAACTTGAGGTCAGGGTTACTACAAACCTCTACCCTGAGGAGGTTCCAAGGATCCCCAGTTTCCCAGAGGACAGGGTTCAACAAGGGGGAGACCACAGTCCCTCAGAAGCTACTGGCTGAGAAATTTCATCTTGGATGTCCTGTCAGCCTGTACCAGCCAATTTGTCTATGGTAGATATAGCAGAGCCTTAATGTCTTGTGTTAAGACACAGTTTAATGTATTTGCTTTGTAGCACAGCCAAAAATTCATCTAACATATTACATACTTGCTGCAATTGCTGTTTGTTGCCCAGGAGAGAACTGTATAAAAACCTTTTCTGGTAACAACGTAAAAATAGGCAAAGAGGAACACAGCAAAACAGTCGAATTAAATTACTAGTAGACATGATAACTACTAAACTCCAAGTAATTAAATGTGCATATATATCTTGACATTTTTATTTATCTTCATGTTTTCTAAAATATTCCTTGCACTTAAAAACTTATTCATTTTCAGAACTGCATAATACATTAAAACCACTTATAAATAGTTACCTGTATATATCTTCTCACGTTTTGAATAAGTTTTTGAAGAAGGAATTCGTTTTGGCCAGGCTGAACCATTATATGATGTTGATATATATTTGTCTGAGGGAAAAGAATCCAGGATTAAATATTTTAGAACTTTAAAATCATATTCCAAGGATGTTTCAAAGTTATAAACATCTCGGGGTGAAGCTATTCTCTAAGGAATTTATTTTACCATTTCAAAGCTAAGGCATCAGGGATACAAGTGAGTTTATTAAGACAATTTAAGTTATAAGTGAACATGGTTACAGATTATTAATTGGCTGTTCAGTGCTTCAAATAAAGATAAGATACAAGAGAGTATGATATCTAAACGTAATAAAAATGTTCACTGCATGGCTTAATCATAGTTTTACATAAGTTCTGCTAGTGTCTGTTTGAGCTTTTATTTAAAAACTGTGAAACTTTGAAGGTACAGCCCAAGTCCTGTGTCCTTCCATGAAGTGACTTCCATGGTTGCACTAAGTAGCATGATGAAGTAGTGAACTCACTATCCCAGACAGCCAAAGCATTTATATCCTGACCTGGTCCTTCAATACTTATTTTTCTCTGACATAGCTACATTTCTAATACTATCTAACAATGTTATATTTGTGTTTTCAAATATTACTATGCAGCTGTATTCTCAAACATGATCCACAATACCAATAATTTGCTTTTCTCTTGTGTTGACATTTGCGCTAATGGTGCAAAAGAAATACAGAGTATAAACTCTGGCACCTTCATACAAATCTAGACATCGACAACTGTTCTAGTACTCATTGTATTCTTCACAGCCATCCACTTGCTGTTTAGCAATAATAACAATAAATAAAATAATAATAATAAATAAAATTAAAAGCCAGTTTCACCTAAGAATATCCTGATTTACATATACACATTCCTATATCGTTCTAAAGAAAAGAGAAAAATAATTCAAATAATGCAAATGTCTATTTAAATTGTATAGGAAACACCTACTATGTACCCATAAACAACATGTTTATATACACCTACTATGTACCCACAAACACAAAATGTTTATGGGTACATAGTAAGTGTATATAAACATTTTGTGTGGGTACATAGTAGGTGTATATAAACATTTTGTTTGTGGGTACATAGTAGGTGTATATATTTCTTAAATTATAAAAGAAACTAAGAAAGATATAGTCTTATGCTTCCAAAAGTACAATATATTCAGAACTCCACTAATCAGACCATGAACAAGGAAAAATACAAACATGAAATCATACAGAATTGAGCAGCAGTTTGTTAAGTTGAAAGAAATGAAACTCAACTTCAAAAGAGCAAAATCCATCTGAGAAACAGGAAGAAAAAGAGATTTGGTTCTCTTCTCCCTGGTAGCCTTGTACTTCCAGACATATACTATGACTCTGCCTATTACATGATGAAATGACATAGAAGCAATCTATACATGGTGAGAGGGATGAGAGGTTGTCAAAAATATGGCAGTTAATCCCCAAACTAACCCTTTCAGAAAATAATCATGACGGCCTACAGAAATGGCAAGGCACTAGTCTGACGGTGATAACTGAACAATGTAGTTAATGGAACAAGAAAATGTCAGCCATTTAAAAACAGTCCTCCAGAGTGACATGAAGCTGTCCAGGGGGAACAAAGTGCAGTGCTCTGATAAAAGAAGAAGAAAAACCCTCTAGGGAGGTGCAATGTGAAGTCATTGCACTCACAACGTGAGTTTTCTTCCACATCCCTTAAATCACGTGCAGGAGTGCACGTGGAAGAAATCTTCTCACTAGTTTCTATGGTGGTGATGGCCAGGAAAAAGAAGAGGGGAGTAGGTAGCAGTGAAGATTAGCCAAGCCATCAGAAAATTCCATGGGAATGCCAACCACAGACAAAAGTAAACCACATCAAGAAAGGACCTCTCACCTGGACTGACGTTGGGTTTGGGTTCCTTGTTAACATGGACTTCATTGTAGGACCCCTGTGTGGGCCTGCTGCGGGGAGGTGCATTCAACGAGACACTCCTGACGGCATCTCTTTCAACGTGAACATAAGATGCGTTCTCAGTATTTCGATTTTTATTATTGCGATGGTAACTCATTTTATTTTGGGGACCTGGGGTCTGTACTGCTGTAACGAAAGGCAGGAGGGAGTGAGGAATAAAACACAGGCTGGTTTCACACCCATAAATAACATATTGCACTGTAAGTGCTTGATGGCATAATGGAAGCCAAAATAATGAAGTTTAGAGTTGAGTTGACACCTAAAGTAACATCTATGTCACATGACACTAATTTGTTTTTCAGGTAGAAGATATCTGACATTACTCTCTTTTAAAATTACAATTTAGAAATATCAAATGTATGGACACTTTACCTCTCTGCATTCCAGAGCCAGGAAAGTTCTTTGGTTCGTCATAAATCCATTTTCTTTTTTTCACACCTTTAAAATGAGGCTTCCTTGGCTGGACACCATTCACTTAGAAAAGATACAAATTTTACAGTTTCTTTAAGAGATGCTTTTATCTTTGAAATTATTGTGGGTGATAATTACATATCTGTGCATTCACATGTCAAGCAAGAGTAAAAGATAAATGTACTACCCTAATACTTTACTTTTTAGAAAAAAAGGTGATTTATTTTTAAGGGCCAAAAAAATCTATCTTGGAAGTAGACTGATGAGATGACCTTCAATAAGTAGCTTTCCTCAAAGAAAAATACTTTTCTCCAAACGAATGTGTGGATTCTTTTAACGGAACATAAAATTGCATTCAAAATATAATTATAAATATTATTATAATGCTATTATTAAGTAGTTTTAGAATCATTATTTTCAACATGAATCTTTTTGTACTTTTTAGCCAAAACTACTACTTGTTAAGAAGTTGGATTAACGTAAAATACTTTCAGTGAATTTTACCTTTTTCTTTTAAGGACTTAAGTTGGGTGTACAGAGAGTTTAGTCAAGACTAAGTAATCAGAATTTGTGAGTTCTAAGAATATTAAATTTTCACTTTTTATTTGCATATTTTCACATCAAAAATTTTATAGATATTCTCAATTTTTCAGGAATTTCTATGGTACATATCTCCAGAGAATTCTCAAACAATTTTGTAGAGGGGGCATTCTGTCGCTTCACTGTGCGGGGCTTCTGAAAATCACAAGTGACCACTGCACAGAGAAACTGATCACCAAATGTGCAGTGTAGATTATACTAGTTTTCTACAGTAGACTAATACATCTTTCTGTGCTCTCTCAGTTTAAGCTTTAAGCCCTCAATAAAGATCTGATTCACTGTCCCTTCCTCAAACATCATGGCACTGCCCTACTCCCAGGCTGCCAGTCCAATGATTTGGAATCCATATTTTTAACAAGAGCTACTAAACTGGGCTTCTTGGAGGCAAATCACAATTATTCCTATCAGTGTCAGGCTGCGATCCAAGAATATTTTAGGTGTTCAATACATAAAATAAGGAACAAAAGAGAGAAGGGAAGGGATCAGGAAGATTCACAAGTCTTAACTGTATCAAGAGAAGTAGTTCATTGAACTGAATGTCAAGGAGAAGCCAAACTAATAAAAAACAATCCAAAACATAATAAAAAGCTGTCAATGCATTATTCCACCATGGGTGAAATTTAAAATGTTATGCTAGTGAATCTTCCAAAAAGGTAGTATATTATTAATTTTAAGACCCAAATTTAAACTAGTGGGAAAGCATATAATGCACTAGGAACTACATCACAGTTCATTGTCAGTTAGTAGAGGATATTGTATCTTTAATTCTTAGTACTGAATAATTTTGAAACCTTTTTTTCCTTTCTTTTTAAAAATTCTGTTTCAAATAACCAATACAAATCCATGGCAAGACAAATATACCTAAGGCCAAAAAGTGATAGAGCTAATGTCTTACTTGAAGAGGGATCCTCTCTGCACTTCATATTGATATTCTCAGTAGCATTTAATACATGCGTTGTAAGTACTAGTCGGGTAGTTAGGGAATGCTTTGGATGAGCACTGTCCTTGTTATCTTTTAAAGGAAATTAAGAAAATAAAACGTCAATATTAGTTTTAAAAACAATTTCAGTTAGTATTTCACTATTCAAACATTACATGATGGGAACAGTTCTTAAAAATGATATATATGTTTATTAATTGTGAGGAAAGCATCATTAACATTCCCTAGTTGCCACATGGATTTCCAAATGTCATCAGTAACAAAATAAAACTCTGAAAGTATAGCCATTATTTTCAATATGTAAATAAAAAAATGTGGCAATATTTTTAATATCTCCATACAAAAGTTTTAAAAGGTTTTAAATTTTTATGTTGAATGGTCCCATTTAAGTTGGGGTTCTGAACATATTTTAAATGTAACAACTTTAACTTGTCATATGCTTTGAAGCAGAACTAACTTCTTGTTACATGCTTTGGAGCAGAACTCCTTGGTAGGGCTTTCCACAATGATGAAAATGTTCTAAATCTGTGCTGTTCAATATGGCAGCCATTAGCCTCCTGTGACTACTGAGTACATGGAATGTGGCTAGTGCCAATGAAAAACTGATTTTTTATTTTATTCAACTTTAACTTAAACAGTCATACCTAGCTGGCAGCTACTGTATTAGTATAGCTTTAAGAGTTTCTTTGATGGATTGGGCAAAACCTTTCCATCTTTATGTGATAAAATGAGAGAAAGATTTACAATTTTCCGCAGAAATAATTGGATCACTAGTTCCCTTTCTTATGCTTGAGAATATTTAATGGTAGAGATAGTAGATAAAATGGGTTTGCATTTTGATTGAGGGTATGCGAAGCTCCCTAATTACAGGACAGCTGTATTTTTAGTCTGTGACTGAGGGGCACTCAGCAGAGAGACACCACATGGTGGATTCTAAGCACAGTTAAAGGTAGTGTAAAACTATAGTGGATATATTTTATCACATGTCTTGATTATTCACAGACTAGGGTTAGCAACAAGTATAAAATATACAAGTCTTTTCAAGATTAAACTCTTTAAAATTTTCAAAATATTTTCTAAGAAAATTCATTTACACTGATATTATATATTAAAGGACTTGGTATTACCATTTAAGAGAGCCAGTAACTTTAGAACTAGCAATACTCCTAGAAATGATACAGTTCAACAGGCTATTTTTCAGATAAGGAAAAATTGTCATGGTCATACAATTATGGACAGAGCCAGGACTGGAACCTTAGAGCTCTTGATTCCTATTCAGTGTATATGTGGATTTATTACCATTCCTCTTATACTGGTTTTTATAACAAGCAACCTTATCTTTAACTCGTCTAGCCAAATTACAAATGAATCAAAATTATAGAATTCATTACCTTTAGCATTTGAACATTTTGATATGGTGATTTCTTTGTCTTTCATGAAAGCTTCCTTTTTCTTCCTTCCAAGAAACATGTTCCTCTGTGGAACGTAACAGTCACCTCCTATGACAAAACCTTTCTGTCAGTGGCAATGATGGCAGAAAGTGATACAAACTACCTTTCAATACAGGAATATTTTCTACAACACCCCGTTTGTCCACCTTTGTTTGGACACTTCTCTGTGATACCATACCTGTCTCCATACATTTATATGTTTAGATTAATATATGTGGATCTATATATATGTATATGAATACACAGTATGTAAACTTACATATAAATAATTGCAAGAAAATTCACAGAGTCAACAAAGTTTTCCTTAATTTATAATCATCTTTAGTCCCACCCTTTAGAGATACTCAAAGTAAATGTAATTTATCTTCCATATAAAATCTTCAGAACTCTTAAAGCAGTTTTCATGTTTCCCCAAGGTCTTCTATTTTCCAGGATAAATATTCATAGTTGCTTTAAATATTACATACAAAATTCCAAATTCCTTTACCGTACAAGTGACCTTTTCTTAGCATAAAATTTTATGTCAGCCAGACGCGGTGGCTCACGCCAGTAATCCCAGCACTTTGGGAAGTCGAGGAGGGTGGATCATGAGGTCAAGAGATTGAGACCATCCTGGTCAACATGGTGAAACCCCGTCTCTACTATAAATACAAAAAATTAGCTGGGCATGGTGGCGCGTGCCTGTAATCCCAGCTACTCAGGAGGCTGAGGCAGGAGAATTGCCTGAACCCAGGAGGCGGAGGTTGCGGTGAGCCGAGATCGTGCCATTGCACTCCAGCCTGGGTAACAAGAGCGAAACTCCATCTCAAAAGGAAAAAAAAAAAAAAAAAAGTGTATATATATATATGTGTGTGTGTGTGTGTGTGTGTGTGTGTGTGTGTCAAATAACCTTATTTAAAAATGACACCCAAATGTGAACTAAGTTGTGGAGAAATCAGCGAAACTAGTATAATAATAGTTGCCATTCATGGAGTAATTTTCTAGGTATCAGACCCGCTACTGAGAACTTTAAATCTCATTTAATTATCTTTCCATACTACTTCTAATAATCCAATGTGAGTTTACCGTCTAGTGAAAACTCCTAAATTGTTGTGAAACATTTGGCCAAAACACCCACTATATCTTCCCCTCACAAACTCCATCATGTTGGGTTTCCCCAACTCAAAGAAAAGCCACCATTTAATGTTGTGTAACTAAATGTAAGAAGGTATGCTTCTTATTGTTTGAGATTACACTGTAAGATATGGTTAATTGTTCCAAGAAATTAACTTTCAATTAACTGTAAATTTTATAAATATGTCTACATTCACCCAGTCATTCAATGCATTTAAACATATCATCATTTATTCTGCAAGTATTTACTGAGTACACATAATGTGCCAGGCATTCTACTACAGATATTTATCTATAGCGATTGATTATACACAGTTCCTGGCCTCAAGGAGCTTACACAAAACCAGTGATGAAAACGTTAAAAAAAAAAATTTGGTTTCTGCCATGACAAAAATGGCTTTTATCAGAATAACTTTCATCCCAAAATCAATTATGAATTGCCAAAACACATTGATTGGAAAACAACCCAACGCATGCTCGTGTCATCCCTGAGAGCAATGGAGGGACACAGAGTCAATTGTACGTTCACATTCACCCTGGTTTTCTTCCCTGAAGGCGTTACACTCCACACTCACTACAGATTTCTCACTGAAAGCATGTCTAGTTCATCATGTAAGGAAAGAACAAGCAGAAAGTGACACCAAGGAGGTAAGAAAGAGCCAAAAGTCTGGGACTGACTAATTGGCTTGAACTTGAGGGGGGAAATGAAAAAGGAAGAACAACAAAGAAGTTCCCCTGAAATAGGCATAAAACTAAAACTCCCTTTAGGTCATTACCCGACTCCCACATTTTTCATGCACAGAATGGAACCCTAGGAATTAAGCAAAACAGCATCTGGGAGGTTAAAAACTGGTCAGAGATTTCAGCATCTACATACAGCTCGGGAGGTAAAATTTGGCACAGAAGCCTCACCAGAGTAGAGATATCTTGGTGAACACCCCATGTCTCAGTTGATAACCCAGTAAAGCAATGCTGTAGGGGTGAGGGTCATATCCTAGGAATGAGGACTATACCTTCAAAGAAATGAAAATTAATGTATCACCCCTAATAAGGCCCAAAACCAGTCCTTCACAGAATTAAGGTGGCCAGCTGATAGTCTAGCTGCCTGCCAGAAGGAAAGTTTCTTTCTTAAAAAACAACATCATTCATACACCATGTAATTTTTATCTATAATGTTCAGTAGCAAAAAAAATATCAGAAGGGCATAGTAAGACAGAACAAATGAGCAAAAACCTGAGGAAAATGAGAGATATCCCAGTGTTATCAAACAAGAAGTTGGAAAAAATAACAGACACATTATCAAAATAGAGAACTGATAGAGAATTTAAGTAGAAAATCAATAAAAAGGTCAAACAAATTTAGAATTTAAAATATGGATTGAAGAGTAGAGAGGAAGAGAATTAGTGAACAGGACAGTAGGTTGGCAGAAAGTATCCAGATTTACCTAGAGAAATCAATAAGAGAAAAAACACATTTAAGATGGACTAGAGACTTAAAAACGCACCAGACAAAAGAGAAAGTCAAAATGGCCAATGAGTTTATGAAAAGGTGCTCAACATTATGAGTCATCAGGGAAATACAAATTAAAACTACAAAGATGTGCCACTAGCCCCCCACCAGAAAGGCTAAAGTTAAAGGACTGAAAATTCTCATTGTGGGTTAGGATACAGAGCAAGCTTATCTCAAAGAAAAGGAGGGCTTATGGCCTTTAGAAGACATGTGCAAGAAAGAATGTTAACAATAGTTCCACACTGGAAATATTGTTCATCATAATCTCAGTATCGATACTCATGGTGCTTTCGTGTGTTGTTTTTTGTTTGTTTATTTGTTTACAAACGTATAAAGAGTGGTGAAAACTTTGAGTTGTTAGACCCACACATTTCTAGCTGAGGTCTAACAATGCTCATTTCAGTTCATACAGAGATGACCAGAGAATGGCTGGAGACAGGAGAGGGCAGCACAGCACAGTGCAAGAAGCTCTGACTCTGGGGAGAGGTGGAAGGGATCTGAATCCAAGTTCTGAGGCTTGTCGGTGGGGTAACCTCAGGAGAGTCACTTAACACTTCTTAACTTTGTTTTCTCTTTTGTAATATAAAGAAAACAATATACCAGGATGAGTAATTTCTACGATTTAAGATTATAATCTCTGTGAGATGTATGTATATGTGTGTGTGTACGTATTTCCCCAAGGAGCAATGATTCAGTGTTTGCTAATTCAGGGTTCATGTCAGCTTTATGGAACGTAGCTACCAGGAATAACAAGAATCAATCGTGTGTGGGTTTTTGTGTGTATCAACTGTGTGTATATGTATAGACTATATACAGAGAAGAAATGCCCATGTTTTCATATATACATACATATATATAGTATACATCTTATATATAGATATGTGTGTATATATGTGGCATATATCTATCTGTCTGTAGATATTTACAGCAATATAAAAAGGCTACTGCTACAATCAACAGCATGGTCAGTCTCATAAAAAGAGCATTAAGTAAAAGAATCCAAACTAAAAGAGTTCAAACTGCATAATTCCAGTTATATAAATGCCAAAAAGTGCAAAATTAGCCTATAGTAAGAGTGAGCAGAGTAGTGGTTACCATTGGGAGAAGACTACTGACTTGGAGGGAAGGAGCCATCTGGAGTACCATAAATGTGGTTATATTGATACATACACACGTAAAATTTTAACAAGCTATTCACTCCAGATCTGTGAACTTTATTAAAGTGTATAACACATTAAAATAATACTAAGACAATACCTCAAGTATTTTTCTTGAAATTGAACACTAACTCATTAATTATAATTTCAATTTTTGATCACCTTCATTTCAAAGATGTCTTATGAATACAGGGGTCTGAATATGTTTAGATATATCTATCATATACATATACCCAGAAGATTCTTTTATCTAGTGACACAGAGAACATTATGATGCCTGGAAAATCAATAAGCCTAACTATGCCAGAATCGAGAATGCCAGATGATGGAATTCTTGTAACATCCTTTTGGTATGGTTGTTCAACCAGTTTATGATAGTAATTTATAACAATATTACAGTAATAAACTGGTTGAACAACCACACCAAAAGGATGGTAGATAGACTAATGACTGTATAATGACATGCTCACATTTTCTAACACCCAACAAAGTAGGGAATATATTACTAATGTCACAATGTGAAGGAAAGTTTACTTTTATATGAAGTCATTAGTTTATCAATGGTTGAAAATAACTTTTGATTAACCAGAAGGCAATTGGATTTAATAATATTTCAACAAAATGTTCAATTAGAATTGCTCAGGTTAAGTGGATCCCACTTATACAGGTTATATAGACAGTGGGAACTCCGATGGGAGAAACTAGCAGTGTTTCTAATTTGCAGCTAAACTGATTACTTCAAGGCAACTAAACAATGCCAGCTAGACTAAAATGCTGCAGATATAAGAAGAAAGAATCAAATTACTTTAGCACCAGAAGAAAAAAGAAAAAAGCATACACAGAAGAAAATGGCTGACACCAGGACAGCAGAAAGTATCACCAATATGCCTAAGATATACTGGTCCTTACTGACACCTGCTCTCAACTCCCTTCCTGATCTTCATGCACATTGTTCCCACCAGCCACACCTTTCAATCTCCCCACAAACTCTCTCTATATTTTTAAAACAAATGCCTGGAATTTTCAGTCAAAGGATTGATTTTCCAACATGTTTATGCTAAAAAGCAGTTCCAAAATATTTAAGCTATAATACACAGTTAGAATGTGATGTGTTGGCACACATGATATATATTTGAATACAGCTGCTTTAAAGCAGACTTACTCAAATGACTTATTAAGTGCCTCTTTCATTTACAGCTCTGTTATAGTATATTACAGCACATACATGACACCTAAATTCATTACAGTCTGGAGTCGAGCCTACACACACACACACACACACACACACACACACACAGGCACACACACATCAGGTTTCTCATTAAAATATGGAAAATGGAATGTCTTACACACTGAACACAAATTCACGCAAGGTATTTGGTAGACATTTTAGTCTCTGAAAGCATCTGATTTTGTAATGTACCTCCAACTCCCTGTGTTAACCATGACATGGTCAAAAAAAGAAAAATTAGTTGTAAAAGATAAAATTCAGACATTTATTATGTGGTGATAGATTCAGTCAATCAGTAATAAATTAACTCACCTCCATTTTCAGAAGCAGCAATGTCAGTCCCTGGTTTCCTTTGCAATGATGTTTTTATTTCATCTTGTCTTTCATATTGGCTAAATTTTGTCGGAACTGTAAGACTATCTCCTAGAAATAAGAAGAAGAAAAAGTCACTCCAGAAATTATTAGATGCTTAAATAAGAAATTTATGGTAGAATTCATGATGAAAGTAAAAAAGCTTTCAAGTTAATGCGAGTGTTGTTTGAACAGTGATCTAATAAACAATAAATTAATAAATATATGAGTTTTAAATTCTGTAATTGTCAACAAAGAAGTGAGTATAGGCCGGGCGCGGTGGCTCAAGCCTGTAATCCCAGCACTTTGGGAGGCCGAGGCGGGTGGATCACGAGGTCAAGAGATCAAGACCATCCTGGTCAACATGGTGAAACCCCGTCTCTACTAAAAATACAAAAATTAGCTGGGCACGGTGGCGCGTGCCTGTAATCCCAGCTACTCAGGAGGCTGAGGCAGGAGAATTCCCTGAACCCAGGAGGCGGAGGTTGCGGTGAGCCGAGATCGCGCCATTGCACTCCAGCCTGGGTAACAAGAGCGAAACTCCGTCTCAAAAAAAAAAAAAAAAAAAAAAAAAAAAAAAAAAAAGAAGTGAGTATATTCTCCTATTTGGATTATTTATTCAATGGCAATTAAAAAATTTAAGCTATCTAACACTATTGTATGTATTTAGTCAACACTAAACATATGGATATGTTTCTCATATACTGAATTTTGTAATATTCCTTTTGATTTTATCTGTTCACCATGAACAATCAGATAAAATGTATTAACACTACAAAATGCTAATTACACTGATAAATAATACTCTCGGCTTTCCTCATGCACTTCTAGATAATTTTATTCTAAAATAAACAGAAGCAGAATAAAAGAGACATGACAACCTAATGCAATGTGTGATTATGGATTGAATCCTAGACCAGGGGATAACATTAATTTTACTATAAAGAACATTAATGGTATAATTGGTAAAATTTATGGGAAAAGAAGGTTGTGAATGATATTGTTTTCAGTGGTAATTTTCTGATTTTTATATTTATACTACAGTTATGTAAAAGCAAAGCGATATCATTTCTATAACTTATTCTCTTAAACAGTTCAGAAAATTATAATTGTATATTTAGAGAGAGTGAAAATTGAAATATGGTAAAATGCTAATATTTGAAGGAAATCTAGGTGAAGGGTATATAGGAATTAACTGAAGCTATTTAAAAATAAAAGCCTTGAAAGCATAATACAAAGCAAAAGTACATACAATAGTCTTCATAATATGCCATCTTTTTTTTTTTTTTTTTTTTTGAGACAGAGTTTCGCTCTTGTTACCCAGGCTGGAGTGCAATGGCGGGATCTCGGCTCACCGCAACCTCCGCCTCCTGGGTTCAGGCAATTCTCCTGCCTCAGCCTCCTGAGTAGCTGGGATTACAGGCACGGGCCACTATGCCCAGCTAATTTTTTGTATTTTTAGTAGAGACGGGGTTTCACCATGTTGACCAGGATGGTCTTGATCTCTTGACCTCGTGGTCCACCCGCCTCGGCCTCCCAAAGTGCTGGGATTACAGGCTTGAGCCACTGCGCCCGGTCAATATGCCATCTTTAATGTTCATTGTTAACTTATTTTTTTCTTTTGTTTTTATTTCCTTCTGTTTTTTCTCCTCTGAGTAGTGCAGCCTTGCAATCTGTCCTTCCCTATATGGCTCCCAAGTCTTGCAGACTCTTCTCCAACTGATGGTGTGTTGCTGCCACCTACCGCCGCACGTTTGAATAGTTCGCTACAAACAGACTTGCACAGCATCTTGTGGATGTTCATCCACAATAAATCAGATTCTCCAAAAGTAAGCGCCATAAAACACAGAGACGTTGATTTTTCCTCCAGCACGGACCCTGAAATAGCCTTGTCCACAGAAGACTCTCATTCAATGACCAAATAATCTTTGTCCTGCCGCTAGCGTCATTCTGTGATCTCTTCTTCTTGGGCTAGGCTTACTTTTCTATTCAGAAAAAAAAATCTAGACCTCTTTCACAGGGGTGATTTATCTCAAAGACAAATAAAATGGTAAAAGCAAATTATTTACAGGATTACCCCATGGAGTGTGTAGTGTCATTGTGTGTTATGAAGTCTATTCATTCTGTCATTTCTCTAGGATAACATAACCCCATTAATAGCAGCTTTGGGTCATCCAATACAAACACTTTTTTCTAGCTCTCAATTACAATGTATTATTTATCACTTTATTCTTCTGTACATCATACTAAATAATTCAGTCTATCACACCAAGTATCTCTTATATATCACTATGAATGCTGCGTTTTCATTTCTTACCGTTTTGCAATTCACTGCCACTTTCCAACGTCTTTTCTGACTCTTTCTCTGATATACGGGCCACACTTTTCGAGGATGAAATACCTGGAGGAGTATGAAATCCGTAGTCTTCTCCTAATCGACCATAAGAAAAGTAATAGTTACTATATTGATCACATCAAGTATTATAAAATACAAAAAATGTTTGATTTCTTACCAGATTTATGACACATCTCCACAATTGCTCTTTTTTCTTCAATTTCTTCAGGAGTCCTTGTCCATATACTAGAAGCATCTATAGGATACATTTTTAAAATTAAATTTTCCCAAAGCCAAATAATCTGAAAATTTATAAACTAGAAAGAAAAACCCCAAATACTGTTTTCATGGATAGATTATGTTTTTATATGTTTAAAGTCAATAATTTTACATACTAGTAATAGTTTCAAGTTGCTACATTTTAAGTATTAAAGAGGATCAGTCAAGAGAAAAGAAAGGACTATGTATTATGTACTTTGAAATGAGATGCTGAATGTATAGACTCAATGTTGAGATGGTGTATGTTTATTTGGAGGTTGATGTAGGCATGAGAGACATGGAGCTGCAGCACACAGAAACAGTAATAAGTAGCTCTGTGTATTCCTAAGCACAGAAACTATGGTGGCCTGTGACCCACAGAAGGACACATTCCAGCACAAAGACAGAGTGAGAGTTTATTTTTCTTCATGTTTATCTTGTATATACATACCTTCTGGCACCACTGTGCTGGGTGGACATGGGAGGCAGAGGATGAACAAAACTGCAAAAACCTGGATTCTAAACTTGTTCATACTCTTGTGAGGATGACCTAGAATAATGCAGATGACAGTGCTTTATAGATTATTAACTATTACATAGACCTCTGCAACTCAAGGATTAAATGTGAAGCTAATATATTATTAATACATATGTATATAAATAGAAACATGTGCATCAATGTGGTTTAGAAACAATTTATATAAAAAATGGAACTTATTAGTATCTCTCTATATATACTAATATATACATCTGTATATATTTAAGCATCAGATATGTCTCCCAACCATCACACAACAAAAATTTCCAATCCAAATGAACATAAATATGTTAGACATAGAACAAATTAGAACATAACGAATTAAATTTGTTTAATACAATTCAAGTAATGTTCTCAGCAAAATCTGCCTTACATATTTCATCATAAACCTCTATACTTAAACATATATGTAGAAAATGTCGCGAGGTTTCTGAATGCGCATTATAAACCTGAGAAAAGGTCTACTAACCATTTTGTTTATCTATTTCCTCTTCTTCCTCAAAATTGGTTTTTAAAACTAAAGGACCGTGGATGGGTCGTGATATATTGTCCTGAGGTTTCAAAGGTTTCTGATTCTGGGTCTGGAGTGGAATTCCTTCCAGACTTTCTTTCTGTAGTGTCATATCTGCAGAGAAAATGCAACATTTTAGTCCATTAAAGATAAATGTGATGATAAGTATATTCAATAATCAATCATTGCCCTCCTAATTAACTATATATTATTTTACAACATGTATAATAATAATGCATTAATAGATTGTGTTTCTACGCATTAGCAATGAACAAACTGAAAATGAAATGAAAAATAATCCCACTTACAATAGCATCAAAGAGGAAAAATATTTAGGAATTAATTTTAAGATGTGCAAAATTTATATTCTGAAAAGATTGTTGAAAGAAGAAAAAAATGTTGTTGAAGGAAGTTCCAGAAATGTTGAAATGGAAAAATATCCTTGTGTATGGATTGATTTGTTGTTGGTATGGCAATATTTTCCAAATTAATCTATGGGTTCAATACAACCCTTATCAAAATCCCAACAGACTTCTTTGCAAAAATTGACAAGCTGATTCTAAAATTTATATGGACATTACTACAAAACTAAAGTAATCAAGACTATCCGAACTAGCATAAAAACAAAAATAGATCTACGTATCATTGGAATAGAATTGCAAGACCAGCAATAAACCTTTATATGAATCAATTTATGCTCAATTGGTTTTCATCAAGGGTACATAGACCATTCAATGGAGAAAGAATAGTATTTTCAACAAATGGTGCTGGGACAACTACATAGCCACATGCAAAGTAATTAAGGTGCACAACTTCATCACATTATAAACAAAAATTAATGCAAAGTAGATCTAAGAACAAAATCCAGGAGCTGAAGCTATAAAACTCTTGGAAGAATCCTTAGGTTATACAAAGCTTTCTTAGATATGACATCAAAAGGATAAGCAATCATTGAAAAATAGCCAGCCCCCTGGCACATGGAGGTGAGCCACGAGAGCACCTGTCAACAAGGCCTAGATTTTGCTGAAAAGCAGAAAAGCAGTTCCCAGCCCTCTCAGCCAGAGAGTGAAGAGACACTCAGAACCCCAAGGTGATGCAGAAAGAATGAGTAAGATCCAGCCTGGGCAACATGGCAAAACCCTATCTCTACAAAAAATACAAAAGTTAGTCAGGTGTGATGGTGCACACCTGTAGTCCCAACCACTCAGAAGGCTGAGGTGGAAGCATCACTTGAACCCCAGAGGTTGAAGTTGCACTTAGCCAAGATCATCCCACTGCACTCTAGCCTGAGCAACAGAGCAAGACTCTGTTTCAAAACAAAACCAAAACCAAATGAGATATCACTTCATACTACAGTGATTGCAATTATTACTTTTTTTTAATTAAAAAGACAATAACAAGTGTTGACAAGGATGTGAAGAAACTGGAATCTTCATACATTGCAGTTGGGAATGTAAAATGTTGCAACTACGTTAGAAAACAATTTGACAGTTCCTCAAAAGGCTGAACATGGAGTCATCATAAGTCCCATCTATTCCATTTTCAGCTACATACAAAGGGGTGTAAAAATATATGTCCATATTGTACAAATGTTCATTTGTACACAAATGTTTATATCAACGTTATTTATAACAGTCAAAAAGTGGAAACAACCTAAATTTCCATTCTCTGATAAATGGATAGATAAAATGTGGCATATTCAGACAATGGAGTGCTATTAGGCTATAAAAAGTAATAGAGTACTGCTGCATGTGAGAGCATGGATGAATTTTGAAAACACACTAAGTGAAAGAAGTAATTCACAAAACAATAATGTATGATTCCATTTATATAACATAACAAAAATCTATTTGTAGAAACAAGAAGGAAATTAGTGACCGTGTAGGTTTCAGGAGTTGGGAAGAAATGAGGAGTAACTCTTAACGGGTGTGGATTTCTTTTTTGGAGTGATCCAATGTTCCAAAATGGAATATTGTTCTCTGATCCATTTTGAGTTAATTTTTGTAATGTGATGCAGTTGTGCTACTTAATTACTTTGCATGTAGCTATCTAGTTGTCTTCGCACCATTTGTTGAAAATACTATTATTTTCCCCATTGAATGGCCTATGTACTCCTGTTGGAAATCAATTGAACATAAACTGATTCATATAAAAGTTTATTTCTTGTCTTATAATCCTGTCCCAATGGCATATAGATCCATTTTTATGCCAGTGAAAATAGTCTTGATTACTTCAGTTTTGTGGTAACTTGTAGATTTTGAAATCAGGAAGTGTAAGTCCTCCAAATTTGGTTTCCATTTTCATCATTTTTTTCACTATTCTGGACCCCTTAAATTTCCATATAAATTTTAGAATCAGCTTCTCAGTTTCTGAAAATAAGTCCATTGGGATTTTGATAAGGTCTGCATTGAACCTATGGATCAATTTGGAGAACACTGGCATATCGACTACAAAGTCAATCTATGAACAAGCATAGCTCCATTTTTCAAGGTTTTCTTTAATTTCTTTCAACAATCTTTTGTAGTTTTCAGAATACGAACTTTGCACATCTTATGTTAAGTTAATTTATCAGTATTTTTTCCTTTTCGAAGCTATTATAAGTGGGATTTTTTCATTTTATTTTCAGTTTGTCCATTGCTACTGTAAAGAGACACAATCCATTATTGTATATTATTATTGCACCCTGCAAAGTTGCTAAACTTATTTTTAATAATTTTTAGATTTGCAGAATTTTTAAATAAAAGATCATGCTGTATCCAAATAGAGACAATGTTGCATCTTTCTTTCCAATCCGGAAGCCTTTTAACTGATTATATTGCAACAATTCCCTGTCTTGACTATAAATGATAATGATGAGCATCCTTGTCTTTTTCCCGATCTTAGGGGTAAGCTTTCAGTATTTCAGCGAGTACGAAGTCAGCTGTGGATTTTAAGTTTTTTTCTGTTTCTAGTTTGTGGAATATTTTGTGTAATGTATGTGTGTCAACTTTTATCAACTGCTTTTTATTCATCTGTTAAGATGATCGTGTGTCTTTTACTCTTTATTATATTATCATGGTTTATTATTATTATTATTATTAAGGAAATTTATTTTGGGAAGTTAAATTAACCTTGTTTCTGGGTTAATCTCACTTGGTTATGGAATATAATCCCATTTTAAAGCTGTCAGATTTAGTGTAATTGAATTTTGTTGAGTATTTTTCAGTGACTGTATTCATAGAAAAAGCTGGGTCGGTAGTTTTCTTGTAATGTCTACGAATATCTCGTAGACATGAGTTGGAAAGCATTCCTTCATCTTTTGCATTTTTGAAAGAATTTGTGACAAATTGGTACTAATTCTTCTTTAAATTTTTGTTATAATTCAATATTGAAGCCATCTGAGCCCGATTTTAATTGTGGCAATGTTTTTAAATACTTAATCAATCTCTTTATTCCTATAGAGGTATTCAAATATTTTCCTTTTTTCTAGAGTCAGTGTTGGTAGTTTGTGTCTTCTAGAAAGGTTTCTATTTTATCTAAGTTATCTAATTTGTTGAAATATAGTTGTCCACAGTATTGCCTTTTAATTCTTTTTATTTTCATAGTATTAGGAGTGATGTCTCATCTTTCATTCCTGATTTTAGTCATTTCAGCCTATCTCTCCTTTTCTTGGTCAGTCAAGTTAAAGATTTTTAATTTTCCTGATTTTATCAAAGAACCAACTTTTGCTTTCCCTGACTTTCTCTATTGGTTTTCTTTATTTATATTCTCTAGTTCATTAATTTCTGCTTTAGTTTTTATTATATGCTTCATTCTATTTGCTTTGGGTTTAATTTGCTCTTCTTTTCCAGTGTCTTAAGGTATAAGGCTAGGTTATCGATTTGAGATTTTTTTTAAATATATAGGAATTTACAACTTATAAATATTCTCCTAAGCACTGCTTTACTTACCTGCCATGAGTTTTGGTATGCTTTGTTTTACTTTTATTAAACACAAAGTATTGACTAATTGCCCTTGTAATTTTTTTGTGATATCTTGGTTATTTACATGTGTATTATTTAATTTCCACATATTGATGATTTTCGCAATTTTTTTCTCTCTACATTTGAAACCATTATATTCAGAAAACATACACTGCACAATTTCCATCATTTTAAATTTATCTGGGTTTCTCTTATCACCTAGACTGTGATCTATACTGGAAAATATTTCTAGTGCACTAGAGAAAAACATCTATTTCACAACTGTTAAATGGAATGTTTTGCTGAAGTATCTTAGGTCTAGTTCCTTTACAGTTGTCCAAATCTTTTATTTTCTTGTTTACAATTGTTTGCATGGTATATATTTTCTATTCTTTTAGTTTCAGCTAATTGTTTCTGTTGAATTTAAAAGAGTGTTTTCTGTAGACAGCATATAGTTTTATCTTCATTTTTATTCTCACAATCTCTGCCTTTTGATTACATTTTTTAATCCATTCACAATTAATGTTATTGATATAGTTGGATTCAGGTACACGATTTTACCTTGTTTTCTATATGTCTAATGTCTTTGTTGTTCTGCTGTTTCTCTTTCTTTTACACTGATGAATATTTTCTAGTATAATATTTACTTCCTTTAATCATTCCTCATTTTTCATAGTATTTTTTCATTTGCTCTATGGCTTACTAAATATTTCTGAACATCAAAATCTATTTCATATTTATACTAATTGAATTCCAGTGATATATAAGAGGTTTCTCCTATATAGGTCTATTCCCACTTCCTCCTTTCTGTGCTATTATTGTTACATACGTCACATTTCTATGCATGACAAACCCAATAACACATTGTTATATTTATTAATTAAGATAATTGTATGTCTTTAAGGAGATGAGAGGGAAAAAGGTAAAGTATGTTTCTATAGTTTGTTCTATAAATAGAGACTAATCATATTTTTATTTATAATTTCTAATTCTTTTCACCTGTTCCTATGGATTTGTGTTACTATCTGGTGTCATTTCTTTGCCATCATACAGTTTTGCTTCCATCTGCCTCCTTTGTGTGACTATTGTTGAATATATTACATTTCTAAGTATTACTGGCTTAAAAAATATAATTTTATATATTGTTTTACAAACTTTTAAAACAGAGTATAGAAGGAAGAGAAATAGGCCCTTATGATAGTTTTATAGTTACACAACTACCTTGATCAGCATACTTTGTTTCTTCATGTGGATTTGAAATACTGACTCAGGTCACTTGCTTTCCACCTGAAAATTCTACTTTAGTATTTAAGGTATGCATACTGGCAACAACAAATTCTCTGTTTTTGTTTTCTGGAAATGTTTTCATTTTGCCTTTAATTTTGAAATACAGCATTTAAAACTAGTTTTCTGGACAAAGATTCTTGGTTGACCCTTTTTTTTCTTTTGGCCTACAGTGAAAACTGCCTATATTGTTTCTGACGATAAGGTAGCTGTTAATCATACTGTGGTTCTATTTTATGTAACAAAACATTTTTATCTTGTTGTTTTCCAGAATTTGCCTTTATCACTGGTATTTATCATATTTAACATGATGTGTCTGGATGCAGATATATTTGTGTATATCCAACTTAGAGTTTGTTGAGCTTCTTGTATATGCACATTAACTTTTAACCAAATTTGAGGAATTTCAGCCATTAGTTTTTCCTTCCTTACATTTTGGTAAAATGCCTCATATTTCTCTTAGGCTCTGTTCATCTTTCTTTCATTTTCTCTTGGTTTTTCGGATTGCATAATTTCTGTTAATTTATATTCAAATTTACTGGTTCTTTCTCTTGCAGTTCTCAAATCTACCCTTGAGCCCTTATACTATATTTTTCCATTTCAGTTATTGTGTGCTCAACGCCAAAATTTCAGTTCGTTAGGGTTTTTTCATGGTTTTTACCCATTGATAGTCTCTACTTGTTAAAATGTTCAATGAGCATTGTCTGCTCATGAACGCTTTTCAAAGAAGACATATACACAGGCAACAAGCATATGAAAACATGCTCAACATCACTAATCATTAGAGAAATGCAACGCAAAGCCACAATGAGATACTATCTCACACTAATCAGAATGGCTACTATTAAAAACCAAAAAATAACAGATGCTGGCAAGGCTGCAGAAAAAAGGCAATGTTTATACACTACTGGTCAGAATGTAAATCAGTTCAGCCATTGTGGAGAGCAGTTTGGCAATTTCTCGAAGAACTTAAAACAGAAATACAATTTGACCCAGCAATTCCATTATTGGGTATATACAGTCTACTGTGAAGACACATGCATGCGTATGTTCATCAAAGTGCTATTCACAATAGCAAAGACACAGAGTCAACCTAAAGGCCCATCGATGGTAGGCCGGATAAAGAAAATGAGGCATATATCCACTATGAAATACTACACAACCATAAAAAAGAATGAGATCATGTCCTTGGCAGCAACACGAATGGAGCTGGAGGCCATTTTCCTAAGGGAACTGACACAGGAATCGAAAACCAACATTGCACCTTCTCACTTACAAGTAGGAGCTAAACATTGAGTACACATGGACACAAAGAAGGGAAGAACGGCCACTGGAGCCTACTCAAGTGCGGAAGATGAGAGGAGGGTAAAGATTGAAAACTACCTATCAAGTACTATGCTTATGACCTAGGTGACAAAATAATACATACATCAAACCCCAGGACATGCAGTTTATCTTTGGAACAAACCTGTATAAACAAACCTGTACCCCTGAAGCCAATATAAATGTTGAAAAAAAAATCGATGCACAGTTGAACATCACATTCCTCTCACAGGAGGCATTCTATTGCCTTCTGTGTTTCTATAAGTGAATTATACATTTCTGTTTTTTTGCATGTATCATAATCTTTTACTGAAAACTCAACATTTGTGACAATGATCTCTCGCCTTAACCTGAAGCTTGTTGCTGTTTGCTTTTTAATTTTTGAGTGACTTTGTTGAAATACTTGAGTAAAATCTATTTTCTCCCACAATATGCAGCCTCTGTTGTCATTCCTCAGAGGATGTAGCCTTGGCATGTCCACAGTAAACAGGGATAACAAGGGCTTTAGCAGGGTTCATTTTGCCCCTTTCCCTATTTTCTCCGCTAAGTTGTCCACCTCTACTGGTATCACACTGAGATATTAGCTTCCATACATTGCTAGCTTAATGCTCTGTTGTGTCATCAATGTATAGGGCATAAATTGCTCCACGGTTTAACCTGAGCAAATTCTGACTCCTTCAGAGAGCTAAGCTTGGAGGCCAATCTTCCAAGTTTGTTCCGATCCCAAAAGAGCTATTTTTAATTGTCTCTTTACCAGGTTGTCTTTGGTAAACTTCTAGCTGGTTTGCAGTTTAGTTTGCTCCTCTCTCAGAGAGACTAGCCTCCTCTTAATTACTTATCTCGAATCACCACTGTTTTCAGAGCATCCATAATTTTAAACTTCCCCACACTATGTTCTATTTCAAATAAATTTGGTTTTTCTTTGGAGCGCTTCAGAGTTTTCTACTCTCTACCTGCACAAAATCTCAGTGCTAATGCTAAGAGCAGGGATAGTCACTAAATTCTTTTGGAGTGACACCCCTGTTTTACAATTGGGGCGTGAAGCAGAGGTGCTAATTTCTGGTCTTTATGACTTGTGCCTCCTGGCATGGGACCTCCACCCATGCTCCATCTGAGGCAAAGGTAATTGGGGTCCAATGATTCCTAGTCTGCTGCATGTGAGATAGAACTTTTGCTTTATGCATGGGGCTGGTGAAAACAAGATTCAAATCTCTTGGAACTTTTGCTTTATCAAGGGGCTTAATGAAAACAAGATTCAGGCCTGAAAAATAGAGCTCTAGCAACATGGAGTTGGGAACTGGGGAGGATAAGAAACGTTAGCAGCTTTCTTCCCCCCCAGACACATACTATAGTTCTTGACTAGAATCTAGACATAGAAAGAGCTCTATGTTCTTGGCTCCATCCATTCAGAGTAGAGCTTCTGTCACACTAAACTGAGAGGTGGTGAAAGGAGTGGGTCGTGGTTCCAATACAACAGACTTATCATTTCTACTGGCTTTAATTAAGATTATCGTTCTTGTATTTTTAAAGTAGATGATAAGTATCAAATAATTATAAGATGTCATTAGACAAATTCATAATAAGAATGAGAAAACTTTTACCTTTAACGTCAGTATTGAAACAATGTTGAAAATTACACCCTTTGCAACTATTTAAACTTATCATTTGAAAGTTTAATGAAAAACGTCTTAGTGGATATTTCCTCACAAATAAAGACCATTGTTCATCACACCTTTCTATTACATGTGTTTAAATACACATCAGAGAGAGAAAGAGATACGATGGGAAAGAGCACATTTAGTTAACAGAAACTACACAATTAGAAATATGGAATAAATCATTCAAGTAACCAAGTAATGCAGTAAAACTTCAGACACTGGTAAGTTTACCTCTCTGCAATGATTAAAACAAAAGTGTGCTGAATTTGACAGATAATATTATATCTTTGTTAATTAGAGTAAATTTCCTATGAGATCACAAATACCAATGGTCTTTGCATTTTAAGAAACTACTATAATGCACTTTCCATGAATTTATACATAGATAATTTTTGTCACCTTGATTTTTCTACCCAAAGCATAGCTTCATGTCACTAAGATCAACTTTGATGTGATCACATGTATTTCACATAACTCTTTTGAAAACTATATTTTTAAAAAATATTGTATAGTAATTATTATTTTGGCTTGTTCTTTAACATATATTTTTTGCTCTCATTTTAGGTCAAGTATATCAGGGCATTTTTTAGGGAATCACCTTTTTCCCATTTTCAATCTACTTAATGTGAGTAACGATGACCCCCGGGACCCAAAGATTAGCTAATCCCCTAGCTTGAACAACTATTAAGGATGAGCATGTTTTCTACATCGTTAGATGAGATTCAATACTCAGGCTTTAGCTGAATGAGAAAGACTTATTTCTTCTGATGTTAATTGAGAATGATGATGCTAATGAAAAGACTGATTACTCACTCTTTGCCAAGAATTCTAAACTATTGAGTATTTATCTGTTAAACGTCTAAAACCCAGTGACAGATACTATTACTATCTCTACCATACAGATGAAGAAATTGGCCCACAGAGATATTAAGTTGTCCATGTTTGCAGTGGCAAACATGTGGTAGGTTGATGTTTCAAGCTAATCTGAGCTAGAGCTACTATTCTTAATCTAAGCCAATTCTGCTCCAAAACCTAGGTCTGGAGCTTCTGGAGTAACTGCAGTATATAGAGAGGGAGAGAGGGACAACTGGCTAAGAGCCAAGAGTTGGTGAAGGAAATATGGATCCAGCCAGGTCTGGGGTCAGCTCTGTCCCTAATCTCTTCAATTATATTAGCCAAGAATTCCAGTTTTCCCATGAATAAAATTGAGTTGGGTTTCTCTCCTTAAAACCAGTAATGTACTGGAGTGGGCTCAGATAAGCATGTGAGAACTGAGAAATTTTCAGGAATTTTGCAAGTGTACTGATGTCACATTTATAGCTTGAAATTGGCTGTAGAGAAACTATTTGCTTTACGCTAATTGTCAAATGTGAAAAACCAGAGCGATTTTGTTTTGGATTTTTTCCAGTTGGTTTTTCTGGGGGAGGGGAGCGAGGTGGGGAAAAGAGCCAGTTGCTAAAACATTTAGCACTACTCCATCGTTTATGACCAAGACAGTCTCTACAAGTACTTACAATAGACTATCATATCACATCATATCATGCCAGGGCATTTCATTCATGAACATCTACTTTACATGCTTTCTCAATTTTCAAAACAATTTCTGTTTTTTAAAAACAGATGTCATAAACATTATCATCATAATGCAGTATTTCCTACTCCTATAAATACTTCCATAGCTAGAACACACATGCAATACAAAACAAGTAGGTTAAAAGAAACTTTTGTATAAACAAATTATTTATAACCAAACAAGTTGTTTTTATTTAGATTCACTCGGAATTGGGCACTGTCCTTCTCTTGTCCTTCAAAGAGTACAAGAAATGCTAACTTTTGTAAAATTCACAGAGCGGAGGTTCTTCACAAAGCATTTTTCTTCCCCTTTCACTAGTTCTTTAAGGGCACCCGCATGGAATTGTTTGCTTAGGGCATTAGGGCAAATCTATACAATGCTTGTGTAGATTTTAAAATAACTAATTGATCTTTGTAGTATTTTTGCAAAAAAAAAATATTTTAATCTAAACGTAATTAGGAGGAAACAAATGAACAAATCACCTTAGAAGATATCCTACAAAACAACTGGCTTGAACTCTTAAAGTTTATATGACATGGGGCATGTGCAGTGGTTCATGCCTGTAATCCTAGCACTTTAGGAGGCCAAGGTGAGAGAATTGCTTGATCCCAGGAGTTTGAGACCAGCCTAGATAACATGGTGAGATCCCATCTCTACCAAAAATTACAAAATTAGTTGGTCATTGTGGCATGAGCCTGTGGTCCCAGTTACTCAGGAGGCTGAGGTGAGAGGGTCACCTGGGCCCAGGATGTCAAGGATGCAGTAAGCTGTGTTCACACCACTGCACTCCAGCCTGGGCAACAGAGCAAGATTCTGTCTCTAAAAAGACACATGTATAGGACAAGGAAGGAAAAAAAATCCTGGGAAATTTTTAAAGAGATATAAGATTTTTAAAAAGAGATTAAATAGAGACATGACAACCAATTGCAATGAATGATGCTTAATTGGAAATTGGATGAGAAAAAAAACCAACAATTTTACGGCTGTTGTACCCAACGTTTGGTCCCAAGAACCTACGAGCTTATTTTAAATTCAGAACCTCAGCCTCCAACCCATATATACCGAATTAGACTACAATTTAAACAACATTGTCAGGTGATTTTTGTGCATACTACATTTTGTGGAAACATTGCTATTACAAGCATTATCAGACAAGTAGAAAATTTTGATACAGATTGAATATTAGACATGGTTGATTCTATCAATTCTATCAACATTGATAGAATTCTCTATATATGATAGTCTTGTGTGATTATATCGGAGAATGCCCTTGAACTTAGAAGGTACATGCTGAAGTATTTAGCAATGAAGTGTGAGAATATTGGCAACTAACTCCCAAATGGTTCCAAAAAACAAAAATAAAGAAATACGTATTTTTACATTTTATGCAGATATATAAATACAATCAAGGAAAAAGAGAAAGTAAACGTGACAAAATGTTAATTGGTGAATATAGGTGAAGAACGCATGGCTGTTCACTGAACTATTCTTGTAAATTAAAGAATAGTAAACTATCTTGTAAGTTAAAAAATGTCTCAGAAAGTTGGGGAGGAAACAAAAGTATAATGAAGCATCAGTTTCACTGGTGGTCTAAGTGGTGACTGAGAACTGTTTTGGTTTTTGGTGGTTGTTGTTTTAAGCTCACCAGTTAATTCTAATGTGGAGCCAGAATCGAGAGCATGGGGGTGAGACAAACATCAGATGGGGTACCTGGGCTTCTGAGCTTCATGTAATGTAAGGGAACATGTTTCAGAAAAGAGGGAAATATATATTGAGAAAGAGAAAAGAAACCTTATTTAATGGAAGTACACATAACTCAGAAGTGCTATAATATCTCACTCTATACTGTAAATTAAAAGGGAAAGGGAGTCTTCTACTAAATATGAAGAACTTTAATAGCTTTGAAAAGAAGTCTATGGGGTAGGATGGGATAGAATTAGCCCCTCAGAGGGCAGAAGCCAGATCAGGAGGTCTGATGCATGGTCATTCAAATGACAAAAAGCACTGGAGTATACTTTAAATGTCATGTCTAATTTTTTTGTGAGTCGCTTTTAGAGTCAGACAGAACTATGTTTAAAGTCAGAAACTGCCACTTATGAGAAGTTTTATATTGCCTAAGATATTTGGCCTCTACACCTCATTTTCTTTATCTGTTAAGCCAGGAGACTATACCTATTTGGCCAGTTTTTATGATGATTAAATAAAATTAGGCATGAAAAGTGCTCAGTATAGCACTGCCATATGGAGCACACTTAACAGATTATTCTAGCCCTAACACTGGGTATGTGATTTTCTGATTTCTTATACCTCCACTTCGTTTTTTAAAAGCCATAATGAAACTGCAAGTTTACACGGTCCTATAAAGCAAGTTGTGGAGGTCTTAAACATGACTGACAAATGTTAAGCCTGAAGAACGAATATTTGAGTTCCTGCTTTTATTTTTTTGTAGGTTTGGATACTCTTTGGTCCTTGGATGAGAATGGATGCAGTATGTAGTCAGGATAAAGAATCTCCCAACCAACACAAATTATCCCAGGGGCTACCATTCGGTGTGCTGTGGCATTTCCTTAAGCCCTCTCTTTCTTCCCCAGAGAGGAAAGAACTAAGTTGAAGAACTTTTACCCTTATAACCATTATAAATTGTCTTCTTCTTTTCTGAAATATACACGCACGCAAATTAGCCTGTGTGTACTGACTCAAATATTCAAGTAAAATATTTATTAAACTATTTAAAAACAATTTATTAGCAAGTGGCTTTTCAAGACTTCACATAAAAGGCAGGTCATAAATACATAGGCTAGACATTCTAAAGAAAGCTGACCAAAGTTTCGTTTAAAGTGGCCAAATCAGTTGTCAGAGGCATCACTGGACACTGACTGAGAATAAATAATTATCAAATGATTCCATTCAATTGTTCACTACAGAATAAAATGGCAACTAGCCAAGAAAAGATGAGCAATTTCCATGTTCAAGCTAGCTACTGTGTTTGGAACAAAATTTTCTTCAGCAAATTTAAGAACAAATAAAAAACAGTTTGTCTAAGAGAGTACACTAACCTCTAATGTATACCATAGGAGAAAGAAGAAGTGCTTACCAGGCTTGCAAAGAAAACATGGATTGTACTCAGAAAATGTCTAGGGAATTCTTATGGTAAATATAAACAAAATTATGTTTTCTTAGCATTCTCAATTGGTTTAGCAGCTGTTGGCTTTTAAACTTAGAGATAATAACCAGAGGGATTATGTTGTCTTTTAAAATTCCATGGTTTAGAAACATGTAAAGAAAATATCTTGGATGTCCTGTCAGCCTGTACCAGCCAATTTGTCTATGGTAGATATAGCAGAGCCTTAATGTCTTGTGTTAAGACACAGTTTAATGTATTTGCTTTGTAGCACAGCCAAAAATTCATCTAACATATTACATACTTGCTGCAATTGCTGTTTGTTGCCCAGGAGAGAACTGTATAAAAACCTTTTCTGGTAACAACGTAAAAATAGGCAAAGAGGAACACAGCAAAACAGTCGAATTAAATTACTAGTAGACATGATAACTACTAAACTCCAAGTAATTAAATGTGCATATATATCTTGACATTTTTATTTATCTTCATGTTTTCTAAAATATTCCTTGCACTTAAAAACTTATTCATTTTCAGAATTGCATAATACATTAAAACCACTTATAAATAGTTACCTGGATATATCTTCTCACTTTTTGAATATATTTTTGAAGAAGGAATTCGTTTTGGCCAGGCTGAACCATTATATGATGTTGATATATATTTGTCTGAGGGAAAAGAATCCAGGATTAAATATTTTAGAACTTTAAAATCATATTCCAAGGGTGTTTCAAAGTTATAAACATCTCGGGGTGAAGCTATTCTCTAAGGAATTTATTTTACCATTTCAAAGCTAAGGCATCAGGGATACAAGTGAGTTTATTAAGACAATTTAAGTTATAAGTGAACATGGTTACAGATTATTAATTGGCTGTTCAGTGCTTCAAATAAAGATAAGATACAAGAGAGTATGATATCTAAACGTAATAAAAATGTTCACTGCATGGCTTAATCATAGTTTTACATAAGTTCTGCTAGTGTCTGTTTGAGCTTTTATTTAAAAACTGTGAAACTTTGAAGGTACAGCCCAAGTCCTGTGTCCTTCCATGAAGTGACTTCCATGGTTGCACTAAGTAGCATGATGAAGTAGTGAACTCACTATCCCAGACAGCCAAAGCATTTATATCCTGACCTGGTCCTTCAATACTTATTTTTCTCTGACATAGCTACATTTCTAATACTATCTAACAATGTTATATTTGTGTTTTCAAATATTACTATGCAGCTGTATTCTCAAACATGATCCACAAGACCAATAATTTGCTTTTCTCTTGTGTTGACATTTGCGCTAATGGTGCAAAAGCAATACAGAGTATAAACTCTGGCACCTTCATACAAATCTAGACATCGACAACTGTTCTAGTACTCATTGTATTCTTCACAGCCATCCACTTGCAGTTTAGCAATAATAACAATAAATAAAATAATAATAATAAATAAAATTAAAAGCCAGTTTCACCTAAGAATATCCTGATTTACATATACACATTCCTATATCGTTCTAAAGAAAAGAGAAAAATAACTCAAATAATGCAAATGTCTATTTAAATTGTATAAGAAACACCTACTATGTACCCATAAACAACATGTTTATATACACCTACTACGTACCCAGAAACACAAAATGTTTATGGGTACGTAGTAAGTGTATATAAACATTTTGTGTGGGTACATAGTAGGTGTATATAAACATTTTGTTTGTGGGTACATAGTAGGTGTATATATTTCTTAAATTATAAAAGAAACTAAGAAAGATATAGTCTTATGCTTCCAAAAGCACAAAATATTCAGAACTCCACTAATCAGACCATGAACAAGGAAAAATACAAACATGAAATCATACAGAATTGAGCAGCAGTTTGTTAAGTTGAAAGAAATGAAACTCAACTTCAAAAGAGCAAAATCCATCTGAGAAACAGGAAGAAAAAGAGATTTGGTTCTCTTCTCCCTGGTAGCCTTGTACTTCCAGACATATACTATGACTCTGCCTATTACATGATGAAATGACTTAGAAGCAATCTATACATGGTGAGAGGGATAAGAGGTTGTCAAAAATATGGCAGATAATCCCCAAACTAACCCTTTCAGAAAATAATCATGAAGGCCTACAGAAATGGCAAGGCACTAGTCTGACAGTGATAACTGAACAATGTAGTTAATGGAACAAGAAAATGTCAGCCATTTAAAAACAATCCTCCAGAGTGGCATGAAGCTGTCCAGGGGGAACAAAGTGCAGTGCTCTGATAAAAGAAGAAGAAAAACCCTCTAGGGAGGTGCAATGTGAAGTCATTGCACTCACAACGTGAGTTTTCTTCCACATCCCTTAAATCACGTGCAGGAGTGCACGTGGAAGAAATCTTCTCACTAGTTTCTATGGTGGTGATGGCCAGGAAAAAGAAGAGGGGAGTAGGTAGCAGTGAAGATTAGCCAAGCCATCAGAAAATTCCATGGGAATGCCAACCACAGACAAAAGTAAACCACATCAAGAAAGGACCTCTCACCTGGACTGACGTTGGGTTTGGGTGCCTTGTTAACATGGACTTCATTGTAGGATCCCTGTGTGGGCCTGCTGCGGGGAGGTGCATTCAACGAGACACTCCTGACGGCATCTCTTTCAACGTGAACATAAGATGCGTTCTCAGTATTTCGATTTTTATTATTGCGATGGTAACTCATTTTATTTTGGGGACCTGGGGTCTGTACTGCTGTAACGAAAGGCAGGAGGGAGTGAGGAATGAAACACAGGCTGGTTTCACACCCATAAATAACATATTGCACTGTAAGTGCTTGATGGCATAATGGAAGCCAAAATAATGAAGTTTAGAGTTGAGTTGACACCTAAAGTAACATCTATGTCACATGACACTAATTTGTTTTTCAGGTAGAAGATATTTGATATTTACTCCCTTTTAAAATTACAATTTAGAAATATCAAATGTATGGACACTTTACCTCTCTGCATTCCAGAGCCAGGAAAGTTCTTTGGTTCGTCATAAATCCATTTTGTTTTTTTCACACCTTTAAAATGAGGGTTCCTCGGCTGGACATCGTTCACTTAGAAAAGATACAAATTTTACAGTTTTTTTAAAAGATGCTTTTATCTTTGAAATTACTGTGGGTGATAATTACATATCTGTGCATTCACATGTCAAGCAAGAGTAAAAAATAAATGGACTACCCTAATACTTTACTTTTTAGAAAAAAAGGTGATTTATTTTTAAGTGCCAAAAAAATCTATCTTGGAAGTAGATTGATGAGATAACCTTCAATAAGTAGCTTTCCTCAAAGAAAAATACTTTTCTCCAAACGAATGTGTGGATTCTTTTAAAGGAACATAAAATTGCATTCAAAATATAATTATAAATATCATTATAATGCTATTATTAAGTAGTTTTAGAATCATTACTTTCAACATGAATCTTTTTGTACTTTTTAGCCAAAACTACTACTTCTTAAGAAGTTGGATTAACGTAAAATACTTTCAGTGAATTTTACCTTATTCTTTTAAGGTCTTAAGTTGGGTGTACAGAGAGTTTGGTCACGATTAAGTAATCAGAATTTGTAAGTTCTAAGAATATTAAATTTTCACTTTTTATTTGCATATTTTCACATCCAAAATTTTATATGTATTCTCAGTTTTTCAGGAATTTCTATGGTACATATTTCCAGAGAATTCTCAAACAATTTTGTAGAGGGGGCATTCTCTCACTTCACTGTGCGGGGCTTCTGAAAAATCACAAGTGACCACTGCACAGAGAAACTGATCACCAAATGTGCAGTGTAGATTATACTAGTTTTCTACAGTAGACTAATACATCTTTCTGTGCTCTCTCAGTTTAAGCTTTAAGCCCTCAATAAAGATCTGATTCACTGTCCCTTCCTCAAACATCATGGCCCTGCCCTACTCCCAAGCTGCCAGTCCAATGATTTGGAATCCATATTTTTAACAAGTGCTACTAAACTGGGCTTCTTGGAGGCAAATCACAATTATTCCTATCAGTGTCAGGCTGCGATCCAAGAATATTTTAGGGGTTCAATACATAAAATAAGGAACAAAAGAAAGAAGGGAAGGGATCAGGAAGATTCACAAGTCTTCACTGTATCAAGAGAAGTAGTTCATTGAACTGAATGTCAAGGAGAAGCCAAACTAATAAAAAATAATCCAAAACATAACAAAAAGCTGTCAATGCATTATTCCACTATGGGTGAAATTTAAAATGTTATGCTAGTGAATCTTCCAAAAAGGTAGTATATTATTAATTTTAAGACCCAAATTTAAACTAGTGGGAAAGCATATAATGCACGAGGACCTACATCACAGTTCATTGTCAGTTAGTAGAGGATATTGTGTCTTTAATTCTTACTTCTGAATAATTTTGAAACTTTTTTTTCCTTTCTTTTTAAAAATTCTGTTTTAAATAACCAATACAAATCCATGGCAAGACAAATATATATAAGGCCAAAAAGTGATAGAGCTAATGTCTTACTTGAAGAGGGATCCTCTCTGCACTTCATACTGATATTCTCAGTAGCATTTAATACATGCGTTGTAGGTACTGGTCGGGTAGTTAGGGAATGCTTTGGATGAGCACTGTCCTTGTTATCTTTTAAAGGAAATTAAGAAAATAAAACGTCAATATTAGTTTTTAAAAAAATTTCAGTTGGTATTTCACTATTCAAACATTACATGATGGGAACAGTTCTTTAAAATGATATATATGTTTATTAATTGTGAGGAAAGCATCATTAACATTCCCTAGTTGCCACATGGATTTCCAAATGTCATCAGTAACAAAACAAAACTCTGAAACTATAGCCATTATTTTCAATATGTAAATTTAAAAATGTGGCAATATTTTTAATATCTCCATACAAAAGTTTTAAAAGGTTTTAAATTTTTATGTTGAATGGTCCCATTTAAGTTGGGGTTCTGAACATATTTTAAATGTAACAACTTTAACTTGTCATATGCTTTGAAGCAGAACTAACTTCTTGTTACATGCTTTGAAGCAGAACTCCTTGGTAGGGCTTTCCACAATGATGAAAATGTTCTAAATCTGTGCTGTTCAATATGGCAGCCATTAGCCTCCTGTGACTACTGAGTACATGGAATGTGGCTAGTGCCAATGAAAAACTGATTTTTTATTTCATTCAACTTTAACTTAAACAGTCATACATAGCTGGCAGCTACTATATTAGTATAGCTTTAAGAGTTTCTTTGATGGATTGGGCAAAACCTTTCCATCTTTGAGTGATAAAATGAGAGAAAGATTTACAATTTTCCGCAGAAATAATTGGATCACTAGTTCCCTTTCTTATGCTTGAGAATATTTAATGGTAGAGATAGTAGATAAAATGGGTTTGCATTTTGATTGAGGGTATGTGAAGCTCCCTAATTACAGGACAGCTGTATTTTTGGTCTGTGACTGAGGGGCACTCAGCAGAGAGACACCACATGGTGGATTCTAAGCACAGTTAAAGGTAGTGTAAAACTATAGTGGATATATTTTATCACATGTCTTGATTATTCACAGACTAGGGTTAGCAACAAGTATAAAATATACAAGTCTTTTCAAGATTAAACTCTTTAAAATTTTCACAATATTTTCTAAGAAAATTCATTTACACTGATATTATACATTAAAGGAATTGGTATTACCATTTAAGAGAGCCAGTAACTTTAGAACTAGCAATACTCCTAGAAATGATACAGTTCAACAGGCTATTTTTCAGATAAGGAAAAATTGTCATGGTCATACAATTATGGACAGAGCCAGGACTGGAACCTTAGAGCTCTTGATTCCTATTCAGTGTATATGTGGATTTATTACCATTCCTCTTATACTGGTTTTTATAACGAGCAACCTTATCTTTAACTCGTCTAGCCAAATTACAAATGAATCAAAATTATATAATAATTCATTACCTTTAGTATTTGAACATTTTGATATGGTGATTTCTTTGTCTTTCATGAAAGCTTCCTTTTTCTTCCTTCCAAGAAACATGTTCCTCTGTGGAACATAACAGTCACCTCCTATGACAAAACCTTACTGTCAGTGGCAATGATGGCAGAAAGTGATACAAACTACCTTTCAATACAGGAATATTTTCTACAACACCCCTTTTGTCCACCTTTGTTTGGACACTTCTCAGTGATACCATACCTGTCTCCATACATTTATATGTTTAGATTAATATATGTGTATCAATATATATGTATATGAATACACAGTATGTAAACTTACATATAAATAATTGCAAGAAAATTCACAGAGTCAACAAAATTTTCCTTAATTTATAATAATCGTTAGTCCCACCCTTTAGAGATACTTAAAGTAAATGTAATTTATCTTCCATATAAAATCTTCAGATATCTTAAAGCAGTTTTCATGTTTCCCCAAGGTCTTCTATTTTCCAGGATAAATATTCATAGTTGCTTTAAATATTACATACAAAATTCCAAATTCCTTTACCGTAAAAGTTACCATTTCTTAGCATAAAATATTTATGTCAGCCGGACGCAGTGGCTCACGCCAATAATCCCAGCACTTTGGGAGGCCAAGGCGGGTAGATCAGGAGGTCAAGAGATCGAGACCATCCTGGTCAACATGGTGAAACCCCGTCTCTACTAAAAATACAAAAAATTAACTGGGCATGGTGGCGCGTGCCTGTAATCCCAGCAACTCAGGAGGCTGAGGCAGGAGAATTGCCTGAACCCAGGAGGCCGAGGTTGCGGTGAGCCGAGATCGCGCCATTGCAGTCCAGCCTGGGTAACAAGAGCGAAACTCCATCTCAAAAAAATATATATATATATATAAATGTAAATATATATGTATATAAATAAATATATATATATATATATTTATGTCAAATAACCTTATTTAAAAATGACACCCAAATGTGAACTAAGTTGTGGAGAAATCAGCGAAACTAGTATAATAATATTTGCCATTCATGGAGTAATTTTCTAGGTATCAGACCCGCTACTGAGTACTTTAAATCTCATTTAATTATCTTTCCATACTACTTCTAATAATCCAATGTGAGTTTACCGTCTAGTGAAAACTCCTAAATTGTTGTGAAACATTTGGCCAAAAAACCCACTATATCTTCCCCTCACAAACTCCATCATGTTGGGTTTCCCCAACTCAAAGAAAAGCCACCATTTAATGTTGTGTAACTAAATGTAAGAAGGTATGCTTCTTATTGTTTGAGGTTACCCTGTAAGATATGGTTAATTGTTCCAACAAATTAACTTCCAATTAACTGTAAATTTTATAAATATGTCTACATTCACCCAGTCATTCAATGCATTTAAACATATCATCATTTATTCTACAAGTATTTACTGAGTACACATAATGTGCCAGGCATTCTACTACAGATATTTATCTATAGCGATTGATTATACACAGTTCCTGGCCTCAAGGAGCTTACACAAAACCAGTGATGAAAACGTTAAAAAAAAAAATTTGGTTTCTGCCATGACAAAAATGGCTTTTATCAGAATAACTTTCATCCCAAAATCAATTATGAAATGCCAAAACACACTGATTGGAAAACAACCCAACGCATGCTCGTGTCGTCCCTGAGAGCAATGGAGGGACACAGAGTCAATTGTACGTTCACATTCACCCTGGTTTTCTTCCCTGAAGGCGTTACACTCCACACTCACTACAGATTTCTCACTGAAAGCATGTCTAGTTCATCATGTAAGGAAATAACAGGCAGAAAGTGACACCAAGGAGGTAAAAAACAGCCAAAAGTCTGGGACTGTCTAATTGGCTTGAACTTGAGGGGAGAAATGAAAAAGGAAAAACAACAAAGAAGTTTCCCTGAAATAGGCATAAAACTAAAACTCCCTTTAGGTCATTACCCGACTCCCACATTTTTCATGCACAGAATGGAACCCTAGGAATTAAGCAAAACAGCATCTGGGAGGTTAAAACCTGGTCAGAGATTTCAGCATCTACATACAGCTCGGGAGGTAAAATTTGGCACAGAAGCCTCACCAGAGTAGAGATATCTTGGTGAACACCCCATGTCTCAGTTGATAACCCAGTAAAGCAATGCTGTAGGGGTGAGGGTCATATCCTAGGAATGAGGACTATACCTTCAAAGAAATGAAAAATAATGTATCATCCCTAATAAAGCCCAAAACCAGTCCTTCACACAATTAAGGTGGCCAGCTGATAGTCTAGCTGCCTGCCAGAAGGAAAGTTTCTTTCTTAAAAAACAACATCATTCATACACCATGTAATTTTTATCTATAATGTTCAGTAGCAAAAAAAATATCAGAAGGGCATAGTAAGACAGAACAAATGAGCAAAAACCTGAGGAAAATGAGAGATATCCCAGTGTTATCAAACAAGAAGTTGGAAAAAATAACAGGCACATTGTCAAAATAGAGAACTGATAGAGAATTTAAGTAGAAAATCAATAAAAAGGTCAAACAAATTTAGAATTTAAAATATGGATTGAAGAGTAGAGAGGAAGAGAATTAGTGAACAGGACAGTAGGTTGGCAGAAAGTATCCAGATTTACCTAGAGAAATCAATAAGAAAAAAAAAAACATTTAAGATGGACTAGAGACATAAAAACGCACCAGACAAAAGAGAAAGTCAAAATGGCCAATGAGTTTATGAAAAGGTGCTCAACATTATGAGTCATCAGGGAAATACAAATTAAAACTACAAAGATGTGCCGCTAGCCCCCCACCAGAAAGGCTAAAGTTAAAGGACTGAAAATTCTCATTGTGGGTTAGGATACAGAGCAAGCTTATCTCAAAGAAAAAGAGTGCTTATGGCCTTTAGAAGACATGTGCAAGAAGGAATGTTAACAATAGTCCCACACTGGAAATATTGTTCATCATAATCCCAGTATCGATACTCATGGTGCTTTCGTGTGTTGTTTTTTGTTTGTTTATTTGTTTACAAACGTATAAAGAGCGGTGAAAAGTTTGAGTTGTTAGACCCACACATTTCTAGCTGAGGTCTAACAATGGCAATGCTCAGCATTCTCATTTCAGTTCATACAGAGATGACCAGAGAACGGCTGGAGACAGGAGTGGGCAGCACAGCACCGTGCAAGAAGCTCTGACTCTGGGGAGAGGTGGAAGGGATCTGAATCCAAGTTCTGAGGCTTGTCGGTGGGGGAACCTCAGGAGAGTCACTTAACACTTCTAAACTTTGTTTTCTCTTTTGTAAAATAAAGAAAACAGAATATAGCAGGATGAGTAATTTCTACGATTTAAGATTATAATCTCTGTGAGATGTATGTATATGTGTGTGTGTACGTATTTGCCCAAGGAGCAATGATTCAGTGTTTGCTAATTCAGGGTTCTTGTCAGCTTTATGGAACATAGCTACCAGGAATAACAAGAATCAATCGTGTGTGGGTTTGTGTGTGTATCAACTGTGTGTATATGTATAGACTATATACAGAGAAGAAATGCCCATGTTTTCATATATACATACATATATATAGTATACATCTTATATATAGAAATGTGTGTATATATGTGGCATATATCTATCTATCTGTAGATATTTACAGCAATATAAAAAGGCTACTGCTACAATCAACAGAATGGATCAGTCTCATAAAAACAGCATTAAGTAAAAGAATCCAAACTAAAAGAGTTCAAACTGTATACTTCCAGTTATATAAATGCCAAAAAGTGCAAAATTAGCCTATAGTAAGAGTGAGCAGGGTAGTGGTTACCATTGGGAGAAGACTACTGACTTGGAGGGAAGGAGCCATCTGGAGTACCATAAATGTGGTTATAGTGATACATACACACGTAAAATTTTAACAAGCTATTCACTCCAGATCTGTGAACTTTATTAAAGTGTATAACACATTAAAATAATACTAAGACAATACCTCAAGTATTTTTCTTGAAATTGAACACTAACTCATTAATTATAATTTCAATTTTTGATCACCTTCATTTCAAAGATGTCTTATGAATACAGGGGTCTGAATATGTTTAGATATATCTATCATATACATATACCCAGAAGATTCTTTTATCTAGTGACACAGAGAACAGTATGATGCCTGGAAAATCAATAAGCCTAACTATGCCAGAATCTAGAATGCCAGATGATGGAATTCTTGTAACATCCTTTTGGTATGGTTGTTCAACCAGTTTATGATAGTAATTTATAACAATATTACAGTAATAAACTGGTTGAACAACCACACCAAAAGGATGGTAGATAGACTAATGACTGTATAATGACATTCTCACATTTTCTAACACCCAACAAAGTAGGGAATATATTACTAATGTCACAATGTGAAGGAAAGTTTACTTTTATATGAAATCATTAGTTTATCAATTGTTGAAAATAACTTTTGATTAACCAAAAGGCAATTGGATTTGATAATATTTCAACAAAATGTTCAATTAGAATTGCTCAGGTTACGTGGATCCCACTTATACAGGTTATATAGACAGTGGGAACTCCGATGGGAGAAACTAGCAGTGTTTCTAATTTGCAGCTAAACTGATTACTTCAAGGCAACTAAACAATGCCAGCTAGACTAAAATGCTGCAGATATAAGAAGAAAGAATCAAATTACTTTAGCACCAGAAGAAAAAAGAAAAAAGCATACACAGAAGAAAATGGCTGACACCAGGACAGCAGAAAGTATCACCAATATGCCTAAGATATACTGGTCCTTACTGACACCTGCTCTCAACTCCCTTCCTGATCTTCATGCACATTGTTCCCACCAGCCACACCTTTCAATCTCCCCACAAACTCTCTCTATATTTTTAAAACAAATGCCTGGAATTTTCAGTCAAAGGATTGATTTTCCAACATGTTTATGCTAAAAAGCAGTTCCAAAATATTTAAGCTATAATACACAGTTAGAATGTGATGTGGTGGCACACATGATATATATTTGAATACAGCTGCTTTAAAGCAGACTTACTCAAATGACTTATTAAGTGCCTCTTTCATTTACAGCTCTGGTACAGTATATTACAGCACATACATGACACCTAAATTCATTACAGTCTGGAGTCGAGCCCACACACACACACACACACAAACACACACACACACAGGCACACACACACACCAGGTTTCTCATTGAAATATGGAAAATGGAATGTCTTACACACTGAACACAAATTCACACAAGGTATTTCGTAGAGATTTTAGTCTCTGAAAGCATCTGATTTTGTAACGTACCTCCAACTCCCTCTGTTAAACATGACATGGTCAAAAAAAGAAAAATTAGTTGTAAAAGATAAAATTCAGACATTTATTATGTGGTGATAGATTCAGTCAATCAGTAATAAATTAACTCACCTCCATTTTCAGAAGCAGCAATGTCAGTCCCTAGTTTCCTATGCAATGATGCTTTTATTTCACCTTGTCTTTCATATTGGTTAAATTTTTTCGGAACTGTAAGACTATCTCCTAGAAATAAGAAGAAGAAAAAGTCACTCCAGAAATTATTAGATGCTTAAATAAGAAATTTATGGTAGAATTCATGATGAAAGTAAAAAAGCTTTCAAGTTAATGCGAGTGTTGTTTGAACAGTGATCTAATAAACAATAAATTAATAAATATATGAGTTTTAAATTCTGTAATTGTCAACAAAGAAGTAAGCGAGTATATTCTCCTATTTGGATTATTTATTCAATGGCAATTAAAAAATTTAAGCTATCTAACACTATTGTATGTATTTAGTCAACACTAAACATATGGATATGTTTCTCATATACTGAATTTTGTAATATTGCTTTTGATTTTATCTGTTCACCATGAACAATCAGATAAAATGTATTAACACTACAAAATGATAATTACACTGATAATTAAATAACACTCTCGCCTTTCCTCATGTACTTCTAGATAATTTTCTTCTAAAATAAACAAAAGCAGAATAAAAGAGAGATGACAACCTAATGCAATGTGTGATTATAGATTGAATCCTAGACCAGGGGAAATAAATAATTTTACTATAAAGAACATTAATGGTATAATTGGTAAAATGTATGGGAAAAGAAGGTTGTAAATGATATTGTTATCAGTGGTAATTTTGTGATTTTATATTCATACTACAGTTATGTAAAAGCAAAGCGATATCATTTCTATAACTTATTCTCTTAAACAGTTCAGAAAATTATAATTGTATATTTAGAGAGAGTGAAAATTCAAATATGGTAAAATGCTAACATTTGAAGGAAATCTAGGTGAAGGCTATATAGGAATTAACTGAAGCTATTTAAAAATAAAAGCCTTGAAAGCATAATACAAAGCAAAAGTACATACAATAGTCTTCATAATATGCCATCTTTTTTTTTTTTTTTTTTTTTTTGAGACAGAGTTTCGCTCTTGTTACCCAGGCTGGAGTGCAATGGCACGATCTCGGCTCACCGCAACCTCCGTCTTCTGGGTTCAGGCAATTCTCCTGCCTCAGCCTCCTGAGTAGCTGGGACTACAGGCACGCGCCACTATGCCCAGCTAATTTTTTGTATTTTTAGTAGAGACGGGGTTTCACCATGTTGACCAGGATGGTCTTGATCTCTTGACCTCGTGGTCCACCCGCCTCGGCCTCCCAAAGTGCTGGGATTACAGGCTTGAGCCACTGCGCCCGGTCAATATGCCATCTTTAATGTTCATTGTTAACTTATTTTTTTCTTTTGTTTTTATTTCCTTCTGTTTTTTCTCCTCTGAGTAGTGCAGCCTTGCAATCTGTCCTTCCCTATATGGCTCCCAAGTCTTGCAGACTCTTCTCCAACTGATGGTGTGTTGCTGCCACCTACCGCCGCACGTTTGAATAGTTCGCTACAAACAGACTTGCACAGCATCTTGTGGATGTTCATCCACAATAAATCAGATTCTCCAAAAGTAAGCGCCATAAAACACAGAGACGTTGATTTGTCCTCCAGCACAGACCCTGAAATAGTCTTGTCCACAGAAGACTCTCATTCAATGACCAAATAATCTTTGTCCTGCCGCTAGCGTCATTCTGTGATCTCTTCTTCTTGGGCTAGGCTTACTTTTCTATTCAGAAAGAAAAATCTAGACCTCTTTCACAGGGGTGATTTATCTCAAAGACAAATAAAATGGTAAAAGCAAATTATTTACAGGATTACCCCATGGAGTGTGTAGTGTCATTGTGTGTTATGAAGTCTATTCATTCTGTCATTTCTCTAGGATAACATAACCCCATTAATAGCAGCTTTGGGTCATCCAATACAAACACTTTTTTCTAGCTCTCAATTACAATGTATTATTTATCACTTTATTCTTCTGTACATCATACTAAATAATTCAGTCTATCACACCAAGTATCTCTTATATATCACTATGAATGCTACCTTTTCATTTCTTACCGTTTTGCAATTCACTGCCATTTTCCAACGTCTTTTCTGACTCTTTCTCTGATATACGGGCCACACTTTTCGAGGATGAAATACCTGGAGAAGTATGAAATCTGTATTATTCTCCTAATCGACCATAACAAAAGTAATAGTATATTGATCACATCAAGTATTATAAAGTACAAAAAATGTTTGATTTCTTAGCAGATTTATGACACATCTCCACAATTGCTCTTATTTCTTCAATTTCTTCAGGAGTCCTTGTCCATAAACTAGAAGCATCTATAGGATACATTTTTCTAGTTAAATTTTCCCCAAGCCAAATAAGCTGAAAATTTATAAACTAGAAAGAAAAACCCCAAATACTGTTTTCATGGATAGATTATGTTTTTATATGTTTAAAGTCAATAATTTTACATACTAGTAATAGTTTCAAGTTGCTACATTTTAAGTATTAAAGAGGATGAGTCAAGAGAAAAGAAAGGACTATGTATTATGTACTTTGAAATGAGATGCTGAATGTATAGACTCAATGTTGAGATGGTGTATGTTTATTTGGAGGTTGATGTAGGCATGAGAGACATGGAGCTGCAGCACACAGAAACAGTAATAAGTAGCTCTGTGTATTCCTAAGCACAGAAACTATGGTGGCCTGTGACCCACAGAAGGACACATTCCAGCACAAAGACAGAGTGAGAGTTTATTTTTCTTCATGTTTATCTTGTATATACACACTTTCTGGCACCACTGTTCTGGGTTGATATGGGAGGCAAAGGATGAACTAAACTGCAAAAACCTGGGTTCTAAACCTGTTCATACTCTTGTGAAGATGACCTAGAATAATGCAGATGACAGTGCTTTATAGATTATTAACTATTACATAGATCTCTGCAACTCAAGGATTAAATGTGAAGCTAATATATTATTAATACATATGTATATAAATAGAAACATGTGCATCAATGTGTTTTAGAAACAATTTATATAAAAAATGGAACTTATTAGTATCTCTCTCTATATACTAATATATACACCTGTATATATTTAAGCATCAGATATGTCTCCCAACCATCACACAACAAAAAATTTCCAACCCAAATGTTCTTAAATATGTTAGAGATAGAACAAATTAGAACATAACGAATTAAATTTGTTTAATACAATTCAAGTAATGTTCTCAGCAAAATCTGCCTTATATATTTCATCATAAATCTCTATACTTAAACATATATGTAGAAAATGTCGCGAGGTTTCTGAATGCGCATTATAAACCTGAGAAAAGGTCTACTAACCATTTTGTTTATCTATTTCCTCTTCTTCCTCAAAATTGGTTTTTAAAACTAAAGGACCGTGGATGGGTCGTGATATATTGTCCTGAGGTTTCAAAGGTTTCTGATTCTGGGTCTGGAGTGGAATTCCTTCCAGACTTTCTTTCTGTAGTGTCATATCTGCACAGAAAATGCAACATTTTAGTCCATTAAAGATAAATGTGATGATAAGTATATTCAATAATCAATCATTGCCCTCCTAATTAACTATATATTATTTTACAACATGTATAATAATAATGCATTAATAGATTGTGTTTCTACGCATTAGCAATGAACAAACTGAAAATGAAATGAAAAATAATCCCACTTACAATAGCATCAAAGAGGAAAAATATTTAGGAATTAATTTTAAGATGTGCAAAATTTATATTCTGAAAAGACTGTTGAAAGAAGAAAAAAATGTTGTTGAAGGAAGTTCCAGAAATGTTGAAATGGAAAAATATCCTTGTGTATGGATTGATTTGTTGTTGGTATGGCAATATTTTCCAAATTAATCTATGGGTTCAATACAACCCTTATCAAAATCCCAACAGAATTCTTTGCAAAAATTGACAAGCTGATTCTAAAATTTATATGGACATTACTACAAAACTAAAGTAATCAAGACTATCCGAACTAGCATAAAAACAAAAATAGATCTACGTATCATTGGAATAGAATTGCAAGACCAGCAATAAACCTTTATATGAATCAATTTATGCTCAATTGGTTTTCATCAAGGGTACATAGACCATTCAATGGAGAAAGAATAGTATTTTCAACAAATGGTGCTGGGACAACTACATAGCCACATGCAAAGTAATTAAGTTGCACAACTTCATCACATTATAAACAAAAATTAATGCAAAGTGGATCTAAGAACAAAATCCAGGAGCTGAAGCTATAAAACTCTTGGAAGAATCCTTAGGTTATACAAAGCTTTCTTAGATATGACATCAAAAGGATAAGCAATCATTGAAAAATAGCCAGCCCCCTGGCACATGGAGGTGAGCCACGAGAGCACCTGTCAACAAGGCCTAGATTTTGCTGAAAAGCAGAAAAGCAGTTCCCAGCCCTCTCAGCCAGAGAGTGAAGAGACACTCAGAACCCCAAGGTGATGCAGAAAGAATGAGTAAGATCCAGCCTGGGCAACATGGCAAAACCCTATCTCTACAAAAAATACAAAAGTTAGTCAGGTGTGATGGTGCACACCTGTAGTCCCAACCACTCAGAAGGCTGAGGTGGAAGCATCACTTGAACCCCAGAGGTTGAAGTTGCACTTAGCCAAGATCATCCCACTGCACTCTAGCCTGAGCAACAGAGCAAGACTCTGTTTCAAAACAAAACCAAAACCAAATGAGATATCACTTCATACTACAGTGATTGCAATTATTACTTTTTTTTAATTAAAAAGACAATAACAAGTGTTGACAAGGATGTGAAGAAACTGGAATCTTCATACATTGCAGTTGGGAATGTAAAATGTTGCAACTACTTTAGAAAACAATTTGACAGTTCCTCAAAAGGCTGAACATGGAGTCATCATAAGTCCCATCTATTCCATTTTCAGCTACATACAAAGGGGTGTAAAAATATATGTCCATATTGTACAAATGTTCATTTGTACACAAATGTTTATATCAACGTTATTTATAACAGTCAAAAAGTGGAAACAACCTAAATTTCCATTCTCTGATAAATGGATAGATAAAATGTGGCATATTCAGACAATGGAGTGCTATTAGGCTATAAAAAGTAATAGAGTACTGCTGCATGTGAGAGCATGGATGAATTTTGAAAACACACTAAGTGAAAGAAGTAATTCACAAAACAATAATGTATGATTCCATTTATATAACATAACAAAAATCTATTTGTAGAAACAAGAAGGAAATTAGTGACCGTGTAGGTTTCAGGAGTTGGGAAGAAATGAGGAGTAACTCTTAACGGGTGTGGATTTCTTTTTTGGAGTGATCCAATGTTCCAAAATGGAATATTGTTCTCTGATCCATTTTGAGTTAATTTTTGTAATGTGATGCAGTTGTGCTACTTAATTACTTTGCATGTAGCTATCTAGTTGTCTTCGCACCATTTGTTGAAAATACTATTATTTTCCCCATTGAATGGCCTATGTACTCCTGTTGGAAATCAATTGAACATAAACTGATTCATATAAAAGTTTATTTCTTGTCTTATAATCCTGTCCCAATGGCATATAGATCCATTTTTATGCCAGTGAAAATAGTCTTGATTACTTCAGTTTTGTGGTAACTTGTAGATTTTGAAATCAGGAAGTGTAAGTCCTCCAAATTTGGTTTCCATTTTCATCATTTTTTTCACTATTCTGGACCCCTTAAATTTCCATATAAATTTTAGAATCAGCTTCTCAGTTTCTGAAAATAAGTCCATTGGGATTTTGATAAGGTCTGCATTGAACCTATGGATCAATTTGGAGAACACTGGCATATCGACTACAAAGTCAATCTATGAACAAGCATAGCTCCATTTTTCAAGGTTTTCTTTAATTTCTTTCAACAATCTTTTGTAGTTTTCAGAATACGAACTTTGCACATCTTATGTTAAGTTAATTTATCAGTATTTTTTCCTTTTCGAAGCTATTATAAGTGGGATTTTTTCATTTTATTTTCAGTTTGTCCATTGCTACTGTAAAGAGACACAATCCATTATTGTATATTATTATTGCACCCTGCAAAGTTGCTAAACTTATTTTTAATAATTTTTAGATTTGCAGAATTTTTAAATAAAAGATCATGCTGTATCCAAATAGAGACAATGTTGCATCTTTCTTTCCAATCCGGAAGCCTTTTAACTGATTATATTGCAACAATTCCCTGTCTTGACTATAAATGATAATGATGAGCATCCTTGTCTTTTTCCCGATCTTAGGGGTAAGCTTTCAGTATTTCAGCGAGTACGATGTCAGCTGTGGATTTTAAGTTTTTTTCTGTTTCTAGTTTGTGGAATATTTTGTGTAATGTATGTGTGTCAACTTTTATCAACTGCTTTTTATTCATCTGTTAAGATGATCGTGTGTCTTTTACTCTTTATTATATTATCATGGTTTATTATTATTATTATTATTAAGGAAATTTATTTTGGGAAGTTAAATTAACCTTGTTTCTGGGTTAATCTCACTTGGTTATGGAATATAATCCCATTTTAAAGCTGTCAGATTTAGTGTAATTGAATTTTGTTGAGTATTTTTCAGTGACTGTATTCATAGAAAAAGCTGGGTCGGTAGTTTTCTTGTAATGTCTACGAACATCTCGTAGACATGAGTTGGAAAGCATTCCTTCATCTTTTGCATTTTTGAAAGAATTTGTGACAAATTGGTACTAATTCTTCTTTAAATTTTTGTTATAATTCAATATTGAAGCCATCTGAGCCCGATTTTAATTGTGGCAATGTTTTTAAATACTTAATCAATCTCTTTATTCCTATAGAGGTATTCAAATATTTTCCTTTTTTCTAGAGTCAGTGTTGGTAGTTTGTGTCTTCTAGAAAGGTTTCTATTTTATCTAAGTTATCTAATTTGTTGAAATATAGTTGTCCACAGTATTGCCTTTTAATTCTTTTTATTTTCATAGTATTAGGAGTGATGTCTCATCTTTTATTCCTGATTTTAGTCATTTCAGCCTATCTCTCCTTTTCTTGGTCAGTCAAGTTAAAGATTTTTAATTTTCCTGATTTTATCAAAGAACCAACTTTTGCTTTCCCTGACTTTCTCTATTGGTTTTCTTTATTTATATTCTCTAGTTCATTAATTTCTGCTTTAGTTTTTATTATATGCTTCATTCTATTTGCTTTGGGTTTAATTTGCTCTTCTTTTCCAGTGTCTTAAGGTATAAGGCTAGGTTATCGATTTGAGATTTTTTTTAAATATATAGGAATTTACAACTTATAAATATTCTCCTAAGCACTGCTTTACTTACCTGCCATGAGTTTTGGTATGCTTTGTTTTACTTTTATTAAACACAAAGTATTGACTAATTGCCCTTGTAATTTTTTTGTGATATCTTGGTTATTTACATGTGTATTATTTAATTTCCACATATTGATGATTTTCGCAATTTTTTTCTCTCTACATTTGAAACCATTATATTCAGAAAACATACACTGCACAATTTCCATCATTTTAAATTTATCTGGGTTTCTCTTATCACCTAGACTGTGATCTATACTGGAAAATATTTCTAGTGCACTAGAGAAAAACATCTATTTCACAACTGTTAAATGGAATGTTTTGCTGAAGTATCTTAGGTCTAGTTCCTTTACAGTTGTCCAAATCTTTTATTTTCTTGTTTACAATTGTTTGCATGGTATATATTTTCTATTCTTTTAGTTTCAGCTAATTGTTTCTGTTGAATTTAAAAGAGTGTTTTCTGTAGACAGCATATAGTTTTATCTTCATTTTTATTCTCACAATCTCTGCCTTTTGATTACATTTTTTAATCCATTCACAATTAATGTTATTGATATAGTTGGATTCAGGTACACGATTTTACCTTGTTTTCTATATGTCTAATGTCTTTGTTGTTCTGCTGTTTCTCTTTCTTTTACACTGATGAATATTTTCTAGTATAATATTTACTTCCTTTAATCATTCCTCATTTTTCATAGTATTTTTTCATTTGCTCTATGGCTTACTAAATATTTCTGAACATCAAAATCTATTTCATATTTATACTAATTGAATTCCAGTGATATATAAGAGGTTTCTCCTATATAGGTCTATTCCCACTTCCTCCTTTCTGTGCTATTATTGTTACATACGTCACATTTCTATGCATGACAAACCCAATAACACATTGTTATATTTATTAATTAAGATAATTGTATGTCTTTAAGGAGATGAGAGGAAAAAAGGTAAAGTATGTTTCTATAGTTTGTTCTGTAAATAGAGACTAATCATGTTTTTATTTATAATTTCTAATTCTTTTCACCTGTTCCTATGGATTTGTGTTACTATCTGGTGTCATTTCTTTGCCATCATACAGTTTTGCTTCCATCTGCCTCCTTTGTGTGACTATTGTTGAATATATTACATTTCTAAGTATTACTGGCTTAAAAAATATAATTTTATATATTGTTTTACAAACTTTTAAAACAGAGTATAGAAGGAAGAGAAATAGGCCCTTATGATGGTTTTATAGTTACACAACTACCTTGATCAGCATACTTTGTTTCTTCATGTGGATTTGAAATACTGACTCAGGTCACTTGCTTTCCACCTGAAAATTCTACTTTAGTATTTAAGGTATGCATACTGGCAACAACAAATTCTCTGTTTTTGTTTTCTGGAAATGTTTTCATTTTGCCTTTAATTTTGAAATACAGCATTTAAAACTAGTTTTCTGGACAAAGATTCTTGGTTGACCCTTTTTTTTCTTTTGGCCTACAGTGAAAACTGCCTATATTGTTTCTGACGATAAGGTAGCTGTTAATCATACTGTGGTTCTATTTTATGTAACAAAACATTTTTATCTTGTTGTTTTCCAGAATTTGCCTTTATCACTGGTATTTATCATATTTAACATGATGTGTCTGGATGCAGATATATTTGTGTATATCCAACTTAGAGTTTGTTGAGCTTCTTGTATATGCACATTAACTTTTAACCAAATTTGAGGAATTTCAGCCATTAGTTTTTCCTTCCTTACATTTTGGTAAAATGCCTCATATTTCTCTTAGGCTCTGTTCATCTTTCTTTCTTTTTTTCTTGGTTTTTCGGATTGCATAATTTCTGTTGATTTATATTCAAATTTACTGGTTCTTTCTCTTGCAGTTCTCAAATCTACCCTTGAGCTCTTATACTATATTTTTCCATTTCAGTTATTGTGTGCTCAACTCCAAAATTTCAGTTCGTTAGGGTTTTTTCATGGTTTTTACCCATTAATAGTCTCTACTTGTTAAAATGTTCAATGAGCATTGTCTGCTCATGAACGCTTTTCAAAGAAGACATATACACAGGCAACAAGCATGTGAAAAAATGCTCAACATCACTAATCATTAGAGAAATGCAACGCAAAGCCACAATGAGATACTATCTCACACTAATCAGAATGGCTACTATTAAAAACCAAAAAATAACAGATGCTGGCAAGGCTGCAGAAAAAAGGCAATGTTTATACACTACTGGTCAGAATGTAAATCAGTTCAGCCATTGTGGAGAGCAGTTTGGCAATTTCTCGAAGAACTTAAAACAGAAATACAATTTGACCCAGCAATTCCATTATTGGGTATATACAGTCTACTGTGAAGACACATGCATGCGTATGTTCATCAAAGTGCTATTCACAATAGCAAAGACACAGAGTCAACCTAAAGGCCCATCGATGGTAGGCCGGATAAAGAAAATGAGGCATGTATCCACTATGAAATACTACACAACCATAAAAAAGAATGAGATCATGTCCTTGGCAGCAACACGAATGGAGCTGGAGGCCATTTTCCTAAGGGAACTGACACAGGAATCGAAAACCAACATTGCACCTTCTCACTTACAAGTAGGAGCTAAACATTGAGTACACATGGACACAAAGAAGGGAAGAACGGCCACTGGAGCCTACTCAAGTGCGGAAGATGAGAGGAGGGTAAAGATTGAAAACTACCTATCAAGTACTATGCTTATGACCTAGGTGACAAAATAATACATACATCAAACCCCAGGACATGCAGTTTATCTTTAGAACAAACCTGTATAAACAAACCTGTACCCCTGAAGCCAAAATAAAAGTTGAAAAAAAAATCGATGCACAGTTGAACATCACATTCCTCTCACAGGAGGTATTCTATGGCCTTCTGTGTTTCTATAAGTGAATTATACATTTCTGTTTTTTTGCATGTATCATAATCTTTTACTGAAAACTCAACATTTGTGACAATATATTGTAGTAACTCTGAATATTGATCTCTCGCCTTAACCTGAAGCTTGTTGCTGTTTGCTTTTTAATTTTTGAGTGACTTTGTTGAAATACTTGAGTAAAATCTATTTTCTCCCACAATATGCAGCCTCTGTTGTCATTCCTCAGAGGATGTAGCCTTGGCATGTCCACAGTAAACAGGGATAACAAGGGCTTTAGCAGGGTTCATTTTGCCCCTTGCCCTATTTTCTCCGCTAAGTTGTCCACCTCTACTGGTATCACACTGAGATATTAGCTTCCATATATTGCTGGCTTAATGCTCTGTTGTGTCATCAATGTATAGGGCATAAATTGCTCCACGGTTTAACCTGAGCAAATTCTGACTCCTTCGGAGAGCTAAGCTTGGAGGCCAATCTTCCAAGTTTGTTCCGATCCCAAAAGAACTATTTTTAATTGTCTCTTTACCAGGTTGTCTTTGGTAAACTTCTAGCTGGGTTGCAGTTTAGTTTGCTCCTCTCTCAGAGAGACTAGCCTCCTCTTAATTACTTATCTCGAATCACCACTGTTTTCAGAGCATCCATAATTTTAAACTTCCCCACACTATGTTCTATTTCAAATAAATTTGGTTTTTTTTTGGAGCGCTTCAGAGTTTTCTACTCTCTACCTGCACAAAATCTCAGTGCTAATGCTAAGAGCAGGGATAGTCACTAAATTCTTTTGGAGTGACACCCCTGTTTTACAATTGGGGCATGAAGCAGAGGTTCTAATTTCTGGTCTTTATGACTTGTGCCTCCTGGCATGGGACCTCCACCCATGCTCCATCTGAGGCAAAGGTAATTGGGGTCCAATGATTCCTAGTCTGCTGCATGTGAGATAGAACTTTTGCTTTATGCATGGGGCTGGTGAAAACAAGATTCAAATCTCTTGGAACTTTTGCTTTATCAAGGGGCTTAATGAAAACAAGATTCAGGCCTGAAAAATAGAGCTCTAGCAACATGGAGTTGGGAACTGGGGAGGATAAGAAACGTTAGCAGCTTTCTTCCCCCCCAGACACATACTATAGTTCTTGACTAGAATCTAGACATAGAAAGAGCTCTATGTTCTTGGCTCCATCCATTCAGAGTAGAGCTTCTGTCACACTAAACTGAGAGGTGGTGAAAGGAGTGGGTCGTGGTTCCAATACAACAGACTTACCATTTCTACTGGCTTTAATTAAGATTATCGTTCTTGTATTTTTACAGTAGATGATAAGTATCAAATAATTATAAGATGTCATTAGATAAATTCATAATAAGAATGAGAAAACTTTTACCTTTAACGTCAGTATTGAAACAATGTTGAAAATTACACCCTTTGCAACTATTTAAACTTATCATTTGAAAGTTTAATGAAAAACGTCTTAGTGGATATTTCATCACAAATAAAGACCATTGTTCATCACACCTTTCTATTACATGTGTTTAAATACACATCAGAGGGAGAAAGAGATACGATGGGAAAGAGCACATTTAGTTAACAGAAACTAAAAACCAATTAGAAATATGGAACAAATAATTCAAGTAACCAAGTAATGCAGTAAAACTTCAGACACTGGTAAGTTTACCTCTCTGCAATGATTGAAACAAAAATGTGCTGAATTTGACAGATATTATTATATCTTTGTTAATTAGAGTAACTTTCCTATGAGATCACAAATACCAATGGTCTTTGCATTTTAAGAAACTACTATAATGCACTTTCCATGAATTTATACATAGATAATTTTTGTCACCTTGATTTTTCTACCCAAAGCATAGCTTCATGTCACTAAAATCAACTTTGATGTGATCACATGTATTTCACATAACTCTTTTGAAAACTATATTTTTAAAAAATATTGTATAGTAATTATGATTTTGGCTTGTTCTTTAACATATATTTTTTGCTCTCATTTTAGGTCAAGTATATCAGGGCATTTTTTAGGGAATCACCTTTTTCCCATTTTCAATCTACTTAATGTGAGTAACGATGACCCCCGGGACCCAAAGATTAGCTAATCCCCTAGCTTGAACAACTATTAAGGATGAGCATGTTTTCTACATCGTTAGATGAGATTCAATACTCAGGCTTTAGCTGAATGAGAAAGACTTATTTCTTCTGATGTTAATTGAGAATGATGATGCTAATGAAAAGACTGATTACTCACTCTTTGCCAAGAATTCTAAACTATTGAGTATTTATCTGTTAAACGTCTAAAACCCAGTGACAGATACTATTACTATCTCTACCATACAGATGAAGAAATTGGCCCACAGAGATATTAAGATGTCCATGTTTATAGTGGCAAACATGTGGTAGGTTGATGTTTCAAGCTAATCTGAGCTAGAGCTACTATTCTTAATCTAAGCCTATTCTGCTCCAAAATCTAGGTCTGGAGCTTCTGGAGTAACTGCAGTATATAGAGAAGGACAACTGGCTAAGAGCCAAGAGTTGGTGAAGGAAATATGGATCCAGCCAGGTCTGGGGTCAGCTCTGTCCCTAATCTCTTCAATTATATTAGCCAAGAATTCCAGTTTTCCCATGAATAAAATTGAGTTGGGTTTCTCTCCTTAAAACCAGTAATGTACTGGAGTGGGCTCAGATAAGCATGTGAGAACTGAGAAATTTTCAGGAATTTTGCAAGTGTACTGATGTCACATTTATAGCTTGAAATTGGCTGTAGAGAAACTATTTGCTTTACGCTAATTGTCAAATGTGAAAAACCAGAGCGATTTTGTTTTGGATTTTTTCCAGTTGGTTTTTCTGGGGGAGGGGAGCGAGGTGGGGGAAAAGAGCCAGTTGTTAAAACATTTAGCACTACTCCATCGTTTATGACCAAGACAGTCTCTACAAGAACTTACAATAGACTATCATATCACATCAGATCATGCCAGGGCATTTCATTCATGAACATCTACTTTACACGCTTTCTCAATTTTCAAAACAAATTCTGTTTTTTGAAAACAGATGTCATCAACATTATCATCATAATGCAGTATTTCCTACTCCTATAAATACTTCCATAGCTAGAACACACATGCAATACAAAACAAGTAGGTTAAAAGAAACTTTTGTATAAACAAATTATTTATAACCAAACAAGTTGTTTTTATTTAGATTCACTAGGAATTGGGCACTGTCCTTCTCTTGTCCTTCAAAGAGTACAAGAAATGCTAACTTTTGTAAAATTCACAGAGCGGAGGTTCTTCACAAAGCATTTTTCTTCCCCTTTCACTAGTTCTTTAAGGGCACCCGCATGGAATTGTTTGCTTAGGGCATTAGGGCAAATCTATACAATGCTTGCGTAGATTTTACAATAACTAATTGATCTTTGTAGTATTTTTGCAAAAAAAAAATATTTTAATCTAAACGTAATTAGGAGGAAACAAATGAACAAATCACCTTAGAAGATATCCTACAAAACAACTGGCTTGAACTCTTAAAGTTTATATGACATGGGGCATGTGCAGTGGTTCATGCCTGTAATCCTAGCACTTTAGGAGGCCAAGGTGAGAGAATTGCTTGATCCCAGGAGTTTGAGACCAGCCTAGATAACATGGTGAGATCCCATCTCTACCAAAAATGACAAAATTAGTTGGTCATTGTGGCATGAGCCTGTGGTCCCAGTTACTCAGGAGGCTGAGGTGAGAGGGTCACCTGGGCCCAGGATGTCAAGGATGCAGTAAGCTGTGTTCACACCACTGCACTCCAGCCTGGGCAACAGAGCAAGATTCTGTCTCTAAAAAGACACATGTATAGGACAAGGATGGAAAAAAAATCCTGGGAAATTTTTAAAGAGATATAAGATTTTTAAAAAGAGATTAAATAGAGACATGACAACCAATTGCAATGAATGATGCTTAATTGGAAATCGGAAGAGAAAAAAAAACCAACAATTTTACGGCTGTCGTACCCAACGTTTGGTCCCAAGAACCTACGAGCTTATTATAAATTCAGAACCTCAGCCTCCAACCCAGATATACCGAATTAGACTACAATTTAAACAAGATTGTCAGGTGATTTCTGTGCATACTACATTTTGTGGAAGCATTGCTATTACAAGCATTATCAGACAAGTAGAAAATTTTGATACAGATTGAATATTAGACATGGTTGATTCTATCAATTCTATCAACATTGATAGAATTGTCTATATATGATAGTCATGTGTGATTATATCGGAGAATGCCCTTGAACTTAGAAGGTACATGCTGAAGTATTTAGCAATGAAGTGTGAGAATATTGGCAACTAACTCCCAAATGGTTCCAAAAAACAAAAATAAAGAAATACGTGTTTGTACATTTTATGCAGATATATAAATACAGTCAAGGAAAAAGAGAAAGTAAACGTGACAAAATGTTAATTGGTGAATATAGGTGAAGAACGCATGGCTGTTCACTGAACTATTCTTGTAAATTAAAGAATAGTAAACTATCTTGTAAGTTAAAAAATGTCTCAGAAAGTTGGGGAGGAATCAAAAGTATAATGAAGCATCAGTTTCACTGGTGGTCTAAGTGGTGACTGAGAACTGTTTTGGTTTTTGGTGGTTGTTGTTTTAAGCTCACCAGTTAATTCTAATGTGGAGCCAGAATCGAGAGCATGGGGGTGAGACAAACATCAGATAGGGTACCTGGGCTTCTGAGCTTCATGTAATATAAGGGAACATGTTTCAGAAAAGAGGGAAATATATATTGAGAAAGAGAAAAGAAACCTTATTTAATGGAAGTACACATAACTCAGAAGTGCTATAATATCTCACTCTATACTGTAAATTAAAAGGGAAAGGGAGTCTTCTACTAAATATGAAGAACTTTAATAGCTTTGAAAAGAAGTCTATGGGGTAGGATGGGATAGAATTAGCCCCTCAGAGGGCAGAAGCCAGATCAGGAGGTCTGATGCATGGTCATTCAAATGACAAAAAGCACTGGAGTATACTTTAAATGTCATGTCTAATTTTTTTGTGAGACGCTTTTAGAGTCACACAGAACTATGTTTAAAGTCAGAAACTGCCACTTATGAGAAGTTTTATATTGCCTAAGATATTTGGCCTCTACACCTCATTTTCTTTATCTGTTAAGCCAGGAGACTATACCTATTTGGCCAGTTTTTATGATGATTAAATAAAATTAGGCATGAAAAGTGCTCAGTATAGCACTGCCATATGGAGCACGCTTAACAGATTATTCTAGCCCTAACACTGGGTATGTGATTTTCTGATTTCTTATAACTCCACTTCGTTTTTTAAAAGCCGTAATGAAACTGCAAGTTTACACGGTCCTATAAAGCAAGTTGTGGAGGTCTTAAACATGACTAACAAATGTTAAGCCTGAAGAACGAATATTTGAGTTCCTGCTTTTATTTTTTTGTAGGTTTGGATACTCGTTGGTCCTTGGATGAGAATGGATGCAGTATGTAGTCAGGATAAAGAATCTCCCAACCAACACAAATTATCCCAGGGGCTACCATTCGGTGTGCTGTGGCATTTCCTTAAGTCCTCTCTTTCTTCCCCAGAGAGGAAAGAACTAAGTTGAAGAACTTTTACCCTTATAACCATTATAAATTGTCTTCTTCTTTTCTGAAATATACACACACGCAAATTAGCCTGTGTGTACTGACTCAAATATTCAAGTAAAATATTTATTAAGCTATTTAAAAACAATTTATTAGCAAGTGGCTTTTCAAGACTTCAGATAAAAGGCAGGTCATAAATACATAGGCTAGACATTCTAAAGAAAGCTGACCAAAGTTTCGTTTAAAGTGGCCAAATCAGTTGTCAAAGGCATCACTGGACACTGACTGAGAATAAATAATTATCAAATGATTCCATTCAATTGTTCACTACAGAATAAAATGGCAACTAGCCAAGAAAAGATGAGCAATTTCCATGTTCAAGCTAGCTACTGTGTTTGGAACAAAATTTTCTTCAGCAAATTTAAGAACAAATAAAAAACAGTTTGTCTAAGAGAGTACACTAACCTCTAATGTATACCATAGGAGAAAGAAGAAGTGCTTACCAGGCTTGCAAAGAAAGCATGGATTGTACTCAGAAAATGTCTAGGGAATTCTTATGGTAAATATAAACAAAATTATGTTTTCTTAGCATTCTCAATTGGTTTAGTAGCTGTTGGCTTTTAAACTTAGAGATAATAACCAGAGGGATTATGTTGTCTTTTAAAATTCCATGGTTTAGAAACATGTAAAGAAAATATCTTGGATGTCCTGTCAGCCTGTACCAGCCAATTTGTCTATGGTAGATATAGCAGAGCCTTAATGTCTTGTGTTAAGACACAGTTTAATGTATTTGCTTTGTAGCACAGCCAAAAATTCATCTAACATATTACATACTTGCTGCAATTACTGTTTGTTGCCCAGGAGAGAACTGTATAAAAACCTTTTCTGGTAACAACGTAAAAATAGGCAAAGAGGAACACAGCAAAACAGTCGAATTAAATTACTAGTAGACATGATAACTACTAAACTCCAAGTAATTAAATGTGCATATATATCTTGACATTTTTATTTATCTTCATGTTTTCTAAAATATTCCTTGCACTTAAAAACTTACTCATTTTCAGAATTGCATAATACATTAAAACCACTTATAAATAGTTACCTGGATATATCTTCTCACTTTTTGAATATGTTTTTGAAGAAGGAATTCGTTTTGGCCAGGCTGAACCATTATATGATGTTGATACATGTTTGTCTGAGGGAAAAAAATCCAGGATTAAATATTTTAGAACTTTAAAATCATATTCCAAGGGTGTTTCAAAGTTATAAACATCTCGGGGTGAAGCTATTCTCTAAGGAATTTATTTTACCATTTCAAAGCTAAGGCATCAGGGATACAAGTGAGTTTATTAAGACAATTTAAGTTATAAGTGAACATGGTTACAGATTATTAATTGGCTGTTCAGTGCTTCAAATAAAGGTAAGATACAGGAGAGTATGATATCTAAACGTAATCAAAATTTTCACTGCATGACTTAATCATAGTTTTACATACGTTCTGCTAGTGTCTGTTAGAGCTTTTATTTAAAAACTGTGAAACTCTGAGGTACAGGCCAAGTCCTGTGTCCTTCCATGAAGTGACTTCCATGGTTGCACTAAGTAGCATGATGAAGTAGTGAACTCACTATCCCAGACAGCCAAAGCATTTATATCCTGACCTGGTCCTTCAATACTTATTTTTCTCTGACATAGCTACATTTCTAATACTATCTAACAATGTTATATTTGTGTTTTCAAATATTACTATGCAGCTGTATTCTCAAACATGATCCACAATACCAATAATTTGCTTTTCTCTTGTGTTGACATTTGCGCTAATGGTGCAAAAGAAATACAGAGTATAAACTCTGGCACCTTCATACAAATCTAGACATTGACAACTGTTCTAGTACTCATTGTATTCTTCACAGCCATCCACTTGCAGTTAAACAATAATAACAATAAATAAAATAATAATAAATAAAATTAAAAGCCAGTTTCACCTAAGAATATCCTGATTTACATATACACATTCCTATATCGTTCTAAAGAAAAGAGAAAAATAACTCAAATAATGCAAATGTCTATTTAAATTGTATAAGAAACACCTACTATGTACCCATAAACAACATGTTTATATACACCTACTACGTACCCACAAACACAAAATGTTTATGGGTACGTAGTAAGTGTATATAAACATTTTGTGTGGGTACATAGTAGGTGTATATAAACATTTTGTTTGTGGGTACATGGTCGGTGTATATATTTCTTAAATTATAAAAGAAACTAAGAAAGATATAGTCTTATGCTTCCGAAAGTAGAAAATATTCAGAACTCCACTAATCAGACCATGAACAAGGAAAAATACAAACATGAAATCATACAGAATTGAGCAGCAGTTTGTTAAGTTGAAAGAAATGAAACTCAACTTCAAAAGAGCAAAATCCATCTGAGAAACAGGAAGAAAAAGAGATTTGGTTCTCTTCTCCCTGGTAGCCTTGTACTTCCAGACATATACTATGACTCTGCCTATTACATGATGAAATGACTTAGAAGCAATCTATACATGGTGAGAGGGATGAGAGGTTGTCAAAAATATGGCAGTTAATCCCCAAACTAACCCTTTCAGAAAATAATCATGAAGGCCTACAGAAATGGCAAGGCACTAGTCTGACAGTGATAACTGAACAATGTAGTTAATGGAACAAGAAAATGTCAGCCATTTAAAAACAATCCTCCAGAGTGGCATGAAGCTGTCCAGGGGGAACAAAGTACAGTGCTCTGATAAAAGAAGAAGAAAAACCCTCTAGGGAGGTGCAATGTGAAGTCATTGCACTCACAACGTGAGTTTTCTTCCACATCCCTTAAATCACGTGCAGGAGTGCACGTGGAAGAAATCTTCTCACTAGTTTCTATGGTGGTGATGGCCAGGAAAAAGAAGAGGGGAGTAGGTAGCAGTGAAGATTAGCCAAGCCATCAGAAAATTCCATGGGAATGCCAACCACAGACAAAAGTAAACCACATCAAGAAAGGACCTCTCACCTGGACTGACGTTGGGTTTGGGTTCCTTGTTAACATGGACTTCATTGTAGGACCCCTGTGTGGGCCTGCTGCGGGGAGGTGCATTCAACGAGACACTCCTGACGGCATCTCTTTCAACGTGAACATAAGATGCGTTCTCAGTATTTCGATTTTTATTATTGCGATAGTAACTCATTTTATTTTGGGGACCTGGGGTCTGTGCTGCTGTAAAGAAAGGCAGGAGGGAGTGAGGAATAAAACACAGGCTGGTTTCACACCCATAAATAATATATTGCACTGTAGGTGCTTGATGGCATAATGGAAGCCAAAATAATGAAGTTTAGAGTTGAGTTGACACCTAAAGTAACATCTATGTCACATGACACTAATTTGTTTTTCAGGTAGAAGATATTTGATATTTACTCCCTTTTAAAATTACAATTTAGAAATATCAAATGTATGGACACTTTACCTCTCTGCATTCCAGAGCCAGGAAAGTTCTTTGGTTCGTCATAAATCCATTTTGTTTTTTTCACACCTTTAAAATGAGGGTTCCTCGGCTGGACATCGTTCACTTAGAAAAGATACAAATTTTACAGTTTTTTTAAGAGATGCTTTTATCTTTGAAATTACTGTGGGTGATAATTACATATCTGTGCATTCACATGTCAAGCAAGAGTAAAAAATAAATGGACTACCCTAATACTTTACTTTTTAGAAAAAAAGGTGATTTATTTTTAAGTGCCAAAAAAATCTATCTTGGAAGTAGATTGATGAGATAACCTTCAATAAGTAGCTTTCCTCAAAGAAAAATACTTTTCTCCAAACGAATGTGTGGATTCTTTTAAAGGAACATAAAATTGCATTCAAAATATAATTATAAATATCATTATAATGCTATTATTAAGTAGTTTTAGAATCATTACTTTCAACATGAATCTTTTTGTACTTTTTAGCCAAAACTACTACTTCTTAAGAAGTTGGATTAACATGAAATACTTTCAGTGAATTTTACCTTATTCTTTTAAGGTCTTAAGTTGGGTGTACAGAGAGTTTGGTCAAGACTAAGTAATCAGAATTTGTAAGTTCTAAGAATATTAAATTTTCACTTTTTATTTGCATATTTTCACATCCAAAATTTTATAGATATTCTCAGTTTTTCAGGAATTTCTATGGTACATATCTCCAGAGAATTTTTAAACAATTTTGTAGAGGGGGCATTCTGTCACTTCACTGTGCGGGGCTTCTGAAAAATCACAAGTGACCACTGCACAGAGAAACTGATCACCAAATGTGCAGTGTAGATTATACTAGTTTTCTACAGTAGACTAATACATCTTTCTGTGCTCTCTCAGTTTAAGCTTTAAGCCCTCAATAAAGATCTGATTCACTGTCCCTTCCTCAAACATCATGGCCCTGCCCTACTCCCAAGCTGCCAGTCCAATGATTTGGAATCCATATTTTTAACAAGAGCTACTAAACTGGGCTTCTTGGAGGCAAATCACAATTATTCCTATCAGTGTCAGGCTGCGATCCAAGAATATTTTAGGGGTTCAATACATAAAATAAGGAACAAAAGAAAGAAGGGAAGGGATCAGGAAGATTCACAAGTCTTCACTGTATCAAGAGAAGTAGTTCATTGAGCTGAATGTCAAGGAGAAGCCAAACTAATAAAAAATAATCCAAAATGTCATAAAAAGCTGTCAATGCATTATTCCACTATGGGTGAAATTTAAAATGTTATGCTAGTGAATCTTCCAAAAAGGTAGTATATTATTAATTTTAAGACCCAAATTTAAACTAGTGGGAAAGCATATAATGCACTAGGACCTACATCACAGTTCATTGTCAGTTAGTAGAGGATATCGTGTCTTTAATTCTTAGTTCTGAATAATTTTGAAACCTTTTTTTCCCTTCTTTTTAAAAATTCTGTTTTAAATAACCAATACAAATCCATGGCAAGACAAATATATCTAAGGCCAAAAAGTGATAGAGCTAATGTCTTACTTGAAGAGGGATCCTCTCTGCACTTCATACTGATATTCTCAGTAGCATTTAATACATGCGTTGTAAGTACTTGTCGGGTAGTTAGGGAATGCTTTAGATGAGGACTGTCCTTGTTATCTTTTAAAGGAAATTAAGAACATAAAACGTCAATATTAGTTTTAAAAAAACTTTCAGTTGGTATTTCACTATTCAAACATTACATGATGGGAACAGTTCTTTAAAATGATATATATGTTTATTAATTGTGAGGAAAGCATCATTAACATTCCCTAGTTGCCACATGGATTTCCAAATGTCATCAGTAACAAAATAAAACTCTGAAACTATAGCCATTATTTTCAATATGTAAATTAAAAAATGTGGCAATATTTTTAATATCTCCATATAAAACTTTTAAAAGGTTTTAAATTTTTATGTTGAATGGTCCCATTTAAGTTGGGGTTCTGAACATATTTTAAATGTAACAACTTTAACTTGTCATATGCTTTGAAGCAGAACTAACTTCTTGTTACATGCTTTGGAGCAGAACTCCTTGGTAGGGCTTTCCACAATGATGAAAATGTTCTAAATGTTCCTAAAAAGGAAAAACAACAAAGAAGTTCCCCTGAAATAGGCATAAAACTAAAACTCCCTTTAGGTCATTACCTGACTCCCACATTTTTCATGCACAGAATGGAACCCTAGGAATTAAGCAAAACAGCATCTGGGAGGTTAGAAACTGGTCAGAGATTTCAGCATCTACATACAGCTCGGGAGGTAAAATTTGGCACAGAAGCCTCACCAGAGTAGAGATATCTTGGTGAACACCCCATGTCTCAGTTGATAACCCAGTAAAGCAATGCTGTAGGGGTGAGGGTCATATCCTAGGAATGAGGACTATACCCTCAAAGAAATGAAAAATAATGTATCATCCCTAGTAAAGCCCAAAACCAGTCCTTCACAGAATTAAGGTGGCCAGCTGATAGTCTAGCTGCATGCCAGAAGAAAAGTTTCTTTCTTAAAAAACAACATCATTCATACACCATGTAATTTTTATCTATAATGTTCAGTAGCAAATAAAATATCAGAAGGGCATAGTAAGACAGAACAAATGAGCAAAAACCTGAGGAAAATGAGAGATATCCCAGTGTTATCAAACAAGAAGTTGGAAAAAATAACAGGCACATTGTCAAAACAGAGAACTGATAGAGAATTTAAGTAGAAAATCAATAAAAAGGTCAAACAAATTTAGAATTTAAAATATGGATTGAAGAGCAGAGAGGAAGAGAATTAGTGAACAGGACAGTAGGTTGGCAGAAAGTATCCAGATTTACCTAGAGAAATCAATAAGGAAAAAAAAAACATTTAAGATGGACTAGAGTCTTAAAAACGCACCAGACAAAAGAGAAAGTCAAAATGGCCAATGAGTTTATGAAAAGCTGCTCAACATTATGAGTCATCAGGGAAATACAAATTAAAACTACAAAGATGTGCCACTAGCCCCCCACCAGAAAGGCTAAAGTTAAAGGACTGAAAATTCTCATTGTGGGTTAGGATACAGAGCAAGCTTATCTCAAAGAAAAGGAGTGCTTATGGCCTTTAGAAGACATGTGCAAGAAAGAATGTTAACAATAGTCCCACACTGGAAATATTGTTCATCATAATCCCAGTATTCGATACTCATGGTGCTTTCGTGTGTTGTTTTTTGTTTGTTTATTTGTTTACAAACGTATAAAGAGTGGTGAAAAGTCTGAGTTGTTAGACCCACACATTTCTAGCTGAGGTCTAACAATGGCAATGCTCAGCATTCTCATTTCATTTCATACAGAGATGACCAGAGAATGACTGGAGACAGGAGGGAGCAGCGCAGCACAGTGCAAGAAGCTCTGACTCTGGGGAGAGGTGAAAGGGATCTGAATCCAAGTTCTGAGGCTTGTCGGTGCGGGAACCTCAGGAGAGTCACTTAACACTTCTTAACTTTGTTTTCTCTTTTGTAAAATAAAGAAAACAGAATATAGCAGGATGAGTAATTTCTACGATTTAAGATTATAATCTCTGTGCGATGTATGTATATGTGTGTGTGTACGTATTTCCCCAAGGAGCAATGATTCAGTGTCTGCTAATTCAGTGTTCAGGTCAGCTTTATAGAACGTAGCTACCAGGAATAACAACAGTCAATCGTGTGTGGGCTTGTGTGTGTATCAACTGTGTGTATATGTATAGACTATATACAGAGAAGAAATGCCCATGTTTTCATATATACATACATATATATAGCATACATCTTATATATAGATATGTGTGTATATATGTGGCATATATCTATCTGTCTGTAGATATTTACAGCAATATAAAAAGGCTACTGCTACAATCAACAGCATGGATCAGTCTCATAAAAAGAGCATTAAGTAAAAGAATCCAAACTAAAAGAGTTCAAACTGCATATTTCCAGTTATATAAATGCCAAAAAATGCAAAATTAGCCTATAGTAAGAGTGAGCAGAGTAGTGGTTACCATTGGGAGAAGACTACTGACTTGGAGGGAAGGAGCCATCTGGAGTACCATAAATGTGGTTATATTGATACACACACACGTAAAATTTTAACAAGCTATTCACTCCAGATCTGTGAACTTTCTTAAAGTGTATAACACATTAAAATAACATTAAGATAAGACAATACCTCAAGTATTTTTCTTGAAATTGAACACTAACTCATTAATTATAATTTCAATTTTTGATCACCTTCATTTCAAAGATGTCTTATGAATACAGGGGTCTGAATATGTTTAGATATATCTATCATATACATATACCCAGAAGATTCTTTTATCTAGTGACACAGAGAACAGTATGATGCCTGGAAAATCAATAAGCCTAACTATGCCAGAATCTAGAATGCCAGATGATGGAATTCTTGTAACATCCTTTTGGTATGGTTGTTCAACCAGTTTATGATAGTAATTTATAACGATATTACAGTAATAAACTGGTTGAACAACCACACCAAAAGGATGGTAGATAGACTAATGACTGTATAATGACATTCTCACATTTTCTAATACCCAACAAAGTAGGGAATATATTACTAATGTCACAATGTGAAGGAAAGTTTACTTTTATATGAAATCATTAGTTTATCAATGGTTGAAAATAACTTTTGATTAACCAGAAGGCAATTGGATTTAATAATATTTCAACAAAATGTCCAATTAGAATTGCTCAGGTTAAGTGGATCCCACTTATACAGGTTATATAGATAGAGGGAACTCCGATGGGAGAAACTAGCAGTGTTTCTAATTTGCAGCTAAACTGATTACTTCAAGGCAACTAAACAATGCCAGCTAGACTAAAATGCTGCAGATATAAGAAGAAAGAATCAAATTACTTTAGCACCAGAAGAAAAAAGAAAAAAAGCATACACAGAAGAAAATGACTGACACCAGGACAGCAGAAAGTATCACCAATATGCCTAAGATATACTGGTCCTTACTGACACCTGCTCTCAACTCCCTTCCTGATCTTCATGCACATTGTTCCCACCAGCCACACCTTTCAATCTCCCCACACACTCTCTATATATTTTTAAAACGAATGCCTGGAATTTTCAGTCAAAGGATTGATTTTCCAACATGTTTATGCTAAAAAGCAGTTCCAAAATATTTAAGCTATAATACACAGTTAGAATGTGATGTGTTGGCACACATGATATATATTTGAACACAGCTGCTTTAAAGCAGACTTACTCAAATGACTTATTAAGTGCCTCTTTCATTTACAGCTCTGTTACATTATATTACAGCACATACATGACACCTAAATTCATTACAGTCTGGAGTTGAGCGTACACACACACACACACACACAGGCACACACACACATCAGGTTTCTCATTAAAATATGGAAAATGGAATGTCTTACACACTGAACACAAATTCGCGCAAGGTATTTGGTAGACATTTTAGTCTCTGAAAGCATCTGATTTTGTAACGTACCTCCAACTCCCTGTGTTAAACATGACATGGTCAAAAAAAGAAAAATTAGTTGTAAAAGATAAAATTCAGACATTTGTTATGTGGTGATAGATTCAGTCAATCAGTAATAAATTAACTCACCTCCATTTTCAGAAGCAGCAATGTCAGTCCCTGGTTTCCTATGCAATGATGCTTTTATTTCACCTTGTCTTTCATATTGGTTAAATTTTTTCGGAACTGTAAGACTATCTCCTAGAAATAAGAAGAAGAAAAAGTCACTCCAGAAATTATTAGATGCTTAAATAAGAAATCTATGGTAGAATTCATGATGAAAGTAAAAAAGTTTTCAAGTTAATGCGAGTATTGTTTGAACAGTGATCTAATAAACAATAAATTAATAAATATATGAGTTTTAAATTCTGTAATTGTCAACAAAGAAGTAAACGAGTATATTCTCCTATTTGGATTATTAATTCAAAGGCAATTTAAAAATTTATGCTATCTAACACTATTGTATGTATTTAGTCAACACTAAACATATGGATATGTTTCTCATATACTGAATTTTGTAATATTGCTTTTGATTTTATCTGTTCACCATGAACAATCAGATAAAATGTATTAACACTACAAAATGCTAATTGCACTGATAATTAAATAACACTCTCGGCTTTCCTCATGCACTTCTAGATAATTTTCTTCTAAAATAAACAAAAGCAGAATAAAAGAGACATGACAACCTAATGCAATGTGTGATTATGGATTGAATCCTAGACCAGGGGAAAAAATTAATTTTACTATAAAGAACATTAATGGTATAATTGGTAAAATTTATGGGAAAAGAAGGTTGTAAATGATAGTTATCATTGGTAATTTTCTGATTTTTATATTTATACTACAGTTATGTAAAAGCAAAGCGATATCATTTCTATAACTTATTCTCTTAAAGAGCTCCGAAAATTATAATTGTATATTTAGAGAGAGTGAAAATTGAAATATGGTAAAATGCTAACATTTGAAGGAAATCTAGGTGAAGGCTATATAGGAATTAACTGAAGCTATTTAAAAATAAAAGCCTTGAAAGCATAATACAAAGCAAAACTACATACAATAGTCTTCATAATATGCCATCTTTTTTTTTTTTTTTTTTTTTTTTTGAGACAGAGTTTCGCTCTTGTTACCCAAGCTGGAGTGCAATGGCGGGATCTCAGCTCACCGCAACCTCCGCCTCCTGGGTTCAGGCAATTCTCCTGCCTCAGCCTCCTGAGTAGCTGGGATTACAGGCACGCGCCACTATGCCCAGCTAATTTTTTGTATTTTTAGTAGAGACGGGGTTTCACCATGTTGACCAGGATGGTCTTGATCTCTTGACCTCGTGGTCCACCCCCCTGGCCTCCCAAAGTACTGGGATTACAGGCTTGAGCCACTGCGCCCGGCCAATATGCCATCTTTAATGTTCATTGTTAACTTATTTTTTTCTTTTGTTTTTATTTCCTTCTGTTTTTTCTCCTCTGAGTAGTGCAGCCTTGCAATCTGTCCTTCCCTATATGGCTCCCAAGTCTTGCAGACTCTTCTCCATCTGATGGTGTGTTGCTGCCACCTACCGCCACACGTTTGAATAGTTCGCTACAAACAGACTTGCACAGCATCTTGTGAATGTTGACCCACAATAAATCAGATTCTCCAAAAGTAAGCGCCATAAAACACAGAGCCTTTGATTTGTCCTCCAGCACAGACCCTGAAATAGTCTTGTCCACAGAAGACTCTCATTCAATGACCAAATAATCTTTGTCCTGCCGCTAGCGTCATTCTGTGATCTCTTCTTCTTGGGCTAGGCTTACTTTTCTATTCAGAAAGAAAAATCTAGACCTCTTTCACAGGGGTGATTTATCTCAAAGACAAACAAAATGGTAAAAGCAAATTATTTACAGGATTACCCCATGGAGTGTGTAGTGTCATTGTGTGTTATGAAGTCTATTCATTCTGTCATTTCTCTAGGATAACATAACCCCATTAATACCAGCTTTGGGTCATCCAATACAAACACTTTTTTCTAGCTCTCAATTACAATGTATTATTTATCACTTTATTCTTCTGTACATCATACTAAATAATTCAGTCTATCACACCAAGTATCTCTTATATATTACTATGAATGCTGCCTTTTCATTTCTTACCTTTTTGCAATTCACTGCCACTTTCCAACGTCTTTTCTGACTCTTTCTCTGCTCTACGGGCCACACTTTTCGAGGATGAAATACCTGGAGGAGTATGAAATCCATAGTCTTCTCCTAATCGACCATAAGAAAAGTAATAGTTAGTATATTGATCACATCAAGTATTATAAAATACAAAAAATGTTTGATTTCTTACCAGATTTACGACAAATCTCCTCAATTGCTCTTATTTCTTCAATTTCTTCAGGAGTCCTTGTCCATAAACTAGAAGCATCTATAGGATACATTTTTCTAGTTAAATTTTCCCAAAGCCAAATAATGTGAAAATTTATAAACTAGAAAGAAAAACCCCAAATACTGTTTTCATGGATAGATTATGTTTTTATATGTTTAAAGTCAATAATTTTACATACTAGTAATAGTTTCAAGTTGCTACATTTTAAGTATTAAAGAGAGTTAGTCAAGAGAAAAGAAAGGACTATGTCATATGTACTTTGAAATGAGATGCTGAATGTATAGACTCAATGTTGAGATGATGTATGTTTATTTGGAGGTTGATGTAGGCATGAGAGACATGGAGCTGCAGCACACAGAAACAGTAATAAGTAGCTCTGTGTATTCCTAAGCACAGAAACTATGGTGGCCTGTGGCCCACAGAAGGACACATTCCAGCACAAAGACAGAGTGAGAGTTTATTTTTCTTCATGTTTATCTTGTATATACACACTTTCTGGCACCACTGTTCTGGGTTGATATGGGAGGCAAAGGATGGACTAAACTGCAAAAACCTGGGTTCTAAACCTGTTCATACTCTTGTGAGGATGACCTAGAATAATGCAGATGACAGTGCTTTATAGATTATTAACTATTACATAGACCTCTGTAACTCAAGGATTAAATGTGAAGCTAATATATTATTAATACATATGTATATAAATAGAAACATGTGCATCAATGTGTTTTAGAAACAATTTATATAAAAAATGGAACTTATTAGTATCTCTCTATATACTAATATAAACACCTGTATATATTTAAGCATCAGATATGTCTCCCAACCATCACACAACAAAAAATTTCCAATCCAAATGATCATAAATATGCTAGACATAGAACAAATTAGAACATAACGAATTAAATTTGTTTAATACAATTCACGTAATGTTCTCAGCAAAATCTGCCTTATATATTTCATCATAAACCTCTATAGTTAAACATATATGTAGAAAATGTCGTGAGGTTTCTGAATGCGCATTATAAACCTGAGAAAAGGTCTACTAACCATTTTGTTTATCTATTTCCTCTTCTTCCTCAAAATTGGTTTTTAAAACTAAAAGACCGTGGATGGGTCGTGATATATTGTCCTGAGGTTTCAAAGGTTTCTGATTCTGGGTCTGGAGTGGAATTCCTTCCAGACTTTCTTTCTGTAGTGTCATATCTGCAGAGAAAATGCAACATTTTAGTCCATTAAAGATAAATGTGATGATAAGTATATTCGATAATCAATCATTGCCCTCCTAATTAACCATATATTATTTTACAACATGTATAATAATAATGCAATAATAGATTGTGTTTCTACGCATTAGCAATGAACAAACTGAAAATGAAATGAAAAATAATCCCACTTACAATAGCATCAAAGAGAAAAAATATTTAGGAATTAATTTTAAGATGTGCAAAATTTATATTCTGAAAAGATCGTTGAAAGAAGAAAAAAATGTTGTTGAAGGAAGTTCCAGAAATGTTGAAATGGAAAAATATCCTTGTGTATGGATTGATTTGCTGTTGGTATGGCAATATTTTCCAAATTAATCTATGGGTTCAATACAACCCTTATCAAAATCCCAACAGACTTCTTTGCAAAAATTGAGAAGCTGATTCTAAAATTTATATGGACATTACTACAAAACTAAAGTAATCAAGACTATCCGAACTAGCATAAAAACAAAAATAGATCTACGTATCATTGGATTAGGATTGCAAGACCAGAAATAAACCTTTATATGAATCAATTTATGCTCAATTGGTTTTCATCAAGGGTACATAGACCATTCAATGGAGAAAGAATAGTATTTTCAACAAATGGTGCTGGGACAACTACATAGCCACATGCAAAGTAATTAAGTTGCACAACTTCATCACATTATAAACAAAAATTAATGCAAAGTGGATCTAAGAACAAAATCCAGGAGCTGAAGCTATAAAACTCTTGGAAGAATCCTTAGGTTATACAAAGCTTTCTTAGATATGACATCAAAAGGATAAGCAATCATTGAAAAATAGCCAGCCCCCTGGCACATGGAGGTGAGCCACGAGAGCACCTGTCAACAAGGCCTAGATTTTGCTGAAAAGCAGAAAAGCAGTTCCCAGCCCTCTCGGCCAGAGAGTGAAGAGACACTCAGAACCCCAAGGTGATGCAGAAAGAATGAGTAAGATCCAGCCTGGGCAACATGGCAAAACCCTATCTCTACAAAAAATACAAAAGTTAGTCAGGTGTGATGGTGCACACCTGTAGTCCCAACCACTCAGAAGGCTGAGGTGGAAGCATCACTTGAACCCCAGAGGTTGAAGCTGCACTTAGCCAAGATCATCCCACTGCACTCTAGCCTGAGCAACAGAGCAAGACTCTGTTTCAAAACAAAACCAAAACCAAATGAGATATCACTTCATACTACAGTGATTGCAATTATTACTTTTTTTTTATTAAAAAGACAATAACAAGTGTTGACAAGGATGTGAAGAAACTGGAATTTTCATACATTGCAGTTGGGAATGTAAAATGTTGCAACTACAGTAGAAAACAATTTGACAGTTCCTCAAAAGGCTGAACATGGAGTCATCATAAGTCCCATCTATTCCATTTTCAGCTACATACAAAGGGGTGTAAAAATATATGTCCATATTGTACAAATGTTCATTTGTACACAAATGTTTATATCAACGTTGTTTATAACAGTCAAAAAGTGGAAACAACCTAAATTTCCATTCTCTGATAAATGGATAGATAAAATGTGGCATATTCAGACAATGGAGTGCTATTAGGCTATAAAAAGTAATAAAGTACTGCTGCATGTGAGAGCATGGATGAATTTTGAAAACACACTAAGTGAAAGAAGTAATTCACAAAACAATAATGTATGATTCCATTTATATAACATAACAAAAATCTATTTGTAGAAACAAGAAGGAAATTAGTGACCGTATAGGTTTCAGGAGTTGGGAAGAAATGAGGAGTAACTCTTAACGGGTGTGGATTTCTTTTTTGGAGTGATCCAATGTTCCAAAATGGAATATTGTTCTTTGATCCATTTTGAGTTAATTTTTGTAATGTGATGCAGTTGTGCTACTTAATTACTTTGCATGTAGCTATCTAGTTGTCTTCGCACCATTTGTTGAAAATACCATTATTTTCCCCATTGAATGGCCTATGTACTCCTGTTGGAAATCAATTGAACATAAACTGATTCATATAAAAGTTTATTTCTTGTCTTATAATCCTGTCCCAATGGCATATAGATCCATTTTTATGCCAGTGAAAATAGTCCTGATTACTTCAGTTTTGTGGTAACTTGTAGATTTTTAAATCAGGAAGTGTAAGTGCTCCAAATTTGTTTTCCATTTTCATCATTTTTTTCACTATTCTGGACCCCTTAAATTTCCATATAAATTTTAGAATCAGCTTCTCAATTTCTGAAAATAAGTCCATTGGGATTTTGATAAGGTCTGCATTGAACCTATGGATCAATTTGGAGAACACTGGCATATCGACTACAAAGTCAATCTATGAACAAGCATAGCTCCATTTTTCAAGGTTTTCTTTAATTTCTTTCAACAATCTTTTGTAGTTTTCAGAATATGAACTTTGCACATCTTATGTTAAGTTAATTTATCAGTATTTTTTCCTTTTCGAAGCTATTATAAGTGGGATTTTTTCATTTTATTTTCAGTTTGTCCATTGCTACTGTAAAGAGACACAATCCATTATTGTATAATATTATTGCACCCTGCAAAGTTGCTAAACTTATTTTTAATAATTTTTAGATTTGCAGAATTTTTAAATAAAAGATCATGCTGTATCCAAATAAAGACAATGTTGCATCCTTCTTTCCAATCCGGAAGACTTTTTACTGATTACATTGCAACAATTCCCTGTCTTGACTATAAATGATAATGATGAGCATCCTTGTCTTTTTCCCGATCTTAGGGGTAAGCTTTCAGTATTTCAGCGAGTATGATGTCAGCTGTGGATTTTAAGTTTTTTTCTGTTTCTAGTTTGTGGAATATTTTGTGTAATGTATGTGTGTCAAATTTTATCAACTGCTGTTTATTCATCTGTTAAGATGATCGTGTGTCTTTTACTCTTTATTATATTATCATGGTTTATTATTATTATTATTATTATTATTATTATGGAAATTTATTTCGGGAAGTTGAATCAACCTTGTTTCTGGGTTAATCTCACTTGGTTATGGAATATAATCCCATTTTAAAGCTGTCAGATTTAGTGTAATTGAATTTTGTTGAGTATTTTTCAGTGACTGTATTCATAGAAAAAGCTGGGTCTGTAGTTTTCTTGTAATGTCTACGAACATCTCGTAGACATGAGTTGGAAAGCATTCCTTCATCTTTTGCATTTTTGAAAGAATTTGTGACAAATTGGTACTAATTCTTCTTTAAATTTTTGTTATAATTCAATATTGAAGCCATCTCAGCCCGATTTTAATTGTGGCAATATTTTTAAATACTTAATCAATCTCTTTATTCCTATAGAGGTATTCAAATATTTTCTTTTTTTCTAGAGTCAGTGTTGGTAGTTTGTGTCTTCTAGAAAGGTTTCTATTTTATCCAAGTTATCTAATTTGTTGAAATATAGTTGTCCACAGTATTGCCTTTTAATTCTTTTTATTTTCATAGTATTAGGAGTGATGTCTCATCTTTCATTCCTGATTTTAGTCATTTCAGCCTATCTCTTCTTTTCTTGGTCAGTCAAGTTAAAGATTTTTAATTTTCCTGATTTTATCAAAGAACCAACTTTTGCTTTCCCTGACTTTCTCTATTGGTTTTCTTTATTTATATTCTCTAGTTCATTAATTTCTGCTTTAGTTTTTATTATATGCTTCATTCTATTTGCTTTGGGTTTAATTTGCTCTTCTTTTCCAGTGTCTTAAGGTATAAGGCTAGGTTATCAATTTGAGATTTTTTTTAAATATATAGGAATTTACAACTTATAAATATTCTCCTAAGCACTGCTTTACTTACATGCCATGAGTTTTGGTATGCTTTGTTTTACTTTTATTAAACACAAAGTATTGACTAATTGCCCTTGTAATTTTCTTGTGATCTCTTGGTTATTTACATGTGTATTATTTAATTTCCACATATTGATGATTTTCCCAATTTTTTTCTCTCTACATTTGAAACCATTATATTCAGAAAACATACACTGCACAATTTCCATCATTTTAAATTTATCTGGGTTTGTCTTATCACCTAGACTGTGATCTATACTGGAAAATATTTCTTGTGCACTAGAGAAAAACGTCTATTTCACAACTGTTAAATGGAATGTTTTGCTGAAGTATCTTAGGTCTAGTTCCTTTACAGTTGTCCAAATCTTTTATTTTCTTGTTTACAGTTGTTTGCATGGTATATATTTTCTATTCTTTTAGTTTCAGCTAATTGTTTCTGTTGAATTTAAAAGAGTGTTTTCTGTAGACAGCATGTGGTTTTATCTTTATTTTTATTCTCACAATCTCTGCCTTTTGATTACATTTTTTAATCCATTCACAATTAATGTTATTGATATAGTTGGATTCAGGTACACGATTTTACTTTGTTTTCTATATGTCTAATGTCTTTGTTGTTCTGCTGTTTCTCTTTCTTTTACACTGATGAATATTTTCTAGTATAATATTTAATTCCTTTAATCATTCCTCATTTTTCATAGTATTTTTTCATTTGCTCTATGGCTTACTAAATATTTCTGAACATCAAAATCTATTTCACATTTATACTAATTTAATTCCAGTGATATATAAGAGGTTTCTCCTATATAGGTCTATTCCCACTTCCTCCTTTCTGTGCTATTATTGTTACATACGTCACATTTCTATGCATGACAAACCCAATAACACATTGTTATATTTATTACTTAAGATAATTGTATGTCTTTAAGGAGATAAGAGAGGAAAAATGATCAAGTATGTTTTTATAGTTTGTTCTATAAACAGAGACTAATCATATTTTTATTTATAATTTCTAATTCTCTTCATCTGTTCCTATGGATTTTTGTTACTATCTGGTGTCATTTCTTTGCCATCATACAGTTTTGCTTCCATCTGCCTCCTTTGTGTGACTATTGTTGAATATATTACATTTCTAAGTATTACTGGCTTAAAAAATATAATTTTATATATTGTTTAACAAACTTTTAAAACAGATTATAGAAGGAAGAGAAATATGCCCTTATGATAGTTTTATAGTTACACAACTACCTTGATCAGCATACTTTGTTTCTTCATGTGGATTTGAAATACTGACTCAGGTCACTTGCTTTCCACCTGAAAATTTTACTTTAGTATTTAAGGTATGCATACTGGCAACAACAAATTCTCTGTTTTTGTTTTCTGGAAATGTTTTCATTTTGCCTTTAATTTTGAAATACAGCATTTAAAACTAGTTTTCTGGACAAAGATTCTTGGTTGACCCTGTTTTTTCTTTCGGCCTACAGTGAAAACTGCCTATATTGTTTCTGACGATAAGGTAGCTGTTAATCATACTGTGGTTCTATTATATGTAACAAAACATTTTTATCTTGTTGTTTTCCAGAATTTGCCTTTATCACCGGTATTTATCATTTTTAACATGATGTGTCTGGATGCAGATATATTTGTGTATATCCAACTTAGAGTTTGTTGAGCTTCTTGTATATGCAGATTAACTTTTAACTAAATTTGAGGAATTTCAGCCATTAGTTTTTCCTTCCTTAAATTTTGGTAAAATGCCTCATATTTCTCTTAGGCTCTGTTCATCTTTTTTTCATTTTTTCTTGGTTTTTCGGATTGCATAATTTCTGTTGATTTATATTCATATTTACTGGTTCTTTCTCTTGCAGTTCTCAAATCTACCCTTGAGCCCTTATACTATATTTTTCCATTTCAGTTATTGTGTGCTCAACGCCAAAATTTCAGTTCGTTAGGGTTTTTTCATAGTTTTTACCCATTGATAGTCTCTACTTGTTAAAATGTTCAATGAGCATTGTCTGCTCATGAACGCTTTTCAAAGAAGACATATACACAGGCAACAAGCATGTGAAAACATGCTCAACATCACTAATCATTAGAGAAATGCAACGCAAAGCCACAATGAGATACTATCTCACAGTAATCAGAATGGCTATTATTAAAAACCAAAAAATAACAGATGCTGGCAAGGCTGCAGAAAAAAGGCAATGTTTATACACTACTGGTCAGAATGTAAATCAGTTCAGCCATTGTGGAGAGCAGTTTGGCAATTTCTCGAAGAACTTAAAACAGAAATACAAGTTGACCCAGCAATTCCATTATTGGGTATATACAGTCTACTGTGAAGACACATGCATGCGTATGTTCATCAAAGCGCTATTCACAATAGCAAAGACACAGAGTCAACCTAAAGGCCCATCGATGGTAGGCCGGATAAAGAAAATGAGGCATGTATCCACTATGAAATACTACACAACCATAAAAAAGAAAGAGATCATGTCCTTGGCAGCAACACGAATGGAGCTGGAGGCCATTTTCCTAAGGGAACTGACACAGGAATCGAAAACCAACATTGCACCTTCTCACTTACAAGTAGGAGCTAAACATTGAGTACACATGGACACAAAGAAGGGAAGAACGGCCACTGGAGCCTATTCAAGTGCGGAAGATGAGAGGAGGGTAAAGATTGAAAACTACCTATCAAGTACTATGCTTATGACCTAGGTGACAAAATAATACATACATCAAACCCCAGGACATGCAGTTTATCTTTAGAACAAACCTGTATAAACCAACCTGTACCCCTGAAGCCAAAATAAAAGTTGAAAAAAAAATCGATGCACAGTTGAACATCACATTCCTCTCACAGGAGGCATTCTATTGCCTCCTGTGTTTCTATAAGTGAATTATACATTTCTGTTTTTTTGCATGTATCATAATCTTTTACTGAAAACTCAACATTTGTGACAATATATTGTAGTAACTCTGAATATTGATCTCTCGCCTTAACCTGAAGCTTGTTGCTGTTTGCTTTTTAATTTTTGAGTGACTTTGTTGAAATACTTGAGTAAAATCTATTTTCTCCCACAATATGCAGCCTCTGTTGTCATTCCTCAGAGGATGTAGCCTTGGCATGTCCACAGTAAACAGGGATAACAAGGGCTTTAGCAGGATTCATTTTGCCCCTTTCCCTATTTTCTCCACTAAGTTGTCCACCTCTACTGGTATCACACTGAGATATTAGCTTCCATACATTGCTGGCTTAATGCTCTGTTGTGTCATCAATGTATAGGGCATAAATTGCTCCACAGTTTAACCTGAGCAAATTCTGACTCCTTCGGAGAGCTAAGCTTGGAGGCCAATCTTCCAAGTTTGTTCCGATCCCAAAAGAACTATTTTTAATTGTCTCTTTACCAGGTTGTCTTTGGTAAACTTCTAGCTGGTTTGCAGTTTAGTTTGCTCCTCTCTCAGAGAGACTAGCCTCCTCTTAATTACTTATCTCGAATCACCACTGTTTTCAGAGCATCCATAATTTTAAACTTCCCCACACTATGTTCTATTTCAAATAAATTTGGGTTTTTTTTGGAGCGCTTCAGAGTTTTCTACTCTCTACCTGCACAAAATCTCAGTGCTAATGCTAAGAGCAGGGATAGTCACTAAATTATTTTGGAGTGACACCCCTGTTTTACAATTGGGGCATGAAGCAGAGGTGCTAATTTCTGGTCTTTATGACTTGTGCCTCCTGGCATGGGACCTCCACCCATGCTCCATCTGAGGCAAAGGTAATTGGGGTCCAATGATTCCTAGTCCGCTGCATGTGAGATAGAACTTTTGCTTTATGCATGGGGCTGGTGAAAACAAGATTCAAATCTCTTGGAACTTTTGCTTTATCAAGGGGCTTAATGAAAACAAGATTCAGGCCTGAAAAATAGAGCTCTAGCAACATGGAGTTGGGAACTGGGGAGGATAAGAAACGTTAGCAGCTTTCTTCCCCCCCCCAGACACATACTATAGTTCTTGACTAGAATCTAGACATAGAAAGAGCTCTATGTTCTTGGCTCCATCCATTCAGGGTAGAGCTTCTGTCACACTAAACTGAGAGGTGGTGAAAGGAGTGGGTCGTGGTTCCAATACAACAGACTTACCATTTCTACTGGCTTTAATTAAGATTATCGTTCTTGTATTTTTACAGTAGATGATAAGTATCAAATAATTATAGGATGTCATTAGATAAATTCATAATAAGAATGAGAAAACTTTTACCTTTAACGTCAGTATTGAAACAATGTTGAAAATTACACCCTTTGCAACTATTTAAACTTATCATTTGAAAGTTTAATGAAAAACGTCTTAGTGGATATTTCATCACAAATAAAGACCATTGTCCATCACACCTTTCTATTACATGTGTTTAAATACACATCAGAGGGAGAAAGAGATACGATGGGAAAGAGCACATTTAGTTAACAGAAACTACCCAATTAGAAATATGGAATAAATCATTCAAGTAACCAAGTAATGGAGTAAAACTTCAGACACTGGTAAGTTTACCTCTCTGCAATGATTGAAACAAAAATGTGCTGAATTTGACAGATATTATTATATCTTTGTTAATTAGAGTAACTTTCCTATGAGATCACAAATACCAATGGTCTTTGCATTTTAAGAAACTACTATAATGCACTTTCCATGAATTTATACATAGATAATTTTTGTCACCTTGATTTTTCTACCCAAAGCATAGCTTCATGTCACTAAGATCAACTTTGATGTGATCACATGTATTTCACATAACTCTTTTGAAAACTATATTTTTAACAAATATTGTATAGTAATTATTATTTTGGCTTGTTCTTTAACATATATTTTTTGCTCTCATTTTAGGTCAAGTATATCAGGGCATTTTTTAGGGAATCACCTTTTTCCCATTTTCAATCTACTTAATGTGAGTAAGGACGACCCCCAGGACCCAAAGATTAGCTAATCCCCCTAGCCTGAACAAGTATTAAGGATGAGCATGTTTTCTACATCGTTAGATGAGATTCAATACTCAGGCTTTAGCTGAATGAGAAAGACTTATTTCTTCTGATGTTAATTGAGAATGATGATGCTAATGAAAAGACTGATTACTCACTCTTTGCCAAGAATTCTAAACTATTGAGTATTTATCTGTTAAACGTCTAAAACCCAGTGACAGATACTATTACTATCTCTACCATACAGATGAAGAAATTGGCCCACAGAGATATTAAGTTGTCCATGTTTATAGTGGCAAACATGTGGTAGGTTGATGTTTCAAGCTAATCTGAGCTAGAGCTACTATTCTTAATCTAAGCCTATTCTGCTCCAAAATCTAGGTCTGGAGCTTCTGGAGTAACTGCAGTATATGGAGAAGGACAACTGGCTAAGAGCCAAGAGTTGGTGAAGGAAATATGGATCCAGCCAGGTCTGGGGTCAGCTCTGTCCCTAATCTCTTCAATTATATTAGCCAAGAATTCCAGTTTTCCCATGAATAAAATTGAGTTGGGTTTCTCTCCTTAAAACCAGTAATGTCCTGGAGTGGGCTCAGATAAGCATGTGAGAACTGACACATTTTCAGGAATTTTGCAAGTGTACTGATGTCACATTTATAGCTTGAAATTGGCTATAGAGAAACTATTTGCTTTACGCTAATTGTCAAATGTGAAAAACCAGAGCGATTTTGTTTTGGATTTTTTCCAGTTGGTTTTTCTGGGGGAGGGGAGCGAGGTGGGGGAAAAGAGCCAGTTGTTAAAACATTTAGCACTACTCCATCGTTTATGACCAAGACAGTCTCTACAAGAACTTACAATAGACTATCATATCACATCATATCATGCCAGGGCATTTCATTCATGAACATCTACTTTACACGCTTTCTCAATTTTCAAAACAAATTCTGTTTTTTGAAAACAGATGTCATAAACATTATCATCATAATGCAGTATTTCCTACTCCTATAAATACTTCCATAGCTAGAACACACATGCAATATAAAACAAGTAGGTTAAAAGAAACTTTTGTATAAACAAATTATTTATAACCAAACAAGTTGTTTTTATTTAGATTCACTAGGAATTGGGCACTGTCCTTCTCTTGTCCTTCAAAGAGTACAAGAAATGCTAACTTTTGTAAAATTCACAGAGCGGAGGTTCTTCACAAAGCATTTTTCTTCCCCTTTCACTAGTTCTTTAAGGGCACCCGCATGGAATTGTTTGCTTAGGGCATTAGGGCAAATCTATACAATGCTTGTGTAGATTTTACAATAACTAATTGATCTTTGTAGTATTTTTGCAAAAAAAAAATATTTTAATCTAAACGTAATTAGGAGGAAACAAATGAACAAATCACCTTAGAAGATATCCTACAAAACAACTGGCTTGAACTCTTAAAGTTTATATGACATGGGGCATGTGCAGTGGTTCATGCCTGTAATCCTAGCACTTTAGGAGGCCAAGGTGAGAGAATTGCTTGATCCCAGGAGTTTGAGACCAGCCTAGATAACATGGTGAGATCCCATCTCTACCAAAAATTACAAAATTAGTTGGTCATTGTGGCATGAGCCTGTGGTCCCAGTTACTCAGGAGGCTGAGGTGAGAGGGTCACCTGGGCCCAGGATGTCAAGGATGCAGTAAGCTGTGTTCACACCACTGCACTCCAGCCTGGGCAACAGAGCAAGATTCTGTCTCTAAAAAGACACATGTATATGACAAGGATGGAAAAAAAATCCTGGGAAATTTTTAAAGAGATATAAGATTTTTAAAAAGAGATTAAATAGAGACATGACAACCAATTGCAATGAATGATGCTTAATTGGAAATTGGATGAGAAAAAAAAACCAACAATTTTACGGCTGTCGTACCCAACGTTTGGTCCCAAGAACCTACGAGCTTATTATAAATTCAGAACCTCAGCCTCCAACCCAGATATACCGAATTAGACTACAATTTAAACAAGATTGTCAGGTGATTTCGGTGCATACTACATTTTGTGGAAGCATTGCTATTACAAGCATTATCAGACAAGTAGAAAATTTTGATACAGATTGAATATTAGACATTGTTGATTCTATCAATTCTATCAACATTGATAGAATTCTCTATATATGATAGTCATGTGTGATTATATCGGAGAATGCCCTTGAACTTAGAAGGTACATGCTGAAGTATTTAGCAATGAAGTGTGAAAATATTGGCAACTAACTCCCAAATGGTTCCAAAAAACAAAAATAAAGAAATACGTGTTTGTACATTATATGCAGATATATAAATACAATCAAGGAAAAAGAGAAAGTAAACGTGACAAAATGTTAATTGGTGAATATAGGTGAAGAACGCATGGCTGTTCACTGAACTATTCTTGTAAATTAAAGAATAGTAAACTATCTTGTAAGTTAAAAAATGTCTCAGAAAGTTGGGGAGGAAACAAAAGTATAATGAAGCATCAGTTTCACTGGTGGTCTAAGTGGTGACTGAGAACTGTTTTGGTTTTTGGTGGTTGTTGTTTTAAGCTCACCAGTTAATTCTAATGTGGAGCCAGAATCGAGAGCATGGGGGTGAGACAAACATCAGATGGGGTACCTGGGCTTCTGAGCTTCATGTAATGTAAGGGAACATGTTTCAGAAAAGAGGGAAATATATATTGAGAAAGAGAAAAGAAACCTTATTTAATGGAAGTACACATAACTCAGAAGTGCTATAATATCTCACTCTATACTGTAAATTAAAAGGGAAAGGGAGTCTTCTACTAAATATGAAGAACTTTAATAGCTTTGAAAAGAAGTCTATGGGGTAGGATGGGATAGAATTAGCCCCTCAGAGGGCAGAAGCCAGATCAGGAGGTCTGATGCATGGTCATTCAAATGACAAAAAGCACTGGAGTACACTTTAAATGTCATGTCTAATTTTTTTGTGAGACGCTTTTAGAGTCAGACAGAACTATGTTTAAAGTCAGAAACTGCCACTTATGAGAAGTTTTATATTGCCTAAGATATTTGGCCTCTACACCTCATTTTCTTTATCTGTTAAGCCAGGAGACTATACCTATTTGGCCAGTTTTTATGATGATTAAATAAAATTAGGCATGAAACGTGCTCAGTATAGCACTGCCATATGGAGCACGCTTAACAGATTATTCTAGCCCTAACACTGGGTATGTGATTTTCTGATTTCTTATACCTCCACTTCGTTTTTTAAAAGCCATAATGAAACTGCAAGTTTACACGGTCCTATAAAGCAAGTTGTGGAGCTCTTAAACATGACTAACAAATGTTAAGCCTGAAGAACGAATATTTGAGTTCCTGCTTTTATTTTTTTGTAGGTTTGGATACTCTTTGGTCCTTGGATGAGAATGGATGCAGTATGTAGTCAGGATAAAGAATCTCCCAACCAACACAAATTATCCCAGGGGCTACCATTCGGTGTGCTGTGGCATTTCCTTAAGCCCTCTCTTTCTTCCCCAGAGAGGAAAGAACTAAGTTGAAGAACTTTTACCCTTATAACCATTATAAATTGTCTTCTTCTTTTCTGAAATATACACACACGCAAATTAGCCTGTGTGTACTGACTCAAATATTCAAGTAAAATATTTATTAAGCTATTTAAAAACAATTTATTAGCAAGTGGCTTTTCAAGACTTCAAATAAAAGGCAGGTCATAAATACATAGGCTAGACATTCTAAAGAAAGCTGACCAAAGTTTCGTTTAAAGTGGCCAAATCAGTTGTCAGAGGCATCACTGGACACTGACTGAGAATAAATAATTATCAAATGATTCCATTCAATTGTTCACTACAGAATAAAATGGCAACTAGCCAAGAAAAGATGAGCAATTTCCATGTTCAAGCTAGCTACTGTGTTTGGAACAAAATTTTCTTCAGCAAATTTAAGAACAAATAAAAAACAGTTTGTCTAAGAGAGTACACTAACCTCTAATGTATACCATAGGAGAAAGAAGAAGTGCTTACCAGACTTGCAAAGAAAACATCAATTGTACTCAGAAAATGTCTAGGGAATTCTTATGGTAAATATAAACAAAATTATGTTTTCTTAGCATTCTCAATTGGTTTAGCAGCTGTTGGCTTTTAAACTTAGAGATAATAACCAGAGGGATTATGTTGTCTTTTAAAATTCCATGGTTTAGAAACATGTAAAGAAAATATCTTGGATGTCCTGTCAGCCTGTACCAGCCAATTTGTCTATGGTAGATATAGCAGAGCCTTAATGTCTTGTGTTAAGACACAGTTTAATGTATTTGCTTTGTAGCACAGCCAAAAATTCATCTAACATATTACATACTTGCTGCAATTACTGTTTGTTGCCCAGGAGAGAACTGTTAAAAAACCATTTCTGGTAACAACGTAAAAATAGGCAAAGAGGAACACAGCAAAACAGTCGAATTAAATTACGAGTAGACATGATAACTACTAAACTCCAAGTAATTAAATGTGCATATATATCTTGACATTTTTATTTATCTTCATGTTTTCTAAAATATTCCTTGCACTTAAAAACTTATTCATTTTCAGAATTGCATAATACATTAAAACCACTTATAAATAGTTACCTGGATATATCTTCTCACTTTTTGAATAAGTTTTTGAAGAAGGAATTCGTTTTGGCCAGGCTGAACCATTATATGATGTTGATACATGTTTGTCTGAGGGAAAAAAATCCAGGATTAAATATTTTAGAACTTTAACATCATATTCCAAGGGTGTTTCAAAGTTATAAACATCTCGGGGGGAAGCTATTCTCTAAGGAATTTATTTTACCATTTCAAAGCTAAGGCATCAGGGATACAAGTGAGTTTATTAAGACAATTTAAGTTATAAGTGAACATGGTTACAGATTATTAATTGGCTGTTCAGTGCTTCAAATAAAGGTAAGATACAGGAGAGTATGATATCTAAATGTAATAAAAATTTTCACTGCATGGCTTAATCATAGTTTTACATAAGTTCTTCTAGTGTCTGTTAGAGCTTTTATTTAAAAACTGTGAAACTCTGAGGTACAGGCCAAGTCCTGTGTCCTTCCATGAAGTGACTTCCATGGTTGCACTAAGTAGCATGATGAAGTAGTGAACTCACTATCCCAGACAGCCAAAGCATTTATATCCTGACCTGGTCCTTCAATACTTATTTTTCTCTGACATAGCTACATTTCTAATACTATCTAACAATGTTATATTTGTGTTTTCAAATATTACTATGCAGCTGTATTCTCAAACATGATCCACAATACCAATAATTTGCTTTTCTCTTGTGTTGACATTTGCGCTAATGGTGCAAAAGAAATACAGAGTATAAACTCTGGCACCTTCATACAAATCTAGACATTCACAACTGTTCTAGTACTCATTGTATTCTTCACAGCCATCCACTTGCAGTTAAACAATAATAACAATAAATAAAATAATAATAATAAATAAAATTAAAAGCCAGTTTCACCAAAGAATATCCTGATTTACATATACACATTCCTATATCGTTCTAAAGAAAAGAGAAAAATAACTCAAATAATGCAAATGTCTATTTAAATTGTATAAGAAACACCTACTATGTACCCATAAACAACATGTTTATATACACCTACTACGTACCCACAAACACAAAATGTTTATGGGTACATAGTAAGTGTATATAAACATTTTGTGTGGGTACATAGTAGGTGTATATAAACATTTTGTTTGTGGGTACATGGTAGGTGTATATATTTCTTAAATTATAAAAGAAACTAAGAAAGATATAGTCTTATGCTTCCGAAAGTACAAAATATTCAGAACTCCACTAATCAGACCATGAACAAGGAAAAATACAAACATGAAATCATACAGAATTGAGCAGCAGTTTGTTAAGTTGAAAGAAATGAAACTCAACTTCAAAAGAGCAAAATCCATCTGCGAAACAGGAAGAAAAAGAGATTTGGTTCTCTTCTCCCTGGTAGCCTTGTACTTCCAGACATATACTATGACTCTGCCTATTACATGATGAAATGACGTAGAAGCAATCTATACATGGTGAGAGGGATAAGAGGTTGTCAAAAATATGGCAGTTAATCCCCAAACTAACCCTTTCAGAAAATAATCATGAAGGCCTACAGAAATGGCAAGGCACTAGTCTGACGGTGATAACTGAACAATGTAGTTAATGGAACAAGAAAATGTCAGCCATTTAAAAACAATCCTCCAGAGTGGCATGAAGCTGTCCAGGGGGAACAAAGTACAGTGCTCTGATAAAAGAAGAAGAAAAACCCTCTAGGGAGGTGCAATGTGAACTCATTGCACTCACAACGTGAGTTTTCTTCCACATCCCTTAAATCACGTGCAGGAGTGCACATGGAAGAAATCTTCTCACTAGTTTCTATGGTGGTGATGGCCAGGAAAAAGAAGAGGGGAGTAGGTAGCAGTGAAGATTAGCCAAGCCATCAGAAAATTCCATGGGAATGCCAACCACAGACAAAAGTAAACCACATCAAGAAAGGACCTCTCACCTGGACTGACGTTGGGTTTGGGTGCCTTGTTAACATGGACTTCATTGTAGGACCCCTGTGTGGGCCTGCTGCGGGGAGGTGCATTCAACGAGACACTCCTGACGGCATCTCTTTCAACGTGAACATAAGATGCGTTCTCAGTATTTCGATTTTTATTATTGCGATGGTAACTCATTTTATTTTGGGGACCTGGGGTCTGTGCTGCTGTAACGAAAGGCAGGAGGGAGTGAGGAATAAAACACAGGCTGGTTTCACACCCATAAATAACATATTGCACTGTAAGTGCTTGATGGCATAATGGAAGCCAAAATAATGAAGTTTAGAGTTGAGTTGACACCTAAAGTAACATCTATGTCACATGACACTAATTTGTTTTTCAGGTAGAAGATATTTGATATTTACTCCCTTTTAAAATTACAATTTAGAAATATCAAATGTATGGACACTTTACCTCTCTGCATTCCAGAGCCAGGAAAGTTCTTTGGTTCGTCATAAATCCATTTTGTTTTTTTCACACCTTTAAAATGAGGGTTCCTCGGCTGGACATCGTTCACTTAGAAAAGATACAAATTTTACAGTTTTTGTAAGAGACGCTTTTATCTTTGAAATTACTGTGGGTGATAATTACATATCTGTGCATTCACATGTCAAGCAAGAGTAAAAAATAAATGGACTACCCTAATACTTTACTTTTTAGAAAAAAAGGTGATTTATTTTTAAGTGCCAAAAAAATCTATCTTGGAAGTAGATTGATGACATAACCTTCAATAAGTAGCTTTCCTCAAAGAAAAATACTTTTCTCCAAACGAATGTGTGGATTCTTTTAAAGGAACATAAAATTGCATTCAAAATATAATTATAAATATCATTATAATGCTATTATTAAGTAGCTTTAGAATCATTATTTTCAACATGAATCTTTTTGTACTTTTTAGCCAAAACTACTACTTCTTAAGAAGTTGGATTAACATGAAATACTTTCAGTGAATTTTACCTTATTCTTTTAAGGTCTTAAGTTGGGTGTACAGAGAGTTTAGTCAACACTAAGTAATCAGAATTTGTAAGTTCTAAGAATATTAAATTTTCACTTTTTATTTGCATATTTTCACATCCAAAATTTTATATATATTCTCAGTTTTTCAGGAATTTCTATGGTACATATCTCCAGAGAATTTTTAAACAATTTTGTAGAGGGGGCATTCTGTCACTTCACTGTGCGGGGCTTCTGAAAAATCACAAGTGACCACTGCACAGAGAAACTGATCACCAAATGTGCAGTGTAGATTATACTAGTTTTCTACAGTAGACTAATACATCTTTCTGTGCTCTCTCAGTTTAAGCTTTAAGCCCTCAATAAAGATCTGATTCACTGTCCCTTCCTCAAACATCATGGCCCTGCCCTACTCCCAAGCTGCCAGTCCAATGATTTGGAATCCATATTTTTAACAAGAGCTACTAAACTGGGCTTCTTGGAGGCAAATCACAATTATTCCTATCAGTGTCAGGCTGCGATCCAAGAATATTTTAGGGGTTCAATACATAAAATAAGGAACAAAAGAAAGAAGGGAAGGGATCAGGAAGATTCACAAGTCTTCACTGTATCAAGAGAAGTAGTTCATTGAGCTGAATGTCAAGGAGAAGCCAAACTAATAAAAAATAATCCAAAATGTCATAAAAAGCTGTCAATGCATTATTCCACTATGGGTGAAATTTAAAATGTTATGCTAGTGAATCTTCCAAAAAGGTAGTATATTATTAATTTTAAGACCCAAATTTAAACTAGTGGGAAAGCATATAATGCACTAGGACCTACATCACAGTTCATTGTCAGTTAGTAGAGGATATCGTGTCTTTAATTCTTAGTTCTGAATAATTTTGAAACCTTTTTTTCCCTTCTTTTTAAAAATTCTGTTTTAAATAACCAATACAAATCCATGGCAAGACAAATATATCTAAGGCCAAAAAGTGATAGAGCTAATGTCTTACTTGAAGAGAGATCCTCTCTGCACTTCATACTGATATTCTCAGTAGCATTTAATACATGCGGTGTAAGTACTTGTCGGGTAGTTAGGGAATGCTTTAGATGAGGACTGTCCTTGTTATCTTTTAAAGGAAATTAAGAACATAAAACGTCAATATTAGTTTTAAAAAACCTTTCAGTTGGTATTTCACTATTCAAACATTACATGATGGGAACAGTTCTTTAAAATGATATATATGTTTATTAATTGTGAGGAAAGCATCATTAACATTCCCTAGTTGCCACATGGATTTCCAAATGTCATCAGTAACAAAACAGAACTCTGAAACTATAGCCATTATTTTCAATATGTAAATTAAAAAATGTGGCAATATTTTTAATATCTCCATATAAAACTTTTAAAAGGTTTTAAATTTTTATGTTGAATGGTCCCATTTAAGTTGGGGTTCTGAACATATTTTAAATGTAACAACTTTAACTTGTCATATGCTTTGAAGCAGAACTAACTTCTTGTTACATGCTTTGGAGCAGAACTCCTTGGTAGGGCTTTCCACAATGATGAAAATGTTCTAAATGTTCCTAAAAAAGAAAAACAACAAAGAAGTTCCCCTGAAATAGGCATAAAACTAAAACTCCCTTTAGGTCATTACCCGACTCCCACATTTTTCATGCACAGAATGGAACCCTAGGAATTAAGCAAAACAGCATCTGGGAGGTTAGAAACTGGTCAGAGATTTCAGCATCTACATACAGCTCGGGAGGTAAAATTTGGCACAGAAGCCTCACCAGAGTAGAGATATCTTGGTGAACACCCCATGTCTCAGTTGATAACCCAGTAAAGCAATGCTGTAGGGGTGAGGGTCATATCCTAGGAATGAGGACTATACCCTCAAAGAAATGAAAAATAATGTATCATCCCTAGTAAAGCCCAAAACCAGTCCTTCACAGAATTAAGTTGGCCAGCTGATAGTCTAGCTGCATGCCAGAAGAAAAGTTTCTTTCTTAAAAAACAACATCATTCATACACCATGTAATTTTTATCTATAATGTTCAGTAGCAAATAAAATATCAGAAGGGCATAGTAAGACAGAACAAATGAGCAAAAACCTGAGGAAAATGAGAGATATCCAAGTGTTATCAAACAAGAAGTTGGAAAAAATAACAGGCACATTATCAAAATAGAGAACTGATAGAGAGTTTAAGTAGAAAATCAATAAAAAGGTCAAACAAATTTAGAATTTAAAATATGGATTGAAGAGCAGAGAGGAAGAGAATTAGTGAACAGGACAGTAGGTTGGCAGAAAGTATCTAGATTTACCTAGAGAAATCAATAAGAAAAAAAAAAAAACATTTAAGATGGACTAGAGTCTTAAAAACGCACCAGACAAAAGAGAAAGTCAAAATGGCCAATGAGTTTATGAAAAGGTGCTCAACATTATGAGTCATCAGGGAAATACAAATTAAAACTACAAAGATGTGCCACTAGCCCCCCACCAGAAAGGCTAAAGTTAAAGGACTGAAAATTCTCATGGTGGGTTAGGATACAGAGCAAGCTTATCTCAAAGAAAAGGAGTGCTTATGGCCTTTAGAAGACATGTGCAAGAAGGAATGTTAACAATAGTCCCACACTGGAAATATTGTTCATCATAATCCCAGTATCGATACTCATGGTGCTTTCGTGTGTTGTTTTTTGTTTGTTTATTTGTTTACAAACGTATAAAGAGCGGTGAAAAGTTTGAGTTGTTAGACCCACACATTTCTAGCTGAGGTCTAACAATGGCAATGCTCAGCATTTTCATTTCATTTCATACAGAGATGACCAGAGAATGACTGGAGACAGGAGGGAGCAGCGCAGCACAATGCAAGAAGCTCTGACTCTGGGGAGAGGTGAAAGGGATCTGAATCCAAGTTCTGAGGCTTGTCGGTGGGGGAACCTCAGGAGAGTCACTTAACACTTCTAAACTTTGTTTTCTCTTTTGTAAAATAAAGAAAACAGAATATAGCAGGATGAGTCATTTCTACGATTTAAGATTATAATCTCTGTGAGATGTATGTATATGTGTGTGTGTACGTATTTCCCCAAGGAGCAATGATTCAGTGTTTGCTAATTCAGTGTTCAGGTCAGCTTTATGGAACATAGCTACCAGGAATAACAAGAATCAATCGTGTGTGGGTTTGTGTGTGTATCAACTGTGTGTATATGTATAGACTATATACAGAGAAGAAATGCCCATGTTTTCATATATACATACATATATATAGCATACATCTTATATATAGATATGTGTGTATATATGTGGCATTTATCTATCTGTCTGTAGATATTTACAGCAATATAAAAAGGCTACTGCTACAATCAACAGCATGGATCAGTCTCATAAAAAGAGCATTAAGTAAAAGAATCCAAACTAAAAGAGTTCAAACTGCATATTTCCAGTTATATAAATGCCAAAAAATGCAAAATTAGCCTATAGTAAGAGTGAGCAGAGTAGTGGTTACCATTGGGAGAAGACTACTGACTTGGAGGGAAGGAGCCATCTGGAGTACCATAAATGTGGTTATATTCATACACACACACGTAAAATTTTAACAAGCTATTCACTCCAGATCTGTGAACTTTCTTAAAGTGTATAACACATTAAAATAACATTAAGATAAGACAATACCTCAAGTATTTTTCTTGAAATTGAACACTAACTCATTAATTATAATTTCAATTTTTGATCACCTTCATTTCAAAGATGTCTTATGAATACAGGAGTCTGAATATGTTTAGATATATCTATCATATACATATACCCAGAAGATTCTTTTATCTAGTGACACAGAGAACATTATGATGCCTGGAAAATCAATAAGCCTAACTATGCCAGAATCTAGAATGCCAGATGATGGAATTCTTGTAACATCCTTTTGGTATGGTTGTTCAACCAGTTTATGATAGTAATTTATAACGATATTACAGTAATAAACTGGTTGAACAACCACACCAAAAGGATGGTAGATAGACTAATGACTGTATAATGACATTCTCACATTTTCTAACACCCAACAAAGTAGGGAATATATTACTAATGTCACAATGTGAAGGAAAGTTTACTTTTATATGAAATCATTAGTTTATCAATGGTTGAAAATAACTTTTGATTAACCAAAAGGCAATTGGATTTAATAATATTTCAACAAAATATCCAATTAGAATTGCTCAGGTTAAGTGGATCCCACTTATACAGGTTATATGGACAGTGGGAACTCCGATGGGAGAAACTAGCAGTGTTTCTAATTTGCAGCTAAACTGATTACTTCAAGGCAACTAAACAATGCCAGCTAGACTAAAATGCTGCAGATATAAGAAGAAAGAATCAAATTACTTTAGCACCAGAAGAAAAAAGAAAAAAAGCATACACAGAAGAAAATGGCTGACACCAGGACAGCAGAAAGTATCACCAATATGCCTAAGATATACTGGTCCTTACTGACACCTGCTCTCAACTCCCTTCCTGATCTTCATGCACATTGTTCCCACCAGCCACACCTTTCAATCTCCCCACAAACTCTCTATATATTTTTAAAACGAATGCCTGGAATTTTCAGTCAAAGGATTGATTTTCCAACATGTTTATGCTAAAAAGCAGTTCCAAAATATTTAAGCTATAATACACAGTTAGAATGTGATGTGTTGGCACACATGATATATATTTGAACACAGCTGCTTTAAAGCAGACTTACTCAAATGACTTATTAAGTGCCTCTTTCATTTACAGCTCTGTTATAGTATATTACAGCACATACATGACACCTAAATTCATTACAGTCTGGAGTTGAGCGTACACACACACACACACACACACACAGGCACACACACACATCAGGTTTCTCATTAAAATATGGAAAATGGAATGTCTTACACACTGAACACAAATTCGCGCAAGGTATTTGGTAGACATTTTAGTCTCTGAAAGCATCTGATTTTGTAACGTACCTCCAACTCCCTGTGTTAAACATGACATGGTCAAAAAAAGAAAAATTAGTTGTAAAAGATAAAATTCAGACATTTGTTATGTGGTGATAGATTCAGTCAATCAGTAATAAATTAACTCACCTCCATTTTCAGAAGCAGCAATGTCAGTCCCTGGTTTCCTATGCAATGATGCTTTTATTTCACCTTGTCTTTCATATTGGCTAAATTTTGTCGGAACTGTAAGACTATCTCCTAGAAATAAGAAGAAGAAAAAGTCACTCCAGAAATTATTAGATGCTTAAATAAGAAATTTATGGTAGAATTCATGATGAAAGTAAAAAAGCTTTCAAGTTAATGCGAGTGTTGTTTGAACAGTGATCTAATAAACAATAAATTAATAAATATATGAGTTTTAAATTCTGTAATTGTCAACAAAGAAGTAAACGAGTATATTCTCCTATTTGGATTATTAATTCAATGGCAATTTAAAAATTTATGCTATCTAACACTATTGTATGTATTTAGTCAACACTAAACATATGGATATGTTTCTCATATACTGAATTTTGTAATATTGCTTTTGATTTTATCTGTTCACCATGAACAATCAGATAAAATGTATTAACACTACAAAATGCTATTTGCACTGATAATTAAATAACACTCTCGGCTTTCCTCATGCACTTCTAGATAATTTTCTTCTAAAATAAACAAAAGCAGAATAAAAGAGACATGACAACCTAATGCAATGTGTGATTATGGATTGAATCCTAGACCAGGGGAAAAAATTAATTTTACTATAAAGAACATTAATGGTATAATTGGTAAAATTTATGGGAAAAGAAGGTTGTAAATGATAGTTATCATTGGTAATTTTCTGATTTTTATATTTATACTACAGTTATGTAAAAGCAAAGCGATATCATTTCTATAACTTATTCTCTTAAAGAGCTCCGAAAATTATAATTGTATATTTAGAGAGAGTGAAAATTGAAATATGGTAAAATGCTAACATTTGAAGGAAATCTAGGTGAAGAGTATATTGGAATTAACTGAATCTATTTAAAAATAAAAGCCTTGAAAGCATAATACAAAGCAAAAGTACATACAATAGTGTTCATAATATGCCATCTTTTTTTTTTTTTTTTTTTTTTTTGAGACAGAGTTTCGCTCTTGTTACCCAAGCTGGAGTGCAATGGCGGGATCTCGGCTCACCGCAACCTCCGCCTCCTGGGTTCAGGCAATTCTCCTGCCTCAGCCTCCTGAGTAGCTGGGATTACAGGCACGCGCCACTATGCCCAGCTAATTTTTTGTATTTTTAGTAGAGACGGGGTTTCACCATGTTGACCAGGATGGTCTTGATCTCTTGACCTCGTGGTCCACCCCCCTGGCCTCCCAAAGTACTGGGATTACAGGCTTGAGCCACTGCGCCCGGCCAATATGCCATCTTTAATGTTCATTGTTAACTTATTTTTTTCTTTTGTTTTTATTTCCTTCTGTTTTTTCTCCTCTGAGTAGTGCAGCCTTGCAATCTGTCCTTCCCTATATGGCTCCCAAGTCTTGCAGACTCTTCTCCATCTGATGGTGTGTTGCTGCCACCTACCGCCACACGTTTGAATAGTTCGCTACAAACAGACTTGCACAGCATCTTGTGAATGTTGACCCACAATAAATCAGATTCTCCAAAAGTAAGCGCCATAAAACACAGAGCCTTTGATTTGTCCTCCAGCACAGACCCTGAAATAGTCTTGTCCACAGAAGACTCTCATTCAATGACCAAATAATCTTTGTCCTGCCGCTAGCGTCATTCTGTGATCTCTTCTTCTTGGGCTAGGCTTACTTTTCTATTCAGAAAGAAAAATCTAGACCTCTTTCACAGGGGTGATTTATCTCAAAGACAAACAAAATGGTAAAAGCAAATTATTTACAGGATTACCCCATGGAGTGTGTAGTGTCATTGTGTGTTATGAAGTCTATTCATTCTGTCATTTCTCTAGGATAACATAACCCCATTAATACCAGCTTTGGGTCATCCAATACAAACACTTTTTTCTAGCTCTCAATTACAATGTATTATTTATCACTTTATTCTTCTGTACATCATACTAAATAATTCAGTCTATCACACCAAGTATCTCTTATATATTACTATGAATGCTGCCTTTTCATTTCTTACCTTTTTGCAATTCACTGCCACTTTCCAACGTCTTTTCTGACTCTTTCTCTGCTCTACGGGCCACACTTTTCGAGGATGAAATACCTGGAGGAGTATGAAATCCATAGTCTTCTCCTAATCGACCATAAGAAAAGTAATAGTTAGTATATTGATCACATCAAGTATTATAAAATACAAAAAATGTTTGATTTCTTACCAGATTTACGACAAATCTCCTCAATTGCTCTTATTTCTTCAATTTCTTCAGGAGTCCTTGTCCATAAACTAGAAGCATCTATAGGATACATTTTTCTAGTTAAATTTTCCCAAAGCCAAATAATGTGAAAATTTATAAACTAGAAAGAAAAACCCCAAATACTGTTTTCATGGATAGATTATGTTTTTATATGTTTAAAGTCAATAATTTTACATACTAGTAATAGTTTCAAGTTGCTACATTTTAAGTATTAAAGAGAGTTAGTCAAGAGAAAAGAAAGGACTATGTCATATGTACTTTGAAATGAGATGCTGAATGTATAGACTCAATGTTGAGATGATGTATGTTTATTTGGAGGTTGATGTAGGCATGAGAGACATGGAGCTGCAGCACACAGAAACAGTAATAAGTAGCTCTGTGTATTCCTAAGCACAGAAACTATGGTGGCCTGTGGCCCACAGAAGGACACATTCCAGCACAAAGACAGAGTGAGAGTTTATTTTTCTTCATGTTTATCTTGTATATACACACTTTCTGGCACCACTGTTCTGGGTTGATATGGGAGGCAAAGGATGGACTAAACTGCAAAAACCTGGGTTCTAAACCTGTTCATACTCTTGTGAGGATGACCTAGAATAATGCAGATGACAGTGCTTTATAGATTATTAACTATTACATAGACCTCTGTAACTCAAGGATTAAATGTGAAGCTAATATATTATTAATACATATGTATATAAATAGAAACATGTGCATCAATGTGTTTTAGAAACAATTTATATAAAAAATGGAACTTATTAGTATCTCTCTATATACTAATATAAACACCTGTATATATTTAAGCATCAGATATGTCTCCCAACCATCACACAACAAAAAATTTCCAATCCAAATGATCATAAATATGCTAGACATAGAACAAATTAGAACATAACGAATTAAATTTGTTTAATACAATTCACGTAATGTTCTCAGCAAAATCTGCCTTATATATTTCATCATAAACCTCTATAGTTAAACATATATGTAGAAAATGTTGCGAGGTTTGTGAATGCGCATTATAAACCTGAGAAAAGGTCTACTAACCATTTTGTTCTTCTATTTCCTCTTCTTCCTCAAAATTAGTTTTTATAACTAAAGGACCGTGGATGGGTCGTGATATATTTTCCTGAGGTGTCAAAGGTTTCTGATTCTGGGTCTGGAGTGGAATTCCTTCCAGACTTTCTTTCTGTAGTGTCATATCTGCAGAGAAAATGCAACATTTTAGTCCATTAAAGATAAATGTGATGATAAGTATATTCGATAATCAATCATTGCCCTCCTAATTAACTATATATTATTTTACAACATGTATAATAATAATGCATTAATAGATTGTGTTTCTATGCATTAGCAATGAACAAACTGAAAATGAAATGAAAAATAATCCCACTTACAATAGCATCAAAGAGAAAAAATATTTAGGAATTAATTTTAAGATGTGCAAAATTTACATTCTGAAAATATTGCTGAAAGAAGAAAAAAGTGTTGTTGAAGGAAGTTACAGAAGTGTTGAAATGGAAAAATATCCTTGTGTATGGATTGATTTGTTGTTGGTATGGCAATATTTTCCAAATTAATCTATGGGTTCAATACAACCCTTATCAAAATCCCAACAGACTTCTTTGCAAAAATTGACAAGCTGATTCTAAAATTTATATGGACATTACTACAAAACTAAAGTAATCAAGACTATCCGAACTAGCATAAAAACAAAAATAGATCTACGTATCATTGGATTAGGATTGCAAGACCAGAAATAAACCTTTATATGAATCAATTTATGCTCAATTGGTTTTCATCAAGGGTACATAGACCATTCAATGGAGAAAGAATAGTATTTTCAACAAATGGTGCTGGGACAACTACATAGCCACATGCAAAGTAATTAAGTTGCACAACTTCATCACATTATAAACAAAAATTAATGCAAAGTGGATCTAAGAACAAAATCCAGGAGCTGAAGCTATAAAACTCTTGGAAGAATCCTTAGGTTATACAAAGCTTTCTTAGATATGACATCAAAAGGATAAGCAATCATTGAAAAATAGCCAGCCCCCTGGCACATGGAGGTGAGCCACGAGAGCACCTGTCAACAAGGCCTAGATTTTGCTGAAAAGCAGAAAAGCAGTTCCCAGCCCTCTCGGCCAGAGAGTGAAGAGACACTCAGAACCCCAAGGTGATGCAGAAAGAATGAGTAAGATCCAGCCTGGGCAACATGGCAAAACCCTATCTCTACAAAAAATACAAAAATTAGTCAGGTGTGATGGTGCACACCTGTAGTCCCAACCACTCAGAAGGCTGAGGTGGAAGCATCACTTGAACCCCAGAGGTTGAAGCTGCACTTAGCCAAGATCATCCCACTGCACTCTAGCCTGAGCAACAGAGCAAGACTCTGTTTCAAAACAAAACCAAAACCAAATGAGATATCACTTCATACTACAGTGATTGCAATTATTACTTTTTTTTATTAAAAAGACAATAACAAGTGTTGACAAGGATGTGAAGAAACTGGAATCTTCATACATTGCAGTTGGGAATGTAAAATGTTGCAACTACGTTAGAAAACAATTTGACAGTTCCTCAAAAGGCTGAACATGGAGTCATCATAAGTCCCATCTATTCCATTTTCAGCTACATACAAAGGGGTGTAAAAATATATGTCCATATTGTAAAATGTTCATTTGTACACAAATGTCTATATCAACGTTATTTATAACAGTCAAATAGTGGAAACAACCTAAATTTCCATTCTCTGATAAATGGATAGATAAAATGTGGCATATTCATACAATGGAGTGCTATTAGGCTATAAAAAGGAATAAAGTACTGCTGCATGTGAGAGCATGGATGAATTTTGAAAACACACTAAGTGAAAGAAGTAATTCACAAAACAATAATGTATGATTCCATTTATATAAAATAACAAAAATCTATTTGTAGAAACAAGAAGGAAATTAGTGACCGTGTAGGTTTCAGGAGTTGGGAAGAAATGAGGAGTAACTCTTAACGGGTGTGGATTTCTTTTTTGGAGTGATCCAATGTTCCAAAATGGAATAATGTTCTTTGATCCATTTTGAGTTAATTTTTGTAATGTGATGATTTTCGCAATTTTTTTCTCTCTACATTTGAAATCATTATATTCAGAAAACATACACTGCACAATTTCCATCATTTTAAATTTATCTGGGTTTGTCTTATCACCTAGACTGTGATCTATACTGGAAAATATTTCTTGTGCACTAGAGAAAAACGTCTATTTCACAACTGTTAAATGGAATGTTTTGCTGAAGTATCTTAGGTCTAGTTCCTTTACAGTTGTCCAAATCTTTTATTATCTTGTTTACAGTTGTTTGCATGGTATATATTTTCTATTCTTATAGTTTCAGCTAATAGTTTCTGTTGAATTTAAAAGAGTGTTTTCTGTAGACAGCATGTAGTTTTATCTTTATTTTTATTCTCACAATCTCTGCCTTTTGATTACATTTTTTAATCCATTCACAATTAATGTTATTGATATAGTTGGATTCAGGTACATGATTTTACTTTGTTTTCTATATGTCTAATGTCTTTGTTGTTCTGCTGTTTCTCTTTCTTTTACACTGATGAATATTTTCTAGTATAATATTTAATTTCTTTAATCATTCTGCATTTTTTATAGTATTTTTTCATTTGCTCTATGGCTTACTAAATATTTCTGAACATCAAAATCTATTTCACATTTATACTAATTTAATTCCAGTGATATATAAGAGGTTTCTCCTATATAGGTCTATTCCCTCTTCCTCCTTTCTGTGCTATTATTGTTACATACGTCACATTTCTATGCATGACAAACCCAATAACACATTGTTATATTTATTACTTAAGATAATTGTATGACTTTAAGGAGATAAGAGAGGAAAAAAGATCAAGTATGTTTTTATAGTTTGTTCTATAAACAGAGACTAATCATATTTTTATTTATAATTTCTAATTCTCTTCATCTGTTCCTATGGATTTGTGTTACTATCTGGTGTCATTTCTTTGCCATCATACAGTTTTGCTTCCATCTGCCTCCTTTGTGTGGCTATTGTTGAATATAGTACATTTCTAAATATTACTGGCTTAAAAAATATAATTTTATATATTGTTTTACAAAATTTTAAAACAGATTATAGAAGGAAGAGAAATATGCCCTTATGATGGTTTTATAGTTACACAACTACCTTGATCAGCATACTTTGTTTCTTCATGTGGATTTGAAATACTGACTCAGGTCACTTGCTTTCCAACTGAAAATTTTCCTTTAGTATTTAAGGTATGCATACTGGCAACAACAAATTCTCTGTTTTTGTTTTCTGGAAATGTTTTCATTTTGCCTTTAATTTTGAAATACAGCATTTAAAACTAGTTTTCTGGACAAAGATTCTTGGTTGACCCTGTTTTTTCTTTCGGCCTACAGTGAAAACTGCCTATATTGTTTCTGACGATAAGGTAGCTGTTAATCATACTGTGGTTCTATTATATGTAACAAAATATTTTTATCTTGTTGTTTTCCAGAATTTGCCTTTATCACCGGTATTTATCATTTTTAACATGATGTGTCTGGATGCAGATATATTTGTGTATATCCAACTTAGAGTTTGTTGAGCTTCTTGTATATGCAGATTAACTTTTAACTAAATTTGAGGAATTTCAGCCATTAGTTTTTCCTTCCTTAAATTTTGGTAAAATGCCTCATATTTCTCTTAGGCTCTGTTCATCTTTTTTTCATTTTTTCTTGGTTTTTCGGATTGCATAATTTCTGTTGATTTATATTCATATTTACTGGTTCTTTCTCTTGCAGTTCTCAAATCTACCCTTGAGCCCTTATACTATATTTTTCCATTTCAGTTATTGTGTGCTCAACGCCAAAATTTCAGTTCGTTAGGGTTTTTTCATAGTTTTTACCCATTGATAGTCTCTACTTGTTAAAATGTTCAATGAGCATTGTCTGCTCATGAACGCTTTTCAAAGAAGACATATACACAGGCAACAAGCATATGAAAACATGCTCAACATCACTAATCATTAGAGAAATGCAACGCAAAGCCACAATGAGATACCATCTCACAGTAATCAGAATGGCTATTATTAAAAACCAAAAAATAACAGATGCTGGCAAGGCTGCAGAAAAAAGGCAATGTTTATACACTACTGGTCAGAATGTAAATCAGTTCAGCCATTGTGGAGAGCAGTTTGGCAATTTCTCGAAGAACTTAAAACAGAAATACAATTTGACCCAGCAATTCCATTATTGGGTATATACAGTCTACTGTGAAGACACATGCATGCGTATGTTCATCAAAGCGCTGTTCACAATAGCAAAGACACAGAGTCAACCTAAAGGCCCATCGATGGTAGGCCGGATAAAGAAAATGAGGCATATATCCACTATGAAATACTACACAACCATAAAAAAGAATGAGATCATGTCCTTGGCAGCAACACGAATGGAGCTGGAGGCCATTTTCCTAAGGGAACTGACACAGGAATCGAAAACCAACATTGCACCTTCTCACTTACAAGTAGGAGCTAAACATTGAGTACACATGGACACAAAGAAGGGAAGAACGGCCACTGGAGCCTACTCAAGTGCGGAAGATGAGAGGAGGGTAAAGATTGAAAACTACCTATCAAGTACTATGCTTATGACCTAGGTGACAAAATAATACATACATCAAACCCCAGGACATGCGGTTTATCTTTAGAACAAACCTGTATAAACAAACCTGTACCCCTGAAGCCAAAATAAAAGTTGAAAAAAAAATCGATGCACAGTTGAACATCACATTCCTCTCACAGGAGGCATTCTATTACCTCCTGTGTTTCTATAAGTGAATTATACATTTCTGTTTTTTTGCATGTATCATAATCTTTTACTGAAAACTCAACATTTGTGACAATATTTTGTAGTAACTCTGAATATTGATCTCCCGCCTTAACCTGAAGCTTGTTGCTGTTTGCTTTTTAATTTTTGAGTGACTTTGTTGAAATACTTGAGTAAAATCTATTTTCTCCCACAATATGCAGCCTCTGTTGTCATTCCTCAGAGGATGTAGCCTTGGCATGTCCACAGTAAACAGGGATAACAAGGGCTTTAGCAGGATTCATTTTGCCCCTTTCCCTATTTTCTCCGCTAAGTTGTCCACCTCTACTGGTATCACACTGAGATATTAGCTTCCATACATTGCTGGCTTAATGCTCTGTTGTGTCATCAATGTATAGGGCATAAATTGCTCCACAGTTTAACCTGAGCAAATTCTGACTCCTTCAGAGAGCTAAGCTTGGAGGCCAATCTTCCAAGTTTGTTCCGATCCCAAAAGAGCTATTTTTAATTGTCTCTTTACCAGGTTGTCTTTGGTAAACTTCTAGCTGGTTTGCAGTTTAGTTTGCTCCTCTCTCAGAGAGACTGGCCTCCTCTTAATTACTTATCTCGAATCACCACTGTTTCCAGAGCATCCATAATTTTAAACTTCCCCACACTATGTTCTATTTCAAATAAATTTGGTTTTTTTTTTGGAGCGCTTCAGAGTTTTCTACTCTCTACCTGCACAAAATCTCAGTGCTAATGCTAAGAGCAGGGATAGTCACTAAATTCTTTTGGAGTGACACCCCTGTTTTACAATTGGGGCATGAAGCAGAGGTGCTAATTTCTGGTCTTTATGACTTGTGCCTCCTGGCATGGGACCTCCACCCATGCTCCATCTGAGGCAAAGGTAATTGGGGTCCAATGATTCCTAGTCTGCTGCATGTGAGATAGAACTTTTGCTTTGTGCATGGGGCTGGTGAAAACAAGATTCAAATCTCTCGGAACTTTTGCTTTATCAAGGGGCTTAATGAAAACAAGATTCAGGCCTGAAAAATAGAGCTCTAGCAACATGGAGTTGGGAACTGGGGAGGATAAGAAACGTTAGCAGCTTTCTTCCCCCCAGACACATACTATAGTTCTTGACTAGAATCTAGACATAGAAAGAGCTCTATGTTCTTGGCTCCATCCATTCAGAGTAGAGCTTCTGTCACACTAAACTGAGAGGTGGTGAAAGGAGTGGGTGGTTGTTCCAATACAACAGACTTACCATTTCTACTGGCTTTAATAGATTTTATTTGAATGACTATGAGTTCGTTTGCTGTATGCCCTTAAGACAATTTCTTGAAACTTGGAAACATTTTTAACATGTAAGTTTCATCAACTATGATTATTTCACTAAGGAACAGGTTTATGGAATTCTTCACAGCATCATTCTGAAAGTTATCTAGTCATCACAAAATTTTTAATGCAAGTAGAATTATTTACAGGTTTGCCACATTGTTCACAATATCTTAGAAGAAGCCCATAGATAAAATTTTCAAATAAAATCTTCCAACGGAGATAGTGAAAACCTTTTTTATAAAATAATTTTGTGAAATCTTCTAATTGACGTGAGTCTTCATATTATTTCAGTTTACAAAATGTTTACTATATTATAACTGACTGAGCAAATATTAGAACAACATGCTCATTCTGGACATTAGGTTTTAGCAAGTGTCTTACTCCTTTTTTGCCGCTGTAACAAAATATCTGGATAATTTATAAACAACAGAAACTTTTTTATCAAGGTTCTGGAGGCTGAGAGGCCCAAGGTCAAGGTGCTGGCACGTTTGGTCTCTATGAGGACTCTCTGCTTCCAAGATGGTGCCTTGTTACTGTGCCATCTAGAGGAGATAAATTCTGTGCCCTCACATAGAAGAAGGCAGAAGGGCAAAAGGGCAAAATAGACCAAACTCTGTGTGAAGCCTCTGAGGCCTTAATCTTATTCATATTCAACATGGATTTTGGAGGGATACAAACAAGCCATAGCAGCAGTATATACTTTTTTGCCTTGTAAACAAATAAGAATAATATTGATCATCATTCATCTCATTAAAAGACAATTTTTCAATATAATTATACTTTGATGTGCCATAATTATCAATATTTGTAATGTAGTTATGTTGTTTTAATAAATTAAATGCCAGTGATAATTGTAACAAAAACTCAGTCCTAAAGGCATGTGTTAAGAAAGTCGGTTAAAGAACATAAGTCTCCATAATACGGAAACTTCATACAACAAAAATTTAAATCTATACATATTTTTGTTATATCAATGTTAATAGGTGATCAATAAACTCAAGCATAAATATATTAGGTTAGGGTAAAAATATGTGAAGAAAGTTAAACAGTAATAGCTTTATTTTTACTTTTCTTTTAAGTTCAGGGGCACATGTGCACGTTTCTTTTATAGGTAAACTTGTACCATGGGGGTTTGTTGTACAGATTGTTTCATCACCCAAGTATTAAGCCTAGTACCCATTAGTTATTGTTCCTGATCCTCTCCCTCCTTCCATCCTCCACCCTCTGGTAGGCCCCAGTGTGTGTTGTTGCCCTTTATGTGTCCATTCATTTTCATCTTTAGCTCCCTCTTGTAAGTTAGAACATGCACCATTTGATTTTCTGCAGTAGTTTGCTAAGGATAATGGCCTCCAGCTCCATCCATGTCCCTTCAAAGGATAGGATCTCATTCTTTTTAGAGGCTACATGTATTCCATTGCATATATGTGTTAAGACCATATTTTGTTTATCCAGTCTATCATTGTTGGGCATGTCGCTTGATCCCATGTCTTTGCTCTTGTGAATAGTTTATGGCTATCGTTTTAAGATAAAGAAAAATTTCCTTAAATAAAGAATTGTTTGCTTAAGCATTTTTTACCTTTTTAAAACTGTGAAATGTAACACATACACAGAAAAATATGAAAATTATAAAACATATAATATAATGAGTATCGCAAAGTCAACACCTAAGTCATGTTATAATAGCCTCCTAAACATCCTCTTCAGTTCACACAACTTTCCTTCCCCATACTCACAACAGGTACCTTCAACCTAACCTATTGAAATCATTTTTTGTTTTTTCTTGTTATCTCCCTACTAAGTGTGCATCCCTAAACATAAAGCTTAATTTTGTTTGTTTTTGAACGTTTTATAAATAGAATTAAGCAGTATCTATTCTTTCTTGCCTTCTTTAATTTAATATTTTATCTGTTAAATACCTCCTTACTCACCTGTTTCTCCTATTTTCGTCACTGTCTAGTATTGAAGGAATGTACCACACTTTATTTATGCCTTCCACTTTTGTTGCACATTTGACTCTTTCTACCCTTTAGCCATTACAAACAATGCTGTTATGTGCATTCTTGTATTTAATACATGTACCCAGATGTACATGGTAATGGATTTCATTAGGATATATGCTTCAAAAGTGGAATTGCTTGGTCCTAAGTTATACATAATTTTAACTGGACAAGATAATGGTAGACTGTTTTCCAAAGTGCTTGTATCCGTTTACATATCCTCCTAAAGTGCACAGAAATTCCTAATGTTCTTTGTCTTCACCAACAATTGGTAGAATTTTTAATATTTGCCAATATAATGGGTATATCATATCTCAAAGTGCTTTCCATTGGATTTTCCTAACTATTAATAAGATTGATCATCTTGTTTATTTACATTTGAGTTTCTTCCTTTTCCAATGCCTGTTTATGCTTTCTGCTTATTGTTCTATGACAGCGGTTCTCAAGTAGAGATATTTTTACTCCCTACCTACTATGAAATATTTGACAACGGCTGGATATATTTTTGGTTGTTAAAACAAGGAAGGTTCTAGTAGTATCTAGTAGGTAGAGGCTAAAGGTGCTGCTAAACAATCTACAGTAGATAAGAGAGACTCCAACAAAGAACTATCCAGTCCAAAATCTCAATAGTGGTGAAACAGAGAAACCTATTCATTAGGTCCTCAGACCTTTCTTGTTTATTCATATTCATATATTGAGTTCAGGTCTTTCCTTGGAGTCACATAAGCACACATGCTGCAAATATCCTCTTATTTGTTGGTTTATCTTTTTATCTTTTATATGATGTTTTTGATAAATACAAATTTTAATTTTAGTGCAGCCAGATTTATTCATATTCTCTGAAATGATCAATATTTTGTGTCCTTATTGTATTTTGAAGTCTTTAAATATTGGCCTTTTACACTTTGATCAAGAATTTACCTAGAATTGATTTTTATCTATCGTGTGAAAGAGAAGTCTATTTTTCCCTCATTAAGTGAAAAGACCACCCATTGCTCATCCATGCTACCTGTTACAAATCAAGTGTCCAGTCTGTTTCTGTGGTGTAGTGGTTATCACGTTCTCCTAACAAATCAAGTGACCATCTATGGAAAGGGCTGTTTCAGCTACTCTGTTCCATTTACCAATCTGTCTAGCCCGTGGCTAATACTACACTGTCGTAATCTCTATCACTTCATAGGCCTTGATATGTGGTTGAACAAGTCCTATAATTTTGGTATTCTTCAACCATGTCTTGACTTTTTCCGGCTCTTTGCACTTCCATATACATCTCAGAATCTGTTGAATTTTCATTAAGATTATCGTTCTTGTATTTTTACAGTAGATGATAAGTATCAAATAATTATAAGATGTCATTAGATAAATTCATAATAAGAATGAGAAAACTTTTACCTTTAAAGTCAGTATTGAAAAAATGTTGAAAATTACACCCTTTGCAACTATTTAAACTTATCATTTGAAAGTTTAATGAAAAACGTCTTAGTGGATATTTCATCACAAATAAAGACCATTGTCCATCACACCTTTCTATTACATGTGTTTAAATACACATCACAGGGAGAAAGAGATACGATGGGAAAGAGCCCATTTAGTTAACAGAAACTACCCAATTAGAAATATGGAATAAATCATTCAAGTAACCAAGTAATGCAGTAAAACTTCAGACACTGGTAAGTTTACCTCTCTGCAATGATTGAAACAAAAATGTGCTGAATTTGACAGATATTATTATATCTTTGTTAATTAGAGTAACTCTCCTATGAGATCACAAATACCAATGGTCTTTGCATTTTAAGAAACTACTATAATGCACTTTCCATGAATTTATACATAGATAATTTTTGTCACCTTGATTTTTCTACCCAAAGCATAGCTTCATGTCACTAAGATCAACTGATGTGATCACATGTATTTCATATAACTCTTTTGAAAACTGTATTTTTAACAAATATTGTATAGTAATTATGATTTTGGCTTGTTCTTTAACATATATTTTTTGCTCTCATTTTAGGTCAAGTATATCAGGGCATTTTTTAGGGAATCACCTTTTTCCCATTTTCAATCTACCTAATGTGAGTAACGACGACCCCCGGGACCCAAAGATTAGCTAATCCCCCAGCCTGAACAACTATTAAGGATGAGCATGATTTCTACATCGTTAGATGAGATTCAATACTCAGGCTTTAGCTGAATAAGAAAGACTTATTTCTTCTGATGTTAATTGAGAATGATGATGCTAATGAAAAGACTGATTACTCACTCTTTGCCAAGAATTCTAAACTATTGAGTATTTATCTGTTAAACGTCTAAAACCCAGTGACAGATACTATTACTATCTCTACCATACAGATGAAGAAATTGGCCCACAGAGATATTAAGATGTCCATGTTTATAGTGGCAAATATGTGGTAGGTTGATGTTTCAAGCTAATCTGAGCTAGAGCTACTATTCTTAATCTAAGCCTATTCTGCTCCAAAATCTAGGTCTGAGCTTCTGGAGTAACTGCAGTATATAGAGAAGGACAACTGGCTAAGAGCCAAGAGTTGGTGAAGGAAATATGGATCCAGCCAGGTCTGGGGTCAGCTCTGTCCCTAATCTCTTCAATTATATTAGCCAAGAATTCCAGTTTTCCCATGAATAAAATTGAGTTGGGTTTCTCTCCTTAAAACCAGTAATGTACTGGAGTGGGCTCAGATAAGCATGTGAGAACTGACACATTTTCAGGAATTTTGCAAGTGTACTGATGTCACATTTATAGCTTGAAATTGGCTATAGAGAAACTATTTATTTGCTTTACGCTAATTGTCAAATGTGAAAAACCAGAGCGATTTTGTTTTGGATTTTTTCCAGTTGGTTTTTCTGGGGGAGGGGAGCGAGGTGGGGGAAAAGAGCCAGTTGTTAAAACATTTAGCACTACTCCATCGTTTATGACCAAGACAGTCTCTACAAGAACTTACAATAGACTATCATATCACATCATATCATGCCAGGGCATTTCATTCATGAACATCTACTTTACACGCTTTCTCAATTTTCAAAACAAATTCCGTTTTTTAAAAACAGATGTCATAAACATTATCATCATAATGCAGTATTTCCTACTCCTATAAATACTTCCATAGCTAGAACACACATGCAATACAAAACAAGTAGGTTAAAAGAAACTTTTGTATAAACAAATTATTTATAACCAAACAAGTTGTTTTTATTTAGATTCACTAGGAATTGGGCACTGTCCTTCTCTTGTCCTTCAAAGAGTACAAGAAATGCTAACTTTTGTAAAATTCACAGAGCGGAGGTTCTTCACAAAGTATTTTTCTTCCCCTTTTCACTAGTTCTTTAAGGGCACTCCATGGAATTGTTTGCTTAGGGCATTAGGGCAAATCTATACAATGCTTGTGTAGATTTTAAAATAACTAATTGATCTTCGTAGTATTTTTGCAAAAAGAAAATAGTTTAATCTAAACGTAATTAGGAGGAAACAAATGAACAAATCACCTTAGAAGATATCCTACAAAACAACTGGCTTGAACTCTTAAAATTTGTATGACATGGGGCAGGTGCAGTGGTTCATGCCTGTAATCCTAGCACTTTAGGAGGCCAAGGTGAGAGAATTGCTTGATCCCTGGAGTCTGAGACCAGCCTAGATAACATGGTGAGATCCCATCTCTACCAAAAATTACAAAATTAGTTGGTCATTGTGGCATGAGCCTGTGGTCCCAGTTACTCAGGAGGCTGAGGTGAGAGGGTCACCTGGGCCCAGGATGTCAAGGATGCAGTAAGCTGTGTTCACACCACTGCACTCCAGCCTGGGCAACAGAGCAAGATTCTGTCTCTAAAAAGACACATGTATATGACAAGGAAGGAAATATATCCTGGTGAAAGTTTTAAAGAGATATAAGATTTTTAAAAAGAGATTAAATAGAGACATGACAACCAATTGCAATGAATGATGCTTAATTGGAAATTGGATGAGAAAAGAAAACCAACAATTTTATGGCTGTTGTACCCAACGTTTGGTCCCAAGAACCTACAAGTAGGTTATACTGAATTAGACTACAATTAAACAAGATATACCGAATTAGACTACAATTTAAACAAGATTGTCAGGTGATTTCTGTGCATACTACATTTTGTGGAAACATTGCTATTACAAGCATTATCAGACAAGTAGAAAATTTTGATACAGACTGAATATTAGACATTGTTGATTCTATCAATTCTATCAACATTGATAGAATTCTCTATATATGATAGTCATGTGTGATTATATCGGAGAATGCCCTTGAACTTAGAAGGTACATGCTGAAGTATTTAGCAATGAAGTGTGAAAATATTGGCAACTAACTCCCAAATGGTTCCAAAAAACAAAAATAAAGAAATACGTATTTGTACATTTTATGCAGATATATAAATACAGTCAAGGAAAAAGAGAAAGTAAACGTGACAAAATGTTAATTGGTGAATATAGGTGAAGAACGCATGGCTGTTCACTGAACTATTCTTGTAAATTAAAGAATAGTAAACTATCTTGTAAGTTAAAAAATGTCTCAGAAAGTTGGGGAGGAAACAAAAGTATAATGAAGCATCAGTTTCACTGGTGGTCTAAGTGGTGACTGAGAACTGTTTTGGTTTTTGGTGGTTGTTGTTTTAAGCTCACCAGTTAATTCTAATGTGGAGCCAGAATCGAGAGCATGGGGCTGAGACAAACATCAGATGGGGTACCTGGGCTTCTGAGCTTCATGTAATGTAAGGGAACATGTTTCAGAAAAGAGGGAAATATATATTGAGAAAGAGAAAAGAAACCTTATTTAATGGAAGTACACATAACTCAGAAGTGCTATAATATCTCACTCTATACTGTAAATTAAAAGGGAAAGGGAGTCTTCTACTAAATATGAAGAACTTTAATAGCTTTGAAAAGAAGTCTATGGGGTAGGATGGGATAGAATTAGCCCCTCAGAGGGCAGAAGCCAGATCAGGAGGTTTGATGCATGGTCATTCAAATGATAAAAAGCACTGGAGTACACTTTAAATGTCATGTCTAATTTTTTTGTGAGACACTTTTAGAGTCAGACAGAACTATGTTTAAAGTCAGAAACTGCCACTTATGAGAAGTTTTATATTGCCTAAGATATTTGGCCTCTACACCTCATTTTCTTTATCTGTTAAGCCAGGAGACTATACCTATTTGGCCAGTTTTTATGATGATTAAATAAAATTAGGCATGAAAAGTGCTCAGTATAGCACTGCCATATGGAGCACGCTTAACAGATTATTCTAGCCCTAACACTGGGTATGTGATTTTCTGATTTCTTATAACTCCACTTCGTTTTATAAAGCCATAATGAAACTGCAAGTTTACACGGTCCTATAAAGCAAGTTGTGGAGCTCTTAAACATGACTGACAAATGCTAAGCCTGAAGAACGAATATTTGAGTTCCTGCTTTTGTTTTTTTGTAGGTTTGGATACTCTTTGGTCCTTGGATGAGAATGGATGCAGTATGTAGTCAGGATAAAGAATCTCCCAACCAACACAAATTATCCCAGGGGCTACCATTCGGTGTGCTGTGGCATTTCCTTAAGCCCTCTCTTTCTTCCCCAGAGAGGAAAGAACTAAGTTGAAGAACTTTTACCCTTATAACCATTATAAATTGTCTTCTTCTTTTCTGAAATATACACACACGCAAATTAGCCTGTGTGTACTGACTCAAATATTCAAGTAAAATATTTATTAAACTATTTAAAAACAATTTATTAGCAAGTGGCTTTTCAAGACTTCACATAAAAGGCAGGTCATAAATACATAGGCTAGACATTCTAAAGAAAGCTGACCAAAGTTTCGTTTAAAGTGGCCAAATCAGTTGTCAAAGGCATCACTGGACACTGACTGAGAATAAATAATTATCAAATGATTCCATTCAATTGTTCACTACAGAATAAAATGGCAACTAGCCAAGAAAAGATGAGCAATTTCCATGTTCGAGCTAGCTACTGTGTTTGGAACAAAATTTTCTTCAGCAAATTTTAGAACAAATAAAAAACAGTTTGTCTAAGAGAGTACACTAACCTCTAATGTATACCATAGGAGAAAGAATAAGTGCCTACCAGGCTTGCAAAGAAAACACGAATTGTACTCAGAAAATGTCTAGGGAATTCTCATGGTAAATATTAACAAAACTATGTTTTCTTAGCATTCTCAATTGGTTTAGCAGCTGTTGGCTTTTAAACTTAGAGATAATAACCAGAATGATTATGTTGTCTTTTAAAATTCCATGGTTTATAAACATGTAAATAAAATATCTTTTAAAAGAGTCCAAAACCTTTCAAAATTCACTAGCAGGTTGAAGTTTAAATTGCAAAAAGAATAACCGGCAGCTTTATACCCCCAGACAAAAAGAGTAGGACTCCTGATAATTGTACTTAGTGCTTAAAGATAACATACAATGGCAAATCATCTAATAAGAAATTGCTTTTGGCAAGTGCCTCATACTGGAAGAGGACAGCTGGTGATTTAGACAGCACTGCTGTGGCTCCAACTCACCTATTTAATATCGACTATGTGACAGGTCTCAATTCATCAAGCAGAAGCTCTGGAAAGTTTCACGGGTTGCACATTTAAATACATAAATTTTGTCATATTTTAACCCAGAATAAAATTACACACATTGTACAATGCTCTGTATGAACCTATACTTAGCCAGTTACAGTTTGCTATGAATGGTTTGTAATAATCCCACCCTGCATTTATCAATTAATCATATGCATTTACTGACATTCATAAAGGTGGATATTCATGAAGGTATTACTTATAAATTAGTCTTTGTCTAAGGTGTAAAGATTTAGGACCTCAGTTTTGGTTAACCTGGGCTTTGGTAGATAGATATTCCTGGAAATATTGTAGGAAATATCAGGTCTAGCAGGAATCAAATTATACCTTCTGAGGTATTGAAATATTTGCAAATAAAGAGGCTATGCAGTAGTTCAATGCCTTTTTCAACTGAACTTGTCAGTTTATCTACAGTCTGCTAATTGAATCCTTTTCCCTAGAGTACAGAAATGTGTCAGGCAGAGGGAAAGCAGTTACAGATTTAACACAAATAAATGCTGTTCAGGGATTCCTGGGGTAGAACTGGCCACTATATGAGAGACAGTACTATGTGGTTGTGTTAGGTGTTTGAGATATATCAGTGAACAAAATACTTTTGCTCTTATGGAACTTTCATTCTATAGGGAGGAATTAGACAACAAACAATAGATATATTAAACAAGTAAATTATATTGTATCTGAGCAATCATTGGGAGTATGGCAATAAGAAAGTCGAACAAGGCAAGGAAGTTTGGAAGTGTGTAAGGCATGCATGGGAAGGCTGACTACATTTCAAATACAGTGTTCAGAATAGTCTTGTGTAGAACATAATCTTTTAACAAGGCTGTGAAGAAATACGCTAACATGTGCCAGGAAAAGCAAGTATACAGTGTGATTGGAGTAGAGCAAGCAAGTATATGGGTGTGTGATATAGTTTGACTGTTTCCCCACCCAAATCTCATCTTGAATTGTAACTCCCCAAATTCCCACATATCATAGGAGGAACCAGGTGGGAGGTAATTGAATCATGGGGGCGAGTCTTTCCCATGCTGTTCTCATGATAGTGAATGAATCTCATGAGATCTCATGGTTTTAAAAATGGGAGTTTCCCTGCACAAGCTCTCTCTCTCTCTGCCTGCTGCTATACATGTAAGATGTGACTTGCTCCTCCTTGCCTTCCACCATGATTGTGAGGCTTCCCCAGCCATATGGAACTGTAAGTCCACTAAACCTCTTTCTTTTGTAAATTGCCCCGTCTCAAATATGTCTTTATCAGCGGCATAAAAATGGACTAATACAGTAAATTGGTACCAGTAGAGTGGAGCACTGCTGGAAAGATACCTGAAAATTTGGAAGCAACTTTGGAACTGGGTAATAGGCAGAGGTTGGGACAGTTTGCAGGGCTTAGAAGACAAAAAACGTGGGAAAGTTGGAACCTCCTCGATACTTGTTGAATGGCTTTGACCAAAATGCTGATAATGATACGGACAAGGAAATCCAGGCTGAGGTGGTCTCAGATGGAGATGAATAACTTCTTGGGAACTGGAGCAAAGGTGACTCTTACTACGTTTTAGCAAAGAGACTGGCAGCACTTTGCCCCTTCCCTACAGATTTGTGGAACTTTGAGAGAGATGATTTAAGGTATCTGGCAGAAGAAATTTCTAAGCAGCAAAACATTCAACATGTAACTTGGGTGCTGTTAAAGGCATTCAGTTCTAAAAGGGAAACAGAGCATAAAAGTTTGGAAAATGTGCAGCCTGACAATGCAATACAACAGAAAATCCTATTTTCTGAGGAAAAATTAAAGCTGGCTACAGAAATTTGCATAATTAACAAGGAGCCAAATATTAATCCCCAAGATAATGGGGAGAATGTCTCCAGTTTATGTTAGATACATTCACAGCAGCATCTCCTAACACAGGCCCAGAGACCAAGCAGGAAAAAATGGTTTCATGGGCTGGGCCCAGGGTCCCCATACTGTGTGCAGCCTTTGGACTTGGTGTCCTGTGTCCCAGCCACTCCAGCCATGGCTGAAAGGGGCCAAGGTACAGCTCAGGCTGTGGCTTCAGAGGGTGCAAGCCCCAAGCCTTGGCAGATTCCACATGGTGTTGAGATTGCAAAAGCACAGAAGTCAAGAGTTGGGATTTGGGAGCCTCCACCTAGATTGCAGACTTAGAATTCATGCCTGTAATCCTAGCACTTTGGAAGGATGTATGAAAATGCCTGGATGCCCAGGCAAAAGTTTGTTGAAGGGGCATTTCATGAAAAATCTCTGCTAGGGCAAAGTGAAAGGGAAATATGAGGGTAGAGCCACCACACAAAGTCCCTTCAGGAGCACCACTTAGTGGAGCTGTGAGAACAGGGCCACTGTCCTCTAGACCCCAGAATGGTAGATTCACTGTCAGCTTGCACCATGTGCCTGGAAAAGCCACAGACACTGAACACCAGCCCAAGAAAGCAGCCAGGAGTGGGCTCTATACCTTGCACAGCCACATGAGGGGAGCAGCCCAAGACCATGGGAACCCATCTTTTACATCCATGTGACCTGGATGTGAGACATGGAGTCAGAGGTGACCGTTTTGGAGCTTTAAGATTTGTCCACCCTGCTGGATTTTGGATTTGCATGGGGCCCGTAGCCCCTTTGTTTTGGCCAACTTCTCCCACAATTCAAGATGAGATATGGGTGGAGACACAGCCAAACCATATCATTCCACCCCAGCCCCTCCTGAATCTCATGTCCTCACATTTAAAACCAATGACGCCTTCCCAAAAGACCCCAAAGCCATCCCACTTGGAATGGCTGCATTTACCCAATGCCTGTACCCCATTGTATCTAGGAAGTAACTAACATGCTTTTGATTTTACAAGATCATAGATGGAAGGAACTTGCCTTGTCTCAGATGAGACTTTGGACTGTGGACTTTTGAGTTAATGATAAAATGAGTCCCCTTTAGGGGACTGTTGGGAAGGCATTATTGGTTTTAAATGTGAGGACATGAGATTCAGGAGGGGCCAGGGGTTCAATGATATGGTTTGGCTGTGTCTCCACCCACATCTCATCTTGAATTGCAACTCCCACAATGCCCACATGTTGTGGGAGGAACTCAATGGGAGGTAATTTGATCATGGGTATAGTTCCACATGGAACTATAAATCTATTAATATAGTTCCATGCGGAACTATAAGTCTATTAATCTTCTTTCTTTTGTAAATTGCCCAGTCTCGGGCATGTCTTTATCAGCAGTGTAAAAGTGGACCAGTACAGTGTGGTAGAAAAATGCAGAGAGCTTACAGGGCACCAGATCAAATAGAGTCTCTCATTATATTTGGGAATCACTGACATGTGGAACATATTCAAAATCATAAGGCTAGATGAGACCACCAAGAAAGTAAACAGAGGAAAAAAAAAAACAAGAACTAACTCCTAAAACATTGCACATGTAAGAGGTTGGGGAAAAGAAGACAAACAATTCAGGGAGATTGATAACACAGCATTAGGAAGGTAGAAGAAAAAGAGAACAAGGTTGAAACGAAAAAAAATGTTAAAGGCAGCTAGAGAGAAGGGTAGGTCACCTACAAAGGGCAGTCCATCAGGCTAACAGTGAACCTTTCAGAAGAAATTCCACAAGCCAGAAGAGATTGGAAGCCTACCTTCAGCTTTCTTAAAGAAAAAATATTTCCTGGGGAGTTGGGGAGGGATAACATGAGGAGAAATGCCAGATATAGGTGATGGGGAGGAAGGTAGCAAACCACACTGCTATGTGTGTACCTATGCAACAATCTTACATGTTCTTCACATGTACCCCAAAACCTAAAATGCAATTTAAAAAAAAAAAAAGAAAGAAATAATATTTCCAACCAAAAATTTCACATCCAGGTAAACTAAGTTGCATAAGTGAAGGATAAATAAGATCCTTTACAGATAAGCAAATGCTGAGGGATTTTTTTTTTTCTTTTACCACCAGACATGCCTTACAAGAGGTCCTGAAAGATACACTAAATATGGAAAGGAAAGACAGTTACCAGTCACTACAAAAACACACTTACAAATGCAGACCAGTGACACTATAAAGCAACCACACAAAGAAGTCAGCATAATAACCAGCTAAGAACAGGATGACAGGATCAAATCCATACATATCAATCTAATCTTGAATGTAAAGTTGCTAAATGCCCCAATTAAAAGCCACAGAGTAGCAAGCTGGATAAAGAAGCAAGATCCACTAGTATGCTGTCTTCAAGACACCCATTGCACATGTTATACAATGATACCCATAGGCTCAAAATAAAAAAATTGAAAAAAGTTTACCAAGCACATGGAAAACAGAAAATATCAGGGGTTGCAATCCTAATTTCATACCAAGCAGCTTTCAAAACAACAAGATTTAAAAAAATAAACACATTATACAATGGTAAATGGTTCAATTCAACAAGAGGACCTAACCATCCTAAATGTATACACATCCAACACAGGTGCACTCAGATACATAAAATAAGTTCTTAGAGACCTACAAAGAGACTTACATTCCCATACTATAATAGTGGGAGACTTCAACACCCCACTGACAGTATTAGACAGTTTGTCAATGCAGAAAAGCAAAGCTATTCAGGACCTAAACTCAAAACTTGACCAAATGGACTTAATAAACGTCTATAGAACTCTCCACCCCAAAACAACATAATATCCATTCTTCTCATTATCATATGACACATACTTCAAACTGACCATACAATTGGACATAAAACAATACTCGGCAAATTTCAAAAAAATGAAATCATAAACAACCATGTCCTCAGACCACAGCACAATGAAAATAGAAATTAATACTAAGAAAATCACACACTACCATACAATTACATGGAAATTAAACAATCTGCTCCTGAATGGCTTTTGGGTAAACACTGAAATTAAGGCAGAAATCAAGAAATCCTTTGACACTTATGAGAAAAGATACAACATACCAGACTCTCTGAGACACAGCTAATTCAATGTTAAGAGGAACGTTTATAGCACTAAATGCCTGCATCAAAACAAAAATCTCAAATTAACAACTTAACATCACAACTACAAGAACTAGAGAAGCAAGAGAAAACCAACTCTAAAGCTAGCAGAAGACAAGAAATTACCAAAATCAGAGCTGAACTGAAGGAAATTGAGACACAAAAAGCCATACAGAAGACTGGCAAATCCAGGAGTTGATTTTTTGAAACAAATTAATAAGAAAAAGAGACTGCTACCTAGACTAACAAAGACAAAAGAAAAGAGAAGATCCAAGTAAACACAATTAGAAATGACAAAGGGAGGCCGGATGCAATGGCTCACACCTGTAATCCCAGCACTTTGGGAGGCCCAGGCAGGTGGATCACTTGAGGTCAGGAGTTTGAGACAAGCCTGGCCAACATGGCAAAACCCTATCTCTACTAAAAATGCAAAATTTCACTGTGCATGGTGGTACATGCCTGTAATCCCAGCTACTTAGGATGCTGAAGCAGGAGAATCACTTGAACCCTAGAGGTGGAGCTTGCAGTGAGCCAAGATTGTGCCACTGCACTCCAGCCTGGGGGACAGATCTGTCTCAAAATAAATTTTTTAAAAAATGACAAAGGAGACATTACCACTGACCCTACAGAAACACAAAAACTATCAGACATTACTATAAACACCTCTATGCATACAAACTAGAAAATTTAGAAGAAATGAATATATTCCTAAACACAAACAACCTCCCAAGACTAAACGAGGAAGAAACTGAATCCCTGAAGAGACCAATACTGTGTTCTGTAACTGTATAAGTAAGAAAAAATCCTACCAACCAAAAAAAGCCCAGGGCAAGACAGACTCACAGCTGAGTTATGCCAGATGTAGAAAGAAGAGCTGGTGCCATTCCTACTGAGACTATTTCAAAAAATTGAGGAGGACAGACTCATCCCTAACTCATTCTAGGAGACCAGCATCATCCTGAAACCAAAATGTGACAGAAACACAACCAAAAAAGAAAATTTCAGGCCAATATCCACCATGAACACAGATCAGCACCACAACAAAAAGCTAATCCATCATGATAAAGTATGTTTTATCCCTGGGATGCAAGTTTGGTTCAAGGTACACAAATCAATAAATGTGACTGATTACATAAACAGAACTAAAAAAAAAAAAAAAAAAAAAAAAAACACATTATTATCTCAATAGATGCAGAAAAGGTTTTTAATAAAATTCAACATCCCTTCATGTTAAAAATACTCAATAAACTAGGAATTGAAGAAATATACTTCAAAGTAATAAGAGCCATCTATAAAAATCCCACAGCCTACATCAGACTGAATAAGCAAAAGCTGGAAACAATCCCCTTGAAAAATGGAAGACAAGTGTACCCTCTCTTACTGCTCCTACTCAACATACTATTGAAAGTCCTGGCCAGAGGAACCAGGCAAGAGAAAAAAATAAAAGGCATCTAAATAGGAATCCAGGAAGTCAAATTACCCTTGCTTGCAGATGACATAACTCTCCATCTAGAAAACCTCATAGTCTCTGCTCAAAAGTTCTTTGATCTGATAAACAACTTCAGCAAAGTTTCGGGATACAAAATTAACATATAAATATCAGTAGCTTTCCTATACACCAACAATATCCAAGCCAAGAGTCAAATCGAGAATGCAATCCCATTAATAACTACCACAAAAAGAATTATATACCTAGGAATACAGCTAACCAGAGAGGCAAATGATGTCTACAATGAGAATTACAAAACACTGCCTAAAGAAATCAGAAATGATGCAAACAAATGGAAAAACATTCCTTGCTCATAGATAGGAAGAATGAACATCATTAAAATGGCAATGCTACTCAAAGAAATTCACAGATTCAATTCTATTTCTATCAAACTACCAATGACATTCTTCACAGAATTAGAAAAAAGCTATTTTAAAATTGACGTGGAACCTAAAAGGAGCCCAAATTGCCAAGGCAATGTTAAGCAAAAAGAACAAAGAAGGAGGCATCATGTTACCCAACTTCAAACTATACTATATGACTACAGTAACCAAAAAAGCGTGGTACTGGCACACAAAAAAAGACACATAGGCCAATGGAACAGAATAGAGAGTCTAGAAATAATGTCTCACACCTAAAACCATCTGATCTTTGACAAAGGTGACAAAAATAAGAAACGGGGAAAGGACTCTCCATTCAATAAATGATGCTGAGATAACTGGCTTGCCATATGTAGAAAATGGAAACTGAACCCCTACCTTATACCACATACAAAAATCAACTCAAAATGAATTAAAGCCTTCATTGTAAAACCTAAAACTATAAAAACCCCGGAAGATAACCTAGGAAATACCATTCTGGACATAGGACATGACGAAGATGCCAAAAGCCAACTGCAACAACAACAAAAAAACTGACAAAAAGGATTGAATTCAACTAAAGAGCTTTTGCACAGCCAAAGAAACTACCAACAGAGTAAACAGACAACCTACAGAACGAGAGAAAATATTGAACCTGGGAGACAGAGGCTGCAATGAGCCAAGATCATGCCACTGCACTCCAGCCTGGGGTGACAGAGAGAGACTCTGTCTCAAACAAACAACAAACAAAAACCATTCCATCAGAAAAACTTGGTGGCCATAGAAGGAAAGTAGAGTAGTTACAAGCATCAGGGAAACATGATAGTCCCCACTTCTTCAGCAAGGTTCTTACCATTCACTGCTTTACACTGTGGTGTCTTCTGAATCCATTTTCCAGAACCTACTTTAAGGTTCATCGCATAGTAGAGTCTCAGTACAATTTAGTTAGACTGAATTGAGCCACGGCTTTCGTAGCAATGGCATTGCATTTTCTCCACAATTGAGGAGTTAGAAAGAACCATCACACATGCCTGTTCTGCTAGAAGCAGAAGTGTGTAACCCAGGTCATGTCCTTGCTCTCTCCACCTATGAGACAGCTTTCTGCACATTCACCGAGACCACCAGTGAAGGCATGATCTCTAAGCTTGGCTTCAGTTGTGTGATACTTTGCTGAGACACAGCCTCCTTCTGTTTAGTAAGGTCAGTAGCTGTCTTACTTTCCATATGAATAATATCTATTTTAGATACACATAGAGAAAGTTTAACTTGCTCTTTGTTCACATCATCTTGTTAGTTACTTAATGGTTCATTCTAAGCTTTCTCTCATCTCATGAGTCCTGATAAAATCATTCCAAATTATCCATTGACCATCAAATTGCATTGCTCATCTTGTCATACTGTATTTAATGTGTCATTCTACGCTGCCACTCCAAAACCAGATTAGACTATGGTATGTCCATGTTTTCAAAAAATGTACTCACTGCTACTTGGTGACAAAAATAATCCATTGATATTTCGAGGTTTGCTGTGATAAAACATACAACTGATCCTCAGACAACCGAAAGGTTGGGTTTCCCAGAAGCATGGAATGCAGTTTGGCTAAATAAAAGGAGATGGGGGGAAATGGAGTGATTAGATGCCATATTCACAACAAATACAATGTGCTACAATACAGCACAATGAGACAAAAACAATTACAGTTCACTGATTTAGGATCATGTGTGTTTTCCAGCGTTTCTAAGCCCTGCTATTCAAAAGATGCAATGGGTATTTCTAAAACATTTTCCTCCATTAAGTTGAAAAAAATCGCAAAATGCCTAAAATCAAATAGTAGAAGGAAGAAAGATTTCTTCCCTATTGTTTTGTAAAAGTATAATCCAGCGTTATTGAAGGGAAATGCTTTAACAAAAACGATGATGCTAAGTAATTATACCTGCATTTCCATGTGTCTAAACCTGCAGAGTGGAACAAAACATTTCCTCTGTCTCCATAATGAGCACACGGTGTCACTGCCAAGGGCCTCTTCACAGTGTCGAAATCGGCACTGGGAACCCTAAAAGAAAAAGTAAACAGTGTAGAAAACTCAATTTGTTGACATTAGAGTTCAACAACAATAGGCTGCTAATCAGTAAAAGAAAATATGAGTAGATTAAATTAGAATCACGAAGATATACTCTATCAATATTAGACCGTAAGTCTAAATTTCAGCAAATTAGTCTAACTTTAGTGAGAAAGCAGCAAGATAATCTAACGATTAAACAGTATAACATGCCGCAAATGACCGATAAAATGCTACGTTTTGTTATCCGTTAATCCATATGGTCCACTAGGAATAGAGGTGCAAGACTCCAGTGGCACTTTGACCACAATCCAATGACAGAACGACTTAATTTCTCTTTCTGAAGAAAGCCAGATGAAATTTTTAAGAATTTCTAGCTATATTCTAATTGTGAAAACGATTTCTATGAATCAATCCTTTTATTAGATAACCTGTTTTCTCAGTCTATGGAGATACTGTTAGGTTTTTATGGAGCTTAAAAGGTATGTTATTGTGGAATTTTAATTATGATGTTTTGATATACTATATTAAATACATGTGCTTTGTGCCTTTGGCTTAGAAAGATAAACAATTGCCTATACTCACTGACTTCTTTATATGCCAACAAAAGTAGATGTGGTTTGTTTCAATAGGCTGGTATTCTTAAAACTTCTGCGTTCTTTTACACATAAACACACACTTGGTAAAACTATAAGCCCCTGTTGTGTGGGCAGAGAGGATAACATTCTTCCCTCTTTTGACACATGTTCCATGGTTGTTAGTTATCTTTTATCTCTCTCCTACTTCTATCTTCATTCTCTTCCCCTTGTTAAAGTAGATCCATGTACTCTCATAGCATGGGTTAGTGGGCAGGGGCTATCAAGTCAATAAACTAGTATTTGAACCTCTGGCTCCACTACTTGCCCATTGTCACAAACTTAATACTTAACTCATACTCTCTGTGCTTTAGTTTCCTCATATGTAAACAGGACATAAAAAATACTTTCCTCACAAGTTAGCTATAAAAATGACATGAGATAAGGTGTTGTGAGCTATTATTATTTTTATTTATTCATTTAATTATTTACTGATAACTTATCACTCATTAGTCACTGTGCTAAATACTTGGGGATACAGCAATAAAACAGACAAGACACTCTGCCCACCTGGACATGGATTCTGTTGTTACTCTTTATCACCCTAGCATTTAATCTAACAGGTAATAGAAGTGAATCTAATTCCTGTAGTCAGAGAGGCTGACTCTATTCAGGTTTCCTAACAGAGAGGAAACACTTAAAACCAGACATGTCATCTTTTTTCACTGGATTCTTTCTGGCATGAGCACAAAGCTTCAAATACTGAGTTTTTACCTTTATCTGGTTTTATTAAGATCCATTCATCCTCATTCTTTGGGGGAATTACCAGTTTTTCCCATTTAACTTTATAAACTTTAATTTGTATGTGGCCAATTGGCTTACATTAATTTTCTTTTCTATTTTTATGATATTTAAACACTTGTTGTTACTTAGACTTTTGACAAATGAAAACTTAGTAATTGGGTTAAAAAAAATTCAAATAAGGAAACAGATTTATTACACTAACTTTGACAGCTACCTGAATTCAACTATTTGAATTTATAATGACTGGAATCATATTAACTAAAACAAAATCTTACATCATATAATATTTCAATATTAGGAATTTAATGTCTCGAGGTGCCATCATATAGGCAAAAGTGCCACATGAATATTCAAAAGCTATAGGCATGTAACTGACATATATAAGAGTAGTTTCAAGCAAATAATAGTTTTAAATTATTTCAGATTTCTTCAGATAAATTCAGGATGTCAAAAATACATGATAGGCTTTTTTACTCCATATTTTAAGTATATAAGATATCTTCCAAGAAAATAGTAAATTTTGGTTCAGCAATGCAAGTTACTGCCATATCTTCCTTCATTCTACTAAAAAGATTAAGCATGTGAAGTACTGTAAATAGTCCAATATTTACCTTTAGGCACGTGGAATTATAAAAGAAATAGCAGTCATTTCCAAATACTGCCATTTTCAACTCTCTTGCTGCTAATCCAATGTATTTTGAAAAATATATATGTATAAGAATTGCAGAAATGCAAATATAAGAACTATCAGTGTGTAAGAGAGAAAAAGAATATCTTTTTCACAGTCTTTCAGGCTATCAGTAGTATTCCTTTAAAACTGACCTCCTGTTGACAGTATATTACACAACAGATAACTCTTAAAGAAATTTCAGTTAGAGGATACCCTCTCTAGCTTCGCAGACCACTTTTTGTTGAAAGTGGTTGCTAGGAAGCACACAAACTGAAACTTTCAGAATTTTCCTCACTGTTACCTCATCCAATGTTTGCTCATCATAAATGACCTCACATGTAACTGTAGGCTAGTTTACCTGAGAGAACACTGTATTTCCCTTACTCATTAACTAAAGAGGACTAGCAAAAATAAAATAGCATATTTTAATCTTTAAATGTTCTGATTTAATATGGACTCTAAACTAGTTGATACTTTTATAATAGAAAGTAGTAAGTATTTCACAACTAAACAACTTATAGAAGGTTTGAAAATAACACTAAATAGGTAAATGAGCTATCCATATTCTAAGACAACAAAAACAATTATTTAAATATGTATCTCTGCTATCCATTGATTTGGGAAAAATCATATTCAGATTATGATATATTAATAGGTACTTGAAAATAAATTAGGCTACATAGTCATCTTGTAGCTATATTCCATTTATTTGTTCATCCATCATAAAAAGAGTAATCTCTTCTTCCTATAGCAGAAAGGTTTCAGAGTGCTTGAAGGTTTTGAGAATCTGTTGAAAATAAGTGAAGTACGATTCCCAGAGGGAAACATTTCAATCAGCAGTTATTGATATCTTCCTCTTAGTGTCTTTCATCAACAAATTAAAACCTAGCAGAAATTAATTTAAAAATCATCAATGTATTAGTCCATTTTAATGCTGCTGATAAAAACATACCCAAGACTGAGAGAAAAAAGAGGTTTAAATGAACTTACAGTTCCACATGGCTGGAGAGGCCTCAGAATCATGGCAGGAGGTGAAAGGCACTTCTTACACAGTGGTGGCAACAGAAGACGAGGAAAAAGCAAAAGTGGAAACCCCCAATAAACTCATCAGATCTCATGAGACTTATTCACGATCACAAAAATGGCATGGGAAAGACCTGTCCCCATGATTCAATTACCTCCCCCTGGCTCCGTCCCACAACACATGGGAATTTTAGGAGATACAATTCAAGTTGAGATTTGGGTAGTGGCACAGCCAACTATATCATTCTGCCACTGGCCCCTCCACATCTCATGTCTTCACATTTCAAAACCAATCATGCCTTCCCAGTAGTTCCAAAAGTCTTAAACTCATTTCAGCATTAATCCAGAAGTCCACAGTCCAAAGTCTCATCTGAGACAAGGCAAATCCCTTCCACCTGAGCCTATAAAATCCAAAGCAAGCTAGAAACAATACGGGTACAGGTATTGGGTAAATGCAGCCACTCCAAGTGGGAGAAATTGGCCAAAACATAGGGGTTACAGGCCCCATGCATGTCCGAAATCCAGCAGGGCGGTCAAATTTTAAAGCTCAGAAATGATCTCCTTTGACTTCAGGTTTCATATCCAGGCCATGTGGATGGAAAAGATGGGTTCCCATGGTCTTGGGCAGCTCCGCCTCTGTGGCTTTACAGGGTACAGCCTTCCTCCTGGCTTTCACAGGCTGGCATTGAAAGTCTGCAGCTTTTCCAGGTGTATGTTGCAAGCTGTCAGTGGATCTACCATTCTGGAGATTGGAGGATGGTGGCCCTCTTCTCACAGCTCCACTAGGCAGTGCCCCAGGAGGGACTCTGTGTGGGGGCTTTAACTCCACATTTCCCTTCTGCACTGCCCTAGTGGAGGTTCTCCATGAGGGCCTCGTCCCTGCAGCAAACTTTTGCCTGGGCATCCAGGTGTTTCCATACATCTGAAATCTAGCTGGAGGTTCCCAGACTCAATTCTTGCCTTCTGTGGTCCTACAGGCTCAATACCACTTGGAAGCTGGCAAGGCTTGGGGTTCCACCCTCTGAAGTCACAGCGCGAGCTCTACGTTGGTCCCTTTCAGCCATGGCTAGAGCTGCTGGGTCACAGGGCACCAAGTCCCTAGGCTACACACAGCATGGGGACCCTGGGTCCAGCCCACGAAACCACTCTTTCCTCCTGGGCCTCTGGGCCTGTGATGGGATGGTCTGCCTTGAAGGTCTCTGACATACCCTGGAGACATTTTCCCCATGGTGTTGGGGATTAACATTAGGCTCCTGGCTACTTATGCAAATTTCTGTAGCTGGCTTAAATTTCTCCTCAAAAAACTTTTCTTTTTTTTTTCCTTCTCCTCAAATTTTTTCTTCTACTTCAATTCTACTCTTTCCTGTTGTAAATGTCTTTCTAGTCTTAAAAAAAAAAAAAAAAAAAACTATTACAGCCAGGCTTGGTGGCTTATACCTGTAATCTCAGCACTTTGGGAGGCCGAGGCAGGTGGCTCACAAGGTCAGGAGTTCAAGAATAGCCTGACCAACATAGTGAAACCCTGTCTCTACTAAAAAAAATACAAAAAATAATTGGGCTTGGTGGCATGCACCTGTAATCTCAGCTACTCAGGAGGCTGAGGCAGGAAAATCGCTTGAACCTGGGAGGCAGAGGTTGCAGTGAGCAGAGATCACACCACTGCACTCCAGCCTGGAGACAGAGAAAGACTGTCTCAAAAAAAAAAAAAAAAAAAAAAGCTATTACTACCCTGTGAGGATGATTCCTCCTTTCCTCCTTGTAATGAAGAGTGATGGGAAATTTGTCTCCATGGCTGGGAGTAGGCCTGAAAATTCTGTAAGTATTTTGTGTTGGCCAAAGCAGGCTCACTCTGAGTGTCTTTCATCTTTGGTGCATGCTAGAGCACTAACATATCAGTCAGAGAAGAAAGACTTTCTTCGATTTTGTAATCCTGTGACACCACTTTTAGTACAGTGGCTGGTAGCAACTCCTTGGTAACTCTTCAGAATTATGAGAATTGGGCAAAGTTGATGGCTGCTACCCATCAGAGCATGAGTCCAGTTTATGACCGTGAATTGATCTTGTGACTCTCCCCTGATGTGGACTTGTGTTTCTGCCAGAAGCTTTGCTCCAGCTACTGAGGAAGCCAAAGTTTTGGAAATAGAAAGTGCTTGCTAAGAGATGACTAGATTTGCTCCTACTATACAAATAGTAAGTGTAGTGTGGTTTTAGGAGATGAGTATTTCCCAGAAATGACAGAATGTTGGACCTAAAAGGTTCTGTGGCAGTTTGGGAGGTGACAGTTAATAGCTGTGAAAGTTGTTGTCTCTTCGAAACTCATGAAACGAGCCGCTTTTCTGAATGCCTCTGAAGGAACAAAGAAGTCACTGGCACTTGACTGCAAAATGCTAAAAAGTTTCTGGTTCCAACATTATACAGCCAGCATCAGGTGTTTTCTTTTTTCGTAAATCTGGGATGTGATGTGGGAGAGGTTTTTGTGTTTTCCTATGAGAAAAAAGAAAGCAGAAAAGAAAGTAAACATTTTGAAATGGCAAATCTATTCCATCCTCCCTCCCCTCTGAATCCAGCAATCAAAAAATTGTGAATTTTTACATTTTAATTTTTTCATTGTCAGTATTCAGCATAACTGTGAACTTTTTAAAGGAGCTGTTTTATTTGTTGGGAACCCCCTTACTGTTTAGATACTGCTAAGTGAGATATCATTGCTTAATTTTTCCAAGGGCTAAGTCAGTAATATGCTGGACAGTTGAATACATGCAGGTAAGACAAAGAAATGAGACCTGGGCCTAGTCCAAGCCCAAAAAGGATGGAAGTAAAATCAGAATTCCCCTACAACTTCAGACTAGGAACCACTAAATGCAGTGAGATGGAAAGGCTACTATTCCTAAATATTTAGTATTTATTTGATTTAGTCATTGTCCATCTTATCAGTTACCCTCAAAATATTCTTTTGAGCAGTAAGTTAAAGCTGTTTTTAGCTCGCAGTTGATTGACTACCAGTACTCAAGCCATTTCAGCTGTTGGACCTCACCTTTAATTAAAATAAAAAAGATTCCTATGAAAAACTTGAGAATGAAATCCTGGTTGTAGTTATTCCTGTACTTCTGCATTAGTCTAAGACTGAAACTTTGCGTTCACTCTGGAAAGAACATCAGAACCATTTCGACCATGTTATGCTGCACAATAAGGCGTAGTTCAAACGGTAACTTTTTTTGATCCCAGGTATTTTTATTATAGCGTTTTCTGACAGTCTACTGGAAAAGCAGTTTTCATCCTGCTTGGGGATCTGGGGATGTCTAAATATTTCTAAACTTCTAGAGTGCTTCCCGCATGAACTAAAGATAACAGGTAAGTAGGTTTCATTGGAACTGCATTAAATCGACATCTGAAATGTTCACTGCTTATTATTTGATCTTTTTTTTTTCTTTTTTTCTTTTTTTTTTTATTGCATTTTAGGTTTTGGGGTACATGTGAAAAACATGCAAGGTTGTTGCATAGGTACATATGTGACAGTGTGATTTGCTGCCTTCCTCCCCTTCACCTATATCTGGCATTTCTCCCCATGCTATCCCTCCCCAACTCCCCACCCCCCTCTATCCCCCCTCTCCCCCCCAACAGACCCCAGTGTATAGTGCTCCCCTCCCTGTGTCCATGTGTTCTCATTGTTCAACACCCACCTATGAGTGAGAACATGTGGTGTTTGATTTTCTGTTCTTGTGTCAGTTTGCTGAGAATGATGGTTTCCAGGTTCATCCATGTCCCTACATTTAACTTCCAAATAAATCATCGGTTGAAACCGAGGTGGGGGACGCACGTGGGAACGCACCAGGAACGCATCAGCTTCTGCACTACAACTCCCAGAAGGCGCCGCGGCCAGGAAGCCGCTTCTGGATGGGCCTTCCCGCCCCTAGCTGGGGCTTGGCATAGTGGGGGCGCCGCGGCGGTGGCCGGGCGCCGAGTGTGGGTGGCCTGAGCGCCGCGGGTGACACCTACAGGGCTTCTCCCCGCCTGGACAGGACGCCGTTCCAAAGCGCGCCCTCCACTCGCACTGCTTGTTGGGCTCATCATGAAGCGCCTGGGCTCCGTGCAGCGGAAAATGCCGTGTGTGTTTGCGACGGAGGTGAAAGAGGAGCCTTCCGCCAAAAGGGAGCATCAGGTAAGCGGCAGCGCCGGGTAGGCTGGGCGGCCCGCGTGGGCTTCTCCCAGCGGCGCTGGCTCAGTGCGAACCCGGCGACGGCGGCTGGACGCGTTAGAACTGCCCTGCAGGCCAGGAGCCTCTGTAGGTTTCGTTGGGGAGGTCTGGGTTGGAAGTCTTATACGCCCTGAGTACAAGTCCAGGTTCTTGTACTTTTGTTAGTTGTAAGGCAGGGCATTTGCGAGAGAATTTTCCTGATCAGGAGATTCAAACTTGCCCTCGCAGGGAAATGGAAAAACCACAGGTCAGCACCTGTGGGTTTCAGGTCAGCACCTTTTGGGGAAACCTAATCAGATAATTGCCACAGTCCAAGCTTTACTACTTTTCAAAAGTGCAGTGAGAAAGGGGGGATATTATAAGACTTGCTTTACCTGTTACGTCGGAACCATTGGCGGTGTTGACAGTAGCCTAATTAGGTCACTGAAGATCAGACCTCATGTTACCAGTAATTACTTAATTTATTCTCTCAAGGTTTTCTCTTGTAGCAACGTGTTTTCTATATAATGTGCCCTCGGTAAATGCTAGTGAGTGAATAACAAGTAACCTATATTAAGGCAATTCTTTCATATTGTACTATAAAACGTTGTAGTCTTTGATCAGTAGAATCCCCAGTCATTAGTTGGGTGCTTCCCAACTTTGTTGATTACATACAAAATCCATGTGTCCATTGGAAATCCACCTCACTTGAGTTTCATCACTGCCACTGGCCTTCTCATCTTCTAGACTAAAATGTGTTTAAGGCAGATTGTCCTGTTATCTTTAGTCCCAGCCTGTAGGACCTGACACGTGGTAGGCACTGGATAAATATTTGTTGAATTAAATAATGAACCCTGGAATCATTTCAGGCCAATTTTCCCTTCACCTTGATGCTTTTTACCTTATAGCATCTGATCTTTTCATTCTTTCTACTGCTGTCACTGCTGTTATAGTTAATATTTCATATCCTGCCCATTGCACTACCTAATTGGTCTTACTTGCCAGTCTGATCATCACCATGTTCTTTCCTTGTCTAAATACCACAGTTATTACTCAGTGTTTGTAGCAGCAATCAGCCTTTTTTTTTTAGCTGTAATAAATAATGTAATCCATATAAAACATTATCATCTGTGTTAGTATTTCACTCTACTGTGATTTCCAACTTTGTATGTTAGAGGGGAGTAGTTTGTAAAAATATTCTCCACCAGGGAAAAGAAGCAGCCCCTTCTCTTACCTTTCTGCAATTAAAACAGCTTACAGTATTGTTTATAGCATAGCATCCACATTCTTAATTATAATTCAGGGCCTCCCACTAATGAGGCTCAGTCTATCCTCCATCCTTCTTAAAGTGAATTCTCTGTTTTAGCCATCTGTTTCATCCAGTGAACATATCAACCACAATCCTGTCTCAGATTTTTGCTCAGACTGTTCACTCTGGGTCACCTCTAGAATGTTTTTAATTTTTCAAGTCAGTTCTTCTCCATAAAATCTTAAATCAACTTAGTCATCTCAGTAATTTCTCCTACCCAGAAATTGTAGAGGGACACTCAATTGATATTCACTATTTTAATACATGTACTTTTTCCCCCCAGTAATAGTCTAAAGTCTTGATGACAGGTAGAGAAGGAGAATTTTATGTACCCCTCAGTGTCTCATGTTGTCCTTTGCACATGTGGATAGCAAAGACCAGATAATTGATTTTTATGGAAGGAATGTTTATACTCATCAGGAGCTCCATGGGGCAATCTTTCCCCCAGGATCTTTGATAAATTTAGATACACACACACTGCTATTGGACCAGACCCTGTGGCTCTACTTCCCTGGGTTAAATTGATATCCTTTGATACCAGAGTCATAAGTTAGTGAAAACCGGTTATATTTTTAAAGTACTGAATCCCTACTAGATGGTTATATTTTAAAAGTATTGAATACTTTCAATATACTTTCAGTACTAGAGTACTGAAATATACTTTCAATATACTTTCAGTACTTTGAGTACTTTCAATAGTACTTTCAGTACTAGAAGGGACTAATTTCTTAGTTTACCTGGTTGAAATAGTACCTTAGTCTTAAGCACACACACAGCAGTATGTTTATATAGTACAGTGTTGTTTCACTTTGTAAGATGTTGTTACTTCAGATATAACTGTAGAAATTGCCTAAGTCTTCTTCAGCAATGAAAATGAATTATAGATAAAAAGTTGGTAGGAACCCAAGAAACTGTCTTTTTCTCATCCTTGGTGCCTTTTTTTCTTCCTGACAGTAGAAAAATCATAAATATGTCAACAGCTCACTACTGGTAAAGCTGAAAGGGACAAGAAGAGGGTACCCTCAAAGCAAACACATTCAAAGGAAAAACAAAAGACAGGTGATTCTTGGTAGTTTTAAAAGTGAAAATTGTTAGGGGGAAAACATGAAAAAAAGAAAATCAGCTTCAGATCTTGAGTACTCATTGTGCAAAGACTTAGAACTAAAATGGTACTGAAGTATATGGTGTAACATCGCTAATATGGTCTAGTGGGCCAGCTTGCGCTATCTGTGGGGCTGTATTTACTGGAGTACCGATGTGAGGTCTTGCCTAAGAGGTGATGCCAGCAGGTCTTACTTCTTTTTTATATTCTAACTGCATAGTCTAGGACAAGGCTGTTCACAAACTAGATGCTCAAACTTTGTTGAATGAGTTACCACAAAGATTTTTAGATCAATGTAGACTTCTGAATACAACTTTCAAAGTAAACAATTCATCAGACTACATGAGGAAGTCAGGTAACTGTAAGAAAACTACTGTCAAAGTGAAGCCTAACTCAAGAGTCAAGAGATTTGTTTTATAGAGGAGATTTTTCTTTTGCCATCTTGAACATTTTTTAAGTAAGTAAATAAACCATAGCTGATACAGCTCAGAAATTTAAGTTTGTAGAACTGTCATGTCTCATATAAATCACTATTAATGGTAGGAAACCATCGGGGTTAACTTTCCTTTCAAGCAGATAATATATTTTCTAAGACTATTTGTTGAATGTTATGATGATACATTTGAAGATTTTTAGGATATAAAACTGAATCAAGGATCAAATTGTTCTGAAAATTAAGAAGCTTTTAAACTGTGTGATCTGTAATGTTTAGACAGCGATGCAAGTTCTGTAACAATCGAGGTATACTAATGATAATTGCTTTATGAAAAGGATGAAAATCATAGTTTAGACAACTTATGCTTATAATAGCAGTTGTTTATCACGAAGTTGAGGAGGAAAAACATCTGAAGTTGAAGAGGAAAAAAGGAAATCCAGAAATTCATTTTACTTTGGCTCTTAAAGAAACTTCTGGGTAGCAAATAGAAACTGATGTCAGTTAATATTGAGAAAAATGCACTGAAAAAGAGAAAAGAAGTATGCCAAAAGGTTCTTGTGATACGTCTGAATGGTGATGAAGTGGGTGATTCATCTATGCCTTTCTACATTTCATTTTCAGATTTTCTATAATGAGCATGTATTAGCTTTGCAAGAAAAAATGGTTAAAAAAAAAAAGGCAAAAACAAAGTATGAACTATCTTCCATCTATTTTGCCTGCTCCCTGAGAATTTGCCCTGAGACAGGAGTATATTACCACATCCTTGCTGAGACTCCTTATGAATCAAGTCTTAATTGAAAAACAAGTTTTGTAGATCACAAAAATGTTTGTGCTTATAAAAAAGGGGGAAGTCTCATGTATTGAAGAGTAGATTGATTCTTGGGAAAACTGAAAATTATGATTGAAAGACACTGGTATTGTATACCAGGAGCACCTATGGAGTTAACGTTGATTAAACAACGTTTAATCTAGTTTTACCTTCACTCAGATCTAGACACAGTGGCTGCCTTAAATTCTTCAGACACATCAAAAAACCTCCTGAGTTGGGACCTTTTGTTTTCCTCAGATATTTACATAGTATTCCCTTGCTTCAAGTTTGCCCAAGGTTGCCTCCTCAAAGAAAGCTTCCCTTTCCACCATATCCAAAATAGCACCTCATCCCCCTTTCCTTTACCCATTTGTTTTTCTCTTTAGCACTTGTTTGTCATAGCTAACATATCATGCACTGTGCTGCTTTTGTCTCCCTCATTAAAATACAAGTTTCACCAAAGACAGGTACTTTTTTGTTCACCTCTGTATTTCCAGTGTTGAAGACAATGCTTAATCCATAGTAGGCATTTAGTAAATAATTGTCAGGTATATGATTAAATATACTGAATGCCTGTGCTAGGGTTGCAGTGCTGCAAAGAACAAAGGTGCATAAAGAAACGGAAATAATTACAGAATTATGTAGAAAATCAGATGTTGCTGTGGTAGCATAGAAGGGAGGGAACAATTCAGAACTTCACAGAAGAAATATTTTTAAATCATTCTGAAGGATGAACAGCAGACCATCACTTAAAACTAATGAAATTAAGAATATTTCAGGTGAGCATGTGTGCAAAAACATAGAGGCTGTCTATCCTAAACCGGTTTTCTCTCTTTCTTTTTTTAAGCCATTTAAAGTTTTGGCAACTGAAACTGTAAGTCACAAGGCATTAGATGCAGATATATACAGTGCAATTCCAACAGAAAAAGTGGATGGAACATGTTGTTATGTTACTACCTATAAAGGTAAAATAAAACTATAATATTTACTGTAAATGTTACTTATTTTTCTTAATCACTTTATAGACTATATGATATGAGGCATTTGCTCTTCATAAACCCTTGGAAACCCAAGTATAGTAGCCAAACAAAAAGGTCACAATTGTTACAGTTTACCTAAATTATTATTGTACTTTCTTCTTGGGGAAAAAACGGTAAACTAAAACATTTACCTAATACCCATTAAGGGCACAGGCAGTATGGTACTTGATATATCTCCAGTTTGTACAAGTAGCCTCTCCATTTCACAGATAAGAAAAATGAGGCCAGGTTACAGGCATGGTGACTCAGGCCTGTAATCCCAGCCCTTTGGGAGGCCAAGGTGGGTGGGTCATCTGAGGTCAGGAGTTTCAGACCAGCCTAGCCAATATGGCGAAACCCGGCCTCTACTGAAAATACAAAAATAAGCTGGGCATGGTGGTGCATGCCTGTAATCCCAGCTACAAGGGAGGCTGAGGCAGGAGAATTGCTTGAACCCAGGAGGCAGAGGCTATAGTGACCCAAGATCGCGCCATTGCACTCTAGCCTAGAGGACAAGAGGGAGACTCTATTTCAAAAAAAGAAAAGAAAAATGAGGCTCAGTGAACTTAAATAATTTATCCAAGACCGTATAGTGACTGAATGACTGAACTGTCAGTGGAACCTATGTTTGTGGGACCCTTAAGCTTGTTCTTCCTGCATTGATTCCAGTGGCTTTATTACTTTTGTCAGCGTCTCTAATTAGTTTCATTTTAATGTATTTTAACAGAAATGCAAATAGAAATTTTCAGTCATTTTAAGAAGAAATGTATGGAAAAGAGATTTTTTTGTGATTATTTTTGGATGGTGAGATTACCTTTCACTTCCAGAAAAAAAACAGCATCTGGACGCAGTCCTTGGGCATTAAATAGGCGTCTGGACACATTCCTTGTATCAGGAAATTCATGAAATGCAGTAAAATAAATCTAACTGTGCTAAAATGTGCATAATATTTGCCATCTTAACCATTTTTAAGTATGCAGTTCAGTGGCATTAAGTATGTTTACATCGTTGTGCTACTATCACCACCCTCCATCTCAAGAACTGTTTTCGTCTTATAAAACTGAAATGCTACCCATGAAACAACAACTCCTTATTCTCCTACCACGCCCCTTGTAACCGGCATTCTACTTTCTGTCTCTATGAATTTGACTACTCTAGGTACTTCATATAGGTAGAATCATACAGTGTTTATTTTTTGTGACTGGCTTATTTCACTTAGCATAATGTCCTTAAGGTTCATTCATGTTGGTAGCATGTATCAGAATTTCACTCCTTTTTAAAGGAATGGAATTAATATTCCATTGCGTGTATCTAGCGCATTTTGTTTATCCAGTCAACCATTGGTGGACAGTTGGGTTGCTTTCATCTTTTGACTATTGCGAATAATGCCACTGTAAACAGATGTGAACAGATATCTGAGGCTCTGCTCCCAGTTCTTGTGGGTATATATATCCAGAAGTGGAATTACTGGATCATATGGAAATTCTAAATTAATTTTTTGAGGAGCAACCATACTGTTTTGCATAGTGGTCGCAACTATTTACATTTCTACCAACGGTGCACAAAGGTTCCAGTTTTTCAGTTTCCTCACCAGCACTTATTTTCTGCCTTTCTCTGTTTGGGTTGTTTTTGTTTTTGGGTAGTAACCATACTAATGGATGTAAATGAATTGCATTTTTTATGTTTACTGGTAAAAAAGAAACAAAAGGTCCACTGAACCAGAAATGATAATATAATACAGTTTTAATCTGGTTCTTCATATTATTTATCTGGATAGCTAATAAGTAGTACAGAATATCAGGACCAACGTATAGCAGTTTCTTTATAAACCCTGGATTTGTACATTTGAGAAAACTGTAAAAGATTTTTCAGAAATTGATGTCTATTAAGAAACTATAGTGTGTATCACTATGCATGATGATGGCAATTACTGGGTTAGAATTTAACTGCTAAAGTAAGTCACAGAATGCAAAGTGACAATGCTTACAAATCCACATTTATTACTGCTAAAGGATACACAATATACCAGTGGTATTAAAAGTAAAGATGTGTATTATAGCCAAGGACTGTCTCACAGCAAGGAGTATGGCGAGGCCAGGTAAAAGCTACTATACTTCAAAGCTGCTTTGAAGCCTTGGCAGGACACATTTTCTCAGATCAGGAACCACTTATGTGTTCAGACAAACACCTTGGAACCAGGGAATGCAAAATGGAGTTACAGCTGGGGATTTTTATATATTTGCTGGTCATGTAGGTAGGCATCTTGCTGCTAAGTAACCAGCTTCAGCAGCAGAGCCTATCAGGGGTCTCAGACCAGGTGCAAGCTATGAGTGTCACTCTTAACAATAAAGAACACTAGCACAGTGCCCTGCAACTCCTCAGATCCGTGAGTACAAATCAACATTATTAGTATTTTCATACCTTGATGAGGGGTCAGTGCAATGCAAAACAGCTCAGCCTGATTCCAGCTGTGTCAGAATTAACCTTTAAAGCACAGTGTAATGTTTGGGGGGTGGTGGTGAATACAGTTATCTGGTTATGTTTCCATTTTGTAGAGGTAGCTTCCGTTGTCCATAAATGCTGCTTACTCATAAAATATGAATATGCAATGCCCTTATAAAAAATATCATATATTTACTTTTTGTCTCCTGTCCTCATTCTTTAACCAGAGAAGTAATTCTTCTCATAGCATCAAGTACCGCTAGGTGGTATATATTCTTATATTGCATATTTCCCTTTAGCTTCTTTGAGAAATTAGCCTCCTGTTTATTGAAAAATTCTATTCTGAAATGTCTTTCAAGATAAGTTTTGTTTACTTCATTCTTTTGCTTTTGTTATTACTTTTTTAGATCAGCCATACCTTTGGGCTCGACTAGATAGAAAACCAAACAAACAAGCTGAAAAAAGATTCAAAAATTTTCTACATTCAAAAGGAAACCCAAAAGGTTAGTTTTTAACTTTTCATGTTTAAATAGCTGAAATCCATGGCGTATTTATTGATATGGTATTTCTGTACATTATATCTTTCTGTATAATTTAAGCAATTTAGAATACTTTTATATATAAAAAGGATATTATTGAAAAATATTGTAAAATATTTTCCTAATATTTGTCACTGAGTCTATTAAAACATACAAATCACTACATATATATTGAAGTGAATGACACATTTTGTGTAAGAGACAAATATGTAATTTTATAAATCAAGTGTAATTAAAAATCTCAGGAAATTAATATCTTTAATTATTAAAATGCTTTTAAATATCTGTAGTAGATATATACACTCACTGTATACACATTAATGTGTTTATATTTGTATTCATAGTATATTAAAAATTCATGAATCTAATACTTAATGGAATGTTGGTTACTTTAGTTAAACTGTTAAATACTGTATACAAATGGTGTATATGAAATTGAATATTTAAAGTGTTAGTATTCTAACCGTAAGTACGGTCACATTGTGGTGATAATGAATGGAGAATAATTGTATCATCCCTGATAGGAGGTTTTAGTAGCTGTTCCCATTTTGATTCTGTTTAGTATTTTATGTTTTTTAAAGCATCACCACATATAACATTATCTCTTTTTAGAATTTTTTTGGAACGTTGAGGAGGACTTCAAACCAGCTCCAGAGTGCTAGATACCAGCAAAGGAAATAGAACAAATAAATGGAAACCCAGTGCCTGATGAAAACGGACACATTCCTGGTACCATGATGTCTCTTCTAATGCAGTTTTGCGTTTACTAGTAAAATGATCAAAATATCCATTCAATCAGAAATTACAGAATTTAATTATAACCTGGTTCTTCATTAGTATGTATAGCACAGAATTTCTGAATCAAATTTATGTAAAGTCCTATATATCAAAGATGCTTCATATCAAGAACGTCCTCTTAGCTTTAGAATCTTTTCTAAGATGGCCATTTTTTACTAGCTGTAGTCTGTGACAATAAAGCGTCTAATGAGAATAGCCTTGAGGCCAGGTGCAGTGTCTCATATCTGTAATCCTAGCACTTTGGGAGGCTGAGGTGGATGGATTGCTTGAACCTAGGAGTTTAAGACAAACCTGTGCAACATAGTGAAACCCTGTCTCTACAAAAAAATACAAAAAATTAGCTGGGCATGGCAGTGTGCGCCTGTAGTCTCAGCTACTCGGGTGACTAATATGGGAATCAGCTGAGCCCTGGAAGTTGAGGCTGCAGTGAACCATGATCATGCCCCAGCACTCTAGCCTGAGCATTGGACTGTGACCTTGTCTCAAAAAAACAAGAAGAGGGAATAGCTTCCAGGTTCTTGTCAGGTTGGATGAGATGATCTAGTCTGAAATGAGATCTCAAGAAGTGTCTATACCATTAGGGATAACAAATAGTCTATGTGCGTGTGTGCATGCGTGTGTGCGTGCGTGTGTGCGTGCGTGTGTGTAGATCCCAGAGTATCTCAGAGGGAGTTAAAAATAGTTGTCTCACAAGTTGTTTTTCTTGGGATGGGAAAATTTTGCAAAGGTATGCTGAATAGAAAGGTATCCCAAATTAAGGTTATAGGTCCTCAAGTGGCATGTCTTGAGTGCCCATTATGTGCAAAGTCCTCTTAGTTTCTGGTAATACAAAAATGCAGGTCAGAACCCTTGTCCTCAATGATCTTTAATTAGACATCGGGAGAAATCAACCAATAGTAGTATGATTTAAGAACTAACAGGAATGAATGCATCAGGTACCACTGGAGAAAAGAGGAGGAATTGCTCATTCAGCTTGTGTTTAAGAGGGAAGATCAGCTTAGGCAAACTCCCAGGAAGAGGAGAGGGCATGGGGTATTTTGGATATTTTATATAACACTTCATTGCAGCTGGAATGTTCAGGGTATATGACATCATGAAGCGGCTATAAAAGTTGAGGCTGGGCCAGGCGCAGTGGCTCACACCTGTAATCCTGGCACTTTGGGAGGCTGCGGTGGGTGGATCACCTGAGGTCAGGGGTTCGAGACCAGCCTGACCAACATGGAGAGACCCCCATCTCTACTAAAAATACAAAAAAAATTGCCAGGCGTGGTGGTATATGCCTGTAATCCCAGCTACTCGGGAGGCTGAGGCAGGAGAATCGCTTGAATCCAGGAGGGAAAGGTTGCGGTGAGCCAAGATCACGCCATTGCACTCCAGCCTGGGCAACAGGAGCGAAACTCCATCTCAAAAAAAAAAATAAAAAGTTGAGGCTGGAAGTGGGGTGGGCTCAGATCTTAAAGGCCCTTTTATTCTATCTAAAGGAGTTTCAAGTTTATCCTGAACATAATGATTTTTAATCAGTGGTACAGCAAAACTAAATTTAAGTTTTACAAACAGAACTATGACAAAAGTGGGTTGGATTTCACTGGAGGCTAGCAGACCAGCAAAGAAGTTATTACAGTAATCTAGGGTGAATAATGAAGGGAGCCAGTTCTGGCAACAAGAATGAGAAGGGTAATAGCAATAACATTCAATAAACATGGCATCAGTAAATTGTTCAGTATATATTGGAACAGTTTAATGAACTTGGAACACTTACTGCACTATATCCATTGTCCCTGAAGCTTGAGAGAAGGTAGAGAGAAAACTTATTTTATAAAAAATTTTGAGTGCTATGTCTTAGAACAGTGCTCAATTCTTACTAAGGTGAATTTTCTAGTAAGAGAATGCTAGGTGGTGCTCTGTAGTGAATAACAGGTTAATTCTATAGAACAAAAAATGAACCCTTATGATTTTTAAAAACGTAATAAACTGTTAACTTGCCCATTGATTTTTAAAGGAATATATCTTTGTGATAGACACCCAGAAAACATGGGAAATTTACAACAAAAATAGAAATTACCTGTAGTTTCAATCCAAAGAAAAATGATGTAATAAAAAATAACTTTCTTCTTTATATGATAGGTTGGGTACCAGTAGAAAAAAAACAACAAACAGTATTGCTGGCACTCCTCCGTAGTTAATTATGAATTTGAAATTGCCCTGGTACTAAAACATCATCCTGATGATTCTGGACTTTTGGAAATTAGTGCAGTGCCACTATCGGATCTCTTAGAACAAACACTGGAGCTCATAGGAACAAATATCAATGGAAACCCATGTGGTGAGTGAAGGCTTTTTCTTGTTCAGTTACAGTAACTGTCATTTATAGAGAACTTTCTAGGGTCAACTTAAAAAACAAACCCATGCTAAAGAAACGACTAACAAATTTGAGTTAGTTTCCTAGGATTATACCTATTTCTGTTAACTTTACATTCATAGAAAAAACCATTTTATTAGTCCAAAAGGTTGATTTTTATCCTTATTCTTTCCTATAATAATATTACACAACTGTGTATGAAAAGTAATGACTCAGGTGTAACACCCTTGCTTTTTAAAATTCAGGTGAGTTGAGTCAGTTGATGAAAATGCACTTTTCTTTGTTATGATAGCATCAATTTGCATAGCCAGGGGTGTAAAGTAAGTAAAGAATGGCAGTGAATACCACGTCAAGTATCAAAATATATATCATGATGAATTGAGTGCAAGTCCTGAGAGCACTATGGGTGACCTTGCTGACAAGGGGATGGGAAGACAGACCTAAAGACACTAAAGCTGTAATAGGAAAATCCTATGTAGAGATCAAAAGTAGACTTCCAGGTGTAAAGAAGCTAAGATCGTAGTTAGACAAGTTATCAGAGATGCAGTACAGCTCTTTAGCAAACATTGAAGAATAGTTTAATGTGGCCAGTGCCACACTGGTACCAAAGGTTGGTAGACTTTTTCTGCAAAATGCCAGATTAGGTATTTTAAGTTTTATGGGCCACTCTTCTGAAAGGAGGTACAGACTGTACTTACATGAGTGGGTGTGGCCGTGTTCCATGGAAACTATTTACAAAAAAAAAAAGGTCTAGACTTGGCCTGCAGGTCATAGTTTGCTGAACCTTAGTGGAGAGTACAACAAGGTGGAATTTAGACTTACTGGAATAAGGTGCCAGTGCACTTCAGTTGTATTCTTTTTAAGGAAACAACCAGCCTTTCTACCTTTATTCCTAAGTGTCTCAAAAGACTTTTTATTTGGAGAGGTACATTTTCTCATTCTTTCTGAAAGTTCCTTCAAACAAATATGGCTAATGGCAAATTTTTCCACTTAGGGTTAGGGAACAAGAAACATCCATTACATCTTCCTATACCACATGGAGCATTTCAAATAAGAAATCTACCTTCATTGAAGCACAATCATCTCTTGTCCTGGTTTGAAGGTTGCAAAGAGGGTAAAATTGAAGGAATAGTATGGCATTGCAGTGATGGCTGTTTAATAAAGGTAATGACAAAAATAGCTCGGGTGGGGTTATGTCATCTCATATTCCTACAACAAAGTAGAAGTGATACTAAAAATTATCTCTACAAATGGCAGCAATTCTTATTTGCAGTAAAGAAATTTAATTTTCTCATCCCACATACCACCATTTTTTAAGTGGTAAAACAGTGTTTCCCAGTGTGTATTGTGTGAGGCATTGATCCTAACAGGTGTGCTTCAGAATTAAAGTGATACTATGTATCCCTTGCGAGGAAATTCGTGTTGCACAGTAGTGCTCTCTGTGACATCTTGTACTAACCTGATTTAGCTCGGCATCTCCCAGACTTGAATATAGAATGTGTTGAGTAAAGAGTGCCAAGGTAACAGTTGATATATACAGAATGAATTATCTTCTACTTTGTTCCCTTTCTGTCTCCTGGACTTGTCTATTCGACTTCTTACAGGTACCAGAAATTCATAATATTCAAAACTGGACCTAGTTGTAACTCTCTGACTCCACATAATTCACTGAAGTAAATAAAAACTTGGATATTAATTTTAACCCCTCTTTTCATTACTTCATACATCCAGTTATCAGTTCCTAACAGTTCTAATCTATGTACTTCTTCTCAACCAATTAACTGTTAATTTTAATTCAAGCCAAGATTCATGCTTTAGCTGTCGTATCAGTGTCACCCTCCGAAAACAGAATCTTTCAGTTTTAGTCCTGTCTTCTCCATTCTTCACAAATGAATGAGCATATTACTTTCCTGCATAAATCTGTTCAGTTACATTAAGTATTCATGATCTGACTCCTGCTTAACTTCCCAGAACTGCTCTTCATCTCTGCCCCCACAAACACACTGACATTGTGTTTGCTCTAATCATGTTTGCAGTAGCAAAAAAACTCCATCACGTAACATTCCCTTCAATTAGAATGCCTCCTTTCCCACATTTTTCAGGTAGCTAGTCTGTAGTCAGCAACAGACTCTATGATTCTTAAAATTTTTATGAAGCCCCTGATTATGTGCCTGGCATGTTTCCAGGTGCTGGACATACACAGTCAACAAGGTGTCTGCCTTCATGAACTCACATTCTAATGGGTAAGATAGATAGACAATAAACAAATATGTAATATGTCAAGAGAAGAACAGATATGAAAAAAAAAACAGGGTAAGATAAAGTAGAGCCTTACACAGTGCCTGGCAGATAGTAAGCACTTAAATATTTCTAAGTGAATGAAAATAGTATCTGTATGCTAAAGCTAATACCTTTTTTCTCTTTCCAGGTTCATCGCCATCATCTTGGCTTATGCTGGCCAATTCCAGATACTTACATGAATTCAAGACCAGTTATTATCAACATAAACCTGAACAAATGTGACTCTGCCTTTGATATTTTTATTTTTTTACAAATATCTAATTTTTAATAAATAATGATCAACTTTTTATAAAGTTATTAATATGATCAGGGAAACCTTTGGGACTTCTGGTGAAGAAAGAATTCAAGCCTTAGTGACTATTTAGAATAGCCAGTGATCACTAGCTAATTCTCATATCCATGCCTTTTTGTCCTGTTTACAGTCTTAAAAGAGGTAAAACATAGCAAATATTTTTTGAGGGAACTATATCCTTAAGATTCCTGGAAAGAATTTCAAAAGAAACTATAGACACTGTTGCCAATGTGACCCAAAACTTAAGAACATATTAATGGCATATATTTGTTACAATTAAAAAATAAATTTACCATTTAATCCTACTTGTTGAGTCTGAATTTTTTGTTACCTCTTATTTAATAAATATGTTAAGAATAGTCAGATAAACATAATGAACTTTGTAATATAAAAATCAAATATAAGATGTTATATGAAATTTTTAGGATATGTACTTCAAAGATGGTAATGAAAATAGTTTTGAACAGCTGTTTTCACAAAACAATACTAATAAACATTACCTTCAAATGCTGCTTTTCTAGATCTGACATTTTGAGTTGTGTCTCTAGATCTTTTACTTTTTCCTTTAGTTGATCAGCATCTGTCAAAAAAGTTATACAAATTAGACTCCGCTTTTTCTCACTGTGAACGAGTTCAAGGTAATGGATTTGTTCTAGAGAACAGAGATTTATGAAACCTAGAAACTGGAAACTACTGGATTTTATGGCTGAAATACTTAAGGATGTAAATACTTGTTGCTACCTCCCTCCATCAAGTATTGCAATTTCATGGCAGACAAAAAGGTATCTGCTAGGTATTAGAAGTGTAAGGTCGGGTTATTTTTTTTACATGGTAGAAATTTTACATGAAAAAAATCCTAAAACCAGGAAAATTTGTTAGGTACTAAAAGTACAACAGAAGAAGCAGACAGTTGGGTAAGGGGCTATAACCATGGCCAAATGCTCCCACTATCCCACACAGCATTGGCTAGTCCATGTAGGTTATTACACATTTATTGCACAATTACTATGTGCAAAACATGTCATGCAGGCTGTATAATACAAAGATGAGTAGGACACAGCCCTAATACTTTGGTAGGAAAACAAAAGTCCACAAATATAGCACAAAAGTTCTAATTTATTGGATTCACCCTGCAAGTTAACATACCTCTAACTTTTTTTTTTTTTTTTTTTGAGATGGAGTCTTGCTGTGTCACCTAGGCTAGAGTGCAGTGGTGTCATCTTGACTCACTGCAACCACTGCCTCCCTGGTTAAAGTGAGTCTCCTGCCTCGGCCTCCAGAGTACCTGGGATTATAGGCAAGTACCACCATGCCTGGCTAATTTTTATATTTTTAGTAGAGATGTGGTTTCACCATGTTGGCCAGGGTGCTCTTGAACTCCTGACCTCAGGTGATCTGCCTGCTTCAGCTTCCCAAAGTACTGGGTTTAGAGTGTGTACCACTGTGCTGGACCTGGGACAAATATCTTAAATGTTTTACTACTTATATAGACAGTGATTTAGAATTTCCAAAAACAGTTCTGGTTTGATTTGTAAGCCTTAATGTTTGAAAAATGATAGGTAATCTGTCTACTTCACATCAGAGAAAAGGAATTTGAAGGCTCAGCAATTCCCTTAAGAAACTGAGGTTTAGAAAGAGTACAGAACTATCTATGGCCATATGATCCTTAATGCACATGCACCTGATCTCTGATCTCAGAAGCTAAGCACTGTTGGGTCTGGTTAGTACTTGGATTGGAGGAAAATTATAAAATTTTCCTAACGTCGACAGCTTTAATATTGTGTTTAGTCTATATATACCAAGCTGGCTGCTATGAGACATATGTTGAGAGTATTTAGTATGTACTTTTAGTTACCAAGATGCAGTACAGCATAGTGCTTAAGGGCTAGGAAACCAAGGAGCTATGGAGTTTTGTAGATTTAGATTTTAATCATGCCTCTGCTACTTCCTAGCTGACCTTGGGGAGAGGTTACTTAACCACTTCAAATCTATTTATCACATAAAATGGAGACAGTAATACCTATCATATACGTCTGTAAATATAGAATGCTTGTAACGCACCTCACATAGTATCTAGTACAACTCACACTTGATGGCTTTATTACAAATTACTAATAGGACTACATAGCACATTGAAAAAGCTACGAGAAATAGTCAAAGATTGTTCAGATATAAATTGGTATACTCCTTTGGAGAGAACCTGGAATTTCTATCATACTATCAAACAATGGCATGATTAGGTCAAGAGATTAATCATATTTTATAAAAGCAAAAACTTGGAGGCAAACTAAATATCCATCAAAACATAAATGGTTTAATGTGTTATACATGCAGTAGTAATCCACTACAGAATGATTAAATGGGTAAGACAGACTTATGAGCAGATATCAAAAGATGTCCATGATAAACTTAAATATGTATAGTATGAGTTCAATTTTATGTGACTCGCCAAGAAAATATATATACATATATAGAAACAAAGTCTATTCTTTATCCACAGTTTTGGTCTATAAAGTTAGCCCAGTTAGTGAATATCAAACCACTGTTGCTAGGGGAAATATGTACAGAGATGAATATATATAAATATACATACATATCTCCCGTAGATGATCATCTTAAATCCTAAAGACAACTCATCCTGGTAAATTCTATTTATTTTACATAAGAAAACAAGGTTCAGAAGTGTTACATGACTCTTCTAAGGCTAAAACACTAACAAGCCTCAGAATTGGGATTCAAATCCCTTCCAACAGGCCCCAGAGCCACGGCTTCTTGCATGATATTGTGCTGCCCTCTACTGTCTCCATCCTCTGCTCATTTCTGTATGAAAACTGAAGTGAGAATACTAAACATTGCCTTGTTGGACCTCTGCTGGGAACATGTAGGTTGGATTATTCAAATTTTCCAAGGCTCTCTAGGTACTGCAAAAGTGCTGTGAGTGTTGATTTGGGGATTACATACACACTTTAGTGAGTTGGTGATTTAGAAAACACATAATCCACAAATAATGAGGATCTATTGTACATTGTGGGCACATATGAACATATATATACATGCATGCATATATATGTGTGATATATATATGTATATAAAATGTGTGTGATATGTAGGAATGGGGAATGATTAGTAATCACTTTTGAATGGGAATGGAAGGGGTAGAATGATACTTATTTTTTACTTTGTAAAAGGAAAAAAATATAGGCAGTGTTTACTTATTTGCAGTTTTTAAAAATGTTCAGAGGACTTGAAAGAGCCTATACTTAGGAACTGGAAACAACATATTTGGTATTCAATGCTTAGCACTGTATTGTGATTAAATCTGTAACACCCAGATGGAGAACAAAGAGAAAAACACTTGGGCACTTGCTACTCTGTAGTATAAACAACACAAAGAGATAAATGGGAATATTTTTATATTAATAGCATGGAGATACAAAAGATCTAAAACTTCTTTTCAGTAATTTCATTTTACAGGGAGACAATGAACAGAAACTGGAGCGGAAAAAAAAAAAAAAGGCAAACCTGAATTCAAAAACTTGGGGGTAGTTAACATGTTTTTTAAAACACATTACCAGGGATGGTGCTTTCAGGTTCACTTTGATCCTTGTTAACTTCTATTTGATGGATTAATTCTGCTTTCTCTTTCTCCAGCTGACTATTAGCTAATCTAGAACACAATAATAATGTGTTAAAAACAAAAAACAGATATTGCTTCATAAAATACATGGGCATTTCTTATGAACTAGTGATGTACAGTAATCAGAACATGCTAGTCTTTATCAAAGTAAACATTTACTCTCCATGCTACAATGCCACCACTCTCAAACAAAAAACCTGGAATACAAAAGCCTCCACATTTTTCTTAACATCTGACCTGATGTCATTTTCAAGAGTAGTTTTGTTATAAGAGGAGGCTAATGAAAGTAGGCTACAGAGACCCCTGGAAGTAAAAAATTACTTGTTCTCTTTCATTAGTATTTTCCTCTGGGAAGCTAAGGTTTTATTCATTCTATGCTGTTAGAAAAGTTTAAACTAAATTACAAACTGGAAACTTACATTAAGGTTGGGTTTATCCTTTTTTCTAGTGTGTATTATAAAAAAGATAGAGTGATTAGCATTAGAAGGAAGAAATAAGTACCTTATAATAAGCCTATTAGGTAGTCAAGTTGAAAAATGCTTTTCTCTAGTTGTAGTAATTCTGGGTATATGAAAACTAATAATTTTTATTTTTTAAAAAGAAAAACACAAAGTAGTCATATAAACACTGATGTACCTAAGAACTTGCAGCTCCCGTTTAAGGCCTTGTTCTGTCTCAGCACCTTCAGGAACATGTTTAAGAATCTTAATCTATGGGGACAATGAAAAGTTAGAAGATAAAGTTTGCCATGGAAATATGGGGTTTTATAAAAATACACATTTTTAATAAAGCATATTAAAATCTGATTTTTAAAAGCACACATAGGCACTTTTCTATATTCTATTCACCATTCATTGAACAAGTATTGAGTAACTACTGCGTAACCAGCATTATCCTAGGCACAGAGGCTACAGCAGTGAACAAAATAGGCAATGTTCCATCTTGCATGGTCTTCATTTAGTGAGGAAAGACAAAGAATGTGTATGTAATGTGATATGATGTAATAACAGTGCCAGATGGTAGGAAGAGCTATCAAGAAAATATAATCCAGGGTAAGAGGATAAAGAGTGATGGAAAGTAGCATAGGGCTAGGGTTAGGGTTAGGGAAGGTCTCTCTGAGGAGCCTCTATTTCAGCAGACACATGAAGTCTGGGAGTAAGCGATGAGAATATTTGGGTGAACAGTATTCTAAACAAGGAAGCAAGTGTAAGGACTTGAAGCTTAAATGAGTTTGTATTGTTTAAAGTACTGAAAGAAGGTTAATGTGATTAAAACAATGTGAATGAAATGAAGGGAGAAGTGGTAGAAGATAAGATTGGGAAGAAAACTGGGTGCCAGACCTCATATGTTGTTTTAGGATAGGAAAAGAACTTCTAAGTTTTATTTTAGGGTGATGGAGAACCACTAGAAGATTCTGAGAATAGGACTACTCTGATGTGCTTTATGTTTTAAAAGGGTTATCTGGCAACTTTGTAGAGACAGACCAGAAATAGGAAGAGGGTGAAACAATGAAAGTGGAAGCTGAGACACCAGCTTGGAAATTACTGCAGTTGTTCAGGTATAAAACAGTAACTTGAACAAGATTGGTAAGTGATGTCTCAAGATGCCCAGAAGGAGTTAGATTTGGGATAAAGTTTGGAAATATAGCTGACATAATTAATGAATGAAAAAAAGATGTGGAGAAAAAAAAGAAAGAAGTCATTGACGATCCAACATTTCTGGCTTAAGCAAATGGGTGAATGGGGTGCCCTACAGTTGGATGGGTCTTCTTAATCGAGTCCATTTTTATCTTTATAAGACAATGCAAGGAACAGCTTGTGATATTATGCATTATTTTATCATGTAAAGAAAAATTATATTACTTACCTGTTGTTCAAGGTCTTCAGTGTATTTCTTAACCTTTTGTTCTCTCTCTGTTGCTTCTCTTAAAAGCTGTTTAAGGTCAGTAATGCTTTGATTTTTTTTGGCAATATCAGTTTCCAATTCTTTCAACTTGGTTTCATACATTCTAAAAGTATGAAGAAAAAAAGTATATGTTGAGAAACATTAAGTTTACCCTGCCCCTATGGCTCCTTGTGGAGAATACCTTTTAGTTTATAATTAGTGGTAGGCAGGTAATAGCTGCCTACTTGGTATATTTGTGAATTATAAGTTAATATAGCCCACCTGTTTATTACTAAGAATCACCTGTAAAGAGAATAAATAAGTAGATGAGAATCTGCTCAGGGCCTTCAGCCTAGAATGCTGTCAGGCCCTGAGGCTCTCAGCTCTGTAGGCTGTTGGTCCTCCAGATAGATCCACTTTGCCGTTCTGTCTGGGTGTCTGCCTCTCAATACCTTCAGCACTGCCTGGGTGTGGGGTCTCTCAACCAAGCTGGTATTCGGTAAGTGGTGCCCAAGTGTGGGGACTCGAACCCGGGACAAAGGGTTGCTTGAACAACGGAGAAAGAGGCTAAGCTGAAGGTATCCCGAGAATATTTGAAAAGAATCCCCCACAGGAGTTAGGGGGAGCCTGGAAGTAGCCTGAATACTACTGGGAAAAAAATCCTCGGAGTAAGTTGGGGAGCTCAGAAGGAGCCTGGGGTGAGTTAGGGAGACTCCCAGGTGAGTTAGGGAGAATCTGGAAGTAGACCAAAAACTTTTGAAAAAGATTCCCCAGGGTTAGTTGGGGAGCTCAGAATTAGCCCGAGAACTTTTGAAAAAACGTCTCTCAGGGTGAGCTGGGGGAGCTCGGTCATATTGGGGTAACAAGGGACAAAGATCAAGCAAATGCGAGGCTTATCTGGTGTGGTCTGTTTGGGCTTTGGTGTGTTTTGCCTTGGAGCTGTTTCAGACAGACAATGAGAAAAAGGATTCAAGAGAGGGGAAGGAGTGTGATGAAGTATGTGAAGAATCTATAGAGCAAAAAGATGAAGAGTCAATATGAGGAAAGGGTGTGCCCATCAGCACCCACACCCCCCGCTCCGGTATCCTGTCAAGGGATGGCCAGATCCTCCTAATATTTCTACCTCTGCTTCTGTTGGCGTTTGTACTCCTAGAATTACGGTAACTGGTTCCTTCAAGGAGTTCAACAAGTGAGAAAAGAGGGCTATTTGGAGCCACAGCAGTTTCCAGTTGTTGTACATCCTCAAGATCAGCAGGGGCGAGTACGGGTTGCTTTTGAACCCCTTCCCTTCAAATTACTGAAGGAGTTTAAACAGGCCATCAGCTAGTATGGGCCTGAGTCTCTGTTTGTGCTAGAATTATTGAAGAACGTGACTACTTCTTACCAGCTGATTACAATAGACTGGGATACTTTAAAGTTAACCCAAACTTGTTTGTTGCCTTCTCAGTTTCTGCAGTCAAGTCTGTTAGTTGCTACAGTTCTATCTGATGCTCAACATTTCCACACACTGACACACTTAAATGCAGTGGAGCTGCGGAAAACAAAATGACTTAACTTGGAAAGAAGCTAAAAAGATTGTTCAGAATTGTCCGACTTCTCAGCTGGTCAATTATCCTCCCAACTCAGGGGATGTAAACCCCCGGAGGTTAGAATCAAATACTTTGTGGCGAGATGAAAGAGGTAATGTAATAACCTGTGGGAGAGGATTTGCTTGCATTTCTTCAGGTACAAATCAACAACCAGCGTGGGTCCCATCCAGATATTTAAAGCTGTACTATGAGCCAGATACCAAAAAAGAGGCTTGCAGAGGACCCCTCAGTCACAGAGATGGCAAGATTAACATCGAGGTGGACTACTGTTCCCACAAGGAGGACACACCAAACATCGCCACCAACTTGGGGTCAAATTAAAAAGCTTTCACAAATAGCGGAGGAAAACCTGAAGAAAGCAGGACAGCCTGATATGGTAATTATGATGACTGTTATCACGATTAAAGTGTGTATTTCTGGAGTTGGGATAGAAGTAAAAGAGAGTTTCACACATTGGGCATATATTCTTTCCTTCCTTTAATGATCTCTGGCCTTAGTATTTTCTGTAATAATGTAGGAAATAAAGTAACAATGTTTTGGCCATCAAAACCTGAATACAAATAAAGAATGGTCCCCTAAGTTAAGAACATTAATCTGGGAAGTTTGTCTTGTGATAGAGGCTGAGGTGCTGCACAGCAAGTCCTATGGAATTACTGATTATTGGTCCCCAAAGGGGATACTTAGCATTGATTGCACTGGTCAGTCCTCTTATAGTAACATGGAATTCAGATGGCAGATAAAGAACTACAATTACTTAGAATTTATACATACTGAGATCAACAACTCTATTGTCTGGGGAGAAGGGGGATTAGTAGGACCACGACCAAAAATAGTATGGCCAATGTTAAGAGCTGAATAAAAAGAAACTGAAAAATACCGATGGCCCTAAATCCAATAAAAGTCTGGGAAGGAAAATATAATAGAGGATCAGGCCCTAATTCTTACTCATTAGAAGTTTATAAGAAATAAAAGCTCTTTAGATTCAGAGCTGTGTTAAACCCCTCATATCTTGTGGTGGTGGGAGAGTTGCAGATAGACTTCATTAACTCTAAAAGTATGAGACTGAACCTAATCAGGAGAGAATAAAACAGCTTCTGGAAAGGCCTTTAGACAGCAAGCAGGGAGGAGGGACCCAGAAGACCCTCAACACCCCTTTTCAGCAGGAAGCAGTTACAGAAGAATGACCTCGGTGTCACTGATTTAAAAGTCAGTTAAAATTACTGTACTAAAAATAAGAATGTCTTACTCTTTTTTTTCTAGTCAAAGTTTGTTATATATTTAGTATGAAAAGGTGGTGGCAAGAGATAAGGTATCCTTAATTAACAGACGGCCTAATCAAAATAAAGGATTTAGGTATTGTCCAAGATTATAAACAAGGATGGAGCCTGATTTGACCAGTTTAAAATTAATACCGTTTTTCAATCACAAAATAAGAAAATGCAAAGTAAAATTCATTGGAATATAAAATTCTATATTACTAGATATTCTTAGAAATATAAAGATGGCAAATCAAACGCTTTTCTCACAGACACGCACAGGTATCTAGGTAGAAAAACTCTAGATACAATTGTGCAAAAGCATGGGTGAGAGAAATAGTGTATGATGGGAGAGGGATAAAGCTTGTAAAAATCTGAATAGATTTGCAATTATTAAAGAGACAATAGTTCAAAAAATACTCCAGAAAAAAGTTTTGTAATTGAGCCAAACAGTTTTACAGGTTCATCATACCTAAAGAAAAATGTTTACAATATTCAAACTTTTCCAGAAAATGAACAGAAAGAATGCCTTCTAAGTTAAAATGGCCAGTATAGCTTTGGCAACAAAACCTGCTAGGATAATACAAGAAAGGAAAATTATGATTGTCTAAATACATTCAAACAGCTTTTGTTAGATCTTAGAAACTTGGAATGTTTTTAACCTGACAGATACTATCACAGATCTACCACAAGTAAATGGTGAAATATCAGAAGCTTACTCCTTCACTTCATCTACTTATCTGTTCAAAAGCCACCCAAGTAGAGAGGCCTTCTCTGGTCACCCTATCTAAAACAGCCCCCACATCACCCTGGTTTGTCCCAGCAGTCATCAAAAGGCCTGACACAGAATATGTATTAATAAGTTTGTGGAATAAATAATAAAGCAACTCTAAGGATATCAGCATGAGCAAGACCTGTGTCATGGGTCCCAAAAAGATCTCTCTAAACTGCTTTCTTGAGAAGGGTGTATAATCCTCCCAGATGTAAACTTTAGTAAATTTATTTATTTATTTATTTAATGGATTTAGGGAACCTGGAAGTCAAGTATCAAAACGAGCCTTCTCTCTGTCAAGAGAGTTCTCCTTAGACTTATGTCTTCTGGAAATGGTTTACTGAGGCTTATGCTCAGTGACCTGTACAGTTCTCAGACTAAAAGCACATATACGATCTAAAATGCAAAGTCATCTTCAATTATGGTGAAATATCACCCTCTACTAACCATTTATAAACCTTATAAACTCTTTTTGCACTAACAATTTCTTCTGTAGCCCCATAGAACCCTCTTAGAAAAAACTTGAGCCCACAGAAAGAATATAATTTACTTAAGATCATAGTAAGAATTAAATCTTTCTAAACCAGTGAAGCTACCTGGTTCTTTGAGAAAACCTAGGCAAGGTGGGCTTTTTAGAAATAATATCCAACATAAAGAAGAGTCTGGCAGTAGGAGGTACTAAATAAATACCTTTTGCATAAAAAGATTTCAGAGTAACTCAAAATTTGTTCTGAGTCCATACATGATTATAGAAGAAAACTAAGGAACGACCAAGAAATCAGCATTTAGGGCTGCTGGCTGAGAGCCACTGCTAGGGTCCGAGAAGACAGTAGAAGAGACCCCGTCCCCCACTCCAAACTATCATACTTGTTATATCATCTAACGCTGACACTGGCCTTCTGACGAAATAATTTTTCCCAGTGTGTAGATGGGAAAAGTGAGAGCTGATGTGGAGAAGCGTGGATTCTGACTACTCTAGGTTTAGTATTAGGACAGGAACCAAGGACTCCTCCAGGACTTCATGGTCATCTTCATGGCTGTCCTTTAATGTGCCTACTTAATCTTTCTTTTTTCTCCTCAGGGTTAGTTGACAGAGCAAGTGCAGTGGAGCAGGCCCTCGGTGGGACTTGCTATAGCCTCACAGTGCTAAGACTCCCATCCTAGTTGCAGTGAGGTTGGTCGCTATCTTGCCTTCCATCAGGACTATTCCAAATAGCAGATGGGGAAGATAAAGCCTCAAAGACATCAAAGAGGATATTGGAGGTGCATGGACATAAGGAACTCTATCAGAATGTTGAGATAAAGATGAGTATGCCTTTTGAAATGGGGGTGGCAGATGTGCTAGATGGTAAAGGATACTACTTCATACAGGATGACTTGAATGGGAAAAAACACGGGCAGGATCCCACTGGTGAATGACTTCCAGACTCCTTGAAGCAGCTGCTTAAAATTGGAAATGAGAAGAGCCTTTTACCTCCTCATCACAGTCATGAAGAACCACACATGATGATAGTGGCAACAGACACATGAATGTTTACTCAAACTCCCACCACCTCTTTCACAGCCACAAAAATTAGTTTCACAGGTGGGAATCCCATGTATTCAGGGTGGGAGAAAATCAAGTACCAGAAAGCAGAAACTAGAAAGGCATCAAAGCTGCTGCTGAATTCATCTTTTGGGGCTATCTGAAGAGAAGGTTGCCCAGGATACAACTGCAAGAGCATTGCAGCACAGCCTAGATCCAGTATGCCACACATTATGACAAGACAGCTCAATTATTCCTGGCTCATACTTAGGAAAGCAAATTATACAATCAAGAAGCTGCAGCTGCAGTTTTGGAGAAAAATAGCACCCAGGAGAAGCTAAGCAGCCTCAGCCCAGGCTCATGGCTGATAACAGCTTCATGATGCACACACAGCTCCAACACCTTCACCCAGCCCCAGCTCTACTCTGTTCCATGCCCTGCCACCCAAACAAGGTTCAATAAGTTAAACATTTTAAGGAAGAAAAAGACTCTGCCAATACTACCACAGAAAAAGTATTATGTTAAAACAACAACCAAACTATTCATCAGGAAGAAACCAGGTTATTCAGAAGAGTGTTGTCTTTCAAAACAATAATGCCAAAATTCGAAATGATTAAACTTTGTACGAGTTTAAAACTTTGTTCCTACCTTGTAACAACAATGGATTTCCAGCTCTTACTGTCAGCACCTTCAAGCTGTGGACCTCTGCTTTCTGCAAACTGCAGTCTCTTACCAATCTCTTCTAATTGAACTGTCATCTTCTCATTTAATATCTCTAAATTATTCTTTGCTATCCGTAATTTCTCTGCAGCATCAGTTTCCTATCATTACATGCTAATTAGTATATTATGAGAAAACATACTATTGTTCTCACAGATTCAGTGTATTCAAAATTATCATCACAAATTGAAAAATAAAAAATAACCTGGGGATCTAAATGCTGATTAAAATTTCAATAAATTCAACATTTCCCCTCCTCTAAAGAAGCAATCTGGCCAATAACTAGAACAACAGATCATGAAAATGAGGTCAGAGAAATATATTTAGTTACTAGTGATTACTTTAAATTTGACATTTTGTTCCTCTGTAATATTTTTAGAAAAAATGGGATAGTTTATACCTTTACACATGTAAATGATTCTTTGTTTTGACTTCCTAATGCTTAAGAGACCTAGCTATAAGCATAAAGTATGTGTTAAGTAACATAGATTATTATTATTTGAGATGGAGTCTCACTTTGTCGCCCAGGCTGGAGTGCAGTCGTGTGATCTCGGCTCACTGCAACCTCTCCCTCCTGGGTTAAAGCGATTCTTCTGCCTCAGCCTCCTGAGTAGCTGGGATTACAGGCATGTGCCACCACGCCTGGCTAATTTTTGTGTTTTTAGTAGAGACAGGGTTTCACCATGTTGGTTAGGCTGGTGTTGAACTCCTGACCTCGTGATCCACCTGCCTCAGCCTCCCAAAGTGTAGATTATTTCTATTATTAAACCACATTCCAAGCACAGTATCATTGGACCTCATAATATATTGATAATATTCTAACTAGTTTTAAAATATTAATTTTAACTTATTCACTAGATCTTCCATATAAGTAACAGATATTTGGAGTTAAGGAATATATTTTGGAGTTAAGGAAAATACTAATTTTAACTTATTCACTAGATCTTCCATATAAATAACAATATTTGGAGTTAAGGAATATATTTTGCTGAATAAGCAAAATAAACCTTACCGTTTAACAGGACAGTTTCATATACTCCTTACTATCTATTGGCCTAAGTCACATGCACAAACATTAACTGAAATTCCACACAGCTCTGTGAGATAGATATACTTATTATTCCTAATTTTACAGATGGAAATTTTACAGAGGAAACTGAGGAACAGAGAGGGGATAATTAGTTGGCCCTAGCTCCCATGGCTAACAAATAATAGAGCTAGAAATTAAATCTAGGCTAATGTCTACATTATAGTGCCTCTAAACTTACTAACTTTTAGTATCAATGTTTTTCATGGTTGAATGTGATGACAGCATGTATAAAAACACAATTCCTCAATCTCTTAATATCTACCTTGAATAGACACTCTCATCAAGGATATACTTTCAGTTTTCCAAGACATATTAAGTGAAATAAAAATCGATAATGATAATCATTCATAAAAGTCATACTTTTTTAAGTTCTTTACGAAGCCTTTCATTTTCAGCAATAACTTTTTCTGTGCCTTTGGTCTTGGATTCATAGTGCATGCTCAACTGATGCCCAAAATGAGCTTTAAGTTTTTCTAATTCAGTCTAGTAAAAAAACAAAAAAACAAAAACTATACATTATCAAAATAATAATATTATAAAGATAATATTATAAACTCATAAATCTTAATTCAAGGTCGTTTTGGAGACTATATTTTATAAGATTAGAATTAAAGTCTTCATTTGAATATTAGAAGTTCCCAACATTGGCTACACATTAGATATAAACTGATGACTTAAAATAATAACAATAAACATACCTGTGTTAGGACTTACCCTAAAATAATTAAATCAATTCAGGGATGGGAGCTTGGGCATGTGTATTTATAAAAATAGACACAGGTATTTAATCTGTGCTGTCAGAGAGAAAAGTATTGGTCTTGAAGTAACAAGGAAGATCAGGTTGACCTACTCTATAAACCTTAGCCATGCCTCTCATAAGTTTTTTTATATGTATAAAATATGTACTGTATTCATTAATGCCATTTTATATAGTAATAAGCATATTTGAAATTTCCTAAATAGTAACAAAACAGTAAAATATTCCCCTAAAAATGATCACACAAAAATAATTACCTTCAATTTTTCATTTTCCTGCTTAATATTAGCCATTTTTTCACTAGTTAATATTCCTGATGCTTTTTTCAACTGTTCATTTTCTCTCTGGACTTTTTCAACTACTTTTTTCATTAAACCAATGGTTTTTTCCAGTTCGGGGATTGTCTTTCCACTTCTACCAGACTACAAAAGAATATGTTAAATCTTTAATCAAATGTTTTAGAGCGTATAATACAAAGTACCAACAATACGACAGGTACATTATACTCAGTATTAATACATCCTAATATTTGAAGTCAAACCGTGTTAATTCAATTCGTCCTTAAAACAATTCTATAAGATATAAATTATAATTTCCATTTTAAATAAAAGAAAACCAAGACTAAGGAAATTTGACATTCCTAAAATCATGCATCTAATAAGTAACAGCTTAAATCGTCTCTAGCTTTGATGTCTGATCAAAATAAATAAATCTAAATAATCTATTTAGCTAATGTTCTCTCCAGTATATCGGTGTTTTCATTACACGAAATAAAACCATACAAGATAAATTGTGTCTTTAAAGAGCTCATGAATAATTAAATTTTAATTGCAACATAATAGAGGCAATTTTCTCTAAGAATTGCTATTGCTTAGAAATTCAGTTTCTGTCCAATATAAATAGAAGAGATATCTGAAATAAAAAACCTTGCATAAATGTATCAACAGAGATGAATCACTACTTAATAAGTTTAACTGCTTATTTAAACTAAAAATAATTTTTAACAGTTAAATGGTTTGCTTAATTTTTTTTGCAGTTTAGTAATCATCCATAAAGAAGAATAATCCTGTAACATAAACGTTTACATCATTTTAGTATATATTTTCATAATTAACTTATATGGCAAAGGTCAAATTAACACATATTTTCATTGATGAATCAAATGTTGCTGTCAGCAAGATATTTGTTCTGAATATTTTTTCTTTTTTTTTTTTTTTTTAAATGGGGTCTCGCTCTGTCACCCAGGTTGGAGTACAGTTGCATGACCATGGCTCACTGTAACTTCCACCTGCCAGGTTCAAGCAGTTCTCCTGTCTCAGCCTCCTGAGTAGCTGGTATAGGCATGAGCCACCATGCCCAGTTAATTTTCATATTTTTAGTAGAGACGGAGTTTCACCATGTTGGCCGGGCTGGTCTCGAATTCCTGACTTCCAGGAATCTACCCGCCTCAGCCTCCCAAAATGCTGGGATTACAGCGTCAGCATGGAACATGGTTTGTTCTGAATATTTTTCTAATAACACATAATATTTTCACTGAATCCATCATATACTTAATATTACTATCAGAATGACTGCATTATGATTGCTTCCATTTATGACACTCAGCAACATGAAATCAACAGGAGTTTAAGTCTTTGGCCTTGAGCTCATAAACAACATTTATTCATTATATAAGGTGAATAAAAAATAACATAGGGAGAAAAGTACAAGAATACAAAAGTCGGGGAGGAACGATGTATTTATAAAACATTATACCAAGAAGGCTTGAAGATATCATAACAAATGGTTACAAAATGTCAGCACTGGCTCAAGGATCAGTTAGTTAGCAGTTACCTCAATGAACAAAAAGATTCCTGGAAGTTAAACGTTTTCAAGCTGTGGAGGCATATTCAATAAAAATAGAGATGAAAGTACACAAGGTATAACAGATGAAAAATACATGACTTGAGACACACAGGAATACTTAGTGTTTGATATTACAGATGCAGAATAAAAACTGAAGCTACAGGACACTAATAAAAGCATATCACTACTATTATGATATATATAAACTTTTCATTTCTGGCTTATCACTGCTGAAACCAAAACAAATGTATGGTAAATTCTCACATACCCCTCTAACATAGCCAAGTTTCCGCTCAACTTCTGCTTTTTCTTTCTTAAGAAATTCACACATTTCCTTCAAATCACTGACTTGATTCTGAAAGATAACAAGCAAACATGTAACAATTTAACATAGCTTTAGCCACTGAAAAGAAAAGGCAAACTATTATGTGAACCATCAATCTCTTCAATTGTATAGCCAAAACAAATAATTAGGTCTCTATACTAATGGGGAAGATTTTGAACTAAGAAGTTGAATTAATAAAGAATACTGTGTATATGAAATGTTGATATATTTCCCACATTACTGCCTGACTCAATAATACAAATTTAGAATTCTGATTCTAACTGTCCCATATATTGGACATGTAGATCCTTACCAAGTGTACAGAGCAAAAGGCAAGTGAACTTCTAACACTGGTTCTATCAATGTAAAACCAGAATAAGAAGCAGTACCAAAAAAAAAAAAAAGACAGAAAAAAAATGGCAGATTAGTGTCCTCAAATAAATAAATGAATAAATAAACAGTGTGAGGCAGGACATAGCTTAATTATATCACTATCAGTGGAATTAACAGATTGCTAACATTCTAGATTAGAAAACAGAACTGAAGCAATTAGCCAAGAGATAAAAGGATTCCCATAAATAGGGTAAGGTTGTTACAAACCAGATTTCTTTGCTTCTATTCCTTACAGCAGAAATAGACATCCTCAGTTTTCAACTATTTTTCCCATTTAGGTGATCAGACAAAATAAAACTAGACTCTTCAATAAAAATGTACTAAATATTTTTCAGGTTCCAAGTGCTTTTCTGGCCACTGCAGACACAAAAACTAGGTAAGATATGATTCTTACTCTGAGGAAACTACAGCTTAGTGGGAAATAAATAAGTATAAGGAAATAATGTGCACATAACATGAAAAGTACTAAAATAAAGTGCCCTAAATATTTCCTTTCTTCCATACTTTTCCCTACAACCAATATTTCTCAGAGCAGCCTCATAGCTATGGAATTTTCCTCTTTAAATCTTTTATAAATTTCTCATGTACCTTGAATAAAATCCAACTCATTACCACAGCTAATACTTTTATCAAGAGATAGTCTTGCTTATGTTTCCACTTTCATCTCTTGCTGTTCCATCCCTTGATCCTCCCATAAGCCAAGCACATTCCCACCAAAGAATGCCTTTGCCTTCACAAATCCCACTGCATGAAGGTGGCAAGCCTACATCTTGGCTGATTTCTTCCTGCAGTTTATATCATTTCAAATGGCACTTCTCAAAGAGGCTATCCATAACCAAGACATTAAAAAGCACTCCCTCTTTAGTTATTCTTTATTACCATGCACCGTTTTACTTTTGCATGGCACTTAACATGCATGTTTGTACTTCTTCACTATCTGTGACTCCCACAGAGTCAGTTCTATGACAGCAGAAATTTCATCTGTTTTCTTTACCACTATGTGCCTAGAATGTAGAATCGCTCCTGGCATATGGCAGACATGTTGGGATTCACTTAGGGTAGTTGGCAAAATATTAGGGGAAGTATTAGGGAAAGCTGTAAAATTTATAGTCTCAAACCTTTTGGAAGGCCAAAAGGTTTTAATGGGACAGGCTGAAGTCAGCCAGTTCTTACCTTAGAGCATTAGGTCATAGGGTGAAGATCAAGAATAATAGTTGGGGAGAGATAGCATGGGGAGAAATGCCAGATATAGGTGATGAGGAGGAAGGCAGCAAATCACACTGCCATGTGTGTACCTATGCAACACTCTTGCATGTTCCTCACATGTACCCCAAAACCTAAAATGCAATAAAAAAAAAAGAATAGAAGCTTCCCCAGTTAAGTCTGTTTACCCCACGTTCCTCTGTGAGGACGCTTACTCCGTGTTCATTCATGTAAACTCTGCAGGGATAGCCCTATCAGGTGGAGGTCGAAGGAAGATTACCCATTAATAGTGTTTACTCTGGGCCCCAGAAACAAAGCTTTTATCATTCGTAAAACCATCACTCTTTTAACCATGTTAATTATCCACAAGCATGTTCACTTAGAACCTCTGTTATTAAAGCTATACTGAATAAATGTGAAGAGGAACAGCAAGTAAAGGTCCGGTATCTGCAACTGCCCTCTGAGAGCAGGTAACGACCTTCCGAGCCCACTCAATTCACTGTGCTTTGTGTGTTTGAGTGTATTTATTCATCCGCCGCTGAGTCAAGGTCTCCACAGGTGGTGATCAACGTCTCAAGTGGTGACCGTGATGTGATCAATGCCACACAGACATTCTATACAACTTTTAGTGAAATGAGTGAATGAATGTACATCAGATTGACACAGGGGAGGGCCCTTGGGCAAACCCAGGGATTCATGGAAAACTTATTAGAAGAGAAATTCCTGCTAGTCTTTTTGCTTCACACTCAAAATCTCAGATTCTTCCAAAACTATCTTTCACGAAAAGATTTCTAAACCTTACCAGCTCCACAATCCAAAGGGTTATTTGACAAATTCCAGTTTTAAGCCTTTCTCTTAAAATGAGACTCAAAACTGAATGCAATAATCCCAAAAAAGTTTGTAGAGCACAAAACCTACATATGTACTTTGTATGATCTGTTCCTTGGATTCCTATTAGTCCAAACTGAGTAGGCTCTTAGGCATAAACCGTCAAAATATCATTGGTTCAAACAGAGATAATGGTGAACTAAAACTTAGAGTCACATTACTGCTGTTTAGCTTCATTCTGTACTGTGACGATTTCTTTTTATACCAAAGTTCTGATGTTTATGTTTATCTCATTAAATTTTATCTCTTTTATCTCACCCTTGTATTCGAAATTATCAAGATCATTTCAAATCATCATTTTTGTCATCCATCATATTAATTACCTCATCCAGTTTTTTGTCAACCACAAACTTTAGCAGCAGTTTCTGTCATGCTTGAAATTATTGATTAAAATATGGATAGTTAATCAGTATTTCTTTATCATTAAAGAAATATTAAATTGCTTTAGATTTCTTTATTGCTATACTTGCAATAAGGAAACTAGTGTCCACCTTGAAGTTGATCTTTGCTCTGACTGCTGTATCTGTTTTTCTACAATGATCATAAAAGAGATTTTGTTGTATGCCTCACATATCGTCAGCTCAAACTTTTTAATGAAGTTTTCTCTACTTTTTCCAAGGTAGAGTTTTTCTAGTGGATAAAAAAGATAAAAAACAAGCAAAACTGAGGCATGTGTTTTAACATAAATGGTCATCTATTTTAATACTTGGAAAATGTATTTCTTATATATAACTATTGAAAATATAATTTATGCTTTGGCCCAAATAAATACTGATTTTTATTTTCGCATGTTGACGTTACAACTTTCGATGCTAATTAGAAATTATTCACACATTTTGCTGTGCCAATGGAAGTAAAAACTTTTTAAAGCTCAAAACAAAATAAAGATGAAATTAGTTAAAAGACAAGCAACAAATTTGAATGGCTTTCAACTAGAAAATATGAAAATCTGAAATAAATGAATAATTTTTTGAGAAAATATAGCTTACCAGAACTGACAACAAAAAATAAAGGTCTAAAAAGAAAAATTCCCCACGAAAAAATATTTTTTAAAACTATCAGAGATACTCCACCCTCCATAAAAAGTACAAGTCCCAGATGACTTCACAAGCAAAGTTACCATGGAATTTAATCTAATTGAGATAACAAGAAAAGGAGAAATGCCTTCTAATATTTGTTCTGAGCCGTAACAGAAATCAATTTCCTTTATATATACAAGGAACAACCATTAGGAATAAATAATGGGAGAAATTACTGAAATTAAAATAATAGAAAAAATGATTAAATGCCTGGGAATGAATAAGATCTTAAGAAAGTTATACTACAGTAATAAATGCCCTCATATCTTATTGAATTACAAGGACAAAGATTTATTTCTCATTTATATTTCATGTCCTTGGAGACTTGCCTGCTTACATAGTCCTCTAATTTTTGTTTTCATTTTGAAACTCAAGTTGAAAGAGCATCACCTACCAAGGACATGTTCATCTCATGACAGAGGGAAAGGCTAGTGATCCTTAAAGTTCATGTCAATGAGTAGCATATGTCCCAATCGTCCATATGATCAAAGCAAGTACTAAGGCCAAAACTGACATAAATGGAATGAGGAATTATAACCCTTCATATAGATAGGTAAAGAATAATTGGCACAACAATCATAAAGTCTACCCACAACTCAACTGTAACTGAAAATAAACCTGATTTTAAAAGAAAGATACAGTTGGATCTCATTTATGAACATTGATGCAAAATAGAGAGATGATTGAAAGTCTACTACTTAAATCAAGTGGGCTTTGTTCTAGGTATTCAAAGATAATGTTTAACAACAGAAAAATTGTTAATAAAATTCATTTTGTTAACGCATCTAGGAAAAAAGTATGATATACTCCACAGACACTGAAAAAGCATTTGGCAAAAACTTAAAACTTTTCTTTTCTTTTCTGATACAGAGTCTCATTCCATTGCCCAGGCTGGAGTGCAGTGGCACAATCACGGCTGACTGCAGCCTTGACCTCATGGGCTTACATGATACACACACCTCAGCCTCCCAGGTAGCTGGTACTACAGGCATGTGCCACCATGTCTGTTTAATTTTTGTTATTTTAGTAGAGAGGGGGTTTCACCATATTGCCTAGGCTGGTCGCGAACTCCTGACTCACGTGATCTGCCTGCCTCAGCCTCCCAAATTGCTGGGATTACAGGCATGAACCACCACACCCAGCAACACTTTTTTTAATTTTAAAAAATCCTCAATAAAATGAGAACTGATAGATACTTTCTTTTTTTTTTTTTTTTGAGACAGAGTCTTGCTCTTGTCACCCAGGCTAGAGTGTAGTGGCACAATCTCGGCTCACCTCAAACTCCACCTCCTGGGTTCAAGAGATTCTCCTGCCTCAGCCTCCCTACAGGCACCCACCTCCACACCCGGCTAATTTTTTTTTTTTTTTTTTTTTTGTATTTTTAGTAGAGACGAGGTTCCAGCATGTTAGCCAGGATGGTCTCGATCTCCTGACCTTGTGATCCACCTGCCTCGGCCTCCCAAACTGCTGAGATTACAGGCATGAGTCAACACACCTGGCCTCTTTCTTACAACGACATGCCAGTGTTATACTGAATAGGAAAACACTGGAGGCATTTAAGCTAAAGATATTGATAGGGCAAACAGGTTTTCTGACAGCACTGTAATACAACATTTTACTAGAGGTATTAAACAATGCACTGATATAAAAGAAAAGTAAATATATTGAAACATTAAAATAGAAGATATTAAACTATATTTACATGTGACTGAAATTTTTGTGCACCTGGAAACCAAAGAAAATCAGATGCTGGAGAGAATGTGGAAAAATAGGAACACTTTTACACTGTTGGTGGGAGTGTAAATTAGTTCAACCATTGTGGAAGACAGTGTGGCGATTCCTCAAGGACCTAGAAATAGAAATTCCATTTGACCCAGCAATCCCATTACTGGGTATATATCCAAAGGATTATAAATCATTCTGTTATAAAGACACGTGCACATGTATGTTCATTACGGCACTGTTTACAATAGCAAAGACCTGGAACCAATTCAAATGCCCATCATTGATAGACTGGACAAGGAAAATGTGGCACATATACACCATGAAATACTATGCAGTCATAAAAAACGATGAGTTCGTGTCCTTTATAGGGACATGGATGAATCTGGAAACCATCATTCTCAGCAAACTGACACAAGAACAGAAAATCACACACCACATGTTCTTACTCATAGGTGGGTGTTGAACAATGAGAACACATGGACACAGGAAGGGGAGCATCACACACTGGGGTCTGTTGAGGGAGACTAGGGGAGGGGCAGCGGGGGTAGGGAGGTTGGAGAGGCATAACATGGGGAGAAATGCCAGATATAGGTGATGGGGATGGAGGCAGCAAAGCACATTGCCATGCACGTACCTATGCAACAATCCTGCATGATCTGCACATGTACCCCAGAACCTAAAGTACAATAAAAAATAAAAATAAAAATAAATCCCCACCCCCAAAAAAGAAAATCAATTATACAAGAGCTACAACAATAAGATAATTTGGTTTGGTAACTGAGTTTCCAAGTAACATCAGAAAGCAATTGTCTCCAATATATGTAAAGAATTGCCTTTAGGGAGCAAACCTACAAAGGAAGCAAAAGTTGCAATCATATTATCAGTACAATGATAAAGTACCTAGGAATGAGAGTAACAAGATATATACAAGGTTTATGTGAGGAAAAACTACTTGTCTGAGCGTTTAGTAAGATTTAAATGAATGATAATATTTTCCATATTTGTAATTTAAAAACTAACTGTACGTAATAGGAGAGAAGCTTTGCCTAAAACTAGTAAAACAAGAATTGGGTACGTAATAAGTTATTAAACCACAAAGGTGATTTGTGAGAAAAGTTATAATAATAACTATCAAACCTTGGGAATATGTCAGAATCCAGGCTGAAGTTAAAGACTCAGATGGAGAAATAGAGTAAATTCCCATCTTTTTTTAACTTTTATTTTAAGTTCAGGGGTACATGTGCAGGTTTGTCACATAGGTAAACATGCCACGCAAGTTTGTTGTACATATTATTTCATAAGCCAGTTATTAAGCCTAGTACTCATTTGTTATTTTTTCTGATCCACTCCCTCCTCCCAACCTTCACCATCCAATAGGCCCCAGTGTGTGTTGTTCTCCTCTGTCTTGTCCAGAGAAAATTTGATGAGTTGCTAGTAAAGTAGTATAAATATATTGTTTAGATTTTCACAGGTAGCCACCAAAAAAAAAAAAAAAACAGAAATGCTTAAAGAGTTTTCCTCTGGGAAATCCTAGCTAGAGCAGTGAGGCGAGAAAAAGAAGTAAAAGGCATTGAAATAGGAACAGAAGTCAAACTATCTCTATTTGCTGATGATATGATTCTATACCTGGAAAACCATAATGGCTTTGCTAAAAGAATCCTGGGGCTAATAAATGAATTCAGTAATGTTTCAGGATACAAAATCAATGCACAAAAATCAGTAGCATTTCTATACACCAATAAGGTTCAAATCAAGAATTCAATCTCATACACAATAGCCGCAAAGGAAAATAAAATACCCAGGAATACATCTAACTAAGGATGTGAAACAGCTTTGTAGAAGAACTACAAAACACTGCTGAAAGAAATCACAGATGACACAAACAAATGGAAAAGCATTCTATGCTCATGGATTGAAAGAATCAGTATCATTAAAATGGCTATACTGCCCAAAGCAATCTACACACTGAATGCTATTACTATTAAGCTACAAATGTCATTTTTCACAGAACTACAGGCAGCTATTCTAAAATGTATATGAACCCCCCCCCCCCAAAAAAAGGGCCTGAATAGCCAAAGCAATCCTAAGCAAAAAGAACAAAGCTTGAGGTATCACATTACCCAACTTCAAACTATATTATAAGGCTGCAGTAACCAATACAGTAATGGCACAAAAACAGATACATTAGACTAGTGGAGCAGCATAGAATACCCAGAAATAAAGTCATACACCTATAGCTATATGATCTTTAACAAAGTCTACAACAACAAAGCCATGGGAAAAGGACGCCCCTATTCAATAAATGGTGCTGGAATAGCTGGCTAGCCATATTCAGAAGAATGAAACTGGATCCCTACTTTTCACCATATACAAAAATTAATCCATGGAGGATTAAAGATTTAAATGTAAGTCCTCAAACCATAAGAATACTGGAAGAAAACCTAGGACACGCCATTCTGGACATTGGCCTTGATAATTTATGATCAAGTTCTCAAAAATCGTTGTAGCAAAAATTAAAACTGACAAGTGGGACCTAATTAAACCAAAGAGCTTCTGTGCAGCAAAACAATTGACAGAATAAACAGATTACCTGCAGAACGGGAGAAAATACTCACAAACTATGCATCTGGCGAAGTTCTAATATCCATAATCTATAAGGAACTTAAATAAAATAACAAGCTAAAATAACCCCATTTAAAAGTGGGCAAGATATGAAAAGGACAACAAACAGATTTTTCACAGTCCCACAACACTAACCATCATAGAAATGCAAATCAAAACCACAATGAGATCTCATACCAGTCAGAATGACTATTATTAAAAAATCAAAAAATAACAGATGCCAGTACGGCTTCAGAGAAAAAGAAAGGCTTATATACTGTTGATGGGAATGTAAATTAGTCCAAACAATGTGGGAAGCAGTTTGGAGATTTCTCAAAGAATTTAAAACAGAACTATTGTTCAACCCAGCAGTCCCATTACTGGGTTTATATTCCAAAGAAAATAGGCATTCTACCAAAATGACACAGGATATCCTATATTAATAATGGCCCTATTCACAATTGCAAAGGCATGAAATCAATCTAGGTGACCATCAACAGTATATTGGATGAAAAGAATGTGGTGCATATATATCATCAAATACTATGCAGCCATAAAAAAGAACAAAACCACGCCCTTTACCACAACATAGAAACACCTGGAGCCCATTGTTCTAAGCAAATTAACACAGGAACAGAAAATCAAATATAGCATGTTCTCACTTATAAGTGGGAGCTAAACATTGGATACTCACGAGGTTGGGCGTGGTGGCTCATGCCTGTAGTCCCAATACTTTGAGAGGCCAAGGAGATGCCCAAGAGTTCTAGAACAGAATGGACAACAGTGAGATCTCCTCTCTTTAAGACAAATAAAAGTACTTATGGACATAAAGATAGCAACCGTAGACACTGGGGACCACTAGAGAGGTAAGGGAAGGAGGCAGTCAGCGTTGAAAAACTACCTATTGGGAACTATGCTCAGTACCTGGGTGATGGGATCAATCATACCCCAAACCTCAGCATCATGCAATATAGCCTGTTAACTAACTTGCACATGTACCCTCTGAATCTAAAAGAGAAGTAGAAATTTAAAATAAAAAGTTTGCTTTTGGGATATGGGCCTGGAAAAGGGGAAGGGAACATTTTATTTTCCTTAGCTCTACAGTAATAATTATTTTTTTACTGTATGCATAATTTCCTTATTTAAAAAACCAATACGAATTAAATGATGGAAAATTAAATACAAAAGAAAAGATATAAAATATTTATCCTGGAGAAGGTGAAAATTCATTGAGCCCCTAACTTTTTTGGACATCCTTTGTAAATCATAGTCTCCATAGGTAAAGAAAAATCAAAGCAAAACCAATCTATGAATTACTGAAACTATGTGATGCACAAAAAGTTTGAGAAAATAAGAGAGACAGTGCCATTCAACATCTTGATATTCTTTATGGCTGATATGGTTTGGCTGTGTTTCCCCACCCAACTCTCACCTTGAATTGTGTCAATCCTCACATGTCGTGGGAGGGACCTCGTGGGAGGTAACTGAATCATAGGGACGGGTTTTTCCCCTGCTGTTCTCGTGACAGTGAATAAGTCTCAAAGATCTAATGGTTTTATAAAAGGGAATTTCCCCGCACATGCCCTTTTGCCTGCCGCCATGTAAGATATCCCTTTGCTCTTCCTTCATCTTCCACCATGATTGTGAGGCTTCCGCAGCCATGTGGAACTGTAAGTCCATTAAACCTCTTTTCTTTATAAATTACCCGGTCTTGGGTATGTCTTTATTAGCAGCATGAGAACATACTAACACAATGGTGATCACAGGTCATAAGACTGAAGCTTTGCAAGAAGCCCCATGTAACAGTTCCCAGTGCTCTTGCTGACCTTTTTATAATATGATCTCTTTCTACTTCTAACTTTGTAGTTCTTATTTCACTTTGAATTTCTACACACAGGAATTCAATCTTTGTGAAGACCATGAATTTCTAGGTCAGGCTGCAATCAGCTCAATTTATTTCCAACCTTAAAGTACAAAACGTATCTCTGGAATTGTACTTTTAAAGTAATTTTTACATTAGGTCTTATAATGTTCAATTGTCTTACATACTTTAGAGTAGTTGATAACGTTGTTCTCCCTCCCTAAACTTTTCTTTCTGGTTTTGCATTTAAATGGAAAGGACCTACCTCCTGAAACTCAGCAGAACGGTAAATTTATTGAGTGTTTTGACAGGCATAAGAAATTTTTTAATTATGGTAATTTTATTGGAATTATTAGGAAATGGAAAATGAATAGGAATAGGTAAAATTAGGACGATTGTATTATTTCTAATTAGGCAATAGCTATTTTAAATTAAAGAATCACAAAACTGATGCACCAATAATGCTCTATGGCAACCTAGGTTGGATACTGGCACAGAGAAAAAGATTAGGATAGGATAGGTGAAAGAGCAGGTGAAATCCAAATAAGTCAGAATTTTAATTAACGATAATCTGCCGGTCAACTTCTTACTTTTGAAAAATGTACCATGTTTATACAAAATAGTAACATCAGGACAAACTGGGTGAAAAGTGTTAAGAAACATCTCTACCTTTGCTAATATCTGGAGTCAGGGAAATGGGGGAAGGAATTAAGTATTAGTGTAACTTTGTAAAGAAAAGATTTACTACAGGGGCAAAATAATTAGGCCTTCAGATCCAACAGAAGGAAGAAACACAAAGCTTTTTGATTTGGCCCAACATTGACATCTGCCCCACTTAATGTATACAATAAAAGCTTTAAAAAACAAAATCACTTGTATAGAAACATTCATTTCTTTTCCCCTGGATAATAAGCATCATGAACCTTCAGCTCCTGCTCTATCATTGGTATTGCTGCTCTATCATTCATTGGTATTGCTGCCATATCATTGGTATTGGAAATGTAGTAGGCATTCAGTCATTTGATCAATAAAAATTAAAGTAATTTCTCATTGATATTGCATTTATGTTTATGGTGTATTAAGCTTCTAACATATCCCAATTACTCAGAATCAACTGGCTGAATGGAATTGATTCTGATTTGTATGATCAAACCATATAAACAGGGTTAGTTATAATGTGTTATAATTATTAGTGAATTACCACCTAGATAGGGTGGTATTATCAGGGTTGTTAATGATAACAGTAAACCAATCTGCAGGAAAATATCTCCATATTTTTTCAGTTGCTACTTCCTTTATGAGAAACCAATAGCAAAAGGCATCTATCCTGGCCATCATGGTGGTTTATGTCTGTAATCTCCAGCCCTTTGGGAGCCCAAGACTGGCAGAACACTTGAGGCCAGGAGTCTGAGACCAGTTTGGCTAACATGGCGAAACCCCATCTCTACTAAAAATACGATTATTAGCTGGGTATGGTGGCACACTCCTGTAAACCCAGCCTACTTGGGAGGCAGGAGAATCACTTGAACCCAGGAGGCAGAGACCACACCACTACATTCCAGCCTAGGCTACAGAGAAAGACTCCATCCCAAAAAAAAAAAAAAAATCAACTTTTTCTATGATAGCAAAGAAATATTAATAGTTTTTAAATATGAAAGGATTTAGCTTTGTACTATGCTGATAATTTATTAACTTAGACTGAATATTTAACATATCTCTGAAAAGTAACTGTACATGTTATTACCAAAAATAATATATCTATGATTTGATTACCTTTGTTAACAAAGCTGACTTTAGATTCTGGAAAATCATTTCTCCATTAAGGTTAGACATTCATACACTTAAAATGACAACCTTTAATTTAATATATCCATTTAGGAAAATAATAGAAAATATCTGGCTTTGCAACCATTATAGCAGTTTAATTATTCAGAAAATTTTTAACAGTACAATATATTTCAATGATATGGAGATTATTAAATGTTTTAATGGAATCATTCATTTGGAAGAAGACTTTCATCTTACAATTAATTTTCCAGTTACCAAAATGTTAAATTAATAAAATGTTCACATCTTTTCATGTAATTAATCATGTAATTGAAATTCACAAAGCCCAATGTCTGATGCCTTTTTTTGCATGGTTTACTTATTGATTGGACCAAGAATATATGGTTATATATGTGAAATTAAAAGGGTACACTGTTCAATGGAGAGTGAGGATCTCTCTATGGCTCTGCATTTCTTTATCTAAAGCAAATCACCTGGTATACTATATTTATGTCCACTCTTTATCTTATTGCTGTCTTTATAAGTGATACTCCACTTTATAAGTGATACTTGTAAGAAAGTGTTGCTACTACCTGGTACTTCCAACATTTGGAGAAAAAAAATTGGCACATAAAGGTTTTTAAAAAATATTTTATGAATGTCTTTTAATTTCCTTCTTCTAAGTTAGAACAAAATTCTACATCTGATAAAGTGCCTTTAGACAATATTTTCTTGTTTGTTTTTGTTTTTACCAAACAACTAATTTTGATGGTTCAGACCTTTATCCACTAAAAATAGTACTTAAATACAATTGCTCCCAGTCTTTTCTAAATATACTAAAACAATAAATCACTACTCTTAATCATTGGATGGCATAATTATATACTTCATGGTTCAAAGTTAGAGAACACAGCAGGGTACCTTATATTTTTAGAAATCTATGAGCATATAATGTGAGACCTAAAGACATGTACCAATTTCACTGGAGAAAAGCAAGTGACTGTGGATTGCCTAGGGAGCTTAAATTACTTCAGTATTGATAAAAGGCAATAAGCATAATTCAAATGCAGGATTCTTCATCAAGCCTGAAAATGAAAGCTCTTTCAAATGAGAAGATAAAGGAAAGTATAAATACTGAATGGCAAAAGTCTTCCAAAGCATCTTAAGGAAAAACTAAGGAAGAAAGATTTAGATATATGAGTCGTATTATTTTCCTAAGGTTGCCATAACAAATTACCACAGATTGAGTGGCTTGAAAAACAGAAATTTATGTTCACAGTTCTGGAAGCTAGAAATCTGAAATCAATAAACACGTCATCAGTTCACAGTCCCTCTGAAAACCATAGGCGAGAATCCTTCCTCTCCTCCTGCTAGTTTCCAATGGTTGCCATCAATCTGTGGCTGCATCCCTCCAGTCTCTGCCTCAATTAGTCTCATGGCTTTTTGTCCCATAAGTGTATCTGTCTCTGTTTCTCTGTGTTTCCATGTCTTTTCTTACAAGGATGCCAGCGATTGGATTTAGGGTCCACTCAAATCCAGTATGACTTCATCTGAACTCACATCTTAATTATATCTGCAAAGACCCCATTTCCAAATGAAATTGCAGTCACAGTTACAGGGTTAGAATTTGAACACATCTTTTGGGGGAATACAATTCAAACCATTACAGGCTCTGAAGGAAAGTAACATCTCAAAGCTTTTTCTTAAGAAAGCTGTGCCATGCCAAATAGAAATAAACTTAAGTATGAGAACTATTCTGTGAGTATTCTTTTTCTTCGGCCATTTAACTCAATGTGATCATCAAGAAAAGAACTGAAAATATTTGTCGGGCCATAGATCTCCCCAGGGAAAAACTGTAAGGGGACACCATTCACAGAGGCTATGGTAGATATGATGCTTCCTGGAGTGGTAGCATTCAAAGTGTGTGCTTCAATTTCCAATTCTTTACTGGAGCTAATAAGATAATCTAAAGGAATTAATCAAGCTAATGATAGAGTAATAATGGGAGTGGAGCCTGGATAAAATTGGAATGTCCTATCCAAAGAGACAGTGTTATTTCACTCCTTCCTACTACTTCCTACTATGGTCATGCAGAAATATGGTTCAGTGCTACTAGGCAACTCATTTTTAAAAAGAGAAGAATAGGACTAGGTGTGGTAGCTCATGCCTGTAACTCCAACACTTTGGGAGGCTGAGGTAGGAGAATTGAGGTCAGGAATTTGAGTCCAGCCTAGGCAATGTAGTGAGACTGCATCTCTACAAAATTAAAAATTAAAAAAAAAAAGGGCGTAGTCACGTGTGCCTGTCGTCCTAGCTACTTAGGAGGTTGATTCATGGCTGCAATGAGCTGTTATCGAGCCACTGACTCCTACCTGGGTGACTCTAGAGAGAGACACTGTCTCAAAAAAACTTAAAAGTAAAAAGTTTCAAGAAAAGTATGAAATTTTAACATAAAATTCTCTAATGTTTAAGTAATAAAAATGTTTAAACTATAGGATGATTTCAGATGTTGAGTCTCTAATTTGCAATCTCTGATTCAAATATATCTTCCTCATATTATGGGAAAAAGTTTCTTAAACTAAGAATTCTGACCTTAAACGGGAAAAACTGAGAAGACTTTAACCCTAATGATGGCATAAGTTGTATAACTTCCACATAGGCATAAGCATACACTAATGACTTGCTTTTAATTTCACTGTGACAATGGAAGTAATCAGAAGAGAATTCCTCTAGTGCTTACCACAAAACTGCCATCTGTCCCTGTTTTCTTATTTCTTCTGCCTTCCCTCCTGTTACAATGGATGAATGATTCATGCTGCTCTCTAGGCCATCCCCTCCACCTGTGTCATGAATCATATTCTTTTTTTACCACTCAAAGCCATTTCCTTAGCAATGCAATGATACCTCTCTCCCTCTCTCTCTCTCTCTCTCTCTCTCTCTCTCTCTCTCTCTCTCTCCCCCTCGCTCTCTCTCTCCGCCAAATTCCTTAGAAGTGCTGTTCTTCCATCTGTAAAGATTTTATTCCCAGAATTTACTGAAAATGCTAATATGCAAGGTCAGCAATGACTTCTACTTTTCCAAGTTTTATCAATTCTATGGCTTCATTTTATCCAATCTATTATCAATACTTGTTCAACACCTCTTTTTGAACTCATTTTCACTTCACTTCGATATCACCGTCTGGGTTATCCTCCCATTTCTTAATCTATTTTGACAGTTTCCCCATTTCATGTCCCAGAATGTTCAGCGATGTGAAAATAAATGTTCGGTCACATCCTTGACTTGCCTGGGGCCCAGAAGTCCTGTGGGCAAGAAACTTGAACACAGCTCATAAATAACATGTCGGTACACAGAGACCTATCTAGTGAACTAGGAACCCTAATGGAAGCTGATTTAGATGAAGAAGGGAAAAAGGAGCTCAGAATATTATATATATATATTATCCCAAAAATGAAGAAGTCTGGCAAAATGTGGCAAGGAATGAAATGTAGAGAGAATAGTGATCCCAGGTTTAATGTGGGGTGCTACCTGTGACCTAACCCAGCAGCACCCTCCTGTAACACTGCACACACCCTACAACCACAGCAAGAAAGAAGAGAGAGCTCAGGAATAAGGGTGAGGGAAAGTGTACCTAGAGTTTCAAAAGTCTGCCCATGAGGAAACCCTTTGCTTAAACTGAGCAAGTCTCAAGAAACAGAGGGCCAAAACCCATAGAGGTCAGGAGGAAATTGGCCATACTGGGATAACGATGCAGGCAGCCACCCTACGAGGGGAAGGAGCATCTGTCAGTGCAACAGGAGCTGAAGAGGCAAACACTAGAGAGAAAACTGTCAGAGAAGAAAATACCAGCTCTGATTCTTACGTACAACTTCCACTAAACACTCCTGGAGGGAAGAAAGATGTGAAACAAAGCCTGGACTTCCAGTTCATCAGCCGTTCGATAAATGATCTGAAATTATATAAAACTGCTAACAAAATATCCAAGCAAAGTCACACATGGTGTTTGTTTTAACTTCTTAAATATTTTTTTTCCTTAATTTATGAAAACAGCCTTTCATTTAGAACAATTGTCATGAAGAATTTTACTCCATTTTTCAGGGTTTGAACCCTGAAAGCTTTTAGATCCCACCCTTGATCTTTCCCCTCTTACCACGCATCTGAGCAAGCCAATAAGAAGGCCCAGCAACTCCATCTCCTGGTGCCAGTGGGGAAGTTCAAAACAAATTGGGCTGGGATTGCACAGAAATGCTCACAGCATCCCCACTCTCTAACCACATTAAAAAACAAAGCTATTATCATCCCTTGGCTCGAGCCGTTCCAAACTGGCTTGGTTGTCCACCCTGTTCTCCCCAGAAAGTCTCATTTTGTGAGAAATAATCCATTTCATATTGTCTTGGTACATGTGTGGCATCCTCAGTCTCCACTTGGAAAGAAATTTTGAATGGGAAGGATTGATCCCCCACCCTCCACAGGTAGCCACAAAAGAGCAGTGTTATGATGGAGTGTACCAAAAAGTCCCATAAAATATAATATCTAAATAATAACAGGTAAAAGAAACTGAGAGAAAATAAAACAATCTTTGGCAGAAAGTGAACTATAACGGTCAGTTCCCAAAGTCCCCATCTCTTTCCATTTCTGGAGAACATCTTCTGAAGTTATACCTCCCTTATTAGTGTTAAGCTATAAATAAGTAAACACTTGGGAAGGTTCCCCATGAGCCCTTCTCAAGCTGGAAGCATCCTTTAGGAATTCACAGCATATTTTCACTCAAATGCCATCAGTGTTCTAATACATTTAGAAAGAAACAATATGTAATGAAATATACACATTGAAATGACATTTTATTACCTCAAGCAGTATCTCCCTTTAATCTCCAGCTTGTAATCATTCATCAGGTGCTATTCAACATGAAGCTTTCTCATTTCTGAGAGTGTTCACAGACACTTTGCATATAAGCACAATCTATACTTGCCAACTGACAATTGTTGCAGAAATCTTGCTATCTCTAGAGCAGATAGAGTGAGCATGAGAAAATGATTAAGGGCTCCTTGCCGAAGGGAAGAGAGAATTCCATTGAAAAATCCTTAGAGATCATTGATTATTAGGTGAAAAACCAAAAAGAAAACAAGAAGGGGAAGGAAAATTAAAGCCTGAAAACAGATGTGGAACATTGTTTTGCATGTAAAACATTGTTTGCATGTAAAAAAAAATACATGTTTTCACTCAGATGATTAACCTCTCGAGGCTAAAATGTTACTGGCTTTTGGTGCACTCTTAGTTTCTCACAGAACGAAACCCAGCATTCTGCTTGGCATGGGTTACAGTCTGAATTTTATTGACTATTTTAAAGTTCTGACATGATTTTGATCTTTACTTAGACATTAAAAAAAATGTCTGAACAAATAACAGGGTAAAATTCACTCTTCAACCTCTGGAACTGAATTCAGATTTGGTAAGACATCAATTCAAGGGTAAAACAACTTTAAAAGTCCATTAACAATGGTCACCAGTTAAAAGCATCTTTAGTGCTATGACAGGATGTATACTGTGTCTGGCAGAGAGAAAGGAAGTAAAAGAAATAATTTATCTTCCCCCAAATTTTCATTCTGCATCACTGCAGAATTTTAAGAACTAGAGGACATTTTGGAGATGGCATTTCACTCATACTCAGGCACTAAAGTATTTACAATCCCTTACTTTAGCCATGACTTGAGTTCTCAAGTACATTATATTTAATTAGGGTAATTTATACTATTATCATAAGTCTTTCACACATGGTGTGATAAATTCTTTCACACATAGCCCTTATTGGATAAAAAATTACTCTACATACTAGATAGTCTCTTATAATAGCAGTGTGGGAAAGTGCCTAGCTTAGTGTTTTGAAAATACACAGGTTCTTAATAATAATGGATAATAGACAGATTCTAAAAAGTGAAGAATAAAATGGTGAACTGGTTAAATGCTACACTCCATTAACAATCCTTCAAAGACTGGTACATTTTATGGTGTTTTAATAAATGTGGCTATTGGAACAGCCTCTAGAACGCTTCTCTTGGATTCTTTTTTTCTTACTTGAAGAGTAATACATAAAAGCTTCTGAAGATTCAGCAAAAAGCTATTTCAGCTGTCTCTTTTCCTGGCTCAGTACATCATTCCCCATAATTGTGTCAGCAAAACCAAATTGTAGTTGTAGAAATTAAGGAAGATGAGTATAGATTTTCACAAAGGACTAAGAGACTAAGACTGAGACTTTTCTGTGTCTCTGGACAACATTTGCTGGGAGCAGAGGTTTCCTGCCATCTTCATCAGCTAGACATGCAAAGAAGAAGGAAATGGGAAAATAGGAAACTGTTATAGAAAAGATCTGTTGTTCCAGGGTAAAAATCTTCCTTATACAGAAATATTTCTGGTTTTGTTTCATTTTTCCCAATTCAACTACAGAGACAAAATTAAAAAGCTTTTCTAGGATTCTAAGAAAGAAGAATAGCAAACTAAATAGAACAACAGCTAACACAAGCAATGGGACTGGGTCCTATTAAAAAAAAAAGTACATATATGACTATTATTTACAGAATGTTTCTGGTTTTGTTTCATTTTTCCCGAGTCAACTACAGAGACAAAATTAAAAAGCTTTTCTAGGATTCTAAGAAAGAAGAACAGCAAACTAAATAGAACAACAGGTAACACAAGCTATGGGACTGGGTCCTATTTAAAAAAAAAGAAAAAGTCCATATATGACTATTATTTGCCATAAAGCTAAACTGATGATTTAGACGTTCGTTGGTGGCCTCCCTAGAAATCTTCCTGTCCTACCACTTCCCAAATAATTCTACAAAGTAAAGTAGAAGCAGGAAAATGGACTTCAATCCTCACTTAAGCTCGTTGCCTCCTGCTGGGCAAAGGATTTAGTTCACAATCAAGCATGTGACCAAAGCCAGTGTATAAAACAGTGATTCTTCTCAAGCTTGTTTCAAGAATTTCTAGATCCAAACCCGCCCCTTTTGTCCACTGGCCATAAAAGAAGTTTATCCATAGTCCTGGTAGCTATTCAAAAATCATTTCAAGACTGTGGGAGAACCATCACTAGGGAGGTGTTGACTATCCAGAAGGCTGGACTGAGAGAAAGGGAGAGAAACTGATTCTCAGTGACACCTAAAACCTGCTCTACCTCTGGACTTTTTAGTTATATGAATCGACAAATTTCCATTTTTAAGTGCGTTTCAGGTAGGTTTTCTGCTATGGCCACAGAAGTGTAGTAAGAAACTGGCAACACAATAACTTCAATTAAATTTTTCAAAAAATATCTCTTTACTCAGCATGTATTTACATGTGCCAAAAACCTGTGCTATGTCCAGAGGATGCATGATATGATAAACAAGACAAATGTGGTCTTTACCCTTCCAGAATTCAGAACCCAGTGAAGTATTTACAGATCAGGCAAGGTAACATGTTAAGTGCCAAGATGGGGAAAGCTTAGAGTACCATGGAACAATTAGAAGGTACAGTACTGTGGACATTTATAATTGTGAAGACTCTTACTTTATTTCCCCTTCCTAAAGCTTCTGGATTTTTTTAGAGAATTATTTTTCCACCGAATATTGGTAGAATTGTAAATTCAGACACCTGACTCATACTACATAAATGAAAAAGTTTGAGTTCTCTTTTCCCACAGCCCAATTAATTCATGGTATGGATATATTAGTTTAGCTTAGCTCAGCTAATCAGCTGCTCTCTCCCAGAGCATACATCTTGAGTGACTATCACAAATATAGAAGAAGCAGTTGGAATTCATTATTCATCCCCATGTAGCAGCCAAAACAAATGGGTCCTGTTATATTTGCTGAGCTTCCTGCTTTCTTAGCCTCCAACACTTCTTTCCTATTGGTAAATTCTGAGAACCTTGATAGTCATCCCATAACCTCTGTAGTGCTTAAATTAGGCAAATGTAGGTGTTCTTCTTCATGACCAAGGAATCCTAACTCATGCTTTGGATGTAAAGGAAGGCTCTCTGATGAAGGTGACAACTTGGTTGATACCTTTTTATTGAATATTAGGTATTTATCAAATATTTATCTATCTTTCAAGATGGGGCTGATTAAAGGGCAGATATGCCTAAGATTGGTTTGAAGTGTAGAAGATAGGTAGAAGAGTGTGAGCTTGTAACTTCGTGAATTTAAGCAAACAGAAAGGAGCAAAGGGAAACAAGGCCCTATACAGAGTAAAGAAATGCAATATATACAGAGTTCAAGAAAAGAAAAGGCATCAGGAATAGTGAAATTGTTATGGAATAATTTGGAACTATGACAAACTGTGAGAAAATGCAAATGAATTCAGAGATCTGTGGCACTCAAAGAGTAACAGAATATCTCACAACTAACAGACAAAACAAATGGTGTAGAATAAAAAGGCAAAGATGAAACCTAAGTCACTGACTGTAGCCATCATCAGAAGAGCTTTTTAATCCATTTTTGAAGGAGGATTCATGATGAATCAGGAGCATTTTTATTATTCAAATGGCAGAAAGAGTATGTATACAAAGACATATTTAGCTACAGTTAATGTGTAACATATGGGTATAGACTGGTTTTTAAATAAATCTGCACATAGCCCATAGTTTTGTTTCAGACTCTTCTTAACAAATGTATTCCCTTATGTTCCAGAGCTTCAAGTTTAAAAACCACAGTGTATCGAGATTGCATATACCTAAGATTTGTATCCAAAAGGCCAGCTAGTCGTGGTTTGGTGCCAAGATCAGAATAATTATGTTTGATTGACTCTTCCAGCTCTCCTGTTACAGTGACATTTTTAATGAACCTGGCAGGCGATACTATACAGTAGTGCCACCTCATGTCTCTCACTACTTGCAGTGAATTCTATTCAATCAGGTCAAAGCTGCCTGAGTTTCAGATAATAATAAAAAGAATCACAATTATTCATCTGAGCAGTTGAATTTCCCTGGTACTGAATTCTAGGAACAATTTTTATCAAGAATTGTTATGTAAAAGCCGCAGAATGTGTCCTCAACAACAATTTTGTTATTAAAAATCTGTCCTAAAGGCAATGAAACCTTTTTCCTGTGGACATTTGTATGTCATATATGACTAAGATGTTTTTGGTGATACTTCTAAATGTAAACTTCTTTTATATGTCCTAGTTTCTCTCATTTAAATCTTTAACCACTTACTGAGGATGTAATTTGTGCAAGGCATTATGCTAGGTGCTAAATGAGAGTAGCATCCCAATATGAATCATCAACTTGGTAAAAGTTAACTGCATCCAAATAATTTTGGAAGCCTTTAGAAATACAGATTCCCAGGTCTTCATGAGGACATTCTGATTCAGAAGTTCTACTCTAAGTGGGGAGCGTTGGCATTTTTAAAAACTCCCAAAGTGATTTTCTTGCAGAGCCAGGGTTGCTTTTTTTTTTTCTTCTTTTTTTTCTCTCAGAGTAAGCCAGAGATATAGATGACATGGTTCTCTCCTTTAAGAAGCTTACAATCTGTTTATCAAAGTGTGTAACAGAGTTTCATAATCAGATTATAGAAAAACTTCAGTAAGTGCTTTAAGAGAATTGCAACTGAATCTCTGAGCTTGTAATCCTTCATGTCATACATTTTCATTGATTTCCTAAAACAGTATTCGATGACAGTGATTTTTTAATCTGGAGTCCAGAGAATCCCAAGAGGTCTGTGGATGGAAATCAGTAGATTCATGGACTAAGATGGAGAAAATAATTACATCCTTATTTGTATTAATTTCTAGCTGATACTTGTAATTTACTGCAATTATTAATGCGGGCAAAAATCCACAGTATGATTAGCAATGTCCGAAATAATAAATAGAGGTCTCAAACTGTTGTTTATTCTTATCACTACTTCATAGAGTATTTTTATAAGATGTGTTACTAAAAACCAAAAAAGTTACTATACATAATATTTTGGTGTTTCAGTAACTACATGCTGAGAAGGCCTTTTTACTTTGTAATTATTTGAGGTGTCCATAAGCTACCAGACTTCCAGAGAGTTGCTGAAAATGGTTAATAATCTCTGCTCTCTGAGAGAAAACCGCAGGATGTTAGAACTAGAAAAAATGATACCAATCATTTAATCCATCCTCATTTTATAATTGAAAGTAAATTATGTAGTGAATACTGTGGTCAACGTGGTCAACTTCCTAACAGCCTCTCCCGGATGAGAAATAGCAGTGTAGTTTTTGTAATTGACCTCACGTGAAAAGTAGAATCTGATTTCTTAAGGGAAAATCACTCCTCCCATCAGAGATTCTTTTGGAGTAGGCCAGTATGCATTTCACAAAAGAGGAACGTTACAGTTTTCTGGAAAAAAATTCTATATTATTTCTGAAATAAAAGAGAGGGATTACCATTCTCCCTCTTCTTAAATGAGTTTGGGAAAATGTTCTTTTGCTTTTGCTGGTAGTCGTTTTTCAGTTATGATGGGAACCATCCTAAAGACAAATCAACATACAAAACAAAACAGTAACACCACGAGAGAAGAGAGAAAAGGAGCCAGATCCCTGAACAAACTGAATGATACCGACTCGACTCCACTTTCAAATTCCGAGATACAAGTTAATAAACTCTATTTTGTTTTTTCCGCTACTGTGAGCTGATTTAAAATTGCCAGCACAATTGGTTTGGCATCATTTTACTTCCATTTTAAATTCAGTATTAACTGAGCAGTTACTGTGCACCAGATACTGCCTGTATTAGTTCGTTTTCATGCTGCTGATGAGGACATACCTGAGACCGGATAATTCGTAAGGAAAAGAGGTTTAATGCATTCACAGTTCCATGTGGCTGCGGAGGCTTCATAATCATGGTGAAAGGTGAAAGACATCTCACATAGCAGCAGACAAAAAAAGAAAACTTGTGCAGGAAACTCCCCTTTATAAAACCATCAGATCTCGTGAGACTTATTCACTATCTTGAAAACAGCCTGAGAGAGACCTGCCCCCATGATTCAATTACCTCCCACCGGGTCCCTCCCATGACCCGTGGGAATTGTGGGAGCTACAATTCAAAATGAGATTTGGAAGGAGACACACCCAAACCATATCACTGTCCCAAATAATTTTTTAATGTCAAGTCCTATTTTTTTCCACAAAAGAAATCTATTATTAGAACCAGTTTTTACAAGGTGTTGAGCAGTTAAGTGACTACTGAGGTGGCCAGTTAGGAAGGGATAGAACTGGAATCTGAAATTGCCTGAAGACATGGCATCTATATTGGTTACGGAGCTTCCTACTGTCCACTCAACATGACCCTATACCAAGAGTAAAATAGTATTGCAATATGAAGAAAATGACAGTAATTATATTAATATAAATTTTCTGTCTCTCAAGGAACTTATCATGATGTTATGTAGAATGATGGGGAAATATTTATCTCTCTATTTCTCTTATGCATTTAAATTCCCTGAGAGGAGACTATAATTGAAAGTGAGAAAAATCTTACATTTACTTAAAATGCAATAGATGCTTTTATATAGTTCCAGCATCTATGCTCCCACACGAATTGCTGTTTTGTGACTCAGGAACACCTGGACATTAAGCAAATTAAAAAGCTGCATCCTGGGAAGTGAGGGGCTTCATTGAGTTGAGGTTTAATTTTGGAGTATTAGTAACACGGGAGAAAAAACAAATCAACACAAAGCAGTGGTCAGCTCCAAAATGGTGGTGTGGTGAATCCAAGGAGTCACCATGTGAATACATGAAAGGGTTCTGGAAACCGGGCTGTGAGAAAACAGAAAACAGACTGCAAAGCTGTAAATAAAGCATCAGAGCTACTTGTGGGCAATTCTAGCAACAGTGTCATTAATGTAGTTTGATTTAATTGGCTTTACAGGCAGACTAAAGCCAGGCAGTAGGATTCACAGCTGCTGAAGTCAATCCTGTGTAATCATTTTAAACCACTGTTTTCAGACTTATTGAATCAAGAAGCTTGCAAGAAGTATTGGTTAAAATAACAGATTCCTAGGTCTCCCTTTGTAGAGCTTGACACAGTGAGTATCAGATAGATACAAACATTTGAATTTTAAACAAACCTCCATAATAATGAATCTTGAAAACTGGCAATTTAGGAATCACTGATTTTAGACAAATCAAATCACAGAAAAACCGTGGTCAAAACTATAAAATGGAGGATACAACATAAATCAGTTTAATGTGCATTACTCCTTTCAGTTTAGAAACATATACAACTTCCATTTATGAGATATTTATTGACTATTAACTACATGCTAGCCATTGTGTTATGTGTGGATATTTAATAATGAACAAATTGTGGCTGCTCTCCCCAGAAGTGTTTAGTCTATAGAAGAAATACAGAAGTCAACAGTCAATTACAATACCCTTTGATGAATGCAACGTTAAGTAAACATTATTACAGTAACAAATAGAACAAGCTTGTAATCTAAATTTATGAAGCCAGGCCTAAATTGAGAATTGAAAGGCAGCTGGGAATATATGAAGCATGTACAAAAACTGAAGAAGTTGTACCGTTGGGTAAAGCATCATGCGAGATGTGGGCAAAGTAGTGAGCAGTAGGCAGGAGAGGTACATGGAAAACAGGTGATAAAGGCTCTTCACAAGGAGTATGCAGAGTCACTAAAGAGATTTAAGTAAGGCAGTGACATAATGAGATTTTCGTTCTAGAAGGAACAGTGACTATAAAGGGGAGGATGAGAGTAGTCAGAGGTCATTTAGGAAGCTAGAGCAGTAATGTTGACTTTGATGATAGATAACTGTTGCATTCACTTTCTTTTGCTGCCTAATATTGCCACAGATGTAGTGGCTTTAAATAACACATACCTATTTCTGTGGGTTAGGAGTCTGAACATTGCTTAGCTGGCTTAGTCTTATATCGTTGCAATCACATATTAATTTGGGCTGTGCTGTCACTTGGAGGCTACAGAGGGAAGGATTTGCTTTCCCACTGCCATGGTTGTTGGTAGCCTTTAGTTCCTTGTGGTTGTAGAGCCAAGAGCTTCAATTTTTGCTGACTTTTGGCCAGAGGCCACCCTCCCAGAAGCTACCAGCATTTCCTTGCTATGTGGAGTTCCCCACCGTAGCTGGGGTGACAGGAGCACCTGCAGATGTGCCCACCACACCTGAGTTAAGAAAAGGCCAGTAGGGATGGAAAGAAGTTGATGATTTTTAGCTATACTAGATAGTCTTGGATAATATTACAATGTTTGCATCAATTACCACTACAATTGGGTCACTTAAGAATCTGCATCATATTTACTAAACTGAAAAATAAAAACATCAAAACTTTGCCTTTGGGGAAATAATTTGCTCTGCAAGTTCTGGTATTATATAGAATAATTGTCTTCACTACCATGCAATGATTATAAATTAGGTGTTTGCTCTAAGTAGAGAAATAGTCTTGGGAGGAAAATTCCACCCTATGGACAGTGAGTTTGAAGATGTTATTTAATTACCAAGAAAAAATACCCAAAGAATGACATCCTTTCCTAGCAGCAGTAACAGCAGGTATTAGTCAGAGTCTTGGCACATGAGCAGACGCTAAAGCCCTGAAACTTCACTTGCAAGTAGTTGAAACCAAGCACGTCATTTCAACATGTCACTCTTATTTGACATTTCAGGAGAAAGATTACCAATTAGATTAAGTAATTTAGCCAAAACCTTAGGAATTTTTTTCAAATTATTTCCACCTTGTAGCATTGTCACGTGTCTCCAATTTCTACTTATCCTCTATACTTCCCAGGTGTGTTATTCAGAGAGCTCCAAAGCCTGTTCAAATCATTCAGAGAAATCCCATAAGCTCCAGCAGTATCCTGGGTAGTTAATAGGACTAAATTAATACTCTTTCATGTACGTTCAGTGCTAAAAGTTCAAATTCTCAAGTGCTGATCTGACAATAGATTGCAAAATATTCCTTGACAGTCACACAGGTGAAGTATTATTTTAAACTAAAATCCCGTATTATTGTTACTATATAAGAATACAAATGGTTATTTCAGGGTATTGGCATTGCTGGATGATGTAAATTTCAATTTTAAATGCATTCTTGATCACCAATGTGTTTCATCAGACAAGTAAACTGAATTGGCTCACAGGAGCACCACCTCAGCAGGTGAGTTTAAACTGAAGACAGAATGCTGCCCACTGGCATGTTGGTACTGTATGGAGCAGCTGCCAAATAGCTTTGTGCTCATGTCTCTTATTAGAGTTTTATTTTCTCCAGCTTGTTGCTCCTTCAGGCAAGACACATGGGCAAGGAAAGCAAGACATGCTTTTAGTCTCCAAAAGTAAATCAGATTATAAAGTAACAATAAATACAGCCAGCCAAATAATTATAACAATGTCATTAATCATAATACAAATAATGATCAATATAATAATTATAATTGTTATAATAATATAGCTAAAAATAATAGTAGCTTATGTTTTGATGGTACATATGGACAAGTCAGAGTGTTGAGGTAGTTAGCCACTCTAAACTTCTCCTTATCCACATTTCAGAAACGAAACTGAAGCTTAACCCTATTCAAGTATTTTATCCAGAGGATCTCATTCCTGTCAGAGGCAGAATGCACATTCAATTGTATCATCTTTGAGGTTCCTTGAAGTTTTAAAAGATACATATATGGACAATTTTATTCTAAGGGTGTGGGGGAAAAAAACCCATAACAATCTGAATAAACTGCCGGTTAAAATAAAAGAATGATTTAGACGGAAAAAATATTTAAGAATCAGTTCTTATTATTCCTAATTCTGTGTCGTCACAAAAATATGGCATTAATGTACTAGAAATCACAATTTAAAAAAGAGTGCCATTTCCCATTCTGTATCATGAACAAATGGATCTGGTGTCCTGGAACTAGTTTGGTTATTCATACTTTTTATTTTTCTATGGTGTATTATTTCCTTTAAATGTCTGAGATGATATATTTCCCAGGGTTTGAAAATAAGTGTCATCTATTGGGTTGATTTCACCGTGCCATTCTTTGTTTTCACTCCTAGTACACAGTGCACAATGGTCTCTTTATTAATATCTGCGGAAAAGAGCACTTACTGTTGGAACTGATACCTCCTAATCTCAATAAAGTCTAAGCTTGCAGCACTCCACCGATGTTTTTCTTTTTCCTTTTTTTCTTAGGTTGAATTCTGGACACATAATCATGCCATTATAAATACTGCCTATGGGATATGAGAAAGAGAAGTCATTTGCTTGCTACACCCACTGACATACCAGATGACAGTCAACTGCAAAACATTCAGGCGAGTAAAAAAACAGAAAGCACATTGAGCCTTCCATGCATGCAGGAGAATTGCAAGCATATGCTCACCATGTCTTTCTTAATCACAGGTGCTCAGATTATTCTAGGTATTTTATTACGTTCCACCCAGTGCATTACAGTGAGTGTGAGGCACAGGGTAAATACAGAGAACGTGTATGATGTTGGGGAAGTGAGGACAACTTGCTCTGTGAAATGATTGCCTCTCTTTCTTCTCTCTTTTTATGATTTTGTTCTCATTCCCTACAGACTGAGAACATGGCTAAATAACCTGCAATATTGTCTCAAGTTGAAAGTGAAGTCAATACCTACCACATAGCTCCATCTCCCTCCAAAGACCTCTCCCCTTCTTTTCCTTTTCTTTTCTTCACTCTTAGATAATCTAATGGTCTACCATACAGTTGGGAAATACTGCCCCCATTATCATTTCAATACAGTTAGTGAAAGAAGAACAGAGCTTCACAAATAAAATGATGATGCCACTTATTAAGTTATTGTCTCTCACCTCCAAACCCGCCTCTCCAGCTTTGCTTTGTGGTGGGGCTCTGAAAACCATTTTCTATACACAATCTACTGCCATGCTTAGTCTGACAATGCAGAGTGCTAAAAAGGAAACTGCTATGTAGAGGAGGAGAAAAAGACGCTCTTTCTTGGTTCTCTTTTGGCTCCTGATGGGCTTACTGAGTACTATGGTTCTTGGCAACATAATAAAAACAGGGATTCTTCACCCTGGCAGAGGCAAATCTTTCTCTTAGAAAGATAGAAGACTGAGAAGCTAGAGATAGAAAAGGAGACATGCTCCCTTCCATGGGTCCCCTTTGCGCTTCTTGTGGGATTCCTGTCTGCTTTAATTTTGGGGGAACGTCAGTTCAGCAAAACACCTCAATCCTGACAGAGGCAATTCCTTCCCATATTAGCAACTGAATCCGGTTCTCAGCTTTACCAGCACAGAACCAGCTTCATTAATACCAGCACCGTCTGACTGGCAGCCCCTCCCCAAAAGTCTGGGTTGCAGCCCCATTGGATCCTCTTCTGAGCTCAGAGATGGGAGCACCAGCTGAGTAGCACCCTTTCTTCAGAGAGATGTGGCATGTCAGATCATATCTTGCCAAGGGTCATGAGAAATATGATTGAATGACAAGTTATCAGACTCTCTCCATAGCTCTAAGGAACTTCAAGCTTTTGTGGAGTGTTCTAATAGAGCAGATGGGAGATGCGGGTCATAGCTTTAGAGCTGGATAATTAGTGTTTCACATGCCCTTAGTTGAGCATTTTTAGACTCTATTTTTAGAGCCTGTTATATTGCTGCCTTCACTAATTTTAACTGCTTTTTTTTCTAAGAGCTTCTATATCTTCAAAGATCAATACTGTAAGCTTGTAGAGCGTAGGGTACTTCTGTCTTCTATGCTCAGTACATTGACAGCACTTAATATGTCTGAAACGACAACAACAAAGGTATAGTATGGCTTCTGCTCTATTTCCCGATTTGTGTGTCATGAACAGCAGGTTGCCAGAAAGGCTCTACCTAAAGTGTATAGAGAGATAGGATTGTCCCACAGGAATAGAATGGTAACTTAATAACAACCTTAATTTACAGTGTCAGCAGTGGAAAAAAATGTATAGCAACAAGAAATGGCAAATTGCACCTCTATCAGGCAAAAGGAAAAAAGAACCAAACAACATTTTTTAAAAAACAAGAAACTCAGGAGAGTTCTACTAAGATTGCTATAGTACAGCCTTCTTAAAACAGCACTCTCTAGGGCCTGCCTATTGGCATCATTAATATAATAGGCTTGGAATAGATGCTGTGAAACCCTATGAAGCCACCAAAGAATGGAGGAAAACTGAAGGGATGAATAATACAATGAAATCACAGAAGTCCTAACCTCATGAGGCTATTAATTCTGCAGCAATTTCATCACAGAGCAAGAAGATCGCTTTTCTAGTGCCTTAAATCAAACAGCAGGTAGCTACAGCCTCAAAGTAAAAAGTGTTAAGTATTAACCAACTTTCGGACTTGAGACATTGCAGAGGCAGAGCTGGAGATTTCTCAGGGTGGTTTCTCTCCCATTTTTTTTCCTTTCTTTACCTTCACGTCTTCAAACTTGATAAGAATAAAATTTTGGTACCATATCTTTCCTCTGTGGATGTCATTGTTACCCTTCCTGTGAAGAAGAGAACAGTTCTCATATGAGTCATGGCCTAAGTTTTAGTCCAAATCAATGTAAGTATTTTGGAAGTGTTTACATTCAAGACACTTCTGTTCCTTTTTTTTTAATTAATAGAAGTATAAAACAGAGACTCAAAATCAAGACAAAAGAAGTTATGGCATTTTTAATTTCTCTTTATCAATCATAAATCTTAAGGAAGGATTGTCATTAGTTCTGGAGAAGTCTCCGGAGGAAAGTGTCCTGGACTTCAGATTTATAAGATCATAAAATCTCAATATTGGAAGGGGATAAAAAGGTCATCTATGTAAGAAAACAGCAAGCTTTTTCTGTAAAGAGCCAGTTAATATTTTAGGCTTTGTGTGTCATGGTATCTGTCATGCTATTCAACTTTACCATCGTAGCTTGAAAGAGTGTGTACGATATATGGAGCATGGTGAGGTTCCAATAAAATTTGATTTACAAATACAGGCAGTGAGCTAGATTTGGCCAATGGGTTTTGATTTGGCCACCAATGATCTAGAATGTCCACCCATGAGAAGGAGAAAAAAAAAACAGAAAGAAAACTTTAATATGAAACTCAAAAGATGTCTGCCAGTATGGGAACAGCATGGAGACACCTCAAAAAATTAAAAACAGAACTAACATATGATTCAGCAATTCCACTACCGAGTATATATCCAAAGGAAATGAAATCAGTATGTTCAGTATGTTAAAGAGATATCTGCACTCCCGTGTTCATTGCAGAATTATTCACAGTAGCCAAGATATGTGTCCATCATGGATAAATGAGTAAAAAAAAAATACTATATATATACACACACACACATATATATATACACATACACACAACAAAATACTATTCAGCATTAAAAGAAAAAAATTCCTGTCATTTGTGACAACATGAATGAACCAGTAAACATTATGTTAAGTGAAATAAGCCAGACACAGAAACACCAATCGCACATAATCTCACTTAAATGTGAAATCCAAAAAAGTGGAACTTAGAGAGTAGAATAGTATCTACTCTCTAATGGGGTTGGGTTAGGAAGTAGGGGGTCACAAAGATGTTGGTCAAAAGATATAAAATTTCAGTTATGCAAGATGAATAAGTTCAAGAGATTGATTATGCAAAATGGTGACCATAGTTAATATCAATGCATTTTGAAAACCACTTAGAGAGTAGACTTTAAGGGTTCTCACTACAAAAAAAAGTGTTAAGTATGTGATATAGTTTGGCTGTATCTCCACCCAAATCCCACCTTGAATTGTAATTCCCATAATCCCCATGTGTCATACAAGGTACCTGGTGGGAGGTAATTGAATCATGATGATGGTTTCTGCCATGCTGTTCTCGTGATAGCAAGTGAGTCTCATGAGATCTGATGGTTTTATAAGAGTCTAGCATTTCCGTTAATGAAACTCAGTCTCTGTCCTGCCACGCTGTGAAGTGGTAACTTCTGCTGTGATTGTAAGTTTCCTCAGGCCTTCCCAGCCATGCAGAACTGCTAGTCAATTGAACATCTTTGCTTTATAAGTTACCCAGTCTCAGGTATTTCTTGACTGCAGTATGAGAATGGACTAATATAGTAAATGGGTGTATTAGTCTGTTCTCACACTACTAATAAAGACATGTCTGAGACTGGGTAATTTATAAAGAAAAAGAGGTTTGATGGACTCACAGTTCCACGTGGCTGAGGAGGCCTCACAATCATGGTGGAAGGCAAAGAAAGAGCAAAGTCATGTCTTACATGATGACAGGCAAGAGAGAGCATGTGCAGGGAAACTCCCTTTTATAAAACCATCAGATCTGATGAGACTTATTCAGGGGGCACAAGAACAGCACAGGAAAGACCAGCCCTACCATGATTCAGTTATGTCCTATCAGGTCCCTCCTATGATGTATGGGAATTATGGGAGCTACAATTCAAGAATGAGTTAAGACTTTGGGGGACTGTTGGAAGGGCATGATTGTGTTTTAAATCTGAGGACATGAGATTTGGGTGGGACAACAGGCAGAATGATAGGGTTTGGCCATGTCCCAACCAAATTTCATCTTGAATTGTAATCCCCATAATCCTCATGTGTCATAAGAGGGACCAGATGTAAGGTAATTAAATCATGGGGGTGGTTTTCTTATGCTGTTCTCGTGATAGTGAGTGAATGCTCACAAGATCTGGTGGTTTTATAAGTCTCTGCCATTTCCCCTACTGGCACCCATTCTCTCTCCAGCCAGCCTGTGAAGAGGTGCCTTCCACCATTGTTGTAAGTTTCCTGAGGTCTCCCCAGCCATGCAGAACTGTGAGTCAATTAAACTTCTTTTCTTCATAAATTGCTCAGTCTTGGATATTTCTTCACAGTGGCATGAGAACAGACTAATACAGTATGTGAGGTAATGCATATGTTAATTTGCTCAATTTGGCCATTTCTTAATGTATACATATTTCAAAATATCATGTACAAGATAAATATATACAATGTTTATTTGTCAATTAGAAAATAAATAAATATATAAATAAGAGGTCCAAGATATCTGACCTCCATTTGATTATTCATCTTTTTATATTTCAGATATAATAGTCCAACCATTAAGGGCATAAATCTTAAATGATACATTTGTACATATGTATATGCCCCTGTAAATACCGACCAGATCAAGACAGAACACTTCCAATACTGCCAAAACACCCTCTTGTTCCCCTTAAGGATCAATTACATACAAAAATAATGCCTAGTTTTACTTTATCCATGTGAATAATTATTGTTTCTTTTTGAACATCACATAAATGGAGTTGGGCGATTTCTAATATGTTGTATGATGTTTCTGTTGCTCAACACTATGACAGAGGAATTACATCATTTTATAGAACTCATATTCTAAAACGTGCAATTTCAGACATGTTTAGTAGAGCATTAGCTATGATAATATACTAAATGTTCAATGATGGGGCAATGTTTTCTTCAGTGAGGTGGATATTTTTGTGTCCACAGTACTTATTTATAACTTAAATTATATTAAAATTGACCTGAGCCCCCATATAACATATTGGCAAATGTTTATTATTGAATTTTTGGGGCTCCTCCCTTCCCATCATCCAGGCCCTTTACCCTTCATCTAAGATCCATAGTGCTTTATGAAGTACAAAAGAAAGGAAATTCAGACATCTTTTCCCAGACTAGAAAGAAATCAGGTGTATACCAGTCTGCAACTGTCATCCCTGCCATTTGTTCTCCCCACCACACAGGTGAGTTTTGCAGAATATTTTACTCCAGCCCTGCTGACACATGCCACAGTGAAGTCTCTTCCTAGGTCCGTCTAAGTCTCTCTTGCTGAACTCACTAATCATAATCCTTTAAAGAAAAGCCTGTCTGCAGGTAACTCCACTCTCTACATTTTGGGCTGAGCCACAGGTGGCCCTCACTTAAGGACCAAAAGCTTTGTAGTGCTAAGATGTTTAAGCATCCACATCATTACAGCATTTGCTTCCTCAAAACACCCACCTAGAGAAGAGTTAGGTATCTGAGAGGTAGTTGGGTGTAATAGTAACATGAACTCAAGATTCAGAGAGCTCAAATTCAATTTCCAACCCTTTTACTTACTAATTGTGTGACTTTGGAAAGCTGTAATCTCTCTGTGCCTGTTTTTGAACGTGGAAAATGGTTAATTGTTTTAGTAACTACCTTATAGAATCGATGAATTAATGAATTAATTTTGTAAAACTCTTGGAATAATGACTGACATGTAGTAAACTACACTATATAGTTATAGCAATTAATTCTGAAATGCAAAACCTTTCTGCCCATCAGTTGCCTATAACAACTTAGATATTCTAGTCCCCATAGGAATAAAACCTAATTGCTTAGAAAGCTCTAGTCAAATGTGCCAAACCAGGCTGACACAGAAATGAAAAGATTGAAGACAAAATTGAATATATTGTAGGATCTCTACTGCAAAAACTTATACACATGCATAGAAATCATACTGGAAGAAAATACATAAACATGTAAACAATCATTATCTCTAATCTGACTATGAATAGCTAATTATCTTCTTTATATATGTTCATAATTTCTATTACAATAAGCAAGTGTAACTCTTAGCATTAACTTTAACAATGAAATCACCTTTGTGTGTATCTTATTTAAAAGAATGGATAAAGCTTGTACATCAGTGCCAGAACTTCATGCAGTAGATTTATAACCACAGGATTTAGATGTCAGTACTCAACTGACATACCCAAACCATGTTTTGCTAGCATCTAAAATAAGACTGATAACCCTAATTCAATTGGTTGTCAAAATTAAATGAGAAATTGCATGATAAAACCTTTTTATAATGTAATATACTATACAAATATAAGAAATTTCATTGATTTTATTATTAGATTTAAAAAGGCATATAAGGTAATATTTTCAGAAACTCAAAGTGCTCATTTATACGAAGAACATTAAGGAAAAATGAACAAAACTTCCAGCTAAGTAAGTGATTTAAAAGCTTACAGAGTCAGTGCCTCTTCACTTCCACTGTGAATGAACACAGTAGGCTGTTGGCTAATTTTTATCTGCTCATGTAAGAGACAAACTACATGAATATACGCCAAGTGCTAGAAGATTGCATTACCACAAAAAAATCATTAAAAGCTGGGGATTGTGCTACCCATTAGGGATATAAAAATAAGTAAGTCAGACCCTTGACCTAAAAAATTTCACAGTGTAGAGAATTTGGAGACAATGTCATGCATACTTGTGCTACCTTAATCTAAGATGGTATATACCTTTAATCTTCATGTAATATTATCTTATTATAATTACTCTTGTTTTTCATAAATGTTAAAAATTTACTTGGATGTTGTAACACACACACACACATACACACTCCTATTGTTTTTGATTGTTAATATTAGAAGACAGATCAATGAATGTAGGCTCTGTTGCTTTAATTCGCTGTTCAGTTTCGGCTCTTATGGACATCATTCGTTAAACGAGAAGGTAGTGAGTTCGGAAAGTATTGAGTTGAAGTTGGAGTGAGTTGAATAGAGTAAATTTCCCAATTCCTTCTACTCTAGTTTTTATTTTTATTTTTATTTTTTTATTTTTGAGAGGGAGTCTCACTCTGTCACCCAGGCTGGAGAGCAGTGGCATGACCTTGGATCACAACAACATCTGCCTCCTGGGTTCAAGGGATTCTCCTGCCTCAGCCTCCCAAGTAACTGAGATTACAGGCTCCCACCACCACACCGTTCTCATTTTTGTATTTTAAGTAGAGACAGGGTTTCACCATGTTGGTCAAGCTGGTCTCAAACTCCTGACTTCAAATGATTCACCCACCTAGGCCTCTGAAAGTGCTGGGATTTCAGGTGTGAGCCACTGTGCCTGACCTCTACCCTTATTTTTTAACTCTTTCAAAAATTCTTTCTTTAGCCTTTCCTTTATTTTCCCCCAAAGCCAAATTTAGAGACCACCACACCAAAATTTAAGACTGAAATCTCAAGAAGGAATTAAAATAACTTTCTGTTTGCTTTACTTATCACCACACCACTTACTGTTACAAACATATGATCAACAGAAGTAGATGACTCTCAGACAAGTACAGTCAACGTGTAGCCACAGGACTGTACTCATGGATTAGGGAGACAGAGTTAAACAAAATAATTTTGGACGCAGAGTCACAAGACTGTGTCCTGATCCAGTCCAGTGGCCCCCTAATTTCCTTAGTGCAAAGTGGAGTGCTTAATAAATACAAGGCTGCTGAAATGCATTTTCTTTTATCCTTATCCAGATCAGTCATTGGCGATGCAGATAAAATACCTTTAATCTATCCATTTTCCTCATAATAGAGTTATAAAATCGTAAAGAATAAATTTTAAAAGCTGGGATGGGATACATTTACCTTCTTCATGAGGAAATTCCCCTGAGGAAAAACGAAGAAGCAGGGGACACAGTCAGTTTAAACCTCTTGTCAAGTGAACCTCTGGGTAAATAGACCATTAATATATATTAGGAAGAAGAGATTTTATCTCTGAAATGCCCTTATACTTCACAAATATCCCTGATATCACTGGATAAAGATTATCTACAGTAAATAGGACCCAGGATCTAGGAGGCATAACTGCCTGAGGCATGTCATGTAAGCTATGCAATTCCCTGCGGTAGAGGGTAAAGATGTTTTTTAATTTCAGCACTCTCGTGTGAGGAGACAGGTAACCACACTTAAAGACCTCATCTGTTCTGGGCCAGGGGACATGTCCAATGTTGAAAGGAAGGATTCTGAGAAACATACTTGATGTTCCAAACCTCCCTCCGCTTTCTCTGAGCCTTTTCAGGTCCTTCATCCTCATAATTGTGTAGCAGATATTGATACCAGGTAAGATCTCTGAGTCCATTGAATCCAATTTGGCAATGCAGTACTCTGTATGAGTGCATAAATATTTCAGAACTACCGTATCAGTAGCAATAATAGCGATCATAAAGAACTCAATCATCATTTCCTTGGAGGGGAGACTCTGACTTCACAAGTATTTTGACATAATACTCATAATGATGAATGTGTCCTTTGTTTTCATCATGCTCCATATTAAGTAGTGCAATTGTGCTATAGTTAACAAAGAAGTCCCCCAAATTTAATAGTTTCAGGAACAGGAAATACATTTCCTTTTCTCATAAGAGTCTCAGAGAGGTGTTTCCTGTTGGAATAGGGAGGTGAGGTCTACTCCATATACTTATTTCAAGACTCAGACTTACAGAGGCTCTGCCATCTTCAAAATATGTGGCTTCCAGGTTCACCCTGGGGCTTGTGATCCTGTTCAGCCAGAAAGGAGAGAGAGCACGGAGGAGCAATTTGAGGTATTTTACGTGCCAAGCCTAGAAGTGCATCCATCACTCTGGTCACTTGCTTAGCCTCAAGCTTAGTCACATGGCTTCACCTAACTGCAAAAGAGGCTATTAAATGTAGTCTAGCTTTATTCTAAGAAAGAAAGGGGAAATCGATTTCAGAGGACAGCTAACCGTCCCTGCCACAGGCCCAAGAAGGGACTGATTCTTTTCTGAAGTTATAAAACAAATAATCAGACCCTTAAGAGAGGTCAGGTCAAGAATTTCTTGACAAGTCTCTATTTTATATCAAAGGTAATATTAAATAACAGTCATATATTTACTTCATTGTTTTCTTAGCCCTCTGCTAATGAGGTTTCTTTCATTTGTTTAAATGGCGGAGGAGTGCAAACGTCTCCCCAACCCCATTCATCTTAGAAAAATGAGAGATACAGAAATAGCCATTTTCTACAGATACTACGTGGCAGCTGCAGTCAAATAAAAAATATATCCTCAGTTCTTCTAATACCTGACTCTGTCTCTTATAAACAGGTTGATGAGTGGGGATAATGATACAGGAGAAGCAAGTCTCAAAAGTGGGACTTAACTCAGGAGGATTCTTGGCTTTCACCAGGAAAGAATTCAAGGGCAAGCCAGTGCTGTTAATCAGCAATCTATTTTGAATGTTACCGTCCTTTGCAGGGTGGGGCTAGTTCATAGTCAGTGCACCCAGAGTTGGCAACATATGGGCTGTCGGCAACTATATTTATTCCCACTTATACCTACTTTCAGTTACATGCAAATTAAGGGGCATGATAATGTAAATTGATGGGTGGGTTATTCAGAAATTTATAGGGAAGGGGAAGTAACTTCGGGGTCCATTGAAAAGGGTGGTAACTTCCTTGTTGTTGCCATGGCATTTGTAAACTGACAAAGCACTGGGTGAGAGTGTCTTATGCTAATGGACAATAAGGGCAGCTAGGGATATTTTGTATTGCCATCTGCTGGTTCCTGCCAGTTTCTTCACTTCATCCTGTTGGAACCAAGAAATAAGTCCTGTCTATCCTCTACCTCAATAAAATCCAAGAACAACCTCTTTTTTATACTCAAGGCAGTGGCATAGTTTATATTCTCTAATGGAAAAATATATAACTGGAAAGTAGCAAAGATAAATTCTAACCAGAGAGAGACACAGAAATTTAACAGAAGGTGACTCATTCCTATTTTATCCTTTTGTTGTAACATGTACAAGTTATTTCTTAAGATGTAACGGTTGGAACCCACAGTGACTTGTCACCACATTGACATGTCGCCCATGGTGGCTATTTTTAATGTTGAAGGAGAAGGAAGAGCTATCACAAGGTAAAGATCCAAAAGGCTTCTCAGCGCATGAGTAGGATCTTCCAAGGACCCCTTGGGATCCAGAAGGGATCACATCTCTCAGTTATATGTTATAGCTCCATGTAGCTTTCTTTATTACAACCAGAAGCATATGATTTTTTTTTCTTTTTGGTTATTTAATTCATGTCTTTCACTCCTTCTCAAAAATAAGCTTCATAAGAGCATTGTTTCGGCTTACCATTTAATCCTCAGTTTCTAGCACAGGACTTGGCATGTAATAGAAACCCAATAATAGTTGGTAAATAAATAAATGGCAAAAAAAATGACAGTAACAGTTAACATTTATTGACTCTTTCTGTGCCTACGGCAACCGTGGGTTATGGTCCCAAGAAGCATCTCACGTGGGTTGCAGCTTAAGCATTGGATTGTGGATAAACTGACTGGTATGTTTGTTCCCTGTCCATCTACTGGTCCCTATAAGCTGAAAGAGTCTCTCCCCATCATCATTTTTCCTAAGGAAGAGCCTTACGTATGTCCTGACAGGAGACAAAGTAAAGAAGATTTACATGCAGTGGTTCATTAAGATCAATGGCGAGGTCTGAACTCATATAACCTATCCTGCTAGACTGATGAATGTCATCAGCATTGACAAGACTGAAGATAATTTTTGTCTGTTGTATGACACCAAGGGTCATTTTGCTGTTCGTTGTATTACACCTGAGGAGACCAAGCACAAGTTGTGCAAAATGAGAAAAATATTTGTGGTCACAAAAGGAACCCTTCATCTGTTGATTCAGGATGCTCACACCATCTGCTACTCAGATCCACTCATCAAGGTAAATGACACCATTCAAATTGATTTGGAGACTGGCAAGATTACGGATTTCATCAAGTTCAACACTGGTAACCTGTCAACACTGGTATCCTGTGACTGTGGACGCTACCTTGGGAAGAATTGGTGTGATTACGAACAGAAAGAGACATTCTGGATCTTTTGATGTGGTTAATGTGAAAGAAGCCAGTGGCAACAGCTTTGCCACCCAGCTCTCAAATATTTTCTTTTTTGACAAAGGCAACAAACCATGGATTTCTCCTCCCCAGCGAAAGGTTGTCCACCACACCATTGCTGAAGAGAGACAAAACAGATGGCCAAACAAAGCTGTGGGTGAAATGGTCTCCAGACATGTTAGAAAGATCCTAGTACTTAATTAAAGTTAATACAGCATGAATAAAAACATTATTGAAACTTTCCTACGTATCAGACACTGTGATGAGCAGTTCACATATAGCTGAACAATAAGACAGATGCCTCATTATCCCCTTTATTTAGGTGATGAGATAGCCTGGGTCACTTGCCCAAGGTCACTCAAATAGAAAGGTACAGAGTTGGAGAGGTTTGAAAGTTAGTCTTGATTACTCTGGATACATCCTCTATCCACTCTCTTCTTTGTTCTTCTTGTTTTTAATCTCATCTTATTGGTTGAGTAGCCCCTCTTCTACCATGTAGCACATTATATAAAAGACTAATGGCCGCATTTCATAAATTGTATTCACATTGAGAAAAGTGATTTCAAGCTGTAGTGTAGGTTCTTTCTTAACTTCAATCCTGAGGAGTGAGGATCAACCTACCTGACATTCTCTCTAAAAACCTAAGGCCAGAGACGCATTGTAGAAAACTGGCACAAGAAACTTTCGACAAAGAAAGGACATATGACTGTGTCCATAAGTATTAACGCCTAAGTATAAAGAGTGAAAACAAAATTCTGAAACCAAGAACCACTCCAAAAGGGGAACACTGGGAAGGTCTCCTCTCTCCTGTGGTTTGTTTACCAGGCTCAGTGTTTGTAAAAATGTGGTCGTCCCAGGCCTAATTATACTTACATTATAGATATTTTATTGCTTTAATAACATTTTGTGACAGGGTTTTTCAAACTTTAGTAGTATTGACATTTGAGACTGGATAACTCTGTTGTGGAGGAGGGGGACTCTCCTATGCATTGTAAGATGTTTAACAGCAACATTTAGCCACCAGATGCCAGTAACACTCCACTAATTGAGGCAATGAAAATGTTTCCAAACATTGTCAAATATTCCCTAGGGGAGCAAAATTGTTTCTGGTTAAGAACAAACACATCTGGGGAAGTTTATACCACTTTTTTTTTTTTTTTTTGAGAAGGAGTCTCCCTCTGTCACCCAAGGTGGAGTGGAGTGGAATGGTGCGATCTCAGCTCACTGCAACCTCCAACTCCCAGGTTCAAGCAATTCTTGTGCCTCAGCTTCCTGAGTAGCTGAGATTACAGGTGTCCACCCCTACTCCCAGCTAATTTTTGTATTTTAGTAGACAGGTTTCATCATGTTGATCAGGCTGGTCCTGACCTCAAATGATCTGCCCACCTCAGCCTCCAAAAGTGCTGAGATTACAGACGTGAGCCACCGCACCCAGCGTATACCAATTTATATAATTAATATTTTCTTTCACAAAATCAGAAAAAGACACCATCAAACTTTAAGTTTATGACAGTTACCACTCCTGCTGGCATCTGATGTGAAGTCTAGCTGAAGAATGCTCAACAACAGACAATAGCTCTAAAGTTCAGCACTGCCTACTTCTTTCCAATTTATTATAAATGTTCACGAGTGAGACCTTCTCTCTATGAGAAAGTGGTGACAAAGCCTTCTTTCTAGATGGAAGCATAAATGTGTGCAAGAGGAAAATTCTTGAAAGGCGCTCTGGCCTGAATTCATGTCTCTTTTACTCTTTAACAAGCTGGGTTTGCTCAATAAATAATTATTGAATTACTGGACCTGTGAAAGAACTATCTAGAGGCTCTCAAAAGATGTTCTGAGGACTGTATTTGCACAAGACATGAACACATGCTATTCAGGAAAATGGAAGGGTCAGTAGTTAACTAAGTTTTATTTCATTTTGGGAAAAACAAAGCTAAACAATTTTCTTCACTTTACAGCTTCTCAGAGTCTGAGAGGGATTACAGTGAAATTTGCAGCTCTAAGAGATGGCATTCATATGTGGAAAATCTAAAATAATTTGACAACAAACTTTTTTGATATTATAATTTTCAAGATCATTTTTTCACCTTGGAAACACATTTTCCATACTTTTGAATATATTTGAAGATTTAAATATAAGCAGCAATTTTGATAATCACTTGACATGGAAATTTACAAAGATTAAATATTTCAAAAGATTAAAAAATAGCTAATTAATGAAAATGTACTAATACGCTCACTGTCTGATGGGAAACCAAGATCATCATAGCCAAGAATGTGATTCTAGTATACAATAATTTCATTATTTTTAACTATCCCTAACTATCCTTTTCCTATTACCATTATTACCATTCTTCTTCTCTGTTCCATCATTGTTAAAATTAATACAAATCAGCTTTCAGGTTCTGGTCTGGCACGTAAGGAACTCAAAAGTCACCACTCCATTCTGACAACAAGTAAATAGCTGCATAAATTTAACAAAACAAGGATCTAGAGAATAGCAAGCAGGATAAATACCAAAACACATACACGTAGGCATATGTATTAGTTTGTTTTCACACTGCTATGAAGAACTACTTGAGACTGGGTAATCTATAAAGAAAAGTTTAATCAACTCACAGTTCCACATGGCTGGGGAGGCCTCAGAAAACTTATGATCATGGCGGAAGGTGAGGGGTAAGCAAGACATACCTCACATGGCAACAGGAGAGAGAGTACAAGGGGGAAAGACCCACACACTTTTCAACCATCAGATCTCATGAGAACTCATGCATTATCATGAGAACAGCGTGGGGGAAACCACCTCCGTGATCTAGTCACCTGCCGCCAGGTCCCTCCCTCTGCACATGGGGATTACAATTCCAGATGAGATTTGGGCGGGGAGACAGAGCCAAACCATATCAGCGTATTATATTCAAACTTCAGATTGTCAAAAAAAAAAAAATTGAAAGAAGCCAAAGGGAAAAACGCCTTCCCTGTAGAGAAGTAGCAATAAGAATTGCATCGGAATTCTTCTTGCAACCTATGCAAGGAAGAAAACTGAAGTAAATTTTGTACCCTGTGAAATTATGCTTCGAAAGTAAAGCAGAAATAGAGATTGTCTTAGACAAACAAAAACCAAGGGAATTTGTTGCCCATAGAACTGCCTCACAAGAAATGCTAAAACAAGTTATGTAGAGAGAAGACAAATGATATAGATCAGCAACTCACATCTGCATAAACAAAGGGAGAAAACAGAAAAAGAATAAGTAAAAATAAAAAAACCTATTATTTTTCTAATTCTAAATTGATCTAATAGAAAAGCACTTGTTCAAATTATAAGAGCAACAATGTATTTCATTATGTATCCTTAGCCTTATGAATGTGTGGGTAGAAAGATACATCATGTTAACACTTAACAAAGGAAAATGAGACTAACCGTATTAATTTCAGTCACAGCAGAGATCAGAACAAGGAAAACTATCAGGAATTCAGAAGCATATTATGTTATAACAAAGAAGTCGATATCCCAAGAAGACATAACAATCCTCAATGGGTGTGTACCTAACTAGAGCTTCAGATTAAGTGAGGCAAAAACTGATATAATTGCAAGAAGAAATAGAAAAATACACTCTCATAATTGGAGATTTTTAACAGCCTTCTATCACAAATGAACAGTTCCACCAGGTAGAAAATCAGTAAGGTCAAAGTTGAACTCAACAGCACCATCAATCAATTGAATATTATTGAGATCTATAAACTATTTCACCCAATAATAGGAGATTACATATTCTTCTCAAGCTCACATGGAACTGCAACCAAATATGATTTATCTCAGGTATTCAAGGCTAGTTTAACAGTTGAAAATCAGCTAACATAATTAATATCATCAACAGGGTAAAGAAGAAAAATCACTTAACTCTATCAATAGATATAGAAAAAAACATTTGACAAAATCCAGCACCCATTCATGATAAAAACTGTCAACAAACTAGAAAGGGAGAGGAATTGCCTCAACTTGATAAAGGAAACCTACAAAAATACTCACAGCTAACATCATATTTAATGGTATGACTTGAAGATGTCCTGCTAAAATCAAGGAAAAGATAGGTGGTCCCTCTCACCACTGCTTTTCAATATCAGACTGGAAGTTCTAGCTAATGCAATAAAACAAGAAAAAGATATAAAAGGTCTACAGATTGGGAAGGAAGAAATAAAATCACTGATTTTATTCACTGATGACATAATTATCTATATACAAAATTGAAAAATTCAACAACATAAAATAATCCTCTTAGAACTAATAAGGGATTATAGCAAGGCTGCAGGATTCGAGGTTAATATACTAAAGTCATGTTTTTTTATATAAACCAGCAATGAACAAGTGGGATTTGAAATTAAAACACATGGCCATTTATTTACATTATCACTCAAAATATAAAGACATGAGTGTAAACCTAACAAAATATATGTAAGGGTTATATAAGGAAACTACAAAACCTTAATAAAAGTTAGCAAGGAATAATGAAATAAATGGAGAAATATTCCATGTTCCTGGGTAGGAAGGCTAAATGTCATCAAGTTGTCCGTTCTCAAATGTATCTGTAGGTTCAATGCAATCTCATAATCATTTCAGCAAGTTATTTTGTTGATACCAACAAACTGATTTTAAGATTTATATGCAGAGACAGAAGACCCAGATAGCTGACTCAATATTGAAGGAGAAGAAAGTTAGATGACTGACTCTACTGCACTTCAAGGCTTATGATAAAGCTACAGTAACCAAGACAGTGTAGCCTTGGTGAAAAAAAATAGACAATAGATCAATGGAACAGAATATACAGAAATAGACCCACATAAATATAGTTAACTGAACTTTGACAAAGAAGTAAAGGCAATACAATGGAGAAGAAAAGTCTTTTTTTAAATTTTTTATTTATTATAGTTTAAGTTCTGGGATACCTGTGCAGAACGTGCAGGTTTGTTGCATAGATAGATGCATGCCATGGTGGTTTGCTGCAACCATCACCCTATCACCTACATTAGGTATTTCTCCTAATGCTATCCCTCCCCTAACCTCCCATCCTGTGGTATCCCACCCCTAGCCCTCCACCCCCAACAAGCCCTGGTGTGTGATGTTCCTCTCCCTGTGTCCATGTGTTCTCATTGTTCAACACCCATTATGAGTGAGAACATGTGGTGTTTGGTTTTCTGTTCTTAGGTCAGTTGGCTGAGAATGATGGTTTCCCGCTTTATCCATGTCCCTGCAAAGGACATGAACTCATCCTTTTCTATGGCTGCATAATATTCCATGGGGTTTATGTGTCACATTTTCTTTATCCAGTCTATTATTGATGGACATTTGGGTTGGTTTCAAGTCTTTGCTATTGTGAACAGTGCCACAATAAACATACATGTGCATGTGTCTTTATAATAGAATGATTTATAATCCTTTGGGTATATATCCAGTAATGTGATTGCTGGGTCAAATGGTATTTCTATTTCTAGATCCTTGAGAAATCGCCACACTGTCTTCCACAATGGTTGAACTAACTTACACTCCCACGAACAGTGTAAAAATGTTCCTATTTCTCCGCTTCCTTGCCAGCATTTGTTGTCTCCTGATTTTTTAATGATCACCATTCTAACTGGCGTGAGATGGTATCTCAATGTGATTTTGAACTGCATTTCTCTAATGGCCAGTGATGATGAGCATTTTTTCATATGTTTGTTGGCTGCATAAATGTCTTCTTTTGAGAAGAGTCTTTTTAACAAATGTGCAAGAACAGCAGGACATCCACATGCAAAAAGATGAATACATGGCTATACAGATCTTACATTATTCACAAAAATGAACTCAAAATGGATCATAACCCAAATGTAATATGCAAAACTATAAAAATCCTAGAAGATAACAGAGACAAAAACTTAGATAAACTTGGTCATGACAATTACTTTGTAGATACAACACCAAAGACATGAAAGAAATAATAGATAAAATGGGCCTCACATTAAAATTTAAAACTTCTGTTCTGTGAAAAGGTACCATAAGGAGATTGAGAAGACAAGTTACAGACTGAGAGAAAATACTTGCAAAAAACATATCTGATAAAGGACTGCTATCCACAATATTTTAAAAATCATAAAACAACATATGAAAATGAAACATGATTAAAAATGGACCAAGGACCTGAACAGACACTTTACCAAAGATATATACCTCACAAAGTATATAGATGGCACTTAATCATAAAAAAAATGTTCAACATTGTATTTCATTAGGGAACTACAAATTAAAACAACAGTGAGGTATAACTTCACACTTAGTAGAGTGGCCAAAATCCAGAATACAGACAACATCAAATGCTAACAAGGATGTGGAGCAAAATGGATTCTCATTCATTGCTGGTGGGAATGCAAAACAGTACAGCCACTTTGGAATTCAGTTTGGTAGTTTCTTACTAAACATACCTTTGCCATACCATCCAGCAATTCCACTCCTTGGTATTTACATAAAGGGGTTGAGAACTTATGTTCACACAAAAATCTGTTCCTGGATATTTAGAGCAGTTTTATTCATAATTGCCAAAACTTGTAACCAACCAAGATGCCCTTCAGTATATGGATGGATAACCAACTGTGGTACAGCCATATAATAGAATATTATTGAGTGCTATAAAGAAATGAGTTGTCAAGCCAAGAAAAGACATGAAGGACCATTAAATGCATATTACTAAGTAAAAACAAAAGCCAATCTGAAAATGCTATGTGCTATGTGATTCCAACATATGACCTTCTGGAAAAGGAAAACCTACAAAAGCAGTTAAAGTATAAACGGTTTCTATGAGCTAGTAGGAAGGGAGAGTTGAACAGACAGAGCATAGACAATTTTTAGGACAATGAAACCATATAGTACAGTAGTAGATACATATCTTTATACATTTGCCGGAACCTCATAGAATATGTAACACCAAGAATAAGCCCTAATATAAACTATGGATTCTGAGTGTTAATGATGTGTCAGTGTAGGTTCATCATTGTAACAAGCGTACCATTCCGGTGTGGGATGTCCATAGAGGGGGAAGGTGCGTGCAGAGACAGGGGATGTGTAGGACTTTATATGCTTTCTGCTAAATTTTGCTGTAAACCTAAAACTGCTCTAAAAATTAAAGTTTATTAATTACAAAATAATATAAACCATATCTCATCTTTCAAGAACTAAAATCTTGCTAATTTTCAAAGGGACATAAACTTATCTAATAAACAAATTTGTACCACTTAAAGCAAACTATATCAGGTTGAATAGTTAGAAAATAGGAGAGAAGGACAGTAACTCAATACTTTACGACAAAAAGAAACATGGTACATTAGCTGTAGAGGTAAAAAACAAAACGGTTAAGAAAGAAATCTAGCAATGAAGGCAACGCAAAGGAAAAAGAAATTGAATAAGGGTCACAAGGAAAAGAAGTGATGTAAGCTTCCTGTGAAAACATGAAAGAAGTCATAATGAGAAGTGAGGCTGAGGTAGCAGTAAGTTAATTTTGAAAACCGCAGGAGAAATAACTTTGTGAAGCCCATTCACTATTTGTTTGAAAATTATGAATTTGTTATGAATGTTTTTATGTGTATTATTTGACTTCCCTAATACTTTTATCATATATGTATAGTGAGAAGTTCTACCTTCTTGGTTTATGAGTGTTAAACTTGAGAAAATGCGAAGTCCTTTAATACGGCACTTATTAATGGCATTGAAATTATTTATTCTCATATCAGCCTACCTACACTAACCTTGAGTTTCTTGGAGGAAGAGTTCTTGCGTTTTCTTCAGTTCTGGAATCCTTCCATCTTGCATAGTGTCTGCCTTGTACTGTGCTTAGTGAGCTTAATAAGTATTCACTGAATACAAGAAGACAGAAGAAAGGAAGAGAAGAAGGGAAAAGGGGAGGAAGGGAAAAAAGGAAGAAGGAGAAAAGGAGAAAGGGAAAGAAGGAGGAAGAAGGGCAAGAAATAAAATCAAGAAAGGAAGAGAGGGAGCAAGGAAAGAAAGGAAGGAGGGAGGGAAAGAGGGAAAAAAGGAGGGGGGATGGAGGGACAGAAGGAAAGAAGGAAGGAAGGCAGGAAGGAAGGCAGAAGGCAGGCAGACTGGAGGGAAGGAAGGAAGGCTGACTTTAATGATCCAAGTAAAAAAGAATAAGTGGAAAAATCTTCATCAGTACTTTAAAGTCCTGGTCAAAACTCTGTGTCTAGAGGAGACAAGGAAACGTGGTTGAAAGGAGGAACAACATGTAACTGATTACGCAGATGAATAAACTAAGGGGAAAATGGAGACCTTTCAGTGAGTGCGGATAATGTGTTAGTACTTATGGTACTTTGTAAGCACATGAGCATAATTTGCCTTAATGGTTTTTTAGTCTACTTAGTCTATTGTCCTTCAAGATTTCAGGTCAATAGATTATTATGTCCTAATATCCCTCTAAAATGGTATAAACAAATATTTATATCCTTCTCTATTCCAAAGAGGAAGTGAGACAGTAATTTTTTACACATAATGACATCATCCTATTAGCACTCTATTTGTAAGTACCATTGTCAAGAAATATACCTTGATTGAATATATTTCTAGCTCTATATAACAGTTTAAAAGAGGATGAAGCTGAAGCAGTACTTGGGGAAATAGTTTCTCTCTCTGCCACTCTCTCTCTCTCTTTCACACCTACACACACACAGACACACACGCACACACCCCTTTTCAATTTGCTAAAATAACTACATTTCTCCAGTACGTAATCCTCCTCATCTCAAATTTAAAACTAGTTTGTTAGCTCCTGATAGTTTATTTATCCATGTCAGCCGCTACCTATTTTTTTTAACAAAGATCAATATATCACCAGTTTTACCCAACTCTGTGTGTCTCTTTCACTCATATTCAGATATGTAAACTTTTTTCCCATCCTTCTGCAGACTCTAAAGTTTGATTAGTTTTGCTTCAACTCTGCTCTTTCTTCCTTTGTGCCTTATTTCTTTTCTTGTTTTATTTCTTGCATCCTCTCTGTTCCCTGACAAAAGGAACATTATCATTCCTGACTCAAGCACTCATGATCTGTTGGCCCCAACAGCTACACTTGATTTAAGTAGGGACTTGGACAGCAATGTCGGAGGCACAGATACCACAGCTGCAGCCTAGCCCTTGAGAGGAAGACCAGATTTGAACTGGGGCAAACTGGGCTGCTCCCTTTTCTACCCTATGCAGTTCATCGCTGCCAGCATGATTTCAACAAGGGCATCAAGAGAACAATATGCCTTGGAGTGTCCCTGCTTCCTCTGGCTTTATGCTTTCATTTTCTAAAACTGTAGAAGCCCCCAGCTACGTCAGAGCTTCTGTGGACCCTTGTAAACTGAAATAAATTGCTTTTTCTCTCTACAAAATGTCTCTGATGAAAGGTTATGCTTTGTTTATTTTCACTTCTGAAGACTCCTACTGCTAGCATCAGTGAGTTAGAAATAAATGTACCCGAACAAAATGTTTGTGAATGCTTTTAAGATTCGTGCTCTATTCCTGTGATAGTGCTGACCTCTAGTGTTCAGCACACAGATAGCTTCTCTCATTTATTTATTTATTTATTTATTTATTTATTTATTTATTTATATCTTATCATCAAAATTTCTTCAGAGATTTGCCTCTTCTATTAGTGAAATTTGATAAGACGTCTATGCTCAGCATAATAAATAGTTGTATTTTAATTAAAGAACTGAATATAATAATTAAGGATTAGAAACTTTTAAAGATATGAATACTTAAAATAGATATAAGCATTTTCAGTTGTCATCATAGGAATAACTTTTGAAGCATCTCAAACTGGACACAGGTCAAAACCAGACTCCATACTCCTAGTCTCCAGTCTTCCATTTGTTCCAACTAAAAGGCTTGAGTTAATCTTGACCTCTTTCTTTCCCTCACCCTACAAATCCATGAGAAAACTTGTGGGTTCTCTTACTGGATATACTGGAATACAGCCTTGCCACCACTACCTTGACCAAGACATGCGTTCTCTCACTAGAGTTAGGGTGACAACCTTCTCACTGGTCTCCCTAAGGCCACAGCTCCCCTCCCACATGGAGTCTCTAAGTGTCAGCAGCCACTGTAGTTAGAAATGGAAAGTAGATTGTGGCATGACTCAGCTCAAAACTGTCAAATGGCTTCCCACAGCCCTCAGAGAAAAGGCTGAAAGTCTGTTACTGGCTTACAAATCCCTATCTGACCTGCCTCCACAAGCCATTGCTCTGATCTCATCTTTTACAACGCATACACCCTCTCTCTTAGTTTAGATATTTTGTTTGTTGGGTTTTTTTAATTTGTACTTATTTTATATTATTTTATTTATTTATTTTTGAGCCAGAGTCTCACTCTATTGCCCAGACTGGAGTGCAGTGGCACAATCTTGGCTCACTGCAGTCTCCACCTTCCGGGTTCAAGCAATTCTCCCACCTCAGCCTCCCAAAGTAGCTGGGACTACAGGTGCTGGCCACCACACCTGGCTAATTTTTGTATTTTTAGTAGAAATGGGGTTTTGGCATATTGGCCAGGTTGGTCTCAAACTCCTGACCTCAGGTGATCTGCCCACCTTGGCCTCCCAAACTGCTAGGATTACAGGTGTGAGCCACTGTGCCCAGTCACTCTCTCTCTCTTTCTCATCCAGACACAATGGCCTCTTGGAGACAGTGACCAAGAAGTTCTTAAAGTTCCCCTCAGTTTGACTAAACTTTGAACAGATGTTTTCCTGCCTCTGGGCTCCTGACCTCTCTTTCCTTAGGGCATTTACTTTAGAACACATGCCATTGTCAATGTTTTCTCTGTCCCTTTGAGATGTAAACCTTTTTAAAAGCTTCTTGTTGAGGTTTTATAATCCAAGACTATCTTTCTCAAGGACCTGAAAGCCATCCCTTTGAAATATAATCATCAAAGACTATGACAGCCCCTATCTCCCAGTTTCTATGGGAGGTGGGAGCCTAACTTTCTTGTTCTCAGCTATGACATTGCCTCCTGTCATGAAGATACAAGAGAATTTACTTTCCTTTTGGGTAAGGCCAATTAACAGACACAGGTGGCCTGTGATTCTCCACTACCCCAGCTCAGCTCTTAAAAATCTCTAACCCTTTGTAGAACTGAGTTCAATCTCTCTCTCCTACTGCAATGGTCTTAAATACAGTCTTTCTTGCCTACTTAAATTTGCCTGATGCAGTGTTTCTTTGACAATGCCAATAATTCCACCTGGGTATTTACTGTTTCCTTTTTTCTTATTCTTATTCTTTTATTTATTTATTTTTTTTTTGAGATGGAGTCGCACTCTGTCACCCAGGCTGGAGTGCAGTGGCGTGTTCTCAGCTCACTGTAACCTCCACATTCGGGTTTCAACCAATTCTCCCTTCTCAGTCTCCCGAGTAGCTGGGATTACAGATGCAGGCCACCACCCCCAGCTAATTTTTGTATTTTTAGTAGAGATGGGGTTTCACCATGTTGGCCAGGCTGGTCTCAAACTCCTGACCTCACGTGATCCACCTGCCTCGGCCTCCCAAAGTGCTGGGATTACAGGGGTGAGCCACCATACCCGTCCTTCCGTTCCCTCTTGCTCAGAATGTGTTAACCCTAGGTATCCCTAGGAATACTATACCTAGGTATATTACTAGGTAATATAACTTGCTTCCCCACTTCCTTCACAGGACTTCTTCCAAAATGTTGTAAATGAGCTCCCTTACCCATCACAAAACAGCAAACTCTACTCCGCCCCCTCTGATATGGTTTGGCCGTGTCCCCACCCAAACCTCATCTTGAACTGTAGTTCTCATAATCCCACATGTCCTAGGAGGAACCCTGTGGGAAGTGATTGGATGATGGGGCAGTTTCCCCCATGCTGTTCTCATGATAGTGGGTGGGTTCTCATGAGATCTGATGGTTTTATGAGTGTCAGGCATTTTCCCTACTTGCACTCATTCTCTCCTGCCACCCTGTGAAGAGGTGCCTTCTGCCATGATTGTAATTTTCCTGAAGCCTCGCCACCCCGCCAGTCATGCAGAACTATGAGGCAATTAAACCTCTTTCTTTTATAATTTCCCAGTCTCAGACAGTTCTTTATAGCAGTGTGAGAATGGACTAATACACCCTCTCTTGCTATCTAGCTAAGCTGCTTCATCCTCCCCTTGAATTTTCATAGTGCCTCTGAATTTATCACTGTCTAAACTTATTATAATTAAATGTCTGGTTGTCTCCTCCCCTGTACAATAAATGGTCCATGAGGGAAGATATTTTTTTCCTGTTTTGTTCACTGCTACATCTCTGATATTTTCTAAGTTTACTTTTTTATTGCCAAATTAAAACTGAATACATTTATGCTATACAATGTAATGTTTTGATCACATTGGTTTGCACTGTGGAGTGATTAAATAAAGCCAACTGACATGTCCATTACCTCACATCCTTATTACTTTCATGAGATGAGGATGTTTCAAATCCACTCTTAGCAATTTTCAAGTATACATTATTATTAACTGTAGTCACCATGCTGTACAGTAGACCTCCAGAATTTATTCCTCCTATCTAACTGTGTGCTTGTACCTTTTAGCCAATATCTCCCCCATTCCCTGCACCCCAAAACGCCCGTCCTAGTAACCACCATTCTGCTCAATGCTTATGTGAGTTGAATTTGTTCAGAGTCCACATAGAAGTGAGATCAATACAGTATTTATCTTTCTATGGCTGGATTATTCTACACAGGGTAATAGCCTCTAGATTCATATGTGTTGTCACAAATGATTCATTTATGTTGTCATAAAAGCCGGATTTCCTGCTTTTTAAAGGCTAAATAATATTCCATGTATATTCATGCCACATTTTCTTTATCCTTTTATCCATTGGTGAACACTTAGGTTGATTCCATATCTTGGCTGTTGTGAATAACGCTGCTATATGTAAGAAAGGCTGTCTTTTTGACATACTGATTTTATTTCTTTTGGATATATACCCAGAAATAGAATTGCTGGATCACATGGCAGATCTAGTTTCAAGTTTTTTAGTTATCTCCATACTGTTTTCTACAATGGCTATACTAATTTGCACCCCTATAAAAGTGTTCAGAAGTTCCCTCTTTATCACATCCTTACTATAAAATTTGTTATTGTTCGCCTTTCTGATAAAAGTCATTCTTACCAGAGCCTAATGATGTCTCATTGTGGCTTCAATTTGCATTTCTTCACGATTAGTAATGTAGAGCCCCTTTTGGCATACCTGTTAGCCTTTCACATGCCTTATTTTGAGAAATGTCTATTTAGGTCCTTTGACAATTTTTTAATCAGATTATATGTTTTCTTGCTAATGAGTTGAGTTACTTATCTACTTTAGACAGATATTAGCCCCTCACTGAATATATGATGTGCAAATATGTTCTCCCTCCACACAGTCTCTTCTCTCTGTTTATTATTTATTTTGCTGTGTGGAAGCTTTTTGGTTTAATGCAACATATAGACAAAAAAAATAGACAAAATAATGTGCATTTTTGCTTTTGTTGCTTGTGTCTCTTGGGTTATATCTAAAAACTCTTTGCCAAGACCAATGTCAAGAAGCTTGTTCCCTATGTTTTCTTCCAGAAGCTTATGGTTTCAGTCTTACATTTAAGTCCTTAATCGATTTTGAATTCATTTTTGTATGTGGGGTGAAATATGTTTGCAATTTTGTTCTTCTGCATGGATATTCAGTATTCCCAGCACCATTTATTAAAGAAGCTGTCCTTTCCCCATTGTATGATCTTGGCACCTTTGTCAAAGACTAGTTGACCATAAATGTGTGGATTTATTTCTGGGATCTCTATTCTGTTCCATTAATTTCTGTGTCTGGTTTTGTGCTAATTTCTGTTTACTAGAAATAAATAAATAAATAAATAAGAGAAGCTATCCGTGTGCTGAACACGAGAGGTCAGCACTATCACAGGAATAGAGCACGAATCTAAAAAGCATTCACAAACATTTTGTTCGGGTACATTTATTTCTAACTCACTGATGCTAGCAGTAGGAGTCTTCAGAAGTGAAAATAAACAAAGCATAACCTTTCATCAGAGACATTTTGTAGAGAGAAAAAGCAATTTATTTCAGTTTACAAGGGTCCACAGAAGCTCTGACGTAGCTGGGGGCTTCTACAGTTTTAGAAAATGAAAGCATAAAGCCAGAGGAAGCAGGGACACTCCAAGGCATATTGTTCTCTTGATGCCCTTGTTGAAATCATGCTGGCAGCGATGAACTGCATAGGGTAGAAAAGGGAGCAGCCCAGTTTGCCCCAGTTCAAATCTGGTTTTCCTCTCAAGGGCTAGGCTGCAGCTTTGGTATCTGTGCCTCCGACAGACATTGCTGTCCAAGTCCCTACTTAAATCAGGTGTAGCTGTTGGGGCCAACAGATCATGAGTGCTTGAGTCAGGAACGATAATGTTCCTTTTGTCAGGGAACAGAGAGGATGCAAGAAATAAAACAAGAAAAGAAATAAGGCGCAAAGGAAGAAAGAGCAGAGTCGAAGCAAAACTAATCAAACTTTAGAGTCTGCAGAAGGATGGGAAAAAAGTCATTATGTGTAAAAAATTACTGTCTCACTTCCTCTTTGGAATAGAGAAGGATATAAATATTTGCTTATACCATTTTAGAGGGATATTAGGACACAATAATCTATTGACCTGAAATCTTGAAGGACAATAGACTAAGTAGACTAAAAAACCATTAAGGCAAATTATGCTCATGTGCTTACAAAGTACCATAACTACTAACACATTATCCACACTCACTGAAAGGTCCCCATTTTCCCCTTACTTTATTCATCTGCGTAATCAGTTACATATTGTTCCTCCTTTCAACCACGTTTCCTTGTCTCCTCTAGACACAGAGTTTTGACCAGGACTTTAAAGTACTGATGAATTTTTTTCCACTTAGTCTTTTTTACTTGGATCATTAAAGCCAGCCTTCCTTCCTTCCCTCCAGCCTGCCTGCCTTCCTTCCTTCCTTCTGTCCCTCCCTCCCCCTCCCTCCCTCTCTCCTTTTTTCCTTCTCTCCATCCCTCTTTCCCTCCCTCTCTTCCTTTCTTGCTCTTATTTCTTGCCCTTCTCTCTTCCTCCTTCTTTCCCTTTCTCCTTTTCTCCTTCTTCCTTTTTTCCCTTCCTCCTCTTTTCCCTTCTTCTCTTCCTTTCTTCTGTCTTCTTGTATTCAGTGAATACTTATTAAGCTCACTAAGCATTTTCAAGAAATATACCTTGATTGAATATATTTCTAGCTCTATATGACAGTTTAAAAGAGAATGAAGCTGAAGCAGTACTTGGGGAAATAGTTTCTCTCTCTCTCTGCCACTCTCTCTCTCTCTTTCACACACACACACACACACACACACACTCCTTTTCAAATTGCTAAAATAACTACATTTCTCCAGTACGTAATCCTCCTCATCTCAAATTTAAAACTAGTTTGTTAGCTCCTGATAGTTTATTTACCCATGTCAGCCGCTACCTATTTTTTTTAACAAAGATCAATATATCACCAGTTTTACCCAACTCTATGTGTCTCTTTCACTCATATTCAGATATGTAAACTCTTTTAAATAGCATATTTCTGGATGTAAAAATATCTATTGATTAGAATTTGCCCCAGTTACATGATGGTTACTAAGACATTTTATTTTTGGTACTTCACTTTGGTTTTTTTACACAACTTTTTCTTTATTTTTTATTTCTTTTTTCATTTCATTTTATTCTTTCTACCAATTTAGCAGCAATATGACTTGCAGTTATCCTATAAATCGTGGCATGCAATGGTTAATTTAACACCATCAAGATTATATCTTACCCCTTTAGGCTCACTGTGTATAACTACACAGACAGCATATTGTGTTTGGATTATGGTCTATTTCCCCTCGAATACGTACAGTAAAATCCACACAACCTTGCATGTTCAACTATACAAAGAACTCAGAGTGACTTAACTCTGGTCACCCGTTTTTATAACTTGTATGTAAATGTTCTGAGCTTTTAATTCTACCTTGGTTTTTTTTAAAAAAACTGACAAGTTAGAAAGTATTATTGTTGTTTGATGCAATTATTGTTTTGCTACATTAAACCACATGTTATGTCCATTGGTAACCATTCTCCATGCCTCTCAGATTATTTTTGTAAATCATTTTTCTTTATCCAGAAGAATATTATTCAGAAGTAATGTGAGATTTCGATTTAGGGAAAAACTCTCGGTTTCGATTTTGCTAACGGGTTCTAATTTTTATCAAAGTTTTGAAAAATGACCGGACATTTTTCCAGATTGCCAATTATTTTCTTTAAGTGCATTGATTATTCCATTATTTTCTGGCTGTGTTGCTCTTGGGAGTTTAAATATCAGCATAATATTTCTTTCTTTGTAGTCAAATTCTTTTCTTTCTGCTTAAGATATTTTTGATTTACTGCAGTTTAAAGATGGAGAGTACAGTTGAGCGTTTCTTTTTGTTTCATTTTTATTTTTTGATCCAGTGGGGATTCTATGTCTGAGGATGCTGTTTTTCAACAATTTTTACAGCTATTTTCTTTATCATAGCGCTCACATTTTCTCTAATTGTCTTATCTGGAAGATACAGGTTGACACTCTTACTTCATTCTCCATCTCTCTTTACCTTTCTTTTATATTTTCCATTTTTAGTCTGTGATACGTGATGCCAAATTTATTCAAATACATTCTTCAATATGTACTCTGCTCAGCAGCTTATCTAATCTTTTTACCCAATCTTTTATTATTACGCCTATGTAGTTTCTACTATGTTATTTTCACTTTGAAATGTTTTGTAGGGTTTCTTTTCAAATATTTCTGGTCAATGTTAATAGCCTTTTATCAGTTCTTCATGTTTTCAATGCATTCTTTACCCTTTAATTACTTTTCATAGGTCTCATTCTGGCATTTGCTGCTACTCTTGACTCAATGGCTACTTCTATATGTTTAATATTGGGGAGTGGGTTATACATTTATGTCACTTGGAATTTTAGCTTTGGTGATTCCTTGAGGCCTAAGTTTAAAAGCCAGAGACTACAAATTATTTACCTTTGCTTCATCCACATGCCTGGAGGCACAACCAATTTTAGAATAGTTTATATTACATTTTAGGCTTGAAGTTTGTTAGGACATCCTGATCATGTGAATTAAGCTCAAAATTCACCTGAAAAAGTTAAGGTCTTTTGAAATGCTAGGAGAAGAAGACATATACTAATACTGTCTCTGTCTGCAAAGTAATGATTCATTTTCTAGTTCCCTCCTTTGTAGTTCACCCTTAATGGGTCCTGGCATTTTATGGGGTTTGCAATCCTACCCCCAACTCTGGTCATGCCCTAGACTCTGTCTCTTATTCCCCTATTCTTGACAATTGAAGTTCCAAATCTATGGCAGGGATATGCAAATACCTGAGGACAAACACCAGCTCTAATTTTTTCTTACTCTTCTGGAGTCTCTTTTTGTCATTCTAGCCTCTGAGGCAATCGTTTTTTTTCCCCCACCTGTTCTGATATATACTGAAAAAAATGCTTTTGTTTCATTTTGTTTTGTTTCTAAATATGACATATGTGGGTGTGTTATTACAGAAAATATAAACCTCTGAATATATAGTTTACCATACTACTGGAAACTGAAGCCTCTAATTTTCGTTCTTTACAACTATTTGTTTCATAACAGCTACAAGTTGTGACATGTTACCGGATAGCTTGTTACTATGTGCCAGGCACTAAGTTCTATCTACCTATCTTTATCTCTCTGACTCTGTCTCTCTCTCTCTCTCTCTCTCTCTCTCTCCCCCTCCCCCCCCGTGTGTGTGTGCATGTGTCTGTTTGTGTGTGTGTGAAACAGAGAGAGAGAGAGAGAGAGAGAGACCTTACTATTATTTTTTAGATGGAGTCTTGCTCTGTCGCCAGGCTGGAGTGCAGCGGCATGATCTTGGCTCACTGCAACCTCTGCTTCCTGAGTTCAAGCGATTCTCTTTCCTCACCCTCCTGAGTAGCTGGGACTACAGACACGTGCCACCACACCCAACTAATTTTTGTATTTTTGGCATAGATGGGGTTTCACCATATTGGCCAGGATGGTTTTGATCTCTTGACTTCGTGATCTGCCCGCCTTGGCCTTCCAAAGTACTGGGATTACAGGCGAGACCTTATTTTCACAATAAATAGTAATGTGATAAGAGGAAAGTAGCATGGAAATTACTGAGGAAAAAAAATCACTTCAGAAAATCTTATACCATCTCTAGATATAAATTATGAATCTATTCTAGATCTTAGGCTTTTTTTCTACAGATTTTCAATATTAGAGATTATAGACTAAACATGTGTGATTTACTTGTCCAAATAACTCTCTAGTTAGTAGCAAAGAACAATGGTATGCATTGCTTTTCACAGAATGGTACACAGACCTGATGGTTTTGCCCAAGGCTTCCTTGATAACCACCACAGTTTCATATAACAATAACCCCATAAATTACCTAGGATGTATAGAATAAAAACAATTAAAAATTATACTTTTGTGTGGTCCATTCTCCATGTGAAATACTCTAGAAATGTAATTAACACTGCCTTGCTCTTCAGCCTCGCTCCTTTGCTATGATGACAAATCCCTGGCAAAAAGCCAGACTCTTGTCACAGCCAGTCTTTCTCCTTCTGTCCATGGTTTGCATAATAAAGGAAACCAGAAGCAATCTATGTGAAAATCACAAGGGTTACAGAATTGATAGGAAAAAAATGATAATTAGACAGAAAATATTGCTATTTTGCCTGTGTGTGCTAAGCAGATTATTTGCAGAGCCTCAGGCAAGAGTGGATATGAAGACTTATATGCCATATACCTAAATATTTTAAAATCATAAATCAAGCTATCAAATATATCCATATAATGATATCAAAAACCAGGTTTATATTTAAAATCCTGGGACAATTCAGAGTTCTACTCTAGGAACTAGAAGCATGAAAAGCTTCAGGCTCATGGAATGAATTGCATCCTGTTTGTCTTCCCATTCCCTGCTATAATATGTCGCAAACCTCAAGAGACCCTATGCACATGTATGGACAGAACAGCCCACATTCTCCACCTCCTTCAACATCCTGCAAACAGCTTCTCCTTCCCCACCCATGTGATAGCAAGGTTTACCCTTTGAAGCACTATTTTAGGAGAGAGGCTTATACAGCATTCCATGATTTCAGGGTGTTTACTACAGAGAAATCCAGCATCCCTGGTTCCAGAGCATGCCCTAGAAGGAGGAGCACGTCTCCACGGCCCTGTGGAGTCCTTAGCCAGTGCGAGTCCCTCAGAACGCACAGCTCATGGCAATTATCCAGATTTCTAATGACTGCTCTGGTTGACTCAAGGAAAACAAACTTCAGTGACAGGTATTAGATCACTCAATAAATATTAAGTATCAATTATATGTCAGGTGCAAGGAATATAAGGAGGGAAAGATGGTGCAAGGAATATAAGGAAGGAAAGACATTGTTCTTTTCTTGAAAACACTCATAACCTAATGGGAGAATAAATAAGCTAATCCTATGCAAAGTATAATCACAAAATGGAATGCGGGTGTGTGTCCAAGTAGAAATGTTCACTCTAAAACTAATATTCTTGGTGACACTTCTCTGAGGAGCACATGTGCCCAAGTTCTCTGTTTCAAAACAGAAAGGAAGTGCTCCTTAAAATTTAACAATTCCTCCTTTATCCCACAGTAGTTCCAGTGTCCAGACAGGCCACTACCACATGCAGTACTATAAGTCAACACAACTCCTCATATAGAGGAATGCTAGCAGCAAGAAAATGTTTAAGAAATCTTGCAAACTGTACAATGTCAAGCAAGACTGTCAGCTGCAATATCTATGAAACATGCCTTTTCTTATAGCCTCATTGCACCTACTCTGTACTTCCACTATGGCACACATTACATCACAGAAATGCTTAAATCGCTTGTTTGTATCGCTCATTATATTAGAAGCATTTAGAAAGACTTGATTTATCTTTGTATCTATAATATGTAGCAGAAGGCTTAATCTCAAAGGTGCTCTTTTAACATTTATTGAATGAATTTCAGTTAGGTTTACATAAAATGTATTTCACCTCAAAAGCAGTACTATAAAAAAGTCTTTTGTGGAGCATTAGTATAATTTTCTGATATAATTATATTTTCTTTCTTGTCTTGGTTGCCAGAAAACTCAAAATTAAATGTAATATTCACAAATTGCATATTTTGATATGTGCTTGAGGAACAGAAGTGGAAAGGGAAGGTAACGGGGAAGAAACCTTGATTAGGAGACTTACCACGATGGCTTCAAGACGGACATCTCTAGCCCAGGGTGACCCAGGGTGGCTTCTTCCTAGCTCATTGTTTGTTTAGGTAAAGAGAAGATTTAATTTTTTAGTGAGTTATTTTATGTAGTATCGTTTCTGCTACATAGTAACAACTATTTTTTACTATGCACATGAAAGGTAGTCATGTTAGGTGGAAAAAAGTGGCTCCCCAAAGATGTCCACGTCCTGATCCCCAGAACCTGTGGGTATGTTAAGTTATTTGGCAAAGGGTAAGTTTGCTAACCACCTGCCTATTTAGAGTGGAAATATCCTGGATTATCCAGGTCCAATGTGATGGTGAATTTTATGTGCCAACTTGCCTGAGCCATGATGCCCATATATTTAGTCAAACATTATTCTGGATGTTTCTGTGAGGGTGATTTTGGATGAGATTTACATTGGGCAGTTCACCTTCCATAATGTGGGTAGGCTTCAACCAGTCAGTTGAAGACCTGATTATAATAAAAAACTTGACTTCTCCCCAGCAAGAAGGACATTTCCAGCAGACTGCCTTCAGACCTCAACTGCAACTACCCGCTAAGTCTCCAGCCTGTTGGCCTTCCCCATTGGATTTTAGATTCACGAAGCCTCCACAATTCCACAGGCCAATTTCTTAAAGTAAATCTCTTCCTATACATAGACATGCATCCTATTGGTTGCATTTCTCTGGATAATGCTGACTAATACAGATTTTCATACCATGTGTAGTTCTAGAGGAGTAAAATCCTAAGGATGGGTTTTTTGAATTGGTTCTAAGGTGTCTGGAATTGGCTCTATAATCTGATTAAACACAATAATAACTCTATTTCCAACTCTAGAGAGAAGATGAATAGTTCATGGCATAATGTGGCAATAGAAATAGGCAAAATGGAAACTCCTAATCAACCACTTACAAGAGGCAAAGATCTGTTGACACATTTATGAGACCTTTGAACAGTTTTGTCAAACAAACAAGTATAACGAGCTTTGCTGCTTGCTTCTAATACCCCTGAAGAAAGTGGAGAAAAAAAATTATGAGCCCAAGGATTTGAATTTTCAGTTCCAGTGCTGCATAAATGACCTGAAAGTTGCATACCTGCCCTGAAAAGACAGAGTTATTTCCTGTAGCCACAAGACTGAAATTGCTGAAAACCCAACTCTAGATTTCATCTTGCAAGTGTATAACTTAACAATGCAAATAGAATTCCCAGACTTGTAAGGGGTGTCAACTAGCGAGGACATTGACTGGGAAGGAACGTGATCCTGAAAGTTGGAATGGGGATATTTAGCAAGACTCTGATAAAAATGGGGACATTAAGCCCCTAAATTCTGAGTTTTCCTCACCACTAAAAATAGTAGCTCCACTCTCAGTAGAAGCAACCACTCCACCCCAACTGAGATTAATCCTAATGCTTGTCTTAAAAGATACTAATGCCCCTCAAGACCCCACTATCCTTCTTTGATATGAGACCCATAACTAGACTCAGCCCCCTAAAGATGAGGTCCAAAGTGTGATCCATGAGGAGGTACGTTACACTCCAAAAGAACTACTTAAGTTTTCTAATTTATACAGATTGGAATACAGGGAATATGTCTGGGAATGGATACTAAAGGTGTGGAATAGTGGTGGAAAGAAAATAAAATTGGATCAGACCTAATTTATTGACATAGACTCATTGTGCAAAGATTCCACATTTTATGTGGTGGCTTGGCGAGTTAGAAGGCGCTCTAATTGGCTTGGCAGTGGCTCACATCTGTAATCTGAGCAGTCTGGGAGGACAAGGTGGGTAGACTTCTTGAGCCCAGATGTTCAAGACCAGCCTGTGCAACATGTTTAAAATTTGTCTCTACAGAAAATATACAAATTAACCAGGTGTGGTGGCACATGTCTGTAGTCCCAGCTACTCAGGAGGTGGAGGTGGGAGGATCACTTAAGTCTAGAAGGTCAAGGCTGCAATGAACCATGATCATGGCACTGCACTCCAGCCTGAGTGACAGAACAAGATGCTGTCTCAAATTTAAACCAAAAAAAAGAAAGAAAAAAGAAAGAAGAAAGAAGGAAGAAAGAAAGAAAGGAAAGAAAGAAGGAAGAAAGAAAGAAAGAGAAAAGAAACAAAAAGAAAGAAAGAAAGAGAGAAAGAAAGAGAGAAAGACGAAAGAGCTCTGTTGGGTTTATTGTCTTCAACATGGGCTGAAAACATGGCCAAGAGTGAATTAGCTAGAAATGCCGGATCTGCCCTTGTTTACTGTAGATGAAAGGATTTAAAGGCATAGGGAGACTGGAATGTTAAAAGTGAACTTGTCTAAGACCCTCTCTAAACTATGTCCCCCTCAAAACTCATATGTTGAAGTTCTAATCCTTGCTACCTAAGAATGTGAACTTATTTGGAGACAGGGTCTTTAAAGAGATAAGATCAAATGAAGTCATTAGGATGGCCTCTAATACAATAAAACTGGTATCTTTATGAAAAGGGGAAATTTGAACATGGGGACATATATAGGCGGCAATCATGTGAAGAGACACAAGGAAAAGACAACAATCTTCAAGCCAAGGAGAGAGACCTGGAACAAATCCTTCCCTTACAGCCCTCAGAAAAGGCCAACCCTGCTGACACCTTGATTTCAGACTTCTAGCCTCCAGAACTATGAGACAAAAAAATGTCTGTTGCTTAAGACATTCAATTTGTTGTACTTTGTTACAGCAGTCTTAGCAAATTAATAGACTAAGCATTTAATACATGCTACTTTTATTATCATTTTTATCAATGCTGCATGTTAAAGAGTAGAGTCATGGAACTCCAGTGAAAGATATCAAAAGCTTTTAGATGTGACACAAAAGCAATTACGCACCCGCTGGCCTTGTGACACTTAAGTTTACACGTACTATTTGCACATTCAGGAAGCAGCAAGCATAGGTTTTTGCTAGCTTACTAATTTTTTTGTTGTTCACTTATTTTGTTGTCTCCTGTATTTTCTTATTTGGGGTTTGCTACCTTCTTCTTCCCTGGTTTGTAGTTTACCCCATTTAAACCAATTGCCTTTTTCCTAAATCACACATATAGAAACAGAGTTGGCTAATGCTGTCATATATGTGGTCCTTTAGACAAAACTTATCACAATAAAAATTTCCATTTATTCAGGAACAACATTTACAAAATCACATTCAGGCCTTCCTTCAGATTTTATTCCTCACTGATTCTTCAGCATTTAATATATAATAAACACACACTGAGAATCTGTATTTCAGGAAGGTCTTTTGAATTTTCTTCCTAGAACCTTTCCCTCTTCATAACTAGTTGAAGTTTTAGAAGGACACAGATCTGTTCATTAAATGGAATTATGTCTCCCATCAGCTTCAATCTAGACAGCCTGTCAACTCAGCTATTTTCTTACATCCCTCTCAACTCTAACTCACCAAGATATTTTTCTGGCATGGTTTTCATTTTATTTCTTGTTTGTTTGTTTGGTTTTTGGTTTTTGAGGCAGGGTCTCACTCTGTCACACAGGCTGGAGTGTAGTGGTACAATCTCGGCTCACTGCAACTTCTGCCTCCCAGACTCAAGTGATCCTCCCGCTCCAGCCTCCCAGGTAGCTAGGACCACAGGCGTGCACCAACAAGCCCAGCTAATTTTTGTATTTTTGGTAGAGACAGTGTTTCACCATGTTGCCAAAGCTGGTCTCAAACTCCTGAGCCCAAGCAATCCACCTGCCTTGGCCTCCCAAAGTGCTATGATTACAGGCATGAGCCACCGCACCCAGCCCACAGTTTTCATTTATATCTTCTCCCTTGTTAAAAAATAAATTACTACATCCCCATGTGCTTGAAAGTGTGTACACAGAGCACCATTAGAAGCCAAAAACTAGGGCTTTTTACTCCACATCATAAAAAGATGCTTTAAAATAAAATATTTCTAAGAACCTTGATTCTTTCCCCCAATAAATATTGAAAAAGATGATATCAATAACCACAAAATCCATGCAAATATAAGTATGAGATATCCTAAAATCTTAGTGATTTTCTAAGCTTTAATAAACTCAGAAGTATAAATGCTACAAACTTACAAAAACAGCATTTTAAATGTTAATGACTTATATTGCTTTCAAACGTGTTTTTAAGTTGAAAGGATGAATTTTTATGTTTTTGTTTCAGTCACTGCAGGTGGTTAATTTTGATGAAAATTTTAAAAATTCAATTAAGAAGTATTATTCAAAACACAATTCTAAAAAGGCTAAAAAGAAATCAAAATTAGTTTCTAAATGATGTCTCTCTTCACTTGTAAATATTTATGCTTCTGGAGTTACGCCTTAAAATATCACTAAGACATTTTGGGCACCAGGTTATTTATTCACTTTTTTTCTTAAATACATCCTTTTCTCCAATATAACCATATGATTTTTATTTTCATGGTAGGAAAATGTTTATTTTTTGCACACCTCAGCAGATTCTCTAGTTGCCAATTAAAACACATTGTTTAACAACTGTCCTGAATAATAAACCAATCTTCGTCTCTTTCTATCACACATTAAAGTGTATTTCTATTGGAATTCCTCTAATATATTCATCACCAAACTGTAAGCTGGGACTTCATTCAATTTATTTATACTTTATGTGTTATCATTGCTGAGGGCCCAGCTTAAAATCCAGGTAAAGAAATAAAAAGTGAGTTTCTTCCATAAGGAATATTGCAAAATAGGTATCAAAGGCACAATTTTACTTCTCAATCTCTGCAATCCAGCTTGGTTTACAATTAAGGAGTGATTTTAATTGTCAAACTTTTAAATTTTATTAAAATGTTTGTAGTAACGCACCGAATGAATTCCAGACCTACATAAATACACTGGCAGCTGTTTGTAATTTGCATTTTTATCAGTTTTGAAAGAGCACAATGTACTTCCTGCATCGTATTTTCAGAATTTTTATTTTTATCATCTTTAGCTATCCAATATACAGCAGAGAGTACTTGAGTATCTCATTCTTTGAATTTTCATTTTTGATTGTAAATCAGATGATGTCTGGCACTTTTTTTTCTCATTTTTCTCTTCTCTCAACCTCCAGGTTACTTGCTCCCATTTCTTCTTAGCTTTAATAATAAAATATACAAAATATTTCAATTATTTTCTTGTTTAATGCACTGGTATTTTGTTCCTCTTTTGCTAACTAAATCTAAAGGAAAAGCAAAAGCTAATCTTATTGTTTTAATTTATACAATTTGAAGATGCTATTCAAATAGCCCACTTCTTTTCAATGCTTACTGTGTTTTTGCATTTGGATGGAGGGGTGGAAAAGGATGGAAGTGACACCATATATAAGGCTGTGCTATGGGACATGCAGAATGAACAGAACGAAGGCTCCATCATATGAAGACAAGCACCTCCACTCACACCAGCAATATCCCTATTACAAAGAACATGTGGCCTCAAGGGAAGCTTGCTGATGAGAATGACATCTCTAGTCGCCCTCAGCTTCTGCCCCTAATTCCCACAGACACGTGCATTTTCCTCTATTATTGCATTATCCCCACAGGATCCAACAACATTTTCCCAAAAGGCTTCTCCTGTCCATTTACACTTCTATGGCCCTGGCTGCCAGTCCCCTAGAGGAACAGACTCATGGCAGCTTGTGTTTTCTGCCTCCTTTCCTCCAGCAGTCCATCTGTCCCCTGGGAAAGGTTGAAATTGCTGCTCTGTGACCTAGCAAGAATATGTGCAGGAAGAAACCCAAGGTAATCTCTCTCTTCCTATTCTGGTGATGACAGCAATTGGGAAGGATAACCGTTTTGAGGTTATGCAGTTCCTAATCAAAAGAAAATAAGAAAACAAATGGTTTCATTATAAAATCTATTTAATTTCTGAAGTCCTCATTCTTCCTTTGCGTGTAAATTCAGTCCAATTCACTGATTTATTAGGCACCTCACTTTTAAATTTCAGTCACATTCAGATTTAAAATTCTTTCTCAGGGTTTTCTCTGTACTCCACCTCCCTGCTACTGATCCCAATTTCTGGAAGTGGAACAGGAGAGAATGGTGGTGGTTGTGAGAGAGCTAGTAAGAGAATATAATTTCAACAGTCTTGACATGGGTGGGCCCTGTGCTGAGCTCTTATTTTTCTTTAATGGTGGCCTAGATAGCCAGTCTAAGGTTTCTTGGAATTTAATGTGTATCCTAATCACCTGGGACTGTTGTTAAAATGCAAATTCTCATTCATCAGATCTGAGATGGAGATTCTACATTTCTAAAATGCTTCCAGGTGATGTCATTGCAGCTAGTCCTCAGACCATACTTTAATTAACAAAGTTTGGGTCAGTGGATGCTGGCTCAGTTTCTCCTTGACTCTCTGGCAGAAGCAATCTGTTGAGATTACAGCTAAATACCACCCCACCCCAATATGGCTCAACAAGAGCCTCTTTCTGGTGCTTATCCTTTTAATCCCAGCCCGAAGACTTCATTTCCCTCCCACAAACTCTCTCCTACTTGAGGCTCACAGGAAAGTGAGGTGACCTCCCATGCAAACTTGCACTTGAAAATCTCAAGAAGCTGTCTCCAGTCCTCTCCTATTAGACATGACTTGCCTTCCCTCTAGCCCAGATAACATTGCAAAATTTTTCCTCAAAGCTTTTCTCCCTCGATTGTATCTGGGAACTGCAATGCAGCCATACCTGGATGCATAGATTCACAGCTAGACATAGATGGTACATATATTATGTGCTGAAGTTACCCTTCCTTTCCCAAATAGCCTTCTGTAATTCTTGTTTAACTATCTGGAATGGGAGGGGAGAAGGCTACTGAAAGACAAGAGAAGTCATTAAGATGGGGATAAGGAAGGAGCACATCCTTTAATACTCCAAATATCACCTTGCCCATAAGAGGACCATGGGAGAAAAGGCTGTAGAGCTCAACAAGTTTCACTCAGGATATCCATCAACCCCTCACCTCTTTCCCCACCCCCCAAATTCAGTGCAATAACCTGTGAAAATTCACACAAAGTTAAGGGAAAGTAGAATCAATTAAATAGCACTGCAACAGAGTTCTCTTGCGCATTGTATGATTTGGGAAAGATGAGGGATACAAGGAAAACAGTTGTCCCAGTATATGAACATAGAACACAGATCCATGCCTTAAGTCACAGTTGGAGTCAGTAGGACTTCCCTAACTGGAACTTTTTTTGAAATGTTCAGTTGTCTGAGATGTAATTGAACGCATTATATCCAGTATGGATTTTCAAACCTACTGAACCAGCCCAGGACAGTCTGGAAGAAAACACCAAGCTGTTTAGCAAAAGAACAACTTGAGGTCAGGGTTACTACAAACCTCTACCCTGAGGAGGTTCCAAGGATCCCCAGTTTCCCAGAGGACAGGGTTCAACAAGGGGGAGACCATAGTCCCTCAGAAGCTACTGGCTGAGAAATTTCATCTTGGATGTCCTGTCAGCCTGTACCAGCCAATTTGTCTATGGTAGATATAGCAGAGCCTTAATGTCTTGTGTTAAGACACAGTTTAATGTATTTGCTTTGTAGCACAGCCAAAAATTCATCTAACATATTACATACTTGCTGCAATTACTGTTTGTTGCCCAGGAGAGAACTGTATAAAAACCTGTTCTGGTAACAACGTACAAATAGGCAAAGAGGAACACAGCAAAACAGTCCAATTAAATTACTAGTAGACATGATAACTACTAAACTCCAAGTAATTAAATGTGCATATATATCTTGACATTTTTATTTATCTTCATGTTTTCTAAAATATTCCTTGCACTTAAAAACTTATTCATTTTCAGAACTGCATAATACATTAAAACCACTTATAAATAGTTACCTGTATATATCTTCTCATGTTTTGAATAAGTTTTTGAAGAAGGAATTCGTTTTGGCCAGGCTGAACCATTATATGATGTTGATATATATTTGTCTGAGGGAAAAGAATCCAGGATTAAATATTTTAGAACTTTAAAATCATATTCCAAGGATGTTTCAAAGTTATAAACATCTCGGGGGGAAGCTATTCTCTAAGGAATTTATTTTACCATTTCAAAGCTAAGGCATCAGGGATACAAGTGAGTTTATTAAGACAATTTAAGTTATAAGTGAACATGGTTACAGATTATTAATTGGCTGTTCCGTGCTTCAAATAAAGATAAGATACAAGAGAGTATGATATCTAAACGTAATAAAAATTTTCACTGCATGGCTTAATCATAGTTTTACATAAGTTCTGCTAGTGTCTGTTTGAGCTTTTATTTAAAAACTGTGAAACTTTGAAGGTACAGCCCAAGTCCTGTGTCCTTCCATGAAGTGACTTCCATGGTTGCACTAAGTAGCATGATGAAGTAGTGAACTCACTATCCCAGACAGCCAAAGCATTTATATCCTGACCTGGTCCTTCAATACTTATTTTTCTCTGACATAGCTACATTTCTAATACTATCTAACAATGTTATATTTGTGTTTTCAAATATTACTATGCAGCTGTATTCTCAAACATGATCCACAATACCAATAATTTGCTTTTCTCTTGTGTTGACATTTGCGCTAATGGTGCAAAAGCAATACAGAGTATAAACTCTGGCACCTTCATACAAATCTAGACATCGACAACTGTTCTAGTACTCATTGTATTCTTCACAGCCATCCACTTGCAGTTTAGCAATAATAACAATAAATAAAATAATAATAATAAATAAAATTAAAAGCCAGTTTCACCTAAGAATATCCTGATTTACATATACACATTCCTATATCGTTCTAAAGAAAAGAGAAAAATAACTCAAATAATGCAAATGTCTATTTAAATTGTATAAGAAACACCTACTATGTACCCATAAACAACATGTTTATATACACCTACTACGTATCCACAAACACAAAATGTTTATGGGTACGTAGTAAGTGTATATAAACATTTTGTGTGGGTACATAGTAGGTGTATATAAACATTTTGTTTGTGGGTACATGGTAGGTGTATATATTTCTTAAATTATAAAAGAAACTAAGAAAGATATAGTCTTATGCTTCCGAAAGTACAAAATATTCAGAACTCCACTAATCAGACCATGAACAAGGAAAAATACAAACATGAAATCATACAGAATTGAGCAGCAGTTTGTTAAGTTGAAAGAAATGAAACTCAACTTCAAAAGAGCAAAATCCATCTGAGAAACAGGAAGAAAAAGAGATTTGGTTCTCTTCTCCCTGGTAGCCTTGTACTTCCAGACATATACTATGACTCTGCCTATTACATGATGAAATGACATAGAAGCAATCTATACATGGTGAGAGGGATGAGAGGTTGTCAAAAATATGGCAGTTAATCCCCAAACTAACCCTTTCAGAAAATAATCATGAAGGCCTACAGAAATGGCAAGGCACTAGTCTGACGGTGATAACTGAACAATGTAGTTAATGGAACAAGAAAATGTCAGCCATTTAAAAACAATCCTCCAGAGTGGCATGAAGCTGTCCAGGGGGAATAAAGTGCAGTGCTCTGATAAAAGAAGAAGAAAAACACTCTAGGGAGGTGCAATGTGAAGTCATTGCACTCACAACGTGAGTTTTCTTCCACATCCCTTAAATCACGTGCAGGAGTGCACGTGGAAGAAATCTTCTCACTAGTTTCTATGGTGGTGATGGCCAGGAAAAAGAAGAGGGGAGTAGGTAGCAGTGAAGATTAGCCAAGCCATCAGAAAATTCCATGGGAATGCCAACCACAGACAAAAGTAAATCACATCAAGAAAGGACCTCTCACCTGGACTGACGTTGGGTTTGGGTGCCTTGTTAACATGGACTTCATTGTAGGTCCCCTGTGTGGGCCTGCTGTGGGGAGGTGCATTCAACGAGACACTCCTGACGGCATCTCTTTCAACGTGAACATAAGATGCGTTCTCAGTATTTCGATTTTTATTATTGCGATGGTAACTCATTTTATTTTGGGGACTTGGGGTCTGTACTGCTGTAACGAAAGGCAGGAGGGAGTGAGGAATAAAACACAGGCTGGTTTCACACCCATAAATAACATATTGCACTGTAAGTGCTTGATGGCATAATGGAAGCCAAAATAATGAAGTTTAGAGTTGAGTTGACACCTAAAGTAACATCTATGTCACATGACAGTAATTTGTTTTTCAGGTAGAAGATATTTGATATTTACTCCCTTTTAAAATTACAATTTAGAAATATCAAATGTATGGACACTTTACCTCTCTGCATTCCAGAGCCAGGAAAGTTCTTTGGTTCGTCATAAATCCATTTTGTTTTTTTCACACCTTTAAAATGAGGGTTCCTCGGCTGGACATCGTTCACTTAGAAAAGATACAAATTTTACAGTTTTTTTAAGAGATGCTTTTATCTTTGAAATTACTGTGGGTGATAATTACATATCTGTGCATTCACATGTCAAGCAAGAGTAAAAAATAAATGTACTACCCTAATACTTTACTTTTTAGAAAAAAAGGTGATTTATTTTTAAGTGCCAAAAAAATCTATCTGGGAAGTAGATTGATGAGATAACCTTCAATAAGTAGCTTTCCTCAAAGAAAAATACTTTTCTCCAAACGAATGTGTGGATTCTTTTAAAGGAACATAAAATTGCATTCAAAATATAATTATAAATATCATTATAATGCTATTATTAAGTAGTTTTAGAATCATTATTTTCAACATGAATCTTTTTGTACTTTTTAGCCAAAACTACTACTTGTTAAGAAGTTGGATTAACGTAAAATACTTTCAGTGAATTTTACCTTATTCTTTTAAGGTCTTAAGTTGGGTGTACAGAGAGTTTGGTCAAGACTAAGTAATCAGAATTTGTAAGTTCTAAGAATATTAAATTTTCACTCTGTATTTGCATATTTTCACATCCAAAATTTTATATATATTCTCAATTTTTCAGGAATTTCTATGGTACATATCTCCAGAGAATTTTTAAACAATTTTGTAGAGGGGGCATTCTGTCACTTCACTGTGCGGGGCTTCTGAAAAATCACAAGTGACCACTGCACAGAGAAACTGATCACCAAATGTACAGTGTAGATTATACTAGTTTTCTACAGTAGACTAATACATCTTTCTGTGCTCTCTCAGTTTAAGCTTTAAGCCCTCAATAAAGATCTGATTCACTGTCCCTTCCTCAAACATCATAGCCCTGCCCTACTCCCAAGCTGCCAGTCCAATGATTTGGAATCCATATTTTTAACAACTGCTACTAAACTGGGCTTCTTGGAGGCAAATCACAATTATTCCTATCAGTGTCAGGCTGCGATCCAAGAATATTTTAGGGGTTCAATACATAAAATAAGGAACAAAAGAAAGAAGGGAAGGGATCGGAAGATTCACAAGTCTTAACTGTATCAAGAGAAGTAGTTCATTGAAATGAATGTCAAGGAGAAGCCAAACTAATATAGAATAATCCAAAATGTAATAAAAAGCTGTCAATGCATCATTCCACTATGGGTGAAATTTAAAATGTTATGCTAGTGAATCTTCCAAAAAGGTAGTATATTATTAATTTTAAGACCCAAATTTAAACTAGTGGGAAAGCATATAATCCACTAGGACCTACATCACAGTTCATTGTCAGTTAGTAGAGGATATTGTGTCTTTAATTCTTAGTTCTGAATAATTTTGAAACCTTTTTTTCCTTTCTTTTTAAAAATTCTGTTTTAAATAACCAATACAAATCCATGGCAAGACAAATATATCTAAGGCCAAAAAGTGGTAGAGCTATTGTCTTACCTGAAGAGGGATCCTCTCTGCACTTCATACTGATATTCTCAGTAGCATTTAATACATGCGTTGTAGGTACTGGTCGGGTAGTTAGGGAATGCTTTGGATGAGCACTGTGCTTGTTATCTTTTAAAGGAAATTAAGAACATCAAACGTCAATATTAGTTTTAAAAAAATTTCAGTTGGTATTTCACTATTCAAACATTACATGATGGGAACAGTTCTTTAAAATGATATATATGTTTATTAATTGTGAGGAAAGCATCATTAACATTCCCTAGTTGCCACATGGATTTCCAAATGTCATCAGTAACAAAATAAAACTCTGAAACTATAGCCATTATTTTTAATATGTAAATAAATAAATGTGGCAATATATTTAATAACTCCATACAAAAGTTTTAAAAGGTTTTAAATTTTTATGATGAATGGTCCCATTTAAGTTGGGGTTCTGAACATATTTTAAATGTAACAACTTTAACTTGTCATATGCTTTGAAGCAGAACTAACTTCTTGTTACATGCTTTGGAGCAGAACTCCTTGGTAGGGCTTTCCACAATGATGAAAATGTTCTAAATCTGTGCTGTTCAATATGGCAGCCATTAGCCTCCTGTGACTACTGAGTACATGGAATGTGGCTAGTGCCAATGAAAAACTGATTTTTTATTTCATTCAACTTTAACTTAAACAGTCATACATAGCTGGCAGCTACTATATTAGTATAGCTTTAAGAGTTTCTTTGATGGATTGGGCAAAACCTTTCCATCTTTGAGTGATAAAATGAGAGAAAGATTTACAACTTTCCGCAGAAATAATTGGATCACTAGTTCCCTTTCTTATGCTTGAGAATATTTAATGGTAGAGATAGTAGATAAAATGGGTTTGCATTTTGATTGAGGGTATGTGAAGCTCCCTAATTACAGGACAGCTGTATTTTTAGTCTGTGACTGAGGGGCACTCAGCAGAGAGACACCACATGGTGGATTCTAAGCACAGTTAAAGGTAGTGTAAAACTATAGTGGATATATTTTATCATATGTCTTGATTATTCACAGACTAGTGTTAGCAACAAGTATAAAATATACAAGTCTTTTTAAGATTAAACTCTTTAAAATTTTCAAAATATTTTCTAAGAAAATTCATTTACACTGATATTACATATTAAAGGACTTGGTATTACCATTTAAGAGAGCCAGTAACTTTAGAACTAGCAATACTCCTAGAAATTATACAGTTCAACAGGCTATTTTTCAGATAAGGAAAAATTGTCATGGTCATACAATTATGGACAGAGCCAGGACTGGAACCTTAGAGCTCTTGATTCCTATTCAGTGTATATGTTGATTTATTACCATTCCTCTTATACTGGTTTTTATAACAAGCAACCTTATCTTTAACTCGTCTAGCCAAATTACAAATGAATCAAAATTATATAATAATTCATTACCTTTAGTATTTGAACATTTTGATATGGTGATTTCTTTGTCTTTCATTAAAGTTTCCTTTTTCTTCCTTCCAAGAAACATGTTCCTCTGTGGAACGTAACAGTCACCTCCTATGACAAAACCTTTCTGTCAGTGGCAATGATGGCAGAAAGTGATACAAACTACCTTTCAATACAGGAATATTTTCTACAACAACCCTTTTGTCCACCTTTGTTTGGACACTTCTCAGTGATACCATACCTGTCTCCATACATTTATATGTTTAGATTAATATATGTGTATCAATATATATGTATATGAATACACAGTATGTAAACTTACATATAAATAATTGCAAGAAAATTCATAGAGTCAACAAAATTTTCCTTAATTTATAATAATCTTTAGTCCCACCCTTTAGAGATACTCAAAGTAAATGTAATTTATCTTCCATATAGAATCTTCAGATATCTTAAAGCAGTTTTCATGTTTCCCCAAGTTCTTCTACTTTCCAGGATAAATATTCATAGTTGCTTTCAATATTACATACAAAATTCCAAATTTCTTTGCCGTACAAGTTACGTTTTCTTAGCATAAAATATTTATGTCAGCCGGAGGCGGTGGCTCACGCCAGTAATCCCAGCACTTTGGGAAGCCGAGGAGAGGATCATGAGGTCAAGAGATCGAGACCATCCTGGTCAACATGGTGAAACCCCGCCTCTACTATAAATACAAAAAATTAGCTGGGCATGGTGGCGCGTGCCTGTAATCCCAGCTACTCAGGAGGCTGAGGCAGGAGAATTGCCTGAACCCAGGAGGCGGAAGTTGCGGTGAGCCGAGATCGCGCCATTGCACTCCAGCCTGGGTAACAAGAGCGGAACTCCGTCTCAAAAGAAAAAAAAAAAGTGTGTATATATATATATATATATATATGTCAAATAACCTTATGTGAACTAAGTTGTGGAGTAATCAGCGAAACTAGTATAATAATATTTGCCATTCATGGAGTAATTTTCTAGGTATCAGACGTGCTACTGAGTACTTTAAACCTCATTTAATTATCTTTCCATACTACTTCTAATAATCCAATGTGAGGTCACCGTCTAGTGAAAACTCCTAAATTGTTGTGAAACATTTGGCCAAAACACCCACTATATCTTCCCCTCACAAACTCCATCATGTTGGGTTTCCCCAACTCAAAGAAAAGCCACCATATAATGTTGTGTAACTGAATGTAAGAAGGCATGCTTCTTATTGTTTGAGGTTACCCTGTAAGATATGGTTAATTGTTCCAACAAATTAACTTCCAATTAACTGTAAATTTTATAAATATGTCTACATTCACCCAGTCATTCAATGCATTTAAACATATCATCATTTATTCTGCAAGTATTTACTGAGTACACATAATGTGCCAGGCATTCTACTACAGATATTTATCTATAGCGATTGATTATATACAGTTCCTGGCCTCAAGGAGCTTACACAAAACCAGTGATGAAAATGTTAAAAAAAAAATTGGTTTCTGCCATGACAAAAATGGCTTTTATCAGAATAACTTTCATCCCAAAATCAATTATGAATTGCCAAAACACATTGATTGGAAAACAACCCAATGCATGCTCGTGTCATCCCTGAGAGCATTGGAGGGACACAGAGTCAATTGTACGTTCACATTCACCCTGGTTTTCTTCCCTGAAGGTGTTACACTCCACACTCACTACAGATTTCTCACTGAAAGCATGTCTAGTTCATCATGTAAGGAAAGAACAAGCAGAAAGTGACACCAAGGAGGTAAGAAAGAGCCAAAAGTCTGGGACTGTCTAATTGGCTTGAACTTGAGGGGGGAAATGAAAAAGGAAGAACAACAAAGAAGTTCCCCTGAAATAGGCATAAAACTAAAACTCCCTTTAGGTCATTACCCGACTCCCACATTTTTCATGCACACAATGGAACCCTAGGATTTCAGCAAAACAGCATCTGGGAGGTTAAAAACTGGTCAGAGATTTCAGCATCTACATACTGCTCGGGAGGTAAAATTTGACACAGAAGCCTCACCAGAGTAGAGATATCTTGGTGAACACCCCATGTCTCAGTTGATAACCCAGTAAAGCAATGCTGTAGGGGTGAGGGTCATATCCTAGGAATGAGGACTATACCTTCAAAGAAATGAAAATTAATGTATCACCCCTAATAAAGCCCAAAACCAGTCCTTCACAGAATTAAGGTGGCCAGCTTATAGTCTAGCTGCCTGCCAGAAGAAGTTTCTTTCTTAAAAAACAACATCATTCATACACCATGTAATTTTTATCTATAATGTTCAGTAGCAAATAAAATATCAGAAGGGCATAGTAAGACAGAACAAATGAGCAAAAACCTGAGGAAAATGAGAGATATCCCAGTGTTATCAAACAAGAAGTTGGAAAAAATAACAGAAACATTATCAAAATAGAGAACTGATAGAGAATTTAAGTAGAAAATCAATAAAAAGGTCAAACAAATTCAGAATTTAAAATATGGATTGAAGAGCAGAGAGGAAGAGAATTAGTGAACAGGACAGTAGGTTGGCAGAAAGTATCCAGATTTACCTAGAGAAATCAATAAGAAAAAAAACACATTTAAGATGGACTAGAGACTTAAAAACCCACCAGACAAAAGAGAAAGTCAAAATGGCCAATGAGTTTATGAAAAGGTGCTCAACATTATGAGTCATCAGAGAAATACAAAATAAAACTACAAAGATGTGCCACTAGCCCCCCACCAGAAAGGCTAAAGTTAAAGGACTGAAAATTCTCATTGTGGGTTAGGATACAGAGCAAGCTTATCTCAAAGAAAAGGAGTGCTTATGGCCTTTAGAAGACATGTGCAAGAAGGAATGTTAACAATAGTCCCACACTGGAAATATTGTTCATCATAATCCCAGTATCGATACTCATGGTGCTTTCGTGTGTTGTTTTTTGTTTGTTTATTTGTTTACAAACGTATAAAGAGTGGTGAAAAGTCTGAGTTGTTAGACCCACACATTTCTAGCTGAGGTCTAACAATGCTCATTTCATTTCATACAGAGATGACCAGAGAATGGCTGGAGACAGGAGGGGGCAGCACAGCACAGTGCAAGAAGCTCTGACTCTGGGGAGAGGTGGAAGGGATCTGAATCCAAGTTCTGAGGCTTGTCGGTGGGGGAACCTCAGGAGAGTCACTTAACACTTCTTAACTTTGTTTTCTCTTTTGTAAAATAAAGAAAACAATATACCAGGATGAGTAATTTCTACGATTTAAGATTATAATCTCTGTGAGATGTATGTATATGTGTGTGTGTACGTATTTCCCCAAGGAGCAATGATTCAGTGTTTGCTAATTCAGGGTTCATGTCAGCTTTATGGAACGTAGCTACCAGGAATAACAAGAATCAATCATGTGTGGGTTTGTGTGTGTATCAACTGTGTGTATATGTATATACTATATACAGAGAAGAAATGCCCATGTTTTCATATATACATACATATATATAGTATACATCTTATATATAGATATGTGTGTATATATGTGGCATATATCTATCTGTCTGTAGATATTTACAGCAATATAAAAAGGCTACTGCTACAATCAACAGCATGGTCAGTTTCATAAAAAGAGCATTAAGTAAAAGAATCCAAACTAAAAGAGTTCAAACTGCATATTTCCAGTTATATAAATGCCAAAAAATGCAAAATTAGCCTATAGTAAGAGTGAGCAGAGTAGTGGTTACCATTGGGAGAAGACTACTGACTTGGAGGGAAGGAGCCATCTGGAGTACCATAAATGTGGTTACATTGATACATACACACGTAAAATTTTAAGAAGCTATTCACTCCAGATCTATGAACTTTATTAAAGTGTATAACACACTAAAATAATATTAAGATAAGACAATACCTCAAGTATTTTTCTTGAAATTGAACACTAACTCATTAATTATAATTTCAATTTTTGATCACCTTCATTTCAAAGATGTCTTATGAATACAGGGGTCTGAATATGTTTAGATATATCTATCATATACATATACCCAGAAGATTCTTTTATCTAGTGACACAGAGAACAGTATGATGCCTGGAAAATCAATAAGCCTAACTATGCCAGAATCTAGAATGCCAGATGATGGAATTCTTGTAACATCCTTTTGGTATGGTTGTTCAACCAGTTTATGATAGTAATTTATAACAATATTACAGTAATAAACTGGTTGAACAACCATACCAAAAGGATGGTAGATAGACTAATGACTGTATAATGACATTCTCACATTTTCTAACACCCAACAAAGTAGGGAATATATTACTAATGTCACAATGTGAAGGAAAGTTTACTTTTATATGAAATCATTAGTTTATCAATGGTTGAAAATAACTTTTGATTAACCAAAAGGCAATTGGATTTGATAATATTTCAACAAAATGTCCAATTAGAATTGCTCAGGTTAAGTGGATCCCACTTATACAGGTTATATAGACAGTGGGAACTCCGATGGGAGAAACTACCAGTGTTTCTAATTTGCAGCTAAACTGATTACTTCAAGGCAACTAAACAATGCCAGCTAGACTAAAATGCTGCAGATATAAGAAGAAAGAATCAAATTATTTTAGCACTAGAAAAAAAAGAAAAAAGCATACACAGAAGAAAATGGCTGACACCAGGACAGCAGAAAGTATCACCAATATGCCTAAGATATACTGATACTTACTGACACCTGCTCTCAACTCCCTTCCTGATCTTCATGCACATTGTTCCCACCAGCCACACCTTTCAATCTCCCCACAAACTCTCTATATATTTTTAAAACAAATGCCTGGAATTTTCAGTCAAAGGATTCATTTTCCAACATGTTTATGCTAAACAGCAGTTCCAAAATATTTAAGCTATAATACACAGTTAGAATGTGATGTGTTGGCACACATGATATATATTTGAATACAGCTGCTTTAAAGCAGACTTACTCAAATGACTTATTAAGTGCCTCTTTCATTTACAGCTCTGTTATAGTATATTACAGCACATACATGACACCTAAATTCATTACAGTCTGGAGTCGAGCCTACACACACACACACACACACACACACACACACACACACAGGCACACACACATCAGGTTTCTCATTAAAATATGGAAAATGGAATGTCTTACACACTGAACACAAATTCACGCAAGGTATTTGGTAGACATTTTAGTCTCTGAAAGCATCTGATTTTGTAATGTACCTCCAACTCCCTGTGTTAACCATGACATGGTCAAAAAAAGAAAAATTAGTTGTAAAAGATAAAATTCAGACATTTATTATGTGGTGATAGATTCAGTCAATCAGTAATAAATTAACTTACTTCCATTTTCAGAAGCAGCAATGTCAGTCCCTGGTTTCCTATGCAATGATGTTTTTATTTCACTTTTTCTTTCATATTGGCTAAATTTTGTCGGAACTGTAAGACTATCTCCTAGAAATAAGAAAAAGAAAAAGTCACTCCAGAAATTACTAGATGCTTAAATAAGAAATTTATGGTAGAATTCATGATGAAAGTAAAAAAGCTTTCAAGTTAATGCGAGTGTTGTTAGAACAGTGATCTAATAAACAATAAATTAATAAATAGATGAGTTTTAAATTCTGTAATTGTCAACAAAGAAGTGAGTATATTCTCCTATTTGGATTATTTATTCAATGGCAATTAAAAAATTTAAGCTATCTAACACTATTGTATGCATTTAGTCAACACTAAACATATGGATATGTTTCTCATATACTGAATTTTGTAATATTGCTTTTGATTTTATCTGTTCACCATGAACAATCAGATAAAATGTATTAACACTACAAAATGCTAATTGCACTGATAATTAAATAACACTCTCGGCTTTCCTCATGCACGTCTAGATAATTTTCTTCTAAAATAAACAAAAGCAGAATAAAAGAGACATGACAACCTAATGCAGTGTGTGATTATGGATTGAATCCTAGACCAGGGGATAACATTAATTTTACTATAAAGAACATTAATGGTATAATTGGTAAAATTTATGGGAAAAGAAGGTTGTGAATGATATTGTTTTCAGTGGTAATTTTCTGATTTTTATATTTATACTACAGTTATGTAAAAGCAAAGCGATATCATTTCTATAACTTATTCTCTTAAACAGTTCAGAAAATTATAATTGTATATTTAGAGAGAGTGAAAATTGAAATATGGTAAAATGCTAACATTTGAAGGAAATCTAGGTGAAGGGTATATAGGAATTAACTGAAGCTATTTAAAAATAATAGCCTTGAAAGCATAATACAAAGCAAAAGTACATACAATAGTGTTCATAATATGACATCTTTTTTTTTTTTTTTTTTTTTTTTTTTGAGACAGAGTTTCGCTCTTGTTACCCAAGCTGGAGTGCAATGGCGGGATCTCGGCTCACCGCAACCTCCGCCTCCTGAGTTCAGGCAATTCTCCTGCCTCAGCCTCCTGAGTAGCTGGGACTACAGGCACGCGCCACTATGCCCACCTAATTTTTTGTATTTTTAGTAGAGACGGGGTTTCACCATGTTGACCAGGATGGTCTTGATCTCTTGACCTCGTGGTCCACCCGCCTCGGCCTCCCAAAGTGCTGGGATTACAGGCTTGAGCCACTGCGTCCGGACAATATGCCATCTTTAATGTTCATTGTTAACTTATTTTTTTCTTTTGTTTTTATTTCCTTCTGTTTTTTCTCCTCTGAGTAGTGCAGCCTTGCAATCTGTCCTTCCCTATATGGCTCCCAAGTCTTGCAGACTCTTCTCCATCTGATGGTGTGTTGCTGCCACCTACCGCCGCACGTTTGAATAGTTCGCTACAAACAGACTTGCACAGCATCTTGTGGATGTTCATCCACAATAAATCAGATTCTCCAAAAGTAAGCGCCATAAAACACAGAGCCTTTGATTTGTCCTCCAGCACAGAACCTGAAATAGTCTTGTCCACAGAAGACTCTCATTCAATGACCAAATAATCTTTGTCCTGCCACTAGCGTCATTCTGTGATCTCCTCTTCTTGGGCTAGGCTTACTTTTCTATTCAGAAAGAAAAATCTAGACCTCTTTCACAGGGGTGATTTATCTCAAAGGCATATAAAATGGTAAAAGCAAATTATTTACAGGATTACCCCATGGAGTGTGTAGTGTCATGTGTGTTATGAAGTCTATTCATTCTGTCATTTCTCTAGGATAACATAACCCCATTAATAGCAGCTTTGGGTCATCCAATACAAACACTTTTTTCTAGCTCTCAATTACAATGTATTATTTATCACTTTATTCTTCTGCACATCATACTAAATAATTCAGTCTATCACACCAAGTATCTCTTATATATCACTATGAATGCTACCTTTTCATTTCTTACCGTTTTGCAATTCACTGCCACTTTCCAACGTCTTTTCTGACTCTTTCTCTGATATACCAGCCACACTTTTCGAGGATGAACTACCTGGAGGAGTATGAAATCTGTAGTATTCTCCTAATCGACCATAAGAAAAGTAATAGTTAGTATATTGATCACATCAAGTATTATAAAATACAAAAAATGTTTGATTTCTTACCAGATTTATGACACATCTCCACAATTGCTCTTTTTTCTTCAATTTCTTCAGGAGTCATTGTCCATAGACTAGAAGCATCTATAGGATACATTTTTAAAATTAAATTTTCCCAAAGCCAAATAATCTGAAAATTTATAAACTAGAAAGAAAAACCCCAAATACTGTTTTCATGGATAGATTATGTTTTTATATGTTTAAGGTCAATAATTTTACATACTAGTAATAGTTTCAAGTTGCTACATTTTAAGTATTAAAGAGAATTAGTCAAGAGAAAAGAAAGGACTATGTCATATGTACTTTGAAATGAGATGCTGAATGTATAGACTCAATGTTGAGATGGTGTATGTTTATTTGGAGGTTGATGTAGGCATGAGAGACATGGAGCTGCAGCACACAGAAACAGTAATAAGTAGCTCTGTGTATTCCTAAGCACAGAAACTATGGTGGCCTGTGACCCACAGAAGGACACATTCCAGCACAAAGACAGAGTGAGAGTTTATTTTTCTTCATGTTTATCTTGTATATACATACCTTCTGGCACCACTGTGCTGGGTGGACATGGGAGGCAGAGGATGAACAAAACTGCAAAAACCTGGATTCTAAACTTGTTCATACTCTTGTGAGGATGACCTAGAATAATGCAGATGACAGTGCTTTATAGATTATTAACTATTACATAGACCTGTGTAACTCAAAGATTAAATGTGAAGCTAATATATTATTAATACATATGTATATAAATAGAAACATGTGCATCAATGTGGTTTAGAAACAATTTATATAAAAAATGGAACTTATTAGTATCTCTCTATATATACTAATATATACATCTGTATATATTTAAGCATCAGATATGTCTCCCAACCATCACACAACAAAAATTTCCAATCCAAATGATCATAAATATGTTAGACATAGAACAAATTAGAACATAACGAATTAAATTTGTTTAATACAATTCAAGTAATGTTCTCAGCAAAATCTGCCTTATATATTTCATCATAAACCTCTATAGTTAAACATATATGTAGAAAATGTCGCGAGGTTTCTGAATGCGCATTATAAACCTGAGAAAAGGTCTACTAACCATTTTGTTCATCTATTTCCTCTTCTTCCTCAAAATTGGTTTTTAAAACTAAAGGACCGTGGATGGGTCGTGATATATTGTCCTGAGGTTTCAAAGGTTTCTGATTCTGGGTCTGGAGTGGAATTCCTTCCAGACTTTCTTTCTGTAGTGTCATATCTGCAGAGAAAATGCAACATTTTAGTCCATTAAAGATAAATGTGATGATAAGTATATTCGATAATCAATCATTGCCCTCCTAATTAACCATATATTATTTTACAACATGTATAATAATAATGCAATAATAGATTGTGTTTCTACGCATTAGCAATGAACAAACTGAAAATGAAATGAAAAATAATCCCACTTACAATAGCATCAAAGAGAAAAAATATTTAGGAATTAATTTTAAGATGTGCAAAATTTATATTCTGAAAAGATTGTTGAAAGAAGGAAAAAATGTTGTTGAAGGAAGTTCCAGAAATGTTGAAATGGAAAAATATCCTTGTGTATGGATTGATTTGTTGTTGGTATGGCAATATTTTCCAAATTAATCTATGGGTTCAATACAACCCTTATCAAAATCCCAACAGACTTCTTTGCAAAAATTGACAAGCTGATTCTAAAATTTATATGGACATTACTACAAAACTAAAGTAATCAAGACTATCCGAACTAGCATAAAAACAAAAATAGATCTACGTATCATTGGAATAGGATTGCAAGACCAGAAATAAACCTTTATATGAATCAATTTATGCTCAATTGGTTTTCATCAAGGGTACATAGACCATTCAATGGAGAAAGAATAGTATTTTCAACAAATGGTGCTGGGACAACTACATAGCCACATGCAAAGTAATTAAGTTGCACAACTTCATCACATTATAAACAAAAATTAATGCAAAGTGGATCTAAGAACAAAATCCAGGAGCTGAAGCTATAAAACTCTTGGAAGAATCCTTAGGTTATACAAAGCTTTCTTAGATATGACATCAAAAGGATAAGCAATCATTGAAAAATAGCCAGCCCCCTGGCACATGGAGGTGAGCCACGAGAGCACCTGTCAACAAGGCCTAGATTTTGCTGAAAAGCAGAAAAGCAGTTCCCAGCCCTCTCGGCCAGAGAGTGAAGAGACACTCAGAACCCCAAGGTGATGCAGAAAGAATGAGTAAGATCCAGCCTGGGCAACATGGCAAAACCCTATCTCTACAAAAAATACAAAAGTTAGTCAGGTGTGATGGTGCACACCTGTAGTCCCAACCACTCAGAAGGCTGAGGTGGAAGCATCACTTGAACCCCAGAGGTTGAAGTTGCACTTAGCCAAGATCATCCCACTGCACTCTAGCCTGAGCAACAGAGCAAGACTCTGTTTCAAAACAAAACCAAAACCAAATGAGATATCACTTCATACTACAGTGATTGCAATTAGTACTTTTTTTTTTATTAAAAAGACAATAACAAGTGTTGACAAGGATGTGAAGAAACTGGAATCTTCATACATTGCAGTTGGGAATGTAAAATGTTGCAACTACTTTAGAAAACAATTTGACAGTTCCTCAAAAGGCTGAACATGGAGTCATCATAAGTCCCATCTATTCCATTTTCAGCTACATACAAAGGGGTGTAAAAATATATGTCCATATTGTACAAATGTTCATTTGTACACAAATGTTTATATCAACGTTATTTATAACAGACAAAAAGTGGAAACAACCTAAATTTCCATTCTCTGATAAATGGATAGATAAAATGTGGCATATTCATACAATGGAGTGCTATTAGGCTATAAAAAGTAATAGAGTACTGCTGCATGTGAGAGCATGGATGAATTTTGAAAACACACTAAGTGAAAGAAGTAATTCACAAAACAATAATGTATGATTCCATTTATATAACATAACAAAAATCTATTTGTAGAAACAAGAAGGAAATTAGTGACCGTGTAGGTTTCAGGAGTTGGGAAGAAATGAGGAGTAACTCTTAACGGGTGTGGATTTCTTTTTTGGAGTGATCCAATGTTCCAAAATGGAATATTGTTCTTTGATCCATTTTGAGTTAATTTTTGTAATGTGAAGCAGTTGTGCTACTTAATTACTTTGCATGTAGCTATCTAGTTGTCTTCGCACCATTTGTTGAAAATACTATTATTTTCCCCATTGAATGGCCTATGTACTCCTGTTGGAAATCAATTGAACATAAACTGATTCATATAAAAGTTTATTTCTTGTCTTATAATCCTGTCCCAATGGCATATAGATCCATTTTTATGCCAGTGAAAATAGTCCTGATTACTTCAGTTTTGTGGTAACTTGTAGATTTTGAAATCAGGAAGTGTAAGTGCTCCAAATTTGGTTTCCATTTTCATCATTTTTTCATTATTCTGGACCCCTTAAATTTCCATATAAATTTTAGAATCAGCTTCTCAATTTCTGAAAATAAGTCCATGGGGATTTTGATAAGGTCTGCATTGAACCTATGGATCAATTTGGAGAACACTGGCATATCGACTACAAAGTCAATCTATGAACAAGCATAGCTCCATTTTTCAAGGTTTTCTTTAATTTCTTTCAACAATCTTTTGTAGTTTTCAGAATATGAACTTTGCACATCTTATGTTAAGTTAATTTATCAGTATTTTTTCCTTTTCGAAGCTATTGTAAGTGGGATTTTTTCATTTTATTTTCAGTTTGTCCATTGCTACTGTAAAGAGACACAATCCATTATTGTATATTATTATTGCACCCTGCAAAGTTGCTAAACTTATTTTTAATAATTTTTAGATTTGCAGAATTTTTAAATAAAAGATCATGCTGTATCCAAATAGAGACAATGTTGCATCTTTCTTTCCAATCCGGAAGCCTTTTAACTGATTATATTGCAACAATTCCCTGTCTTGACTATAAATGATAATGATGAGCATCCTTGTCTTTTTCCCGATCTTAGGGGTAAGCTTTCAGTATTTCAGCGAGTACGATGTCAGCTGTGGATTTTAAGTTTTTTTCTGTTTCTAGTTTGTGGAATATTTTGTGTAATGTATGTGTGTCAACTTTTATCAACTGCTTTTTATTCATCTGTTAAGATGATCGTGTGTCTTTTACTCTTTATTATATTATCATGGTTTATTATTATTATTATTATTATTATTATTATGGAAATTTATTTTGGGAAGTTAAATTAACCTTGTTTCTGGGTTAATCTCACTTGGTTATGGAATATAATCCCATTTTAAAGCTGTCAGATTTAGTGTAATTGAATTTTGTTGAGTATTTTTCAGTGACTGTATTCATAGAAAAAGCTGGGTCGGTAGTTTTCTTGTAATGTCTACGAACATCTCGTAGACATGAGTTGGAAAGCATTCCTTCATCTTTTGCATTTTTGAAAGAATTTGTGACAAATTGGTACTAATTCTTCTTTAAATTTTTGTTATAATTCAATATTGAAGCCATCTGAGCCCGATTTTAATTGTGGCAATGTTTTTAAATACTTAATCAATCTCTTTATTCCTATAGAGGTATTCAAATATTTTCTTTTTTTCTAGAGTCAGTGTTGGTAGTTTGTGTCTTCTAGAAAGGTTTCTATTTTATCTAAGTTATCTAATTTGTTGAAATATAGTTGTCCACAGTATTGCCTCTTAATTCTTATTATTTTCATAGTATTAGGAGTGATGTCTCATCTTTCATTCCTGATTTTAGTCATTTCAGCCTATCTCTCCTTTTCTTGGTCAGTCAAGTTAAAGATTTTTAATTTTCCTGATTTTATCAAAGAACCAACTTTTGCTTTCCCTGACTTTCTCTATTGGTTTTCTTTATTTATATTCTCTAGTTCATTAATTTCTGCTTTAGTTTTTATTATATGCTTCATTCTATTTGCTTTGGGTTTAATTTGCTCTTCTTTTCCAGTGTCTTAAGGTATAAGGCTAGGTTATCGATTTGAGATTTTTTTTAAATATATAGGAATCTACAACTTATAAATATTCTCCTAAGCACTGCTTTACTTACATGCCATGAGTTTTGGTATGCTTTGTTTTACTTTTATTAAACACAAAGTATTGACTAATTGCCCTTGTAATTTTCTTGTGATCTCTTGGTTATTTACATGTGTATTATTTAATTTCCACATATTGATGATTTTCCCAATTTTTTTCTCTCTACATTTGAAACCATTATATTCAGAAAACATACACTGCACAATTTCCATCATTTTAAATTTATCTGGGTTTGTCTTATCACCTAGACTGTGATCTATACTGGAAAATATTTCTAGTGCACTAGAGAAAAACGTCTATTTCACAACTGTTAAATGGAATGTTTTGCTGAAGTATCTTAGGTCTAGTTCCTTTACAGTTGTCCAAATCTTTTATTTTCTTGTTTACAATTGTTTGCATGGTATATATTTTCTATTCTTTTAGTTTCAGCTAATTGTTTCTGTTGAATTTAAAAGAGTGTTTTCTGTAGACAGCATATAGTTTTATCTTCATTTTTATTCTCACAATCTCTGCCTTTTGATTCTATCCATTCACAATTAATGTTATTGATACAGTTGGATTCAGGTACACGATTTTACCTTGTTTTCTATATGTCTAATGTCTTTGTTGTTCTGCTGTTTCTCTTTCTTTTACACTGATGAATATTTTCTAGTATAATATTTACTTCCTTTAATCATTCCTCATTTTTCATAGTATTTTTTCATTTGCTCTATGGCTTACTAAATATTTCTGAACATCAAAATCTATTTCATATTTATACTAATTGAATTCCAGTGATATATAAGAGGTTTCTCCTATATAGGTCTATTCCCACTTCCTCCTTTCTGTGCTATTATTGTTACATACGTCACATTTCTATGCATGACAAACCCAATAATACATTGTTATATTTATTAATTAAGATAATTGTATGTCTTTAAGGAGATGAGAGGAAAAAAGGTAAAGTATGTTTCTATAGTTTGTTCTATAAATAGAGACTAATCATATTTTTATTTATAATTTCTAATTCTTTTCACCTGTTCCTATGGATTTGTGTTACTATCTGGTGTCATTTCTTTGCCATCATACAGTTTTGCTTCCATCTGCCTCCTTTGTGTGACTATTGTTGAATATATTACATTTCTAAGTATTACTGGCTTAAAAAATATAATTTTATATATTGTTTTACAAAATTTTAAAACAGATTATAGAAGGAAGAGAAATATGCCCTTATGATGGTTTTATAGTTACACAACTACCTTGATCAGCATACTTTGTTTCTTCATGTGGATTTGAAATACTGACTCAGGTCACTTGCTTTCCACCTGAAAATTTTCCTTTAGTATTTAAGGTATGCATACTGGCAACAACAAATTCTCTGTTTTTGTTTTCTGGAAATGTTTTCATTTTGCCTTTAATTTTGAAATACAGCATTTAAAACTAGTTTTCTGGACAAAGATTCTTGGTTGACCCTGTTTTTTCTTTCGGCCTACCGTGAAAACTGCCTATATTATTTCTGACGATAAGGTAGCTGTTAATCATACTGTGGTTCTATTATATGTAACAAAACATTTTTATCTTGTTGTTTTCCAGAATTTGCCTTTATCACCGGTATTTATCATTTTTAACATGATGTGTCTGGATGCAGATATATTTGTGTATATCCAACTTAGAGTTTGTTGAGCTTCTTGTATATGCACATTAACTTTTAACCAAATTTGAGGAATTTCAGCCATTAGTTTTTCCTTCCTTACATTTTGGTAAAATGCCTCATATTTCTCTTAGGCTCTGTTCATCTTTCTTTCTTTTTTTCTTGGTTTTTCGGATTGCATAATTTCTGTTGATTTATATTCAAATTTACTGGTTCTTTCTCTTGCAGTTCTCAAATCTACCCTTGAGCCCTTATACTATATTTTTCCATTTCAGTTATTGTGTGCTCAACTCCAAAATTTCAGTTCGTTAGGGTTTTTTCATAGTTTTTACCCATTGATAGTCTCTACTTGTTAAAATGTTCAATGAGCATTGTCTGCTCATGAATGCTTTTCAAAGAAGACATATACACAGGCAACAAGCATGTGAAAAAATGCTCAACATCACTAATCATTAGAGAAATGCAACGCAAAGCCACAATGAGATACTATCTCACAGTAATCAGAATGGCTATTATTAAAAACCAAAAAATAACAGATGCTGGCAAGGCTGCAGAAAAAAGGCAATGTTTATACACTACTGGTCAGAATGTAAATCAGTTCAGCCATTGTGGAGAGCAGTTTGGCAATTTCTCGAAGAACTTAAAACAGAAATACAATTTGACCCAGCAATTCCATTACTGGGTATATACGGTCTACTGTGAAGACACATGCATGCGTATGTTCATCAAAGCGCTATTCACAATAGCAAAGACACAGAGTCAACCTAAAGGCCCATCGATGGTAGGCCGGATAAGGAAAATGAGGCATATATCCACTATGAAATACTACACAACCATAAAAAAGAATGAGATCATGTCCTTGGCAGCAACACGAATGGAGCTGGAGGCCATTTTCCTAAGGGAACTGACACAGGAATCGAAAACCAACATTGCACCTTCTCACTTACAAGTAGGAGCTAAACATTGAGTACACATGGACACAAAGAAGGGAAGAACGGCCACTGGAGCCTATTCAAGTGCGGAAGATGAGAGGAGGGTAAAGATTGAAAACTACCTATCAAGTACTATGCTTATGACCTAGGTGACAAAATAATACATACATCAAACCCCAGGACATGCAGTTTATCTTTAGAACAAACCTGTATAAACCAACCTGTACCCCTGAAGCCAAAATAAAAGTTGAAAAAAAAATCGATGCACAGTTGAACATCACATTCCTCTCACAGGAGGCATTCTATGGCCTCCTGTGTTTCTATAAGTGAATTATACATTTCTGTTTTTTTGCATGTATCATAATCTTTTACTGAAAACTCAACATTTGTGACAATATATTGTAGTAACTCTGAATATTGATCTCTCGCCTTAACCTGAAGCTTGTTGCTGTTTGCTTTTTAATTTTTGAGTGACTTTGTTGAAATACTTGAGTAAAATCTATTTTCTCCCACAATATGCAGCCTCTGTTGTCATTCCTCAGAGGATGTAGCCTTGGCATGTCCACAGTAAACAGGGATAACAAGGGCTTTAGCAGGGTTCATTTTGCCCCTTGCCCTATTTTCTCCGCTAAGTTGTCCACCTCTACTGGTATCACACTGAGATATTAGTTTCCATACATTGCTGGCTTAATGCTCTGTTGTGTCATCAGTGTATAGGGCATAAATTGCTCCACGGTTTAACCTGAGCAAATTCTGACTCCTTCGGAGAGCTAAGCTTGGAGGCCAATCTTCCAAGTTTGTTCCGATCCCAAAAGAGCTATTTTTAATTGTCTCTTTACCAGGTTGTCTTTGGTAAACTTCTAGCTGGTTTGCAGTTTAGTTTGCTCCTCTCTCAGAGAGACTAGCCTCCTCTTAATTACTTATCTCGAATCACCACTGTTTTCAGAGCATCCATAATTTTAAACTTCCCCACACTATGTTCTATTTCAAATAAATTTGGGTTTTTTTTGGAGCGCTTCAGAGTTTTCTACTCTCTACTTGCACAAAATCTCAGTGCTAATGCTAAGAGCAGGGATAGTCACTAAATTCTTTTGGAGTGACACCCCTGTTTTACAATTGGGGCATGAAGCAGAGGTGCTAATTTCTGGTCTTTATGACTTGTGCCTCCTGGCATGGGACCTCCACCCATGCTCCATCTGAGGCAAAGGTAACTGGGGTCCAATGAGTCCTAGTCTGCTGCATGTGAGATAGAACTTTTGCTTTATGCATGGGGCTGGTGAAAACAAGATTCAAATCTCTTGGAACTTTTGCTTTATCAAGGGGCTTAATGAAAACAAGATTCAGGCCTGAAAAATAGAGCTCTAGCAACATGGAGTTGGGAACTGGGGAGGATAAGAAACGTTAGCAGCTTTCTTCCCCCCCAGACACATACTATAGTTCTTGACTAGAATCTAGACATGGAAAGAGCTCTATGTTCTTGGCTCCATCCATTCAGGGTAGAGCTTCTGTCACACTAAACTGAGAGGTGGTGAAAGGAGTGGGTCGTGGTTCCAATACAACAGACTTACCATTTCTACTGGCTTTAATTAAGATTATCGTTCTTGTATTTTTACAGTAGATGATAAGTATCAAATAATTATAAGATGTCATTAGATAAATTCATAATAAGAATGAGAACACTTTTACCTTTAACGTCAGTATTGAAACAATGTTGAAAATTACACCCTTTGCAACTATTTAAACTTATCATTTGAAAGTTTAATGAAAAACGTCTTAGTGGATATTTCATCACAAATAAAGACCATTGTCCATCACACCTTTCTATTACATGTGTTTAAATACACATCAGAGGGAGAAAGAGATACGATGGGAAAGAGCACATTTAGTTAACAGAAACTACCCAATTAGAAATATGGAATAAATCATTCAAGTAACCAAGTAATGCAGTAAAACTTCAGACACTGGTAAGTTTACCTCTCTGCAATGATTGAAACAAAAATGTGCTGAATTTGACAGATATTATTATATCTTTGTTAATTAGAGTAACTTTCCTATGAGATCACAAATACCAATGGTCTTTGCATTTTAAGAAACTACTATAATGCACTTTCCATGAATTTATACATAGATAATTTTTGTCACCTTGATTTTTCTACCCAAAGCATAGCTTCATGTCACTAAGATCAACTTTGATGTGATCACATGTATTTCACATAACTCTTTTGAAAACTATATTTTTAACAAATATTGTATAGTAATTATGATTTTGGCTTGTTCTTTAACATATATTTTTTGCTCTCATTTTAGGTCAAGTATATCAGGGCATTTTTTAGGGAATCACCTTTTTCCCATTTTCAATCTACTTAATGTGAGTAACGACGACCCCCGGGACCCAAAGATTAGCTAATCCCCCAGCCTGACCAACTATTAAGGATGAGCGTGATTTCTACATCGTTAGATGAGGTTCAATACTCAGGCTTTAGCTGAATAAGAAAGACTTATTTCTCCTGATGTTAATTGAGAATGATGATGCTAATGAAAAGACTGATTACTCACTCTTTGCCAAGAATTCTAAACTATTGAGTATTTATCTGTTAAACGTCTAAAACCCAGTGACAGATACTATTACTATCTCTACCATACAGATGAAGAAATTGGCCCACAGAGATATTAAGATGTCCATGTTTATAGTGGCAAATATGTGGTAGGTTGATGTTTCAAGCTAATCTGAGCTAGAGCTACTATTCTTAATCTAAGCCTATTCTGCTCCAAAATCTAGGTCTGAGCTTCTGGAGTAACTGCAGTATATAGAGAAGGACAACTGGCTAAGAGCCAAGAGTTGGTGAAGGAAATATGGATCCAGCCAGGTCTGAGGTCAGCTCTGTCCCTAATCTCTTCAATTATATTAGCCAAGAATTCCAGTTTTCCCATGAATAAAATTGAGTTGGGTTTCTCTCCTTAAAACCAGTAATGTACTGGAGTGGGCTCAGATAAGCATGTGAGAACTGACACATTTTCAGGAATTTTGCAAGTGTACTGATGTCACATTTATAGCTTGAAATTGGCTGTAGAGAAACTATTTGCTTTACGCTAATTGTCAAATGTGAAAAACCAGAGCGATTTTGTTTTGGATTTTTTCCAGTTGGTTTTTCTGGGGGAGGGGAGCGAGGTGGGGGAAAAGAGCCAGTTGTTAAAACATTTAGCACTACTCCATCGTTTATGACCAAGACAGTCTCTACAAGAACTTACAATAGACTATCATATCACATCATATCATGCCAGGGCATTTCATTCATGAACATCTACTTTACATGCTTTCTCAATTTTCAAAACAAATTCCGTTTTTTAAAAACAGATGTCATCAACATTATCATCATAATGCAGTATTTCCTACTCCTATAAATACTTCCATAGCTAGAACACACATGCAATACAAAACAAGTAGGTTAAAAGAAACTTTTGTATAAACAAATTATTTATAACCAAACAAGTTGTTTTTATTTAGATTCACTAGGAATTGGGCACTGTCCTTCTCTTGTCCTTCAAAGAGTACAAGAAATGCTAACTTTTGTAAAATTCACAGAGCGGAGGTTCTTCACAAAGTATTTTTCTTCCCCTTTTCACTAGTTCTTTAAGGGCACCCCATGGAATTGTTTGCTTAGGGCATTAGGGCAAATCTATACAATGCTTGTGTAGATTTTAAAATAACTAATTGATCTTCGTAGTATTTTTGCAAAAAGAAAATAGTTTAATCTAAACGTAATTAGGAGGAAACAAATGAACAAATCACCTTAGAAAATATCCTACAAAACAACTGGCTTGAACTCTTAAAATTTGTATGACATGGGGCAGGTGCAGTGGTTCATGCCTGTAATCCTAGCACTTTAGGAGGCCAAGGTGAGAGAATTGCTTGATCCCTGGAGTTTGAGACCAGCCTAGATAACATGGTGAGATCCCATCTCTACCCAAAATTACAAAATTAGTTGGTCATTGTGGCATGAGCCTGTGGTCCCAGTTACTCAGGAGGCTGAGGTGAGAGGGTCACTTGGGCCCAGGATGTCAAGGATGCAGTAAGCTGTGTTCACACCACTGCACTCCAGCCTGGGCAACAGAGCAAGATTCTGTCTCTAAAAAGACACATGTATATGACAAGGAAGGAAATATATCCTGGTGAAAGTTTTAAAGAGATATAAGATTTTTAAAAAGAGATTAAATAGAGACATGACAACCAATTGCAATGAATGATGCTTAATTGGAAATTGGATGAGAAAAAAAAACCAACAATTTTACGGCTGTTGTACCCAACGTTTGGTCCCAAGAACCTACAAGTAGGTTATACTGAATTAGACTACAATTAAACAAGATATACCGAATTAGACTACAATTTAAACAAGATTGTCAGGTGATTTCTGTGCATACTACATTTTGTGGAAACATTGCTATTACAAGCATTATCAGACAAGTAGAAAATTTTGATATAGACTGAATATTAGACATTGTTGATTCTATCAATTCTATCAACATTGATAGAATTCTCTATATATGATAGTCATGTGTGATTATATCGGAGAATGCCCTTGAACTTAGAAGGTACATGCTGAAGTATTTAGCAATGAAGTGTGAGAATATTGGCAACTAACTCCCAAATGGTTCCAAAAAACAAAAATAAAGAAATACGTGTTTGTACATTTTATGCAGATATACAAATACAATCAAGGAAAAAGAGAAAGTAAACGTGACAAAATGTTAATTGGTGAATATAGGTGAAGAACGCATGGCTGTTCACTGAACTATTCTTGTAAATTAAAGAATAGTAAACTATCTTGTAAGTTAAAAAATGTCTCAGAAAGTTGGGGAGGAAACAAAAGTATAATGAAGCATCAGTTTCACTGGTGGTCTAAGTGGTGACTGAGAACTGTTTTGGCTTTTGGTGGTTGTTGTTTTAAGCTCACCAGTTAATTCTAATGTGGAGCCAGAATCGAGAGCATGGGGCTGAGACAAACATCAGATGGGGTACCTGGGCTTCTGAGCTTCATGTAATGTAAGGGAACATGTTTCAGAAAAGAGGGAAATATATATTGAGAAAGAGAAAAGAAACCTTATTTAATGGAAGTACACATAACTCAGAAGTGCTATAATATCTCACTCTATACTGTAAATTAAAAGGGAAAGGGAGTCTTCTACTAAATATGAAGAACTTTAATAGCTTTGAAAAGAAGTCTATGGGGTAGGATGGGATAGAATTAGCCCCTCAGAGGGCAGAAGCCAGATCAGGAGGTCTGATGCATGGTCATTCAAATGACAAAAAGCACTGGAGTATACTTTAAATGTCATGTCTAATTTTTTTGTGAGACGCTTTTAGAGTCAGACAGAACTATGTTTAAAGTCAGAAACTGCCACTTATGAGAAGTTTTATATTGCCTAAGATATTTGGCCTCTACACCTCATTTTCTTTATCTGTTAAGCCAAGAGACTATACCTATTTGGCCAGTTTTTATGATGATTAAATAAAATTAGGCATGAAAAGTGCTCAGTATAGCACTGCCATATGGAGCACGCTTAACAGATTATTCTAGCCCTAACACTGGGTATGTGATTTTCTGATTTCTTATAACTCCACTTCGTTTTTTAAAAGCCGTAATGAAACTGCAAGTTTACACGGTCCTATAAAGCAAGTTGTGGAGGTCTTAAACATGACTAACAAATGTTAAGCCTGAAGAACGAATATTTGAGTTCCTGCTTTTGTTTTTTTGTAGGTTTGGATACTCTTTGGTCCTTGGATGAGAATGGATGCAGTATGTAGTCAGGATAAAGAATCTCCCAACCAACACAAATTATCCCAGGGGCTACCATTCGGTGTGCTGTGGCATTTCCTTAAGCCCTCTCTTTCTTCCCCAGAGAGGAAAGAACTAAGTTGAAGAACTTTTACCCTTATAACCATTATAAATTGTCTTCTTCTTTTCTGAAATATACACACACGCAAATTAGCCTGTGTGTACTGACTCAAATATTCAAGTAAAATATTTATTAAACTATTTAAAAACAATTTATTAGCAAGTGGCTTTTCAAGACTTCAAATAAAAGGCAGGTCATAAATACATAGGCTAGACATTCTAAAGAAAGCTGACCAAAGTTTCGTTTAAAGTGGCCAAATCAGTTGTCAAAGGCATCACTGGACACTGACTGAGAATAAATAATTATCAAATGATTCCATTCAATTGTTCACTACAGAATAAAATGGCAACTAGCCAAGAAAAGATGAGCAATTTCCATGTTCAAGCTAGCTACTGTGTTTGGAACAAAATTTTCTTCAGCAAATTTAAGAAAAAATAAAAAACAGTTTGTCTAAGAGAGTACACTAACCTCTAATGTATACCATAGGAGAAAGAAGAAGTGCCTACCAGGATTGCAAAGAAAGCATGGATTGTACTCAGAAAATGTCTAGGGAATTCTTATGGTAAATATAAACAAAATTATGTTTTCTTAGCATTCTCAATTGGTTTAGCAGCTGTTGGCTTTTAAACTTAGAGATAATAACCAGAGGGATTATGTTGTCTTTTAAAATTCCATGGTTTATAAACATGTAAAGAAAATATCTTGGATGTCCTGTCAGCCTGTACCAGCCAATTTGTCTATGGTAGATATAGCAAAGCCTTAACGTCTTGTGTTAAGACACAGTTTAATGTATTTGCTTTGTAGCACAGCCAAAAATTCATCTAACATATTACATACTTGCTGCAATTACTGTTTGTTGCCCAGGAGAGAACTGTATAAAAACCTGTTCTGGTAACAACGTAAAAATAGGCAAAGAGGAACACAGCAAAACAGTCGAATTAAATTACTAGTAGACATGATAACTACTAAACTCCAAGTAATTAAATGTGCATATATATCTTGACATTTTTATTTATCTTCATGTTTTCTAAAATATTCCTTGCACTTAAAAACTTATTCATTTTCAGAATTGCATAATACATTAAAACCACTTATAAATAGTTACCTGGATATATCTTTTCACTTTTTGAATATGTTTTTGAAGAAGGAATTCGTTTTGGCCAGGCTGAACCATTATATGATGTTGATATATATTTGTCTGAGGGAAAAGAATCCAGGATTAAATATTTTAGAACTTTAAAATCATATTCCAAGGGTGTTTCAAAGTTATAAACATCTCGGGGGGAAGCTATTCTCTAAGGAATTTATTTTACCATTTCAAAGCTAAGGCATCAGGGATACAAGTGAGTTTATTAAGACAATTTAAGTTATAAGTGAACATGGTTACAGATTATTAATTGGCTGTTCAGTGCTTCAAATAAAGATAAGATACAAGAGAGTATGATATCTAAACGTAATAAAAATTTTCACTGCATGGCTTAATCATAGTTTTACATAAGTTCTGCTAGTGTCTGTTTGAGCTTTTATTTAAAAACTGTGAAACTTTGAAGGTACAGCCCAAGTCCTGTGTCCTTCCATGAAGTGACTTCCATGGTTGCACTAAGTAGCATGATGAAGTAGTGAACTCACTATCCCAGACAGCCAAAGCATTTATATCCTGACCTGGTCCTTCAATACTTATTTTTCTCTGACATAGCTACATTTCTAATACTATCTAACAATGTTATATTTGTGTTTTCAAATATTACTATGCAGCTGTATTCTCAAACATGATCCACAATACCAATAATTTGCTTTTCTCTTGTGTTGACATTTGCGCTAATGGTGCAAAAGCAATACAGAGTATAAACTCTGGCACCTTCATACAAATCTAGACATCGACAACTGTTCTAGTACTCACTGTATTCTTCACAGCCATCCACTTGCAGTTAAACAATAATAACAATAAATAAAATAATAATAATAAATAAAATTAAAAGCCAGTTTCACCTAAGAATATTCTGATTTACATATACACATTCCTATATCATTCTAAAGAAAAGAGAAAAATAATTCAAATAATGCAAATGTCTATTTAAATTGTATAGGAAACACCTACTATGTACCCATAAACAACATGTTTATATACACCTACTACGTACTCACAAACACAAAATGTTTATGGGTACATAGTAAGTGTATATAAACATTTTGTGTGGGTACATAGTAAATGTATATAAACATTTTGTTTGTGGGTACATGGTAGGTGTATATATTTCTTAAATTATAAAAGAAACTAAGAAAGATATAGTCTTATGCTTCCGAAAGTACAAAATATTCAGAACTCCACTAATCAGACCATGAACAAGGAAAAATACAAACATGAAATCATACAGAATTGAGCAGCAGTTTGTTAAGTTGAAAGAAATGAAACTCAACTTCAAAAGAGCAAAATCCATCTGAGAAACAGGAAGAAAAAGAGATTTGGTTCTCTTCTCCCTGGTAGCCTTGTACTTCCAGACATATACTATGACTCTGCCTATTACATGATGAAATGACATAGAAGCAATCTATACATGGTGAGAGGGATGAGAGGTTGTCAAAAATATGGCAGTTAATCCCCAAACTAACCCTTTCAGAAAATAATCATGAAGGCCTACAGAAATGGCAAGGCACTAGTCTGACGGTGATAACTGAACAATGTAGTTAATGGAACAAGAAAATGTCAGCCATTTAAAAACAGTCCTCCAGAGTGACATGAAGCTGTCCAGGGGGAACAAAGTGCAGTGCTCTGATAAAAGAAGAAGAAAAACCCTCTAGGGAGGTGCAATGTGAAGTCATTGCACTCACAACGTGAGTTTTCTTCCACATCCCTTAAATCACGTGCAGGAGTGCACATGGAAGAAATCTTCTCACTAGTTTCTATGGTGGTGATGGCCAGGAAAAAGAAGAGGGGAGTAGGTAGCAGTGAAGATTAGCCAAGCCATCAGAAAATTCCATGGGAATGCCAACCACAGACAAAAGTAAATCACATCAAGAAAGGACCTCTCACCTGGACTGACGTTGGGTTTGGGTTCCTTGTTAACATGGACTTCATTGTAGGACCCCTGTGTGGGCCTGCTGCGGGGAGGTGCATTCAACGAGACACTCCTGACGGCATCTCTTTCAACGTGAACATAAGATGCGTTCTCAGTATTTCGATTTTTATTATTGCGATGGTAACTCATTTTATTTTGGGGACCTGGGGTCTGTACTGCTGTAACGAAAGGCAGGAGGGAGTGAGGAATAAAACACAGGCTGGTTTCACACCCATAAATAACATATTGCACTGTAAGTGCTTGATGGCATAATGGAAGCCAAAATAATGAAGTTTAGAGTTGAGTTGACACCTAAAGTAACATCTATGTCACATGACACTAATTTGTTTTTCAGGTAGAAGATATCTGACATTACTCTCTTTTAAAATTACAATTTAGAAATATCAAATGTATGGACACTTTACCTCTCTGCATTCCAGAGCCAGGAAAGTTCTTTGGTTCGTCATAAATCCATTTTCTTTTTTTCACACCTTTAAAATGAGGCTTCCTTGGCTGGACACCATTCACTTAGAAAAGATACAAATTTTACAGTTTCTTTAAGAGATGCTTTTATCTTTGAAATTATTGTGGGTGATAATTACATATCTGTGCATTCACATGTCAAGCAAGAGTAAAAGATAAATGTACTACCCTAATACTTTACTTTTTAGAAAAAAAGGTGAATTATTTTTAAGGGCCAAAAAAATCTATCTTGGAAGTAGACTGATGAGATGACCTTCAATAAGTAGCTTTCCTCAAAGAAAAATACTTTTCTCCAAACGAATGTGTGGATTCTTTTAACGGAACATAAAATTGCATTCAAAATATAATTATAAATATTATTATAATGCTATTATTAAGTAGTTTTAGAATCATTATTTTCAACATGAATCTTTTTGTACTTTTTAGCCAAAACTACTACTTGTTAAGAAGTTGGATTAACGTAAAATACTTTCAGTGAATTTTACCTTTTTCTTTTAAGGACTTAAGTTGGGTGTACAGAGAGTTTAGTCAAGACTAAGTAATCAGAATTTGTAAGTTCTAAGAATATTAAATTTTCACTTTTTATTTGCATATTTTCACATCAAAAATTTTATAGATATTCTCAATTTTTCAGGAATTTCTATGGTACATATCTCCAGAGAATTCTCAAACAATTTTGTAGAGGGGGCATTCTGTCGCTTCACTGTGCGGGGCTTCTGAAAATCACAAGTGACCACTGCACAGAGAAACTGATCACCAAATGTGCAGTGTAGATTATACTAGTTTTCTACAGTAGACTAATACATCTTTCTGTGCTCTCTCAGTTTAAGCTTTAAGCCCTCAATAAAGATCTGATTCACTGTCCCTTCCTCAAACATCATGGCCCTGCCCTACTCCCAGGCTGCCAGTCCAATGATTTGGAATCCATATTTTTAACAAGAGCTACTAAACTGGGCTTCTTGGAGGCAAATCACAATTATTCCTATCAGTGTCAGGCTGCGATCCAAGAATATTTTAGGGGTTCAATACATAAAATAAGGAACAAAAGAAAGAAGGGAAGGGATCAGGAAGATTCACAAGTCTTCACTGTATCAAGAGAAGTAGCTCATTGAACTGAATGTCAAGGAGAAGCCAAACTAATAAAAAATAATCCAAAATGTCATAAAAAGCTGTCAATGCATTATTCCACTATGGGTGAAATTTAAAATGTTATGCTAGTGAATCTTCCAAAAAGGTAGCATATTATTAATTTTAAGACCCAAATTTAAACTAGTGGGAAAGCATATAATGCACTAGGACCTACATCACAGTTCATTGTCAGTTAGTGGAGGATATTGTATCTTTAATTCTTAGTACTGAATAATTTTGAAACCTTTTTTTCCTTTCTTTTTAAAAATTCTGTTTCAAATAACCAATACAAATCCATGGCAAGACAAATATACCTAAGGCCAAAAAGTGATAGAGCTAATGTCTTACTTGAAGAGGGATCCTCTCTGCACTTCATATTGATATTCTCAGTAGCATTTAATACATGCGTTGTAAGTACTAGTCGGGTAGTTAGGGAATGCTTTGGATGAGCACTGTCCTTGTTATCTTTTAAAGGAAATTAAGAAAATAAAACGTCAATATTAGTTTTAAAAACAATTTCAGTTAGTATTTCACTATTCAAACATTACATGATGGGAACAGTTCTTTAAAATGATATATATGTTTATTAATTGTGAGGAAAGCATCATTAACATTCCCTAGTTGCCACATGGATTTCCAAATGTCATCAGTAACAAAATAAAACTCTGAAAGTATAGCCATTATTTTCAATATGTAAATAAAAAAATGGGGCAATATTTTTAATATCTCCATACAAAAGTTTTAAAAGGTTTTAAATTTTTATGTTGAATGGTCCCATTTAAGTTGGGGTTCTGAACATATTTTAAATGTAACAACTTTAACTTGTCATATGCTTTGAAGCAGAACTAACTTCTTGTTACATGCTTTGGAGCAGAACTCCTTGGTAGGGCTTTCCACAATGATGAAAATGTTCTAAATCTGTGCTGTTCAATATGGCAGCCATTAGCCTCCTGTGACTACTGAGTACATGGAATGTGGCTAGTGCCAATGAAAAACTGATTTTTTATTTTATTCAACTTTAACTTAAACAGTCATACCTAGCTGGCAGCTACTGTATTAGTATAGCTTTAAGAGTTTCTTTGATGGATTGGGCAAAACCTTTCCATCTTTATGTGATAAAATGAGAGAAAGATTTACAATTTTCCGCAGAAATAATTCGATCACTAGTTCCCTTTCTTATGCTTGAGAATATTTAATGGTAGAGATAGTAGATAAAATGGGTTTGCATTTTGATTGAGGGTATGTGAAGCTCCCTAATTACAGGACAGCTGTATTTTTAGTCTGTGACTGAGGGGCACTCAGCAGAGAGACACCACATGGTGGATTCTAAGCACAGTTAAAGGTAGTGTAAAACTATAGTGGATATATTTTATCACATGTCTTGATTATTCACAGACTAGGGTTAGCAACAAGTATAAAATATACAAGTCTTTTCAAGATTAAACTCTTTAAAATTTTCAAAATATTTTCTAAGAAAATTCATTTACACTGATATTATATATTAAAGCACTTGGTATTACCATTTAAGAGAGCCAGTAACTTTAGAACTAGCAATACTCCTAGAAATGATACAGTTCAACAGGCTATTTTTCAGATAAGGAAAAATTGTCATGGTCATACAATTATGGACAGAGCCAGGACTGGAACCTTAGAGCTCTTGATTCCTATTCAGTGTATATGTGGATTTATTACCATTCCTCTTATACTGGTTTTTATAACGAGCAACCTTATCTTTAACTCGTCTAGCCAAATTACAAATGAATCAAAATTATAGAATTCATTACCTTTAGCATTTGAACATTTTGATATGGTGATTTCTTTGTCTTTCATGAAAGCTTCCTTTTTCTTCCTTCCAAGAAACATGTTCCTCTGTGGAACGTAACAGTCACCTCCTATGACAAAACCTTTCTGTCAGTGGCAATGATGGCAGAAACTGATACAAACTACCTTTCAATACAGGAATATTTTCTACAACACCCCGTTTGTCCACCTTTGTTTGGACACTTCTCTGTGATACCATACCTGTCTCCATACATTTATATGTTTAGATTAATATATGTGGATCTATATATATGTATATGAATACACAGTATGTAAACTTACATATACATAATTGCAAGAAAATTCACAGAGTCAACAAAGTTTTCCTTAATTTATAATCATCTTTAGTCCCACCCTTTAGAGATACTCAAAGTAAATGTAATTTATCTTCCATATAAAATCTTCAGAACTCTTAAAGCAGTTTTCATGTTTCCCCAAGGTCTTCTATTTTCCAGGATAAATATTCATAGTTGCTTTAAATATTACATACAAAATTCCAAATTCCTTTACCGTACAAGTGACCTTTTCTTAGCATAAAATTTTATGTCAGCCGGAGGCGGTGGCTCACGCCAGTAATCCCAGCACTTTGGGAAGCCGAGGAGGGTGGATCATGAGGTCAAGAGATCGAGACCATCCTGGTCAACATGGTGAAACCCCGTCTCTACTATAAATACAAAAAATTAGCTGGGCATGGTGGCGCGTGCCTGTAATCCCAGCTACTCAGGAGGCTGAGGCAGGAGAATTGCCTGAACCCAGGAGGCGGAGGTTGCGGTGAGCCGAGATCGTGCCATTGCACTCCAGCCTGGGTAACAAGAGCGAAACTCCGTCTCAAAAGGAAAAAAAAAAAAAAAAAGTGTATATATATATGTGTGTGTGTGTGTGTGTGTGTGTGTGTGTGTCAAATAACCTTATTTAAAAATGACACCCAAATGTGAACTAAGTTGTGGAGAAATCAGCGAAACTAGTATAATAATATTTGCCATTCATGGAGTAATTTTCTAGGTATCAGACCCGCTACTGAGAACTTTAAATCTCATTTAATTATCTTTCCATACTACTTCTAATAATCCAATGTGAGTTTACCGTCTAGTGAAAACTCCTAAATTGTTGTGAAACATTTGGCCAAAACACCCACTATATCTTCCCCTCACAAACTCCATCATGTTGGGTTTCCCCAACTCAAAGAAAAGCCACCATTTAATGTTGTGTAACTAAATGTAAGAAGGTATGCTTCTTATTGTTTGAGATTACACTGTAAGATATGGTTAATTGTTCCAAGAAATTAACTTTCAATTAACTGTAAATTTTATAAATATGTCTACATTCACCCAGTCATTCAATGCATTTAAACATATCATCATTTATTCTGCAAGTATTTACTGAGTACACATAATGTGCCAGGCATTCTACTACAGATATTTATCTATAGCGATTGATTATATACAGTTCCTGGCCTCAAGGAGCTTACACAAAAACAGTGATGAAAACGTTAAAAAAAAAAAATTTGGTTTCTGCCATGACAAAAATGGCTTTTATCAGAATAACTTTCATCCCAAAATCAATTATGAAATGCCAAAACACATTGATTGGAAAACAACCCAACGCATGCTCGTGTCATCCCTGAGAGCAATGGAGGGACACAGAGTCAATTGTACGTTCACATTCACCCTGGTTTTCTTCCCTGAAGGCGTTACACTCCACACTCACTACAGATTTCTCACTGAAAGCATGTCTAGTTCATCATGTAAGGAAAGAACAAGCAGAAAGTGACACCAAGGAGGTAAAAAAGAGCCAAAAGTCTGGGACTGTCTAATTGGCTTGAACTTGAGGGGGGAAATGAAAAAGGAAGAACAACAAAGAAGTTCCCCTGAAATAGGCATAAAACTAAAACTCCCTTTAGGTCATTACCCGACTCCCACATTTTTCATGCACACAATGGAACCCTAGGATTTCAGCAAAACAGCATCTGGGAGGTTAAAAACTGGTCAGAGATTTCAGCATCTACATACAGCTCGGGAGGTAAAATTTGGCACAGAAGCCTCACCAGAGTAGAGATATCTTGGTGAACACCCCATGTCTCAGTTGATAACCCAGTAAAGCAATGCTGTAGGGGTGAGGGTCATATCCTAGGAATGAGGACTATACCTTCAAAGAAATGAAAATTAACGTATCACCCCTAATAAAGCCCAAAACCAGTCCTTCACAGAATTAAGGTGGCCAGCTGATAGTCTAGCTGCCTGCCAGAAGGAAAGTTTCTTTCTTAAAAAACAACATCATTCATACACCATGTAATTTTTATCTATAATGTTCAGTAGCAAATAAAATATCAGAAAGGCATAGTAAGACAGAACAAATGAGCAAAAACCTGAGGAAAATGAGAGATATCCCAGTGTTATCAAACAAGAAGTTGGAAAAAATAACAGAAACATTATCAAAATAGAGAACTGATAGAGAATTTAAGTAGAAAATCAATAAAAAGGTCAAACAAATTTAGAATTTAAAATATGGATTGAAGAGAAGAGAGGAAGAGAATTAGTGAACAGGACAGTAGGTTGGCAGAAAGTATCCAGATTTACCTAGAGAAATCAATAAGAGAAAAAAACACATTTAAGATGGACTAGAGACTTAAAAACGCACCAGACAAAAGAGAAAGTCAAAATGGCCAATGAGTTTATGAAAAGGTGCTCAACATTATGAGTCATCAGGGAAATACAAATTAAAACTACAAAGATGTGCCACTAGCCCCCCACCAGAAAGGCTAAAGTTAAAGGACTGAAAATTCTCATTGTGGGTTAGGATACAGAGCAAGCTTATCTCAAAGAAAAGGAGGGCTTATGGCCTTTAGAAGACATGTGCAAGAAGGAATGTTAACAATAGTCCCACACTGGAAATATTGTTCATCATAATCTCAGTATCGATACTCATGGTGCTTTCGTGTGTTGTTTTTTGTTTGTTTATTTGTTTACAAACGTATAAAGAGTGGTGAAAACTTTGAGTTGTTAGACCCACACATTTCTAGCTGAGGTCTAACAATGCTCATTTCAGTTCATACAGAGATGACCAGAGAATGGCTGGAGACAGGAGGGGGCAGCACAGCACAGTGCAAGAAGCTCTGACTCTGGGGAGAGGTGGAAGGGATCTTAATCCAAGTTCTGAGGCTTGTCGGTGGGGGAACCTCAGGAGAGTCACTTAACACTTCTTAACTTTGTTTTCTCTTTTGTAATATAAAGAAAACAATATACCAGGATGAGTAATTTCTACGATTTAAGATTATAATCTCTGTGAGATGTATGTATATGTGTGTGTGTACGTATTTCCCCAAGGAGCAATGATTCAGTGTTTGCTAATTCAGGGTTCATGTCAGCTTTATGGAACGTAGCTACCAGGAATAACAAGAATCAATCGTGTGTGGGTTTGTGTGTGTATCAACTGTGTGTATATGTATAGACTATATACAGAGAAGAAATGCCCATGTTTTCATATATACATACATATATATAGTATACATCTTATATATAGATATGTGTGTATATATGTGGCATATATCTATCTGTCTGTAGATATTTACAGCAATATAAAAAGGCTACTGCTACAATCAACAGCATGGTCAGTCTCATAAAAAGAGCATTAAGTAAAAGAATCCAAACTAAAAGAGTTCAAACTGCATAATTCCAGTTATATAAATGCCAAAAAGTGCAAAATTAGCCTATAGTAAGAGTGAGCAGGGTAGTGGTTACCATTGGGAGAAGACTACTGACTTGGAGGGAAGGAGCCATCTGGAGTACCATAAATGTGGTTATATTGATACATACACACGTAAAATTTTAACAAGCTATTCACTCCAGATCTGTGAACTTTATTAAAGTGTATAACACATTAAAATAAAACTAAGACAATACCTCAAGTATTTTTCTTGAAATTGAACACTAACTCATTAATTATAATTTCAATTTTTGATCACCTTCATTTCAAAGATGTCTTATGAATACAGGGGTCTGAATATGTTTAGATATATCTATCATATACATATACCCAGAAGATTCTTTTATCTAGTGACACAGAGAACAGTATGATGCCTGGAAAATCAATAAGCCTAACTATGCCAGAATCTAGAATGCCAGATGATGGAATTCTTGTAACATCCTTTTGGTATGGTTGTTCAACCAGTTTATGATAGTAATTTATAACGATATTACAGTAATAAACTGGTTGAACAACCACACCAAAAGGATGGTAGATAGACTAATGACTGTATAATGACATTCTCACATTTTCTAACACCCAACAAAGTAGGGAATATATTACTAATGTCACAATGTGAAGGAAAGTTTACTTTTATATGAAGTCATTAGTTTATCAATGGTTGAAAATAACTTTTGATTAACCAGAAGGCAATTGGATTTAATAATATTTCAACAAAATGTCCAATTAGAATTGCTCAGGTTAAGTGGATCCCACTTATACAGGTTATATAGACAGTGGGAACTCCGATGGGAGAAACTAGCAGTGTTTCTAATTTGCAGCTAAACTGATTACTTCAAGGCAACTAAACAATGCCAGCTAGACTAAAATGCTGCAGATATAAGAAGAAAGAATCAAATTACTTTAGCACCAGAAGAAAAAAGAAAAAAGCATACACAGAAGAAAATGGCTGACACCAGGACAGCAGAAAGTATCACCAATATGCCTAAGATATACTGGTCCTTACTGACACCTGCTCTCAACTCCCTTCCTGATCTTCATGCACATTGTTCCCACCAGTCACACCTTTCAATCTCCCCACAAACTCTCTCTATATTTTTAAAACAAATGCCTGGAATTTTCAGTCAAAGGATTGATTTTCCAACATGTTTATGCTAAAAAGCAGTTCCAAAATATTTAAGCTATAATACACAGTTAGAATGTGATGTGTTGGCACACATGATATATATTTGAATACAGCTGCTTTAAAGCAGACTTACTCAAATGACTTATTAAGTGCCTCTTTCATTTACAGCTCTGTTATAGTATATTACAGCACATACATGACACCTAAATTCATTACAGTCTGGAGTCGAGCCTACACACACACACACACACACACACACACACACAGGCACACACACATCAGGTTTCTCATTAAAATATGGAAAATGGAATGTCTTACACACTGAACACAAATTCACGCAAGGTATTTGGTAGACATTTTAGTCTCTGAAAGCATCTGATTTTGTAATGTACCTCCAACTCCCTGTGTTAACCATGACATGGTCAAAAAAAGAAAAATTAGTTGTAAAAGATAAAATTCAGACATTTATTATGTGGTGATAGATTCAGTCAATCAGTAATAAATTAACTCACCTCCATTTTCAGAAGCAGCAATGTCAGTCCCTGGTTTCCTTTGCAATGATGTTTTTATTTCATCTTGTCTTTCATATTGGCTAAATTTTGTCGGAACTGTAAGACTATCTCCTAGAAATAAGAAGAAGAAAAAGTCACTCCAGAAATTATTAGATGCTTAAATAAGAAATTTATGGTAGAATTCATGATGAAAGTAAAAAAGCTTTCAAGTTAATGCGAGTGTTGTTTGAACAGTGATCTATTAAACAATAAATTAATAAATATATGAGTTTTAAATTCTGTAATTGTCAACAAAGAAGTGAGTATATTCTCCTATTTGGATTATTTATTCAATGGCAATTAAAAAATTTAAGCTATCTAACACTATTGTATGTATTTAGTCAACACTAAACATATGGATATGTTTCTCATATACTGAATTTTGTAATATTGCTTTTGATTTTATCTGTTCACCATGAACAATCAGATAAAATGTATTAACACTACAAAATGCTAATTACACTGATAAATAATACTCTCGGCTTTCCTCATGCACTTCTAGATAATTTTATTCTAAAATAAACAGAAGCAGAATAAAAGAGACATGACAACCTAATGCAATGTGTGATTATGGATTGAATCCTAGACCAGGGGATAACATTAATTTTACTATAAAGAACATTAATGGTATAATTGGTAAAATTTATGGGAAAAGAAGGTTGTGAATGATATTGTTTTCAGTGGTAATTTTCTGATTTTTACATTTATACTACAGTTACGTAAAAGCAAAGCGATATCATTTCTATAACTTATTCTCTTAAACAGTTCAGAAAATTATAATTGTATATTTAGAGAGAGTGAAAATTCAAATATGGTAAAAGATAAAATTCAGACATTTATTATGTGGTGATAGATTCAGTCAATCAGTAATATATTAACTCACCTCCATTTTCAGAAGCAGCAATGTCAGTCCCTGGTTTCCTTTGCAATGATGTTTTTATTTCATCTTGTCTTTCATATTGGCTAAATTTTGTCGGAACTGTAAGACTATCTTCTAGAAATAAGAAGAAGAAAAAGTCACTCCAGAAATTATTAGATGCTTAAATAAGAAATTTATGGTAGAATTCATGATGAAAGTAAAAAAGCTTTCAAGTTAATGCGAGTGTTGTTTGAACAGTGATCTAATAAACAATAAATTAATAAATATATGAGTTTTAAATTCTGTAATTGTCAACAAAGAAGTGAGTATAGGCCGGGCGCGGTGGCTCAAGCCTGTAATCCCAGCACTTTGGGAGGCCGAGGCGGGTGGATCACGAGGTCAGGAGATCAAGACCATCCTGGTCAACATGGTGAAACCCCGTCTCTACTAAAAATACAAAAATTAGCTGGGCACGGTGGCGCGTGCCTGTAAACCCAGCTACTCAGGAGGCTGAGGCAGGAGAATTCCCTGAACCCAGGAGGCGGAGGTTGCGGTGAGCCGAGATCGCGCCATTGCACTCCAACCTGGGTAACTAGAGCGAAACTCCGTCTCAAAAAAAAAAAAAAAAAAAAAAAAAAAAGAAGTGAGTATATTCTCCTATTTGGATTATTTATTCAATGGCAATTAAAAAATTTAAGCTATCTAACACTATTGTATGTATTTAGTCAACACTAAACATATGGATATGTTTCTCATATACTGAATTTTGTAATATTGCTTTTGATTTTATCTGTTCACCATGAACAATCACATAAAATGTATTAACACTACAAAATGCTAATTACACTGATAAATAATACTCTCGGCTTTCCTCATGCACTTCTAGATAATTTTATTCTAAAATAAACAGAAGCAGAATAAAAGAGACATGACAACCTAATGCAATGTGTGATTATGGATTGAATCCTAGACCAGGGGATAACATTAATTTTACTATAAAGAACATTAATGGTATAATTGGTAAAATTTATGGGAAAAGAAGGTTGTGAATGATATTGTTTTCAGTGGTAATTTTCTGATTTTTACATTTATACTACAGTTATGTAAAAGCAAAGCGATATCATTTCTATAACTTATTCTCTTAAACAGTTCAGAAAATTATAATTGTATATTTAGAGAGAGTGAAAATTCAAATATGGTAAAATGCTAATATTTGAAGGAAATCTAGGTGAAGGGTATATAGGAATTAACTGAAGCTATTTAAAAATAAAAGCCTTGAAAGCATAATACAAAGCAAAAGTACATACAATAGTCTTCATAATATGCCATCTTTTTTTTTTTTTTTTTTTTTTTTTGAGACAGAGTTTCGCTCTTGTTACCCAGGCTGGAGTGCAATGGCGGGATCTCGGCTCACCGCAACCTCCGCCTCCTGGGTTCAGGCAATTCTCCTGCCTCAGCCTCCTGAGTAGCTGGGATTACAGGCACGGGCCACTATGCCCACCTAATTTTTTGTATTTTTAGTAGAGACGGGGTTTCACCATGTTGACCAGGATGGTCTTGATCTCTTGACCTCGTGGTCCACCCGCCTCGGCCTCCCAAAGTGCTGGGATTACAGGCTTGAGCCACTGCGCCCGGTCAATATGCCATCTTTAATGTTCATTGTTAACTAATTTTTTTCTTTTGTTTTTATTTCCTTCTGTTTTTTCTCCTCTGAGTAGTGCAGCCTTGCAATCTGTCCTTCCCTATATGGCTCCCAAGTCTTGCAGACTCTTCTCCATCTGATGGTGTGTTGCTGCCACCTACCGCCACACGTTTGAATAGTTCGCTACAAACAGACTTGCACAGGATCTTGTGGATGTTCATCCACAATAAATCAGATTCTCCAAAAGTAAGCGCCATAAAACACAGAGACGTTGATTTGTCCTCCAGCACGGACCCTGAAATAGCCTTGTCCACAGAAGACTCTCATTCAATGACCAAATAATCTTTGTCCTGCCGCTAGCGTCATTCTGTGATCTCTTCTTCTTGGGCTAGGCTTACTTTTCTATTCAGAAAAAAAAATCTAGACCTCTTTCACAGGGGTGATTTATCTCAAAGACAAATAAAATGGTAAAAGCAAATTATTTACAGGATTACCCCATGGAGTGTGTAGTGTCATGTGTGTTATGAAGTCTATTCATTCTGTCATTTCTCTAGGATAACATAACCCCATTAATAGCAGCTTTGGGTCATCCAATACAAACACTTTTTTCTAGCTCTCAATTACAATGTATTATTTATCACTTTATTCTTCTGTACATCATACTAAATAATTCAGTCTATCACACCAAGTATCTCTTATATATCACTATGAATGCTACCTTTTCATTTCTTACCGTTTTGCAATTCACTGCCACTTTCCAACGTCTTTTCTGACTCTTTCTCTGATATACGGGCCACACTTTTCGAGGATGAAATACCTGGAGGAGTATGAAATCTGTAGTATTCTCCTAATCGACCATAAGAAAAGTAATAGTTAGTATATTGATCACATCAAGTATTATAAAATACAAAAAATGTTTGATTTCTTACCAGATTTATGACACATCTCCACAATTGCTCTTTTTTCTTCAATTTCTTCAGGAGTCATTGTCCATAAACTAGAAGCATCTATAGGATACATTTTTAAAATTAAATTTTCCCAAAGCCAAATAATCTGAAAATTTATAAACTAGAAAGAAAAACCCCAAATACTGTTTTCATGGATAGATTATGTTTTTATATGTTTAAAGTCAATAATTTTACATACTAGTAATAGTTTCAAGTTGCTACATTTTAAGTATTAAAGAGGATCAGTCAAGAGAAAAGAAAGGACTATGTAATATGTACTTTGAAATGAGATGCTGAATGTATAGACTCAATGTTGAGATGGTGTATGTTTATTTGGAGGTTGATGTAGGCATGAGAGACATGGAGCTGCAGCACACAGAAACAGTAATAAGTAGCTCTGTGTATTCCTAAGCACAGAAACTATGGTGGCCTGTGACCCACAGAAGGACACATTCCAGCACAAAGACAGAGTGAGAGTTTATTTTTCTTCATGTTTATCTTGTATATACATACCTTCTGGCACCACTGTGCTGGGTGGACATGGGAGGCAGAGGATGAACAAAACTGCAAAAACCTGGATTCTAAACTTGTTCATACTCTTGTGAGGATGACCTAGAATAATGCAGATGACAGTGCTTTATAGATTATTAACTATTACATAGACCTCTGTAACTCAAGGATTAAATGTGAAGCTAATATATTATTAATACATATGTATATAAATAGAAACATGTGCATCAATGTGGTTTAGAAACAATTTATATAAAAAATGGAACTTATTAGTATCTCTCTATATATACTAATATATACATCTGTATATATTTAAGCATCAGATATGTCTCCCAACCATCACACAACAAAAAATTTCCAATCCAAATGATCATAAATATGTTAGACATAGAACAAATTAGAACATAACGAATTAAATTTGTTTAATACAATTCAAGTAATGTTCTCAGCAAAATCTGCCTTATATATTTCATCATAAATCTCTATACTTAAACATATATGTAGAAAATGTCGCGAGGTTTCTGAATGCTCATTATAAACCTGAGAAAAGGTCTACTAACCATTTTGTTTATCTATTTCCTCTTCTTCCTCAAAATTGGTTTTTAAAACTAAAGGACCGTGGATGGGTCGTGATATATTGTCCTGAGGTTTCAAAGGTTTCTGATTCTGGGTCTGGAGTGGAATTCCTTCCAGACTTTCTTTCTGTAGTGTCATATCTGCACAGAAAATGCAACATTTTAGTCCATTAAAGATAAATGTGATGATAAGTATATTCAATAATCAATCAGTGCCCTCCTAATTAACTATATATTATTTTACAACATGTATAATAATAATGCATTAATAGATTGTGTTTCTACGCATTAGCAATGAACAAACTGAAAATGAAATGAAAAATAATCCCACTTACAATAGCATCAAAGAGGAAAAATATTTAGGAATTAATTTTAAGATGTGCAAAATTTATATTCTGAAAAGATTGTTGAAAGAAGAAAAAAATGTTGTTGAAGGAAGTTCCAGAAATGTTGAAATGGAAAAATATCCTTGTGTATGGATTGATTTGTTGTTGGTATGGCAATATTTTCCAAATTAATCTATGGGTTCAATACAACCCTTATCAAAATCCCAACAGAATTCTTTGCAAAAATTGAGAAGCTGATTCTAAAATTTATATGGACATTACTACAAAACTAAAGTAATCAAGACTATCCGAACTAGCATAAAAACAAAAATAGGTCTACGTATCATTGGAATAGAATTGCAAGACCAGCAATAAACCTTTATATGAATCAATTTATGCTCAATTGGTTTTCATCAAGGGTACATAGACCATTCAATGGAGAAAGAATAGTATTTTCAACAAATGGTGCTGGGACAACTACATAGCCACATGCAAAGTAATTAAGGTGCACAACTTCATCACATTATAAACAAAAATTAATGCAAAGTAGATCTAAGAACAAAATCCAGGAGCTGAAGCTATAAAACTCTTGGAAGAATCCTTAGGTTATACAAAGCTTTCTTAGATATGACATCAAAAGGATAAGCAATCATTGAAAAATAGCCAGCCCCCTGGCACATGGAGGTGAGCCACGAGAGCACCTGTCAACAAGGCCTAGATTTTGCTGAAAAGCAGAAAAGCAGTTCCCAGCCCTCTCGGCCAGAGAGTGAAGAGACACTCAGAACCCCAAGGTGATGCAGAAAGAATGAGTAAGATCCAGCCTGGGCAACATGGCAAAACCCTATCTCTACAAAAAATACAGAAGTTAGTCAGGTGTGATGGTGCACACCTGTAGTCCCAACCACTCAGAAGGCTGAGGTGGAAGCATCACTTGAACCCCAGAGGTTGAAGTTGCACTTAGCCAAGATCATCCCACTGCACTCTAGCCTGAGCAACAGAGCAAGACTCTGTTTCAAAACAAAACCAAAACCAAATGAGATATCACTTCATACTACAGTGATTGCAATTAGTACTTTTTTTTTTATTAAAAAGACAATAACAAGTGTTGACAAGGATGTGAAGAAACTGGAATCTTCATACATTGCAGTTGGGAATGTAAAATGTTGCAACTACTTTAGAAAACAATTTGACAGTTCCTCAAAAGGCTGAACATGGAGTCATCATAAGTCCCATCTATTCCATTTTCAGCTACATACAAAGGGGTGTAAAAATATATGTCCATATTGTACAAATGTTCATTTGTACACAAATGTTTATATCAACGTTATTTATAACAGTCAAAAAGTGGAAACAACCTAAATTTCCATTCTCTGATAAATGGATAGATAAAATGTGGCATATTCAGACAATGGAGTGCTATTAGGCTATAAAAAGTAATAGAGTACTGCTGCATGTGAGAGCATGGATGAATTTTGAAAACACACTAAGTGAAAGAAGTAATTCACAAAACAATAATGTATGATTCCATTTATATAACATAACAAAAATCTATTTGTAGAAACAAGAAGGAAATTAGTGACCGTGTAGGTTTCAGGAGTTGGGAAGAAATGAGGAGTAACTCTTAACGGGTGTGGATTTCTTTTTTGGCGTGATCCAATGTTCCAAAATGGAATATTGTTCTTTGATCCATTTTGAGTTAATTTTTGTAATGTGATGCAGTTGTGCTACTTAATTACTTTGCATGTAGCTATCTAGTTGTCTTCGCACCATTTGTTGAAAATACTATTATTTTCCCCATTGAATGGCCTATGTACTCCTGTTGGAAATCAATTGAACATAAACTGATTCATATAAAAGTTTATTTCTTGTCTTATAATCCTGTCCCAATGGCATATAGATCCATTTTTATGCCAGTGAAAATAGTCTTGATTACTTCAGTTTTGTGGTAACTTGTAGATTTTGAAATCAGGAAGTGTAAGTCCTCCAAATTTGGTTTCCATTTTCATCATTTTTTTCACTATTCTGGACCCCTTAAATTTCCATATAAATTTTAGAATCAGCTTCTCAGTTTCTGAAAATAAGTCCATTGGGATTTTGATAAGGTCTGCATTGAACCTATGGATCAATTTGGAGAACACTGGCATATCGACTACAAAGTCAATCTATGAACAAGCATAGCTCCATTTTTCAAGGTTTTCTTTAATTTCTTTCAACAATCTTTTGTAGTTTTCAGAATACGAACTTTGCACATCTTATGTTAAGTTAATTTATCAGTATTTTTTCCTTTTCGAAGCTATTATAAGTGGGATTTTTTCATTTTATTTTCAGTTTGTCCATTGCTACTGTAAAGAGACACAATCCATTATTGTATATTATTATTGCACCCTGCAAAGTTGCTAAACTTATTTTTAATAATTTTTAGATTTGCAGAATTTTTAAATAAAAGATCATGCTGTATCCAAATAGAGACAATGTTGCATCTTTCTTTCCAATCCGGAAGCCTTTTAACTGATTATATTGCAACAATTCCCTGTCTTGACTATAAATGATAATGATGAGCATCCTTGTCTTTTTCCCGATCTTAGGGGTAAGCTTTCAGTATTTCAGCGAGTACGATGTCAGCTGTGGATTTTAAGTTTTTTTCTGTTTCTAGTTTGTGGAATATTTTGTGTAATGTATGTGTGTCAACTTTTATCAACTGCTTTTTATTCATCTGTTAAGATGATCGTGTGTCTTTTACTCTTTATTATATTATCATGGTTTATTATTATTATTATTATTAAGGAAATTTATTTTGGGAAGTTAAATTAACCTTGTTTCTGGGTTAATCTCACTTGGTTATGGAATATAATCCCATTTTAAAGCTGTCAGATTTAGTGTAATTGAATTTTGTTGAGTATTTTTCAGTGACTGTATTCATAGAAAAAGCTGGGTCGGTAGTTTTCTTGTAATGTCTACGAACATCTCGTAGACATGAGTTGGAAAGCATTCCTTCATCTTTTGCATTTTTGAAAGAATTTGTGACAAATTGGTACTAATTCTTCTTTAAATTTTTGTTATAATTCAATATTGAAGCCATCTGAGCCCGATTTTAATTGTGGCAATGTTTTTAAATACTTAATCAATCTCTTTATTCCTATAGAGGTATTCAAATATTTTCCTTTTTTCTAGAGTCAGTGTTGGTAGTTTGTGTCTTCTAGAAAGGTTTCTATTTTATCTAAGTTATCTAATTTGTTGAAATATAGTTGTCCACAGTATTGCCTTTTAATTCTTTTTATTTTCATAGTATTAGGAGTGATGTCTCATCTTTCATTCCTGATTTTAGTCATTTCAGCCTATCTCTCCTTTTCTTGGTCAGTCAAGTTAAAGATTTTTAATTTTCCTGATTTTATCAAAGAACCAACTTTTGCTTTCCCTGACTTTCTCTATTGGTTTTCTTTATTTATATTCTCTAGTTCATTAATTTCTGCTTTAGTTTTTATTATATGCTTCATTCTATTTGCTTTGGGTTTAATTTGCTCTTCTTTTCCAGTGTCTTAAGGTATAAGGCTAGGTTATCGATTTGAGATTTTTTTAAAATATATAGGAATCTACAACTTATAAATATTCTCCTAAGCACTGCTTTACTTACCTGCCATGAGTTTTGGTATGCTTTGTTTTACTTTTATTAAACACAAAGTATTGACTAATTGCCCTTGTAATTTTCTTGTGATATCTTGGTTATTTACATGTGTATTATTTAATTTCCACATATTGATGATTTTCGCAATTTTTTTCTCTCTACATTTGAAACCATTATATTCAGAAAACATACACTGCACAATTTCCATCATTTTAAATTTATCTGGGTTTCTCTTATCACCTAGACTGTGATCTATACTGGAAAATATTTCTAGTGCACTAGAGAAAAACATCTATTTCACAACTGTTAAATGGAATGTTTTGCTGAAGTATCTTAGGTCTAGTTCCTTTACAGTTGTCCAAATCTTTTATTTTCTTGTTTACAATTGTTTGCATGGTATATATTTTCTATTCTTTTAGTTTCAGCTAATTGTTTCTGTTGAATTTAAAAGAGTGTTTTCTGTAGACAGCATATAGTTTTATCTTCATTTTTATTCTCACAATCTCTGCCTTTTGATTACATTTTTTAATCCATTCACAATTAATGTTATTGATATAGTTGGATTCAGGTACACGATTTTACCTTGTTTTCTATATGTCTAATGTCTTTGTTGTTCTGCTGTTTCTCTTTCTTTTACACTGATGAATATTTTCTAGTATAATATTTACTTCCTTTAATCATTCCTCATTTTTCATAGTATTTTTTCATTTGCTCTATGGCTTACTAAATATTTCTGAACATCAAAATCTATTTCATATTTATACTAATTGAATTCCAGTGATATATAAGAGGTTTCTCCTATATAGGTCTATTCCCACTTCCTCCTTTCTGTGCTATTATTGTTACATACGTCACATTTCTATGCATGACAAACCCAATAACACATTGTTATATTTATTAATTAAGATAATTGTATGTCTTTAAGGAGATGAGAGGAAAAAAGGTAAAGTATGTTTCTATAGTTTGTTCTATAAATAGAGACTAATCATGTTTTTATTTATAATTTCTAATTCTTTTCACCTGTTCCTATGGATTTGTGTTACTATCTGGTGTCATTTCTTTGCCATCATACAGTTTTGCTTCCATCTGCCTCCTTTGTGTGACTATTGTTGAATATATTACATTTCTAAGTATTACTGGCTTAAAAAATATAATTTTATATATTGTTTTACAAACTTTTAAAACAGATTATAGAAGGAAGAGAAATATGCCCTTATGATGGTTTTATAGTTACACAACTACCTTGATCAGCATACTTTGTTTCTTCATGTGGATTTGAAATACTGACTCAGGTCACTTGCTTTCCACCTGAAAATTCTACTTTAGTATTTAAGGTATGCATACTGGCAACAACAAATTCTCTGTTTTTGTTTTCTGGAAATGTTTTCATTTTGCCTTTAATTTTGAAATACAGCATTTAAAACTAGTTTTCTGGACAAAGATTCTTGGTTGACCCTTTTTTTTCTTTTGGCCTACAGTGAAAACTGCCTATATTGTTTCTGACGATAAGGTAGCTGTTAATCATACTGTGGTTCTATTTTATGTAACAAAACATTTTTATCTTGTTGTTTTCCAGAATTTGCCTTTATCACTGGTATTTATCATATTTAACATGATGTGTCTGGATGCAGATATATTTGTGTATATCCAACTTAGAGTTTGTTGAGCTTCTTGTATATGCACATTAACTTTTAACCAAATTTGAGGAATTTCAGCCATTAGTTTTTCCTTCCTTACATTTTGGTAAAATGCCTCATATTTCTCTTAGGCTCTGTTCATCTTTCTTTCATTTTCTCTTGGTTTTTCGGATTGCATAATTTCTGTTAATTTATATTCAAATTTACTGGTTCTTTCTCTTGCAGTTCTCTAATCTACCCTTGAGCCCTTATACTATATTTTTCCATTTCAGTTATTGTGTGCTCAACGCCAAAATTTCAGTTCGTTAGGGTTTTTTCATGGTTTTTACCCATTGATAGTCTCTACTTGTTAAAATGTTCAATGAGCATTGTCTGCTCATGAACGCTTTTCAAAGAAGACATATACACAGGCAACAAGCATATGAAAACATGCTCAACATCACTAATCATTGGAGAAATGCAACGCAAAGCCACAATGAGATACTATCTCACACTAATCAGAATGGCTACTATTAAAAACCAAAAAATAACAGATGCTGGCAAGGCTGCAGAAAAAAGGCAATGTTTATACACTACTGGTCAGAATGTAAATCAGTTCAGCCATTGTGGAGAGCAGTTTGGCAATTTCTCGAAGAACTTAAAACAGAAATACAATTTGAACCAGCAATTCCGTTATTGGGTATATACAGTCTACTGTGAAGACACATGCATGCGTATGTTCATCAAAGCGCTATTCACAATAGCAAAGACACAGAGTCAACCTAAAGGCCCATCGATGGTAGGCCGGATAAAGAAAATGAGGCATATATCCACTATGAAATACTACACAACCATAAAAAAGAATGAGATCATGTCCTTGGCAGCAACACAAATGGAGCTGGAGGCCATTTTCCTAAGGGAACTGACACAGGAATCGAAAACCAACATTGCACCTTCTCACTTACAAGTAGGAGCTAAACATTGAGTACACATGGACACAAAGAAGGGAAGAAGGGCCACTGGAGCCTATTCAAGTGCGGAAGATGAGAGGAGGGTAAAGATTGAAAACTACCTATCAAGTACTATGCTTATGACCTAGGTGACAAAATAATACATACATCAAACCCCAGGACATGCAGTTTATCTTTGGAACAAACCTGTATAAACCAACCTGTACCCCTGAAGCCAATATAAATGTTGAAAAAAAAATCGATGCACAGTTGAACATCACATTCCTCTCACAGGAGGCATTCTATGGCCTCCTGTGTTTCTATAAGTGAATTATACATTTCTGTTTTTTTGCATGTATCATAATCTTTTACTGAAAACTCAACATTTGTGACAATGATCTCTCGCCTTAACCTGAAGCTTGTTGCTGTTTGCTTTTTAATTTTTGAGTGACTTTGTTGAAATACTTGAGTAAAATCTATTTTCTCCCACAATATGCAGCCTCTGTTGTCATTCCTCAGAGGATGTAGCCTTGGCATGTCCACAGTAAACAGGGATAACAAGGGCTTTAGCAGGGTTCATTTTGCCCCTTGCCCTATTTTCTCCGCTAAGTTGTCCACCTCTACTGGTATCACACTGAGATATTAGCTTCCATACATTGCTGGCTTAATGCTCTGTTGTGTCATCAATGTATAGGGCATAAATTGCTCCACGGTTTAACCTGAGCAAATTCTGACTCCTTCAGAGAGCTAAGCTTGGAGGCCAATCTTCCAAGTTTGTTCCGATCCCAAAAGAGCTATTTTTAATTGTCTCTTTACCAGGTTGTCTTTGGTAAACTTCTAGCTGGTTTGCAGTTTAGTTTGCTCCTCTCTCAGAGAGACTAGCCTCCTCTTAATTACTTATCTCGAATCACCACTGTTTTCAGAGCATCCATAATTTTAAACTTCCCCACACTATGTTCTATTTCAAATAAATTTGGTTTTTCTTTGGAGCGCTTCAGAGTTTTCTACTCTCTACCTGCACAAAATCTCAGTGCTAATGCTAAGAGCAGGGATAGTCACTAAATTCTTTTGGAGTGACACCCCTGTTTTACAATTGGGGCATGAAGCAGAGGTGCTAATTTCTGGTCTTTATGACTTGTGCCTCCTGGCATGGGACCTCCACCCATGCTCCATCTGAGGCAAAGGTAATTGGGGTCCAATGATTCCTAGTCTGCTGCATGTGAGATAGAACTTTTGCTTTATGCATGGGGCTGGTGAAAACAAGATTCAAATCTCTTGGAACTTTTGCTTTATCAAGGGGCTTAATGAAAACAAGATTCAGGCCTGAAAAATAGAGCTCTAGCAACATGGAGTTGGGAACTGGGGAGGATAAGAAACGTTAGCAGCTTTCTTCCCCCAAAGACACATACTATAGTTCTTGACTAGAATCTAGACATAGAAAGAGCTCTATGTTCTTGGCTCCATCCATTCAGAGTAGAGCTTCCGTCACACTAAACTGAGAGGTGGTGAAAGGAGTGGGTCGTGGTTCCAATACAACAGACTTACCATTTCTACTGGCTTTAATTAAGATTATCGTTCTTGTATTTTTAAAGTAGATGATAAGTATCAAATAATTATAAGATGTCATTAGACAAATTCATAATAAGAATGAGAAAACTTTTACCTTTAACGTCAGTATTGAAACAATGTTGAAAATTACACCCTTTGCAACTATTTAAACTTATCATTTGAAAGTTTAATGAAAAACGTCTTAGTGGATATTTCCTCACAAATAAAGACCATTGTTCATCACACCTTTCTATTACATGTGTTTAAATACACATCAGAGAGAGAAAGAGATACGATGGGAAAGAGCACATTTAGTTAACAGAAACTACACAATTAGAAATATGGAATAAATAATTCAAGTAACCAAGTAATGCAGTAAAACTTCAGACACTGGTAAGTTTACCTCTCTGCAATGATTAAAACAAAAGTGTGCTGAATTTGACAGATATTATTATATCTTTGTTAATTAGAGTAAATTTCCTATGAGATCACAAATACCAATGGTCTTTGCATTTTAAGAAACTACTATAATGCACTTTCCATGAATTTATACATAGATAATTTTTGTCACCTTGATTTTTCTACCCAAAGCATAGCTTCATGTCACTAAGATCAACTTCGATGTGATCACATGTATTTCACATAACTCTTTTGAAAACTATATTTTTAAAAAATATTATATAGTAATTATTATTTTGGCTTGTTCTTTAACATATATTTTTTGCTCTCATTTTAGGTCAAGTATATCAGGGCATTTTTTAGGGAATCACCTTTTTCCCATTTTCAATCTACTTAATGTGAGTAACGACGACCCCCGGGACCCAAAGATTAGCTAATCCCCCAGCCTGAACAACTATTAAGGATGAGCATGATTTCTACATCGTTAGATGAGGTTCAATACTCAGGCTTTAGCTGAATAAGAAAGACTTATTTCTTCTGATGTTAATTGAGAATGATGATGCTAATGAAAAGACTGATTACTCACTCTTTGCCAAGAATTCTAAACTATTGAGTATTTATCTGTTAAACGTCTAAAACCCAGTGACAGATACTATTACTATCTCTACCATACAGATGAAGAAATTGGCCCACAGAGATATTAAGTTGTCCATGTTTGCAGTGGCAAACATGTGGTAGGTTGATGTTTCAAGCTAATCTGAGCTAGAGCTACTATTCTTAATCTAAGCCAATTCTGCTCCAAAACCTAGGTCTGGAGCTTCTGGAGTAACTGCAGTATATAGAGAGGGAGAGAGGGACAACTGGCTAAGAGCCAAGAGTTGGTGAAGGAAATATGGATCCAGCCAGGTCTGGGGTCAGCTCTGTCCCTAATCTCTTCAATTATATTAGCCAAGAATTCCAGTTTTCCCATGAATAAAATTGAGTTGGGTTTCTCTCCTTAAAACCAGTAATGTACTGGAGTGGGCTCAGATAAGCATGTGAGAACTGAGAAATTTTCAGGAATTTTGCAAGTGTACTGATGTCACATTTATAGCTTGAAATTGGCTGTAGAGAAACTATTTGCTTTACGCTAATTGTCAAATGTGAAAAACCAGAGCGATTTTGTTTTGGATTTTTTCCAGTTGGTTTTTCTGGGGGAGGGGAGCAAGGTGGGGAAAAGAGCCAGTTGCTAAAACATTTAGCACTACTCCATCGTTTATGACCAAGACAGTCTCTACAAGTACTTACAATAGACTATCATATCACATCATATCATGCCAGGGCATTTCATTCATGAACATCTACTTTACATGCTTTCTCAATTTTCAAAACAATTTCTGTTTTTTAAAAACAGATGTCATAAACATTATCATCATAATGCAGTATTTCCTACTCCTATAAATACTTCCATAGCTAGAACACACATGCAATACAAAACAAGTAGGTTAAAAGAAACTTTTGTATAAACAAATTATTTATAACCAAACAAGTTGTTTTTATTTAGATTCACTTGGAATTGGGCACTGTCCTTCTCTTGTCCTTCAAAGAGTACAAGAAATGCTAACTTTTGTAAAATTCACAGAGCGGAGGTTCTTCACAAAGCATTTTTCTTCCCCTTTCACTAGTTCTTTAAGGGCACCCGCATGGAATTGTTTGCTTAGGGCATTAGGGCAAATCTATACAATGCTTGTGTAGATTTTACAATAACTAATTGATCTTTGTAGTATTTTTGCAAAAAAAAATATTTTAATCTAAACGTAATTAGGAGGAAACAAATGAACCAATCACCTTAGAAGATATCCTACAAAACAACTGGCTTGAACTCTTAAAATTTATATGACATGGGGCATGTGCAGTGGTTCATGCCTGTAATCCTAGCACTTTAGGAGGCCAAGGTGAGAGAATTGCTTGATCCCAGGAGTTTGAGACCAGCCTAGATAACATGGTGAGATCCCATCTCTACCAAAAATTACAAAATTAGTTGGTCATTGTGGCATGAGCCTGTGGTCCCAGTTACTCAGGAGGCTGAGGTGAGAGGGTCACTTGGGCCCAGGATGTCAAGGATGCAGTAAGCTGTGTTCACACCACTGCACTCCAGCCTGGGCAACAGAGCAAGATTCTGTCTCTAAAAAGACACATGTATAGGACAAGGAAGGAAAAAAAATCCTGGGAAATTTTTAAAGAGATATAAGATTTTTAAAAAGAGATTAAATAGAGACATGACAACCAATTGCAATGAATGATGCTTAATTGGAAATTGGATGAGAAAAAAAACCAACAATTTTACGGCTGTCGTACCCAACGTTTGGTCCCAAGAACCTACGAGCTTATTTTAAATTCAGAACCTCAGCCTCCAACCCATATATACCGAATTAGACTACAATTTAAACAACATTGTCAGGTGATTTTTGTGCATACTACATTTTGTGGAAACATTGCTATTACAAGCATTATCAGACAAGTAGAAAATTTTGATACAGATTGAATATTAGACATGGTTGATTCTATCAATTCTATCAACATTGATAGAATTCTCTATATATGATAGTCATGTGTGATTATATCGGAGAATGCCCTTGAACTTAGAAGGTACATGCTGAAGTATTTAGCAATGAAGTGTGAGAATATTGGCAACTAACTCCCAAATGGTTCCAAAAAACAAAAATAAAGAAATACGTATTTGTACATTTTATGCAGATATATAAATACAATCAAGGAAAAAGAGAAAGTAAACGTGACAAAATGTTAATTGGTGAATATAGGTGAAGAACGCATGGCTGTTCACTGAACTATTCTTGTAAATTAAAGAATAGTAAACTATCTTGTAAGTTAAAAAATGTCTCAGAAAGTTGGGGAGGAAACAAAAGTATAATGAAGCATCAGTTTCACTGGTGGTCTAAGTGGTGACTGAGAACTGTTTTGGTTTTTGGTGGTTGTTGTTTTAAGCTCACCAGTTAATTCTAATGTGGAGCCAGAATCGAGAGCATGGGGGTGAGACAAACATCAGATGGGGTACCTGGGCTTCTGAGCTTCATGTAATGTAAGGGAACATGTTTCAGAAAAGAGGGAAATATATATTGAGAAAGAGAAAAGAAACCTTATTTAATGGAAGTACACATAACTCAGAAGTGCTATAATATCTCACTCTATACTGTAAATTAAAAGGGAAAGGGAGTCTTCTACTAAATATGAAGAACTTTAATAGCTTTGAAAAGAAGTCTATGGGGTAGGATGGGATAGAATTAGCCCCTCAGAAGGCAGAAGCCAGATCAGGAGGTCTGATGCATGGTCATTCAAATGACAAAAAGCACTGGAGTATACTTTAAATGTCATGTCTAATTTTTTTGTGAGACGCTTTTAGAGTCAGACAGAACTATGTTTAAAGTCAGAAACTGCCACTTATGAGAAGTTTTATATTGCCTAAGATATTTGGCCTCTACACCTCATTTTCTTTATCTGTTAAGCCAGGAGACTATACCTATTTGGCCAGTTTTTATGATGATTAAATAAAATTAGGCATGAAAAGTGCTCAGTATAGCACTGCCATATGGAGCACGCTTAACAGATTATTCTAGCCCTAACACTGGGTATGTGATTTTCTTATTTCTTATACCTCCACTTCGTTTTTTAAAAGCCGTAATGAAACTGCAAGTTTACACGGTCCTATAAAGCAAGTTGTGGAGGTCTTAAACATGACTAACAAATGTTAAGCCTGAAGAACAAATATTTGAGTTCCTGCTTTTATTTTTTTGTAGGTTTGGATACTCTTTGGTCCTTGGATGAGAATGGATGCAGTATGTAGTCAGGATAAAGAATCTCCCAACCAACACAAATTATCCCAGGGGCTACCATTCGGTGTGCTGTGGCATTTCCTTAAGCCCTCTCTTTCTTCCCCAGAGAGGAAAGAACTAAGTTGAAGAACTTTTACCCTTATAACCATTATAAATTGTCTTCTTCTTTTCTGAAATATACACGCACGCAAATTAGCCTGTGTGTACTGACTCAAATATTCAAGTAAAATATTTATTAAACTATTTAAAAACAATTTATTAGCAAGTGGCTTTTCAAGACTTCACATAAAAGGCAGGTCATAAATACATAGGCTAGACATTCTAAAGAAAGCTGACCAAAGTTTCGTTTAAAGTGGCCAAATCAGTTGTCAAAGGCATCACTGGACACTGACTGAGAATAAATAATTATCAAGTGATTCCATTCAATTGTTCACTACAGAATAAAATGGCAACTAGCCAAGAAAAGATGAGCAATTTCCATGTTCAAGCTAGCTACTGTGTTTGGAACAAAATTTTCTTCAGCAAATTTAAGAAAAAATAAAAAACAGTTTGTCTAAGAGAGTACACTAACCTCTAATGTATACCATAGGAGAAAGAAGAAGTGCCTACCAGGCTTGCAAAGAAAACATCAATTGTACTCAGAAAATGTCTAGGGAATTCTTATGGTAAATATAAACAAAATTATGTTTTCTTAGCATTCTCAATTGGTTTAGCAGCTGTTGGCTTTTAAACTTAGAGATAATAACCAGAGGGATTATGTTGTCTTTTAAAATTCCATGGTTTAGAAACATGTAAATAAAATATCTTGGATGTCCTGTCAGCCTGTACCAGCCAATTTGTCTATGGTAGATATAGCAGAGCCTTAATGTCTTGTGTTAAGACACAGTTTAATGTATTTGCTTTGTAGCACAGCCAAAAATTCATCTAACATATTACATACTTGCTGCAATTACTGTTTGTTGCCCAGGAGAGAACTGTATAAAAACCTTTTCTGGTAACAACGTAAAAATAGGCAAAGAGGAACACAGCAAAACAGTCGAATTAAATTACTAGTAGACATGATAACTACTAAACTCCAAGTAATTAAATGTGCATATATATCTTGACATTTTTATTTATCTTCATGTTTTCTAAAATATTCCTTGCACTTAAAAACTTATTCATTTTCAGAACTGCATAATACATTAAAACCACTTATAAATAGTTACCTGTATATATCTTCTCACGTTTTGAATAAGTTTTTGAAGAAGGAATTCGTTTTGGCCAGGCTGAACCATTATATGATGTTGATATATATTTGTCTGAGGGAAAAGAATTCAGGATTAAATATTTTAGAACTTTAAAATCATATTCCAAGGGTGTTTCAAAGTTATAAACATCTCGGGGTGAAGCTATTCTCTAAGGAATTTATTTTACCATTTCAAAGCTAAGGCATCAGGGATACAAGTGAGTTTATTAAGACAATTTAAGTTATAAGTGAACATGGTTACAGATTATTAATTGGCTGTTCAGTGCTTCAAATAAAGGTAAGATACAGGAGAGTATGATATCTAAACGTAATAAAAATTTTCACTGCATGGCTTAATCATAGTTTTACATAAGTTCTGCTAGTGTCTGTTTGAGCTTTTATTTAAAAACTGTGAAACTTTGAAGGTACAGCCCAAGTCCTGTGTCCTTCCATGAAGTGACTTCCATGGTTGCACTAAGTAGCATGATGAAGTAGTGAACTCACTATCCCAGACAGCCAAAGCATTTATATCCTGACCTGGTCCTTCAATACTTATTTTTCTCTGACATAGCTACATTTCTAATACTATCTAACAATGTTATATTTGTGTTTTCAAATATTACTATGCAGCTGTATTCTCAAACATGATCCACAATACCAATAATTTGCTTTTCTCTTGTGTTGACATTTGCGCTAATGGTGCAAAAGCAATACAGAGTATAAACTCTGGCACCTTCATACAAATCTAGACATCGACAACTGTTCTAGTACTCATTGTATTCTTCACAGCCATCCACTTGCAGTTTAGCAATAATAACAATAAATAAAATAATAATAATAAATAAAATTAAAAGCCAGTTTCACCTAAGAATATCCTGATTTACATATACACATTCCTATATCATTCTAAAGAAAAGAGAAAAATAACTCAAATAATGCAAATGTCTATTTAAATTGTATAAGAAACACCTACTATGTACCCATAAACAACATGTTTATATACACCTACTACGTACTCACAAACACAAAATGTTTATGGGTACGTAGTAAGTGTATATAAACATTTTGTGTGGGTACATAGCAGGTATATAAAAACATTTTGTTTGTGGGTACATAGTAGGTGTATATATTTCTTAAATTATAAAAGAAACTAAGAAAGATATAGTCTTATGCTTCCAAAAGCACAAAATATTCAGAACTCCACTAATCAGACCATGAACAAGGAAAAATACAAACATGAAATCATACAGAATTGAGCAGCAGTTTGTTAAGTTGAAAGAAATGAAACTCAACTTCAAAAGAGCAAAATCCATCTGAGAAACAGGAAGAAAAAGAGATTTGGTTCTCTTCTCCCTGGTAGCCTTGTACTTCCAGACATATACTATGACTTTGCCTATTACATGATGAAATGATGAAATCTATACATGGTGAGAGGGATGAGAGGTTGTCAAAAATATGGCAGTTAATCCCCAAACTAACCCTTTCAGAAAATAATCATGACGGCCTACAGAAATGGCAAGGCACTAGTCTGATGGTGATAACTGAACGATGTAGTTAATGGAACAAGAAAATGTCAGCCATTTAAAAACAATGCTCCAGAGTGGCATGAAGCTGTCCAGGGGGAATAAAGTGCAGTGCTCTGATAAAAGAAGAAGAAAAACCCTCTACGGAGGTGCAATGTGAACTCATTGCACTCACAACGTGAGTTTTCTTCCACATCCCTTAAATCACGTGCAGGAGTGCACATGGAAGAAATCTTCTCACTAGTTTCTATGGTGGTGATGGCCAGGAAAAAGAAGAGGGGAGTAGGTAGCAGTGAAGATTAGCCAAGCCATCAGAAAATTCCATGGGAATGCCAACCACAGACAAAAGTAAACCACATCAAGAAAGGACCTCTCACCTGGACTGACGTTGGGTTTGGGTTCCTTGTTAACATGGACTTCATTGTAGGACCCCTGTGTGGGCCTGCTGCGGGGAGGTGCATTCAACGAGACACTCCTGACGGCATCTCTTTCAACGTGAACATAAGATGCGTTCTCAGTATTTCGATTTTTATTATTGCGATGGTAACTCATTTTATTTTGGGGACCTGGGGTCTGTACTGCTGTAACGAAAGGCAGGAGGGAGTGAGGAATAAAACACAGGCTGGTTTCACACCCATAAATAACATATTGCACTGTAAGTGCTTGATGGCATAATGGAAGCCAAAATAATAAAGTTTAGAGTTGAGTTGACACCTAAAGTAACATCTATGTCACATGACACTAATTTGTTTTTCAGGTAGAAGATATCTGATATTTACTCTCTTTTAAAATTACAATTTAGAAATATCAAATGTATGGACACTTTACCTCTCTGCATTCCAGAGCCAGGAAAGTTCTTTGGTTCATCATAAATCCATTTTGTTTTTTTCCCACCTTTAAAATGAGGCTTCCTCGGCTGGACATCGTTCACTTAGAAAAGATACAAATTTTACAGTTTTTTTAAGAGATGCTTTTATCTTTGAAATTACTGTGGGTGATAATTACATATCTGTGCATTCACATGTCAAGCAAGAGTAAAAGATAAATGTACTACCCTAATACTTTACTTTTTAGAAAAAAAGGTGATTTATTTTTAAGTACCAAAAAAATCTAACTTGGAAGTAGTTTGATGAGATAACCTTCAATAAGTAGCTTTCCTCAAAGAAAAATACTTTTCTCCAAACGAATGTGTGGATTCTTTTAAAGGAACATAAAATTGCATTCAAAATATAGTTATAAATATCATTATAATGCTATTATTAAGTAGTTTTAGAATCATTACTTTCAACATGAATCTTTTTGTACTTTTTAGCCAAAACTACTACTTCTTAAGAAGTTGGATTAACGTAAAATACTTTCAGTGAATTTTACCTTATTCTTTTAAGGTGTTAAGTTGGGTGTACAGAGAGTTTGGTCACGATTAAGTAATCAGAATTTGTAACTTCTAAGAATATTAAATTTTCACTTTTTATTTGCATATTTTCACATCCAAAATTTTATATGTATTCTCAGTTTTTCAGGAATTTCTATGGTACATATTTCCAGAGAATTCTCAAACAATTTTGTAGAGGGGGCATTCTCTCACTTCACTGTGCGGGGCTTCTGAAAAATCACAAGTGACCACTGCACAGAGAAACTGATCACCAAATGTGCAGTGTAGATTATACTAGTTTTCTACAGTAGACTAATACATCTTTCTGTGCTCTCTCAGTTTAAGCTTTAAGCCCTCAATAAAGATCTGATTCACTGTCCCTTCCTCAAACATCATGGCCCTGCCCTACTCCCAAGCTGCCAGTCCAATGATTTGGAATCCATATTTTTAACAAGTGCTACTAAACTGGGCTCCTTGGAGGCAAATCACAATTATTCCTATCAGTGTCAGGCTGCGATCCAAGAATATTTTAGGGGTTCAATACATAAAATAAGGAACAAAAGAAAGAAGGGAAGGGATCAGGAAGATTCACAAGTCTTCACTGTATCAAGAGAAGTAGTTCATTGAACTGAATGTCAAGGAGAAGCCAAACTAATAAAAAATAATCCAAAATGTCATAAAAAGCTGTCAATGCATTATTCCACTATGGGTGAAATTTAAAATGATATGCTAGTGAATCTTCCAAAAAGGTAGTATATTATTAATTTTAAGACCCAAATTTAAACTAGTGGGAAAGCATATAATGCACTAGGACCTACATCACAGTTCATTGTCAGTTAGTAGAGGATATTGTGTCTTTAATTCTTACTTCTGAATAATTTTGAAACTTTTTTTTCCTTTCTTTTTAAAAATTCTGTTTTAAATAACCAATACAAATCCATGGCAAGACAAATATATATAAGGCCAAAAAGTGATAGAGCTAATGTCTTACTTGAAGAGGGATCCTCTCTGCACTTCATATTGATATTCTCAGTAGCATTTAATACATGCGTTGTAGGTACTGGTCGGGTAGTTAGGGAATGCTTTGGATGAGCACTGTCCTTGTTATCTTTTAAAGGAAATTAAGAAAATAAAACGTCAATATTAGTTTTTAAAAAAATTTCAGTTGGTATTTCACTATTCAAACATTACATGATGGGAACAGTTCTTTAAAATGATATATATGTTTATTAATTGTGAGGAAAGCATCATTAACATTCCCTAGTTGCCACATGGATTTCCAAATGTCATCAGTAACAAAACAAAACTCTGAAACTATAGCCATTATTTTCAATATGTAAATTTAAAAATGTGGCAATATTTTTAATATCTCCATACAAAAGTTTTAAAAGGTTTTAAATTTTTATGATGAATGGTCCCATTTAAGTTGGGGTTCTGAACATATTTTAAATGTAACAACTTTAACTTGTCATATGCTTTGAAGCAGAACTAACTTCTTGTTACATGCTTTGGAGCAGAACTCCTTGGTAGGGCTTTCCACAATGATGAAAATGTTCTAAATCTGTGCTGTTCAATATGGCAGCCATTAGCCTCCTGTGACTACTGAGTACATGGAATGTGGCTAGTGCCAATGAAAAACTGATTTTTTATTTCATTCAACTTTAACTTAAACAGTCATACATAGCTGGCAGCTACTATATTAGTATAGCTTTAAGAGTTTCTTTGATGGATTGGGCAAAACCTTTCCATCTTTATGTGATAAAATGAGAGAAAGATTTACAATTTTCCGCAGAAATAATTGGATCACTAGTTCCCTTTCTTATGCTTGAGAATATTTAATGGTAGAGATAGTAGATAAAATGGGTTTGCATTTTGATTGAGGGTATGTGAAGCTCCCTAATTACAGGACAGCTGTATTTTTGGTCTGTGACTGAGGGGCACTCAGCAGAGAGACACCACATGGTGGATTCTAAGCACAGTTAAAGGTAGTGTAAAACTATAGTGGATATATTTTATCACATGTCTTGATTATTCACAGACTAGGGTTAGCAACAAGTATAAAATATACAAGTCTTTTCAAGATTAAACTCTTTAAAATTTTCACAATATTTTCTAAGAAAATTCATTTACACTGATATTATACATTAAAGGAATTGGTATTACCATTTAAGAGAGCCAGTAACTTTAGAACTAGCAATACTCCTAGAAATTATACAGTTCAACAGGCTATTTTTCAGATAAGGAAAAATTGTCATGGTCATACAATTATGGACAGAGCCAGGACTGGAACCTTAGAGCTCTTGATTCCTATTCAGTGTATATGTGGATTTATTACCATTCCTCTTATACTGGTTTTTATAACGAGCAACCTTATCTTTAACTCGTCTAGCCAAATTACAAATGAATCAAAATTATATAATAATTCATTACCTTTAGTATTTGAACATTTTGATATGGTGATTTCTTTGTCTTTTATTAAAGCTTTCTTTTTCTTCCTTCCAAGAAACATGTTCCTCTGTGGAACATAACAGTCACCTCCTATGACAAAACCTTACTGTCAGTGGCAATGATGGCAGAAAGTGATACAAACTACCTTTCAATACAGGAATATTTTCTACAACACCCCTTTTGTCCACCTTTGTTTGGACACTTCTCAGTGATACCATACCTGTCTCCATACATTTATATGTTTAGATTAATATATGTGTATCAATATATATGTATATGAATACACAGTATGTAAACTTACATATAAATAATTGCAAGAAAATTCACAGAGTCAACAAAATTTTCCTTAATTTATAATAATCGTTAGTCCCACCCTTTAGAGATACTTAAAGTAAATGTAATTTATCTTCCATATAAAATCTTCAGATATCTTAAAGCAGTTTTCATGTTTCCCCAAGGTCTTCTATTTTCCAGGATAAATATTCATAGTTGCTTTAAATATTACATACAAAATTCCAAATTCCTTTACCGTAAAAGTTACCATTTCTTAGCATAAAATATTTATGTCAGCCGGACGCAGTGGCTCATGCCAATAATCCCAGCACTTTGGGAGGCCAAGGCGGGTAGATCAGGAGGTCAAGAGATCGAGACCATCCTGGTCAACATGGTGAAACCCCGTCTCTACTAAAAATACAAAAAATTAACTGGGCATGGTGGCGCGTGCCTGTAATCCCAGCAACTCCGGAGGCTGAGGCAGGAGAATTGCCTGAACCCAGGAGGCCGAGGTTGCGGTGAGCCGAGATCGCGCCATTGCAGTCCAGCCTGGGTAACAAGAGCGAAACTCCATCTCAAAAAAAAATATATATATATATAAATGTAAATATATATGTATATAAATATATATATATATATATTTATGTCAAATAACCTTATTTAAAAATGACACCCAAATGTGAACTAAGTTGTGGAGAAATCAGCGAAACTAGTATAATAATATTTGCCATTCATGGAGTAATTTTCTAGGTATCAGACCCGCTACTGAGTACTTTAAATCTCATTTAATTATCTTTCCATACTACTTCTAATAATCCAATGTGAGTTTACCGTCTAGTGAAAACTCCTAAATTGTTGTGAAACATTTGGCCAAAAAACCCACTATATCTTCCCCTCACAAACTCCATCATGTTGGGTTTCCCCAACTCAAAGAAAAGCCACCATTTCATGTTGTGTAACTAAATGTAAGAAGGTATGCTTCTTATTGTTTGAGGTTACCCTGTAAGATATGGTTAATTGTTCCAACAAATTAACTTCCAATTAACTGTAAATTTTATAAATATGTCTACATTCACCCAGTCATTCAATGCATTTAAACATATCATCATTTATTCTACAAGTATTTACTGAGTACACATAATGTGCCAGGCATTCTACTACAGATATTTATCTATAGCGATTGATTATACACAGTTCCTGGCCTCAAGGAGCTTACACAAAACCAGTGATGAAAACGTTAAAAAAAAAAATTTGGTTTCTGCCATGACAAAAATGGCTTTTATCAGAATAACTTTCATCCCAAAATCAATTATGAAATGCCAAAACACACTGATTGGAAAACAACCCAACGCATGCTCGTGTCGTCCCTGAGAGCAATGGAGGGACACAGAGTCAATTGTACGTTCACATTCACCCTGGTTTTCTTCCCTGACGGCGTTACACTCCACACTCACTACAGATTTCTCACTGAAAGCATGTCTAGTTCATCATGTAAGGAAATAACAGGCAGAAAGTGACACCAAGGAGGTAAAAAACAGCCAAAAGTCTGGGACTGTCTAATTGGCTTGAACTTGAGGGGGGAAATGAAAAAGGAAAAACAACAAAGAAGTTTCCCTGAAATAGGCATAAAACTAAAACTCCCTTTAGGTCATTACCCGACTCCCACATTTTTCATGCACAGAATGGAACCCTAGGAATTAAGCAAAACAGCATCTGGGAGGTTAAAAACTGGTCAGAGATTTCAGCATCTACATACAGCTCGGGAGGTAAAATTTGGCACAGAAGCCTCACCAGAGTAGAGATATCTTGGTGAACACCCCATGTCTCAGTTGATAACCCAGTAAAGCAATGCTGTAGGGGTGAGGGTCATATCCTAGGAATGAGGACTATACCTTCAAAGAAATGAAAAATAATGTATCATCCCTAATAAAGCCCAAAACCAGTCCTTCACACAATTAAGGTGGCCAGCTGATAGTCTAGCTGCCTGCCAGAAGGAAAGTTTCTTTCTTAAAAAACAACATCATTCATACACCATGTAATTTTTATCTATAATGTTCAGTAGCAAATAAAATATCAGAAGGGCATAGTAAGACAGAACAAATGAGCAAAAACCTGAGGAAAATGAGAGATATCCAAGTGTTATCAAACAAGAAGTTGGAAAAAATAACAGGCACATTATCAAAATAGAGAACTGATAGAGAATTTAAGTAGAAAATCAATAAAAAGGTCAAACAAATTTAGAATTTAAAATATGGATTGAAGAGTAGAGAGGAAGAGAATTAGTGAACAGGACAGTAGGTTGGCAGAAAGTATCCAGATTTACCTAGAGAAATCAATAAGAAAAAAAAAAACATTTAAGATGGACTAGAGACATAAAAACGCACCAGACAAAAGAGAAAGTCAAAATGGCCAATGAGTTTATGAAAAGGTGCTCAACATTATCAGTCATCAGGGAAATACAAATTAAAACTACAAAGATGTGCCGCTAGCCCCCCACCAGAAAGGCTAAAGTTAAAGGACTGAAAATTCTCATTGTGGGTTAGGATACAGAGCAAGCTTATCTCAAAGAAAAAGAGTGCTTATGGCCTTTAGAAGACATGTGCAAGAAGGAATGTTAACAATAGTCCCACACTGGAAATATTGTTCATCATAATCCCAGTATCGATACTCATGGTGCTTTCGTGTGTTGTTTTTTGTTTGTTTATTTGTTTACAAACGTATAAAGAGTGGTGAAAAGTTTGAGTTGTTAGACCCACACATTTCTAGCTGAGGTCTAACAATGGCAATGCTCAGCATTCTCATTTCAGTTCATACAGAGATGACCAGAGAACGGCTGGAGACAGGAGTGGGCAGCACAGCACCGTGCAAGAAGCTCTGACTCTGGGGAGAGGTGGAAGGGATCTGAATCCAAGTTCTGAGGCTTGTCGGTGGGGGAACCTCAGGAGAGTCACTTAACACTTCTAAACTTTGTTTTCTCTTTTGTAAAATAAAGAAAACAGAATATAGCAGGATGAGTAATTTCTACGATTTAAGATTATAATCTCTGTGAGATGTATGTATATGTGTGTGTGTACGTATTTGCCCAAGGAGCAATGATTCAGTGTTTGCTAATTCAGGGTTCATGTCAGCTTTATGGAACATAGCTACCAGGAATAACAAGAATCAATCGTGTGTGGGTTTGTGTGTGTATCAACTCTGTGTATATGTATAGACTATATACAGAGAAGAAATGCCCATGTTTTCATATATACATACATATATATAGTATACATCTTATATATAGAAATGTGTGTATATATGTGGCATATATCTATCTATCTGTAGATATTTACAGCAATATAAAAAGGCTACTGCTACAATCAACAGAATGGATCAGTCTCATAAAAACAGCATTAAGTAAAAGAATCCAAACTAAAAGAGTTCAAACTGTATACTTCCAGTTATATAAATGCCAAAAAGTGCAAAATTAGCCTATAGTAAGAGTGAGCAGGGTAGTGGTTACCATTGGGAGAAGACTACTGACTTGGAGGGAAGGAGCCATCTGGAGTACCATAAATGTGGTTATAGTGATACATACACACGTAAAATTTTAACAAGCTATTCACTCCAGATCTGTGAACTTTATTAAAGTGTATAACACATTAAAATAATACTAAGACAATACCTCAAGTATTTTTCTTGAAATTGAACACTAACTCATTAATTATAATTTCAATTTTTGATCACCTTCATTTCAAAGATGTCTTATGAATACAGGGGTCTGAATATGTTTAGATATATCTATCATATACATATACCCAGAAGATCCTTTTATCTAGTGACACAGAGAACAGTATGATGCCTGGAAAATCAATAAGCCTAACTATGCCAGAATCTAGAATGCCAGATGATGGAATTCTTGTAACATCCTTTTGGTATGGTTGTTCAACCAGTTTATGATAGTAATTTATAACAATATTACAGTAATAAACTGGTTGAACAACCACACCAAAAGGATGGTAGATAGACTAATGACTGTATAATGACATTCTCACATTTTCTAACACCCAACAAAGTAGGGAATATATTACTAATGTCACAATGTGAAGGAAAGTTTACTTTTATATGAAATCATTAGTTTATCAATTGTTGAAAATAACTTTTGATTAACCAAAAGGCAATTGGATTTGATAATATTTCAACAAAATGTTCAATTAGAATTGCTCAGGTTACGTGGATCCCACTTATACAGGTTATATAGACAGTGGGAACTCCGATGGGAGAAACTAGCAGTGTTTCTAATTTGCAGCTAAACTGATTACTTCAAGGCAACTAAACGATGCCAGCTAGACTAAAATGCTGCAGATATAAGAAGAAAGAATCAAATTACTTTAGCACCAGAAGAAAAAAGAAAAAAGCATACACAGAAGAAAATGGCTGACACCAGGACAGCAGAAAGTATCACCAATATGCCTAAGATATACTGGTCCTTACTGACACCTGCTCTCAACTCCCTTCCTGATCTTCATGCACATTGTTCCCACCAGCCACACCTTTCAATCTCCCCACAAACTCTCTCTATATTTTTAAAACAAATGCCTGGAATTTTCAGTCAAAGGATTGATTTTCCAACATGTTTATGCTAAAAAGCAGTTCCAAAATATTTAAGCTATAATACACAGTTAGAATGTGATGTGGTGGCACACATGATATATATTTGAATACAGCTGCTTTAAAGCAGACTTACTCAAATGACTTATTAAGTGCCTCTTTCATTTACAGCTCTGTTACAGTATATTACAGCACATACATGACACCTAAATTCATTACAGTCTGGAGTCGAGCCCACACACACACACACACAAACACACACACACCAGGTTTCTCATTGAAATATGGAAAATGGAATGTCTTACACACTGAACACAAATTCACACAAGGTATTTCGTAGAGATTTTAGTCTCTGAAAGCATCTGATTTTGTAACGTACCTCCAACTCCCTCTGTTAAACATGACATGGTCAAAAAAAGAAAAATTAGTTGTAAAAGATAAAATTCAGACATTTATTATGTGGTGATAGATTCAGTCAATCAGTAATAAATTAACTCACCTCCATTTTCAGAAGCAGCAATGTCAGTCCCTGGTTTCCTATGCAATGATGCTTTTATTTCACCTTGTCTTTCATATTGGTTAAATTTTTTCGGAACTGTAAGACTATCTCCTAGAAATAAGAAGAAGAAAAAGTCACTCCAGAAATTATTAGATGCTTAAATAAGAAATTTATGGTAGAATTCATGATGAAAGTAAAAAAGCTTTCAAGTTAATGCGAGTGTTGTTTGATCAGTGATCTAATAAACAATAAATTAATAAATATATGATTTTAAATTCTGTAATTGTCAACAAAGAAGTAAGCGAGTATATTCTCCTATTTGGATTATTTATTCAATGGCAATTAAAAAATTTAAGCTATCTAACACTATTGTATGTATTTAGTCAACACTAAACATATGGATATGTTTCTCATATACTGAATTTTGTAATATTGCTTTTGATTTTATCTGTTCACCAGGAACAATCAGATAAAATGTATTAACACTACAAAATGCTAATTGCACTGATAATTAAATAACACTCTCGGCTTTCCTCATGCACTTCTAGATAATTTTCTTCTAAAATAAACAAAAGCAGAATAAAAGAGAGATGACAACCTAATGCAATGTGTGATTATAGATTGAATCCTAGACCAGGGGAAATAAATAATTTTACTATAAAGAACATTAATGGTATAATTGGTAAAATGTATGGGAAAAGAAGGTTGTAAATGATATTGTTATCAGTGGTAATTTTGTGATTTTATATTTATACTACAGTTATGTAAAAGCAAAGCGATATCATTTCTATAACTTATTCTCTTAAACAGTTCAGAAAATTATAATTGTATATTTAGAGAGAGTGAAAATTCAAATATGGTAAAATGCTAACATTTGAAAGAAATCTAGGTGAAGGGTATATAGGAATTAACTGAAGCTATTTAAAAATAAAAGCCTTGAAAGCATAATACAAAGCAAAAGTACATACAATAGTCTTCATAATATGCCATCTTTTTTTTTTTTTTTTTTTTTTGAGACAGAGTTTCGCTCTTGTTACCCAGGCTGGAGTGCAATGGCACGATCTCGGCTCACCGCAACCTCCGTCTTCTGGGTTCAGGCAATTCTCCTGCCTCAGCCTCCTGAGTAGCTGGGACTACAGGCACGCGCCACTATGCCCAGCTAATTTTTTGTATTTTTAGTAGAGACGGGGTTTCACCATGTTGACCAGGATGGTCTTGATCTCTTGACCTCGTGGTCCACCCGCCTCGGCCTCCCAAAGTGCTGGGATTACAGGCTTGAGCCACTGCGCCCGGTCAATATGCCATCTTTAATGTTCATTGTTAACTTATTTTTTTCTTTTGTTTTTATTTCCTTCTGTTTTTTCTCCTCTGAGTAGTGCAGCCTTGCAATCTGTCCTTCCCTATATGGCTCCCAAGTCTTGCAGACTCTTCTCCAACTGATGGTGTGTTGCTGCCACCTACCGCCGCACGTTTGAATAGTTCGCTACAAACAGACTTGCACAGCATCTTGTGGATGTTCATCCACAATAAATCAGATTCTCCAAAAGTAAGCGCCATAAAACACAGAGACGTTGATTTGTCCTCCAGCACAGACCCTGAAATAGTCTTGTCCACAGAAGACTCTCATTCAATGACCAAATAATCTTTGTCCTGCCGCTAGCGTCATTCTGTGATCTCTTCTTCTTGGGCTAGGCTTACTTTTCTATTCAGAAAGAAAAATCTAGACCTCTTTCACAGGGGTGATTTATCTCAAAGACAAATAAAATGGTAAAAGCAAATTATTTACAGGATTACCCCATGGAGTGTGTAGTGTCATTGTGTGTTATGAAGTCTATTCATTCTGTCATTTCTCTAGGATAACATAACCCCATTAATAGCAGCTTTGGGTCATCCAATACAAACACTTTTTTCTAGCTCTCAATTACAATGTATTATTTATCAATTTATTCTTCTGTACATCATACTAAATAATTCAGTCTATCACACCAAGTATCTCTTATATATCACTATGAATGCTACCTTTTCATTTCTTACCGTTTTGCAATTCACTGCCATTTTCCAACGTCTTTTCTGACTCTTTCTCTGATATACGGGCCACACTTTTCGAGGATGAAATACCTGGAGAAGTATGAAATCTGTATTATTCTCCTAATCGACCATAACAAAAGTAATAGTATATTGATCACATCAAATATTATAAAGTACAAAAAATGTTTGATTTCTTACCAGATTTATGACACATCTCCACAATTGCTCTTATTTCTTCAATTTCTTCAGGAGTCCTTGTCCATAAACTAGAAGCATCTATAGGATACATTTTTCTAGTTAAATTTTCCCAAAGCCAAATAAGCTGAAAATTTTTAAACTAGAAAGAAAAACCCCAAATACTGTTTTCATGGATAGATTATGTTTTTATATGTTTAAAGTCAATAATTTTACATACTAGTAATAGTTTCAAGTTGCTACATTTTAAGTATTAAAGAGGATGAGTCAAGAGAAAAGAAAGGACTATGTATTACGTACTTTGAAATGAGATGCTGAATGTATAGACTCAATGTTGAGATGGTGTATGTTTATTTGGAGGTTGATGTAGGCATGAGAGACATGGAGCTGCAGCACACAGAAACAGTAATAAGTAGCTCTGTGTATTCCTAAGCACAGAAACTATGGTGGCCTGTGACCCACAGAAGGACACATTCCAGCACAAAGACAGAGTGAGAGTTTATTTTTCTTCATGTTTATCTTGTATATACACACTTTCTGGCACCACTGTTCTGGGTTGATATGGGAGGCAAAGGATGAACTAAACTGCAAAAACCTGGGTTCTAAACCTGTTCATACTCTTGTGAAGATGACCTAGAATAATGCAGATGACAGTGCTTTATAGATTATTAACTATTACATAGATCTCTGCAACTCAAGGATTAAATGTGAAGCTAATATATTATTAATACATATGTATATAAATAGAAACATGTGCATCAATGTGGTTTAGAAACAATTTATATAAAAAATGGAACTTATTAGTATCTCTCTCTATATACTAATATATACACCTGTATATATTTAAGCATCAGATATGTCTCCCAACCATCACACAACAAAAAATTTCCAACCCAAATGATCTTAAATATGTTAGAGATAGAACAAATTAGAACATAACGAATTAAAATTGTTTAATACAATTCAAGTAATGTTCTCAGCAAAATCTGCCTTATATATTTCATCATAAATCTCTATACTTAAACATATATGTAGAAAATGTCGCGAGGTTTCTGAATGCGCATTATAAACCTGAGAAAAGGTCTACTAACCATTTTGTTTATCTATTTCCTCTTCTTCCTCAAAATTGGTTTTTAAAACTAAAGGACCGTGGATGGGTCGTGATATATTGTCCTGAGGTTTCAAAGGTTTCTGATTCTGGGTCTGGAGTGGAATTCCTTCCAGACTTTCTTTCTGTAGTGTCATATCTGCAGAGAAAATGCAACATTTTAGTCCATTAAAGATAAATGTGATGATAAGTATATTCAATAATCAATCACTGCCCTCCTAATTAACTATATATTATTTTACAACATGTATAATAAAAATGCATTAATAGATTGTGTTTCTACGCATTAGCAATGAACAAACTGAAAATGAAATGAAAAATAATCCCACTTACAATAGCATCAAAGAGGAAAAATATTTAGGAATTAATTTTAAGATGTGCAAAATTTATATTCTGAAAAGATTGTTGAAAGAAGAAAAAAATGTTGTTGAAGGAAGTTCCAGAAATGTTGAAATGGAAAAATATCCTTGTGTATGGATTGATTTGTTGTTGGTATGGCAATATTTTCCAAATTAATCTATGGGTTCAATACAACCCTTATCAAAATCCCAACAGAATTCTTTGCAAAAATTGACAAGCTGATTCTAAAATTTATATGGACATTACTACAAAACTAAAGTAATCAAGACTATCCGAACTAGCATAAAAACAAAAATAGATCTACGTATCATTGGAATAGAATTGCAAGACCAGCAATAAACCTTTATATGAATCAATTTATGCTCAATTGGTTTTCATCAAGGGTACATAGACCATTCAATGGAGAAAGAATAGTATTTTCAACAAATGGTGCTGGGACAACTACATAGCCACATGCAAAGTAATTAAGTTGCACAACTTCATCACATTATAAACAAAAATTAATGCAAAGTGGATCTAAGAACAAAATCCAGGAGCTGAAGCTATAAAACTCTTGGAAGAATCCTTAGGTTATACAAAGCTTTCTTAGATATGACATCAAAAGGATAAGCAATCATTGAAAAATAGCCAGCCCCCTGGCACATGGAGGTGAGCCACGAGAGCACCTGTCAACAAGGCCTAGATTTTGCTGAAAAGCAGAAAAGCAGTTCCCAGCCCTCTCGGCCAGAGAGTGAAGAGACACTCAGAACCCCAAGGTGATGCAGAAAGTAAGATCCAGCCTGGGCAACATGGCAAAACCCTATCTCTACAAAAAATACAGAAGTTAGTCAGGTGTGATGGTGCACACCTGTAGTCCCAACCACTCAGAAGGCTGAGGTGGAAGCATCACTTGAACCCCAGAGGTTGAAGTTGCACTTAGCCAAGATCATCCCACTGCACTCTAGCCTGAGCAACAGAGCAAGACTCTGTTTCAAAACAAAACCAAAACCAAATGAGATATCACTTCATACTACAGTGATTGCAATTAGTACTTTTTTTTTTATTAAAAAGACAATAACAAGTGTTGACAAGGATGTGAAGAAACTGGAATCTTCATACATTGCAGTTGGGAATGTAAAATGTTGCAACTACTTTAGAAAACAATTTGACAGTTCCTCAAAAGGCTGAACATGGAGTCATCATAAGTCCCATCTATTCCATTTTCAGCTACATACAAAGGGGTGTAAAAATATATGTCCATATTGTACAAATGTTCATTTGTACACAAATGTTTATATCAACGTTATTTATAACAGTCAAAAAGTGGAAACAACCTAAATTTCCATTCTCTGATAAATGGATAGATAAAATGTGGCATATTCAGACAATGGAGTGCTATTAGGCTATAAAAAGTAATAGAGTACTGCTGCATGTGAGAGCATGGATGAATTTTGAAAACACACTAAGTGAAAGAAGTAATTCACAAAACAATAATGTATGATTCCATTTATATAACATAACAAAAATCTATTTGTAGAAACAAGAAGGAAATTAGTGACCGTGTAGGTTTCAGGAGTTGGGAAGAAATGAGGAGTAACTCTTAACGGGTGTGGATTTCTTTTTTGGAGTGATCCAATGTTCCAAAATGGAATATTGTTCTTTGATCCATTTTGAGTTAATTTTTGTAATGTGATGCAGTTGTGCTACTTAATTACTTTGCATGTAGCTATCTAGTTGTCTTCGCACCATTTGTTGAAAATACCATTATTTTCCCCATTGAATGGCCTATGTACTCCTGTTGGAAATCAATTGAACATAAACTGATTCATATAAAAGTTTATTTCTTGTCTTATAATCCTGTCCCAATGGCATATAGATCCATTTTTATGCCAGTGAAAATAGTCTTGATTACTTCAGTTTTGTGGTAACTTGTAGATTTTGAAATCAGGAAGTGTAAGTCCTCCAAATTTGGTTTCCATTTTCATCATTTTTTTCACTATTCTGGACCCCTTAAATTTCCATATAAATTTTAGAATCAGCTTCTCAGTTTCTGAAAATAAGTCCATTGGGATTTTGATAAGGTCTGCATTGAACCTATGGATCAATTTGGAGAACACTGGCATATCGACTACAAAGTCAATCTATGAACAAGCATAGCTCCATTTTTCAAGGTTTTCTTTAATTTCTTTCAACAATCTTTTGTAGTTTTCAGAATACGAACTTTGCACATCTTATGTTAAGTTAATTTATCAGTATTTTTTCCTTTTCGAAGCTATTATAAGTGGGATTTTTTCATTTTATTTTCAGTTTGTCCATTGCTACTGTAAAGAGACACAATCCATTATTGTATATTATTATTGCACCCTGCAAAGTTGCTAAACTTATTTTTAATAATTTTTAGATTTGCAGAATTTTTAAATAAAAGATCATGCTGTATCCAAATAGAGACAATGTTGCATCTTTCTTTCCAATCCGGAAGCCTTTTAACTGATTATATTGCAACAATTCCCTGTCTTGACTATAAATGATAATGATGAGCATCCTTGTCTTTTTCCCGATCTTAGGGGTAAGCTTTCAGTATTTCAGCGAGTACGATGTCAGCTGTGGATTTTAAGTTTTTTTCTGTTTCTAGTTTGTGGAATATTTTGTGTAATGTATGTGTGTCAACTTTTATCAACTGCTTTTTATTCATCTGTTAAGATGATCGTGTGTCTTTTACTCTTTATTATATTATCATGGTTTATTATTATTATTATTATTAAGGAAATTTATTTTGGGAAGTTAAATTAACCTTGTTTCTGGGTTAATCTCACTTGGTTATGGAATATAATCCCATTTTAAAGCTGTCAGATTTAGTGTAATTGAATTTTGTTGAGTATTTTTCAGTGACTGTATTCATAGAAAAAGCTGGGTCGGTAGTTTTCTTGTAATGTCTACGAACATCTCGTAGACATGAGTTGGAAAGCATTCCTTCATCTTTTGCATTTTTGAAAGAATTTGTGACAAATTGGTACTAATTCTTCTTTAAATTTTTGTTATAATTCAATATTGAAGCCATCTGAGCCCGATTTTAATTGTGGCAATGTTTTTAAATACTTAATCAATCTCTTTATTCCTATAGAGGTATTCAAATATTTTCCTTTTTTCTAGAGTCAGTGTTGGTAGTTTGTGTCTTCTAGAAAGGTTTCTATTTTATCTAAGTTATCTAATTTGTTGAAATATAGTTGTCCACAGTATTGCCTTTTAATTCTTTTTATTTTCATAGTATTAGGAGTGATGTCTCATCTTTCATTCCTGATTTTAGTCATTTCAGCCTATCTCTCCTTTTCTTGGTCAGTCAAGTTAAAGATTTTTAATTTTCCTGATTTTATCAAAGAACCAACTTTTGCTTTCCCTGACTTTCTCTATTGGTTTTCTTTATTTATATTCTCTAGTTCATTAATTTCTGCTTTAGTTTTTATTATATGCTTCATTCTATTTGCTTTGGGTTTAATTTGCTCTTCTTTTCCAGTGTCTTAAGGTATAAGGCTAGGTTATCGATTTGAGATTTTTTTAAAATATATAGGAATCTACAACTTATAAATATTCTCCTAAGCACTGCTTTACTTACCTGCCATGAGTTTTGGTATGCTTTGTTTTACTTTTATTAAACACAAAGTATTGACTAATTGCCCTTGTAATTTTCTTGTGATATCTTGGTTATTTACATGTGTATTATTTAATTTCCACATATTGATGATTTTCCCAATTTTTTTCTCTCTACGTTTGAAACCATTATATTCAGAAAACATACACTGCACAATTTCCATCATTTTAAATTTATCTGGGTTTCTCTTATCACCTAGACTGTGATCTATACTGGAAAATATTTCTAGTGCACTAGAGAAAAACATCTATTTCACAACTGTTAAATGGAATGTTTTGCTGAAGTATCTTAGGTCTAGTTCCTTTACAGTTGTCCAAATCTTTTATTTTCTTGTTTACAATTGTTTGCATGGTATATATTTTCTATTCTTTTAGTTTCAGCTAATTGTTTCTGTTGAATTTAAAAGAGTGTTTTCTGTAGACAGCATATAGTTTTATCTTCATTTTTATTCTCACAATCTCTGCCTTTTGATTACATTTTTTAATCCATTCACAATTAATGTTATTGATATAGTTGGATTCAGGTACACGATTTTACCTTGTTTTCTATATGTCTAATGTCTTTGTTGTTCTGCTGTTTCTCTTTCTTTTACACTGATGAATATTTTCTAGTATAATATTTACTTCCTTTAATCATTCCTCATTTTTCATAGTATTTTTTCATTTGCTCTATGGCTTACTAAATATTTCTGAACATCAAAATCTATTTCATATTTATACTAATTGAATTCCAGTGATATATAAGAGGTTTCTCCTATATAGGTCTATTCCCACTTCCTCCTTTCTGTGCTATTATTGTTACATACGTCACATTTCTATGCATGACAAACCCAATAACACATTGTTATATTTATTAATTAAGATAATTGTATGTCTTTAAGGAGATGAGAGGAAAAAAGGTAAAGTATGTTTCTATAGTTTGTTCTATAAATAGAGACTAATCATGTTTTTATTTATAATTTCTAATTCTTTTCACCTGTTCCTATGGATTTGTGTTACTATCTGGTGTCATTTCTTTGCCATCATACAGTTTTGCTTCCATCTGCCTCCTTTGTGTGACTATTGTTGAATATATTACATTTCTAAGTATTACTGGCTTAAAAAATATAATTTTATATATTGTTTTACAAACTTTTAAAACAGAGTATAGAAGGAAGAGAAATAGGCCCTTATGATAGTTTTATAGTTACACAACTACCTTGATCAGCATACTTTGTTTCTTCATGTGGATTTGAAATACTGACTCAGGTCACTTGCTTTCCACCTGAAAATTCTACTTTAGTATTTAAGGTATGCATACTGGCAACAACAAATTCTCTGTTTTTGTTTTCCGGAAATGTTTTCATTTTGCCTTTAATTTTGAAATACAGCATTTAAAACTGGTTTTCTGGACAAAGATTCTTGGTTGACCCTTTTTTTTCTTTTGGCCTACAGTGAAAACTGCCTATATTGTTTCTGACGATAAGGTAGCTGTTAATCATACTGTGGTTCTATTTTATGTAACAAAACATTTTTATCTTGTTGTTTTCCAGAATTTGCCTTTATCACTGGTATTTATCATATTTAACATGATGTGTCTGGATGCAGATATATTTGTGTATATCCAACTTAGAGTTTGTTGAGCTTCTTGTATATGAACATTAACTTTTAACCAAATTTGAGGAATTTCAGCCATTAGTTTTTCCGTCCTTACATTTTGGTAAAATGCCTCATATTTCTCTTAGGCTCTGTTCATCTTTCTTTCTTTTTTTCTTGGTTTTTCGGATTGCATAATTTCTGTTGATTTATATTCAAATTTACTGGTTCTTTCTCTTGCAGTTCTCAAATCTACCCTTGAGCTCTTATACTATATTTTTCCATTTCAGTTATTGTGTGCTCAACTGCAAAATTTCAGTTCGTTAGGGTTTTTTCATGGTTTTTACCCATTAATAGTCTCTACTTGTTAAAATGTTCAATGAGCATTGTCTGCTCATGAACGCTTTTCAAAGAAGACATATACACAGGCAACAAGCATGTGAAAAAATGCTCAACATCACTAATCATTAGAGAAATGCAACGCAAAGCCACAATGAGATACTATCTCACACTAATCAGAATGGCTACTATTAAAAACCAAAAAATAACAGATGCTGGCAAGGCTGCAGAAAAAAGGCAATGTTTATACACTACTGGTCAGAATGTAAATCAGTTCAGCCATTGTGGAGAGCAGTTTGGCAATTTCTCGAAGAACTTAAAACAGAAATACAATTTGACCCAGCAATTCCATTATTGGGTATATACAGTCTACTGTGAAGACACATGCATGCGTATGTTCATCAAAGTGCTATTCACAATAGCAAAGACACAGAGTCAACCTAAAGGCCCATCGATGGTAGGCCGGATAAAGAAAATGAGGCATATATCCACTATGAAATACTACACAACCATAAAAAAGAATGAGATCATGTCCTTGGCAGCAACACGAATGGAGCTGGAGGCCATTTTCCTAAGGGAACTGACACAGGAATCGAAAACCAACATTGCACCTTCTCACTTCCAAGTAGGAGCTAAACATTGAGTACACATGGACACAAAGAAGGGAAGGACGGCCACTGGAGCCTACTCAAGTGCGGAAGATGAGAGGAGGGTAAAGATTGAAAACTACCTATCAAGTACTATGCTTATGACCTAGGTGACAAAATAATACGTACATCAAACCCCAGGACATGCAGTTTATCTTTAGAACAAACCTGTATAAACAAACCTGTACCCCTGAAGCCAAAATAAAAGTTGAAAAAAAAATCGATGCACAGTTGAACATCACATTCCTCTCACAGGAGGTATTCTATGGCCTTCTGTGTTTCTATAAGTGAATTATACATTTCTGTTTTTTTGCATGTATCATAATCTTTTACTGAAAACTCAACATTTGTGACAATATATTGTAGTAACTCTGAATATTGATCTCTCGCCTTAACCTGAAGCTTGTTGCTGTTTGCTTTTTAATTTTTGAGTGACTTTGCTGAAATACTTGAGTAAAATCTATTTTCTCCCACAATATGCAGCCTCTGTTGTCATTCCTCAGAGGATGTAGCCTTGGCATGTCCACAGTAAACAGGGATAACAAGGGCTTTAGCAGGGTTCATTTTGCCCCTTGCCCTATTTTCTCCGCTAAGTTGTCCACCTCTACTGGTATCACACTGAGATATTAGCTTCCATACATTGCTGGCTTAATGCTCTGTTGTGTCATCAATGTATAGGGCATAAATTGCTCCACGGTTTAACCTGAGCAAATTCTGACTCCTTCAGAGAGCTAAGCTTGGAGGCCAATCTTCCAAGTTTGTTCCGATCCCAAAAGAGCTATTTTTAATTGTCTCTTTACCAGGTTGTCTTTGGTAAACTTCTAGCTGGTTTGCAGTTTAGTTTGCTCCTCTCTCAGAGAGACTAGCCTCCTCTTAATTACTTATCTCGAATCACCACTGTTTTCAGAGCATCCATAATTTTAAACTTCCCCACACTATGTTCTATTTCAAATAAATTTGGTTTTTCTTTGGAGCGCTTCAGAGTTTTCTACTCTCTACCTGCACAAAATCTCAGTGCTAATGCTAAGAGCAGGGATAGTCACTAAATTCTTTTGGAGTGACACCCCTGTTTTACAATTGGGGCATGAAGCAGAGGTGCTAATTTCTGGTCTTTATGACTTGTGCCTCCTGGCATGGGACCTCCACCCATGCTCCATCTGAGGCAAAGGTAATTGGGGTCCAATGATTCCTAGTCTGCTGCATGTGAGATAGAACTTTTGCTTTATGCATGGGGCTGGTGAAAACAAGATTCAAATCTCTTGGAACTTTTGCTTTATCAAGGGGCTTAATGAAAACAAGATTCAGGCCTGAAAAATAGAGCTCTAGCAACATGGAGTTGGGAACTGGGGAGGATAAGAAACGTTAGCAGCTTTCTTCCCCCCCAGACACATACTATAGTTCTTGACTAGAATCTAGACATAGAAAGAGCTCTATGTTCTTGGCTCCATCCATTCAGAGTAGAGCTTCCGTCACACTAAACTGAGAGGTGGTGAAAGGAGTGGGTCGTGGTTCCAATACAACAGACTTACCATTTCTACTGGCTTTAATTAAGATTATCGTTCTTGTATTTTTAAAGTAGATGATAAGTATCAAATAATTATAAGATGTCATTAGACAAATTCATAATAAGAATGAGAAAACTTTTACCTTTAACGTCAGTATTGAAACAATGTTGAAAATTACACCCTTTGCAACTATTTAAACTTATCATTTGAAAGTTTAATGAAAAACGTCTTAGTGGATATTTCCTCACAAATAAAGACCATTGTCCATCACACCTTTCTATTACATGTGTTTAAATACACATCAGAGGGAGAAAGAGATACGATGGGAAAGAGCACATTTAGTTAACAGAAACTACACAATTAGAAATATGGAATAAATAATTCAAGTAACCAAGTAATGCAGTAAAACTTCAGACACTGGTAAGTTTACCTCTCTGCAATGATTAAAACAAAAGTGTGCTGAATTTGACAGATATTATTATATCTTTGTTAATTAGAGTAAATTTCCTATGAGATCACAAATACCAATGGTCTTTGCATTTTAAGAAACTACTATAATGCACTTTCCATGAATTTATACATAGATAATTTTTGTCACCTTGATTTTTCTACCCAAAGCATAGCTTCATGTCACTAAGATCAACTTTGATGTGATCACATGTATTTCACATAACTCTTTTGAAAACTATATTTTTAACAAATATTGTATAGTAATTATGATTTTGGCTTGTTCTTTAACATATATTTTTTGCTCTCATTTTAGGTCAAGTATATCAGGGCATTTTTTAGGGAATCACCTTTTTCCCATTTTCAATCTACTTAATGTGAGTAACGACGACCCCCGGGACCCAAAGATTAGCTAATCCCCTAGCTTGAACAACTATTAAGGATGAGCATGTTTTCTACATCGTTAGATGAGATTCAATACTCAGGCTTTAGCTGAATAAGAAAGACTTATTTCTTCTGATGTTAATTGAGAATGATGATGCTAATGAAAAGACTGATTACTCACTCTTTGCCAAGAATTCTAAACTATTGAGTATTTATCTGTTAAACGTCTAAAACCCAGTGACAGATACTATTACTATCTCTACCATACAGATGAAGAAATTGGCCCACAGAGATATTAAGTTGTCCATGTTTATAGTGGCAAACATGTGGTAGGTTGATGTTTCAAGCTAATCTGAGCTAGAGCTACTATTCTTAATCTAAGCCTATTCTGCTCCAAAATCTAGGTCTGGAGCTTCTGGAGTAACTGCAGTATATGGAGAAGGACAACTGGCTAAGAGCCAAGAGTTGGTGAAGGAAATATGGATCCAGCCAGGTCTGGGGTCAGCTCTGTCCCTAATCTCTTCAATTATATTAGCCAAGAATTCCAGTTTTCCCATGAATAAAATTGAGTTGGGTTTCTCTCCTTAAAACCAGTAATGTACTGGAGTGGGCTCAGATAAGCATGTGAGAACTGACACATTTTCAGGAATTTTGCAAGTGTACTGATGTCACATTTATAGCTTGAAATTGGCTATAGAGAAACTATTTGCTTTACGCTAATTGTCAAATGTGAAAAACCAGAGCGATTTTGTTTTGGATTTTTTCCAGTTGGTTTTTCTGGGGGAGGGGAGCGAGGTGGGGGAAAAGAGCCAGTTGTTAAAACATTTAGCACTACTCCATCGTTTATGACCAAGACAGTCTCTACAAGAACTTACAATAGACTATCATATCACATCAGATCATGCCAGGGCATTTCATTCATGAACATCTACTTTACACGCTTTCTCAATTTTCAAAACAAATTCTGTTTTTTGAAAACAGATGTCATCAACATTATCATCATAATGCAGTATTTCCTACTCCTATAAATACTTCCATAGCTAGAACACACATGCAATACAAAACAAGTAGGTTAAAAGAAACTTTTGTATAAACAAATTATTTATAACCAAACAAGTTGTTTTTATTTAGATTCACTAGGAATTGGGCACTGTCCTTCTCTTGTCCTTCAAAGAGTACAAGAAATGCTAACTTTTGTAAAATTCACAGAGCGGAGGTTCTTCACAAAGCATTTTTCTTCCCCTTTCACTAGTTCCTTAAGGGCACCTGCATGGAATTGTTTGCTTAGGGCATTAGGGCAAATCTATACAATGCTTGTGTAGATTTTACAATAACTAATTGATCTTTGTAGTATTTTTGCAAAAAAAAATATTTTAATCTAAACGTAATTAGGAGGAAACAAATGAACAAATCACCTTAGAAGATATCCTACAAAACAACTGGCTTGAACTCTTAAAATTTATATGACATGGGGCATGTGCAGTGGTTCATGCCTGTAATCCTAGCACTTTAGGAGGCCAAGGTGAGAGAATTGCTTGATCCCAGGAGTTTGAGACCAGCCTAGATAACATGGTGAGATCCCATCTCTACCCAAAATGACAAAATTAGTTGGTCATTGTGGCATGAGCCTGTGGTCCCAGTTACTCAGGAGGCTGAGGTGAGAGGGTCACCTGGGCCCAGGATGTCAAGGATGCAGTAAGCTGTGTTCACACCACTGCACTCCAGCCTGGGCAACAGAGCAAGATTCTGTCTCTAAAAAGACACATGTATAGGACAAGGATGGAAAAAAAATCCTGGGAAATTTTTAAAGAGATATAAGATTTTTAAAAAGAGATTAAATAGAGACATGACAACCAATTGCAATGAATGATGCTTAATTGGAAATTGGATGAGAAAAAAAACCAACAATTTTACGGCTGTCGTACCCAACGTTTGGTCCCAAGAACCTACGAGCTTATTATAAATTCAGAACCTCAGCCTCCAACCCAGATTTACCGAATTAGACTACAATTTAAACAAGATTGTCAGGTGATTTCGGTGCATACTACATTTTGTGGAAGCATTGCTATTACAAGCATTATCAGACAAGTAGAAAATTTTGATACAGATTGAATATTAGGCATTGTTGATTCTATCAATTCTATCAACATTGATAGAATTCTCTATATATGATAGTCATGTGTGATTATATCGGAGAATGCCCTTGAACTTAGAAGGTACATGCTGAAGTATTTAGCAATGAAGTGTGAAAATATTGGCAACTAACTCCCAAATGGTTCCAAAAAACAAAAATAAAGAAATACGTGTTTGTACATTATATGCAGATATATAAATACAATCAAGGAAAAAGAGAAAGTAAACGTGACAAAATGTTAATTGGTGAATATAGGTGAAGAACGCATGGCTGTTCACTGAACTATTCTTGTAAATTAAAGAATAGTAAACTATCTTGTAAGTTAAAAAATGTCTCAGAAAGTTGGGGAGGAAACAAAAGTATAATGAAGCATCAGTTTCACTGGTGGTCTAAGTGGTGACTGAGAACTGTTTTGGTTTTTGGTGGTTGTTGTTTTAAGCTCACCAGTTAATTCTAATGTGGAGCCAGAATCGAGAGCATGGGGCTGAGACAAACATCAGATGGGGTACCTGGGCTTCTGAGCTTCATGTAATGTAAGGGAACATGTTTCAGAAAAGAGGGAAATATATATTGAGAAAGAGAAAAGAAACCTTATTTAATGGAAGTACACATAACTCAGAAGTGCTATAATATCTCACTCTATACTGTAAATTAAAAGGGAAAGGGAGTCTTCTACTAAATATGAAGAACTTTAATAGCTTTGAAAAGAAGTCTATGGGGTAGGATGGGATAGAATTAGCCCCTCAGAGGGCAGAAGCCAGATCAGGAGGTCTGATGCATGGTCATTCAAATGACAAAAAGCACTGGAGTACACTTTAAATGTCATGTCTAATTTTTTTGTGAGACGCTTTTAGAGTCAGACAGAACTATGTTTAAAGTCAGAAACTGCCACTTATGAGAAGTTTTATATTGCCTAAGATATTTGGCCTCTACACCTCATTTTCTTTATCTGTTAAGCCAGGAGACTATACCTATTTGGCCAGTTTTTATGATGATTAAATAAAATTAGGCATGAAAAGTGCTCAGTATAGCACTGCCATATGGAGCACGCTTAACAGATTATTCTAGCCCTAACACTGGGTATGTGATTTTCTGATTTCTTATAACTCCACTTCGTTTTTTAAAAGCCGTAATGAAACTGCAAGTTTACACGGTCCTATAAAGCAAGTTGTGGAGGTCTTAAACATGACTAACAAATGTTAAGCCTGAAGAACGAATATTTGAGTTCCTGCTTTTGTTTTTTTGTAGGTTTGGATACTCTTTGGTCCTTGGATGAGAATGGATGCAGTATGTAGTCAGGATAAAGAATCTCCCAACCAACACAAATTATCCCAGGGGCTACCATTCGGTGTGCTGTGGCATTTCCTTAAGCCCTCTCTTTCTTCCCCAGAGAGGAAAGAACTAAGTTGAAGAACTTTTACTCTTATAACCATTATAAATTGTCTTCTTCTTTTCTGAAATATACACGCACGCAAATTAGCCTGTGTGTACTGACTCAAATATTCAAGTAAAATATTTATTAAACTATTTAAAAACAATTTATTAGCAAGTGGCTTTTCAAGACTTCAAATAAAAGGCAGGTCATAAATACATAGGCTAGACATTCTAAAGAAAGCTGACCAAAGTTTCGTTTAAAGTGGCCAAATCAGTTGTCAAAGGCATCACTGGACACTGACTGAGAATAAATAATTATCAAATGATTCCATTCAATTGTTCACTACAGAATAAAATGGCAACTAGCCAAGAAAAGATGAGCAATTTCCATGTTCGAGCTAGCTACTGTGTTTGGAACAAAATTTTCTTCAGCAAATTTAAGAACAAATAAAAAACAGTTTGTCTAAGAGAGTACACTAACCTCTAATGTATACCATAGGAGAAAGAAGAAGTGCCTACCAGGATTGCAAAGAAAGCATGGATTGTACTCAGAAAATGTCTAGGGAATTCTTATGGTAAATATAAACAAAATTATGTTTTCTTAGCATTCTCAATTGGTTTAGCAGCTGTTGGCTTTTAAACTTAGAGATAATAACCAGAGGGATTATGTTGTCTTTCAAAATTCCATGGTTTAGAAACATGTAAAGAAAATATCTTGGATGTCCTGTCAGCCTGTACCAGCCAATTTGTCTATGGTAGATATAGCAGAGCCTTAACGTCTTGTGTTAAGACACAGTTTAATGTATTTGCTTTGTAGCACAGCCAAAAATTCATCTAACATATTACATACTTGCTGCAATTACTGTTTGGTGCCCAGGAGAGAACTGTATAAAAACCTTTTCTGGTAACAACGTAAAAATAGGCAAAGAGGAACACAGCAAAACAGTCCAATTAAATTACTAGTAGACATGATAACTACTAAACTCCAAGTAATTAAATGTGCATATATATCTTGACATTTTTATTTATCTTCATGTTTTCTAAAATATTCCTTGCACTTAAAAACTTATTCATTTTCAGAATTGCATAATACATTAAAACCACTTATAAATAGTTACCTGGATATATCTTTTCACGTTTTGAATATGTTTTTGAAGAAGGAATTCGTTTTGGCCAGGCTGAACCATTATATGATGTTGATATATGTTTGTCTGAGGGAAAAAAATCCAGGATTAAATATTTTAGAACTTTAAAATCATATTCCAAGGGTGTTTCAAAGTTATAAACATCTCGGGGTGAAGCTATTCTCTAAGGAATTTATTTTACCATTTCAAAGCTAAGGCATCAGGGATACAAGTGAGTTTATTAAGACAATTTAAGTTATAAGTGAACATGGTTACAGATTATTAATTGGCTGTTCAGTGCTTCAAATAAAGGTAAGATACAGGAGAGTATGATATCTAAATGTAATAAAAATTTTCACTGCATGGCTTAATCATAGTTTTACATAAGTTCTGCTAGTGTCTGTTAGAGCTTTTATTTAAAAACTGTGAAACTCTGAGGTACAGCCCAAGTCCTGTGTCCTTCCATGAAGTGACTTCCATGGTTGCACTAAGTAGCATCATGAAGTGACTTCCATGGTTGCACTAAGTAGCATGATGAAGTAGTGAACTCACTATCCCAGACAGCCAAAGCATTTATATCCTGACCTGGTCCTTCAATACTTATTTTTCTCTGACATAGCTACATTTCTAATACTATCTAACAATGTTATATTTGTGTTTTCAAATATTACTATGCAGCTGTATTCTCAAACATGATCCACAATACCAATAATTTGCTTTTCTCTTGTGTTGACATTTGCGCTAATGGTGCAAAAGAAATACAGAGTATAAACTCTGGCACCTTCATACAAATCTAGACATTGACAACTGTTCTAGTACTCATTGTATTCTTCACAGCCATCCACTTGCAGTTAAACAATAATAACAATAAATAAAATAATAATAATAAATAAAATTAAAAGCCAGTTTCACCTAAGAATATCCTGATTTACATATACACATTCCTATATCGTTCTAAAGAAAAGAGAAAAATAACTCAAATAATGCAAATGTCTATTTAAATTGTATAAGAAACACCTACTATGTACCCATAAACAACATGTTTATATACACCTACTACGTACCCACAAACACAAAATGTTTATGGGTACATAGTAAGTGTATATAAACATTTTGTGTGGGTACATAGTAGGTGTATATAAACATTTTGTTTGTGGGTACATGGTAGGTGTATATATTTCTTAAATTATAAAAGAAACTAAGAAAGATATAGTCTTATGCTTCCAAAAGTACAAAATATTCAGAACTCCACTAATCAGACCATGAACAAGGAAAAATACAAACATGAAATCATACAGAATTGAGCAGCAGTTTGTTAAGTTGAAAGAAATGAAACTCAACTTCAAAAGAGCAAAATCCATCTGAGAAACAGGAAGAAAAAGAGATTTGGTTCTCTTCTCCCTGGTAGCCTTGTACTTCCAGACATATACTATGACTCTGCCTATTACATGATGAAATGACTTAGAAGCAATCTATACATGGTGAGAGGGATAAGAGGTTGTCAAAAATATGGCAGTTAATCCCCAAACTAACCCTTTCAGAAAATAATCATGAAGGCCTACAGAAATGGCAAGGCACTAGTCTGACAGTGATAACTGAACAATGTAGTTAATGGAACAAGAAAATGTCAGCCATTTAAAAACAATCCTCCAGAGTGGCATGAAGCTGTCCAGGGGGAACAAAGTACAGTGCTCTGATAAAAGAAGAAGAAAAACCCTCTAGGGAGGTGCAATGTGAAGTCATTGCACTCACAACGTGAGTTTTCTTCCACATCCCTTAAATCACGTGCAGGAGTGCACATGGAAGAAATCTTCTCACTAGTTTCTATGGTGGTGATGGCCAGGAAAAAGAAGAGGGGAGTAGGTAGCAGTGAAGATTAGCCAAGCCATCAGAAAATTCCATGGGAATGCCAACCACAGACAAAAGTAAACCACATCAAGAAAGGACCTCTCACCTGGACTGACGTTGGGTTTGGGTGCCTTGTTAACATGGACTTCATTGTAGGACCCCTGTGTGGGCCTGCTGCGGGGAGGTGCATTCAACGAGACACTCCTGACGGCATCTCTTTCAACGTGAACATAAGATGCGTTCTCAGTATTTCGATTTTTATTATTGCGATGGTAACTCATTTTATTTTGGGGACCTGGGGTCTGCGCTGCTGTAACGAAAGGCAGGAGGGAGTGAGGAATAAAATACAGGCTGGTTTCACACCCATAAATAACATATTGCACTGTAAGTGCTTGATGGCATAATGGAAGCCAAAATAATGAAGTTTAGAGTTGAGTTGACCCCTAAAGTAACATCTATGTCACATGACACTAATTTGTTTTTCAGGTAGAAGATATTTGATATTTACTCTCCTTTAAAATTACAATTTAGAAATATCAAATGTATGAACACTTTACCTCTCTGCATTCCAGAGCCAGGAAAGTTCTTTGGTTCGTCATAAATCCATTTTGTTTTTTTCACACCTTTAAAATGAGGGTTCCTCGGCTGGACATCGTTCACTTAGAAAAGATACAAATTTTACAGTTTTTTTAAGAGATGCTTTTATCTTTGAAATTACTGTGGGTGATAATTACATATCTGTGCATTCACATGTCAAGCAAGAGTAAAAAATAAATGTACTACCCTAATACTTTACTTTTTAGAAAAAAAGGTGATTTATTTTTAAGTGCCAAAAACATCTATCTTGGAAGTAGATTGATGAGATAACCTTCAATAAGTAGCTTTCCTCAAAGAAAAATACTTTTCTCCAAATGAATGTGTGGATTCTTTTAAAGGAACATAAAATTGCATTCAAAATATAATTATAAATATCATTATAATGCTATTATTAAGTAGTTTTAGAATCATTATTTTCAACATGAATCTTTTTGTACTTTTTAGCCAAAACTACTACTTCTTAAGAAGTTGGATTAACATGAAATACTTTCAGTGAATTTTACCTTATTCTTTTAAGGTCTTAAGTTGGGTGTACAGAGAGTTTGGTCAAGACTAAGTAATCAGAATTTGTAAGTTCTAAGAATATTAAATTTTCACTTTTTATTTGCATATTTTCACATCCAAAATTTTACATATATTCTCAGTTTTTCAGGAATTTCTATGGTACATATCTCCAGAGAATTTTTAAACAATTTTGTAGAGGGGGCATTCTGTCACTTCACTGTGCGGGGCTTCTGAAAAATCACAAGTGACCACTGCACAGAGAAACTGATCACCAAATGTGCAGTGTAGATTATACTAGTTTTCTACAGTAGACTAATACATCTTTCTGTGCTCTCTCAGTTTAAGCTTTAAGCCCTCAATAAAGATCTGATTCACTGTCCCTTCCTCAAACATCATGGCCCTGCCCTACTCCCAAGCTGCCAGTCCAATGATTTGGAATCCATATTTTTAACAAGAGCTACTAAACTGGGCTTCTTGGAGGCAAATCACAATTATTCCTATCAGTGTCAGGCTGCGATCCAAGAATATTTTAGGGGTTCAATACATAAAATAAGGAACAAAAGAAAGAAGGGAAGGGATCAGGAAGATTCACAAGTCTTCACTGTATCAAGAGAAGTAGTTCATTGAGCTGAATGTCAAAGAGAAGCCAAACTAATAAAAAATAATCCAAAATGTCATAAAAAGCTGTCAATGCATTATTCCACTATGGGTGAAATTTAAAATGTTATGCTAGTGAATCTTCCAAAAAGGTAGTATATTATTAATTTTAAGACCCAAATTTAAACTAGTGGGAAAGCATATAATGCACTAGGACCTACATCACAGTTCATTGTCAGTTAGTAGAGTATATCGTGTCTTTAATTGTTAGTTCTGAATAATTTTGAAACCTTTTTTTCCCTTCTTTTTAAAAATTCTTTTTTAAATAACCAATACAAATCCATGGCAAGACAAATATATCTAAGGCCAAAAAGTGATAGAGCTAATGTCTTACTTGAAGAGGGATCCTCTCTGCACTTCATACTGATATTCTCAGTAGCATTTAATACATGCGTTGTAAGTACTTGTCGGGTAGTTAGGGAATGCTTTAGATGAGGACTGTCCTTATTATCTTTTAAAGGAAATTAAGAACATAAAACGTCAATATTAGTTTTAAAAAAACTTTCAGTTGGTATTTCACTATTCAAACATTACATGATGGGAACAGTTCTTTAAAATGATATATATGTTTATTAATTGTGAGGAAAGCATCATTAACATTCCCTCGTTGCCACATGGATTTCCAAATGTCATCAGTAACAAAACAAAACTCTGAAACTATAGCTATTATTTTCAATATGTAAATTTTAAAATGTGGCAATATTTTTAATATCTCCATATAAAACTTTTAAAAGGTTTTAAATTTTTATGTTGAATGGTCCCATTTAAGTTGGGGTTCTGAACATATTTTAAATGTAACAACTTTAACTTGTCATATGCTTTGAAGCAGAACTAACTTCTTGTTACATGCTTTGGAGCAGAACTCCTTGGTAGGGCTTTCCACAATGATGAAAATGTTCTAAATGTTCCTAAAAAGGAAAAACAACAAAGAAGTTCCCCTGAAATAGGCATAAAACTAAAACTCCCTTTAGGTCATTACCCGACTCCCACATTTTTCATGCACAGAATGGAACCCTAGGAATTAAGCAAAACAGCATCTGGGAGGTTAGAAACTGGTCAGAGATTTCAGCATCTACATACAGCTCGGGAGGTAAAATTTGGCACAGAAGCCTCACCAGAGTAGAGATATCTTGGTGAACACCCCATGTCTCAGTTGATAACCCAGTAAAGCAATGCTGTAGGGGTGAGGGTCATATCCTAGGAATGAGGACTATACCTTCAAAGAAATGAAAATTAATGTATCACCCCTAATAAAGGCCAAAACCAGTCCTTCACAGAATTAAGGTGGCCAGCTGATAGTCTAGCTGCATGCCAGAAGAAAAGTTTCTTTCTTAAAAAACAACATCATTCATACACCATGTAATTTTTATCTATAATGTTCAGTAGCAAAAAAAATATCAGAAGGGCATAGTAAGACAGAACAAATGAGCAAAAACCTGAGGAAAATGAGAGATATCCCAGTGTTATCAAACAAGAAGTTGGAAAATATAACAGGCACATTGTCAAAACAGAGAACTGATAGAGAATTTAAGTAGAAAATCAATAAAAAGGTCAAACAAATTTAGAATTTAAAATATGGATTGAAGAGCAGAGAGGAAGAGAATTAGTGAACAGGACAGTAGGTTGGCAGAAAGTATCCAGATTTACCTAGAGAAATAAATAAGAAAAAAAAACACATTTAAGATGGACTAGAGTCTTAAAAACGCACCAGACAAAAGAGAAAGTCAAAATGGCCAATGAGTTTATGAAAAGCTGCTCAACATTATGAGTCATCAGGGAAATACAAATTAAAACTACAAAGATGTGCCACTAGCCCCCCACCAGAAAGGCTAAAGTTAAAGGACTGAAAATTCTCATTGTGGGTTAGGATACAGAGCAAGCTTATCTCAAAGAAAAGGAGGGCTTATGGCCTTTAGAAGACGTGTGCAAGAAAGAATGTTAACAATAGTCCCACACTGGAAATATTGTTCATCATAATCCCAGTATTCGATACTCATGGTGCTTTCGTGTGTTGTTTTTTGTTCGTTTATTTGTTTACAAACGTATAAAGAGTGGTGAAAAGTCTGAGTTGTTAGACCCACACATTTCTAGCTGAGGTCTAACAATGGCAATGCTCAGCATTCTCATTTCAGTTCATACAGAGATGACCAGAGAATGGCTGGAGACAGGAGGGGGCAGCACAGCACCGTGCAAGAAGCTCTGACTCTGGGGAGAGGTGAAAGGGATCTGAATCCAAGTTCTGAGGCTTGTCGGTGCGGGAACCTCAGGAGAGTCACTTAACACTTCTTAACTTTGTTTTCTCTTTTGTAAAATAAAGAAAACAGAATATAGCAGGATGAGTAATTTCTACGATTTAAGATTATAATCTCTGTGAGATGTATGTATATGTGTGTGTGTACGTATTTCCCCAAGGAGCAATGATTCAGTGTCTGCTAATTCAGTGTTCAGGTCAGCTTTATAGAACGTAGCTACCAGGAATAACAACAGTCAATCGTGTGTGGGCTTGTGTGTGTATCAACTGTGTGTATATGTATAGACTATATACAGAGAAGAAATGCCCATGTTTTCATATATACATACATATATATAGCATACATCTTATATATAGATATGTGTGTATATATGTGGCATATATCTATCTGTCTGTAGATATTTACAGCAATATAAAAAGGCTACTGCTACAATCAACAGCATGGATCAGTCTCATAAAAAGAGCATTAAGTAAAAGAATCCAAACTAAAAGAGTTCAAACTGTATATTTCCAGTTATATGAATGCCAAAAAATGCAAAATTAGCCTATAGTAAGAGTGAGCAGAGTAGTGGTTACCATTGGGAGAAGACTACTGACTTGGAGGGAAGGAGCCATCTGGAGTACCATAAATGTGGTTATATTGATACACACACACGTAAAATTTTAAGAAGCTATTCACTCCAGATCTGTGAACTTTATTAAAGTGTATAACACATTAAAATAACATTAAGATAAGACAATACCTCAAGTATTTTTCTTGAAATTGAACACTAACTCATTAATTATAATTTCAATTTTTGATCACCTTCATTTCAAAGATGTCTTATGAATACAGGGGTCTGAATATGTTTAGATATATCTATCATATACATATACCCAGAAGATTCTTTTATCTAGTGACACAGAGAACATTATGATGCCTGGAAAATCAATAAGCCTAACTATGCCAGAATCTAGAATGCCAGATGATGGAATTCTTGTAACATCCTTTTGGTATGGTTGTTCAACCAGTTTATGATAGTAATTTATAACGATATTACAGTAATAAACTGGTTGAACAACCACACCAAAAGGATGGTAGATAGACTAATGACTGTATAATGACATTCTCACATTTTCTAACACCCAACAAAGTAGGGAATATATTACTAATGTCACAATGTGAAGGAAAGTTTACTTTTATATGAAATCATTAGTTTATCAATGGTTGAAAATAACTTTTGATTAACCAGAAGGCAATTGGATTTAATAATATTTCAACAAAATGTCCAATTAGAATTGCTCAGGTTAAGTGGATCCCACTTATACAGGTTATATAGACAGTGGGAACTCCGATGGGAGAAACTAGCAGTGTTTCTAATTTGCAGCTAAACTGATTACTTCAAGGCAACTAAACAATGCCAGCTAGACTAAAATGCTGCAGATATAAGAAGAAAGAATCAAATTACTTTAGCACCAGAAGAAAAAAGAAAAAAAGCATACACAGAAGAAAATGGCTGACACCAGGACAGCAGAAAGTATCACCAATATGCCTAAGATATACTGGTACTTACTGACACCTGCTCTCAACTCCCTTCCTGATCTTCATGCACATTGTTCCCACCAGCCACACCTTTCAATCTCCCCACAAACTCTCTCTATATTTTTAAAACGAATGCCTGGAATTTTCAGTCAAAGGATTGATTTTCCAACATGTTTATGCTAAAAAGCAGTTCCAAAATATTTAAGCTATAATACACAGTTAGAATGTGATGTGTTGGCACACATGATATATATTTGAACACAGCTGCTTTAAAGCAGACTTACTCAAATGACTTATTAAGTGCCTCTTTCATTTACAGCTCTGTTATAGTATATTACAGCACATACATGACACCTAAATTCATTACAGTCTGGAGTTGAGCGTACACACACACACACACACACACACAGGCACACACACACATCAGGTTTCTCATTAAAATATGGAAAATGGAATGTCTTACACACTGAACACAAATTCGCGCAAGGTATTTGGTAGACATTTTAGTCTCTGAAAGCATCTGATTTTGTAACGTACCTCCAACTCCCTGTGTTAAACATGACATGGTCAAAAAAAGAAAAATTAGTTGTAAAAGATAAAATTCAGACATTTATTATGTGGTGATAGATTCAGTCAATCAGTAATAAATTAACTTACTTCCATTTTCAGAAGCAGCAATGTCAGTCCCTGGTTTCCTATGCAATGATGTTTTTATTTCACCTTGTCTTTCATATTGGCTAAATTTTGTCGGAACTGTAAGACTATCTCCTAGAAATAAGAAGAAGAAAAAGTCACTCCAGAAATTATTAGATGCTTAAATAAGAAATTTATGGTAGAATTCATGATGAAAGTAAAAAAGTTTTCAAGTTAATGCGAGTATTGTTTGAACAGTGATCTAATAAACAATAAATTAATAAATAGATGAGTTTTAAATTCTGTAATTGTCAACAAAGAAGTAAACGAGTATATTCTCCTATTTGGATTATTAATTCAATGGCAATTAAAAAATTTATGCTATCTAACACTATTGTATGTATTTAGTCAACACTAAACATATGGATATGTTTCTCATATACTGAATTTTGTAATATTGCTTTTGATTTTATCTGTTCACCATGAACAATCAGATAAAATGTATTAACACTACAAAATGCTAATTGCACTGATAATTAAATAACACTCTCGGCTTTCCTCATGCACTTCTAGATAATTTTCTTCTAAAATAAACAAAAGCAGAATAAAAGAGACATGACAACCTAATGCAATGTGTGATTATGGATTGAATCCTAGACCAGGGGATAACATTAATTTTACTATAAAGAACATTAATGGTATAATTGGTAAAATTTATGGGAAAAGAAGGTTGTAAATGATAGTTATCATTGGTAATTTTCTGATTTTTATATTTATACTACAGTTATGTAAAAGCAAAGCGATATCATTTCTATAACTTATTCTCTTAAAGAGCTCCGAAAATTATAATTGTATATTTAGAGAGAGTGAAAATTGAAATATGGTAAAATGCTAACATTTGAAGGAAATCTAGGTGAAGGCTATATAGGAATTAACTGAAGCTATTTAAAAATAAAAGCCTTGAAAGCATAATACAAAGCAAAAGTACATACAATAGTCTTCATAATATGCCATCTTTTTTTTTTTTTTTTTTTTTTTTGAGACAGAGTTTCGCTCTTGTTACCCAGGCTGGAGTGCAATGGCGCGATTTCGGTTCACCGCAACCTCCGCCTCCTGGGTTCAGGCAATTCTCCTGCCTCAGTCTCCTGAGTAGCTGGGATTACAGGCACGCGCCACTATGCCCAGCTAATTTTTTGTATTTTTAGTAGAGACGGGGTTTCACCATGTTGACCAGGATGGTCTTGATCTCTTGACCTCGTGGTCCACCCCCCTGGCCTCCCAAAGTGCTGGGATTACAGGCTTGAGCCACTGCGCCCGGCCAATATGCCATCTTTAATGTTCATTGTTAACTTATTTTTTTCTTTTGTTTTTATTTCCTTTTGTTTTTTCTCCTCTGAGTAGTGCAGCCTTGCAATCTGTCCTTCCCTATATGGCTCCCAAGTCTTGCAGACTCTTCTCCATCTGATGGTGTGTTGCTGCCACCTACTGCCACACGTTTGAATAGTTCGCTACAAACAGACTTGCACAGCATCTTGTGGATGTTCATCCACAATAAATCAGATTCTCCAAAAGTATGCGCCATAAAACACAGAGCCTTTGATTTGTCCTCCAGCACGGACCCTGAAATAGCCTTGTCCACAGAAGACTCTCATTCAATGACCAAATAATCTTTGTCCTGCCGCTAGCGTCATTCTGTGATCTCTTCTTCTTGGGCTAGGCTTACTTTTCTATACAGAAAGAAAAATCTAGACCTCTTTCACAGGGGTGATTTATCTCAAAGGCAAATAAAATGGTAAAAGCAAATTATTTACAGGATTACCCCATGGAGTGTGTAGTGTCATTGTGTGTTATGAAGTCTATTCATTCTGTCATTTCTCTAGGATAACATAATCCCATTAATAGCAGCTTTGGGTCATCCAATACAAACACTTTTTTCTAGCTCTCAATTACAATGTATTATTTATCACTTTATTCTTCTGTACATCATACTAAATAATTCAGTCTATCACACCAAGTATCTCTTATATATCACTATGAATGCTACCTTTTCATTTCTTACCGTTTTGCAATTCACTGCCACTTTCCAACGTCTTTTCTGACTCTTTCTCTGATATACGGGACACACTTTTCGAGGATGAAATACCTGGAGGAGTATGAAATCTGTAGTATTCTCCTAATCGAACATAAGAAAAGTAATAGTTAGTATATTGATCACATCAAGTATTATAAAATACAAAAAATGTTTGATTTCTTACCAGATTTACGACAAATCTCCTCAATTGCTCTTATTTCTTCAATTTCTTCAGGAGTCCTTGTCCATAAACTAGAAGCATCTATAGGATACATTTTTCTAGTTAAATTTTCCCAAAGCCAAATAATGTGAAAATTTATAAACTAGAAAGAAAAACCCCAAATACTGTTTTCATGGATAGATTATGTTTTTATATGTTTAAAGTCAATAATTTTACATACTAGTAATAGTTTCAAGTTGCTACATTTTAAGTATTAAACAGAGTTAGTCAAGAGAAAAGAAAGGACTATGTAATATGTACTTTGAAATGAGATGCTGAATGTATAGACTCAATGTTGAGATGATGTATGTTTATTTGGAGGTTGATGTAGGCATGAGAGACATGGAGCTGCAGCACACAGAAACAGTAATAAGTAGCTCTGTGTATTCCTAAGCACAGAAACTATGGTGGCCTGTGGCCCACAGAAGGACACATTCCAGCACAAAGACAGAGTGAGAGTTTATTTTTCTTCATGTTTATCTTGTATATACACACTTTCTGGCACCACTGTTTTGGGTTGATATGGGACGCAAAGGATGGACTAAACTGCAAAAACCTGGGTTCTAAACTTGTTCATACTCTTGTGAGGATGACCTAGAATAATGCAGATGACAGTGCTTTATAGATTATTAACTATTACATAGACCTCTGTAACTCAAGGATTAAATGTGAAGCTAATATATTATTAATACATATGTATATAAATAGAAACATGTGCATCAATGTGTTTTAGAAACAATTTATATAAAAAATGGAACTTATTAGTATCTCTCTATATACTAATATATACACCTGTATATATTTAAGCATCAGATATATCTCCCAACCATCACACAACAAAAAATTTCCAATCCAAATGATCATAAATATGTTAGACATAGAACAAATTAGAACATAACGAATTAAATTTGTTTAATACAATTCACGTAATCTTCTCAGCAAATTCTGCCTTATATATTTCATCATAAACCTCTATAGTTAAACATATATGTAGAAAATGTTGCGAGGTTTGTGAATGCGCATTATAAACCTGAGAAAAGGTCTACTAACCATTTTGTTCTTCTATTTCCTCTTCTTCCTCAAAATTGGTTTTTATAACTAAAGGACCGTGGATGGGTCGTGATATATTTTCCTGAGGTGTCAAAGGTTTCTGATTCTGGGTCTGGAGTGGAATTCCTTCCAGACTTTCTTTCTGTAGTGTCATATCTGCAGAGAAAATGCAACATTTTAGTCCATTAAAGATAAATGTGATGATAAGTATATTCGATAATCAATCACTGCCCTCCTAATTAACTATATATTATTTTACAACATGTATAATAATAATGCAATAATAGATTGTGTTTCTATGCATTAGCAATGAACAAACTGAAAATGAAATGAAAAATAATCCCACTTACAATAGCATCAAAGAGAAAAAATATTTAGGAATTAATTTTAAGATGTGCAAAATTTACATTCTGAAAATATTGCTGAAAGAAGAAAAAAATGTTGTTGAAGGAAGTTACAGAAGTGTTGAAATGGAAAAATATCCTTGTGTATGGATTGATTTGTTGTTGGTATGGCAATATTTTCCAAATTAATCTATGGGTTCAATACAACCCTTATCAAAATCCCAACAGACTTCTTTGCAAAAATTGACAAGCTGATTCTAAAATTTATATGGACATTACTACAAAACTAAAGTAATCAAGACTATCCGAACTAGCATAAAAACAAAAATAGATCTACGTATCATTGGAATAGGATTGCAAGACCAGAAATAAACCTTTATATGAATCAATTTATGCTCAATTGGTTTTCATCAAGGGTACATAGACCATTCAATGGAGAAAGAATAGTATTTTCAACAAATGGTGCTGGGACAACTACATAGCCACATGCAAAGTAATTAAGTTGCACAACTTCATCACATTATAAACAAAAATTAATGCAAAGTGGATCTAAGAACAAAATCCAGGAGCTGAAGCTATAAAACTCTTGGAAGAATCCTTAGGTTATACAAAGCTTTCTTAGATATGACATCAAAAGGATAAGCAATCATTGAAAAACAGCCAGCCCCCTGGCACATGGAGGTGAGCCACGACAGCACCTGTCAACAAGGCCTAGATTTTGCTGAAAAGCAGAAAAGCAGTTCCCAGCCCTCTCAGCCAGAGAGTGAAGAGACACTCAGAACCCCAAGGTGATGCAGAAAGAATGAGTAAGATCCAGCCTGGGCAACATGGCAAAACCCTATCTCTACAAAAGATACAAAAGTTAGTCAGGTGTGATGGTGCACACCTGTAGTCCCAACCACTCAGAAGGCTGAGGTGGAAGCATCACTTGAACCCCAGAGGTTGAAGCTGCACTTAGCCAAGATCATCCCACTGCACTCTAGCCTGAGCAACAGAGCAAGACTCTGTTTCAAAACAAAACCAAAACCAAATGAGATATCACTTCATACTACAGTGATTGCAATTATTACTTTTTTTTTATTAAAAAGACAATAACAAGTGTTGACAAGGATGTGAAGAAACTGGAATCTTCATACATTGCAGTTGGGAATGTAAAATGTTGCAACTACGTTAGAAAACAATTTGACAGTTCCTCAAAAGGCTGAACATGGAGTCATCATAAGTCCCATCTATTCCATTTTCAGCTACATACAAAGGGGTGTAAAAATATACGTCCATATTGTAAAATGTTCATTTGTACACAAATGTTTATATCAACGTTATTTATAACAGTCAAATAGTGGAAACAACCTAAATTTCCATTCTCTGATAAATGGATAGATAAAATGTGGCATATTCAGACAATGGAGTGCTATTAGGCTATAAAAAAGAATAAAGTACTGCTGCATGTGAGAGCATGGATGAATTTTGAAAACACACTAAGTGAAAGAAGTAATTCACAAAACAATAATGTATGATTCCATTTATATAAAATAACAAAAATCTATTTGTAGAAACAAGAAGGAAATTAGTGACCGTGTAGGTTTCAGGAGTTGGGAAGAAATGAGGAGTAACTCTTAACGGGTGTGGATTTCTTTTTTGGAGTGATCCAATGTTCAAAAATGGAATACTGTTCTTTGATCCATTTTGAGTTAATTTTTGTAATGTGATGATTTTCGCAATTTTTTTCTCTCTACATTTGAAATCATTATATTCAGAAAACATACACTGCACAATTTCCATCATTTTAAATTTATCTGGGTTTGTCTTATCACCTAGACTGTGATCTATACTGGAAAATATTTCTTGTGCACTAGAGAAAAACGTCTATTTCACAACTGTTAAATGGAATGTTTTGCTGAAGTATCTTAGGTCTAGTTCCTTTACAGTTGTCCAAATCTTTTATTATCTTGTTTACAGTTGTTTGCATGGTATATATTTTCTATTCTTTTAGTTTCAGCTAATAGTTTCTGTTGAATTTAAAAGAGTGTTTTCTGTAGACAGCATGTAGTTTTATCTTTATTTTTATTCTCACAATCTCTGCCTTTTGATTACATTTTTTAATCCATTCACAATTAATGTTATTGATATACTTGGATTCAGGTACACGATTTTACTTTGTTTTCTATATGTCTAATGTCTTTGTTGTTCTGCTGTTTCTCTTTCTTTTACACTGATGAATATTTTCTAGTATAATATTTAATTTCTTTAATCATTCTGCATTTTTTATAGTATTTTTTCATTTGCTCTATGGCTTACTAAATATTTCTGAACATCAAAATCTATTTCATATTTATACTAATTTAATTCCAGTGATATATAAGAGGTTTCTCCTATATAGGTCTATTCCCTCTTCCTCCTTTCTGTGCTATTATTGTTACATACGTCACATTTCTATGCATGACAAACCCAATAACACATTGTTATATTTATTACTTAAGATAATTGTATGACTTTAAGGAGATAAGAGAGGAAAAAAGATCAAGTATGTTTTTATAGTTTGTTCTATAAACAGAGACTAATCATATTTTTATTTATAATTTCTAATTCTCTTCATCTGTTCCTATGGATTTGTGTTACTATCTGGTGTCATTTCTTTGCCATCATACAGTTTTGCTTCCATCTGCCTCCTTTGTGTGGCTATTGTTGAATATAGTACATTTCTAAATATTACTGGCTTAAAAAATATAATTTTATATATTGTTTTACAAAATTTTAAAACAGATTATAGAAGGAAGAGAAATATGCCCTTATGATGGTTTTATAGTTACACAACTACCTTGATCAGCATACTTTGTTTCTTCATGTGGATTTGAAATACTGACTCAGGTCACTTGCTTTCCAACTGAAAATTTTCCTTTAGTATTTAAGGTATGCATACTGGCAACAACAAATTCTCTGTTTTTGTTTTCTGGAAATGTTTTCATTTTGCCTTTAATTTTGAAATACAGCATTTAAAACTAGTTTTCTGGACAAAGATTCTTGGTTGACCCTGTTTTTTCTTTCAGCCTACAGTGAAAACTGCCTATATTGTTTCTGACGATAAGGTAGCTGTTAATCATACTGTGGTTCTATTATATGTAACAAAATATTTTTATCTTGTTGTTTTCCAGAATTTGCCTTTATCACCGGTATTTATCATTTTTAACATGATGTGTCTGGATGCAGATATATTTGTGTATATCCAACTTAGAGTTTGTTGAGCTTCTTGTATATGCAGATTAACTTTTAACTAAATTTGAGGAATTTCAGCCATTAGTTTTTCCTTCCTTAAATTTTGGTAAAATGCCTCATATTTCTCTTAGGCTCTGTTCATCTTTTTTTCATTTTTTCTTGGTTTTTCGGATTGCATAATTTCTGTTGATTTATATTCATATTTACTGGTTCTTTCTCTTGCAGTTCTCAAATCTACCCTTGAGCCCTTATACTATATTTTTCCATTTCAGTTATTGTGTGCTCAACGCCAAAATTTCAGTTCGTTAAGGTTTTTTCATAGTTTTTACCCATTGATAGTCTCTACTTGTTAAAATGTTCAATGAGCATTGTCTGCTCATGAACGCTTTTCAAAGAAGACATATACACAGGCAACAAGCATATGAAAACATGCTCAACATCACTAATCATTGGAGAAATGCAACGCAAAGCCACAATGAGATACTATCTCACACTAATCAGAATGGCTACTATTAAAAACCAAAAAATAACAGATGCTGGCAAGGCTGCAGAAAAAAGGCAATGTTTATACACTACTGGTCAGAATGTAAATCAGTTCAGCCATTGTGGAGAGCAGTTTGGCAATTTCTCGAAGAACTTAAAACAGAAATACAATTTGACCCAGCAATTCCATTATTGGGTATATACAGTCTACTGTGAAGACACATGCATGCGTATGTTCATCAAAGCGCTATTCACAATAGCAAAGACACAGAGTCAACCTAAAGGCCCATCGATGGTAGGCCGGATAAAGAAAATGAGGCATATATCCACTATGAAATACTACACAACCATAAAAAAGAATGAGATCATGTCCTTGGCAGCAACACGAATGGAGCTGGAGGCCATTTTCCTAAGGGAACTGACACAGGAATCGAAAACCAACATTGCACCTTCTCACTTCCAAGTAGGAGCTAAACATTGAGTACACATGGACACAAAGAAGGGAAGGACGGCCACTGGAGCCTACTCAAGTGCGGAAGATGAGAGGAGGGTAAAGATTGAAAACTACCTATCAAGTACTATGCTTATGACCTAGGTGACAAAATAATACATACATCAAACCCCAGGACATGCAGTTTATCTTTAGAACAAACCTGTATAAACAAACCTGTACCCCTGAAGCCAAAATAAAAGTTGAAAAAAAAATCGATGCACAGTTGAACATCACATTCCTCTCACAGGAGGCATTCTATTGCCTCCTGTGTTTCTATAAGTGAATTATACATTTCTGTTTTTTTGCATGTATCATAATCTTTTACTGAAAACTCAACATTTGTGACAATATTTTGTAGTAACTCTGAATATTGATCTCCCGCCTTAACCTGAAGCTTGTTGCTGTTTGCTTTTTAATTTTTGAGTGACTTTGTTGAAATACTTGAGTAAAATCTATTTTCTCCCACAATATGCAGCCTCTGTTGTCATTCCTCAGAGGATGTAGCCTTGGCATGTCCACAGTAAACAGGGATAACAAGGGCTTTAGCAGGATTCATTTTGCCCCTTTCCCTATTTTCTCCGCTAAGTTGTCCACCTCTACTGGTATCACACTGAGATATTAGCTTCCATACATTGCTGGCTTAATGCTCTGTTGTGTCATCAGTGTATAGGGCATAAATTGCTACACAGTTTAACCTGAGCAAATTCTGACTCCTTCAGAGAGCTAAGCTTGGAGGCCAATCTTCCAAGTTTGTTCCGATCCCAAAAGAGCTATTTTTAATTGTCTCTTTACCAGGTTGTCTTTGGTAAACTTCTAGCTGGTTTGCAGTTTAGTTTGCTCCTCTCTCAGAGAGACTGGCCTCCTCTTAATTACTTATCTCGAATCACCACTGTTTTCAGAGCATCCATAATTTTAAACTTCCCCACACTATGTTCTATTTCAAATAAATTTGGGTTTTTTTTGGAGCGCTTCAGAGTTTTCTACTCTCTACCTGCACAAAATCTCAGTGCTAATGCTAAGAGCAGGGATAGTCACTAAATTCTTTTGGAGTGACACCCCTGTTTTACAATTGGGGCATGAAGCAGAGGTGCTAATTTCTGGTCTTTATGACTTGTGCCTCTTGGCATGGGACCTCCACCCATGCTCCATCTGAGGCAAAGGTAATTGGGGTCCAATGATTCCTAGTCTGCTGCATGTGAGATAGAACTTTTGCTTTATGCATGGGGCTGGTGAAAACAAGATTCAAATCTCTTGGAACTTTTGCTTTATCAATGGGCTTAATGAAAACAAGATTCAGGCCTGAAAAATAGAGCTCTAGCAACATGGAGTTGGGAACTGGGGAGGATAAGAAACGTTAGCAGCTTTCTTCCCCCCAGACACATACTATAGTTCTTGACTAGAATCTAGACATAGAAAGAGCTCTATGTTCTTGGCTCCATCCATTCAGAGTAGAGCTTCTGTCACACTAAACTGAGAGGTGGTGAAAGGAGTGGGTGGTTGTTCCAATACAACAGACTTACCATTTCTACTGGCTTTAATAGATTTTATTTGAATGACTATGAGTTCGTTTGCTGTATGCCCTTAAGACAATTTCTTGAAACTTGGAAACATTTTTAACATGTAAGTTTCATCAACTATGATTATTTCACTAAGGAACAGGTTTATGGAATTCTTCACAGCATCATTCTGAAAGTTATCTAGTCATCACAAAATTTTTAATGCAAGTAGAATTATTTACAAGTTTGCCACATTGTTCACAATACCTTAGAAGAAGCCCATAGATAAAATTTTCAAATAAAATCTTCCAACGGAGATAGTGAAAACCTTTTTTTTAAAATAATTTTGTGAAATCTTCTAATTGACGTGAGTCTTCATATTATTTCAGTTTACAAAATGTTTACTATATTATAACTGACTGAGCAAATATTAGAACAACATGCTCATTCTGGACATTAGGTTTTAGCAAGTGTCTTACTCCTTTTTTGCCGCTGTAACAAAATATCTGGATAATTTATAAACAACAGAAACTTTTTTATCAAGGTTCTGGAGGCTGAGAGGCCCAAGGTCAAGGTGGTGGCACGTTTGGTCTCTATGAGGACTCTCTGCTTCCAAGATGGTGCCTTGTTACTGTGCCATCTAGAGGAGATAAATTCTGTGCCCTCACATAGAAGAAGGCAGAAGGGCAAAAGGGCAAAATAGACCAAACTCTGTGTGAAGCCTCTGAGGCCTTAATCTTATTCATATTCAACATGGATTTTGGAGGGATACAAACAAGCCATAGCAGCAGTATATACTTTTTTGCCTTGTAAACAAATAAGAATAATATTGATCATCATTCATCTCATTAAAAGACAATTTTTCAATATAATTATACTTTGATGTGCCATAATTATCAATATTTGTAATGTAGTTATGTTGTTTTAATAAATTAAATGCCAGTGATAATTGTAACAAAAACTCAGTCCTAAAGGCATGTGTTAAGAAAGTCGGTTAAAGAACATAAGTCTCCATAATACGGAAACTTCATACAACAAAAATTTAAATCTATACGTATTTTTGTTATATCAATGTTAATAGGTGATCAATAAACTCAAGCATAAATATATTAGGTTAGGGTAAAAATATGTGAAGAAAGTTAAACAGTAATAGCTTTATTTTTACTTTTCTTTTAAGTTCAGGGGCACATGTGCACGTTTCTTTCATAGGTAAACTTGTACCATGGGGGTTTGTTGTACAGATTGTTTCATCACCCAAGTATTAAGCCTAGTACCCATTAGTTATTGTTCCTGATCCTCTCCCTCCTTCCATCCTCCACCCTCTGGTAGGCCCCAGTGTGTGTTGTTGCCCTTTATGTGTCCATTCATTTTCATCTTTAGCTCCCTCTTGTAAGTTAGAACATGCACCATTTGATTTTCTGCAGTAGTTTGCTAAGGATAATGGCCTCCAGCTCCATCCATGTCCCCTCAAAGGATAGGATCTCATTCTTTTTAGAGGCTACATGTATTCCATTGCATATATGTGTTAAGACCATATTTTGTTTATCCAGTCTATCATTGTTGGGCATGTCGCTTGATCCCATGTCTTTGCTCTTGTGAATAGTTTATGGCTATCGTTTTAAGATAAAGAAAAATTTCCTTAAATAAAGAATTGTTTGCTTAAGCATTTTTTACCTTTTTAAAACTGTGAAATGTAACACATACACAGAAAAATATGAAAATTATAAAACATATAATATAATGAATATCGCAAAGTCAACACCTAAGTCATGTTATAATAGCCTCCTAAACATCCTCTTCAGTTCACACAACTTTCCTTCCCCATACTCACAACAGGTACCTTCAACCTAACCTATTGCAATCATTTTTTGTTTTTTCTTGTTATCTCCCTACTAAGTGTGCATCCCTAAACATAAAGCTTAATTTTGTTTGTTTTTGAACGTTTTATAAATAGAATTAAGCAGTATCTATTCTTTCTTGCCTTCTTTAATTTAATATTTTATCTGTTAAATACCTCCTTACTCACCTGTTTCTCCTATTTTCGTCACTGTCTAGTATTGAAGGAATGTACCACACTTTATTTATGCCTTCCACTTTTGTTGCACATTTGACTCTTTCTACCCTTTAGCCATTACAAACAATGCTGTTATGTGCATTCTTGTATTTAATACATGTACCCAGATGTACATGGTAATGGATTTCATTAGGATATATGCTTCAAAAGTGGAATTGCTTGGTCCTAAGTTATACATAATTTTAACTGGACAAGATAATGGTAGACTGTTTTCCAAAGTGCTTGTATCCGTTTACATATCCTCCTAAAGTGCACAGAAATTCCTAATGTTCTTTGTCTTCACCAACAATTGGTAGAATTTTTAATATTTGCCAATATAATGGGTATATCATATCTCAAAGTGCTTTCCATTGGATTTTCCTAACTATTAATAAGATTGATCATCTTGTTTATTTACATTTGAGTTTCTTCCTTTTCCAATGCCTGTTTATGCTTTCTGCTTGTTGTTCTATGACAGCGGTTCTCAAGTAGAGATATTTTTACTCCCTACCTACTATGAAATATTTGACAACGGCTGGATATATTTTTGGTTGTTAAAACAAGGAAGGTTCTAGTAGTATCTAGTAGGTAGAGGCTAAAGGTGCTGCTAAACAATCTACAGTAGATAAGAGAGACTCCAACAAAGAACTATCCAGTCCAAAATCTCAATAGTGGTGAAACAGAGAAACCTATTCATTAGGTCCTCAGACCTTTCTTGTTTATTCATATTCATATATTGAGTTCAGGTCTTTCCTTGGAGTCACATAAGCACACATGCTGCAAATATCCTCTTATTTGTTGGTTTATCTTTTTATCTTTTATATGATGTTTTTGATAAATACAAATTTTAATTTTAGTGCAGCCAGATTTATTCATATTCTCTGAAATGATCAATATTTTGTGTCCTTATTGTATTTTGAAGTCTTTAAATATTGGCCTTTTACACTTTGATCAAGAATTTACCTAGAATTGATTTTTATCTATCGTGTGAAAGAGAAGTCTATTTTTCCCTCATTAAGTGAAAAGACCACCCATTGCTCATCCATGCTACCTGTTACAAATCAAGTGTCCAGTCTGTTTCTGTGGTGTAGTGGTTATCACGTTCTCCTAACAAATCAAGTGACCATCTATGGAAAGGGCTGTTTCAGCTACTCTGTTCCATTTACCAATCTGTCTAGCCCGTGGCTAATACTACACTGTCGTAATCTCTATCACTTCATAGGCCTTGATATCTGGTTGAACAAGTCCTATAATTTTGGTATTCTTCAACCATGTCTTGACTTTTTCCGGCTCTTTGCACTTCCATATACATCTCAGAATCTGTTGAATTTTCATTAAGATTATCGTTCTTGTATTTTTACAGTAGATGATAAGTATCAAATAATTATAAGATGTCATTAGATAAATTCATAATAAGAATGAGAAAACTTTTACCTTTAAAGTCAGTATTGAAAAAATGTTGAAAATTACACCCTTTGCAACTATTTAAACTTATAATTTGAAAGTTTAATGAAAAACGTCTTAGTGGATATTTCATCACAAATAAAGACCATTGTCCATCACACCTTTCTATTACATGTGTTTAAATACACATCAGAGGGAGAAAGAGATACGATGGGAAAGAGCCCATTTAGTTAACAGAAACTACCCAATTAGAAATATGGAATAAATCATTCAAGTAACCAAGTAATGCAGTAAAACTTCAGACACTGGTAAGTTTACCTCTCTGCAATGATTGAAACAAAAATGTGCTGAATTTGACAGATATTATTATATCTTTGTTAATTAGAGTAACTCTCCTATGAGATCACAAATACCAATGGTCTTTGCATTTTAAGAAACTACTATAATGCACTTTCCATGAATTTATACATAGATAATTTTTGTCACCTTGATTTTTCTACCCAAAGCATAGCTTCATGTCACTAAGATCAACTTTGATGTGATCACATGTATTTCACATAACTCTTTTGAAAACTATATTTTTAACAAATATTGTATAGTAATTATGATTTTGGCTTGTTCTTTAACATATATTTTTTGCTCTCATTTTAGGTCAAGTATATCAGGGCATTTTTTAGGGAATCACCTTTTTCCCATTTTCAATCTACTTAATGTGAGTAACGATGACCCCCGGGACCCAAAGATTAGCTAATCCCCCAGCCTGAACAACTATTAAGGATGAGCATGATTTCTACATCGTTAGATGAGGTTGAATACTCAGGCTTTAGCTGAATAAGAAAGACTTATTTCTTCTGATGTTAATTGAGAATGATGATGCTAATGAAAAGACTGATTACTCACTCTTTGCCAAGAATTCTAAACTATTGAGTATTTATCTGTTAAACGTCTAAAACCCAGTGACAGATACTATTACTATCTCTACCATACAGATGAAGAAATTGGCCCACAGAGATATTAAGATGTCCATGTTTATAGTGGCAAATATGTGGTAGGTTGATGTTTCAAGCTAATCTGAGCTAGAGCTACTATTCTTAATCTAAGCCTATTCTGCTCCAAAATCTAGGTCTGAGCTTCTGGAGTAACTGCAGTATATAGAGAAGGACAACTGGCTAAGAGCCAAGAGTTGGTGAAGGAAATATGGATCCAGCCAGGTCTGGGGTCAGCTCTGTCCCTAATCTCTTCAATTATATTAGCCAAGAATTCCAGTTTTCCCATGAATAAAATTGAGTTGGGTTTCTCTCCTTAAAACCAGTAATGTACTGGAGTGGGCTCAGATAAGCATGTGAGAACTGACACATTTTCAGGAATTTTGCAAGTGTACTGATGTCACATTTATAGCTTGAAATTGGCTGTAGAGAAACTATTTGCTTTACGCTAATTGTCAAATGTGAAAAACCAGAGCGATTTTGTTTTGGATTTTTTCCAGTTGGTTTTTCTGGGGGAGGGGAGCGAGGTGGGGGAAAAGAGCCAGTTGTTAAAACATTTAGCACTACTCCATCGTTTATGACCAAGACAGTCTCTACAAGAACTTACAATAGACTATCATATCACATCATATCATGCCAGGGCATTTCATTCATGAACATCTACTTTACATGCTTTCTCAATTTTCAAAACAAATTCCGTTTTTTAAAAACAGATGTCATCAACATTATCATCATAATGCAGTATTTCCTACTCCTATAAATACTTCCATAGCTAGAACACACATGCAATACAAAACAAGTAGGTTAAAAGAAACTTTCATATAAACAAATTATTTATAACCAAACAAGTTGTTTTTATTTAGATTCACTAGGAATTGGGCACTGTCCTTCTCTTGTCCTTCAAAGAGTACAAGAAATGCTAACTTTTGTAAAATTCACAGAGCGGAGGTTCTTCACAAAGTATTTTTCTTCCCCTTTTCACTAGTTCTTTAAGGGCACTCCATGGAATTGTTTGCTTAGGGCATTAGGGCAAATCTATACAATGCTTGTGTAGATTTTACAATAACTAATTGATCTTCGTAGTATTTTTGCAAAAAGAAAATAGTTTAATCTAAACGTAATTAGGAGGAAACAAATGAACAAATCACCTTAGAAGATATCCTACAAAACAACTGGCTTGAACTCTTAAAATTTGTATGACATGGGGCAGGTGCAGTGGTTCATGCCTGTAATCCTAGCACTTTAGGAGGCCAAGGTGAGAGAATTGCTTGATCCCTGGAGTTTGAGACCAGCCTAGATAACATGGTGAGATCCCATCTCTACCCAAAATGACAAAATTAGTTGGTCATTGTGGCATGAGCCTGTGGTCCCAGTTACTCAGGAGGCTGAGGTGAGAGGGTCACCTGGGCCCAGGATGTCAAGGATGCAGTAAGCTGTGTTCACACCACTGCACTCCAGCCTGGGCAACAGAGCAAGATTCTGTCTCTAAAAAGACACATGTATAGGACAAGGATGGAAAAAAAATCCTGGGAAATTTTTAAAGAGATATAAGATTTTTAAAAAGAGATTAAATAGAGACATGACAACCAATTGCAATGAATGATGCTTAATTGGAAATTGGATGAGAAAAAAAACCAACAATTTTACGGCTGTCGTACCCAACGTTTGGTCCCAAGAACCTACGAGCTTATTATAAATTCAGAACCTCAGCCTCCAACCCAGATTTACCGAATTAGACTACAATTTAAACAAGATTGTCAGGTGATTTCGGTGCATACTACATTTTGTGGAAGCATTGCTATTACAAGCATTATCAGACAAGTAGAAAATTTTGATACAGATTGAATATTAGGCATTGTTGATTCTATCAATTCTATCAACATTGATAGAATTCTCTATATATGATAGTCATGTGTGATTATATCGGAGAATGCCCTTGAACTTAGAAGGTACATGCTGAAGTATTTAGCAATGAAGTGTGAAAATATTGGCAACTAACTCCCAAATGGTTCCAAAAAACAAAAATAAAGAAATACGTGTTTGTACATTATATGCAGATATATAAATACAATCAAGGAAAAAGAGAAAGTAAACGTGACAAAATGTTAATTGGTGAATATAGGTGAAGAACGCATGGCTGTTCACTGAACTATTCTTGTAAATTAAAGAATAGTAAACTATCTTGTAAGTTAAAAAATGTCTCAGAAAGTTGGGGAGGAAACAAAAGTATAATGAAGCATCAGTTTCACTGGTGGTCTAAGTGGTGACTGAGAACTGTTTTGGTTTTTGGTGGTTGTTGTTTTAAGCTCACCAGTTAATTCTAATGTGGAGCCAGAATCGAGAGCATGGGGCTGAGACAAACATCAGATGGGGTACCTGGGCTTCTGAGCTTCATGTAATGTAAGGGAACATGTTTCAGAAAAGAGGGAAATATATATTGAGAAAGAGAAAAGAAACCTTATTTAATGGAAGTACACATAACTCAGAAGTGCTATAATATCTCACTCTATACTGTAAATTAAAAGGGAAAGGGAGTCTTCTACTAAATATGAAGAACTTTAATAGCTTTGAAAAGAAGTCTATGGGGTAGGATGGGATAGAATTAGGCCCTCAGAAGGCAGAAGCCAGATCAGGAGGTCTGATGCATGGTCATTCAAATGACAAAAAGCACTGGAGTATACTTTAAATGTCATGTCTAATTTTTTTGTGAGACGCTTTTAGAGTCAGACAGAACTATGTTTAAAGTCAGAAACTGCCACTTATGAGAAGTTTTATATTGCCTAAGATATTTGGCCTCTACACCTCATTTTCTTTATCTGTTAAGCCAGGAGACTATACCTATTTGGCCAGTTTTTATGATGATTAAATAAAATTAGGCATGAAAAGTGCTCAGTATAGCACTGCCATATGGAGCAGGCTTAACAGATTATTCTAGCCCTAACACTGGGTATGTGATTTTCTGATTTCTTATAACTCCACTTCGTTTTTTAAAAGCCGTAATGAAACTGCAAGTTTACACGGTCCTATAAAGCAAGTTGTGGAGGTCTTAAACATGACTAACAAATGTTAAGCCTGAAGAACGAATATTTGAGTTCCTGCTTTTGTTTTTTTGTAGGTTTGGATACTCTTTGGTCCTTGGATGAGAATGGATGCAGTATGTAGTCAGGATAAAGAATCTCCCAACCAACACAAATTATCCCAGGGGCTACCATTCGGTGTGCTGTGGCATTTCCTTAAGCCCTCTCTTTCTTCCCCAGAGAGGAAAGAACTAAGTTGAAGAACTTTTACCCTTATAACCATTATAAATTGTCTTCTTCTTTTCTGAAATATACACACACGCAAATTAGCCTGTGTGTACTGACTCAAATATTCAAGTAAAATATTTATTAAGCTATTTAAAAACAATTTATTAGCAAGTGGCTTTTCAAGACTTCAAATAAAAGGCAGGTCATAAATACATAGGCTAGACATTCTAAAGAAAGCTGACCAAAGTTTCGTTTAAAGTGGCCAAATCAGTTGTCAGAGGCATCACTGGACACTGACTGAGAATAAATAATTATCAAATGATTCCATTCAATTGTTCACTACAGAATAAAATGGCAAATAGCCAAGAAAAGATGAGCAATTTCCATGTTCGAGCTAGCTACTGTGTTTGGAACAAAATTTTCTTCAGCAAATTTAAGAACAAATAAAAAACAGTTTGTCTAAGAGAGTACACTAACCTCTAATGTATACCATAGGAGAAAGAATAAGTGCCTACCAGGCTTGCAAAGAAAACACGAATTGTACTCAGAAAATGTCTAGGGAATTCTCATGGTAAATATTAACAAAACTATGTTTTCTTAGCATTCTCAATTGGTTTAGCAGCTGTTGGCTTTTAAACTTAGAGATAATAACCAGAATGATTATGTTGTCTTTTAAAATTCCATGGTTTATAAACATGTAAATAAAATATCTTTTAAAAGAGTCCAAAACCTTTCAAAATTCACTAGCAGGTTGAAGTTTAAATTGCAAAAAGAATAACCGGCAGTTTTATACCCCCAGACAAAAAGAGTAGGACTCCTGATAATTGTACTTAGTGCTTAAAGATAACATACAATGGCAAATCATCTAATAAGAAATTGCTTTTGGCAAGTGCCTCATACTGGAAGAGGACAGCTGGTGATTTAGATAGCACTGCTGTGGCTCCAACTCACCTATTTAATATCGACTATGTGACAGGTCTCAATTCATCAAGCAGAAGCTCTGGAAAGTTTCACGGGTTGCACATTTAAATACATAAATTTTGTCATATTTTAACCCAGAATAAAATTACACACATTGTACAATGCTCTGTATGAACCTATACTTAGCCAGTTACAGTTTGCTATGAATGGTTTGTAATAATCCCACCCTGCATTTATCAATTAATCATATGCATTTACTGACATTCATAAAGGTGGATATTCATGAAGGTATTACTTATAAATTAGTCTTTGTCTAAGGTGTAAAGATTTAGGACCTCAGTTTTGGTTAACCTGGGCTTTGGTAGATAGATATTCCTGGAAATATTGTAGGAAATATCAGGTCTAGCAGGAATCAAATTATACCTTCTGAGGTATTGAAATATTTGCAAATAAAGAGGCTATGCAGTAGTTCAATGCCTTTTTCAACTGAACTTGTCAGTTTATCTACAGTCTGCTAATTGAATCCTTTTCCCTAGAGTACAGAAATGTGTCAGGCAGAGGGAAAGCAGTTACAGATTTAACACAAATAAATGCTGTTCAGGGATTCCTGGGGTAGAACTGGCCACTATATGAGAGACAGTACTATGTGGTTGTGTTAGGTGTTTGAGATATATCAGTGAACAAAATACTTTTGCTCTTATGGAACTTTCATTCTATAGGGAGGAATTAGACAACAAACAATAGATATATTAAACAAGTAAATTATATTGTATCTGAGCAATCATTGGGAGTATGGCAATAAGAAAGTCGAACAAGGCAAGGAAGTTTGGAAGTGTGTAAGGCATGCATGGGAAGGCTGACTACATTTCAAATACAGTGTTCAGAATAGTCTTGTGTAGAACATAATCTTTTAACAAGGCTGTGAAGAAATACGCTAACATGTGCCAGGAAAAGCAAGTATACAGTGTGATTGGAGTAGAGCAAGCAAGTATATGGGTGTGTGATAGAGTTTGACTGTTTCCCCACCCAAATCTCATCTTGAATTGTAACTCCCCAAATTCCCATATATCATAGGAGGAACCAGGTGGGAGGTAATTGAATCATGGGGGCGAGTCTTTCCCATGCTGTTCTCATGATAGTGAATGAATCTCATGAGATCTCATGGTTTTAAAAATGGGACTTTCCCTGCACAAGCTCTCTCTCTCTCTCTGCCTGCTGCTATACATGTAAGATGTGACTTGCTCCTCCTTGCCTTCCACCATGATTGTGAGGCTTCCCCAGCCATATGGAACTGTAAGTCCACTAAACCTCTTTCTTTTGTAAATTGCCCCGTCTCAAATATGTCTTTATCAGCGGCATAAAAATGGACTAATACAGTAAATTGGTACCAGTAGAGTGGAGCACTGCTGGAAAGATACCTGAAAATTTGGAAGCAACTTTGGAACTGGGTAATAGGCAGAGGTTGGGACAGTTTGCAGGGCTTAGAAGACAAAAAACGTGGGAAAGTTGGAACCTCCTCGATACTTGTTGAATGGCTTTGACCAAAATGCTGATAATGATACGGACAAGGAAATCCAGGCTGAGGTGGTCTCAGATGGAGATGAATAACTTCTTGGGAACTGGAGCAAAGGTGACTCTTACTACGTTTTAGCAAAGAGACTGGCAGCACTTTGCCCCTTCCCTAGAGATTTGTGGAACTTTGAGAGAGATGATTTAAGGTATCTGGCAGAAGAAATTTCTAAGCAGCAAAACATTCAAGATATAACTTGGGTGCTGTTAAAGGCATTCAGTTCTAAAAGGGAAACAGAGCATAAAAGTTTGGAAAATGTGCAGCCTGACAATGCAATACAACAGAAAATCCTATTTTCTGAGGAAAAATTAAAGCTGGCTACAGAAATTTGCATAATTAACAAGGAGTCAAATATTAATCCCCAAGATAATGGGGAAAATGTCTCCAGTTTATGTCAGATACATTCACAGCAGCATCTCCTAACACAGGCCCAGAGACCTAGCAGGAAAAAATGGTTTCATGGGCTGGGCCCAGGGTCCCCATACTGTGTGCAGCCTTTGGACTTGGTGTCCTGTGTCCCAGCCACTCCAGCCATGGCTGAAAGGGGCCAAGGTACAGCTCAGGCTGTGGCTTCAGAGGGTGCAAGCCCCAAGCCTTGGCAGATTCCACATGGTGTTGAGATTGCAAAAGCACAGAAGTCAAGAGTTGGGATTTGGGAGCCTCCACCTAGATTGCAGACTTAGAATTCATGCCTGTAATCCTAGCACTTTGGAAGGATGTATGAAAATGCCTGGATGCCCAGGCAAAAGTTTGTTGAAGGGGCATTTCATGAAAAATCTCTGCTAGGGCAAAGTGAAAGGGAAATATGAGGGTAGAGCCACCACACAAAGTCCCTTCAGGAGCACCACTTAGTGGAGCTGTGAGAACAGGGCCACTGTCCTCTAGACCCCAGAATGGTAGATTCACTGTCAGCTTGCACCATGTGCCTGGAAAAGCCACAGACACTGAACACCAGCCCAAGAAAGCAGCCAGGAGTGGGCTCTATACCTTGCACAGCCACATGAGGGGAGCAGCCCAAGACCATGGGAACCCATCTTTTACATCCATGTGACCTGGATGTGAGACATGGAGTCAGAGGTGACCGTTTTGGAGCTTTAAGATTTGTCCACCCTGCTGGATTTTGGATTTGCATGGGGCCCGTAGCCCCTTTGTTTTGGCCAACTTCTCCCACAATTCAAGATGAGATATGGGTGGAGACACAGCCAAACCATATCATTCCACCCCAGCCCCTCCTGAATCTCATGTCCTCACATTTAAAACCAATGACGCCTTCCCAAAAGACCCCAAAGCCATCCCACTTGGAATGGCTGCATTTACCCAATGCCTGTACCCCATTGTATCTAGGAAGTAACTAACATGCTTTTGATTTTACAAGATCATAGATGGAAGGAACTTGCCTTGTCTCAGATGAGACTTTGGACTGTGGACTTTTGAGTTAATGATAAAATGAGTCCCCTTTAGGGGACTGTTGGGAAGGCATTATTGGTTTTAAATGTGAGGACATGAGATTCAGGAGGGGCCAGGGGTTCAATGATATGGTTTGGCTGTGTCTCCACCCACATCTCATCTTGAATTGCAACTCCCACAATGCCCACATGTTGTGGGAGGAACTCAATGGGAGGTAATTTGATCATGGGTATAGTTCCACATGGAACTATAAATCTATTAATATAGTTCCATGTGGAACTATAAGTCTATTAATCTTCTTTCTTTTGTAAATTGCCCAGTCTCGGGCATGTCTTTATCAGCAGTGTAAAAGTGGACCAGTACAGTGTGGTAGAAAAATGCAGAGAGCTTACAGGGCACCAGATCAAATAGAGTCTCTCATTATATTTGGGAATCACTGACATGTGGAACATATTCAAAATCATAAGGCTAGATGAGACCACCAAGAAAGTAAACAGAGGAAAAAAAAAAAACAAGAACTAACTCCTAAAACATTGCACATGTAAGAGGTTGGGGAAAAGAAGACAAACAATTCAGGGAGATTGATAACACAGCATTAGGAAGGTAGAAGAAAAAGAGAACAAGGTTGAAACGAAAAAAAATGTTAAAGGCAGCTAGAGAGAAGGGTAGGTCATCTACAAAGGGCAGTCCATCAGGCTAACAGCGAACCTTTCAGAAGAAATTCCCCAAGCCAGAAGAGATTGGAAGCCTACCTTCAGCTTTCTTAAAGAAAAAATATTTCCTGGGGAGTTGGGGAGGGATAACATGAGGAGAAATGCCAGATATAGGTGATGGGGAGGAAGGTAGCAAACCACACTGCTATGTGTGTACCTATGCAACAATCTTACATGTTCTTCACATGTACCCCAAAACCTAAAATGCAATTTAAAAAAAAAAAAAGAAAGAAATAATATTTCCAACCAAAAATTTCACATCCAGGTAAACTAAGTTGCATAAGTGAAGGATAAATAAGATCCTTTACAGATAAGCAAATGCTGAGGGATTTTTTTTTTCTTTTACCACCAGACATGCCTTACAAGAGGTCCTGAAAGATACACTAAATATGGAAAGGAAAGACAGTTACCAGTCACTACAAAACCACACTTACAAATGCAGACCAGTGACACTATAAAGCAACCACACAAAGAAGTCTGCATAATAACCAGCTAAGAACAGGATGACAGGATCAAATCCATACATATCAATCTAATCTTGAATGTAAAGTTGCTAAATGCCCCAATTAAAAGCCACAGAGTAGCAAGCTGGATAAAGAAGCAAGATCCACTAGTATGCTGCCTTCAAGACACCCATTGCACATGTTATACAATGATACCCATAGGCTCAAAATAAAAAAATTGAAAAAAGTTTACCAAGCACATGGAAAACAGAAAATATCAGGGGTTGCAATCCTAATTTCATACCAAGCAGCTTTCAAACCAACAAGATTTAAAAAAATAAACACATTATACAATGGTAAATGGTTCAATTCAACAAGAGGACCTAACTATCCTAAATGTATACACATCCAACACAGGTGCACTCAGATACATAAAATAAGTTCTTAGAGACCTACAAAGAGACTTACATTCCCATACTATAATAGTGGGAGACTTCAACACCCCACTGACAGTATTAGACAGTTTGTCAATGCAGAAAAGCAAGATATTCAGGACCTAAACTCAAAACTTGACCAAATGGACTTAATAAACGTCTATAGAACTCTCCACCCCAAAACAACATAATATCCATTCTTCTCATTATCATATGACACATACTTCAAACTGACCATACAATTGGACATAAAACAATACTCGGCAAATTTCAAAAAAATGAAATCATAAACAACCATGTCCTCAGACCACAGCACAATGAAAATAGAAATTAATACTAAGAAAATCACACACTACCATACAATTACATGGAAATTAAACAATCTGCTCCTGAATGGCTTTTGGGTAAACACTGAAATTAAGGCAGAAATCAAGAAATCCTTTGACACTTATGAGAAAAGATACAACATACCAGACTCTCTGAGACACAGCTAATTCAATGTTAAGAGGAACGTTTATAGCACTAAATGCCTGCATCAAAACAAAAATCTCAAATTAACAACTTAACATCACAACTACAAGAACTAGAGAAGCAAGAGAAAACCAACTCTAAAGCTAGCAGAAGACAAGAAATTACCAAAATCAGAGCTGAACTGAAGGAAATTGAGACACAAAAAGCCATACAGAAGACTGGCAAATCCAGGAGTTGATTTTTTGAAACAAATTAATAAGAAAAAGAGACTGCTACCTAGACTAACAAAGACAAAAGAAAAGAGAAGATCCAAGTAAACACAATTAGAAATGACAAAGGGAGGCCGGATGCAATGGCTCACACCTGTAATCCCAGCACTTTGGGAGGCCCAGGCAGGTGGATCACTTGAGGTCAGGAGTTTGAGACAAGCCTGGCCAACATGGCAAAACCCTATCTCTACTAAAAATGCAAAATTTCACTGTGCATGGTAGTACATGCCTGTAATCCCAACTACTTAGGATGCTGAAGCAGGAGAATCACTTGAACCCTAGAGGTGGAGCTTGCAGTGAGCCAAGATTGTGCCACTGCACTCCAGCCTGGGGGACAGATCTGTCTCAAAATAAATTTTTTAAAAAATGACAAAGGAGACATTACCACTGACCCTACAGAAACACAAAAACTATCAGACATTACTATAAACACCTCTATGCATACAAACTAGAAAATTTAGAAGAAATGAATATATTCCTAAACACAAACAACCTCCCAAGACTAAACGAGGAAGAAACTGAATCCCTGAAGAGACCAATACTGTGTTCTGTAACTGTATAAGTAAGAAAAAAACCTACCAACCAAAAAAAGCCCAGGGCAAGACAGACTCACAGCTGAGTTATGCCAGATGTAGAAAGAAGAGCTGGTGCCATTCCTACTGAGACTATTTCAAAAAATTGAGGAGGACAGACTCATCCCTAACTCATTCTAGGAGACCAGCATCATCCTGAAACCAAAATGTGACAGAAACACAACCAAAAAAGAAAATTTCAGGCCAATATCCACCATGAACACAGATCAGCACCACAACAAAAAGCTAATCCATCATGATAAAGTATGTTTTATCCCTGGGATGCAAGTTTGGTTCAAGGTACACAAATCAATAAATGTGACTGATTACATAAACAGAACTAAAAATAAAAAAAAAAACACATTATTATCTCAATAGATGCAGAAAAGGTTTTTAATAAAATTCAACATCCCTTCATGTTAAAAATACTCAATAAACTAGGAATTGAAGAAATATACTTCAAAGTAATAAGAGCCATCTATAAAAATCCCACAGCCTACATCAGACTGAATAAGCAAAAGCTGGAAACAATCCCCTTGAAAAATGGAAGACAAGTGTACCCTCTCTTACTGCTCCTACTCAACATACTATTGAAAGTCCTGGCCAGAGGAACCAGGCAAGAGAAAAAAATAAAAGGCATCTAAATAGGAATCCAGGAAGTCAAATTACCCTTGCTTGCAGATGACATAACTCTCCATCTAGAAAACCTCATAGTCTCTGCTCAAAAGTTCTTTGATCTGATAAACAACTTCAGCAAAGTTTCGGGATACAAAATTAACATATAAATATCAGTAGCTTTCCTATACACCAACAATATCCAAGCCAAGAGTCAAATCGAGAATGCAATCCCATTAATAACTACCACAAAAAGAATTATATACCTAGGAATACAGCTAACCAGAGAGGCAAATGATGTCTACAATGAGAATTACAAAACACTGCCTAAAGAAATCAGAAATGATGCAAACAAATGGAAAAACATTCCTTGCTCATAGATAGGAAGAATGAACATCATTAAAATGGCAATGCTACTCAAAGAAATTCACAGATTCAATTCTATTTCTATCAAACTACCAATGACATTCTTCACAGAATTAGAAAAAAGCTATTTTAAAATTGACGTGGAACCTAAAAGGAGCCCAAATTGCCAAGGCAATGTTAAGCAAAAAGAACAAAGAAGGAGGCATCATGTTACCCAACTTCAAACTATACTATATGACTACAGTAACCAAAAAAGCGTGGTACTGGCACACAAAAAAAGACACATAGGCCAATGGAACAGAATAGAGAGTCTAGAAATAATGTCTCACACCTAAAACCATCTGATCTTTGACAAAGGTGACAAAAATAAGAAACGGGGAAAGGACTCTCCATTCAATAAATGATGCTGAGATAACTGGCTTGCCATATGTAGAAAATGGAAACTGAACCCCTACCTTATACCACATACAAAAATCAACTCAAAATGAATTAAAGCCTTCATTGTAAAACCTAAAACTATAAAAACCCCGGAAGATAACCTAGGAAATACCATTCTGGACATAGGACATGACGAAGATGCCAAAAGCCAACTGCAACAACAACAAAAAAACTGACAAAAAGGATTGAATTCAACTAAAGAGCTTTTGCACAGCCAAAGAAACTACCAACAGAGTAAACAGACAACCTACAGAACGAGAGAAAATATTGAACCTGGGAGACAGAGGCTGCAATGAGCCAAGATCATGCCACTGCACTCCAGCCTGGGGTGACAGAGAGAGACTCTGTCTCAAACAAACAACAAACAAAAACCATTCCATCAGAAAAACTTGGTGGCCATAGAAGGAAAGTAGAGTAGTTACAAGCATCAGGGAAACATGATAGTCCCCACTTCTTCAGCAAGGTTCTTACCATTCACTGCTTTACACTGTGGTGTCTTCTGAATCCATTTTCCAGAACCTACTTTAAGGTTCATCGCATAGTAGAGTCTCAGTACAATTTAGTTAGACTGAATTGAGCCACGGCTTTCGTAGCAATGGCATTGCATTTTCTCCACAATTGAGGAGTTAGAAAGAACCATCACACATGCCTGTTCTGCTAGAAGCAGAAGTGTGTAACCCAGGTCATGTCCTTGCTCTCTCCACCTATGAGACAGCTTTCTGCACATTCACCGAGACCACCAGTGAAGGCATGATCTCTAAGCTTGGCTTCAGTTGTGTGATACTTTGCTGAGACACAGCCTCCTTCTGTTTAGTAAGGTCAGTAGCTGTCTTACTTTCCATATGAATAATATCTATTTTAGATACACATAGAGAAAGTTTAACTTCCTCTTTGTTCACATCATCTTGTTAGTTACTTAATGGTTCATTCTAAGCTTTCTCTCATCTCATGAGTCCTGATAAAATCATTCCAAATTATCCATTGACCATCAAATTGCATTGCTCATCTTGTCATACTGTATTTAATGTGTCATTCTACGCTGCCACTCCAAAACCAGATTAGACTATGGTATGTCCATGTTTTCAAAAAATGTACTCACTGCTACTTGGTGACAAAAATAATCCATTGATATTTCGAGGTTTGCTGTGATAAAACATACAACTGATCCTCAGACAACCGAAAGGTTGGGTTTCCCAGAAGCATGGAATGCAGTTTGGCTAAATAAAAGGAGATGGGGGGAAATGGAGTGATTAGATGCCATATTCACAACAAATACAATGTGCTACAATACAGCACAATGAGACAAAAACAATTACAGTTCACTGATTTAGGATCATGTGTGTTTTCCAGCGTTTCTAAGCCCTGCTATTCAAAAGATGCAATGGGTATTTCTAAAACATTTTCCTCCATTAAGTTGAAAAAAATCGCAAAATGCCTAAAATCAAATAGTAGAAGGAAGAAAGATTTCTTCCCTATTGTTTTGTAAAAGTATAATCCAGCGTTATTGAAGGGAAATGCTTTAACAAAAACGATGATGCTAAGTAATTATACCTGCATTTCCATGTGTCTAAACCTGCAGAGTGGAACAAAACATTTCCTCTGTCTCCATAATGAGCACACGGTGTCACTGCCAAGGGCCTCTTCACAGTGTCGAAATCGGCACTGGGAACCCTAAAAGAAAAAGTAAACAGTGTAGAAAACTCAATTTGTTGACATTAGAGTTCAACAACAATAGGCTGCTAATCAGTAAAAGAAAATATGAGTAGATTAAATTAGAATCACGAAGATATACTCTATCAATATTAGACCGTAAGTCTAAATTTCAGCAAATTAGTCTAACTTTAGTGAGAAAGCAGCAAGATAATCTAATGATTAAACAGTATAACATGCCGCAAATGACTGATAAAATGCTACGTTTTGTTATCCGTTAATCCATATGGTCCACTAGGAATAGAGGTGCAAGACTCCAGTGGCACTTTGACCACAATCCAATGACAGAACGACTTAATTTCTCTTTCTGAAGAAAGCCAGATGAAATTTTTAAGAATTTCTAGCTATATTCTAATTGTGAAAACGATTTCTATGAATCAATCCTTTTATTAGATAACCTGTTTTCTCAGTCTATGGAGATACTGTTAGGTTTTTATGGAGCTTAAAAGGTATGTTATTGTGGAATTTTAATTATGATGTTTTGATATACTATATTAAATACATGTGCTTTGTGCCTTTGGCTTAGAAAGATAAACAATTGCCTATACTCACTGACTTCTTTATATGCCAACAAAAGTAGATGTGGTTTGTTTCAATAGGCTGGTATTCTTAAAACTTCTACGTTCTTTTACACATAAACACACACTTGGTAAAACTATAAGCCCCTGTTGTGTGGGCAGAGAGGATAACATTCTTCCCTCTTTTGACACATGTTCCATGGTTGTTAGTTATCTTTTATCTCTCTCCTACTTCTATCTTCATTCTCTTCCCCTTGTTAAAGTAGATCCATGTACTCTCATAGCATGGGTTAGTGGGCAGGGGCTATCAAGTCAATAAACTAGTATTTGAACCTCTGGCTCCACTACTTGCCCATTGTCACAAACTTAATACTTAACTCATACTCTCTGTGCTTTAGTTTCCTCATATGTAAACAGGACATAAAAAATACTTTCCTCACAAGTTAGCTATAAAAATGACATGAGATAAGGTGTTGTGAGCTATTATTATTTTTATTTATTCATTTAATTATTTACTGATAACTTATCACTCATTAGTCACTGTGCTAAATACTTGGGGATACAGCAATAAAACAGACAAGACACTCTGCCCACCTGGACATGGATTCTGTTGTTACTCTTTATCACCCTAGCATTTAATCTAACAGGTAATAGAAGTGAATCTAATTCCTGTAGTCAGAGAGGCTAACTCTATTCAGGTTTCCTAACAGAGAGGAAACACTTAAAACCAGACATGTCATCTTTTTTCACTGGATTCTTTCTGGCATGAGCACAAAGCTTCAAATACTGAGTTTTTACCTTTATCTGGTTTTATTAAGATCCATTCATCCTCATTCTTTGGGGGAATTACCAGTTTTTCCCATTTAACTTTATAAACTTTAATTTGTATGTGGCCAATTGGCTTACATTAATTTTCTTTTCTATTTTTATGATATTTAAACACTTGTTGTTACTTAGACTTTTGACAAATGAAAACTTAGTAATTGGGTTAAAAAAAATTCAAATAAGGAAACAGATTTATTACACTAACTTTGACAGCTACCTGAATTCAACTATTTGAATTTATAATGACTGGAATCATATTAACTAAAACAAAATCTTACATCATATAATATTTCAATATTAGGAATTTAATGTCTCGAGGTGCCATCATATAGGCAAAAGTGCCACATGAATATTCAAAAGCTATAGGCATGTAACTGACATATATAAGAGTAGTTTCAAGCAAATAATAGTTTTAAATTATTTCAGATTTCTTCAGATAAATTCAGGATGTCAAAAATACATGATAGGCTTTTTTACTCCATATTTTAAGTATATAAGATATCTTCCAAGAAAATAGTAAATTTTGGTTCAGCAATGCAAGTTACTGCCATATCTTCCTTCATTCTACTAAAAAGATTAAGCATGTGAAGTACTGTAAATAGTCCAATATTTACCTTTAGGCACGTGGAATTATAAAAGAAATAGCAGTCATTTCCAAATACTGCCATTTTCAACTCTCTTGCTGCTAATCCAATGTATTTTGAAAAATATATATGTATAAGAATTGCAGAAATGCAAATATAAGAACTATCAGTGTGTAAGAGAGAAAAAGAATATCTTTTTCACAGTCTTTCAGGCTATCAGTAGTATTCCTTTAAAACTGACCTCCTGTTGACAGTATATTACACAACAGATAATTCTTAAAGAAATTTCAGTTAGAGGATACCCTCTCTAGCTTCGCAGACCACTTTTTGTTGAAAGTGGTTGCTAGGAAGCACACAAACTGAAACTTTCAGAATTTTCCTCACTGTTACCTCATCCAATGTTTGCTCATCATAAATGACCTCACATGTAACTGTAGGCTAGTTTACCTGAGAGAACACTGTATTTCCCTTACTCATTAACTAAAGAGGACTAGCAAAAATAAAATAGCATATTTTAATCTTTAAATGTTCTGATTTAATATGGACTCTAAACTAGTTTATACTTTTATAATAGAAAGTAGTAAGTATTTCACAAGTAAACAACTTATAGAAGGTTTGAAAATAACACTAAATAGGTAAATGAGCTATCCATATTCTAAGACAATAAAAACAATTATTTAAATATGTATCTCTGCTATCCATTGATTTGGGAAAAATCATATTCAGATTATGATATATTAATAGGTACTTGAAAATAAATTAGGCTACATAGTCATCTTGTAGCTATATTCCATTTATTTTTTCATCCATCATAAAAAGAGTAATCTCTTCTTCCTATAGCAGAAAGGTTTCAGAGTGCTTGAAGGTTTTGAGAATCTGTTGAAAATAAGTGAAGTACGATTCCCAGAGGGAAACATTTCAATCAGCAGTTATTGATATCTTCCTCTTAGTGTCTTTCATCAACAAATTAAAACCTAGCAGAAATTAATTTAAAAATCATCAATGTATTAGTCCATTTTAATGCTGCTGATAAAAACATACCCAAGACTGAGAGAAAAAAGAGGTTTAAATGAACTTACAGTTCCACATGGCTGGAGAGGCCTCAGAATCATGGCAGGAGGTGAAAGGCACTTCTTACACAGTGGTGGCAACAGAAGACGAGGAAAAAGCAAAAGTGGAAACCCCCAATAAACTCATCAGATCTCATGAGACTTATTCACGATCACAAAAATGGCATGGGAAAGACCTGTCCCCATGATTCAATTACCTCCCCCTGGCTCCGTCCCACAACACATGGGAATTTTAGGAGATACAATTCAAGTTGAGATTTGGGTAGTGGCACAGCCAACTATATCATTCTGCCACTGGCCCCTCCACATCTCATGTCTTCACATTTCAAAACCAATCATGCCTTCCCAGTAGTTCCAAAAGTCTTAAACTCATTTCAGCATTAATCCAGAAGTCCACAGTCCAAAGTCTCATCTGAGACAAGGCAAATCCCTTCCACCTGAGCCTATAAAATCCAAAGCAAGCTAGAAACAATACGGGTACAGGTATTGGGTAAATGCAGCCACTCCAACTGGGAGAAATTGGCCAAAACATAGGGGTTACAGGCCCCATGCATGTCCGAAATCCAGCAGGGCGGTCAAATTTTAAAGCTCAGAAATGATCTCCTTTGACTTCAGGTTTCATATCCAGGCCATGTGGATGGAAAAGATGGGTTCCCATGGTCTTGGGCAGCTCCGCCTCTGTGGCTTTACAGGGTACAGCCTTCCTCCTGGCTTTCACAGGCTGGCATTGAAAGTCTGCAGCTTTTCCAGGTGTATGTTGCAAGCTGTCAGTGGATCTACCATTCTGGAGATTGGAGGATGGTGGCCCTCTTCTCACAGCTCCACTAGGCAGTGCCCCAGGAGGGACTCTGTGTGGGGGCTTTAACTCCACATTTCCCTTCTGCACTGCCCTAGTGGAGGTTCTCCATGAGGGCCTCGTCCCTGCAGCAAACTTTTGCCTGGGCATCCAGGTGTTTCCATACATCTGAAATCTAGCTGGAGGTTCCCAGACTCAATTCTTGCCTTCTGTGGTCCTACAGGCTCAATACCACTTGGAAGCTGGCAAGGCTTGGGGTTCCACCCTCTGAAGTCACAGCGCGAGCTCTACGTTGGTCCCTTTCAGCCATGGCTAGAGCTGCTGGGTCACAGGGCACCAAGTCCCTAGGCTACACACAGCATGGGGACCCTGGGTCCAGCCCACGAAACCACTCTTTCCTCCTGGGCCTCTGGGCCTGTGATGGGATGGTCTGCCTTGAAGGTCTCTGACATACCCTGGAGACATTTTCCCCATGGTGTTGGGGATTAACATTAGGCTCCTGGCTACTTATGCAAATTTCTGTAGCTGGCTTAAATTTCTCCTCAAAAAACTTTTCTTTTTTTTTTCCTTCTCCTCAAATTTTTTCTTCTACTTCAATTCTACTCTTTCCTGTTGTAAATGTCTTTCTAGTCTTAAAAAAAAAAAAAAAAAAACTATTACAGCCAGGCTTGGTGGCTTATACCTGTAATCTCAGCACTTTGGGAGGCCGAGGCAGGTGGCTCACAAGGTCAGGAGTTCAAGAACAGCCTGACCAACATAGTGAAACCCTGTCTCTACTAAAAAAAATACAAAAAATAATTGGGCTTGGTGGCATGCACCTGTAATCTCAGCTACTCAGGAGGCTGAGGCAGGAAAATCGCTTGAACCTGGGAGGCAGAGGTTGCAGTGAGCAGAGATCACACCACTGCACTCCAGCCTGGAGACAGAGAAAGACTGTCTCAAAAAAAAAAAAAAAAAAAAAAGCTATTACTACCCTGTGAGGATGATTCCTCCTTTCCTCCTTGTAATGAAGAGTGATGGGAAATTTGTCTCCATGGCTGGGAGTAGGCCTGAAAATTCTGTAAGTATTTTGTGTTGGCCAAAGCAGGCTCACTCTGAGTGTCTTTCATCTTTGGTGCATGCTAGAGCACTAACATATCAGTCAGAGAAGAAAGACTTTCTTCGATTTTGTAATCCTGTGACACCACTTTTAGTACAGTGGCTGGTAGCAACTCCTTGGTAACTCTTCAGAATTATGAGAATTGGGCAAAGTTGATGGCTGCTACCCATCAGAGCATGAGTCCAGTTTATGACCGTGAATTGATCTTGTGACTCTCCCCTGATGTGGACTTGTGTTTCTGCCAGAAGCTTTGCTCCAGCTACTGAGGAAGCCAAAGTTTTGGAAATAGAAAGTGCTTGCTAAGAGATGACTAGATTTGCTCCTACTATACAAATAGTAAGTGTAGTGTGGTTTTAGGAGATGAGTATTTCCCAGAAATGACAGAATGTTGGACCTAAAAGGTTCTGTGGCAGTTTGGGAGGTGACAGTTAATAGCTGTGAAAGTTGTTGTCTCTTCGAAACTCATGAAACGAGCCGCTTTTCTGAATGCCTCTGAAGGAACAAAGAAGTCACTGGCACTTGACTGCAAAATGCTAAAAAGTTTCTGGTTCCAACATTATACAGCCAGCATCAGGTGTTTTCTTTTTTCGTAAATCTGGGATGTGATGTGGGAGAGGTTTTTGTGTTTTCCTATGAGAAAAAAGAAAGCAGAAAAGAAAGTAAACATTTTGAAATGGCAAATCTATTCCATCCTCCCTCCCCTCTGAATCCAGCAATCAAAAAATTGTGAATTTTTACATTTTAATTTTTTCATTGTCAGTATTCAGCATAACTGTGAACTTTTTAAAGGAGCTGTTTTATTTGTTGGGAACCCCCTTACTGTTTAGATACTGCTAAGTGAGATATCATTGCTTAATTTTTCCAAGGGCTAAGTCAGTAATATGCTGGACAGTTGAATACATGCAGGTAAGACAAAGAAATGAGACCTGGGCCTAGTCCAAGCCCAAAAAGGATGGAAGTAAAATCAGAATTCCCCTACAACTTCAGACTAGGAACCACTAAATGCAGTGAGATGGAAAGGCTACTATTCCTAAATATTTAGTATTTATTTGATTTAGTCATTGTCCATCTTATCAGTTACCCTCAAAATATTCTTTTGAGCAGTAAGTTAAAGCTGTTTTTAGCTCGCAGTTGATTGACTACCAGTACTCAAGCCATTTCAGCTGTTGGACCTCACCTTTAATTAAAATAAAAAAGATTCCTATGAAAAACTTGAGAATGAAATCCTGGTTGTAGTTATTCCTGTACTTCTGCATTAGTCTAAGACTGAAACTTTGCATTCACTCTGGAAAGAACATCAGAACCATTTCGACCATGTTATGCTGCACAATAAGGCGTAGTTCAAACGGTAACTTTTTTTGATCCCAGGTATTTTTATTATAGCGTTTTCTGACAGTCTACTGGAAAAGCAGTTTTCATCCTGCTTGGGGATCTGGGGATGTCTAAATATTTCTAAACTTCTAGAGTGCTTCCCGCATGAACTAAAGATAACAGGTAAGTAGGTTTCATTGGAACTGCATTAAATCGACATCTGAAATGTTCACTGCTTATTATTTGATCTTTTTTTTTTCTTTTTTTCTTTTTTTTTTTATTGCATTTTAGGTTTTGGGGTACATGTGAAAAACATGCAAGGTTGTTGCATAGGTACATATGTGACAGTGTGATTTGCTGCCTTCCTCCCCTTCACCTATATCTGGCATTTCTCCCCATGCTATCCCTCCCCAACTCCCCACCCCCCTCTATCCCCCCTCTCCCCCCCAACAGACCCCAGTGTATAGTGCTCCCCTCCCTGTGTCCATGTGTTCTCATTGTTCAACACCCACCTATGAGTGAGAACATGTGGTGTTTGATTTTCTGTTCTTGTGTCAGTTTGCTGAGAATGATGGTTTCCAGGTTCATCCATGTCCCTACATTTAACTTCCAAATAAATCATCGGTTGAAACCGAGGTGGGGGACGCACGTGGGAACGCACCAGGAACGCATCAGCTTCTGCACTACAACTCCCAGAAGGCGCCGCGGCCAGGAAGCCGCTTCTGGATGGGCCTTCCCGCCCCTAGCTGGGGCTTGGCATAGTGGGGGCGCCGCGGCGGTGGCCGGGCGCCGAGTGTGGGTGGCCTGAGCGCCGCGGGTGACACCTACAGGGCTTCTCCCCGCCTGGACCGGACGCCGTTCCAAAGCGCGCCCTCCACTCGCACTGCTTGTTGGGCTCATCATGAAGCGCCTGGGCTCCGTGCAGCGGAAAATGCCGTGTGTGTTTGCGACGGAGGTGAAAGAGGAGCCTTCCGCCAAAAGGGAGCATCAGGTAAGCGGCAGCGCCGGGTAGGCTGGGCGGCCCGCGTGGGCTTCTCCCAGCGGCGCTGGCTCAGTGCGAACCCGGCGACGGCGGCTGGACGCGTTAGAACTGCCCTGCAGGCCAGGAGCCTCTGTAGGTTTCGTTGGGGAGGTCTGGGTTGGAAGTCTTATACGCCCTGAGTACAAGTCCAGGTTCTTGTACTTTTGTTAGTTGTAAGGCAGGGCATTTGCGAGAGAATTTTCCTGATCAGGAGATTCAAACTTGCCCTCGCAGGGAAATGGAAAAACCACAGGTCAGCACCTGTGGGTTTCAGGTCAGCACCTTTTGGGGAAACCTAATCAGATAATTGCCACAGTCCAAGCTTTACTACTTTTCAAAAGTGCAGTGAGAAAGGGGGGATATTATAAGACTTGCTTTACCTGTTACGTCGGAACCATTGGCGGTGTTGACAGTAGCCTAATTAGGTCACTGAAGATCAGACCTCATGTTACCAGTAATTACTTAATTTATTCTCTCAAGGTTTTCTATTGTAGCAACGTGTTTTCTATATAATGTGCCCTCGGTAAATGCTAGTGAGTGAATAACAAGTAACCTATATTAAGGCAATTCTTTCATATTGTACTATAAAACGTTGTAGTCTTTGATCAGTAGAATCCCCAGTCATTAGTTGGGTGCTTCCCAACTTTGTTGATTACATACAAAATCCACGTGTCCATTGGAAATCCACCTCACTTGAGTTTCATCACTGCCACTGGCCTTCTCATCTTCTAGACTAAAATGTGTTTAAGGCAGATTGTCCTGTTATCTTTAGTCCCAGCCTGTAGGACCTGACACGTGGTAGGCACTGGATAAATATTTGTTGAATTAAATAATGAACCCTGGAATCATTTCAGGCCAATTTTCCCTTCACCTTGATGCTTTTTACCTTATAGCATCTGATCTTTTCATTCTTTCTACTGCTGTCACTGCTGTTATAGTTAATATTTCATATCCTGCCCATTGCACTACCTAATTGGTCTTACTTGCCAGTCTGATCATCACCATGTTCTTTCCTTGTCTAAATACCACAGTTATTACTCAGTGTTTGTAGCAGCAATCAGCCTTTTTTTTTTTAGCTGTAATAAATAATGTAATCCATATAAAACATTATCATCTGTGTTAGTATTTCACTCTACTGTGATTTCCAACTTTGTATGTTAGAGGGGAGTAGTTTGTAAAAATATTCTCCACCAGGGAAAATAAGCAGCCCCTTCTCTTACCTTTCTGCAATTAAAACAGCTTACAGTATTGTTTATAGCATAGCATCCACATTCTTAATTATAATTCAGGGCCTCCCACTAATGAGGCTCAGTCTATCCTCCATCCTTCTTAAAGTGAATTCTCTGTTTTAGCCATCTGTTTCATCCAGTGAACATATCAACCACAATCCTGTCTCAGATTTTTGCTCAGACTGTTCACTCTGGGTCACCTCTAGAATGTTTTTAATTTTTCAAGTCAGTTCTTCTCCATAAAATCTTAAATCAACTTAGTCATCTCAGTAATTTCTCCTACCCAGAAATTGTAGAGGGACACTCAATTGATATTCACTATTTTAATACATGTACTTTTTCCCCCCAGTAATAGTCTAAAGTCTTGATGACAGGTAGAGAAGGAGAATTTTATGTACCCCTCAGTGTCTCATGTTGTCCTTTGCACATGTGGATAGCAAAGACCAGATAATTGATTTTTATGGAAGGAATGTTTATACTCATCAGGAGCTCCATGGGGCAATCTTTCCCCCAGGATCTTTGATAAATTTAGATACACACACACTGCTATTGGACCAGACCCTGTGGCTCTACTTCCCTGGGTTAAATTGATATCCTTTGATACCAGAGTCATAAGTTAGTGAAAACCGGTTATATTTTTAAAGTACTGAATCCCTACTAGATGGTTATATTTTAAAAGTATTGAATACTTTCAATATACTTTCAGTACTAGAGTACTGAAATATACTTTCAATATACTTTCAGTACTTTGAGTACTTTCAATAGTACTTTCAGTACTAGAAGGGACTAATTTCTTAGTTTACCTGGTTGAAATAGTACCTTAGTCTTAAGCACACACACAGCAGTATGTTTATATAGTACAGTGTTGTTTCACTTTGTAAGATGTTGTTACTTCAGATATAACTGTAGAAATTGCCTAAGTCTTCTTCAGCAATGAAAATGAATTATAGATAAAAAGTTGGTAGGAACCCAAGAAACTGTCTTTTTCTCATCCTTGGTGCCTTTTTTTCTTCCTGACAGTAGAAAAATCATAAATATGTCAACAGCTCACTACTGGTAAAGCTGAAAGGGACAAGAAGAGGGTACCCTCAAAGCAAACACATTCAAAGGAAAAACAAAAGACAGGTGATTCTTGGTAGTTTTAAAAGTGAAAATTGTTAGGGGGAAAACATGAAAAAAAGAAAATCAGCTTCAGATCTTGAGTACTCATTGTGCAAAGACTTAGAACTAAAATGGTACTGAAGTATATGGTGTAACATCGCTAATATGGTCTAGTGGGCCAGCTTGCGCTATCTGTGGGGCTGTATTTACTGGAGTACCGATGTGAGGTCTTGCCTAAGAGGTGATGCCAGCAGGTCTTACTTCTTTTTTATATTCTAACTGCATAGTCTAGGACAAGGCTGTTCACAAACTAGATGCTCAAACTTTGTTGAATGAGTTACCACAAAGATTTTTAGATCAATGTAGACTTCTGAATACAACTTTCAAAGTAAACAATTCATCAGACTACATGAGGAAGTCAGGTAACTGTAAGAAAACTACTGTCAAAGTGAAGCCTAACTCAAGAGTCAAGAGATTTGTTTTATAGAGGAGATTTTTCTTTTGCCATCTTGAACATTTTTTAAGTAAGTAAATAAACCATAGCTGATACAGCTCAGAAATTTAAGTTTGTAGAACTGTCATGTCTCATATAAATCACTATTAATGGTAGGAAACCATCGGGGTTAACTTTCCTTTCAAGCAGATAATATATTTTCTAAGACCATTTGTTGAATGTTATGATGATACATTTGAAGATTTTTAGGATATAAAACTGAATCAAGGATCAAATTGTTCTGAAAATTAAGAAGCTTTTAAACTGTGTGATCTGTAATGTTTAGACAGCGATGCAAGTTCTGTAACAATCGAGGTATACTAATGATAATTGCTTTATGAAAAGGATGAAAATCATAGTTTAGACAACTTATGCTTATAATAGCAGTTGTTTATCACGAAGTTGAGGAGGAAAAACATCTGAAGTTGAAGAGGAAAAAAGGAAATCCAGAAATTCATTTTACTTTGGCTCTTAAAGAAACTTCTGGGTAGCAAATAGAAACTGATGTCAGTTAATATTGAGAAAAATGCACTGAAAAAGAGAAAAGAAGTATGCCAAAAGGTTCTTGTGATACGTCTGAATGGTGATGAAGTGGGTGATTCATCTATGCCTTTCTACATTTCATTTTCAGATTTTCTATAATGAGCATGTATTAGCTTTGCAAGAAAAAATGGTTAAAAAAAAAAAGGCAAAAACAAAGTATGAACTATCTTCCATCTATTTTGCCTGCTCCCTGAGAATTTGCCCTGAGACAGGAGTATATTACCACATCCTTGCTGAGACTCCTTATGAATCAAGTCTTAATTGAAAAACAAGTTTTGTAGATCACAAAAATGTTTGTGCTTATAAAAAAGGGGGAAGTCTCATGTATTGAAGAGTAGATTGATTCTTGGGAAAACTGAAAATTATGATTGAAAGACACTGGTATTGTATACCAGGAGCACCTATGGAGTTAACGTTGATTAAACAACGTTTAATCTAGTTTTACCTTCACTCAGATCTAGACACAGTGGCTGCCTTAAATTCTTCAGACACATCAAAAAACCTCCTGAGTTGGGACCTTTTGTTTTCCTCAGATATTTACATAGTATTCCCTTGCTTCAAGTTTGCCCAAGGTTGCCTCCTCAAAGAAAGCTTCCCTTTCCACCATATCCAAAATAGCACCTCATCCCCCTTTCCTTTACCCATTTGTTTTTCTCTTTAGCACTTGTTTGTCATAGCTAACATACCATGCACTGTGCTGCTTTTGTCTCCCTCATTAAAATACAAGTTTCACCAAAGACAGGTACTTTTTTGTTCACCTCTGTATTTCCAGTGTTGAAGACAATGCTTAATCCATAGTAGGCATTTAGTAAATAATTGTCAGGTATATGATTAAATATACTGAATGCCTGTGCTAGGGTTGCAGTGCTGCAAAGAACAAAGGTGCATAAAGAAACGGAAATAATTACAGAATTATGTAGAAAATCAGATGTTGCTGTGGTAGCATAGAAGGGAGGGAACAATTCAGAACTTCACAGAAGAAATATTTTTAAATCATTCTGAAGGATGAACAGCAGACCATCACTTAAAACTAATGAAATTAAGAATATTTCAGGTGAGCATGTGTGCAAAAACATAGAGGCTGTCTATCCTAAACCGGTTTTCTCTCTTTCTTTTTTTAAGCCATTTAAAGTTTTGGCAACTGAAACTATAAGTCACAAGGCATTAGATGCAGATATATACAGTGCAATTCCAACAGAAAAAGTGGATGGAACATGTTGTTATGTTACTACCTATCAAGGTAAAATAAAACTATAATATTTACTGTAAATGTTACTTATTTTTCTTAATCACTTTATAGACTATATGATATGAGGCATTTGCTCTTCATAAACCCTTGGAAACCCAAGTATAGTAGCCAAACAAAAAGGTCACAATTGTTACAGTTTACCTAAATTATTATTGTACTTTCTTCTTGGGGAAAAAACGGTAAACTAAAACATTTACCTAATACCCATTAAGGGCACAGGCAGTATGGTACTTGATATATCTCCAGTTTGTACAAGTAGCCTCTCCATTTCACAGATAAGAAAAATGAGGCCAGGTTACAGGCATGGTGACTCAGGCCTGTAATCCCAGCCCTTTGGGAGGCCAAGGTGGGTGGGTCATCTGAGGTCAGGAGTTTCAGACCAGCCTAGCCAATATGGCGAAACCCGGCCTCTACTGAAAATACAAAAATAAGCTGGGCATGGTGGTGCATGCCTGTAATCCCAGCTACAAGGGAGGCTGAGGCAGGAGAATTGCTTGAACCCAGGAGGCAGAGGCTATAGTGACCCAAGATCGCGCCATTGCACTCTAGCCTAGAGGACAAGAGGGAGACTCTATTTCAAAAAAAGAAAAGAAAAATGAGGCTCAGTGAACTTAAATAATTTATCCAAGACCGTATAGTGACTGAATGACTGAACTGTCAGTGGAACCTATGTTTGTGGGACCCTTAAGCTTGTTCTTCCTGCATTGATTCCAGTGGCTTTATTACTTTTGTCAGCGTCTCTAATTAGTTTCATTTTAATGTATTTTAACAGAAATGCAAATAGAAATTTTCAGTCATTTTAAGAAGAAATGTATGGAAAAGAGATTTTTTTGTGATTATTTTTGGATGGTGAGATTACCTTTCACTTCCAGAAAAAAAACAGCATCTGGACGCAGTCCTTGGACATTAAATAGGCGTCTGGACACATTCCTTGTATCAGGAAATTCATGAAATGCAGTAAAATAAATCTAACTGTGCTAAAATGTGCATAATATTTGCCATCTTAACCATTTTTAAGTATGCAGTTCAGTGGCATTAAGTATGTTTACATCGTTGTGCTACTATCACCACCCTCCATCTCAAGAACTGTTTTCGTCTTATAAAACTGAAATGCTACCCATGAAACAACAACTCCTTATTCTCCTACCACGCCCCTTGTAACCGGCATTCTACTTTCTGTCTCTATGAATTTGACTACTCTAGGTACTTCATATAGGTAGAATCATACAGTGTTTATTTTTTGTGACTGGCTTATTTCACTTAGCATAATGTCCTTAAGGTTCATTCATGTTGGTAGCATGTATCAGAATTTCACTCCTTTTTAAAGGAATGGAATTAATATTCCATTGCGTGTATCTAGCACATTTTGTTTATCCAGTCAACCATTGGTGGACAGTTGGGTTGCTTTCATCTTTTGACTATTGCGAATAATGCCACTGTAAACAGATGTGAACAGATATCTGAGGCTCTGCTCCCAGTTCTTGTGGGTATATATATCCAGAAGTGGAATTACTGGATCATATGGAAATTCTAAATTAATTTTTTGAGGAGCAACCATACTGTTTTGCATAGTGGTCGCAACTATTTACATTTCTACCAACGGTGCACAAAGGTTCCAGTTTTTCAGTTTCCTCACCAGCACTTATTTTCTGCCTTTCTCTGTTTGGGTTGTTTTTGTTTTTGGGTAGTAACCATACTAATGAATGTAAATGAATTGCATTTTTTATGTTTACTGGTAAAAAAGAAACAAAAGGTCCACTGAACCAGAAATGATAATATAATACAGTTTTAATCTGGTTCTTCATATTATTTATCTGGATAGCTAATAAGTAGTACAGAATATCAGGACCAACGTATAGCAGTTTCTTTATAAACCCTGGATTTGTATATTTGAGAAAACTGTAAAAGATTTTTCAGAAATTGATGTCTATTAAGAAACTATAGTGTGTATCACTATGCATGATGATGGCAATTACTGGGTTAGAATTTAACTGCTAAAGTAAGTCACAGAATGCAAAGTGACAATGCTTACAAATCCACATTTATTACTGCTAAAGGATACACAATATACCAGTGGTATTAAAAGTAAAGATGTGTATTATAGCCAAGGACTGTCTCACAGCAAGGAGTATGGCGAGGCCAGGTAAAAGCTACTATACTTCAAAGTTGCTTTGAAGCCTTGGCAGGACACATTTTCTCAGATCAGGAACCACTTATGTGTTCAGACAAACACCTTGGAACCAGGGAATGCAAAATGGAGTTACAGCTGGGGATTTTTATATATTTGCTGGTCATGTAGGTAGGCATCTTGCTGCTAAGTAACCAGCTTCAGCAGCAGAGCCTATCAGGGGTCTCAGACCAGGTGCAAGCTATGAGTCTCACTCTTAACAATAAAGAACACTAGCACAGTGCCCTGCAACTCCTCAGATCCATGAGTACAAATCAACATTATTAGTATTTTCATACCTTGAAGAGGGGTCAGTGCAATGCAAAACAGCTCAGCCTGATTCCAGCTGTGTCAGAATTAACCTTTAAAGCACAGTGTAATGTTTGGGGAGTGGTGGTGAATACAGTTATCTGGTTATGTTTCCATTTTGTAGAGGTAGCTTCCGTGGTCCATAAATGCTGCTTACTCATAAAATATGAGTATGCAATGCCCTTATAAAAAATATCATATATTTACTTTTTGTCTCCTGTCCTCATTCTTTAACCAGAGAAGTAATTCTTCTCATAGCATCAAGTACCGCTAGGTGGTATATATTCTTATATTGCATATTTCCCTTTAGCTTCTTTGAGAAATTAGCCTCCTGTTTATTGAAAAATTCTATTCTGAAATGTCTTTCAAGATAAGTTTTGTTTACTTCATTCTTTTGCTTTTGTTATTACTTTTTTAGATCAGCCATACCTTTGGGCTCGACTAGATAGAAAACCAAACAAACAAGCTGAAAAAAGATTCAAAAATTTTCTACATTCAAAAGGAAACCCAAAAGGTTAGTTTTTAACTTTTCATGTTTAAATAGCTGAAATCCGTGGCGTATTTATTGATATGGTATTTCTGTACATTATATCTTTCTGTATAATTTAAGCAATTTAGAATGCTTTTATATATAAAAAGGATATTATTGAAAAATATTGTAAAATATTTTCCTAATATTTGTCACTGAGTCTATTAAAACATACAAATCACTACATATATATTGAAGTGAATGACACATTTTGTGTAAGAGACAAATATGTAATTTTATAAATCAAGTGTAATTAAAATCTCAGGAAATTAATATCTTTAATTATTAAAATGCTTTTAAATATCTGTAGTAGATATATACACTCACTGTATACACATTAATGTGTTTATATTTGTATTCATAGTATATTAAAAATTCATGAATCTAATACTTAATGGAATGTTGGTTACTTTAGTTAAACTGTTAAATACTGTATACAAATGGGGTATATGAAATTGAATATTTAAAGTGTTAGTATTCTAACCGTAAGTACGGTCACATTGTGGTGATAATGAATGGAGAATAATTGTATCATCCCCGATAGGAGGTTTTAGTAGCTGTTCCCATTTTGATTCTGTTTAGTATTTTATGTTTTTTAAAGCATCACCACATATAACATTATCTCTTTTTAGAATTTTTTTGGAACGTTGAGGAGGACTTCAAACCAGCTCCAGAGTGCTGGATACCAGCAAAGGAAATAGAACAAATAAATGGAAACCCAGTGCCTGATGAAAACGGACACATTCCTGGTACCATGATGTCTCTTCTAATGCAGTTTTGCGTTTACTAGTAAAATGATCAAAATATCCATTCAATCAGAAATTACAGAATTTAATTTTAACCTGGTTCTTCATTAGTATGTATAGCACAGAATTTCTGAATCAAATTTATGTAAAGTCCTATATATCAAAGATGCTTCATATCAAGAACGTCCTCTTAGCTTTAGAATCTTTTCTAAGATGGCCATTTTTTACTAGCTGTAGTCTGTGACAATAAAGCGTCTAATGAGAATAGCCTTGAGGCCAGGTGCAGTGTCTCATATCTGTAATCCTAGCACTTTGGGAGGCTGAGGTGGATGGATTGCTTGAACCTAGGAGTTTAAGACAAACCTGTGCAACATAGTGAAACCCTGTCTCTACAAAAAAATACAAAAAATTAGCTGGGCATGGCAGTGTGCGCCTGTAGTCTCAGCTACTCGGGTGACTAATATGGGAATCAGCTGAGCCCTGGAAGTTGAGGCTGCAGTGAACCATGATCATGCCCCAGCACTCTAGCCTGAGCATTGGACTGTGACCTTGTCTCAAAAAAACAAGAAGAGGGAATAGCTTCCAGGTTCTTGTCAGGTTGGATGAGATGATCTAGTCTGAAATGAGATCTCAAGAAGTGTCTATACCATTAGGGATAACAAATAGTCTATGTGCGTGTGTGCATGCGTGTGTGCGTGCGTGTGTGCGTGCGTGTGTGTAGATCCCAGAGTATCTCAGAGGGAGTTAAAAATAGTTGTCTCACAAGTTGTTTTTCTTGGGATGGGAAAATTTTGCAAAGGTATGCTGAATAGAAAGGTATCCCAAATTAAGGTTATAGGTCCTCAAGTGGTATGTCTTGAGTGCCCATTATGTGCAAAGTCCTCTTAGTTTCTGGTAATACAAAAATGCAGGTCAGAACCCTTGTCCTCAATGATCTTTAATTAGACATCGGGAGAAATCAACCAATAGTAGTATGATTTAAGAACTAACAGGAATGAATGCATCAGGTACCACTGGAGAAAAGAGGAGGAATTGCTCATTCAGCTTGTGTTTAAGAGGGAAGATCAGCTTAGGCAAACTCCCAGGAAGAGGAGAGGGCATGCGGTATTTTGGATGTTTTATATAACACTTCATTGCAGCTGGAATGTTCAGGGTATATGACATCATGAAGCGGCTATAAAAGTTGAGGCTGGGCCAGGCGCAGTGGCTCACACCTGTAATCCTGGCACTTTGGGAGGCTGCGGTGGGTGGATCACCTGAGGTCAGGGGTTCGAGACCAGCCTGACCAACATGGAGAGACCCCCATCTCTACTAAAAATACAAAAAAAATTGCCAGGCGTGGTGGTATATGCCTGTAATCCCAGCTACTCGGGAGGCTGAGGCAGGAGAATCGCTTGAATCCAGGAGGGAAAGGTTGCGGTGAGCCAAGATCACGCCATTGCACTCCAGCCTGGGCAACAGGAGCGAAACTCCATCTCAAAAAAAAAATAAAAAGTTGAGGCTGGAAGTGGGGTGGGCTCAGATCTTAAAGGCCCTTTTATTCTATCTAAAGGAGTTTCAAGTTTATCCTGAACATAATAATTTTTAATCAGTGGTACAGCAAAACTAAATTTAAGTTTTACAAACAGAACTATGACAAAAGTGGGTTGGATTTCACTGGAGGCTAGCAGACCAGCAAAGAAGTTATTACAGTAATCTAGGGTGAATAATGAAGGGAGCCAGTTCTGGCAACAAGAATGAGAAGGGTAATAGCAATAACATTCAATAAACATGGCATCAGTAAATTGTTCAGTATATATTGGAACAGTTTAATGAACTTGGAACACTTACTGCACTATATCCATTGTCCCTGAAGCTTGAGAGAAGGTAGAGAGAAAACTTATTTTATAAAAAATTTTGAGTGCTATGTCTTAGAACAGTGCTCAATTCTTACTAAGGTGAATTTTCTAGTAAGAGAATGCTAGGTGGTGCTCTGTAGTGAATAACAGGTTAATTCTATAGAACAAAAAATGAACCCTTATGATTTTTAAAAACGTAATAAACTGTTAACTTTCCCATTGATTTTTAAAGGAATATATCTTTGTGATAGACACCCAGAAAACATGGGAAATTTACAACAAAAATAGAAATTACCTGTAGTTTCAATCCAAAGAAAAATGATGTAATAAAAAATAACTTTCTTCTTTATATGATAGGTTGGGTACCAGTAGAAAAAAAACAACAAACAGTATTGCTGGCACTCCTCCGTAGTTAATTATGAATTTGAAATTGCCCTGGTACTAAAACATCATCCTGATGATTCTGGACTTTTGGAAATTAGTGCAGTGCCACTATCGGATCTCTTAGAACAAACACTGGAGCTCATAGGAACAAATATCAATGGAAACCCATGTGGTGAGTGAAGGCTTTTTCTTGTTCAGTTACAGTAACTGTCATTTATAGAGAACTTTCTAGGGTCAACTTAAAAAACAAACCCATGCTAAAGAAACGACTAACAAATTTGAGTTAGTTTCCTAGGATTATACCTATTTCTGTTAACTTTACATTCATAGAAAAAACCATTTTATTAGTCCAAAAGGTTGATTTTTATCCTTATTCTTTCCTATAATAATATTACACAACTGTGTATGAAAAGTAATGAGTCAGGTGTAACACCCTTGCTTTTTAAAATTCAGGTGAGTTGAGTCAGTTGATGAAAATGCACTTTTCTTTGTTATGATAGCATCAATTTGCATAGCCAGGGGTGTAAAGTAAGTAAAGAATGGCAATGAATACCACGTCAAGTATCAAAATATATATCATGATGAATTGAGTGCAAGTCCTGAGAGCACTATGGGTTACCTTGCTGACAAGGGGATGGGAAGACAGACCTAAAGACACTAAAGCTGTAATAGGAAAATCCTATGTAGAGATCAAAAGTAGACTTCCAGGTGTAAAGAAGCTAAGATCGTAGTTAGACAAGTTATCAGAGATGCAGTACAGCTCTTTAGCAAACATTGAAGAATAGTTTAATGTGGCCAGTGCCACACTGGTACCAAAGGTTGGTAGACTTTTTCTGCAAAATGCCAGATTAGGTATTTTAAGTTTTATGGGCCACTCTTCTGAAAGGAGGTACAGACTGTACTTACATGAGTGGGTGTGGCCGTGTTCCATGGAAACTATTTACAGAAAAAAAAAGGTCTAGACTTGGCCTGCAGGTCATAGTTTGCTGAACCTTAGTGGAGAGTACAACAAGGTGGAATTTAGACTTACTGGAATAAGGTGCCAGTGCACTTCGGTTGTATTCTTTCTAAGGAAACAACCAGCCTTTCTACCTTTATTCCTAAGTGTCTCAAAAGACTTTTTATTTGGAGAGGTACATTTTCTCATTCTTTCTGAAAGTTCCTTTAAACGAATATGGCTAATGGCAAATTTTTCCACTTAGGGTTAGGGAGCAAGAAACATCCATTACATCTTCCTATACCACATGGAGCATTTCAAATAAGAAATCTACCTTCATTGAAGCACAATCATCTCTTGTCCTGGTTTGAAGGTTGCAAAGATGGTAAAATTGAAGGAATAGTATGGCATTGCAGTGATGGCTGTTTAATAAAGGTAATGACAAAAATAGCTCGGGTGGGGTTATGTCATCTCATATTCCTACAACAAAGTAGAAGTGATACTAAAATTATCTCTACAAATGGCAGCAATTCTTATTTGCAGTAAAGAAATTTAATTTTCTCATCCCACATACCACCATTTTTTAAGTGGTAAAACAGTGTTTCCCAGTGTGTATTGTGTGAGGCATTGATCCTAACAGGTGTGCTTCAGAATTAAAGTGATACTATGTATCCCTTGCGAGGAAATTCGTGTTGCACAGTAGTGCTCTCTGTGACATCTTGTACTAACCTGATTTAACTCGGCATCTCCCAGACTTGAATATAGAATGTGTTGAGTAAAGAGTGCCAAGGTAACAGTTGATATATACAGAATGAATTATCTTCTACTTTGTTCCCTTTCTGTCTCCTGGACTTGTCTATTCGACTTCTTACAGGTACCAGAAATTCATAATATTCAAAACTGGACCTAGTTGTAACTCTCTGACTCCACATAATTCACTGAAGTAAATAAAAACTTGGATATTAATTTTAACCCCTCTTTTCATTACTTCATACATCCAGTTATCAGTTCCTAACAGTTCTAATCTGTGTACTTCCTCTCAACCAGTTAACTGTTAATTTTAATTCAAGCCAAGATTCATGCTTTAGCTGTCAAATCAGTGTCACCCTCCGAAAACAGAATCTTTCAGTTTTAGTCCTGTCTTCTCCATTCTTCACAAATGAATGAGCATATTACTTTCCTGCATAAATCTGTTCAGTTACATTAAGTATTCATGATCTGACCCCTGCTTAACTTCCCAGAACTGCTCTTCATCTCTGCCCCCACAAACACACTGACATTGTGTTTGCTCTAACCATGTTTGCAGTAGCAAAAAAACTCCATCACGTAACATTCCCTTCAATTAGATTGCCTCCTTTCCCACATTTTTCAGGTAGCTAGTCTGTAGTCAGCAACAGACTCTATGGTTCTTAAAATTTTTATGAAGCCCCTGATTATGTTCCTGGCATGTTTCCAGGTGCTGGACATACACAGTCAACAAGGTGTCTGCCTTCATGAACTCACATTCTAATGGGTAAGATAGATAGACAATAAACAAATATGTAATATGTCAAGAGAAGAACAGATATGAAAAAAAAAACAGGGTAAGATAAAGTAGAGCCTTACACAGTGCCTGGCAGATAGTAAGCACTTAAATATTTCTAAGTGAATGAAAATAGTATCTGTATGCTAAAGCTAATACCTTTTTTCTCTTTCCAGGTTCATCGCCATCATCTTGGCTTATGCTGGCCAATTCCAGATACTTACATGAATTCAAGACCAGTTATTATCAACATGAACCTGAACAAATGTGACTCTGCCTTTGATATTGTTTGTTTAATCATTTTTCAAAAATCGATAATCAGAAATTTGCTAGACTCAAAGATATAATATTTGATGTATAAAATGCAGATAAAATTAGTTTATTATAGTTATATTCTAATCTTGGATATTCTACCATGTTTAAAAAGATTTCAAGGTTCCTATTCATTATGAAACATCAATATGTCTTCTACCATTTGTGAAGAAATGAATTTTCCAGTTTCAAATACCTGTTCAGAATTTTATTCAAAACCAGCAAATTAATTTTAATCTCTTGCCATAAAAATGTAAGTAACAGTGAGCGCCTAAGCTTGTACAAAGGCTGGAGCTGGATTCTCTCCACTATTAACTGAGTGGTAATTTAAAGGCAACAATTAAACCAACAATTTAATGTCACTAATTTTCAAAATTAAATAGTTTAAGCTCAATTTGATTTTGCTAGATATTTAACAAAACATATGGCTCAGCCTCATAACCTGTATGTCTGTATGTCTACACCTGTATTTATATATATTACAGTTACGATTTGAGAATCTTAACACATGTATAAATAAGTATATATAAACTCCAATTTTAAATATTAAAATGGCTGAATTTACCCTCATACTCTTTAAAAAAACTTAATCAAAACATGAATGTAGAGAAATTCACCGGAGCTCATTGCCTATTTGATGGCGCTAATTTATTCTAAGTCTTCAAATATATACTTTTATAATAAGTTGAAAATTTCATATAATTTTGTTTATTAAGAATTCCAATCTAAGTATAAAGGTACAAGGTAGTGAGAAGGAAATACTACAGTTCAGAGAATTGCTTATTTCCAGGTAGATTTTAACTTATGAAGTTAATAAATAGTTAAATGAAACAAATAGGTGACCTTTAGTAAATGGGGAAATTAACAGGACTTTCTTCATCTTCAAACTCTTCAGAAGCAGCAACAGGGCTAGTTAATTCAACTCCCAATTGTTCTGAAAGTTTTTTTACCTTCTCTTCTAGGAGAATATTCTTCTTTACTTCTTCCTTGTAATTATACTTAAGATCTTCAATTTCTTCGAAAAATGAAGGATCAAAATTTTCCAGTTCTTTTTTCAGCTTTCTTATTTCCTCCTAACAGAAACATTATCTTTAAAAGTTGCATATAGGAAATATACATATTTTATATTTGAACTAAGATTAACTTTCAATATGAAAGCCAAAGTATTCTTGAGTAGTCAGCTACAGCTATAAAGGCAGAATAATTAAGATTTCTGTTTGTTCCATTGTACAGTGTAAATAACTAAGCTGTTAACTGTCAAGTCCAGTTATCTATTCTGCAAGTTGTGTTCTAGTCTTTGACTAAAATTTATCATCTTTTATAGTGGGATGTAATATTTCTCTAAAAGCACATAAGATCCTCTGAATATAGCAATCAATCAAAAAGATTTTGTGATTCATAATATTGAAGTTAGTCTGGTTAAGAGTTTTGGTTTAGACTTCATTTATATTTTCTTTACAAATATCTAATTTTTAATAAATAATGATCAACTTTTTATAAAGTTATTAATATGATCAGGGAAACCTTTGGGACTTCTGGTGAAGAAAGAATTCAAGCCTTAGTGACTATTTAGAATAGCCAGTGATCACTAGCTAATTCTCATATCCATGCCTTTTTGTCCTGTTTACAGTCTTAAAAGAGGTAAAACATAGCCAATATTTTTTAAGGGAACTATATCCTTAAGATTCCTGAAAAGAATTTCAAAAGAAACTATAGACACTGTTGCCAATGTGACCCAAAACTTAAGAACATACTAATGGCATATATTTGTTACAATTAAAAAATAAATTTACTATTTAATCCTACTTGTTGAGTCTGAATTTTTTGTTACCTCTTATTTAATAAATATGTTAAGAATAGTCAGATAAACATAATGAACTTTGTAATATAAAAATCAAATATAAGATGTTATATGAAATTTTTAGGATATGTACTTCAAAGATGGTAATGAAAATAGTTTTGAACAGCTGTTTTCACAAAACAATACTAATAAACATTACCTTCAAATGCTGCTTTTCTAGATCTGACATTTTGAGTTGTGTCTCTAGATCTTTTACTTTTTCCTTTAGTTGATCAGCATCTGTCAAAAAAGTTATACAAATTAGACTCCGCTTTTTCTCACTATGAACGAGTTCAAGGTAATGGATTTGTTCTAGAGAACAGAGATTTATGAAACCTAGAAACTGGGAACTACTGGATTTTATGGCTGAAATACTTAAGGATGTAAATACTTGTTGCTACCTCCCTCCATCAAGTATTGCAATTTCATAGCAGACAAAAAGGTATCTGCTAGGTATTAGAAGTGTAAGGTCAGGTTATTTTTTTTACATGGTAGAAATTTTACATGAAAATATCCTAAAACCAGGAAAATTTGTTAGGTACTAAAAGTACAACAGAAGAAGCAGACAGTTGGGTAAGGGGCTATAACCATGGCCAAATGCTCCCACTATCCCACACAGCATTGGCTAGTCCATGTAGGTTATTACACATTTATTGCACAATTACTATGTGCAAACATGTCATGCAGGCTGTATAATACAAAGATGAGTAGGACACAGCCCTAATACTTTGGTAGGAAAACAAAAGTCCACAAATATAGCACAAAAGTTCTAATTTATTGGATTCACCCTGCAAGTTAACATATCTCTAACTTTTTTTTTTTTTTTTTTTGAGATGGAGTCTTGCTGTGTCACCTAGGCTAGAGTGCAGTGGTGTCATCTTGACTCACTGCAACCACTGCCTCCCTGGTTAAAGTGAGTCTCCTGCCTCGGCCTCCAGAGTACCTGGGATTATAGGCAAGTACCACCATACCTGGCTAATTTTTATATTTTTAGTAGAGATGTGGTTTCACCATGTTGGCCAGGGTGCTCTTGAACTCCTGACCTCAGGTGATCTGCCTGCTTCAGCCTCCCAAACTACTGGGTTTAGAGTGTGTACCACTGTGCTGGACCTGGGACAAGTATCTTAAATGTTTTACTACTTACATAGACAGTGATTTAGAATTTCCAAAAACAGTTCTGGTTTGATTTGTAAGCCTTAATGTTTGAAAAATGATAGGTAATCTGTCTACTTCACATCAGAGAAAAGGAATTTGAAGGCTCAGAAATTCCCTTAAGAAACTGAGGTTTAGAAAGAGTACAGAACTATCTATGGCCATATGATCCTTAATGCACATGCACCTGATCTCTGATCTCAGAAGCTAAGCACTGTTGGGTCTGGTTAGTACTTGGATTGGAGGAAAATCATAAAATTTTCCTAACGTCGACAGCTTTAATATTATGTTTAGTCTATATATACCAAGCTGGCTGCTATGAGACATATGTTGAGAGTATTTAGTATGTACTTTTAGCTACCAAGATGCAGTACAGCATAGTGCTTAAGGGCTAGGAAACCAAGGAGCTATGGAGTTTTGTAGATTTAGATTTTAATCATGCCTCTGCTACTTCCTAGCTGACCTTGGGGAGAGGTTACTTAACCACTTCAAATCTATTTATCACATAAAATGGAGACAGTAATACCTATCATATACGTCTGTAAATATAGAATGCTTGTAACGCACCTAACATAGTATCTAGTACAACTCACACATGATGGCTTTATTACAAATTACTAATAGGACTACATAGCACATTGAAAAAACTACAAGAAATAGTCAAAAGATTGTTCAGATATAAATTGGTATACTCCTTTGGAGAGAACCTGGAATTTCTATCATACTATCAAACAATGGCATGATTAGGTCAAGAGATTAATCATATTTTATAAAAGCAAAAACTTGGAGGCAAACTAAATATCCATCAAAACATAAATGGTTTAATGTGTTATACATGCAGTAGTAATCCACTACAGAATGATTAAATGGGTAAGACAGACTTATGAGCAGATATCAAAAGATGTCCATGATAAACTTAAATATGTATAGTATGAGTTCAATTTTATGTGACTCGCCAAGAAAATATATATACATATATAGAAACAAAGTCTATTCTTTATCCACAGTTTTGGTCTATAAAGTTAGCCCAATTAGTGAATATCAAACCACTGTTGCTAGGGGAAATATGTACAGAGATGAATATATATAAATATACATACATATCTCCCGTAGATGATCATCTTAAATCCTAAAGACAACTCATCCTGGTAAATTCTATTTATTTTACATAAGAAAACAAGGTTCAGATGTGTTACATGACTCTTCTAAGGCTAAAACACTAACAAGCCTCAGAATTGGGATTCAAATCCCTTCCAACAGGCCCCAGAGCCACGGCTTCTTGCATGATATTGTGCTGCCCTCTACTGTCTCCATCCTCTGCTCATTTCTGTATGAAAACTGAAGTGAGAATACTAAACATTGCCTTGTTGGACCTCTGCTGGGAACATGTAGGTTGGATTATTCAAATTTTCCAAGGCTCTCTAGGTACTGCAAAAGTGCTGTGAGTGTTGATTTGGGGATTACATACACACTTTAGTGAGTTGGTGATTTAGAAAACACATAATCCACAAATAATGAGGATCTATTGTACATTGTGGGCACATATGAACATATATATACATGCATGCATATGTGTGATATATATATGTATATAAAATGTGTGTGATATGTAGGCATGGGGAATGATTAGTAATCACTTTTGAATGGGAATGGAAGGGGTAGAATGATACTTATTTTTTACTTTGTAAAAGGAAAAAAATATAGGCAGTGTTTACTTATTTGCAGTTTTTAAAAATGTTCAGAGGACTTGAAAGAGCCTATACTTAGGAACTGGAAACAACATATTTGGTATTCAATGCTTAGCACTGTATTGTGATTAAATCTGTAACACCCAGATGGAGAACAAAGAGAAAAACACTTGGGCACTTGCTACTCTGTAGTATAAACAACACAAAGAGATAAATGGGAATATTTTTATATTAATAGCATGGAGATACAAAAGATCTAAAACTTCTTTTCAGTAATTTCATTTTACAGGGAGACAATGAACAGAAACTGGAGCGGAAAAAAAAAAAAAAGGCAAACCTGAATTCAAAAACTTGGGGGTAGTTAACATGTTTTTTAAAATACATTACCAGGGATGGTGCTTTCAGGTTCACTTTGATCCTTGTTAACTTCTATTTGATGGATTAATTCTGCTTTCTCTTTCTCCAGCTGACTATTAGCTAATCTAGAACACAATAATAATGTGTTAAAAACAAAAAACAGATATTGCTTCATAAAATACATGGGCATTTCTTATGAACTAGTGATGTACAGTAATCAGAACATACTAGTCTTTATCAAAGTAAACATTTACTCTCCATGCTACAATGCCACCACTCTCAAACAAAAAACCTGGAATACAAAAGCCTCCACATTTTTCTTCATCTGACCTGATGTCATTTTCAAGAGTAGTTTTGTTATAAGAGGAGGCTAATGAAAGTAGGCTACAGAGACCCCTGGAAGTAAAAAATTACTTGTTCTCTTTCATTAGTATTTTCCTCTGGGAAGCTAAGGTTTTATTCATTCTATGCTGTTAGAAAAGTTTAAACTAAATTACAAACTGGAAACTTACATTAAGGTTGGGTTTATCCTTTTTTCTAGTGTGTATTATAAAAAAGATAGAGTGATTAGCATTAGAAGGAAGAAATAAGTACCTTATAATAAGCCTATTAGGTAGTCAAGTTGAAAAATGCTTTTCTCTAGTTGTAGTAATTCTGGGTATATGAAAACTAATAATTTTTATTTTTTAAAAAGAAAAACACAAAGTAGTCATATAAACACTGATGTACCTAAGAACTTGCAGCTCCCGTTTAAGGCCTTGTTCTGTCTCAGCACCTTCAGGAACATGTTTAAGAATCTTAATCTATGGGGACAATGAAAAGTTAGAAGATAAAGTTTGCCATGGAAATATGGGGTTTTATAAAAATACACATTTTTAATAAAGCATATTAAAATCTGATTTTTAAAAGCACACATAGGCACTTTTCTATATTCTATTCACCATTCATTGAACAAGTATTGAGTAACTACTGCGTAACCAGCATTATCCTAGGCACAGAGGCTACAGCAGTGAACAAAATAGGCAATGTTCCATCTTGCATGGTCTTCATTTAGTGAGGAAAGACAAAGAATGTGTATGTAATGTGATATGATGTAATAACAGTGCCAGATGGTAGGAAGAGCTATCAAGAAAATATAATCCAGGGTAAGAGGATAAAGAGTGATGGAAAGTAGCATAGGGCTAGGGTTAGGGTTAGGGAAGGTCTCTCTGAGGAGCCTCTATTTCAGCAGACACATGAAGTCTGGGAGTAAGCGATGAGAATATTTGGGTGAACAGTATTCTAAACAAGGAAGCAAGTGTAAGGACTTGAAGCTTAAATGAGTTTGTATTGTTTAAAGTACTGAAAGAAGGTTAATGTGATTAAAACAATGTGAATGAAATGAAGGGAGAAGTGGTAGAAGATAAGATTGGGAAGAAAACTGGGTGCCAGACCTCATATGTTGTTTTAGGATAGGAAAAGAACTTCTAAGTTTTATTTTAGGGTGATGGAGAACCACTAGAAGATTCTGAGAACAGGACTACTGTGATGTGCTTTATGTTTTAAAAGGGTTATCTGGCAACTTTGTAGAGACAGACCAGAAATAGGAAGAGGGTGAAACAATGAAAGTGGAAGCTGAGACACCAGCTTGGAAATTACTGCAGTTGTTCAGGTATAAAACAGTAACTTGAACAAGATTGGTAAGTGATGTCTCAAGATGCCCAGAAGGAGTTAGATTTGGGATAAAGTTTGGAAATATAGCTGACATAATTAATGAATGAAAAAAAGATGTGGAGAAAAAAAAGAAAGAAGTCATTGACGATCCAACATTTCTGGCTTAAGCAAATGGGTGAATGGGGTGCCCTACAGTTGGATGGGTCTTCTTAATCGAGTCCATTTTTATCTTTATAAGACAATGCAAGGAACAGCTTGTGATATTATGCATTATTTTATCATGTAAAGAAAAATTATATTACTTACCTGTTGTTCAAGGTCTTCAGTGTATTTCTTAACCTTTTGTTCTCTCTCTGTTGCTTCTCTTACAAGCTGTTTAAGGTCAGTAATGCTTTGATTTTTTTTGGCAATATCAGTTTCCAATTCTTTCAACTTGGTTTCATACATTCTAAAAGTATGAAGAAAAAAAGTATATGTTGAGAAACATTAAGTTTACCCTGCCCCTATGGCTCCTTGTGGAGAATACCTTTTAGTTTATAATTAGTGGTAGGCAGGTAATAGCTGCCTACTTGGTATATTTGTGAATTATAAGTTAATATAGCCCACCTGTTTATTAATAAGAATCACCTGTAAAGAGAATAAATAAGTAGATGAGAATCTGCTCAGGGGTTTCAGCCTGGAATGCTGTCAGGCCCTGAGGCTCTCAGCTCTGTAGGCTGTTGGTCCTCCAGATAGATCCACTTTGCCGTTCTTTCTGGGTGTCTGCCTCTCAATACCTTCAGCACTGCCTGGGTGTGGGGTCTCTCAACCAAGCTGGTATTCGGTAAGTGGTGCCCAAGTGTGGGGACTCGAACCCGGGACAAAGGGTTGCTTGAACAACGGAGAAAGAGGCTAAGCTGAAGGTATCCCGAGAATATTTGAAAAGAATCCCCCACAGGAGTTAGGGGGAGCCTGGAAGTAGCCTGAATACTACTGGGAAAAAAATCCCCGGAGTAAGTTGGGGAGCTCAGAAGGAGCCTGGGGTGAGTTAGGGAGACTCCCAGGTGAGTTAGGGAGAATCTGGAAGTAGACCAAAAACTTTTGAAAAAGATTCCCCAGGGTTAGTTGGGGAGCTCAGAATTAGCCCGAGAACTTTTGAAAAAACGTCTCTCAGGGTGAGCTGGGGGAGCTCGGTCATATTGGGGTAACAAGGGACAAAGATCAAGCAAATGCGAGGCTTATCTGGTGTGGTCTGTTTGGGCTTTGGTGTGTTTTGCCTTGGAGCTGTTTCAGACAGACAATGAGAAAAAGGATTCAAGAGAGGGGAAGGAGTGTGATGAAGTATGTGAAGAATCTATAGAGCAAAAAGATGAAGAGTCAATATGAGGAAAGGGTGTGCCCATCAGCACCCACACCCCCCGCTCCAGTATCCTGTCAAGGGATGGCCAGATCCTCCTAATATTTCTACCTCTGCTTCTGTTGGCGTTTGTACTCCTAGAATTACGGTAACTGGTTCCTTCAAGGAGTTCAACAAGTGAGAAAAGAGGGCTATTTGGAGCCACAGCAGTTTCCAGTTGTTGTACATCCTCAAGATCAGCAGGGGCGAGTACGGGTTGCTTTTGAACCCCTTCCCTTCAAATTACTGAAGGAGTTTAAACAGGCCATCAGCCAGTATGGGCCTGAGTCTCCGTTTGTGCTAGAATTATTGAAGAACGTGACTACTTCTTACCAGCTGATTACAATAGACTGGGATACTTTAAAGTTAACCCAAACTTGTTTGTTGCCTTCTCAGTTTCTGCAGTCAAGTCTGTTAGTTGCTACAGTTCTATCTGATGCTCAACATTTCCACACACTGACACACTTAAATGCAGTAGAGCTGCGGAAAACAAAATGACTTAACTTGGAAAGAAGCTAAAAAGATTGTTCAGAATTGTCCGACTTCTCAGCTGGTCAATTATCCTCCCAACTCAGGGGATGTAAACCCCCGGAGGTTAGAATCAAATACTTTGTGGCGAGATGAAAGAGGTAATGTAATAACCTGTGGGAGAGGATTTGCTTGCATTTCTTCAGGTACAAATCAACAACCAGCGTGGGTCCCATCCAGATATTTAAAGCTGTACTATGAGCCAGATACCAAAAAAGAGGCTTGCAGAGGACCCCTCAGTCACAGAGATGGCAAGATTAACATCGAGGTGGACTACTGTTCCCACAAGGAGGACACACCAAACATCGCCACCAACTTGGGGTCAAATTAAAAAGCTTTCACAAATAGCGGAGGAAAACCTGAAGAAAGCAGGACAGCCTGATATGGTAATTATGATGGCTGTTATCACGATTAAAGTGAGTATTTCTGGAGTTGGGATAGAAGTAAAAGAAAGTTTCACACATTGGACATATATTCTTTCCTTCCTTTAATGATCTCTGGCCTTAGTATTTTCTGTAATAATGTAGGAAATAAAGTAACAATGTTTTGGCCATCAAAACCTGAATACAAATAAAGAATGGTCCCCTAAGTTAAGAACATTAATCTGGGAAGTTTGTCTTGTGATAGAGGCTGACGTGCTGCACAGCAAGTCCTATGGAATTACTGATTATTGGTCCCCAAAGGGGATACTTAGCATTGATTGCACTGGTCAGTCCTCTTATAGTAACATGGAATTCAGATGGCAGATAAAGAACTACAATTACTTAGAATTTATACATACTGAGATCAACAACTCTATTGTCTGGGGAGAAGGGGGATTAGTAGGACCACGACCAAAAATAGTATGGCCAATGTTAAGAGCTGAATAAAAAGAAACTGAAAAATACCTATGGCCCTAAATCCAATAAAAGTCTGGGAAGGAAAATATAATAGAGAATCAGGCCCTAATTCTTACTCATTAGAAGTTTATAAGAAATAAAAGCTCTTTAGATGCAGAGCTGTGTTAAACCCCCCATATCTTGTGGTGGTGGGAGAGTTGCAGATAGACTTCATTAACTCTAAAAGTATGAGACTGAACCTAATCAGGAGAGAATAAAACAGCTTCTGGAAAGGCCTTTAGACAGCAAGCAGGGAGGAGGGACCCAGAAGACCCTCGACACCCCTTTTCAGCAGGAAGCAGTTACAGAAGAATGACCTCGGTGTCACTGATTTAAAAGTCAGTTAAAATTACTGTACTAAAAATAAGAATGTCTTACTCTTTTTTTTCTAGTCAAAGTTTGTTATATATTTAGTATGAAAAGGTGGTGGCAAGAGATAAGGTATCCTTAATTAACAGATGGCCTAATCAAAATAAAGGATTTAGGTATTGTCCAAGATTATAAACAAGGATGTAGCCTGATTTGACCAGTTTAAAATTAATACTGTTTTTCAATCACAAAATAAGAAAATGCAAAGTAAAATTCATTAGAATATAAAATTCTATATTACTAGATATTCTTAGAAATATAAAGATGGCAAATCAAACGCTTTTCTCACAGACACGCACAGGTATCTAGGTAGAAAAACTCTAGATACAATTGTGCAAAAGCATGGGTGAGAGAAATAGTGTATGATGGGAGAGGGATAAAGCTTGTAAAAATCTGAATAGATTTGCAATTATTAAAGAGACAATAGTTCAAAAAATACTCCAGAAAAAAGTTTTGTAATTGAGCCAAACAGTTTTACAGGTTCATCATACCTAAAGAAAAATGTTTACAATATTCAAACTTTTCCAGAAAATGAACAGAAAGAATGCCTTCTAAGTTAAAATGGCCAGTATAGCTTTGGCAACAAAATCTGCTAGGATAATACAAGAAAGGAAAATTATGATTGTCTAAATACATTCAAACAGCTTTTGTTAGATCTTAGAAACTTGGAATGTTTTTAACCTGACAGATACTATCACAGATCTACCACAAGTAAATGGTGAAATATCAGAAGCTTACTCCTTCACTTCATCTAATTATCTGTTCAAAAGCCACCCAAGTAGAGAGGCCTTCTCTGGTCACCCTATCTAAAACAGCCCCCACATCACCCTGGTTTGTCCCAGCAGTCATCAAAAGGCCTGACACAGAATATGTATTAATAAGTTTGTGGAATAAATAATAAAGCAACTCTAAGGATATCAGCATGAGCAAGACCTGTGTCATGGGTCCCAAAAAGATCTCTCTAAACTGCTTTCTTGAGAAGGGTGTATAATCCTCCCAGATGTAAACTTTAGTAAATTTATTTATTTATTTATTTATTTAATGGATTTAGGGAACCTGGAAGTCAAGTATCAAAACGAGCCTTCTCTCTGTCAAGAGAGTTCTCCTTAGACTTATGTCTTCTGGAAATGGTTTACTGAGGCTTATGCTCAGTGACCTGTACAGTTCTCAGACTAAAAGCACATATACGATCTAAAATGCAAAGTCATCTTCAATTATGGTGAAATATCACCCTCTACTAACCATTTATAAACCTTATAAACTCTTTTTGCACTAACAATTTCTTCTGTAGCCCCATAGAACCCTCTTAGAAAAAACTTGAGCCCACAGAAAGAATATAATTTACTTAAGATCATAGTAAGAATTAAATCTTTCTAAACCAGTGAAGCTACCTGGTTCTTTGAGAAAACCTAGGCAAGGTGGGCTTTTTAGAAATAATATCCAACATAAAGAAGAGGTAGTAGGAGGTACTAAATAAATACCTTTTGCATAAATAGATTTCAGAGTAACTCAAAATTTGTTCTGAGTCCATACATGATTATAGAAGAAAACTAAGGAACGACCAAGAAATCAGCATTTAGGGCTGCTGGCTGAGAGCCACTGCTAGGGTCCGAGAAGACAGTAGAAGAGACCCCGTCCCCCACTCCAAACTATCATACTTGTTATATCATCTAACGCTGACACTGGCCTTCTGACGAAATAATTTTTCCCAGTGTGTAGATGGGAAAAGTGAGAGCTGATGTGGAGAAGCGTGGATTCTGACTACTCTAGCTTTAGTATTAGGACAGGAACCAAGGACTCCTCCAGGACTTCATGGTCATCTGGGCTGTCCTTTAATGAGCCTACTTAATCTTTCTTTTTTCTCCTTAGGGTTAGTTGACAGAGCAAGTGCAGTGGAGCAGGCCCTCGGTGGGACTTGCTATAGCCTCACAGTGCTAAGACTCCCATCCTAGTTGCAGTGAGGTTGGTCGCTATCTTGCCTTCCATCAGGACTATTCCAAATAGCAGATGGGGAAGATAAAGCCTCAAAGACATCAAAGAGGATATTGGAGGTGCATGGACATAAGGAACTCTATCAGAATGTTGAGATAAAGATGAGTATGCCTTTTGAAATGGGGGTGGCAGATGTGCTAGATGGTAAAGGATACTACTTCATACAGGATGACTTGAATGGGAAAAAACACGGGCAGGATCCCACTGGTGAATGACTTCCAGACTCCTTGAAGCAGCTGCTTAAAATTGGAAATGAGAAGAGCCTTTTACCTCCTCATCACAGTCATGAAGAACCACACATGATGATAGTGGCAACAGACACATGAATGTTTACTCAAACTCCCACCACCTCTTTCACAGCCACAAAAATTAGTTTCACAGGTGGGAATCCCATGTATTCAGGGTGGGAGAAAATCAAGTACCAGAAAGCAGAAACTAGAAAGGCATCAAAGCTGCTGCTGAATTCATCTTTTGGGGCTATCTGAAGAGAAGGTTGCCCAGGATACAACTGCAAAAGCACTGCAGCACAGCCTAGATCCAGTATGCCACACATTATGACAAGACAGCTCAATTATTCCTGGCTCATACTTAGGAAAGCAAATTATACAATCAAGAAGCTGCAGCTGCAGTTTTGGAGAAAAATAGCACCCAGGAGAAGCTAAGCAGCCTCAGCCCAGGCTCATGGCTGATAACAGCTTCATGATGCACACACAGCTCCAACACCTTCACCCAGCCCCAGCTCTACTCTGTTCCATGCCCTGCCACCCAAACAAGGTTCAATAAGTTAAACATTTTAAGGAAGAAAAAGACTCTGCCAATACTACCACAGAAAAAGTATTATGTTAAAACAACAACCAAACTATTCATCAGGAAGAAACCAGGTTATTCAGAAGAGTGTTGTCTTTCAAAACAATAATGCCAAAATTCGAAATGATTAAACTTTGTACGAGTTTAAAACTTTGTTCCTACCTTGTAACAACAATGGATTTCCAGCTCTTACTGTCAGCACCTTCAAGCTGTGGACCTCTGCTTTCTGCAAACTGCAGTCTCTTACCAATCTCTTCTAATTGAACTGTCATCTTCTCATTTAATATCTCTAAATTATTCTTTGCTATCCGTAATTTCTCTGCAGCATCAGTTTCCTATCATTACATGCTAATTAGTATATTATGAGAAAACATACTATTGTTCTCACAGATTCAGTGTATTCAAAATTATCATCACAAATTGAAAAATAAAAAATAACCTGGGGATCTAAATGCTGATTAAAATTTCAATAAATTCAACATTTCCCCTCCTCTAAAGAAGCAATCTGGCCAATAACTAGAACAACAGATCATGAAAATGAGGTCAGAGAAATATATTTAGTTACTAGTGATTACTTTAAATTTGACATTTTGTTCCTCTGTAATATTTTTAGAAAAAATGGGATAGTTTATACCTTTACACATGTAAATGATTCTTTGTTTTGACTTCCTAATGCTTAAGAGACCTAGCTATAAGCATAAAGTATGTGTTAAGTAACATAGATTATTATTATTTGAGATGGAGTCTCACTTTGTCGCCCAGGCTGGAGTGCAGTCGTGTGATCTCGGCTCACTGCAACCTCTCCCTCCTGGGTTAAAGCGATTCTTCTGCCTCAGCCTCCTGAGTAGCTGGGATTACAGGCATGTGCCACCACGCCTGGCTAATTTTTGTGTTTTTAGTAGAGACAGGGTTTCACCATGTTGGTTAGGCTGGTGTTGAACTCCTGACCTCGTGATCCACCTGCCTCAGCCTCCCAAAGTGTAGATTATTTCTATTATTAAACCACATTCCAAGCACAGTATCATTGGACCTCATAATATATTGATAATATTCTAACTAGTTTTAAAATATTAATTTTAACTTATTCACTAGATCTTCCATATAAGTAACAGATATTTGGAGTTAAGGAATATATTTTGGAGTTAAGGAAAATACTAATTTTAACTTATTCACTAGATCTTCCATATAAATAACAATATTTGGAGTTAAGGAATATATTTTGCTGAATAAGCAAAATAAACCTTACCGTTTAACAAGACAGTTTCATATACTCCTTACTATCTATTGGCCTAAGTCACATGCACAAACATTAACTGAAATTCCACACAGCTCTGTGAGATAGATATACTTATTATTCCTAATTTTACAGATGGAAATTTTACAGAGGAAACTGAGGAACAGAGAGGGGATAATTAGTTGGCCCTAGCTCCCATGGCTAACAAATAATAGAGCTAGAAATTAAATCTAGGCTAATGTCTACATTATAGTGCCTCTAAACTTACTAACTTTTAGTATCAATGTTTTTCATGGTTGAATGTGATGACAGCATGTATAAAAACACAATTCCTCAATCTCTTAATATCTACCTTGAATAGACACTCTCATCAAGGATATACTTTCAGTTTTCCAAGACATATTAAGTGAAATAAAAATCGATAATGATAATCATTCATAAAAGTCATACTTTTTTAAGTTCTTTACGAAGCCTTTCATTTTCAGCAATAACTTTTTCTGTGCCTTTGGTCTTGGATTCATAGTGCATGCTCAACTGATGCCCAAAATGAGCTTTAAGTTTTTCTAATTCAGTCTAGTAAAAAAACAAAAAAACAAAACCTATACATTATCAAAATAATAATATTATAAAGATAATATTATAAACTCATAAATCTTAATTCAAGGTTGTTTTGGAGACTATATTTTATAAGATTAGAATTAAAGTCTTCATTTGAATATTAGAAGTTCCCAACATTGGCTACACATTAGATATAAACTGATGACTTAAAATAATAACAATAAACATACCTGTGTTAGGACTTACCCTAAAATAATTAAATCAATTCAGGGATGGGAGCTTGGGCATCTGTATTTCTAAAAATAGACACAGGTATTTAATCTGTGCTGTCAGAGAGAAAAGTATTGGTCTTGAAGTAACAAGGAAGATCAGGTTGACCTACTCTATAAACCTTAGCCATGCCTCTCATAAGTTTTTTTATATGTATAAAATATGTACTGTATTCATTAATGCCATTTTATATAGTAATAAGCATATTTGAAATTTCCTAAATAGTAACAAAACAGTAAAATATTCCCCTAAAAATGATCACACAAAAATAATTACCTTCAATTTTTCATTTTCCTGCTTAATATTAGCCATTTTTTCACTAGTTAATATTCCTGATGCTTTTTTCAACTGTTCATTTTCTCTCTGGACTTTTTCAACTACTTTTTTCATTAAACCAATGGTTTTTTCCAGTTCGGGGATTGTCTTTCCACTTCTACCAGACTACAAAAGAATATGTTAAATCTTTAATCAAATGTTTTAGAGTGTATAATACAAAGTACCAACAATACGACAGGTACATTATACTCAGTATTAATACATCCTAATATTTGAAGTCAAACCGTGTTAATTCAATTCGTCCTTAAAACAATTCTATAAGATATAAATTATAATTTCCATTTTAAATAAAAGAAAACCAAGACTAAGGAAATTTGACATTCCTAAAATCATGCATCTAATAAGTAACAGCTTAAATCGTCTCTAGCTTTGATGTCTGATCAAAATAAATAAATCTAAATAATCTATTTAGCTAATGTTCTCTCCAGTATATCAGTGTTTTCATTACACGAAATAAAACCATACAAGATAAATTGTGTCTTTAAAGAGCTCATGAATAATTAAATTTTAATTGCAACATAATAGAGGCAATTTTCTCTAAGAATTGCTATTGCTTAGAAATTCAGTTTCTGTCCAATATAAATAGAAGAGATATCTGAAATAAAAAACCTTGCATAAATGTATCAACAGAGATGAATCACTACTTAATAAGTTTAACTGCTTATTTAAACTAAAAATAATTTTTAGCAGTTAAATGGTTTGCTTAATTTTTTTTGCAGTTTAGTAATCATCCATAAATAAGAATAATCCTGTAACATAAACGTTTACATCATTTTAGTATATATTTTCATAATTAACTTATATGGCAAAGGTCAAATTAACACATATTTTCATTGATGAATCAAATGTTGCTGTCAGCAAGATATTTGTTCTGAATATTTTTTCTTTTTTTTTTTTTTTTTTAATGGGGTCTCGCTCTGTCACCCAGGTTGGAGTACAGTTGCATGACCATGGCTCACTGTAACTTCCACCTGCCAGGTTCAAGCAGTTCTCCTGTCTCAGCCTCCTGAGTAGCTGGTATAGGCATGAGCCACCATGCCCAGTTAATTTTCATATTTTTAGTAGAGACGGAGTTTCACCATGTTGGCCGGGCTGGTCTCGAATTCCTGACTTCCAGGAATCTACCCGCCTCAGCCTCCCAAAATGCTGGGATTACAGCGTCAGCATGGAACATGGTTTGTTCTGAATATTTTTCTAATAACACGTAATATTTTCACTGTATCCATCATATACTTAATATTACTATCAGAATGACTGCATTATGATTGCTTCCATTTATGACACTCAGCAACATGAAATCAACAGGAGTTTAAGTCTTTGGCCTTGAGCTCATAAACAACATTTATTCATTATATAAGGTGAATAAAAAATAACATAGGGAGAAAAGTACAAGAATACAAAAGTCGGGGAGGAACGATGTATTTATAAAACATTATACTAAGAAGGCTTGAAGATATCATAACAAATGGTTACAAAATGTCAGCACTGGCTCAAGGATCAGTTAGTTAGCAGTTACCTCAATGAACAAAAAGATTCCTGGAAGTTAAACGTTTTCAAGCTGTGGAGGCATATTCAATAAAAATAGAGATGAAAGTACACAAGGTATAACAGATGAAAAATACATGACTTGAGACACACAGGAATACTTAGTGTTTGATATTACAGATGCAGAATAAAAACTGAAGCTACAGGACACTAATAAAAGCATATCACTACTATTATGATATATATAAACTTTTCATTTCTGGCTTATCACTGCTGAAACCAAAACAAATGTATGGTAAATTCTCACATACCCCTCTAACATAGCCAAGTGTCCGCTCAACTTCTGCTTTTTCTTTCTTAAGAAATTCACACATTTCCTTCAAATCACTGACTTGATTCTGAAAGATAACAAGCAAACATGTAACAATTTAACATAGCTTTAGCCACTGAAAAGAAAAGGCAAACTATTATGTGAACCATCAATCTCTTCAATTGTATAGCCAAAACAAATAATTAGGTCTCTATACTAATGAGGAAGATTTTGAACTAAGAAGTTGAATTAATAAAGAATACTGTGTATATGAAATGTTGATATATTTCCCACATTACTGCCTGACTCAATAATACAAATTTAGAATTCTGATTCTAACTGTCCCATATATTGCACATGTAGATCCTTACCAAGTGTACAGAGCAAAGGGCAAGTGAACTTCTAACACTGGTTCTATCAATGTAAAACCAGAATAAGAAGCAGTACCAAAAAAAAAAAAAAAGACAGAAAAAAAATGGCAGATTAGTGTCCTCAAATAAATAAATGAATAAATAAACAGTGTGAGGCAGGACATAGCTTAATTATATCACTATCAGTGGAATTAACAGATTGCTAACATTCTAGATTAGAAAACAGAACTGAAGCAATTAGCCAAGAGATAAAAGGATTCCCATAAATAGGGTAAGGTTGTTACAAACCAGATTTCTTTGCTTCTATTCCTTACAGCAGAAATAGACATCCTCAGTTTTCAACTATTTTTCCCATTTAGGTGATCAGACAAAATAAAACTAGACTCTTCAATAAAAATATACTAAATATTTTTCAGGTTCCAAGTGCTTTTCTGGCCACTGCAGACACAAAAACTAGGTAAGATATGATTCTTACTCTGAGGAAACTACAGCTTAGTGGGAAATAAATAAGTATAAGGAAATAATGTGCACATAACATGAAAAGTACTAAAATAAAGTGCCCTAAATATTTCCTTTCTTCCATACTTTTCTCTATAACCAATATTTCTCAGAGCAGCCTCATAGCTATGGAATTTTCCTCTTTAAATCTTTTATAAATTTCTCATGTACCTTGAATAAAATCCAACTCATTACCACAGCTAATACTTTTAACAAGAGATAGTCTTGCTTATGTTTCCACTTTCATCTCTTGCTGTTCCATCCCTTGATCCTCCCATAAGCCAAGCACATTCCCACCAAAGAATGCCTTTGCCTTCACAAATCCCTCTGCATGAAGGTGGCAAGCCTACATCTTGGCTGATTTCTTCCTGCAGTTTATATCATTTCAAATGGCACTTCTCAAAGAGGCTATCCATAACCAAGACATTAAAAAGCACTCCCTCTTTAGTTATTCTTTATTACCATGCACCGTTTTACTTTTGCATGGCACTTAACATGCATGTTTGTACTTCTTCACTATCTGTGACTCCCACAGAGTCAGTTCTATGACAGCAGAAATTTCATCTGTTTTCTTTACCACTATGTGCCTAGAATGTAGAATCGCTCCTGGCATATGGCAGACATGTTGGGATTCACTTAGGGTAGTTGGCAAAATATTAGGGGAAGTATTAGGGAAAGCTGTAAAATTTATAGTCTCAAACCTTTTGGAAGGCCAAAAGGTTTTAATGGGACAGGCTGAAGTCAGCCAGTTCTTACCTTAGAGCATTAGGTCATAGGGTGAAGATCAAGAATAATAGTTGGGGAGAGATAGCATGGGGAGAAATGCCAGATATAGGTGATGAGGAGGAAGGCAGCAAATCACACTGCCATGTGTGTACCTATGCAACACTCTTGCATGTTCCTCACATGTACCCCAAAACCTAAAATGCAATAAAAAAAAAAGAATAGAAGCTTCCCCAGTTAAGTCTGTTTACCCCACGTTCCTCTGTGAGGACACTTACTCCGTGTTCATTCATGTAAACTCTGCAGGGATAGCCCTATCAGGTGGAGGTCGAAGGAAGATTACCCATTAATAGTGTTTACTCTGGGCCCCAGAAACAAAGCTTTCATCATTCGTAAAACCATCACTCTTTTAACCATGTTAATTATCCACAAGCATGTTCACTTAGAACCTCTGTTATTAAAGCTATACTGAATAAATGTGAAGAGGAACAGCAAGTAAAGGTCCGGTATCTGCAACTGCCCTCTGAGAGCAGGTAACGACCTTCCGAGCCCACTCAATTCACTGTGCTTTGTGTGTTTGAGTGTATTTATTCATCCGCCGCTGAGTCAAGGTCTCCACAGGTGGTGATCAACGTCTCAAGTGGTGACCGTGATGTGATCAATGCCACACAGACATTCTATACAACTTTTAGTGAAATGAGTGAATGAATGTACATCAGATTGACACAGGGGAGGGCCCTTGGGCAAACCCAGGGATTCATGGAAAACTTATTAGAAGAGAAATTCCTGCTAGTCTTTTTGCTTCACACTCAAAATCTCAGATTCTTCCAAAACTATCTTTCACGAAAAGATTTCTAAACCTTACCAGCTCCACAATCCAAAGGGTTATTTGACAAATTCCAGTTTTAAGCCTTTCTCTTAAAATGAGACTCAAAACTGAATGCAATAATCCCAAAAAAGTTTGTACAGCACAAAACCTACATATGTACTTTGTATGATCTGTTCCTTGGATTCCTATTAGTCCAAACTGAGTAGGCTCTTAGGCATAAACCGTCAAAATATCATTGGTTCAAACAGAGATAATGGTGAACAAAAACTTAGAGTCACATTACTGCTGTTTAGCTTCATTCTGTACTGTGACGATTTCTTTTTATACCAAAGTTCTGATGTTTATGTTTATCTCATTAAATTTTATCTCTTTTATCTCACCCTTGTATTCTAAATTATCAAGATCATTTCAAATCATCATTTTTGTCATCCATCATATTAATTACCTGATCCAGTTTTTTGTCAACCACAAACTTTAGCAGCAGTTTCTGTCATGCTTTAAATTATTGATTAAAATATGGATAGTTAATCAGTATTTCTTTATCATTAAAGAAATATTAAATTGCTTTAGATTTCTTTATTGCTATACTTGCAATAAGGAAACTAGTGTCCACCTTGAAGTTGATCTTTGCTCTGACTGCTGTATCTGTTTTTCTACGATGATCATAAAAGAGATTTTGTTGTATGCCTCACATATCGTCAGCTCAAACTTTTTAATGAAGTTTTCTCTACTTTTTCCAAGGTAGAGTTTTTCTAGTGGATAAAAAAGATAAAAAACAAGCAAAACTGAGGCATGTGTTTTAACATAAATGGTCATCTATTTTAATACTTGGAAAATGTATTTCTTATATATAACTATTGAAAATATAATTTATGCTTTGGCCCAAATAAATACTGATTTTTATTTTCGCATGTTGACGTTACAACTTTCGATGCTAATTAGAAATTATTCACACATTTTGCTGTGCCAATGGAAGTAAAAACTTTTTAAAGCTCAAAACAAAATAAAGATGAAATTAGTTAAAAGACAAGCAACAAATTTGAATGGCTTTCAACTAGAAAATATGAAAATCTGAAATAAATGAATAATTTTTTGAGAAAATATAGCTTACCAGAACTGACAACAAAAAATAAAGGTCTAAAAAGAAAAATTCCCCACGAAAAAATATTTTTTAAAACTATCAGAGATACTCCACCCTCCATAAAAAGTACAAGTCCCAGATGACTTCACAAGCAAAGTTACCATGGAATTTAATCTAATTGAGATAACAAGAAAAGGAGAAATGCCTTCTAATATTTGTTCTGAGCCGTAACAGAAATCAATTTCCTTTATATATACAAAGAACAACCATTAGGAATAAATAATGGGAGAAATTACTGAAATTAAAATAATAGAAAAAATGATTAAATGCCTGGGAATGAATAAGATCTTAAGAAAGTTATACTACAGTAATAAATGCCCTCATATCTTATTGAATTACAAGGACAAAGATTTATTTCTCATTTATATTTCATGTCCTTGGAGACTTGCCTGCTTACATAGTCCTCTAATTTTTGTTTTCATTTTGAAACTCAAGTTGAAAGAGCATCACCTACCAAGGACATGTTCATCTCATGACAGAGGGAAAGGCTAGTGATCCTTAAAGTTCATGTCAATGAGTAGCATATGTCCCAATCGTCCATATGATCAAAGCAAGTACTAAGGCCAAAACTGACATAAATGGAATGAGGAATTATAACCCTTCATATAGATAGGTAAAGAATAATTGGCACAACAATCATAAAGTCTACCCACAACTCAACTGTAACTGAAAATAAACCTGATTTTAAAAGAAAGATACAGTTGGATCTCATTTATGAACATTGATGCAAAATAGAGAGATGATTGAAAGTCTACTACTTAAATCAAGTGGGCTTTGTTCTAGGTATTCAAAGATAATGTTTAACAACAGAAAAATTGTTAATAAAATTCATTTTGTTAACGCACCTAGGAAAAAAGTATGATATACTCCACAGACACTGAAAAAGCATTTGGCAAAAACTTAAAACTTTTCTTTTCTTTTCTGATACAGAGTCTCATTCCATTGCCCAGGCTGGAGTGCAGTGGCACAATCACGGCTGACTGCAGCCTTGACCTCATGGGCTTACATGATACACACACCTCAGCCTCCCAGGTAGCTGGTACTACAGGCATGTGCCACCATGTCTGTTTAATTTTTGTTATTTTAGTAGAGAGGGGGTTTCACCATATTGCCTAGGCTGGTCGCGAACTCCTGGCTCACGTGATCTGCCTGCCTCAGCCTCCCAAATTGCTGGGATTACAGGCATGAACCACCACACCCAGCAACACTTTTTTTAATTTTAAAAAATCCTCAATAAAATGAGAACTGATAGATATTTTCTTTTTTTTTTTTTTTTGAGACAGAGTCTTGCTCTTGTCACCCAGGCTAGAGTGTAGTGGCACAATCTCGGCTCACCTCAAACTCCACCTCCTGGGTTCAAGAGATTCTCCTGCCTCAGCCTCCCTACAGGCACCCACCTCCACACCCGGCTAATTTTTTTTTTTTTTTTTTTTTTTTTTGTATTTTTAGTAGAGACGAGGTTTCAGCATGTTAGCCAGGATGGTCTCGATCTCCTGACCTTGTGATCCACCTGCCTCGGCCTCCCAAACTGCTGAGATTACAGGCATGAGTCAACACACCTGGCCTCTTTCTTACAACGACATGCCAGTGTTATACTGAATAGGAAAACACTGGAGGCATTTAAGCTAAAGATATTGATAGGGCAAACAGGTTTTCTGACAGCACTGTAATACAACATTTTACTAGAGGTATTAAACAATGCACTGATATAAAAGAAAAGTAAATATATTGAAACATTAAAATAGAAGATATTAAACTATATTTACATGTGACTGAAATTTTTGTGCACCTGGAAACCAAAGAAAATCAGATGCTGGAGAGAATGTGGAAAAATAGGAACACTTTTACACTGTTGGTGGGAGTGTAAATTAGTTCAACCATTGTGGAAGACAGTGTGGCGATTCCTCAAGGACCTAGAAATAGAAATTCCATTTGACCCAGCAATCCCATTACTGGGTATATATCCAAAGGATTATAAATCATTCTGTTATAAAGACACGTGCACATGTATGTTCATTACGGCACTGTTTACAATAGCAAAGACCTGGAACCAATTCAAATGCCCATCATTGATAGACTGGACAAGGAAAATGTGGCACATATACACCATGAAATACTATGCAGTCATAAAAAACGATGAGTTCGTGTCCTTTATAGGGACATGGATGAATCTGGAAACCATCATTCTCAGCAAACTGACACAAGAACAGAAAATCACACACCACATGTTCTTACTCATAGGTGGGTGTTGAACAATGAGAACACATGGACACAGGAAGGGGAGCATCACACACTGGGGTCTGTTGAGGGAGACTAGGGGAGGGGCAGCGGGGGTAGGGAGGTTGGAGAGGCATAACATGGGGAGAAATGCCAGATATAGGTGATGGGGATGGAGGCAGCAAAGCACATTGCCATGCACGTACCTATGCAACAATCCTGCATGATCTGCACATGTACCCCAGAACCTAAAGTACAATCAAAAATAAAAATAAAAATAAATCCCCACCCCCAAAAAAGAAAATCAATTATACAAGAGCTACAAGAATAAGATAATTTGGTTTGGTAACTGAGTTTCCAAGTAACATCAGAAAGCAATTGTCTCCAATATATGTAAAGAATTGCCTTTAGGGAGCAAACCTACAAAGGAAGCAAAAGTTGCAATCATATTATCAGTACAATGATAAAGTACCTAGGAATGAGTGTAACAAGATATATACAAGGTTTATGTGAGGAAAAACTACTTGTCTGAGCGTTTAGTAAGATTTAAATGAATGATAATATTTTCCATATTTGTAATTTAAAAACTGACTGTACGTAATAGGAGAGAAGCTTTGCCTAAAACTAGTAAAACAAGAATTGGGTATGTAATAAGTTATTAAACCACAAAGGTGATTTGTGAGAAAAGTTATAATAATAACTATCAAACCTTGGGAATATGTCAGAATCCAGGCTGAAGTTAAAGACTCAGATGGAGAAATAGAGTAAATTCCCATCTTTTTTTAACTTTTATTTTAAGTTCAGGGGTACATGTGCAGGTTTGTCACATAGGTAAACATGCCACGCAAGTTTGTTGTACATATTATTTCATAAGCCAGTTATTAAGCCTAGTACTCATTTGTTATTTTTTCTGACCCACTCCCTCCTCCCAACCTTCACCATCCAATAGGCCCCAGTGTGTGTTGTTCTCCTCTGTCTTGTCCAGAGAAAATGTGATGAGTTGCTAGTAAAGTAGTATAAATATATTGTTTAGATTTTCACAGGTAGCCACCAAAAAAAAAAAAAACAGAAATGCTTAAAGAGTTTTCCTCTGGGAAATCCTAGCTAGAGCAGTGAGGCGAGAAAAAGAAGTAAAAGGCATCGAAATAGGAACAGAAGTCAAACTATCTCTATTTGCTGATGATATGATTCTATACCTGGAAAACCATAATGGCTTTGCTAAAAGAATCCTGGGGCTAATAAATGAATTCAGTAATGTTTCAGGATACAAAATCAATGCACAAAAATCAGTAGCATTTCTATACACCAATAAGGTTCAAATCAAGAATTCAATCTCATACACAATAGCCGCAAAGGAAAATAAAATACCCAGGAATACATCTAACTAAGGATGTGAAACAGCTTTGTAGAAGAACTACAAAACACTGCTGAAAGAAATCACAGATGACACAAATAAATGGAAAAGCATTCTATGCTCATGGATTGAAAGAATCAGTATCATTAAAATGGCTATACTGCCCAAAGCAATCTACACACTGAATGCTATTACTATTAAGCTACAAATGTCATTTTTCACAGAACTACAGGCAGCTATTCTAAAATGTATATGAACCCCCCCCCAAAAAAAAGGGCCTGAATAGCCAAAGCAATCCTAAGCAAAAAGAACAAAGCTTGAGGTATCACATTACCCAACTTCAAACTATATTATAAGGCTGCAGTAACCAATACAGTAATGGCACAAAAACAGATACATTAGACTAGTGGAGCAGAATAGAATACCCAGAAATAAAGTCATACACCTATAGCTATATGATCTTTAACAAAGTCTACAACAACAAAGCAATGGGAAAAGGACGCCCTTATTCAATAAATGGTGCCGGAATAGCTGGCTAGCCATATTCAGAAGAATGAAACTGGATCCCTACTTTTCACCATATACAAAAATTAATCCATGGAGGATTAAAGATTTAAATGTAAGTCCTCAAACCATAAGAATACTGGAAGAAAACCTAGGAAACGCCATTCTGGACATTGGCCTTGATAATTTATGATCAAGTTCTCAAAAATCGTTGTAGCAAAAATTAAAACTGACAAGTGGGACCTAATTAAACCAAAGAGCTTCTGTGCAGCAAAACAATTGACAGAATAAACAGATTACCTGCAGAACGGGAGAAAATACTCACAAACTATGCATCTGGCGAAGGTCTAATATCCATAATCTATAAGGAACTTAAATAAAATAACAAGCTAAAAAAACCCCATTTAAAAGTGGGCAAGATATGAAAAGGACAACAAACAGATTTTTCACAGTCCCACAACACTAACCATCATAGAAATGCAAATCAAAACCACAATGAGATCTCATACCAGTCAGAATGACTATTATTAAAAAATCAAAAAATAACAGATGCCAGTACGGCTTCAGAGAAAAAGAAAGGCTTATATACTGTTCATGGGAATGTAAATTAGTCCAAACAATGTGGGAAGCAGTTTGGAGATTTCTCAAAGAATTTAAAATAGAACTATTGTTCAACCCAGCAGTCCCATTACTGGGTTTATATTCCAAAGAAAATAGGCATTCTAACAAAATGACACAGGATATCCTATATTAATAATGGCCCTATTCACAATAGCAAAGGCATGAAATCAATCTAGGTGACCATCAACAGTATATTGGATGAAAAGAATGTGGTGCATATATATCATCAAATACTATGCAGCCATAAAAAAGAACAAAACCACGCCCTTTGCCGCAACATAGAAACACCTGGAGCCCATTGTTCTAAGCAAATTAACACAGGAACAGAAAATCAAATATAGCATGTTCTCACTTATAAGTGGGAGCTAAACATTGGATACTCACGAGGTTGGGCGTGGTGGCTCATGCCTGTAGTCCCAATACTTTGAGAGGCCAAGGAGATGCCCAAGAGTTCTAGAACAGAATGGACAACAGTGAGATCTCCTCTCTTTAAGAAAAAAAAAAGTACTTATGGACATAAAGATAGCAACCGTAGACACTGGGGACCACTAGAGAGGTAAGGGAAGGAGGCAGTCAGCGCTGAAAAACTACCTATTGGGAACTATGCTCAGTACCTGGGTGATGGGATCAATCATACCCCAAACCTCAGCATCATGCAATATAGCCTGTTAACTAACTTGCACATGTACCCTCTGAATCTAAAAGAGAAGTAGAAATTTAAAAAAAAAAGTTTGCTTTTGGGATATGGGCCTGGAAAAGGGGAAGGGAACATTTTATTTTCCTTAGCTCTACTGTAATAATTATTTTTTTACTGTATGCATAATTTCCTTATTTAAAAAACCAATACGAATTAAATGATGGAAAATTAAATACAAAAGAAAAGATATAAAAGATTTATCCTGGAGAAGGTGAAAATTCATTGAGCCCCTAACTTTTTTGGACATCCTTTGTAAATCATAGTCTCCATAGGTAAAGAAAAATCAAAGCAAAACCAATCTATGAATTACTGAAACTATGTGATGCACAAAAAGTTTGAGAAAATAAGAGAGACAGTGCCATTCAACATCTTGATATTCTTTATGGCTGATATGGTTTGGCTGTGTTTCCCCACCCAACTCTCACCTTGAATTGTGTCAATCCTCACATGTCGTGGGAGGGACCTCGTGGGAGGTAACTGAATCATAGGGACGGGTTTTTCCCCTGCTGTTCTCGTGACAGTGAATAAGTCTCAAAGATCTAATGGTTTTATAAAAGGGAATTTCCCCGCACATGCCCTTTTGCCTGCCGCCATGTAAGATATCCCTTTGCTCTTCCTTCATCTTCCACCATGATTGTGAGGCTTCCGCAGCCATGTGGAACTGTAAGTCCATTAAACCTCTTTTCTTTATAAATTACCCGGTCTTGGGTATGTCTTTATTAGCAGCATGAGAACATACTAACACAATGGTGATCACAGGTCATAAGACTGAAGCTTTGCAAGAAGCCCCATGTAACAGTTCCCAGTGCTCTTGCTGACCTTTTTAATAATATGATCTCTTTCTACTTCTAACTTTGTAGTTCTTATTTCACTTTGAATTTCTACACACAGGAATTCAATCTTTGTGAAGACCATGAATTTCTAGGTCAGCCTGCAATCAGCTCAATTTATTTCCAACCTTAAAGTACAAAACGTATCTCTGGAATTGTACTTTTAAAGTAATTTTTACATTAGGTCTTATAATGTTCAATTGTCTTACATACTTTAGAGTAGTTGATAATGTTGTTCTCCCTCCCTAAACTTTTCTTTCTGGTTTTGCATTTAAATGGAAAGGACCTACCTCCTGAAACTCAGCAGAACGGTAAATTTATTGAGTGTTTTGACAGGCATAAGAAATTTTTTAATTATGGTAATTTTATTGGAATTATTAGGAAATGGAAAATGAATAGGAATAGGGAAAATTAGGAAGATTGTATTATTTCTAATTAGGCAATAGCTATTTTAAATTAAAGAATCACAAAACTGATGCACCAATAATGCTCTATGGCAACCTAGGTTGGATACTGGCACAGAGAAAAAGATTAGGATAGGATAGGTGAAAAAGCAGGTGAAATCCAAATAAGTCAGAATTTTAATTAACGATAATCTGCCGGTCAACTTCTTACTTTTGAAAAATGTACCATGTTTATACAAAATAGTAATATCAGGACAAACTGGGTGAAAAGTGTTAAGAAACATCTCTATCTTTGCTAATATCTGGAGTCAGGGAAATGGGGGAAGGAATTAAGTATTAGTGTAACTTTGTAAAGAAAAGATTTACTACAAGGGCAAAATAATTAGGCCATCAGATCCAACAGAAGGAAGAAACACAAAGCTTTTTGATTTGGCCCAACATTGACATCTGCCCCACTTAATGTATACAATAAAAGCTTTAAAAAACAAAATCACTTGTATAGAAACATTCATTTATTTTCCCCTGGATAATAAGCATCATGAACCTTCAGCTCCTGCTCTATCATTGGTATTGCTGCCATATCATTGGTATTGGAAATGTAGTAGGCATTCAGTCATTTGATCAATAAAAATTAAAGTAATTTCTCATTGATATTGCATTTATGTTTATGGTGTATTAAGCCTCTAACATATCCCAATTACTCAGAATCAACTGACTGAATGGAATTGATTCTGATTTGTATGATCAAACCATATAAACAGAGTTAGTTATAATGTGTTATAATTATTAGTGAATTACCACCTAGATAGGATGGTATTATCAGGGTTGTTAATGATAACAGTAAACCAATCTGCAGGAAAATATCTCCATATTTTTTCAGTTGCTACTTCCTTTATGAGGAACCAATAGCAAAAGGCATCTATCTTGGCCATCATGGTGGTTTATGTCTGTAATCCCCAGCACTTTGGGAGCCCAAGACTGGCAGAACACTTGAGGCCAGGAGTCTGAGACCAGTTTGGCCAACATGGCGAAACTCCATCTCTACTAAAAATACGAATATTAGCTGGGTATGGTGGCACACTCCTGTAAACCCAGCCTACTTGGGAGGCAGGAGAATCACTTGAACCCAGGAGGCAGAGACCACACCACTACATTCCCGCCTAGGCTACAGAGAAAGACTCCATCCCAAAAAAAAAAAAAAAAAACCTTTTTCTATGATAGTAAAGAAATATTAATAGTTTTTAAATATGAAAGGATTTAGCTTTGTACTATGCTGATAATTTATTAACTTAGACTGAATATTTAACATATCTCTGAAAAGTAACTGTACATGTTATTACCAAAAATAATATATCTATGATTTGATTACCTTTGTTAACAAAGCTGACTTTAGATTCTGGAAAATCATTTCTCCATTAAGGTTAGACATTCATACACTTAAAATGACAACCTTTAATTTAATATATCCATTTAGGAAAATAATAGAAAATATCTGGCTTTGCAACCATTATAGCAGTTTAATTATTCAGAAAATTTTTAACAGTACAATATATTTCAATGATATGGAGATTATTAAATGTTTTAATGGAATCATTCATTTGGAAGAAGACTTTCATCTTACAATTAATTTTCCAGTTACCAAAATGTTAAATTAATAAAATGTTCACATCTTTTCATGTAATTAATCATGTAATTGAAATTCACAAAGCCCAATGTCTGGTGCCTTTTTTTTGCATGGTTTACTTATTGATTGGACCAAGAATATATGGTTATGTATGAGAAATTAAAAGGGTACACTGTTCAATGGAGAGTGAGGATCTCTCTATGGTTCTGCATTTCTTTATCTAAAGCAAATCACCTGGTATACTATATTTATGTCCACTCTTTATCTTATTGCTGTCTTTATAAGTGATATTCCACTTTATAAGTGATACTTGTAAGAAAGTGTTGCTACTACTAGGTACTTCCAACATTTGGAGAAAAAAAATTGGCACATAAAGGTTTTTAAGAAACATTTTATGAATGTCTTTTTATTTCCTTCTTCTAAGTTAGAACAAAATTCTACATCTGATAAAGTGCCTTTAGACAATATTTTCTTGTTTGTTTTTGTTTTTACCAAACAACTGATTTTGATGGTTCAGACCTTTATCCACTAAAAATAGTACTTAAATACAATCACTCCTAGTCTTCTAAATATACTAAAATGATAAATCACTACTCTTAATCATTGGATGGCATAATTATATACTTTATGGTTCAAAGTTAGAGAACATAGCAGAGTACCTTATATTTTTAGAAATCTATGAGCATATAATGTGAGACCTAAAGACATGTACCAATTTCACTGGAGAAAAGCAAGTGACTGTGGATTGCCTAGGGAGCTTAAATTACTTCAGTATTGATAAAAGGCAATAAGCATAATTCAAATGCAGGATTCTTCATCAAGCCTGAAAATGAAAGCTCTTTCAAATGAGAAGATAAAGGAAAGTATAAATACTGAATGGCAAAAGTCTTCCAAAGCATCTTAAGGAAAAACTAAGGAAGAAAGATTTAGATATGTGAGTCGTATTATTTTCCTAAGGTTGCCATAACAAATTACCACAGATTGAGTGGCTTGAAAAACAGAAATTTATGTTCACAGTTCTGGAAGCTAGAAATCTGAAATCAATAAACACGTCATCAGTTCACAGTCCCTCTGAAAACCATAGGCGAGAATCCTTCCTCTCCTCCTGCTAGTTTCCGATGGTTGCCATCAATCTGTGACTGCATCCCTCCAGTCTCTGCCTCAATTAGTCTCATGGCTTTTTTTGCTATAAGTGTATCTGTCTCTGTTTCTCTGTGTTTCCATGTCTTTTCTTACAAGGATGCCAGCGATTGGATTTAGGGTCCACTCAAATCCAGTATGACTTCATCTGAACTCACATCTTAATTATATCTGCAAAGACCCCATTTCCAAATGAAATTGCAGTCACAGTTACAGGGTTAGAATTTGAACACATCTTTTGGGGGAAAACAATTCAAACCATTACAGGCTCTGAAGGAAAGTAACATCTCAAAGCTTTTTCTTAAGAAAGCTGTGCCATGCCAAATAGAAATAAACTTAAGTATGAGAACTATTCTGTGAGTATTCTTCGGCCATTTAACTCAATGTGATCATCAAGAAAAGAACTGAAAATATTTGTCGGGCCATAGATCTCCCCAGGGAAAAACTGTAAGGGGACACCATTCACAGAGACTATGGTAGATATGATGCTTCCTGGAGTGGTAGCATTCAAAGTGTGTGCTTCAATTTCAAATTCTTTACTGGAGCTAATAAGATAATCTAAAGGAATTAATCAAGCTAATGATAGAATAATAATGGGAGTGGAGCCTGGATAAAATTGGAATGTCCTATCCAAAGAGACAGTGTTATTTCACTCCTTCCTACTACTTCCTACTATGGTCATGCAGAAATATGGGTCAGTGCTACTAGGCAACTCATTTTTAAAAAGAGAAGAATAGGACTAGGTGTGGTAGCTCATGCCTGTAACTCCAACACTTTGGGAGGCTGAGGTAGGAGAACTGAGGTCAAGAATTTGAGTCCAGCCTAGGTAATGTAGTGAGACTGCATCTCTACAAAATTAAAAATTAAAAAAAAAAAAAAAGGGCGTAGTCACGTGTGCCTGTCGTCCTAGCTACTTAGGAGGTTGATTCATGGCTGCAATGAGCTGTTATCGAGCCACTGACTCCTACCTGGGTGACTCTAGAGAGAGACACTGTCTCAAAAAAACTTAAAAGTAAAAAGTTTCAAGAAAAGTATGAAATTTTAACATAAAATTCTCCAATGTTTAAGTAATAAAAATGTTTAAACTATAGGATGATTTCAGATGTTGAGTCTCTAATTTGCAATCTCTGATTCAAATATATCTTCCTCATATTATGGGAAAAAGTTTCTTAAACTAAGAATTCTGACCTTAAACGGGAAAAACTGAGAAGACTCTAACCCTAATGATGGCATAAGTTGTATAACTTCCACATAGGCATAAGCATACACTAATGACTTGCTTTTAATTTCACTGTGAAAATGGAAGTAATCAGAAGAGAATTCCTCTAGTGCTTACCACAAAACTGCCATCTGTCCCTGTTTTCTTATTTCTTCTGCCTTCCCTCCTGTTACAATGGATGAATGATTCATGCTGCTCTCTAGGCCATCCCCTCCACCTGTGTCATGAATCATATTCTTTTTTTACCACTCAAAGCCATTTCCTTAGCAATGCAATGATCTCTCTCTCTCTCTCTCTCTCTCTCTCTCTCTCTCTCCCTTGCTCTCTCAGCCAAATTCCTTAGAAGTGCTGTTCTTCCATCTGTAAAGATTTTATTCCCAGAATTTACTGAAAATGCTAATATGCAAGGTCAACAATGACTTCTACTTTTCCAAATTTTATCAATTCTATGGCTTCATTTTATCCAATCTATTATCAGTACTTGTTCAACACCTCTTTTTGAACACATTTTCACTTGACTTCGATATCACCGTCTGGGTTATCCTCCCATTTCTTAATCTATTTTGACAGTTTCCCCATTTCATGTCCCAGAATGTTCAGCGACGTGAAAATAAATGTTCGGTCACATCCTTGACTTGCCTGGGGCCCAGAAGTCCTGTGGGCAAGAAACTTGAACACAGCTCATAAATAACATGTCGGTACACAGAGACCTATCTAGTGAACTAGGAACCCTAATGGAAGCTGATTTAGATGAAGAAGGGAAAAAGGAGCTCAGAAAATTTTATATATATAATATATATTATCCCAAAAATGAAGAAGTCTGGCAAAATGTGGCAAGGAATGAAATGTAGAGAGAATAGTGATCCCAGGTTTAATGTGGGGTGCTACCTGTGACCTAACCCAGCAGCACCCTCCTGTAACACTGCACACACCCTACAACCACAGCAAGAAAGAAGAGAGAGCTCAGGAATAAGGGTGAGGGAAAGTGTACCTAGAGTTTCAAAAGTCTGCCCATGAGGAAACCCTTTGCTTAAACTGAGCAAGTCTCAAGAAACAGAGGGCCAAAACCCATAGAGGTCAGGAGGAAATTGGCCATACTGGGATAACGATGCAGGCAGCCACCCTACGAGGGGAAGGAGCATCTGTCAGTGCAACAGGAGCTGAAGAGGCAAACACTAGAGAGAAAACTGTCAGAGAAGAAAATACCAGCTCTGATTCTTACGTACAACTTCCACTAAACACTCCTGGAGGGAAGAAAGATGTGAAACAAAGCCTGGACTTCCAGTTCATCAGTCGTTCTATAAATGATCTGAAATTATATAAAACTGCTAACAAAATATCCAAGCAAAGGCACACATGGTGTTTGTTTTAACTTCTTGAATATTTTTTTTCCTTAATTTATGAAAACAGCCTTTCATTTAGAACAATTGTCATGAAGAATTTTACTCCATTTTTCAGGGTTTGAACCCTGAAAGCTTTTAGATCCCACCCTTGATCTTTCCCCTCTTACCACGCGTCTGAGCAAGCCAATAAGAAGGCCCAGCAACTCCATCTCCTGGTGCCAGTGGGGAAGTTCAAAACAAATTGGGCTGGGATTGCACAGAAATGCTCACAGCATCCCCACTCTCTAACCACATTAAAAAACAAAGCTATTATCATCCCTTGGCTCAAGCTGTTCCAAACTGGCTTGGTTGTGCACCCTGTTCTCCCCAGAAAGTCTCATTTTGTGAGAAATAATCCATTTCATATTGTCTTGGTACATGTGTGGCATCCTCAGTCTCCACTTGGAAAGAAATTTTGAATGGGAAGGATTGATCCCCCACCCTCCACAGGTAGCCACAAAAGAGCAGTGTTATGATGGAGTGTACCAAAAAGTCCTATAAAATATAATATATAATAATAATAACAGGTAAAAGAAACTGAGAGAAAATAAAACAATCTTTGGCAGAAAGTGAACTATAACGGTCAGTTCCCAAAGTCCCCATCTCTTTCCATTTCTGAAGAACATCTTCTGAAGTTATACCTCCCTTATTAGTGTTAAGTTATAAATAAGTAAACACTTGGGAAGGTTTCCCATGAGCCCTTCTCAAGCTGGAAGCATCCTTTAGGAATTCACAGCATATTTTCACTCAAATGCCATCAGTGTTCTAATACATTTAGAAAGAAACAATATGTAATGAAATACACACATTGAAATGACATTTTATTACCTCAAGCAGTATCTCCCTTTAATCTCCAGCTTGTAATCATTCATCAGGTGCTATTCAACATGAAGCTTTCTCATTTCTGAGAGTGTTCACAGACACTTTGCATATAAGCACAATCTATACTTGCCAACTGACAATTGTTGCAGAAATCTTGCTATCTCTAGAGCAGATAGAGTGAGCATGAGAAAATGATTAAGGGCTCCTTGCCGAAGGGAAGAGAGAATTCCATTGAAAACTCCTTAGAGATCATTGCTTTTTAGGTGAAAAACCAAAAAGAAAACAAGAAGGGGAAAGAAAATTAAAGTCTGAAAACAGATGTGGAACATTGTTTGCATGTAAAAAAAAATACATGTTTTCACTCAGATGATTAACCTCTCGAGGCTAAAATGTTACTGGCTTTCGGTGCACTCTTAGTTTCTCACAGAACGAAACCCAGCATTCTGCTTGGCATGGGCTACAGTCTGAATTTTATTGACTATTTTAAAGTTCTGACATGATTTTGATCTTTACTTAGACATTAAAAAAAATGCCTGAACAAATAACAGGGTAAAATTCACTCTTTAACCTCTGGAACTGAATTCAGATTTGGTAAGACATCAATTCAAGGGTAAAACAACTTTAAAAGTCCATTAACAATGGTCACCAGTTAAAAGCATCTTTAGTGCTATGACAGGATGGATACTGTGTCTGGCAGAGAGAAAGGAAGTAAAAGAAATAATTTATCTTCCCCCAAATTTTCATTCTGCATCACTGCAGAATTTTAAGAACTAGAGGACATTTTGGAGATGGCATTTCACTCATACTCAGGCACTAAAGTATTTACAATCCCTTACTTTAGCCATGACTTGAGCTCTCAAGTACATTATATTTAATTAGGGTAATTTATACTATTATCATAAGTCTTTCACACATGGTGTGATAAAATTCTTTCACACATGGCCCTTATTGGATAAAAAATTACTCTACATACTAGATAGTCTCTTATAATAGCAGTGTGGGAAAGTGCCTAGCTTAGTGTTTTGAAAATACACAGGTTCTTAATAATAATGGATAATAGACAGATTCTAAAAAGTGAAGAATAAAATGGTGAACGGGTTAAATGCTACACTCCATTAACAATCCTTCAAAGACTGGTACATTTTATGGTGTTTTAATAAATGTGGCTATTGGAACAGCCTCTAGAACGCTTCTCTTGGATTTTTTTTTTTTTCTTACTTGAAGAGGAATACATAAAAGCTTCTGAAGATTCAGCAAAAAGCTATTTCAGCTGTCTCTTTTCCTGGCTCAGTACATCATTCCCCATAATTGTGTCAGCAAAACCAAATTGTAGTTGTAGAAGTTAAGGAAGATGAGTATAGATTTTCACAAAGGACTAAGAGACTAAGACTGAGACTTTTCTGTGTCTCTGGACAACATTTGCTGGGAGCAAAGGTTTCCTGCCATCTTCATCAACTAGACATGCAAAAAAGAAGGAAATGGGAAAATAAGAAACTATTATAGAAAAGATCTGTTGTTCCAGGGTAAAAATCTTCCTTATACAGAAATATTTCTGGTTTTGTTTCATTTTTCCCAATTCAACTACAGAGACAAAATTAAAAAGCTTTTCTAGGATTCTAAGAAAGAAGAATAGCAAACTAAATAGAACAAGAGCTAACACAAGCTATGGGACTGGGTCCTATTAAAAAAAAAAAAGTACATATATGACTATTATTTACAGAATGTTTCTGGTTTTGTTTCATTTTTCCCAAGTCAACTACAGAGACGAAATTAAAAAGCTTTTCTAGGATTCTAAGAAAGAAGAACAGCAAACTAAATAGAACAACAGCTAACACAAGCTATGGGACTGGGTCCTATTTAAAAAAAAAAAAAGTCCATATATGACTATTATTTGCCATAAAGCTTAACTGATGATTTAGACGTTCGTTGGTGGCCTCCCTAGAAATCTTCCTGTCCTACCACTTCCCAAATAATTCTACAAAGTAAAGTAGAAGCAGGAAAATGGACTTCAATCCTCACTTAAGCTCGTTGCCTCCTGCTGGGCAAAGGATTTAGTTCACAATCAAGCATGTGACCAAAGCCAGTGTATAAAACAGTGATTCTTCTCAAGCTTGTTTCAAGAATTTCTAGATCCAAACCTGCCCCTTTTGTCCACTGGCCATAAAAGAAGTTTATCCATAGTCCTGGTAGCTATTCAAAAATCATTTCAAGACTGTGGGAGAACCATCACTAGGGAGGTGTTGACTATCCAGAAGGCTGGACTGAGAGAAAGGGAGAGAAACTGATTCTCAGTGACACCTAAAACCTGCTCTACCTCTGGACTTTTTAGTTATATGAATCAACAAATTTCCATTTTTAAGTGCGTTTCAGGTAGGTTTTCTGCTATGGCCCCAGAAGTGTAGTAAGAAACTGGCAACACAGTAACTTCAATTAAATTTTTCAAAAAATATCTCTTTACTCAGCATGTATTTATTACATGTGCCAAAAACCTGTGCTATGTCCAGAGGATGCATGATATGATAAACAAGACAAATGTGGTCTTTACCCTTCCAGAATTCAGAACCCAGTGAAGTATTTACAGATTAGGCAAGGTAACATGTTAAGTGCCAAGATGCGGAAAGCTTAGAGTACCATGGAACAATTAGAAGGTACAGTACTGTGGACATTTATAATTATGAAGACTCTTACTTTATTTCCCCTTCCTAAAGCTTCTGGATTTTTTTAGAGAATTATTTTTCCACCGAATATTGGTAGAATTGTAAATTCAGACACCTGACTCATACTACATAAATGAAAAAGTTTGAGTTCTTTTTTCCCACAGCCCAATTAATTCATGGTATGGATATATTAGTTTAGCTCAGCTCAGCTAATCAGCTGCTCTCTCCCAGAGCATACATCTTGAGTGACTATCACAAATATAGAAGAAGCAGTTGGAATTCATTATTCATCCCCATGTAGCAGCCAAAACAAATGGGTCCTGTTATAAGATAGTTGCTGAGCTTCCTGCTTTCTTAGCCTCCAACACTTCTTTCCTATTGGTAAATTCTGAGAACCTTGATAGTCATCCCATAACCTCTGTAGTGCTTAAATTAGGCAAATGTAGGTGTTATTCTTCATGACCAAGGAATCCTAACTCATGCTTTGGATGTAAAGGAAGGCTCTCTGATGAAGGTGACAACTTGGTTGATACCTTTTTTTTGAATATTAGGTATTTATCAAATATTTATCTATCTTTGAAGATGGGGCTGATTAAAGGGCAGATATGCCTAAGATTGGTTTGAAGTGTAGAAGATAGGTAGAAGAGTGTGAGCTTGTAACTTGGTGAATTTAAGCAAACAGAAAGGAGCAAAGGGAAACAAGGCCCTATACAGAGTAAAGAAATGCAATATATACAGAGTTCAAGAAAAGAAAAGGCATCAGGAATAGTGAAATTGTTATGGAATAATTTGGAACTATGACAAACTGTGAGAAAATGCAAATGAATTCAGAGATCTGTGGCACTCAAAGAGTAACAGAATATCTCATAACTAACAGACAAAACAAATGGTGTAGAATAAAAAGGCAAAGATGAAACCTAAGTCACTGACTGTAGCCATCATCAGAAGAGCTTTTTAATCCATTTTTGAAGGAGGATTCATGATGAATCAGGAGCATTTTTATTATTCAAATGGCAGAAAGAGTATGTATACAAAGACATATTTAGCTACAGTTAATGTGTAACATATGGGTATAGACTGGTTTTTAAATAAATCTGCACATAGCCCATAGTTTTGTTTCAGACTCTTCTTAACAAATGTATTCCCTTATGTTCCAGAGCTTCAAGTTTAAAAACCACAGTGTATCGAGATTGCATATACCTAAGATTTGTATCCAAAAGGCCAGCTAGTCGTGGTTTGGTGCCAAGATCAGAATAATTATGTTTGATTGACTCTTCCAGCTCTCCTGTTACAGTGACATTTTTAATGAACCTGGCAGGCAATACTATACAGTAGTGCCACCTCATGTCTCTCACTACTTGCAGTGAATTCTATTCAATCAGGTCAAAGCTGCCTGAGTTTCAGATAATAATAAAAAGAATCACAATTATTCATCTGAGCAGTTGAATTTCCCTGGTACTGAATTCTAGGAACAATTTTTATCAAGAATTGTTATGTAAAAGCCGCAGAATGTGTCCTCAACAACAATTTTGTTATTAAAAATCTGTCCTAAAGGCAATGAAACCTTTTTCCTGTGGACATTTGTATGTCATATATGACTAAGATGTTTTTGGTGATACTTCTAAATGTAAACTACTTTTATATGTCCTAGTTTCTCTCATTTAAATCTTTAACCACTTACTGAGGATGTAATTTGTGCAAGGTCTTATGCTAGGTGCTAAATGCGAGTAGCATCCCAATATGAATCATCAACTTGGTAAAAGTTAACTGCATCCAAATAATTTTGGAAGCCTTTAGAAATACAGATTCCCAGGTCTTCATGAGGACATTCTGATTCAGAAGTTCTACTCTAAGTGGGGAGCGTTGGCATTTTTAAAAACTCCCAAAGTGATTTTCTTGCAGAGCCAGGGTTGCTTTTTTTTTTCTTCTTTTTTTTCTCTCAGAGTAAGCCAGAGATATAGATGACATGGTTCTCTCCTTTAAGAAGCTTACAATCTGTTTATCAAAGTGTGTAACAGAGTTTCATAATCAGATTATAGAAAAACTTCAGTAAGTGCTTTAAGAGAATTGCAACTGAATCTCTGAGCTTGTAATCCTTCATGCCATACATTTTCATTGATTTCCTAAAACAGTATTCGATGACAGTGATTTTTTAATCTGGAGTCCAGAGAATCCCAAGAGGTCTGTGGATGGAAATCAGTAGATTCATGGACTAAGATGGAGAAAATAATTACATCCTTATTTGTATTAATTTCTAGCTGATACTTGTAATTTACTGCAATTATTAATGCAGGCAAAAATCCACAGTATGATTAGCAATGTCCGAAATAATAAATAGAGGTCTCAAACTGTTGTTTATTCTTATCACTACTTCATAGAGTATTTTTATAAGATGTGTTACTAAAAACCAAAAAAGTTACTATACATAATATTTTGGTGTTTCAGTAACTACATGCTGAGAAGGCCTTTTTACTTTGTAATTATTTGAGGTGTCCATAAGCTACCAGACTTCCAGAGAGTTGCTGAAAATGGTTAATAATCTCTGCTCTCTGAGAGAAAACCGCAGGATGTTAGAACTAGAAAAAATGATACCAATCATTTAATCCATCCTCATTTTATAATTGAAAGTAAATTATGTAGTGAATACTGTGGTCAACGTGGTCAACGTCCTAACAGCCTCTCCCGGATGAGAAATAGCAGTGTAGTTTTTGTAATTGACCTCACGTGAAAAGTAGAATCTGATTTCTTAAGGGAAAATCACTCCTCCCATCAGAGATTCTTTTGGAGTAGGCCAGTATGCATTTCACAAAAGAGGAACGTTACAGTTTTCTGGAAAAAAATTCTATATTATTTCTGAAATAAAAGAGAGGGATTACCATTCTCCCTCTTCTTAAATGAGTTTGGGAAAATGTTCTTTTGCTTTTGCTGGTAGTCGTTTTTCAGTTATGATGGGAACCATCCTAAAGACAAATCAACATACAAAACAAAACAGTAACACCACGAGAGAAGAGAGAAAAGGAGCCAGATCCCTGAACAAACTGAATGATACCGACTCGACTCCACTTTCAAATTCCGAGATACAAGTTAATAAACTCTATTTTGTTTTTTCCGCTACTGTGAGCTGATTTAAAATTGCCAGCACAATTGGTTTAGCATCATTTTACTTCCATTTTAAATTCAGTATTAACTGAGCAGTTACTGTGCACCAGATACTGCCTGTATTAGTTCGTTTTCATGCTGCTGCTAAGGACATACCTGAGACCGGATAATTCGTAAGGAAAAGAGGTTTAATGCATTCACAGTTCCATGTGGCTGGGGAGGCTTCATAATCATGGTGAAAGGTGAAAGACATCTCACATAGCAGCAGACAAAAAAAGAAAACTTGTGCAGGAAACTCCCCTTTATAAAACCATCAGATCTCGTGAGACTTATTCACTATCTTGAAAACAGCCTGAGAGAGACCTGCCCCCAGGATTCAATTACCTCCCACCGGGTCCCTCCCATGACCCGTGGGAATTGTGGGAGCTACAATTCAAAATGAGATTTGGAAGGAGACACACCCAAACCATATCACTGTCCCAAATAATTTTTTAATGTCAAGTCCTATTTTTTTCCACAAAAGAAATCTATTATTAGAACCAGTTTTTACAAGGTGTTGAGCACTTAAGTGACTACTGAGGTGGCCAGTTAGGAAGGGATAGAACTGGAATCTGAAATTGCCTGAAGACATGGCATCTATATTGGTTACGGAGCTTCCTACTGTCCACTCAACATGACCCTATATCAAGAATAAAATAGTATTGCAATATGAAGAAAATGACAGTAATTATATTAATATAAATTTTCTGTCTCTCAAGGAACTTATCATGATGTTATGTAGAACGACGGGGAAATATTTAGCTCTCTATTTCTCTTATGCATTTAAATTCCCTGAGAGGAGACTATAATTGAAAGTGAGAAAAATCTTACATTTACTTAAAATGCAATAGATGCTTTTATATAGTTCCAGCATCTATGCTCCCACACGAATTGCTGTTTTGTGACTCAGGAACACCTGGACATTAAGCAAATTACAAAGCTGCATCCTGGGAAGTGAGGGGCTTCATTGAGTTGAGGTTTAATTTTGGAGTATTAGTAACACGGGAGAAAAAACAAATCAACACAAAGCAGTGGTCAGCTCCAAAATGGTGGTGTGGTGAATCCAAGGAGTCACCATGTGAATACATGAAAGGGTTCTGGAAACCGGGCTGTGAGAAAACAGAAAACAGACTGCAAAGCTGTAAATAAAGCATCAGAGCTACTTGTGGGCAATTCTAGCAACAGTGTCATTAATGTAGTTTGATTTAATTGGCTTTACAGGCAGACTAAAGCCAGGCAGTAGGATTCACAGCTGCTGAAGTCAATCCTGTGTAATCATTTTAAACCACTGTTTCCAGACTTATTGAATCAAGAAGCTTGCAAGAAGTATTGGTTAAAATAACAGATTCCTAGGTCTCCCTTTGTAGAGCTTGACACAGTGAGTATCAGATAGATACAAACATTTGAATTTTAAACAAACCTCCATAATAATGAATCTTGAAAACTGGCAATTTAGGAATCACTGATTTTAGACAAATCAAATCACAGAAAAACCGTGGTCAAAACTATAAAATGGAGGATACAACATAAATCAGTTTAATGTGCATTACTCCTTTCAGTTTAGAAACATATACAACTTCCATTTATGAGATATTTATTGACTATTAACTACATGCTAGCCATTGTGTTATGTGTGGATATTTAATAATGAACAAATTGTGGCTGCTCTCCCCAGAAGTGTTTAGTCTATAGAAGAAATACAGAAGTCAACAGTCAATTACAATACCCTTTGATGAATGCAATGTTAAGTAAACGTTATTACAGTAACAAATAGAACAAGCTTTTAATCTAAATTTATGAAGACAGGCCTAAATTGAGAATTGAAAGGCAGCTGGGAATATATGAAGCATGTACAAAAACTGAAGAAGTTGTACCGTTGGGTAAAGCATCATGCGAGATGTGGGCAAAGTAGTGAGCAGTAGGCAGGAGAGGTACATGGAAAACAGGTGATAAAGGCTCTTCACAAGGAGTATGCAGAGTCACTAAAGAGATTTAAGTAAGGCAGTGACATAATGAGATTTTCGTTCTAGAAGGAACAGTGACTATAAAGGGGAGGATGAGAGTAGTCAGAGGTCATTTAGGAAGCTAGAGCAGTAATGTTGACCTTGATGATAGACAACTGTTGCATTCACTTTCTTTTGCTGCCTAATATTGCCACACATGTAGTGGCTTTAAATAACACATACCTATTTCTGTGGGTTAGGAGTCTGAACTTGCTTAGCTGGCTTAGTCTTATATCGTTGCAATCACATATTAATTTGGGCTGTGCTGTCACTTGGAGGCTACAGAGGGAAGGATTTGCTTTCCCACTGCCATGGTTGTTGGTGGCCTTTAGTTCCTTGTGGTTGTAGAGCCAAGAGCTTCAATTTTTGCTGACTTTTGGCCAGAGGCCACCCTCCCAGAAGCTACCAGCATTTCCTTGCTATGTGGAGTTCCCCAACGTAGCTGGGGTGACAGGAGCACCTGCAGATGTGCCCACCACACCTGAGTTAAGAAAAGGCCAGTAGGGATGGAAAGAAGTTGATGATTTTTAGCTATACTAGATAGTCTTGGATAATATTACATTGTTTGCATCAATTACCACTACAATTGGGTCACTTAAGAATCTGCATCATATTTACTAAACTGAAAAACAAAAACATCAAAACTTTGCCTTTGGGGAAATAATTTGCTCTGCAAGTTCCGGTATTATATAGAATAATTGTCTTCACTACCATGCAATGATTATAAATTAGGTGTTTGCTCTAAGTAGAGAAATACTCTTGGGAGGAAAATTCCACCCTATGGACAGTGAGTCTGAAGATGTTATTTAATTACCAAGAAAAAATACCCAAAGAATGACATCCTTTCCTAGCAGCAGTAACAGCAGGTATTAGTCAGAGTCTTGGCACCTGAGCAGACGCTAAAGCCCTGAAACTTCACTTGCAAGTAGTTGAAACCAAGCACATCATTTCAACATGTCACTCTTATTTGACATTTCAGGAGAAAGATTACCAATTAGGTTAAGTAATTTAGCCAAAGCCTTAGGAAATTTTTTCAAATTATTTCCACCTTGTAGCATTGTCACGTGTCTCCAATTTCTACTTATCCTCTATACTTCCCAGGTGTGTTATTCAGAGAGCTCCAAAGCCTGTTCAAATCATTCAGAGAAATCCCATAAGCTCCAGCAGTATCCTGGGTAGTTAATAGGACTAAATTAGTACTCTTTCATGTACGTTCAGTGCTAAAAGTTCAAATTCTCAAGTGTTGATCTGACAATAGATTGCAAAATATTCCTTGACAGTCACACAGGTGAAGTATTATTTTAAACTAAAATCCCATATTATTGTTACTATATAAGAATACAAATGGTTATTTCAGGGTATTGGCATTGCTGGATGATGTAAATTTCAATTTTAAATGCGTTCTTGATCACCAATGTGTTTCATCAGACAAGTAAACTGAATTGGCTCACAGGAGCACCACCTCAGCAGGTGAGTTTAAACTGAAGACAGAATGCTGCCCACTGGCATGTTGGTACTGTATGGAGCAGCTGCCAAATAGCCTTGTGCTCATGTCTCTTATTAGAGTTTTATTTTCTCCAGCTTGTTGCTCCTTCAGGCAAGACACATGGGCAAGGAAAGCAAGACATGCTTTTAGTCTCCAAAAGTAAATCAGATTATAAAGTAACAATAAATACAGCCAGCCAAATAATTATAACAATGTCATTAATCATAATACAAATAATGATCAATATAATAATTATAATTGTTATAATAATATAGCTAAAAATAATAATAGCTTATGTTTTGATGGTACATATGGACAAGTCAGAGTGTTGAGGTAGTTAGCCACTCTAAACTTCTCCTTATCCACATTTCAGAAACGAAACTGAAGCTTAACCCTATTCAAGTATTTTATCCAAAGGATCTCATTCCTGTCAGAGGCAGAATGCACATTCAATTGTATCATCTTTGAGGTTCCTTGAAGTTTTAAAAGATACATATATGGACAATTTTATTCTAAGGGTGTGGGGGAAAAAAACCCATAACAATCTGAATAAACTGCCGGTTAAAATAAAAGAATAATTTAGACGGAAAAAATATTTAAAAATCAGTTCTTATTATTCCTAATTCTGTGTCGTCACAAAAATATGGCATTAATGTACTAGAAATCACAATTTAAAAAAGAGTGCCATTTCCCATTCTGTATCATGAACAAATGGATCTGGTGTCCTGTAACTAGTTTGGTTATGCATTCTTTTTTTTTCCTATGGTGTATTATTTCCTTTAAATGTCTGAGATGATATATTTCCCAGGGTTTGAAAATAAGTGTCATCTATTGGGTTGATTTCACCCCTAGTACACAGTGCACAATGGTCTCTTTATTAATATCTGCGGAAAAGAGCACTTACTGTTGGAACTGATACCTCCTAATCTCAATAAAGTCTAAGCTTGCAGCACTCCACCGATGTTTTTCTTTTTCCTTTTTTTCTTAGGTTGAATTCTGGACACATAATCATGCCATTATAAATACTGCCTATGGGATATGAGAAAGAGAAGTCATTTGCTTGCTACACCCACTGACATACCAGATGACAGTCAACTGCAAAACATTCAGGCGAGTAAAAAAACAGAAAGCACATTGAGCCTTCCATGCATGCAGGAGAATTGCAAGCATATGCTCACCATGTCTTTCTTAATCACAGGTGCTCAGATTATTCTAGGTATTTTATTACGTTCCACCCAGTGCATTACAGTGAGTGTGAGGCACAGGGTAAATACAGAGAACGTGTATGATGTTGGGGAAGTGAGGACAACTTGCTCTGTGAAATGATTGCCTCTCTTTCTTCTCTCTTTTTATCATTTTGTTCTCATTCCCTACAGACTGAGAACACGGCTAAATAACCTGCAATATTGTCTCAAGTTGAAAGTGAAGTCAATACCTACCACATAGCTCCATCTCCCTCCAAAGACCTCTCCCCTTCTTTTCCTTTTCTTTTCTTCACTCTTAGATAATCTAATGGTCTACCATACAGTTGGGAAATACTGCCCCCATTATCATTTCAATACAGTTAGTTAAAGAAGAACAGAGCTTCACAAATAAAATGATGATGCCACTTATTAAGTTATTGTCTCTCACCTCCAAACCCGCCTCTCCAGCTTTGCTTTGTGGTGGGACTCTGAAAACCATTTTCTATACACAATCTACTGCCATGCTTAGTCTGACAATGCAGAGTGCTAAAAAGGAAACTGCTATGTAGAGGAGGAGAAAAAGACGCTCTTTCTTGGTTCTCTTTTGGCTCCTGATGGGCTTACTGAGTACTATGGTTCTTGGCAACATAATAAAAACAGGGATTCTTCACCCTGGCAGAGGCAAATCTTTCTCTTAGAAAGATAGAAGACTGAGAAGCTAGAGATAGAAAAGGAGACATACTCCCTTCCATGGGTCCCCTTTGCGCTTCTTGTGGGATTCCTGTCTGCTTTGATTTTGGGGGAACGTCAGTTCAGCAAAACACCTCAATCCTGACAGAGGCAATTCCTTCCCATATTAGCAACTGAATCCAGTTCTCAGCTTTACCAGCACAGAACCAGCTTCATTAATACCAGCACCGTCTGACTGGCAGCCCCTCCCCAAAAGTCTGGGTTGCAGCCCCATTGGATCCTCTTCTGAGCTCAGAGATGGGAGCACCAGCTGAGTAGCACCCTTTCTTCAGAGAGGTGTGGCATGTCAGATCATATCTTGCCAAGGGTCATGAGAAATATGATTGAATGACAAGTTATCAGACTCTCTCCATAGCTCTAAGGAACTTCAAGCTTTTGTGGAGTGTTCTAATAGAGCAGATGGGAGATGCGGGTCATAGCTTTAGAGCTGGATAATTAGTGTTTCACATGCCCTTAGTTGAGCATTTTTAGACTCTATTTTTAGAGCCTGTTATATTGCTGCCTTCACTAATTTTAACTGCTTTTTTTTCTAAGAGCTTATATATCTTCAAAGATCAATACTGTAAGCTTGTAGAGCGTCGGGTACTTCTGTCTTCTATGCTCAGTACATTGACAGCACTTAATATGTCTGAAACGACAACAACAAAGGTATAGTATGGCTTCTGCTCTATTTCCTGATTTGTGTGTCATGAACAGCAGGTTGCCAGAAAGGCTCTACCTAAAGTGTATAGAGAGATAGGATTGTCCCACAGGAATAGAATGGTAACTTAATAACAACCTTAATTTACAGTGTCAGCAGTGAAAAAAAATGTATAGCAACAAGAAATGGCAAATTGCACCTCTATCAGGCAAAAGGAAAAAAGAACCAAACAAAATTTTTTAAAAAACAAGAAACTCAGGAGAGTTCTACTAAGATTGCTATAGTACAGCCTTCTTAAAACAGCACTCTCTAGGGCCTGCCTATTGGCGTCATTAATATAATAGGCTTGGAATAGATGCTGTGAAACCCTATGAAGCCACCAAAGAATGGAGGAAAACTGAAGGGATGAATAATACAATGAAATCACAGAAGTCCTAACCTCATGAGGCTATTAATTCTGCAGCAATTTCATCACAGAGCAAGAAGATCGCTTTTCTAGTGCCTTAAATCAAACAGCAGGTAGCTACAGCCTCAAAGTAAAAAGTGTTAAGTATTAACCAACTTTCGGACTTGAGACATTGCAGAGGCAGAGCTGGAGATTTCTCAGGGTGGTTTCTCTCCCATTTTTTTTCCTTTCTTTACCTTCACGTCTTCAAACTTGATAAGAATAAAATTTTGGTACCATATCTTTCCTCTGTGGATGTCATTGTTACCCTTCCTGTGAAGAAGAGAACAGTTCTCATATGAGTCATGGCCTAAGTTTTAGTCCAAATCAATGTAAGTATTTTGGAAGTGTTTACGTTCAAGACACTTCTGTTCCTTTTTTTTTTTAATTAATAGAAGTATAAAACAGAGACTCAAAATCAAGACAAAAGAAGTTATGGTATTTTTAATTTCTCTTTATCAATCATAAATCTTAAGGAAGGATTGTCATTAGTTCTGGAGAAGTCTCCGGAGGAAAGTGTCCTGGACTTCAGATTTATAAGATCATAAAATCTCAATATTGGAAGGGGATAAAAAGGTCATCTATATAAGAAAACAGCAAGCTTTTTCTGTAAAGAGCCAGTTAATATTTTAGGCTTTGTGTGTCACGGTATCTGTCATGCTATTCAACTTTACCATTGTAGCTTGAAAGAGTGTATACGATATATGGAGCATGGTGAGGTTCCAATAAAATTTGGTTTACAAATACAGGCAGTGAGCTAGATTTGGCCAATGGGTTTTGATTTGGCCACCAATGATCTAGACTGTCCACCCGTGAGAAGGAGAAAAAAAAAACAGAAAGAAAACTTTAAGATGAAACTCAAAAGATGTCTGCCAGTATGGAAACAGCATGGAGACACCTCAAAAAATTAAAAACAGAACTAACATATGATTCAGCAATTCCACTACCGAGTATATATCCAAAGGAAATGAAATCAGTATGTTCAGTATGTTAAAGAGATATCTGCACTCCCGTGTTCATTGCAGAATTATTCACAGTAGCCAAGATATGGAATCAACATTAGTGTCCATCATGGATAAATGAGTAAAAAAAAAATACTATATATATACACACACACACATGTATATATACACATACACACAACAAAATACTATTCAGCATTAAAAGAAAAAAATTCCTGTCATTTGTGACAACATGAATGAACCAGTAAACATTATGTTAAGTGAAATAAGCCAGACACAGAAACACCAATAGCACATAATCTCACTTAAATGTGAAATCCAAAAAAGTGGAACTTAGAGAGAGTAGAATAGTATCTACTCTCTAATGGGGTTGGGTTAGGAAGTAGGGGGTCACAAAGATGTTGGTCAAAAGATATAAAATTTCAGTTATGCAAGATGAATAAGTTCAAGAGATTGATTATGCAAAATGGTGACCATAGTTAATATCAATGCATTTTGAAAACCACTTAGAGAGTAGACTTTAAGGGTTCTCACTACAAAAAAAGTGTTAAGTATGTGATATAGTTTGGCTGTATCTCCACCCAAATCCCACCTTGAATTGTAATTCCCATAATCCCCATGTGTCATACAAGGTACCTGGTGGGAGGTAATTGAATCATGATGATGGTTTCTGCCATGCTGTTCTCGTGATAGCAAGTGAGTCTCATGAGATCTGATGGTTTTATAAGAGTCTAGCATTTCCCTTAATGAAACTCAGTCTCTGTCCTGCCACGCTGTGAAGTGGTAACTTCTGCTGTGATTGTAAGTTTCCTCAGGCCTTCCCAGCCATGCAGAACTGCTAGTCAATTGAACATCTTTGCTTTATAAGTTACCCAGTCTCAGGTATTTCTTGACTGCAGTATGAGAATGGACTAATACAGTAAATGGGTGTATTCGTCTGTTCTCACACTACTAATAAAGACATGTCTGAGACTGGGTAATTTATAAAGAAAAAGAGGTTTGATGGACTCACAGTTCCACGTGGCTGAGGAGGCCTCACAATCATGGTGGAAGGCAAAGAAAGAGCAAAGTCATGTCTTACATGATGACAGGCAAGAGAGAGCATGTGCAGGGAAACTCCCTTTTATAAAACCATCAGATCTAATGAGACTTATTCACTATCACAAGAACAGCACAGGAAAGACCAGCCCTACCATGATTCAGTTATGTCCTATCAGGTCCCTCCTATGATGTATGGGAATTATGGGAGCTACAATTCAAGAATGAGTTAAGACTTTGGGGGACTGTTGGAAGGGCATGATTGTGTTTTAAATGTGAGGACATGAGATTTGGGTGGGACAACAGGCAGAATGATAGGGTTTGGCCATGTCCCAACCAAATTTCATCTTGAATTGTAATCCCCATAATCCTCATGTGTCATAAGAGGGACCAGATGTAAGGTAATTAAATCATGGGGGTGGTTTTCTTATGCTGTCCTCATGATAGTGAGTGAATGCTCACAAGATCTGATGGTTTTATAAGTCTCTGCCATTTCCCCTACTGGCACCCATTCTCTCTCCAGCCAGCCTGTGAAGAGGTGCCTTCCACCATTGTTGTAAGTTTCCTGAGGTCTCCCCAGCCATGCAGAACTGTGAGTCAATTAAACTTCTTTTCTTCATAAATTGCTCAGTCTTGGATATTTCTTCACAGTGGCATGAGAACAGACTAATACAGTATGTGAGGTAATGCATATGTTAATTTGCTCAATTTGGCCATTTCTTAATGTATACATATTTCAAAATATCATGTACAAGATAAATATATACAATGTTTATTTGTCAATTAGAAAATAAATAAATATATAAATAAGAGGTCCAAGATATCTGACCTCCATTTGATTATTCATCTTTTTATATTTCAGATATAATAGCCCAACCATTAAGGGCATAAATCTTAAATGATACATTTGTACATATGTATATGCCCCTGTAAATACCGACCAGATCAAGACAGAACACTTCCAATACTGCCAAAACACCCTCTTGTTCCCCTTAGGGATCAATTACATACAAAAATAATGCCTAGTTTTACTTTATCCATGTGAATAATTATTGTTTCTTTTTGAACATCACATAAATGGAGTTGGGCAATTTCTAATATGTTGTATCATGTTTCTGTTGCTCAACACTATGACAGAGGAATTACATCATTTTATAGAACTCATATTCTAAAACGTGCAATTTCAGACATGTTTAGTAGAGCATTAGCTATGAAAATATACTAAATGTTCAATGATGGGGCAATGTTTTCTTAAGTGAGGTTGATATTTTTGTGTCCACAGTACTTATTTATAACTTAAATTATATTAAAATTGACCTGAGCCCCCATATAACATATTGGCAAATGTTTATTATTGAATTTTTGGGGCTCCTCCCTTCCCATCATCCAGGCCCTTTACCCTTCATCTAAGATCCATAGTGCTTTATGAAGTACAAAAGAAAGGAAATTCAGACATCTTTTCCCAGACTAGAAAGAAATCAGGTGTATACCAGTCTGCAACTGTCATCCCTGCCATTTGTTCTCCCCACCACACAGGTGAGTTTTGCAGAATATTTTACTCCAGCCCTGCTGACACATGCCACAGTGAAGTCTCTTCCTAGGTCCGTCTAAGTCTCTCTTGCTGAACTCACTAATCATAATCCTTTAAAGAAAAGCCTGTCTGCAGGTAACTCCACTCTCTACATTTTGGGCTGAGCCACAGGTGGCCCTCACTTAAGGACCAAAAGCTTTGTAGTGCAAAGATGTTTAAGCATCCACATCATTACAGCATTTGCTTCCTCAAAACACCCACCTAGAGAAGAGTTAGGTATCTGAGAGGTAGTTGGGTGTAATAGTAACATGAACTCAAGATTCAGAGAGCTCAAATTCAATTTCCAACCCTTTTACTTACTAATTGTGTGACTTTGGAAAGCTGTAATCTCTCTGTGCCTGTTTTTGCACGTGGAAAATGGTTAATTGTTTTAGTAACTACCTTATAGAATCGATGAATTAATGAATTAATTTTGTAAAACTCTTGGAATAATGACTGACATGTAGTAAACTACACTATATAGTTATAGCAATTAATTCTGAAATGCAAAACCTTTCTGCCCATCAGTTGCCTATAACAACTTAGATATTCTAGTCCCCATAGGAATAAAACCTAATTGCTTAGAAAGCTCTAGTCAAATGTGCCAAACCAGGCTGACACAGAAATGAAAAGATTGAAGACAAAATTGAATATATTGTAGGATCTCTACTGCAAAAACTTATACACATGCATAGAAATCATACTGGAAGCAAATACATAAACATGTAAACAATCATTATCTCTAATCTGACTATGAATAGCTAATTATCTTCTTTATATATGTTCATAATTTCTATTACAATAAGCAAGTGTAACTCTTAGCATTAACTTTAACAATGAAACCACCTTTGTGTGTATCTTATTTAAAAGAATGGATAAAGCTTGTACATCAGTGCCAGAACTTCATGCAGTAGATTTATAACCACAGGATTTAGATGTCAGTACTCAACTGACATACCCAAACCATGTTTTGCTAGCATCTAAAATAAGAATGATAACCCTAATTCAATTGGTTGTCAAAATTAAATGAGAAATTGCATGATAAAACCTTTTTATAATGTAATATACTATACAAATATAAGAAATTTCATTGATTTTATTATTAGATTTAAAAAGGCATATAAGGTAATATTTTCAGAAACTCAAAGTGCTCATTTATATGAAGAACATTAAGGAAAAATGAACAAAACTTCCAGCTAAGTAAGTGATTTAAAAGCTTACAGAGTCAGTGCCTCTTCACTTCGACTGTGAATGAACACAGTAGGCTATTGGCTAATTTTTATCTGCTCATGTAAGAGACAAACTACATGAATATACGCCAAGTGCTAGAAGATTGCATTACCACAAAAAAATCATTAAAAGCTGGGGATTGTGCTACCCATTAGGGATATAAAAATAAGTAAGTCAGACCCTTGACCTAAAAAATTTCACAGTGTAGAGAATTTGGAGACAATGTCATGCATACTTGTGCTACCTTAATCTAAGATGGTATATACCTTTAATCTTCATGTAATATTATCTTATTATAATTACTCTTGTTTTTCATAAATGTTAAAAATTTACTTGGATGTTGTAACACACACACACACACTCCTATTGTTTTTGATTGTTAATATTGGAAGACAGATCAATGAACGTAGGCTCTGTTGCTTTAATTCGCTGTTCAGTTTCGGCTCTTATGGACATCATTCGTTAAACGAGAAGGTAGTGAGTTCGGAAAGTATTGAGTTGAAGTTGGAGTGAGTTGAATAGAGTAAATTTCCCAATTCCTTCTACTCTAGTTTTTATTTTTATTTTTATTTTTTTATTTTTGAGAGGGAGTCTCACTCTGTCACCCAGGCTGGAGAGCAGTGGCATGACCTTGGATCACAACAACATCTGCCTCCTGGGTTCAAGGGATTCTCCTGCCTCAGCCTCCCAAGTAACTGAGATTACAGGCTCCCACCACCACACCGTTCTCATTTTTGTATTTTAAGTAGAGACAGGGTTTCACCATGTTGGTCAAGCTGGTCTCAAACTCCTGACTTCAAATGATTCCCCCACCTAGGCCTCTGAAAGTGCTGGGATTTCAGGTGTGAGTCACTGTGCCTGACCTCTACCCTAATTTTTTAACTCTTTCAAAAATTCTTTCTTTAGCCTTTCCTTTATTTTCCCCCAAAGCCAAATTTAGAGACCACCACACCAAAATTTAAGACTGAAATCTCAAGAAGGAATTAAAATAACTTTCTGTTTGCTTTACTTATCACCACACCACTTACTGTTACAAACATGATCAACAGAAGTAGATGACTCTCAGACAAGTACAGTCAACGTGTAGCCACAGGACTGTACTTCATGGATTAGGGAGACAGAGTTAAACAAAATAATTTTGGACGCAGAGTCACAAGACTGTGTCCTGATCCAGTCCAGTGGCCCCCTAATTTCCTTAGTGCAAAGTGGAGTGCTTAATAAATACAAGGCTGCTGAAATGCATTTTCTTTTATCCTTATCCAGATCAGTCATTGGCGATGCAGATAAAATACCTTTAATCTATCCATTTTCCTCATAATAGAGTTATAAAATAGTAAAGAATAAATTTTAAAAGCTGGGATGGGATACATTTACCTTCTTCATGAGGAAATTCCCCTGAGGAAAAACAAAGAAGCAGGGGACACAGTCAGTTTAAACCTCTTGTCAAGTGAACCTCTGGGTAAATAGACCATTAATATATATTAGGAAGAAGAGATTTTATCTCTGAAATGCCCTTATACTTCACAAATATCCCTGATATCACTGGATAAAGATTATCTACAGTAAATAGGACCCAGGATCTAGGAGGCATAACTGCCTGAGGCATGTCATGTAAGCTATGCAATTCCCTGCGGTAGAGGGTAAAGATGTTTTTTAATTGCAGCACTCTCGTGTGAGGAGACAGGTAACCACACTTAAAGACCTCATCTGTTCTGGGCCAGGGGACATGTCCAATGTTGAAAGGAAGGATTCTGAGAAACATACTTGATGTTCCAAACCTCCCTCCGCTTTCTCTGAGCCTTTTCAGGTCCTTCATCCTCATAATTGTGTAGCAGATATTGATACCAGGTAAGATCTCTGAGTCCATTGAATCCAATTTGGCAATGCAGTACTCTGTATGAGTGCATAAATATCTCAGAACTACCGTATCAGTAGCAATAATAGCGATCATAAAGAACTCAATCATCATTTCCTTGGAGGGGAGACTCTGACTTCACAAGTATTTTGACATAATACTCATAATGATGAATGTGTCCTTTGTTTTCATCATGCTCCATATTAAGTAGTGCAATTGTGCTATAGTTAACAAAGAAGTCCCCCAAATTTAATAGTTTCAGGAACAGGAAATACATTTCCTTTTCTCATAAGAGTCTCAGAGAGGTGTTTCCTGTTGGAATAGGGAGGTGAGGTCTGCTCCATATGCTTATTTCAAGACTCAGACTTACGGAGGCTCTGCCATCTTCAAAATATGTGGCTTCCAGGTTCACCCTGGGGCTTGTGATCCTGTTCAGCCAGAAAGGAGAGAGAGCACGGAGGAGCAATTTGAGGTATTTTACGTGCCAAGCCTAGAAGTGCATCCATCACTCTGGTCACTTGCTTGGCCTCAAGCTTAGTCACATGGCTTCACCTAACTGCAAAAGAGGCTATTAAATGTAGTCTAGCTTTATTCTAAGAAAGAAAGGGGAAATCGATTTCAGAGGACAGCTAACCGTCCCTGCCACAGGCCCAAGAAGGGACTGATTCTTTTCTGAAGTTATAAAACAAATAATCAGACCCTTAAGAGAGGTCAGGCCAAGAGTTTCTTGACAAGTCTCTATTCTATATCAAAGGTAATATTAAATAACAGTCATATATTTACTTCATTGTTTTCTTAGCCCTCTGCTAATGAGGTTTTTTTCATTTGTTTAAATGGCGGAGGAGTGCAAACGTCTCCCCAACCCCATTCATCTTAGAAAAATGAGAGATACAGAAATAGCCATTTTCTACAGATACTACGTGGCAGCTGCAGTCAAATAAAAAATATATCCTCAGTTCTTCTAATACCTGACTCTGTCTCTTATAAACAGGTTGATGAGTGGGGATAATGATACAGGAGAAGCAAGTCTCAAAAGTGGGACTTAACTCAGGAGGATTCTTGGCTTTCACCAGGAAAGAATTCAAGGGCAAGCCAGTGCTGTTAATCAGCAATCTATTTTGAATGTTACCGTCCTTTGCAGGGTGGGGCTAGTTCATAGGCAGTGCACCCAGAGTTGGCAACATATGGGCTGTCGGCAACTATATTTATTCCCACTTATACCTACTTTCAGTTACATGCAAATTAAGGGGCAAGATAATGTAAATTGATGGGTGGGTTATTCAGAAATTTTTAGGGAAGGGGAAGTAACTTCTGGGTCCATTGAAAAGGGTGGTAACTTCCTTGTTGTTGCCATGGCATTTGTAAACTGACAAAGCACTGGGTGAGAGTGTCTTATGCTCATGGACAATAAGGGCAGCTAGGGATATTTTGTATTGCCATCTGCTGGTTCCTGCCAGTTTCTTCACTTCATCCTGTTGGAACCAAGAAATAAGTCCTGTCTATCCTCTACCTCAATAAAATCCAAGAACAACCTCTTTTTTATACTCAAGGCAGTGGCATAGTTTATATTCTCTAATGGAAAAATATATAACTAGAAAGTAGCAAAGATAAATTCTAACCAGAGAGAGATACAGAAATTTAAAAGAAGGTGACTCATTCCTATTTTATCCTTTTGTTGTAACATGTACAAGTTATTTCTTAAGATGTAACGGTTGGAACCCACAGTGACTTGTCACCACATTGACATGTCGCCCATGGTGGCTATTTTTAATGTTGAAGGAGAAGGAAGAGCTATCACAAGGTAAAGATCCAAAAGTCTTCTCAGTGCATGAGTAGGATCTTCCAAGGACCCCTTGGGATCCAGAAGGGATCACATCTCTCAGTTATATGTTATAGCTCCATGTAGCTTTCTTTATTACAACCAGAAGCATATGATTTTTTTTTTTTTGGTTATTTAATTCATGTCTTTCACTCCTTCTCAAAAATAAGCTTCATAAGAGCATTGTTTCAGCTTACCATTTAATCCTCAGTTTCTAGCACAGGACTTGGCATGTAATAGAAACCCAATAATAGTTGGTAAATAAATAAATGGCAAAAAAAATGATAGTAACAGTTAGCATTTATTGACTCTTTCTGTGCCTACGGCAACCATGGGTTATGGTCCCAAGAAGCATCTCACGTGGGTTGCAGCTTAAGCATTGGATTGTGGATAAACTGACGGGTATGTTTGTTCCCTGTCCATCTACTGGTCCCTATAAGCTGAAAGAGTCTCTCCCCATCATCATTTTTCCTAAGGAAGAGCCTTACGTATGTCCTGACAGGAGACAAAGTAAAGAAGATTTACATGCAGTGGTTCATTAAGATCAATGGTGAGGTCTGAACTCATATAACCTATCCTGCTAGACTGATGAATGTCATCAGCATTGACAAGACTGAAGATAATTTTTGTCTGTTGTATGACACCAAGGGTCATTTTGCTGTTCGTTGTATTACACCTGAGGAGACCAAGCACAAGTTGTGCAAAATGAGAAAAATATTTGTGGTCACAAAAGGAACCCTTCATCTGTTGATTCAGGATGCTCACACCATCTGCTACTCAGATCCACTCATCAAGGTAAATGACACCATTCAAATTGATTTGGAGACTGGCAAGATTACGGATTTCATCAAGTTCAACACTGGTAACCTGTCAACACTGGTATCCTGTGACTGTGGACGCTACCTTGGGAAGAATTGGTGTGATTACGAACAGAAAGAGACATTCTGGATCTTTTGATGTGGTTAATGTGAAAGAAGCCAGTGGCAACAGCTTTGCCACCCAGCTCTCAAATATTTTCTTTTTTGACAAAGGCAACAAACCATGGATTTCTCCTCCCCAGTGAAAGGTTGTCCACCACACCATTGCTGAAGAGAGACAAGACAGATGGCCAAACAAAGCTGTGGGTGAAATGGTCTCCAGACATGTTAGAAAGATCCTAGTACTTAATTAAAGTTAATACAGCATGAATAAAAACATTATTGAAACTTTCCTACGTATCAGACACTGTGATGAGCAGTTCACATATAGCTGAACAATAAGACAGATGCCTCATTATCCCCTTTATTTAGGTGATGAGATAGCCTGGGTCACTTGCCCAAGGTCACTCAACTAGAAAGGTACAGAGTTGGAGAGGTTTGAAAGTTAGTCTTGATTACTCTGGATACATCCTCTATCCACTCTCTTCTTTGTTCTTCTTGTTTTTAATCTCATCTTATTGGTTGAGTAGCCCCTCTTCTACCATGTAGCACATTATATAAAAGACTAATGGCCGGATTTCATAAATTGTATTCACATTGAGAAAAGTGATTTCAAGCTGTAGTGTAGGTTCTTTCTTAACTTCAATCCTGAGGAGTGAGGATCAACCTACCTGACATTCTCTCCAAAAACCTAAGGCCAGAGACGCATTGTAGAAAACTGGCACAAGGAACTTTCGACAAAGAAAGGACATATGACTGTGTCCATAAGTATTAATGCCTAAGTATAAAGAGTGAAAACAAAATTCTGAAACCAAGAACCGCTCCAAAAGGGGAACACTGGGAAGGTCTCCTCTCTCCTGTGGTTTGTTTACCAGGCTCAGTGTTTGTAAAAATGTGGTCGTCCCAGGCCTAATTATACTTACATTATAGATATTTTATTGCTTTAATAACATTTTGTGACAGGGTTTTTCAAACTTTAGTAGTACTGACATTTGAGACTGAATAACTCTGTTGTGGAGGAGGGGGACTGTCCTATGCATTGTAAGATGTTTAACAGCAACATTTAGCCACCAGATGCCAGTAACACTCCACTAATTGAGGCAATGAAAATGTTTCCAAACATTGTCAAATATTCCCTAGGGGAACAAAATTGTTTCTGGTTAAGAACAAACACATCTGGGGAAATTTATACCACTTTTTTTTTTTTTTTTTTTGAGAAGGAGTCTCCCTCTGGCACCCAAGGTGGAGTGGAGTGGCGCGATCTCAGCTCACTGCAACCTCCACCTCCCAGGTTCAAGCAATTCTTGTGCCTCAGCTTCCTGAGTAGCTGAGATTACAGGTGTCCACCCCTACTCCCAGCTAATTTTTGTATTTTAGTAGACAGGTTTCATCATGTTGATCAGGCTGGTCCTGACCTCAAATGATCTGCCCACCTCAGCCTCCCAAAGTGCTGAGATTACAGACGTGAGCCACCGCACCCAGCGTATACCAATTTATATAATTAATATTTTCTTTCACAAAATCAGAAAAAGACACCATCAAACCTTAAGTTTATGACAGTTACCACTCCTGCTGGCATCTGATGTGAAGTCTAGCTGAAGAATGCTCAACAACAGACAATAGCTCTAAAGTTCAGCACTGCCTACTTCTTCCCAATTTATTATAAGTGTTCACGAGTGAGACCTTCTCTCTATGAGAAAGTGGTGACAAAGCCTTCTTTCTAGATGGAAGCATAAATGTGTGCAAGAGGAAAATTCTTGAAAGGCGCTCTGGCCTGAATTCATGTCTCTTTTACTCTTTAACAAGCTGGGTTTGCTCAATAAATAATTATTGAATTACTGGACCTGTGAAAGAACTATCTAGAGGCTCTCAAAAGATGTTCTGAGGACTGTATTTGCACAAGACATGAACACGTGCTATTCAGGAAAATGGAAGGGTCAGTAGTTAACTAAGTTTTATTTCATTTTGGGAAAAATAAAGCTAAACAATTTTCTTCACTTTACAGCTTCTCAGAGTCTGAGAGGGATTACAGTGAAATTTGCAGCTCTAAGAGATGGCATTCATATGTGGAAAATCTAAAATAATTTGACAACAAACTTTTTTGATATTATAATTTTCAAGATCATTTTTTCACCTTGGAAACACATTTTCCATACTTTTGAATATATTTGAAGATTTAAATATAAGCAGCAATTTTGATAATCACTTGACATGGAAATTTACAAAGATTAAATATTTCAAAAGATTAAAAAATAGCAAATTAATGAAAATGTACTAATACACTCACTGTCTGATGGGAAACCAAGATCATCATAGCCAAGAATGTGATTCTAGTATACAATAATTTCATTATTTTTAACTATCCCTAACTATCCTTTTCCTATTACCATTATTACCATTCTTCTTCTCTGTTCCATCATTGTTAAAATTAATACAAATCAGCTTTCAGGTTCTGGTCTGGCACGTAAGGAACTCAAAAGTCACCACTCCATTCTGACAACAAGTAAATAGCTGCATAAATTTAACAAAACAAGGATCTAGAGAATAGCAAGCAGGATAAATACCAAAACACATACACGTAGGCATATGTATTAGTTTGTTTTCACACTGCTATGAAGAACTACTTGAGACTGGGTAATCTATAAAGAAAAGTTTAATCAACTCACAGTTCCACATGGCTGGGGAGGCCTCAGAAAACTTATGATCATGGCGGAAGGTGAGGGGTAAGCAAGACATACCTCACATGGCAACAGGAGAGAGAGTACAAGGGGGAAAGACCCACACACTTTTCAACCATCAGATCTCATGAGAACTCATGCATTATCATGAGAACAGCGTGGGGGAAACCACCTCCGTGATCTAGTCACCTCCCGCCAGGTCCCTCCCTCTGCACATGGGGATTACAATTCCAGATGAGATTTGGGTGGGGAGACAGAGCCAAACCATATCAGCGTATTATATTCAAACTTCAGATTGTCAAAAAAAAAAAAATTGAAAGAAGCCAAAGGGAAAAACGCCTTCCCTGTAGAGAAGTAGCAATAAGAATTGCATCGGAATTCTTCTTGCAACCTACGCAAGGAAGAAAACTGAAGTAAATTTTGTACCCTGTGAAATTATGCTTCGAAAGTAAAGCAGAAATAGAGATTGTCTTAGACAAACAAAAACCAAGGGAATTTGTTGCCCATAGAACTGCCTCACAAGAAATGCTAAAACAAGTTATGTAGAGAGAAGACAAATGATATAGATCAGCAACTCACATCTGCATAAACAAAGGGAGAAAACAGAAAAAGAATAAGTAAAAATAAAAAAACCTATTATTTTTCTAATTCTAAATTGATCTAATAGAAAAGCACTTGTTCAAATTATAAGAGCAACAATGTATTTCATTATGTATCCTTAGCCTTATGAATGTGTGGGTAGAAAGATACATCATGTTAACACTTAACAAAGGAAAATGAGACTAACCATATTAATTTCAGTCACAGCAGAGATCAGAACAAGGAAAACTATCAGGAATTCAGAAGCATATTATGTTATAACAAAGAAGTCGATATCCCAAGAAGACATAACAATCCTCAATGGGTGTGTACCTAACTAGAGCTTCAGATTAAGTGAGGCAAAAACTGATATAATTGCAAGAAGAAATAGAAAAATACACTCTCATAATTGGAGATTTTTAACAGCCTTCTATCACAAATGAACAGTTCCACCAGGTAGAAAATCAGTAAGGTCAAAGTTGAACTCAACAGCACCATCAATCAATTGAATATTATTGAGATCTATAAACTACTTCACCCAATAATAGGAGATTACATATTCTTCTCAAGCTCACATGGAACTGCAACCAAATATGATTTATCTCAGGTATTCAAGGCTAGTTTAACAGTTGAAAATCAGCTAACATAATTAATATCATCAACAGGGTAAAGAAGAAAAATCACTTAACTCTATCAATAGATATAGAAAAAAACATTTGACAAAATCCAGCACCCATTCATGATAAAAACTGTCAACAAACTAGAAAGGGAGAGGAATTGCCTCAACTTGATAAAGGAAACCTACAAAAATACTCACAGCTAACATCATATTTAATGGTATGACTTGAAGATGTCCTGCTAAAACCAAGGAAAAGATAGGTGTTCCCTCTCACCACTGCTTTTCAATATCAGACTGGAAGTTCTAGCTAATTCAATAAAACAAGAAAAAGATATAAAAGGTATACAGATTGGGAAGGAAGAAATAAAATCACTGATTTTATTCACTGATGACATAATTATCTATATACAAAATTGAACAATTCAACAACATAAAATAATCCTCTTAGAACTAATAAGTGATTATAGCAAGGTTGCAGGATTCGAGGTTAATATACTAAAGTCATGTTTTTTTATATAAACCAGCAATGAACAAGTGGGATTTGAAATTAAAACACATGGCCATTTATTTACATTATCACTCAAAATATAAAGACATGAGTGTAAACCTAACAAAATGTATGTAAGGGTTATATAAGGAAACTACAAAACCTTAATAAAAGTTAGCAAGGAATAATGAAATAAATGGAGAAATATTCCATGTTCCTGGATAGGAAGGCTAAATGTCATCAAGTTGTCCGTTCTCTTCAATGCAATCTCATAATCATTTCAGCAAGTTATTTTGTTGATACCAACAAACTGATTTTAAGATTTATATGCAGAGACAGAAGACCCAGATAGCTGACTCAATATTGCAGGAGAAGAAAGTTAGATGACTGACTCTACTGCACTTCAAGGCTTATGATAAAGCTACAGTAACCAAGACAGTGTAGCATTGGTGAAAAAAAATAGACAATAGATCAATGGAACAGAATATACAGAAATAGACCCACATAAATATAGTTAACTGAACTTTGACAAAGAAGTAAAGGCAATACAATGGAGAAGAAAAGTCTTTTTTTAAATTTTTTATTTATTATAGTTTAAGTTCTGGGATACCTGTGCAGAACGTGCAGGTTTGTTGCATAGATATATGCATGCCATGGTGGTTTGCTGCAACCATCACCCTATCACCTACATTAGGTATTTCTCCTAATGCTATCCCTCCCCTAACCTCCCATCCTGTGGTAACCCACCCCTAGCCCTCCACCCCCAACAAGCCCTGGTGTGTGATGTTCCTCTCCCTGCGTCCATGTGTTCTCATTGTTCAACACCCATTATGAGTGAGAACATGTGGTGTTTGTTTTTCTGTTCTTAGGTCAGTTGGCTGAGAATGATGGTTTCCCGCTTTATCCATGTCCCTGCAAAGGACATGAACTCATCCTTTTCTATGGCTGCATAATATTCCATGGTGTTTATGTGTCACATTTTCTTTATCCAGTCTATTATTGATGGACATTTGGGTTGGTTTCAAGTCTTTGCTATTGTGAACAGTGCCACAATAAACATACATGTGCATGTGTCTTTATAATAGAATGATTTATAATCCTTTGGGTATATATCCAGTAATGTGATTGCTGGGTCAAATGGTATTTCTATTTCTAGATCCTTGAGAAATCGCCACACTGTCTTCCACAATGGTTGAACTAACTTACACTCCCACGAACAGTGTAAAAATGTTCCTATTTCTCCGCTTCCTTGCCAGCATTTGTTGTCTCCTGATTTTTTAATGATCACCATTCTAACTGGCATGAGATGGTATCTCAATGTGATTTTGAACTGCATTTCTCTAATGGCCAGTGATGATGAGCATTTTTTCATATGTTTGTTGGCTGCATAAATGTCTTCTTTTGAGAAGAGTCTTTTGAACAAATGTGCAAGAACAGCAGGACATCCACATGCAAAAAGATGAATACATGGCTATACAGATCTTACATTATTCACAAAAATGAACTCAAAATGGATCATAACCCAAATGTAATATGCAAAACTATAAAAATCCTAGAAGATAACAGAGACAAAAACTTAGATAAACTTGGTCATGACAATTACTTTGTAGATACAACACCAAAGACATGAAAGAAATAATAGATAAAATGGGCCTCACATTAAAATTTAAAGCTTCTGTTCTGTGAAAAGGTACCATAAGGAGATTGAGAAGACAAGTTACAGACTGAGAGAAAATACTTGCAAAAAACATATCTGATAAAGGACTGCTATCCACAATATTTAAAAAATCATAAAACAACATATGAAAATGAAACATGATTAAAAATGGACCAAGGACCTGAACAGACACTTTACCAAAGATATATATCTCACAAAGTATATAGATGGCACTTAATCATAAAAAAAATGTTCAACATTGTATTTCATTAGGGAACTACAAATTAAAACAACAGTGAGATATAACTTCACACTTAGTAGAGTGGCCAAAATCCAGAATACAGACAACATCAAATGCTAACAAGGATGTGGAGCAAAATGGATTCTCATTCATTGCTGGTGGGAATGCAAAACAGTACAGCCACTTTGGAATTCAGTTTGGTAGTTTCTTACTAAACATACCTTTGCCATACCATCCAGCAATTCCACTCCTTGGTATTTACATAAAGGGGTTGAGAACTTATGTTCACACAAAAATCGGTTCCTGGATATTTAGAGCAGTTTTATTCATAATTGCCAAAACTTGGAACCAACCAAGATGCCCTTCAGTATATGGATGGATAACCAACTGTGGTACAGCCATATAATAGAATATTATTGAGTGCTATAAAGAAATGAGTTGTCAAGCCAAGAAAAGACATGAAGGACCATTAAATGCATATTACTAAGTAAAAACAAAAGCCAATCTGAAAATGCTATGTGCTATGTGATTCCAATATATGACCTTCTGGAAAAGGAAAACCTACAAAAGCAGTTAAAGTATTAACGGTTTCTATGAGCTAGTAGGAAGGGAGAGTTGAACAGACAGAGCATAGACAATTTTTAGGACAATGAAACCATATAGTACAGTAGTAGATACATATCTTTATACATTTGCCGGAACCTCATAGAATATGTAACACCAAGGATAAGCCCTAATATAAACTATGGATTCTGAGTGTTAATGATGTGTCAGTGTAGGTTCATCATTGTAACAAGCGTACCATTCCGGTGTGGGATGTCCATAGAGGGGGAAGGTGCGTGCAGAGACAGGGGATGTGTAGGACTTTATATGCTTTCTGCTAAATTTTGCTGTAAACCTAAAACTGCTCTAAAAATTAAAGTTTATTAATTACAAAATAATATAAACCATATCTCATCTTTCAAGAACTAAAATCTTGCTAATTTTCAAAGGGACATAAACTTATCTAATAAACAAATTTGTACCACTTAAAGCAAACTATATCAGGTTGAATAGTTAGAAAATAGGCAGAGAAGGACAGTAACTCAATACTTTACGACAAAAAGAAACATGGTACATTAGCTGTAGAGGTAAAAAACAAAACGGTTAAGAAAGAAATCTAGCAATGAAGGCAACGCAAAGGAAAAAGAAATTGAATAAGGGTCACAAGGAAAAGAAGTGAGGTAAGCTTCCTATGAAAACATGAAAGAAGTCATAATGAGAAGTGAGGCTGAGGTAGCAGTAAGTTAATTTTGAAAACCGCAGGAGAAATAACTTTGTGAAGCCCATTCACTATTTGTTTGAAAATTATGAATTTGTTATGAATGTTTTTATGTGTATTATTTGACTTCCCTAATACTTTTATCATATATGTATAGTGAGAAGTTCTACCTTCTTGGTTTATGAGTGTTAAACTTGAGAAAATGCGAAGTCCTTTAATACGGCACTTATTAATGGCATTGTAATTATTTATTCTCATATCAGCCTACCTACACTACCTTGAGTTTCTTGGAGGAAGAGTTCTTGCGTTTTCTTCAGTTCTGGAATCCTTCCATCTTGCATAGTGTCTGCGTTGTACTGTGCTTAGTGAGCTTAATAAGTATTCACTGAATACAAGAAGACAGAAGAAAGGAAGAGAAGAAGGGAAAAGGGGAGGAAGGGAAAAAAGGAAGAAGAAGAAAAGGAGAAAGGGAAAGAAGGAGGAAGAAGGGCAAGAAATAAAATCAAGAAAGGAAGAGAGGGAGCAAGGAAAGAAAGGAAGGAGGGAGGGAAAGAGGGAAAAAAGGAGGGGGGATGGAGGGACAGAAGGAAGGAAGGAAGGAAGGCAGGAAGGAAGGCAGAAGGCAGGCAGACTGGAGGGAAGGAAGGAAGGCTGGCTTTAATGATCCAAGTAAAAAAGAATAAGTGGAAAAAACTTCATCAGTACTTTAAAGTCCTGGTCAAAACTCTGTGTCTAGAGGAGACAAGGAAACGTGGTTGAAAGGAGGAACAACATGTAACTGATTACACAGATGAATAAAGTAAGGGGAAAATGGGGACCTTTCAGTGAGTGCGGATAATGTGTTAGTACTTATGGTACTTTGTAAGCACATGAGCATAATTTGCCTTAATGGTTTTTTAGTCTACTTAGTCTATTGTCCTTCAAGATTTCAGGTCAATAGATTATTGTGTCCTAATATCCCTCTAAAATGGTATAAACAAATATTTATATCGTTCTCTATTCCAAAGAGGAAGTGAGACAGTAATTTTTTACACATAATGACATCATCCTATTAGCACTCTATTTGTAAGTACCATTGTCAAGAAATATACCTTGATTGAATATATTTCTAGCTCTATATAACAGTTTAAAAGAGGATGAAGCTGAAGCAGTACTTGGGGAAATAGTTTCTCTCTCTGCCACTCTCTCTCTCTCTTTCACACCTACACACACACAGACACACACGCACACACCCCTTTTCAATTTGCTAAAATAACTACATTTCTCCAGTACGTAATCCTCCTCATCTCAAATTTAAAACTAGTTTGTTAGCTCCTGATAGTTTATTTATCCATGTCAGCTGCTACCTATTTTTTTTAACAAACATCAATATATCACCAGTTTTACCCAACTCTGTGTGTCTCTTTCACTCATATTCAGATATGTAAACTTTTTTCCCATCCTTCTGCAGACTCTAAAGTTTGATTAGTTTTGCTTCAACTCTGCTCTTTCTTCCTTTGTGCCTTATTTCTTTTCTTGTTTTATTTCTTGCATCCTCTCTGTTCCCTGACAAAAGGAACATTATCATTCCTGACTCAAGCACTCATGATCTGTTGGCCCCAACAGCTACACTTGATTTAAGTAGGGACTTGGACAACAATGTCGGAGGCACAGATACCAAAGCTGCAGCCTAGCCCTTGAGAGGAAGACCAGATTTGAACTGGGGCAAACTGGGCTGCTCCCTTTTCTACCCTATGCAGCTCATCGCTGCCAGCATGATTTCAACAAGGGCATCAAGAGAACAATATGCCTTGGAGTGTCCCTGCTTCCTCTGGCTTTATGCTTTCATTTTCTAAAACTGTAGAAGCCCCCAGCTACATCAGAGCTTCTGTGGACCCTTGTAAACTGAAATAAATTGCTTTTGCTCTCTACAAAATGTCTCTGATGAAAGGTTATGCTTTGTTTATTTTCACTTCTGAAGACTCCTACTGCTAGCATCAGTGAGTTAGAAATAAATGTACCTGAACAAAATGTTTGTGAATGCTTTTTAGATTCGTGCTCTATTCCTGTGATAGTGCTGACCTCTAGTGTTCAGCACACGGATAGCTTCTCTCATTTATTTATTTATTTATTTATTTATTTATTTATTTATTTATTTATTTATATCTTATCATCAAAATTTTTTCAGAGATTTGCCTCTTCTATTAGTGAAATTTGATAAGACGTCTATGCTCAGCATAATAAATAGTTGTATTTTAATTAAAGAACTGAATATAATAATTAAGGATTAGAAACTTTTAAAGATATGAATACTTAAAATAGATATAAGCATTTTCAGTTGTCATCATAGGAATAACTTTTGAAGCATCTCAAACTGGACACAGGTCAAAACCAGACTCCATACTCCTAGTCTCCAGTCTTCCATTTGTGCAAACTAAAAGGCTTGAGTTAATCTTGACCTCTTTCTTTCTCTCACCCTACAAATCCATGAGAAAACTTGTGGGTTCTCTTACTGGATATACTGGAATACACCCTTGCCACCACTACCTTGACCAAGACATGCGTTCTCTCACTAGAGTTAGGGTGACAACCTTCTCACTGGTCTCCCTAAGGCCACAGCTCCCCTCCCACATGGAGTCTCTAAGCGTCAGCAGCTACTGTAGTTAGAAATGGAAAGTAGATTGTGGCATGACTCTGCTCAAAACTGTCAAATGGCTTCCCACAGCCCTCAGAGAAAAGGCTGAAAGTCTGTTACTGGCTTACAAATCCCTATCTGACCTGCCTCCACAAGCCATTGCTCTGATCTCATCTTTTACAACGCATACACCCTCTCTTTTAGTTTAGATATTTTGTTTGTTGGGTTTTTTAAATTTGTACTTATTTTATATTATTTTATTTATTTATTTTTGAGCCAGAGTCTCACTCTATTGCCCAGACTGGAGTGCAGTGGCACAATCTTGGCTCACTGCAGTCTCCACCTTCCGGGTTCAAGCAATTCTCCCACCTCAGCCTCCCAAAGTAGCTGGGACTACAGGTGCTGGCCACCACACCTGGCTAATTTTTGTATTTTTAGTAGAAATGGGGTTTTGGCATATTGGCCAGGTTGGTCTCAACCTCCTGACCTCAGGTGATCTGCCCACCTTGGCCTCCCAAACTGCTAGGATTACAGGTGTGAGCCACTGTGCCCAGTCACTCTCTCTCTCTTTCTCATCCAGACACAATGGCCTCTTGGAGACAGTGACCAAGAAGTTCTTAAAGTTCCCCTCAGTTTGACTAAACTTTGAACAGATGTTTTCCTGCCTCTGGGCTCCTGACCTCTCTTTCCTTAGGGTATTTACTTTAGAACACATGCCATTGTCAATGTTTTCTCTGTCCCTTTGAGATGTAAACCTTTTTAAAAGCTTCTTGTTGAGGTTTTATAATCCAAGACTATCTTTCTCAAGGACCTGAAAGCCATCCCTTTGAAATATAATCATCAAAGACTATGACAGCCCCTATCTCCCAGTTTCTATGGGAGGTGGGAGCCTAACTTTCTTGTTCTCAGCTATGACATTGCCTCCTGTCATGAAGATACAAGAGAATTTACTTTCCTTTTGGGTAAGGCCAATTAACAGACACAGGTGGCCTGTGATTCTCCACTACCCCAGCTCAGCTCTTAAAAATCTCTAACCCTTTGTAGAACTGAGTTCAATCTCTCTCTCCTACTGCAATGGTCTTAAATACAGTCTTTCTTGCCTACTTAAATTTGCCTGATGCAGTGTTTCTTTGACAATGCCAATAATTCCACCTGGGTATTTACTGTTTCCTTTTTTCTTATTCTTATTCTTTTATTTATTTATTTTTTTTGAGATGGAGTCGCACTCTGTCACCCAGGCTGGAGTGCAGTGGCGTGTTCTCAGCTCACTGTAACCTCCACATTCGGGTTTCAACCAATTCTCCCTTCTCAGTCTCCCTAGTAGCTGGGATTACAGATGCATGCCACCACACCCAGCTAATTTTTGTATTTTTAGTAGAGATGGGGTTTCACCATGTTGGCCAGGCTGGTCTCAAACTCCTGACCTCACGTGATCCACCCACCTCGGCCTCCCAAAGTGCTGGGATTACAGGGGTGAGCCACCATACCCGTCCTTCTGTTCCCTCTTGCTCAGAATGTGTTAACCCTAGGTATCCCTAGGAATACTATACCTAGGTATATTACTAGGTAATATAACTTGCTTCCCCACTTCCTTCACAGGACTTCTTCCAAAATGTTGTAAATGAGCTCCCTTACCCATCACAAAACAGCAAACTCTACTCCGCCCCCTCTGATATGGTTTGGCCGTGTCCCCACCCAAACCTCATCTTGAACTGTAGTTCTCATAATCCCACATGTCCTAGGAGGAACCCTGTGGGAAGTGATTGGATGATGGGGCAGTTTCCCCCATGCTGTTCTCATGATAGTGGGTGGGTTCTCATGAGATCTGATGGTTTTATGAGTGTCATGCAATTTCCCTACTGGCACTCATTCTCTCCTGCCACCCTGTGAAGAGGTGCCTTCTGCCATGATTGTAATTTTCCTGAAGCCTCGCCACCCCGCCAGTCATGCAGAACTATGAGGCAATTAAACCTCTTTCTTTTATAATTTCCCAGTCTCAGACAGTTCTTTATAGCAGTGTGAGAATGGACTAATACACCCTCTCTTGCTATCTAGCTAAGCTGCTTCATCCTTCCCCTTGAATTTTCATAGTGCCTCTGAATTTATCACTGTCTAAACTTATTATAATTAAATGTCTGGTTGTCTCCTCCCCTGTTCAATAAATGGTCCATGAGGGAAGATATTTTTTTCCTGTTTTGTTCACTGCTACATCTCTGATATTTTCTAAGTTTACTTTTTTATTGCCAAATTAAAACTGAATACATTTATGCTATACAATGTAATGTTTTGATCACATTGGTTTGCACTGTGGAGTGATTAAATAAAGCCAACTGACATGTCCATTACCTCACATCCTTATTACTTTCATGAGATGAGGATGTTTCAAATCCACTCTTAGCAATTTTCAAGTATACATTATTATTAACTGTAGTCACCATGCTGTACAGTAAACCTCCAGAATTTATTCCTCCTATCTAACTGTGTGCTTGTACCTTTTAGCCAATATCTCCCCCATTCCCTGCACCCCAAAACGCCCGTCCTAGTAACCACCATTCTGCTCAATGCTTATGTGAGTTGAATTTGTTCAGATTCCACATAGAAGTGAGATCAATACAGTATTTATCTTCCTATGGCTGGATTATTCTACACAGGGTAATAGCCTCTAGATTCATATGTGTTGTCACAAATGATTCATTTATGTTGTCATAAAAGCCGGATTTCCTGCTTTTTAAAGGCTAAATAATATTCCATGTATATTCATGCCACATTTTCTTTATCCTTTTATCCATTGGTGAACACTTAGGTTGATTCCATATCTTGGCTGTTGTGAATAACGCTGCTATATGTAAGAAAGGCTGTCTTTTTGACATACTGATTTTATTTCTTTTGGATATATACCCAGAAATAGAATTGCTGGATCACATGGCAGATCTAGTTTCAAGTTTTTTAGTTATCTCCATACTGTTTTCTACAATGGCTATACTAATTTGCACCCCTATAAAAGTGTTCAGAAGTTCCCTCTTTATCACATCCTTACTATAAAATTTGTTATTGTTCGCCTTTCTGATAAAAGTCATTCTTACCAGAGCCTAATGATGTCTCATTGTGGCTTCAACTTGCATTTCTTCACGATTAGTAATGTAGAGCCCCTTTTGGCATACCTGTTGGCCTTTCACATGCCTTATTTTGAGAAATGTCTATTTAGGTCCTTTGACAATTTTTTAATCAGATTATATGTTTTCTTGCTAATGAGTTGAGTTCCTTATCTACTTTAGACAGATATTAGCCCCTCACTGAATATATGATGTGCAAATATGTTCTCCCTCCACACAGTCTCTTCTCTCTGTTTATTATTTATTTTGCTGTGTGGAAGCTTTTTGGTTTAATGCAACATCTAGACAAAAAAATAGACAAAATAATGTGCATTTTTGCTTTTGTTGCTTGTGTCTCTTGGGTTATATCTAAAAACTCTTTGCCAAGACCAATGTCAAGAAGCTTGTTCCCTATGTTTTCTTCCAGAAGCTTATGGTTTCAGTCTTACATTTAAGTCCTTAATCGATTTTGAATTCATTTTTGTATGTGGGGTGAAATATGATTGCAATTTTGTTCTTCTGCATGGATATTCAGTATTCCCAGCACCATTTATTAAAGAAGCTGTCCTTTCCCCATTGTATGATCTTGGCACCTTTGTCAAAGACTAGTTGACCATAAATGTGTGGATTTATTTCTGGGATCTCTATTCTGTTCCATTAATTTTTGTGTCTGGTTTTGTGCTAATTTCTGTTTACTAGAAATAAATAAATAAATAAGAGAAGCTATCCGTGTGCTGAACACTAGAGGTCAGCACTATCACAGGAATAGAGCACGAATCTAAAAAGCATTCACAAACATTTTGTTCGGGTACATTTATTTCTAACTCACTGATGCTAGCAGCAGGAGTCTTCAGAAGTGAAAATAAACAAAGCATAACCTTTCATCAGAGACATTTTGTAGAGAGCAAAAGCAATTTATTTCAGTTTACAAGTGTCCACAGAAGCTCTGACGTAGCTGGGGGCTTCTACAGTTTTTGAAAATGAAAGCATAAAGCCAGAGGAAGCAGGGACACTCCAAGGCATATTGTTCTCTTGATGCCCTTGTTGAAATCATGCTGGCAGCGATGAACTGCATAGGGTAGAAAAGGGAGCAGCCCAGTTTGCCCCAGTTCAAATCTGGTTTTCCTCTCAAGGGCTAGGCTGCAGCTTTGGTATCTGTGCCTCCGACAGACATTGCTGTCCAAGTCCCTACTTAAATCAGGTGTAGCTGTTGGGGCCAACAGATCATGAGTGCTTGAGTCAGGAACGATAATGTTCCTTTTGTCAGGGAACAGAGAGGATGCAAGAAATAAAACAAGAAAAGAAATAAGGCGCAAAGGAAGAAAGAGCAGAGTTGAAGCAAAACTAATCAAACTTTAGAGTCTGCAGAAGGATGGGAAAAAAGTCATTATGTGTAAAAAATTACTGTCTCACTTCCTCTTTGGAATAGAGAAGGATATAAATATTTGCTTATACCATTTTAGAGGGATATTAGGACACAATAATCTATTGACCTGAAATCTTGAAGGACAATAGACTAAGTAGACTAAAAAACCATTAAGGCAAATTATGCTCATGTGCTTACAAAGTACCATAACTACTGACACATTATCCACACTCACTGAAAGGTCCCCATTTTCCCCTTACTTTATTCATCTGCGTAATCAGTTACATATTGTTCCTCCTTTCAACCACGTTTCCTTGTCTACTCTAGACACAGAGTTTTGACCAGGACTTTAAAGTACTGATGAATTTTTTTCCACTTAGTCTTTTTTACTTGGATCATTAAAGCCAGCCTTCCTTCCTTCCCTCCAGCCTTCCTTCCTTCCTTCCTTCCTTCTGTCCCTCCCTCCTCCTCCCTCCCTCTCTCCTTTTTTCCTTCTCTCCATCCCTCTTTCCCTCCCTCTCTTCCTTTCTTGCTCTTATTTCTTGCCCTTCTCTCTTCCTCCTTCTTTCCCTTTCTCCTTTTCTCCTTCTTCCTTTTTTCCCTTCCTCCTCTTTTCCCTTCTTCTCTTCCTTTCTTCTGTCTTCTTGTATTCAGTGAATACTTATTAAGCTCACTAAGCATTTTCAAGAAATATACCTTGATTGAATATATTTCTAGCTCTATATGACAGTTTAAAAGAGGATGAAGCTGAAGCAGTACTTGGGGAAATAGTTTCTCTCTCTCTCTGCCACTCTCTCTCTCTCTCTCTCTTTCACACACACACACACACACACACACACACACACTCCTTTTCAAATTGCTAAAATAACTACATTTCTCCAGTACGTAATCCTCCTCATCTCAAATTTAAAACTAGTTTGTTAGCTCCTGATAGTTTATTTACCCATGTCAGCCGCTACCTATTTTTTTTTAACAAAGATCAATATATCACCAGCTTTACCCAACTCTATGTGTCTCTTTCATTCATATTCAGATATGTAAACTCTTTTAAATAGCATATTTCTGGATGTAAAAATATCTATTGATTAGAATTTGCCCCAGTTACATGATGGTTACTAAGACATTTTATTTTTGGTACTTCACTTTGGTTTTTTTACACAACTTTTTCTTTATTTTTTATTTCTTTTTTCATTTCATTTTATTCTTTCTACCAATTTAGCAGCAATATGACTTGCAGTTATCCTATAAATCGTGGCATGCAATGGTTAATTTAACACCATCAAGATTATATCTTACCCCTTTAGGCTCACTGTGTATAACTACACAGACAGCATATTGTGTTTGGATTATGGTCTATTTCCCCTCGAATACGTACAGTAAAATCCACACAACCTTGCATGTTCAACTATACAAAGAACTCAGAGTGACTTAACTCTGGTCACCCGTTTTTATAACTTGTATGTAAATGTTCTGAGCTTTTAATTCTACCTTGGTTTTTTAAAAAAAAAACTGACAAGTTAGAAAGTATTATTGTTGTTTGATGCAATTATTGTTTTGCTACATTAAACCACATGTTATGTCCATTGGTAACCATTCTCCATGCCTCTCAGATTATTTTTGTAAATCATTTTTCTTTATCCAGAAGAATATTATTCAGAAGTAATGTGAGATTTCGATTTAGGGAAAAAGTCTCGGTTTTGATTTTGCTAACGGGTTCTAATTTTTATCAAAGTTTTGAAAAATGACCGGACATTTTTCCAGATTGCCAATTATTTTCTTTAAGTGCATTGATTATTCCATTATTTTCTGGCTGTGTTGCTCTTGGGAGTTTAAATATCAGCATAATATTTCTTTCTTTGTAGTCAAATTCTTTTCTTTCTGCTTAAGATATTTTTGATTTACTGCAGTTTAAAGATGGAGAGTACAGTTGAGCGTTTCTTTTTGTTTCTTTTTTATTTTTTGATCCAGTGGGGATTCTATGTCTGAGGATGCTGTTTTTCAACAATTTTTACAGCTATTTTCTTTATCATAGCGCCCACATTTTCTCTAATTGTCTTATCTGGAAGATACAGGTTGACACTCTTACTTCATTCTCCATCTCTCTTTACCTTTCTTTTATATTTTCCATTTTTAGTCTGTGATACATGATGCCAAATTTATTCAAATACATTCTTCAATATGTACTCTGCTCAGCAGCTTATCTTATCTTTTTACCCAATCTTTTATTATTACGCCTATGTAGTTTCTACTATGTTATTTTCACTTTGAAATGTTTTGTGGGGTTTCTTTTCAAATATTTCTGGTCAATGTTAATAGCCTTTTATCAGTTCTTCATGTTTTCAATGCATTCTTTACCCTTTAATTACTTTTCATAGGTCTCATTCTGGCATTTGCTGCTACTCTTGACTCAATGGCTACTTCTATATGTTTAATATTGGGGAGTGGGTTATACATTTATGTCACTTGGAATTTTAGCTTTGGTGATTCCTTGAGGCCTAAGTTTAAAAGCCAGAGACTACAAATTATTTACCTTTGCTTCATCCACATGCCTGGAGGCACAACCAATTTAGAATACTTTATATTACATTTTAGGCTTGAAGTTTGTTAGGACATCCTGATCATGTGAATTAAGCTCAAAATTCACCTGAAAAAGTTAAGGTCTTTTGAAATGCTAGGAGAAGAAGACATACACTAATACTGTCTCTGTCTGCAAAGTAATGATTCATTTTCTAGTTCCCTCCTTTGTAGTTCACCCTTAATGGGTCCTGGCATTTTATGGGGTTTGCAATCCTACCCCCAACTCTGGTCATGCCCTAGACTCTGTCTCTTATTCCCCTATTCTTGACAATTGAAGTTCCAAATCTATGGCAGGGATATGCAAATACCTGAGGACAAACACCAGCTCTAATTTTTTCTTACTCTTCTGGAGTCTCTTTTTGTCATTCTAGCCTCTGAGGCAATCGTTTTTTTTCCCCCACCTGTTCTGATATATACTGAAAAAAATGCTTTTGTTTCATATTGTTTTGTTTCTAAATATGACATATGTGGGTGTGTTGTTACAGAAAATATAAACCTCTGAATATATAGTTTACCATACTACTGGAAACTGAAGCCTCTAATTTTCGTTCTTTACAACTATTTGTTTCATAACAGCTACAAGTTGTGACATGTTACCGGACAGCTTGTTACTATGTGCCAGGCACTAAGTTCTATCTACCTATCTTTATCTCTCTGTCTCTGTCTCTCTCTCTCTCTCTCTCCCTCCCCCCCGTGTGTGTGTGCGTGTGTCTGTTTGTGTGTGTGTGAAACAGAGAGAGAGAGAGAGAGAACTTACTATTATTTTTTAGATGGAGTCTCGCTCTGTCGCTAGGCTGGAGTGCAGCGGCATGATCTTGGCTCACTGCAACCTCTGCTTCCTGAGTTCAAGCGATTCTCTTTCCTCACCCTCCTGAGTAGCTGGGACTACAGGCACGTGCCACCACACCCAACTAATTTTTGTATTTTTGACATAGATGGGGTTTCACCATATTGGCCAGGATGGTTTTGATCTCTTGACTTCGTGATCTGCCCGCCTTGGCCTTCCAAAGTACTGGGATTACAGGCGAGACCTTATTTTCACAATAAATAGTAATGTGATAAGAGGAAAGTAGCATGGAAATTACTGAGGAAAAAAATCACTTCAGAAAATCTTATACCATCTCTAGATAAAAATTATGAATCTATTCTAGATCTTAGGCTTTTTTCCTACAGATTTTCAATATTAGAGATTATAGACTAAACATGTTTGATTTACTAGTCCAAATAACTCTCTAGTTAGTAGCAAAGAACAATGGTATGCATTGCTTTTCACAGAATGGTACACAGACCTGATGGTTTTGCCCAAGGCTTCCTTGATAACCACCACAGTTTCATATAACAATAACCCCATAAATTACCTAGGATGTATAGAATAAAAAAAATTAAAAATTATACTTTTGTGTGGTCCATTCTCCATGTGAAATACTCTAGAAATGTAATTAACACTGCCTTGCTCTTCAGCCTCGCTCCTTTGCTATGATGACAAATCCCTGGCAAAAAGCCAGACTCTTGTCACAGCCAGTCTTTCTCCTTCTGTCCATGGTTTGCATAATAAAGGAAACCAGAAGCAATCTATGTGAAAATCACAAGGGTTACAGAATTGATAGGAAAAAAATGATAATTAGACAGAAAATATTGCTATTTTGCCTGTGTGTGCTAAGCAGATTATTTGCAGAGCCTCAGGCAAGAGTGGATATGAAGACTTATATGCCATATACCTAAATATTTTAAAATCATAAATCAAGCTATCAAATATATCCATATAATGATATCAAAAACCAGGTTTATATTTAAAATCCTGGGACAATTCAGAGTTCTACTCTAGGAACTAGAAGCATGAAAAGCTTCAGGCTCATGGAATGAATTGCATCCTGTTTGTCTTCCCATTCCCTGCTATAATATGTCGCAAACCTCAAGAGACCCTATGCACATGTATGGACAGAACAGCCCACATTCTCCACCTCCTTCAACATCCTGCAAACAGCTTCTCCTTCCCCACCCATGTGATAGCAAGGTTTACCCTTTGAAGCACTATTTTAGGAGAGAGGCTTATATAGCATTCCATGATTTCAGGGTGTTTACTACAGAGAAATCCAGCATCCCTGGTTCCAGAGCATGCCCTAGAAGGAGGAGCACGTCTCCACGGCCCTGTGGAGTCCTTAGCCAGTGCGAGTCCCTCAGAACACACAGCTCATGGCAATTATCCAGATTTCTAATGACTGCTCTGGTTGACTCAAGGAAAACAAACTTCAGTGACAGGTATTAGATCACTCAATAAATATTAAGTATCAATTATATGTCAGGTGCAAGGAATATAAGGAGGGAAAGATGGTGCAAGGAATATAAGGAAGGAAAGACATTGTTCTTTTCTTGAAAACACTCATAACCTAATGGGAGAATAAATAAGCTAATCCTATGCAAAGTATAATCACAAAATGGAATGCGGGTGCGTGTCCAAGTAGAAATGTTCACTCTAAAACTAATATTCTTGGTGACACTTCTCTGAGGAGCACATGTGCCCAAGTTCTCTGTTTCAAAACAGAAAGGAAGTGCTCCTTAAAATTTAACAATTCCTCCTTTATCCCACAGTAGTTCCAGTGTCCAGACAGGTCACTACCACATGCAGTACTGTAAGTCAACACAACTCCTCATATAGAGGAATGCTAGCAGCAAGAAAATGTTTAAGAAATCTTGCAAACTGTACAATATCAAGCAAGACTGTCAGCTGCAATATCTATGAAACATGCCTTTTCTTATAGCCTCATTGCACCTACTCTGTACTTCCACTATGGCACACATTACATCACAGAAATGCTTAAATCGCTTGTTTGTATCGCTCATTATATTAGAAGCATTTAGAAAGACTTGATTTATCTTTGTATCTATAATATGTAGCAGAAGGCTTAATCTCAAAGGTGCTCTTTTAACATTTATTGAATGAATTTCAGTTAGGTTTACATAAAATGTATTTCACCTCAAAAGCAGTACTATAAAAAAGTCTTTTGTGGAGCATTAGCATAATTTTCTGATATAATTATATTTTCTTTCTTGTCTTGGTTGCCAGAAAACTCAAAATTAAATGTAATATTCACAAATTGCATATTTTGATATGTGCTTGAGGAACAGAAGTGGAAAGGGAAGGTAACGGGGAAGAAACCTTGATTAGGAGACTTACCACGATGGCTTCAAGACTGACATCTCTAGCCCAGGGTGACCCAGGGTGGCTTCTTCCTAGCTCATTGTTTGTTTAGGTAAAGAGAAGATTTAATTTTTTAGTGAGTTATTTTATGTAGTATCGTTTCTGCTACATAGTAACAACTATTTTTTACTATGCACATGAAAGGTAGTCATGTTAGGTGGAAAAAAGTGGCTCCCCAAAGATGTCCACGTCCTGATCCCCAGAACCTGTGGGTATGTTAAGTTATTTGGCAAAGGGTAAGTTTGCTAACCACCTGCCTATTTATAGTGGAAATATCCTGGATTATCCAGGTCCAATGTGATGGTGAATTTTATGTGCCAACTTGCCTGAGCCATGATGCCCATATATTTAGTCAAACATTATTCTGGATGTTTCTGTGAGGGTGATTTTGGATGAGATTTACATTGGGCAGTTCACCTTCCATAATGTGGGTAGGCCTCAACCAGTCAGTTGAAGACCTGATTATAATAAAAAACTTGACTTCTCCCCAGCAAGAAGGACATTTCCAGCAGACTGCCTTCAGACCTCAACTGCAACTACCCGCTAAGTCTCCAGTCTGTTGGCCTTCCCCATTAGATTTTAGATTCACGAAGCCTCCACAATTCCACAGGCCAATTTCTTAAAGTAAATCTCTTCCTATACATAGACATGCATCCTATTGGTTGCATTTCTCTGGATAATGCTGACTAATACAGATTTTCATACCATGTGTAGTTCTAGAGGAGTAAAATCCTAAGGATGGCTTTTTTGAATTGGTTCTAAGGTTTCTGGAATTGGCTCTATAATCTGATTAAACACAATAATAACTCTATTTCCAACTCTAGAGAGAAGATGAATAGTTCATGGCATAATGTGGCAATAGAAATAGGCAAAATGGAAACTCCTAATCAACCACTTATAAAAGGCAAAGATCTGTTGACACATTTATGAGACCTTTGAACAGTTTTGTCAAACTAACAAGTATAACGAGCTTTGCTGCTTGCTTCTAATACCCCTGAAGAAAGTGGAGAAAACAAATTATGAGCCCAAGGATTTGAATTTTCAGTTCCAGTGCTGCATAAATGACCTGAAAGTTGCATACCTGCCCTGAAAAGACAGAGTTATTTCCTGTAGCCACAAGACTGAAATTGCTGAAAACCCAACTCTAGATTTCATCTTGCAAGTGTATAACTTAACAATGCAAATAGAATTCCCAGGCTTGTAAGGGGTGTCAACTAGCGAGGACATTGACTGGGAAGGAACGTGATCCTGAAAGTTGGAATGGGGATATTTAGCAAGACTCTGATAAAAATGGGGACATTAAGCCCCTAAATTCTGAGTTTTCCTCACCACTAAAAATAGTAGCTGCACTCTCAGTAGAAGCAACCACTCCACCCCAACTGAGATTAATCCTAACACTTGTCTTAAAAGATACTAATGCCCCTCAAGACCCCACTATCCTTCTTTGATATGAGACCCATAACTAGACTCAGCCCCCTAAAGATGAGGTCCAAAGTGTGATCCATGAGGAGGTACGTTACACTCCAAAAGAACTACTTAAGTTTTCTAATTTATACAGATTGGAATACAGGGAATATGTCTGGGAATGGATACTAAAGGTGTGGAATAGTGGTGGAAAGAAAATAAAATTGGATCAGACCTAATTTATTGACATAGACTCATTGTGCAAAGATTCCACATTTTATGTGGTGGCTTGGGGAGTTAGAAGGCACTCTAATTGGCTTGGCAGTGGCTCACACCTGTAATCTGAGCAGTCTGGGAGAACAAGGTGGGTAGACCTCTTGAGCCCAGAAGTTCAAGACCAGCCTGTGCAACATGTTTAAAATTTGTCTCTACAGAAAATATACAAATTAACCAGGTGTGGTGGCACATGTCTGTAGTCCCAGCTACTCAGGAGGTGGAGGTGGGAGGATCACTTGAGTCCAGAAGGTCAAGGCTGCAATGAACCGTGATCATGGCACTGCACTCCAGCCTGAGTGACAGAACAAGATGCTGTCTCAAATTTAAACCAAAAAAAAGAAAGAAGAAAGAAGGAAGAAAGAAAGAAAGAAGAAAGAAAGAAGAAAGAAGGAAAGAAAGAAAAGAAAGAAAGGAAAGAAAGAAAGAAGGAAGAAAGAAAAAAGAAAGAAAAAGAAAGAAAGAGAAAGAAAGAGAGAAAGACGAAAGAGCTCTGTTTGGTTTATTGTCTTCAACATGGGCTGAAAACATGGCCAAGAGTGAATTAGCTAGAAATGCCAGATCTGCCCTTGTTTACTGTAGATGAAAGGATTTAAAGGTATAGGGAGACTGGAATGTTAAAAGTGAACTTGTCTAAGACCCTCTCTAAACTATGTCCCCCTCAAAACTCATATGTTGAAGTTCTAATCCTTGCTACCTAAGAATGTGAACTTATTTGGAGACAGGGTCTTTAAAGAGATAAGATCAAATGAAGTCATTAGGATGGCCTCTAATACAATAAAACTGGTATCTTTATGAAAAGGGGAAATTTGAACATGGGGACATAGATAGGCGGCAATCATGTGAAGAGACACAAGGAAAAGACAACAATCTTCAAGCCAAGGAGAGAGACCTGGAACAAATCCTTCCCTTACAGCCCTCAGAAAAGGCCAACCCTGCTGACACCTTGATTTCAGACTTCTAGCCTCCAGAACTATGAGACAAAAAAATGTCTGTTGCTTAAGACATTCAATTTGTTGTACTTTGTTACAGCAGTCTTAGCAAATTAATAGACTAAGCATTTAATACATGCTACTTTTATTATCATTTTTATCAATGCTGCATGTTAAAGAGTAGAGTCATGGAACTCCAGTGAAAGATATCAAAAGCTTTTAGATGTGACACAAAAGCAATTACGCACCCGCTGGCCTTGTGAAACTTAAGTTTACACGTACTATTTGCACATTCAGGAAGCAGCAAGCATAGGTTTTTGCTAGCTTACTAATTTTTTTGTTGTTCACTTATTTTGTTGTCTCCTATATTTTCTTATTTGGGGTTTGCTACCTTCTTCTTCCCTGGTTTGTAGTTTACCCCATTTAAACCAATTGCCTTTTTCCTAAATCACACATATAGAAACAGAGTTGGCTAATGCTGTCATATATGTGGTCCTTTAGACAAAACTTATCACAATAAAAATTTCCATTTATTCAGGAACAACATTTACAAAATCACATTCAGGCCTTCCTTCAGATTTTATTCCTCACTGATTCTTCAGCATTTAATATATAATAAACACACACGGAGAATCTGTATTTCAGGAAGGTCTTTTGAATTTTCTTCCTAGAACCTTTCCCTCTTCATAACTAGTTGAAGTTTTAGAAGGACACAGATCTGTTCATTAAATGGAATTATGTCTCCCATCAGCTTCAATCTAGACAGCCTGTCAACTCAGCTATTTTCTTACATCCCTCTCAACTCTAACTCACCAAGATATTTTTCTGGCATGGTTTTCATTTTATTTATTGTTTGTTTGTTTGTTTTTTGGTTTTTGAGGCAGGGTCTCACTCTGTCACACAGGCTGGAGTGTAGTGGTACAATCTCGGCTCACTGCAACTTCTGCCTCCCAGACTCAAGTGATCCTCCCGCTCCAGCCTCCCAGGTAGCTAGGACCACAGGCGTGCACCAACAAGCCCAGCTAATTTTTGTATTTTTGGTAGAGACAGTGTTTCACCATGTTGCCAAAGCTGGTCTCAAACTCCTGAGCCCAAGCAATCCACCTGTCTTGGCCTCCCAAAGTGCTATGATTACAGGCATGAGCCACCGCACCCAGCCCACAGTTTTCATTTATATCTTCTCCCTTGTTAAAAAATAAATTACTATATCCCCATGTGCTTGAAAGTGTGTACACAGAGCACCATTAGAAGCCAAAAACTAGGGCTTTTTACTCCACATCATAAAAAGATGCTTTAAAATAAAATATTTCTAAGAACCTTGATTCTTCCCCCAATAAATATTGAAAAAGATGATATCAATAACCACAAAATCCATGCAAATATAAGTATGAGATATCCTAAAATCTTAGTGATTTTCTAAGCTTTAATAAACTCAGAAGTATAAATGCTACAAACTTACAAAAACAGCATTTTAAATGTTAATGACTTATATTGCTTTCAAACGTGTTTTTAAGTTTAAAGGATGAATTTTTATGTTTTTGTTTCAGTCACTGCAGGTGGTTAATTTTGATGAAAATTTTAAAAATTCAATTAAGAAGTATTATTCAAAACACAATTCTAAAAAGGCTAAAAAGAAATCAAAATTAGTTTCTAAATGATGTCTCTCTTCACTTGTAAATATTTATGCTTCTGGAGTTACGCCTTAAAATATCACTAAGACATTTTGGGCACCAGGTTATTTATTCACTTTTTTTCTTAAATACATCCTTTTCTCCAATATAACCATATGATTTTTATTTTCATGGTAGGAAAATGTTTATTTTTTGGCTTGAATCTAGCACACCTCAGCAGATTCTGTAGTTGCCAATTAAAGCACATTGTTTAACAACTGTCCTGAATAATAAACCAATCTTCGTCTCTTTCTATCACACATTAAAGTGTATTTCTATTGGAATTCCTCTAATATATTCATCACCAAACTGTAAGCTGGGACTTCATTCAATTTATTTATACTTTATGTGTTATCATTGCTGAGGGCCCAGCTTAAAATCCAGGTAAAGAAATAAAAAGTGAGTTTCTTCCATAAGGAATATTGCAAAATAGATACCAAAGGCACAATTTTACTTCTCAATCTCTGCAATCTAGCTTGGTTTACAATTAAGGAGTGATTTTAATTGTCAAACTTTTAAATTTTATTAAAATGTTTGTAGTAATGCACCGAATGAATTCCAGACCTACATAAATACACTGGCAGCTGTTTGTAATTTGCATTTTCATCAGTTTTGAAAGAGCACAATGTACTTCCTGCATCGTATTTTCAGAATTTTTATTTTTATCATCTTTAGCTATCCAATATACAGCAGAGAGTACTTGAGTATCTCATTCTTTGAATTTTCATTTTTGATTGTAAATCAGATGATGTCTGGCACTTTTTTTTCTCATTTTTCTCTTCTCTCAACCTCCAGGTTACTTGCTCCCATTTCTTCTTAGCTTTAATAATAAAATATACAAAATATTTCAATTATTTTCTTGTTTAACGCACTGGTATTTTGTTCCTCTTTTGCTAACTAAATCTAAAGGAAAAGCAAAAGCTAATCTTATTGTTTTAATTTATACAATTTGAAGATGCTATTCAAATAGCCCACTTCTTTTCAATGCTTACTGTGTTTTTGCATTTGGATGGAGGGGTGGAAAAGGATGGAAGTGACACCATATATAAGGCTGTGCTATGGGACATGCAGAATGAACAGAACGAAGGTTCCATCATATGAAGACAAGCACCTCCACTCACACCAGCAATATCCCTATTACAAAGAACATGTGGCCTCAAGGGAAGCTTGCTGATGAGAATGACATCTCTAGTCGCCCTCAGTTTCTGCCCCTAATTCCCACAGACACGTGCATTTTCCTCTATTATTGCATTATCCCCACAGTATCCAACACATTTTCCCAAAAGGCTTCTCCTGTCCATTTACACTTCTATGGCCCTGGCTGCCAGCCCCCTAGAGGAACAGACTCATGGCAGCTTGTGTTTTCTGCCTCCTTTCCTCCAGCAGTCCATCTGTCCCCTGGGAAAGGTTGAAATTGCTGCTCTGTGACCTAGCAAGAATATGTGCAGGAAGAAACCCAAGGTAATCTCTCTCTTCCTATTCTGGTGATGACAGCAATTGGGAAGGATAACCATTTTGAGGTTATGCAGTTCCTAATCAAAAGAAAATAAGAAAACAAATGGTTTCATTATAAAATCTATTTAATTTCTGAAGTCCTCATTCTTCCTTTGCGTGTAAATTCAGTCCAATTCACTGATTTATTAGGCACCTCACTTTTAAATTTCAGTCACATTCAGATTTAAAATTCTTTCTCAGGGTTTTCTCTGTACTCCACCTCCCTGCTACTGATCCCAATTTCTGGAAGTGGAACAGGAGAGAATGGTGGTGGTTGTGAGAGAGCTAGTAAGAGAATATAATTTCAACAGTCTTGACATGGGTGGGCCCTGTGCTGAGCTCTTATTTTTCTTTAATGGTGGCCTAGATAGCCAGTCTAAGGTTTCTTGGAATTTAATGTGTATCCTAATCACCTGGGACTGTTGTTAGAATGCAAATTCTCATTCATCAGATCTGAGATGGAGATTCTACATTTCTAAAATGCTTCCAGGTGATGTCATTGCAGCTAGTCCTCAGATCATACTTTAATTAACAAAGTTTGGGTCAGTGGATGCTGGCTCAGTTTCTCCTTGACTCTCTGGCAGAAGCAATCTGTTGAGATTACAGCTAAATACCACCCCACCCCAATATGGCTCAACAAGAGCCTCTTTCTGGTGCTTATCCTTTTAATCCCAGCCAGAAGACTTCATTTCCCTCCCACAAACTCTCTCCTACTTGAGGCTCACAGGAAAGTGAGGTGACCTCCCATGCAAACTTGCACTTGAAAATCTCAAGAAGCTGTCTCCAGTCCTCTCCTATTAGACATGACTTGCCTTCCCCCTAGCCCAGATAACATTGCAAAATTTTTCCTCAAAGCTTTTCTCCCTCGATTGTATCTGGGAACTGCAATGCAGCCATACCTGGATGCATAGATTCACAGCTAGACATAGATGGTACATATATTATGTGCTGAAGTTACCCTTCCTTTCCCAAATAGCCTTCTGTAATTCTTGTTTAACTATCTGGAATGGGAGGGGAGAAGGCTACTGAAAGACAAGAGAAGTCATTAAGATGGGGATAAGGAAGGAGCACATCCTTTAATACTCCAAATATCACCTTGCCCATAAGAGGACCATGGGAGAAAAGGCTGTAGAGCTCAACAAGTTTCACTCAGGATATCCATCAACCCCTCACCTCTTTCCCCACCCCCCAAATTCAGTGCAATAACCTGTGAAAATTCACACAAAGTTAAGGGAAAGTAGAATCAATTAAATAGCACTGCAACAGAGTTCTCTTGCGCATTGTATGATTTGGGAAAGATGGGGGATACAAGGAAAACAGTTGTCCCAGTATATGAACATAGAACACAGATCCATGCCTTAAGTCACAGTTGGAGTCAGTAGGACTTCCCTAACTGGAACTTTTTTTGAAATGTTCAGTTGTCTGAGATGTAATTGAACGCATTATATCCAGTATGGATTTTCAAACCTACTGAACCAGCCCGGGACAGTCTGGAAGAAAACACCAAGCTGTTTAGCAAAAGAACAACTTGAGGTCAGGGTTACTACAAACCTCTACCCTGAGGAGGTTCCAAGGATCCCCAGTTTCCCAGAGGACAGGGTTCAACAAGGGGGAGACCACAGTCCCTCAGAAGCTACTGGCTGAGAAATTTCATCTTGGATGTCCTGTCAGCCTGCACCAGCCAATTTGTCTATGGTAGATATAGCAGAGCCTTAATGTCTTGTGTTAAGACACAGTTTAATGTATTTGCTTTGTAGCACAGTCAAAAATTCATCTAACATATTACATACTTGCTGCAATTACTGTTTGTTGCCCAGGAGAGAACTGTATAAAAACCTTTTCTGGTAACAACGTACAAATAGGCAAAGAGGAACACAGCAAAACAGTCGAATTAAATTACTAGTAGACATGATAACTACTAAACTCCAAGTAATTAAATGTGCATATATATCTTGACATTTTTATTTATCTTCATGTTTTCTAAAATATTCCTTGCACTTAAAAACTTATTCATTTTCAGAATTGCATAATACATTAAAACCACTTATAAATAGTTACCTAGATATATCTTCTCACGTTTTGAATAAGTTTTGGAAGAAGGAATTCGTTTTGGCCAGGCTGAACCATTATATGATGTTGATATATATTTGTCTGAGGGAAAAAAATCCAGGATTAAATATTTTAGAACTTTAAAATCATATTCCAGGGATGTTTCAAAGTTATAAACATCTCGGGGTGAAGCTATTCTCTAAGGAATTTATTTTACCATTTCAAAGCTAAGGCATCAGGGATACAAGTGAGTTTATTAAGACAATTTAAGTTATAAGTGAACATGGTTACAGATTATTAATTGGCTGTTCAGTGCTTCAAATAAAGATAAGATACAGGAGAGTATGATATCTAAACGTAATAAATATTTTCACTGCATGGCTTAATCATAGTTTTACATAAGTTCTGCTAGTGTCTGTTTGAGCTTTTATTTAAAAACTGTGAAACTTTGAAGGTACAGCCCAAGTCCTGTGTCCTTCCATGAAGTGACTTCCATGGTTGCACTAAGTAGCATGATGAAGTAGTGAACTCACTATCCCAGACAGCCAAAGCATTTATATCCTGACCTGGTCCTTCAATACTTATTTTTCCCTGACATAGCTACATTTCTAATACTATCTAACAATGTTATATTTGTGTTTTCAAATATTACTATGCAGCTGTATTCTCAAACATGATCCACAATACCAATAATTTGCTTTTCTCTTGTGTTGACATTTGCGCTAATGGTGCAAAAGCAATACAGAGTATAAACTCTGGCACCTTCATACAAATCTAGACATTGACAACTGTTCTAGTACTCATTGTATTCTTCACAGCCATCCACTTGCAGTTTAGCAATAATAGCAATAAATAAAATAATAATAATAAATAAAATTAAAATCCAGTTTCACCTAAGAATATCCTGATTTACATATACACATTCCTATATCATTCTAAAGAAAAGAGAAAAATAATTCAAATAATGCAAATGTCTATTTAAATTGTATAGGAAACACCTACTATGTACCCATAAACAAAATGTTTATATACACCTACTATGTACCCACAAACACAAAATGTTTATGGGTATATAGTAAGTGTATATAAACATTTTGTGTGGGTACATAGTAGGTGTATATAAACATTTTGTTTGTGGGTACATAGTAGGTGTATATATTTCTTAAATTATAAAAGAAACTAAGAAAAATATAGTCTTATGCTTCCAAAAGTACAAAATATTCAGAACTCCACTAATCAGACCATGAACAAGGAAAAATACAAACATGAAATCATACAGAATTGAGCAGCAGTTTGTTAAGTTGAAAGAAATGAAACTCAACTTCAAAAGAGCAAAATCCATCTGAGAAACAGGAAGAAAAAGAGATTTGGTTCTCTTCTCCCTGGTAGCCTTGTACTTCCAGACATATACTATGACTCTGCCTATTACATGATGAAATGACTTAGAAGCAATCTATACATGGTGAGAGGGATGAGAGGTTGTCAAAAATATGGCAGTTAATCCCCAAACTAACCCTTTCAGAAAATAATCATGAAGGCCTACAGAAATGGCAAGGCACTAGTCTGACGGTGATAACTGAACAATGTAGTTAATGGAACAAGAAAATGTCAGCCATTTAAAAACAATCCTCCAGAGTGACATGAAGCTGTCCAGGGGGAACAAAGTGCAGTGCTCTGATAAAAGAAGAAGAAAAACCCTCTAGGGAGGTGCAATGTGAAGTCATTGCACTCACAACGTGAGTTTTCTTCCACATCCCTTAAATCACGTGCAGGAGTGCACGTGGAAGAAATCTTCTCACTAGTTTCTATGGTGGTGATGGCCAGGAAAAAGAAGAGGGGAGTAGGTAGCAGTGAAGATTAGCCACGCCATCAGAAAATTCCATGGGAATGCCAACCACAGACAAAAGTAAACCACATCAAGAAAGGACCTCTCACCTGGACTGACGTTGGGTTTGGGTGCCTTGTTAACATGGACTTCATTGTAGGACCCCTGTGTGGGCCTGCTGCGGGGAGGTGCATTCAACGAGACACTCCTGACGGCATCTCTTTCAACGTGAACATAAGATGCGTTCTCAGTATTTCGATTTTTATTATTGCGATGGTAACTCATTTTATTTTGGGGACCTGGGGTCTGTACTGCTGTAACGAAAGGCAGAAGGGAGTGAGGAATAAAACACAGGCTGGTTTCACACCCATAAATAACATATTGCACTGTAAGTGCTTGATGGCATAATGGAAGCCAAAATAATGAAGTTTAGAGTTGAGTTGACACCTAAAGTAACATCTATGTCACATGACACTAATTTGTTTTTCAGGTAGAAGATATCTGACATTTACTCTCTTTTAAAATTACAATTTAGAAATATCAAATGTATGGACACTTTACCTCTCTGCATTCCAGAGCCAGGAAAGTTCTTTGGTTCGTCATAAATCCATTTTGTTTTTTTCACACCTTTAAAATGAGGGTTCCTTGGCTGGACATCATTCACTTAGAAAAGATACAAATTTTACAGTTTCTTTAAGAGATGCTTTTATCTTTGAAATTATTGTTGGTGATAATTACATATCTGTGCATTCACATGTCAAGCAAGAGTAAAAGATAAATGTACTACCCTAATACTTTACTTTTTAGAAAAAAAGGTGATTTATTTTTAAGTGCCAAAAAAATCTATCTTGGAAGTAGATTGATGAGATAACCTTCAATAAGTAGCTTTCCTCAAAGAAAAATACTTTTCTCCAAACGAATGTGTGGATTCTTTTAACGGAACATAAAATTGCATTCAAAATATAATTATAAATATTATTATAATGCTATTATTAAGTAGTTTTAGAATCATTATTTTCAACATGAATCTTTTTGTACTTTTTAGCCAAAACTACTACTTGTTAAGAAGTTGGATTAACGTAAAATACTTTCAGTGAATTTTACCTTTTTCTTTTAAGGACTTAAGTTGGGTGTACAGAGAGTTTGGTCAAGACTAAGTAATCAGAATTTGTAAGTTCTAAGAATATTAAATTTTCACTTTGTATTTGCATATTTTCACATCCAAAATTTTATATATATTCTCAATTTTTCAGGAATTTCTATGGTACATATCTCCAGAGGATTTTTAAACAATTTTGTAGAGGGGGCATTCTGTCGCTTCACTGTGCGGGGCTTCTGAAAAATCACAAGTGACCACTGCACAGAGAAACTGATCACCAAATGTACAGTGTAGATTATACTAGTTTTCTACAGTAGACTAATACATCTTTCTGTGCTCTCTCAGTTTAAGCTTTAAGCCCTCAATAAAGATCTGATTCACTGTCCCTTCCTCAAACATCATGGCACTGCCCTACTCCCAGGCTGCCAGTCCAATGATTTGGAATCCATATTTTTAACAAGAGCTACTAAACTGGGCTTCTTGGAGGCAAATCACAATTATTCCTATCAGTGTCAGGCTGCGATCCAAGAATATTTTAGGGGTTCAATACATAAAATAAGGAACAAAAGAAAGAAGGGAAGGGATCAAGAAGATTCACAAGTCTTCACTGTATCAAGAGAAGTAGTTCATTGAACTGAATGTCAAGGAGAAGCCAAACTAATAAAAAATAATCCAAAATGTCATAAAAAGCTGTCAATGCATTATTCCACTATGGGTGAAATTTAAAATGTTATGCTAGTGAATCTTCCAAAAAGGTAGTATATTATTAATTTTAAGACCCAAATTTAAACTAGTGGGAAAGCATATAATGCACTAGGACCTACATCACAGTTCATTGTCAGTTAATAGAGGATATTGTATCTTTAATTCTTAGTACTGAATAATTTTGAAACCTTTTTTTCCTTTCTTTTTAAAAATTCTGTTTCAAATAACCAATACAAATCCATGGCAAGAGAAATATACCTAAGGCCAAAAAGTGATAGAGCTAATGTCTTACTTGAAGAGGGATCCTCTCTGCACTTCATACTGATATTCTCAGTAGCATTTAATACATGCGTTGTAAGTACTGGTCGGGTAGTTAGGGAACGCTTTGGATGAGCACTGTCCTTGTTATCTTTTAAAGGAAATTAAGAAAATAAAACGTCAATATTAGTTTTAAAAAAAATTTCAGTTAGTATTTCACTATTCAAACATTACATGATGGGAACAGTTCTTTAAAATGATATATATGTTTATTAATTGTGAGGAAAGCATCATTAACATTCCCTAGTTGCCACATGGATTTCCAAAAGTCATCAGTAACAAAATAAAACTCTGAAAGTATAGCCATTGTTTTCAATATGTAAATAAAAAAATGTGGCAATATTTTTAATATCTCCATACAAAAGTTTTAAAAGGTTTTAAATTTTTATGTTGAATGGTCCCATTTAAGTTGGGGTTCTGAACATATTTAAAATGTAACAACTTTAACTTGTCATATGCTTTGAAGCAGAACTAACTTCTTGTTACATGCTTTGGAGCAGAACTCCTTGGTAGGGCTTTCCACAATGATGAAAATGTTCTAAATCTGTGCTGTTCAATATGGCAGCCATTAGCCTCCTGTGACTACTGAGTACATGGAATGTGGCTAGTGCCAATGAAAAACTGATTTTTTATTTGATTCAACTTTAACTTAAACAGTCATACATAGCCGGCAGCTACTGTATTAGTATAGCTTTAAGAGTTTCTTTGATGGATTGGGCAAAACCTTTCCATCTTTGAGTGATAAAATGAGAGAAAGATTTACAATTTTCTGCAGAAATAATTGGATCACTAGTTCCTTTTCTTATGCTTGAGAATATTTAATGGTAGAGATAGTAGATAAAATGGGTTTGCATTTTGATTGAGGGTATGTGAAGCTCCCTAATTACAGGACAGCTGTATTTTTAGTCTGTGACTGAGGGGCACTCAGCAGAGAGACACCACATGGTGGATTCTAAGCACAGTTAAAGGTAGTGTAAAACTATAGTGGATATATTTTATCATATGTCTTGATTATTCACAGACTAGGGTTAGCAACAAGTATAAAATATACAAGTCTTTTCAAGATTAAACTCTTTAAAATTTTCAAAATATTTTCTAAGAAAATTCATTTACACTGATATTATATATTAAAGGACTTGGTGTTACCATTTAAGAGAGCCAATAACTTTAGAACTAGCAATACTCCTAGAAATTATACAGTTCAACAGGCTATTTTTCAGATAAGGAAAAATTGTCATGGTCATACAATTATGGACAGAGCCAGGACTGGAACCTTAGAGCTCTTGATTCCTATTCAGTGTATATGTTGATTTATTACCATTCCTCTTATACTGGTTTTTATAACGAGCAACCTTATCTTTAACTCGTCTAGCCAAATTACAAATGAATCAAAATTATATAACTCATTACCTTTAGTATTTGAACATTTTGATATGGTGATTTCTTTGTCTTTCATGAAAGCTTCCTTTTTCTTCCTTCCAAGAAACATGATCCTCTGTGGAACGTAACAGCCACCTCCTATGACAAAACCTTTCTGTCAGTGGCAATGATGGCAGAAAGTGATACAAACTACCTTTCAATACAGGAATATTTTCTACAACACCCCTTTTGTCCACCTTTGTTTGGACACTTCTCTGTGATACCATACCTGTCTCCATACATTTATATGTTTAGATTAATATATGTGTATCAATATATATGTATATGAATACACAGTATGTAAACTTACATATAAATAATTGCAAGAAAATTCATAGAGTCAACAAAGTTTTCCTTAATTTATAATAATCTTTAGTCCCACCCTTTAGAGATACTCAAAGTAAATGTAATTTATCTTCCATATAAAATCTTCAGAACTCTTAAAGCAGTTTTCATGTTTCCCCAAGGTCTTCTATTTTCCAGGATAAATATTCATAGTTGCTTTAAATATTACATACAAAATTCCAAATTCCTTTACCGTACAAGTTACGTTTTCTTAGCATAAAATATTTATGCCGGAGGCGGTGGCTCACGCCAGTAATCCCAGCACTTTGGGAAGCCGAGGAGGGTGGATCATGAGGTCCAGAGATCGAGACCATCCTGGTCAACATGGTGAAACCCCGTCTCTACTAAAAATACAAAAAATTAGCTGGGCATGGTGGCGCGTGCCTGTAATCCCAGCTACTCAGGAGGCTGAGGCAGGAGAATTGCCTGAACCCATGAGGCGGAGGTTGCGGTGAGCCGAGATCGTGCCATTGCACTCCAGCCTGGGTAACAAGAGCGAAAGTCCGTCTCAAAAGGAAAAAAAAAAAAAAAAAAAGTGTGTGTATATATATATATGTGTGTGTGTGTATGTGTGTGTGTGTGTGTGTCAAATAACCTTATTTAAAAATGACACCCAAATGTGAACTAAGTTGTGGAGAAATCAGCGAAACTAGTAAAATAATATTTGCCATTCATGGAGTAATTTTCTAGGTATCAGACCCGCTACTGAGTACTTTAAATCTCATTTAATTATCTTTCCATACTACTTCTAATAATCCAATGTGAGTTTACCGTCTAGTGAAAACTCCTAAATTGTTGTGAAACATTTGGCCAAAAAACCCACTATATCTTCCCCTCACAAACTCCATCATGTTGGGTTTCCCCAACTCAAAGAAAAGCCACCATTTAATGTTGTGTAACTAAATGTAAGAAGGTATGCTTCTTATTGTTTGAGGTTACCCTGTAAGATACGGTTAATTGTTCCAACAAATTAACTTCCAATTAACTGTAAATTTTATAAATATGTCTACATTCACCCAGTCATTCAATGCATTTAAACATATCATCATTTATTCTACAAGTATTTACTGAGTACACATATTGTGCCAGGCATTCTACTACAGATATTTATCTATAGCGATTGATTATATACAGTTCCTGGCCTCAAGGAGCTTACACAAAACCAGTGATGAAAACGTTAAAAAAAAAAATTTGGTTTCTGCCATGACAAAAATGGCTTTTATCAGAATAACTTTCATCCCAAAATCAATTATGAAATGCCAAAACACACCGATTGGAAAACAACCCAACGCATGCTCGTGTCATCCCTGAGAGCAATGGAGGGACACAAAGTCAATTGTACGTTCACATTCACCCTGGTTTTCTTCCCTGACGGCGTTACACTCCACACTCACTACAGATTTCTCACTGAAAGCATGTCTAGTTCATCATGTAAGGAAATAACAAGCAGAAAGTGACACCAAGGAGGTAAAAAAGAGCCAAAAGTCTGGGACTGACTAATTGGCTTGAACTTGAGGGGGGAAATGAAAAAGGAAGAACAACAAAGAAGTTCCCCTGAAATAGGCATAAAACTAAAACTCCCTTTAGGTCATTACCCGACTCCCACATTTTTCATGCACACAATGGAACCCTAGGATTTCAGCAAAACAGCATCTGGGAGGTTAAAAACTGGTCAGAGATTTCAGCATCTACATACTGCTCGGGAGGTAAAATTTGGCACAGAAGCCTCACCAGAGTAGAGATATCTTGGTGAACACCCCATGTCTCAGTTGATAACCCAGTAAAGCAATGCTGTAGGGGTGAGGGTCATATCCTAGGAATGAGGACTATACCTTCAAAGAAATGAAAATTAATGTATCACCCCTAATAAAGCCCAAAACCAGTCCTTCACAGAATTAAGGTGGCCAGCTGATAGTCTAGCTGCCTGCCAGAAGAAAAGTTTCTTTCTTAAAAAACAACATCATTCATACACCATGTAATTTTTATCTATAATGTTCAGTAGCAAATAAAATATCAGAAGGACATAATAAGACAGAAGAAATGAGCAAAAACCTGAGGAAAATGAGAGATATCCCAGTGTTATCAAACAAGAAGTTGGAAAAAATAACAGGCACAATATCAAATTAGAGAACTGATAGAGAATTTAAGTAGAAAATCAATAAAAAGGTCAAACAAATTTAGAATTTAAAATATGGATTGAAGAGCAGAGAGGAAGAGAATTAGTGAACAGGACAGTAGGTTGGCAGAAAGTATCTAGATTTACCTAGAGAAATCAATAAGAAAAAAAAACACATTTAAGATGGACTAGAGACTTAAAAACGCACCAGACAAAAGAGAAAGTCAAAATGGCCAATGAGTTTATGAAAAGCTGCTCAACATTATGAGTCATCAGGGAAATACAAATTAAAACTACAAAGATGTGCCACTAGCCCCCCACCAGAAAGGCTAAAGTTAAAGGACTGAAAATTCTCATTGTGGGTTAGGATACAGAGCAAGCTTATCTCAAAGAAAAGGAGTGCTTATGGCCTTTAGAAGACATGTGCAAGAAGGAATGTTAACAATAGTCCCACACTGGAAATATTGTTCATCATAATCTCAGTATCGATACTCATGGTGCTTTCGTGTGTTGTTTTTTGTTTGTTTATTTGTTTACAAACATATAAAGAGTGGTGAAAAGTTTGAGTTGTTAGACCCACACATTTCTAGCTGAGGTCTAACAATGCTCATTTCAGTTCATACAGAGATGACCAGAGAATGGCTGGAGACAGGAGGGGGCAGCACAGCACAGTGCAAGAAGCTCTGACTCTGGGGAGAGGTGGAAGGGATCTGAATCCAAGATCTGAGGCTTGTCGGTGGGGGAACCTCAGGAGAGTCACTTAACACTTCTAAACTTTGTTTTCTCTTTTGTAATATAAAGAAAACAGAATATACCAGGATGAGTAATTTCTACGATTTAAGATTATAATCTCTGTGAGATGTATGTATATGTGTGTGTGTACGTATTTCCCCAAGGAGCAATGATTCAGTGTTTGCTAATTCAGGGTTCATGTCAGCTTTATGGAACGTAGCTACCAGGAATAACAAGAATCAATCGTGTGTGGGTTTGTGTGTGTATCAACTGTGTGTATATGTATAGACTATATACAGAGAAGAAATGCCCATGTTTTCATATATACATACATATATATAGCATACATCTTATATATAGATATGTGTGTATATATGTGGTATATATCTATCTGTCTGTAGATACTTACAGCAATATAAAAAGGCTACTGCTACAATCAACAGCATGGATCAGTCTCATAAAAAGAGCATTAAGTAAAAGAATCCAAACTAAAAGAGTTCAAACTGCATATTTCCAGTTATATAAATGCCAAAAAATGCAAAATTAGCCTATAGTAAGAGTGAGCAGAGTAGTGGTTACCATTGGGAGAAGACTACTGACTTGGAGGGAAGGAGCCATCTGGAGTACCATAAATGTGGTTATATTGATACACACACACGTAAAATTTTAACAAGCTATTCACTCCAGATCTGTGAACTTTCTTAAAGTGTATAACACATTAAAATAATACTAAGATAAGACAATACCTCAAGTATTTCTCTTGAAATTGAACACTAACTCATTAATTATAATTTCAATTTTTGATCACCTTCATTTCAAAGATGTCTTATGAATACAGGGGTCTGAATATGTTTAGATATATCTATCATATACATATACCCAGAAGATTCTTTTATCTAGCGACACAGAGAACATTATGATGCCTGGAAAATCAGTAAGCCTAACTATGCCAGAATCTAGAATGCCAGATGATGGAATTCTTGTAACATCCTTTTGGTATGGTTGTTCAACCAGTTTATGATAGTAATTTATAACAATATTACAGTAATAAACTGGTTGAACAACCACACCAAAAGGATGGTAGATAGACTAATGACTGTATAATGACATTCTCACATTTTCTAACACCCAACAAAGTAGGGAATATATTACTAATGTCACAATGTGAAGGAAAGTTTACTTTTATATGAAGTCATTAGTTTATCAATAGTTGAAAATAACTTTTGATTAACCAGAAGGCAATTTTGGATTTAATAATATTTCAACAAAATGTCCAATTAGAATTGCTCAGGTTAAGTGGATCCCACTTATACAGGTTATATAGACAGTGGGAACTCCGATGGGAGAAACTAGCAGTGTTTCTAATTTGCAGCTAAACTGATTACTTCAAGGCAACTAAACAATGCCAGCTAGACTAAAATGCTGCAGATATAAGAAGAAAGAATCAAATTACTTTAGCACTAGAAAAAAAAGAAAAAAGCATACACAGAAGAAAATGGCTGACACCAGGACAGCAGAAAGTATCACCAATATGCCTAAGATATACTGGTACTTACTGATACCTGCTCTCAACTCCCTTCCTGATCTTCATGCACATTGTTCCCACCAGCCACACCTTTCAATCTCCCCACAAACTCTCTCTATATTTTTAAAACAAATGCCTGGAATTTTCAGTCAAAGGATTGATTTTCCAACATGTTTATGCTAAAAAGCAGTTCCAAAATATTTAAGCTATAATACACAGTTAGAATGTGATGTGGTGGCACACATGATATATATTTGAATACAGCTGCTTTAAAGCAGACTTGCTCAAATGACTTATTAATTGCCTCTTTCATTTACAGCTCTGTTACAGTATATTACAGCACATACATGACACCTAAATTCATTACAGTCTGGAGTCGAGCCTACACACACACACACACACATACACACACAGGCACACACACATCAGGTTTCTCATTAAAATATGGAAAATGGAATGTCTTGCACACTGAACACAAATTCACGCAAGGTATTTGGTAGACATTTTAGTCTCTGAAAGCATCTGATTTTGTAATGTACCTCCAACTCCCTGTGTTAACCATGACATGGTCAAAAAAAGAAAAATTAGTTGTAAAAGATAATATTCAGACATTTATTATGTGGTGATAGATTCAGTCAATCAGTAATAAATTAACTCACCTCCATTTTCAGAAGCAGCAATGTCAGTCCCTGGTTTCCTATGCAATGATGCTTTTATTTCACCTTGTCTTTCATATTGGCTAAATTTTGTCGGAACTGTAAGACTATCTCCTAGAAATAAGAAGAAGAAAAAGTCACTCCAGAAATTATTAGATGCTTAAATAAGAAATTTATGGTAGAATTCATGATGAAAGTAAAAAAGCTTTCAAGTTAATGCGAGTGTTGTTTGAACAGTGATCTAATAAACAATAAATTAATAAATATATGAGTTTTAAATTCTGTAATTGTCAACCAAGAAGTGAGTATATTCTCCTATTTGGATTATTTATTCAATGGCAATTAAAAAATTTAAGCTATCTAACACTATTGTATATATTTAGTCAACACTAAACATATGGATATCTTTCTCATATACTGAATTTCGTAATATTGCTTTTGACTTTATCTGTTCACCATGAACAATCAGATAAAATGTATTAACACTACAAAATGCTAATTACACTGATAAATAATACTCTCGGCTTTCCTCATGCACTTCTAGATAATTTTATTCTAAAATAAACAGAAGCAGAATAAAAGAGACATGACAACCTAATGCAATGTGTGATTATGGATTGAATCCTAGACCAGGGGAAAACATTAATTTTACTATAAAGAACATTAATGGTATAATTGGTAAAATTTATGGGAAAAGAAGGTTGTGAATGATATTGTTATCAGTGGTAATTTTCTGATTTTTATATTTATACTACAGTTATGTAAAAGCAAAGCGATATCATTTCTATAACTTATTCTCTTAAACAGCTCAGAAAATTATAATTGTATATTTAGAGAGAGTGAAAATTCAAATATGGTAAAATGCTAACATTTGAAGGAAATCTAGGTGAAGGGTATATAGGAATTAACTGAAGCTATTTAAAAATAAAAGCCTTGAAAGCATAATACAAAGCAAAAGTACATACAATAGTGTTCATAATATGCCATCTTTTTTTTTTTTTTTTTTTTTGAGACAGAGTTTCGCTCTTGTTACCCAAGCTGGAGTGCAATGGCGGGATCTCGGCTCACCGCAACCTCCGCCTCCTGGGTTCAGGCAATTCTCCTGCCTCAGCCTCCTGAGTAGCTGGGACTACAGGCACGCGCCACTATGCCCAGCTAATTTTTTGTATTTTTAGTAGAGACGGGGTTTCACCATGTTGACCAGGATGGTCTTGATCTGTTGACCAGGATGGTCTTGATCTCTTGACCTCGTGGTCCACCCGCCTCGGCCTCCCAAAGTGCTGGGATTACAGGCTTGAGCCACTGCGCCCGGTCAATATGCAATCTTTAATGTTCATTGTTAACTTATTTTTTTCTTTTGATTTTATTTCCTTCTGTTTTTTCTCCTCTGAGTAGTGCAGCCTTGCAATCTGTCCTTCCCTATATGACTCCCAAGTCTTGCAGACTCTTCTCCATCTGATGGTGTGTTGCTGCCACCTACCGCCACACGTTTGAATAGTTCGCTACAAACAGACTTGCACAGCATCTTGTGGATGTTCATCCACAATAAATCAGATTCTCCAAAAGTAAGCGCCATAAAACACAGAGACGTTGATTTGTCCACCAGCACGGACCCTGAAATAGCCTTGTCCACAGAAGACTCTCATTCAATGACCAAATAATCTTTGTCCTGCCGCTAGCGTCATTCTGTGATCTCTTCTTCTTGGGCTAGGCTTACTTTTCTATTCAGAAAGAAAAAACCTACACCTCTTTCACAGGGGTGATTTATCTCAAAGGCAAATAAAATGGTAAAAGCAAATTATTTACAGGATTACCCCATGGAGTGTGTAGTGTCATTGTGTGTTATGAAGTCTATTCATTCTGTCATTTCTCTAGGATAACATAACCCCATTAATAGCAGCTTTGGGTCATCCAATACAAACACTTTTTTCTAGCTCTCAATTACAATGTATTATTTATCACTTTATTCTTCTGTACATCATACTAAATAATTCAGTCTATCACACCAAGTATCTCTTATATATCACTATGAATGCTACCTTTTCATTTCTTACCGTTTTGCAATTCACTGCCACTTTCCAACGTCTTTTCTGACTCTTTCTCTGATATACGGGCCACACTTTTCGAGGATGAAATACCTGGAGGAGTATGAAATCTGTAGTATTCTCCTAATCGACCATAAGAAAAGTAATAGTTAGTATATTGATCACATCAAGTATTATAAAATACAAAAAATGTTTGATTTCTTACCAGATTTATGACACATCTCCACAATTGCTCTTTTTTCTTCAATTTCTTCAGGAGTCATTGTCCATAAACTAGAAGCATCTATAGGATACATTTTTTTAATTAAATTTTCCCAAAGCCAAATAATCTGAAAATTTATAAACTAGAAAGAAAAACCCCAAATACTGTTTTCATGGATAGATTATGTTTTTATATGTTTAAAGTCAATAATTTTACATACTAGTAATAGTTTCAAGTTGCTACATTTTAAGTATTAAAGAGGATCAGTCAAGAGAAAAGAAAGGACTATGTCATATGTACTTTGAAATGAGATGCTAAATGTATAGACTCAATGTTGAGATGGTGTATGTTTATTTGGAGGTTGATGTAGGCATGAGAGACATGGAGCTGCAGCACACAGAAACAGTAATAAGTAGCTCTGTGTATTCCTAAGCACAGAAACTATGGTGACCTGTGACCCACAGAAGGACACATTCCCGCACAAAGACAGAGTGAGAGTTTATTTTTCTTCATGTTTATCTTGTATATACATACCTTCTGGCACCACTGTGCTGGGTGGACATGGGAGGCAGAGGATGAACAAAACTGCAAAAACCTGGATTCTAAACTTGTTCATACTCTTGTGAGGATGACCTAGAATAATGCAGATGACAGTGCTTTATAGATTATTAACTATTACATAGACCTCTGTAACTCAAGGATTAAATGTGAAGCTAATATATTATTAATACATATGTATATAAATAGAAACATGTGCATCAATGTGTTTTAGAAACAATTTATATAAAAAATGGAACTTATTAGTATCTATATATACTAATATATACATCTGTATATATTTAAGCATCAGATATGTCTCCCAACCATCACACAACAAAAATTTCCAATCCAAATGATCATAAATATGTTAGACATAGAACAAATTAGAACATAACGAATTAAATTTGTTTAATACAATTCAAGTAATGTTCTCAGCAAAATCTGCCTTATATATTTCATCATAAACCTCTATAGTTAAACATATATGTAGAAAATGTCGTGAGGTTTCTGAATGCGCATTATAAACCTGAGAAAAGGTCTACTAACCATTTTGTTTATCTATTTCCTCTTCTTCCTCAAAATTGGTTTTTAAAACTAAAGGACCGTGGATGGGTCGTGATATATTGTCCTGAGGTTTCAAAGGTTTCTGATTCTGGGTCTGGAGTGGAATTCCTTCCAGACTTTCTTTCTGTAGTGTCATATCTGCAGAGAAAATGCAACATTTTAGTCCATTAAAGATAAATGTGATGATAAGTATATTCAATAATCAATCATTGCCCTCCTAATTAACTATATATTATTTTACAACATGTATAATAATAATGCATTAATAGATTGTGTTTCTACGTATTAGCAATGAACAAACTGAAAATGAAAAGAAAAATAATCCCACTTACAATAGCATCAAAGAGAAAAAATATTTAGGAATTAATTTTAAGATGTGCAAAATTTATATTCTGAAAAGATTGTTGAAAGAAGAAAAAAATGTTGTTGAAGGAAGTTCCAGAAATGTTGAAATGGAAAAATATCCTTGTGTATGGATTGATTTGTTGTTGGTATGGCAATATTTTCCAAATTAATCTATGGGTTCAATACAACCCTTATCAAAATCCCAACAGACTTCTTTGCAAAAATTGACAAGCTGATTCTAAAATTTATATGGACATTACTACAAAACTAAAGTAATCAAGACTATCCGAACTAGCATAAAAACAAAAATAGATCTATGTATCATTGGAATAGGATTGCAAGACCAGCAATAAACCTTTATATGAATCAATTTATGCTCAATTGGTTTTCATCAAGGGTACATAGACCATTCAATGGAGAAAGAATAGTATTTTCAACAAATGGTGCTGGGACAGCTAGATAGCCACATGCAAAGTAATTAAGTTGCACAACTTCATCACATTATAAACAAAAATTAATGCAAAGTAGATCTAAGAACAAAATCCAGGAGCTGAAGCTATAAAACTCTTGGAAGAATCCTTAGGTTATACAAAGTTTTCTTAGATATGACATCAAAAGGATAAGCAATCATTGAAAAATAGCCAGCCCCCTGGCACATGGAGATGAGCCACGATAGCACCTGTCAACAAGGCCTAGATTTTGCTGAAAAGCAGAAAAGCAGTTCCCAGCCCTCTCAGCCAGAGAGTGAAGAGACACTCAGAACCCCAAGGTGATGCAGAAAGAATGAGTAAGATCCAGCCTGGGCAACATGGCAAAACCCTATCTCTACAAAAAATACAAAAGTTAGTCAGGTGTGATGGTGCACACCTGTAGTCCCAACCACTCAGAAGGCTGAGGTGGAAGCATCACTTGAACCCCAGAGGTTGAAGCTGCACTTAGCCAAGATCATCCCACTGCACTCTAGCCTGAGCAACAGAGCAAGACTCTGTTTCAAAACAAAACCAAAACCAAATGAGATATCACTTCATACTACAGTGATTGCAATTATTACTTTTTTTTTATTAAAAAGACAATAACAAGTGTTGACAAGGATGTGAAGAAACTGGAATCTTCATACATTGCAGTTGGGAATGTAAAATGTTGCAACTACTTTAGAAAACAATTTGACAGTTCCTCAAAAGGCTGAACATGGAGTCATCATAAGTCCCATCTATTCCATTTCAGCTACATACAAAGGGGTGTAAAAATATATGTCCATATTGTACAAATGTTCATTTGTACACAAATGTTTATATCAACGTTATTTATAACAGTCAAAAAGTGGAAACAACCTAAATTTCCATTCTCTGATAAATGGATAGATAAAATGTGGCATATTCATACAATGGAGTGCTATTAGGCTATAAAAAGGAATAAAGTACTGCTGCATGTGAGAGCATGGATGAATTTTGAAAACACACTAAGTGAAAGAAGTAATTCACAAAACAATAATGTATGATTCCATTTATATAACATAACAAAAGTCTATTTGTAGAAACAAGAAGGAAATTAGTGACCGTGTAGGTTTCAGGAGTTGGGAAGAAATGAGGAGTAACTCTTAACGGGTGTGGATTTCTTTTTTGGAGTGATCCAATGTTCCAAAATGGAATATTGTTCTTTGATCCATTTTGAGTTAATTTTTGTAATGTGATGCAGTTGTGCTACTTAATTACTTTGCATGTAGCTATCTAGTTGTCTTCGCACCATTTGTTGAAAATACCATTATTTTCCCCATTGAATGGCCTATGTACTCCTGTTGGAAATCAATTGAACATAAACTGATTCATATAAAAGTTTATTTCTTGTCTTATAATCCTGTCCCAATGGCATATAGATCCATTTTTATGCCAGTGAAAATAGTCCTGATTACTTCAGTTTTGTGGTAACTTGTAGATTTTGAAATCAGGAAGTGTAAGTCCTCCAAATTTGGTTTCCATTTTCATCATTTTTTTCATTATTCTGGACCCCTTAAATTTCCATATAAATTTTAGAATCAGCTTCTCAGTTTCTGAAAATAAGTCCATTGGGATTTTGATAAGGTCTGCATTGAACCTATGGATCAATTTGGAGAACACTGGCATATCGACTACAAAGTCAATCTAAGAACAAGCATAGCTCCATTTTTCAAGGTTTTCTTTAATTTCTTTCAACAATCTTTTGTAGTTTTCAGAATATGAACTTTGCACATCTTATGTTAAGTTAATTTATCAGTATTTTTTCCTTTTCGAAGCTATTATAAGTGGGATTTTTTCATTTTATTTTCAGTTTGTCCATTGCTACTGTAAAGAGACACAATCCATTATTGTATATTATTATTGCACCCTGCAAAGTTGCTAAACTTATTTTTAATAATTTTTAGATTTGCAGAATTTTTAAATAAAAGATCATGCTGTATCCAAATAGAGACAATGTTGCATCTTTCTTTCCAATCCGGAAGCCTTTTTACTGATTATATTGCAACAATTCCCTGTCTTGACTATAGATGATAATGATGAGCATCCTTGTCTTTTTCCCGATCTTAGGGGTAAGCTTTCAGTATTTCAGCAAGTATGATGTCAGCTGTGGATTTTAAGTTTTTTTCTGTTTCTAGTTTGTGGAATATTTTGTGTAATGTATGTGTGTCAACTTTTATCAACTGCTTTTTATTCATCTGTTAAGATGATCGTGTGTCTTTTACTCTTTATTATATTATCATGGTTTATTATTATTATTATTATTATTATTATGGAAATTTATTTTGGGAAGTTAAATCAACCTTGTTTCTGGATTAATCTCACTTGGTTATGGAATATAATCCCATTTTAAAGCTGTCAGATTTAGTGTAATTGAATTTTGTTGAGTATTTTTCAGTGACTGTATTCATAGAAAAAGCTGGGTCTGTAGTTTTCTTGTAATGTCTACGAACATCTCATAGACATGAGTTGGAAAGCATTCCTTCATCTTTTGCATTTTTGAAAGAATTTGTGACAAATTGGTACTAATTCTTCTTTAAATTTTTGTTATAATTCAATATTGAAGCCATCTGAGCCCGATTTTAATTGTGGCAATGTTTTTAAATACTTAATCAATCTCTTTATTCCTATAGAGGTATTCAAATGTTTTCTTTTTTTCTAGAGTCAGTGTTGGTAGTTTGTGTCTTCTAGAAAGGTTTCTATTTTATCTAAGTTATCTAATTTGTTGAAATATAGTTGTCCACAGTATTGCCTTTTAATTCTTTTTATTTTCATAGTATTAGGAGTGATGTCTCATCTTTCATTCCTGATTTTAGTCATTTCAGCCTATCTCTTCTTTTCTTGGTCAGTCAAGTTAAAGATTTTTAATTTTCCTGATTTTATCAAAGAACCAACTTTTGCTTTCCCTGACTTTCTCTATTGGTTTTCTTTATTTATATTCTCTAGTTCATTAATTTCTGCTTTAGTTTTTATTATATGCTTCATTCTATTTGCTTTGGGTTTAATTTGCTCTTCTTTTCCAGTGTCTTAAGGTATAAGGCTACGTTATCGATTTGAGATTTTTTTTAAATATGTAGGAATTTACAACTTGTAAATATTCTCCTAAGCACTGCTTTACTTACATGTCATGAGTTTTGGTATGCTTTGTTTTACTTTTATTAAACACAAAGTATTGACTAATTGCCCTTGTAATTTTCTTGTGATCTCTTGGTTATTTACATGTGTATTATTTAATTTCCACATATTGATGATTTTCGCAATTTTTTTCTCTCTACATTTGAAACCATTATATTCAGAAAACATACACTGCACAATTTCCATCATTTTAAATTTATCTGGGTTTGTCTTATCACCTAGACTGTGATCTATACTGGAAAATATTTCTTGTGCACTAGAGAAAAACGTCTATTTCACAACTGTTAAATGGAATGTTTTGCTGAAGTATCTTAGGTCTAGTTCCTTTACAGTTGTCCAAATCTTTTATTTTCTTGTTTACAATTGTTTGCATGGTATATATTTTCTATTCTTTTAGTTTCAGCTAATAGTTTCTGTTGAATTTAAAAGAGTGTTTTCTGTAGACAGCATGTGGTTTTATCTTTATTTTTATTCTCACAATCTCTGCCTTTTGATTACATTTTTTAATCCATTCACAATTAATGTTATTGATATAGTTGGATTCAGGTACACGATTTTACTTTGTTTTCTATATGTCTAATGTCTTTGTTGTTCTGCTGTTTCTCTTTCTTTTACACTGATGAATATTTTCTAGAATAATATTTAATTCCTTTAATCATTCCTCATTTTTCATAGTATTTTTTCATTTGCTCTATGGCTTACTAAATATTTCTGAACATCAAAATCTATTTCATATTTATACTAATTGAATTCCAGTGATATATAAGAGGTTTCTCCTATATAGGTCTATTCCCTCTTCCTCCTTTCTGTGCTATTATTGTTACATACGTCACATTTCTATGCATGACAAACCCAATAACACATTGTTATATTTATTACTTAAGATAATTGTATGTCTTTAAGGAGATAAGAGAGGAAAAAAGATCAAGTATGTTTTTATAGTTTGTTCTATAAACAGAGACTAATCATATTTCTATTTATAATTTCTAATTCTCTTCATCTGTTCCTATGGATTTGTGTTACTATCTGGTGCCATTTCTTTGCCATCATACAGTTTTGCTTCCATCGGCCTCCTTTGTGTGGCTATTGTTGAATATAGTACATTTCTTAATATTACTGGCTTAAAAAATATAATTTTATAGATTGTTTTACAAAATTTTAAAACAGATTATAGAAGGAAGAGAAATATGCACTTATGATGGTTTTATAGTTACACAACTACCTTGATCAGCATACTTTGTTTCTTCATGTGGATTTGAAATACTGACTCAGGTCACTTGCTTTCCACCTGAAAATTTTCCTTTAGTATTTAAGGTATGCATACTGGCAACAACAAATTCTCTGTTTTTGTTTTCTGGAAATGTTTTCATTTTGCCTTTAATTTTGAAATACAGCATTTAAAACTGGTTTTCTGGACAAAGATTCTTGGTTGACCCTGTTTTTTCTTTCAGCCTACAGTGAAAACTGCCTATATTGTTTCTGACGATAAGGTAGCTGTTAATCATACTGTGGTTCTATTATATGTAACAAAACATTTTTATCTTGTTGTTTTCCAGAATTTGCCTTTATCACCGGTATTTATCATTTTTAACATGATGTGTCTGGATGCAGATATATTTGTGTATATCCAACTTAGAGTTTGTTGAGCTTCTTGTATATGCAGATTAACTTTTAACCAAATTTGAGGAATTTCAGCCATTAGTTTTTCCTTCCTTACATTTTGGTAAAATGCCTCATATTTCTCTTAGGCTCTGTTCATCTTTCTTTCTTTTTTTCTTGGTTTTTCGGATTGCATAATTTCTGTTGATTTATATTCAAATTTACTGGTTCTTTCTCTTGCAGTTCTCAAATCTACCCTTGAGCCCTTATACTATATTTTTCCATTTCAGTTATTGTGTGCTCAACTCCAAAATTTCAGTTCGTTAGGGTTTTTTCATGGTTTTTACCCATTGATAGTCTCTACTTGTTAAAATGTTCAATGAGCATTGTCTGCTCATGAACGCTTTTCAAAGAAGACATATACACAGGCAACAAGCATATGAAAACATGCTCAACATCACTAATCATTGGAGAAATGCAACGCAAAGCCACAATGAGATACTATCTCACACTAATCAGAATGGCTATTATTAAAAACCAAAAAATAACAGATGCTGGCAAGGCTGCAGAAAAAAGGCAATGTTTATACACTACTGGTCAGAATGTAAATCAGTTCAGCCATTGTGGAGAGCAGTTTGGCAATTTCTCGAAAAACTTAAAACAGAAATACAATTTGACCCAGCAATTCCATTATTGGGTATATACAGACTACTGTGAAGACACATGCATGCGTATGTTCATCAAAGCGCTATTCACAATAGTAAAGACACAGAGTCAACCTAAAGGCCCATCGATGGTAGGCCGGATAAAGAAAATGAGGCATATATCCACTATGAAATACTACACAACCATAAAAAAGAATGAGATCATGTCCTTGGCAGCAACACGAATGGAGCTGGAGGCCATTTTCCTAAGGGAACTGACACAGGAATCGAAAACCAACATTGCACCTTCTCACTTACAAGTAGGAGCTAAACATTGAGTACACATGGACACAAAGAAGGGAAGAACGGCCACTGGAGCCTACTCAAGTGCGGAAGATGAGAGGAGGGTAAAGATTGAAAACTACCTATCAAGTACTATGCTTATGACCTAGGTGACAAAATAATACATACATCAAACCCCAGGACATGCGGTTTATCTTTAGAACAAACCTGTATAAACCAACCTGTACCCCTGAAGCCAAAATAAAAGTTGAAAAAAAAATCGATGCACAGTTGAACATCACATTCCTCTCACAGGAGGCATTCTATTGCCTTCTGTGTTTCTATAAGTGAATTATACATTTCTGGTTTTTTGCATGTATCATAATCTTTTACTGAAAACTCAACATTTGTGACAATATATTGTAGTAACTCTGAATATTGATCTCCCGCCTTAACCTGAAGCTTGTTGCTGTTTGCTTTTTAATTTTTGAGTGACTTTGTTGAAATACTTGAGTAAAATCTATTTTCTCCCACAATATGCAGCCTCTGTTGTCATTGCTCAGAGGATGTAGCCTTGGCATGTCCACAGTAAACAGGGATAACAAGGGCTTTAGCAGGGTTCATTTTGCCCCTTTCCCTATTTTCTCCGCTAAGTTGTCCACCTCTACTGGTATCACACTGAGATATTAGCTTCCATACATTGCTGGCTTAATGCTCTGTTGTGTCATCAGTGTATAGGGCATAAATTGCTCCACGGTTTAACCTGAGCAAATTCTGACTCCTTCAGAGAGCTAAGCTTGGAGGCCAATCTTCCAAGTTTGTTCCGATCCCAAAAGAGCTATTTTTAATTGTCTCTTTACCAGGTTGTCTTTGGTAAACTTCTAGCTGGTTTGCAGTTTAGTTTGCTCCTCTCTCAGAGAGACTGGCCTCCTCTTAATTACTTATCTCGAATCACCACTGTTTTCAGAGCATCCATAATTTTAAACTTCCCCACACTATGTTCTATTTCAAAAAAATTTGGGTTTTTTTGGAGCGCTTCAGAGTTTTCTACTCTCTACCTGCACAAAATCTCAGTGCTAATGCTAAGAGCAGGGATAGTCACTAAATTCTTTTGGAGTGACACCCCTGTTTTACAATTGGGGCATGAAGCAGAGGTGCTAATTTCTGGTCTTTATGACTTGTGCCTCCTGGCATGGGACCTCCACCCATACTCAATCTGAGGCAAAGGTAACTGGGGTCCAATGATTCCTAGTCTGCTGCATGTGAGATAGAACTTTTGCTTTATGCATGGGGCTGGTGAAAACAAGATTCAAATCTCTTGGAACTTTTGCTTTATCAAGGGGCTTAATGAAAACAAGATTCAGGCCTGAAAAATAGAGCTCTAGCAACATGGAGTTGGGAACTGGGGAGGATAAGAAACGTTAGCAGCTTTCTTCCCCCCCAGACACATACTATAGTTCTTGACTAGAATCTAGACATAGAAAGAGCTCTATGTTCTTGGCTCCATCCATTCAGGGTAGAGCTTCTGTCACACTAAACTGAGAGGTGGTGAAAGGAGTGGGTCGTGGTTCCAATACAACAGACTTACCATTTCTACTGGCTTTAATTAAGATTATCGTTCTTGTATTTTTACAGTAGATGATAAGTATCAAATAATTATAAGATGTCATTAGATAAATTCATAATAAGAATGAGAAAACTTTTACCTTTAACGTCAGTATTGAAACAATGTTGAAAATTACACCCTTTGCAACTATTTAAACTTATCATTTGAAAGTTTAATGAAAAACGTCTTAGTGGATATTTCATCACAAATAAAGACCATTGTCCATCACATCTTTCTATTACATGTGTTTAAATACACATCAGAGGGAGAAAGAGATACGATGGGAAAGAGCACATTTAGTTAACAGAAACTACCCAATTAGAAATATGGAATAAATCATTCAAGTAACCAAGTAATGCAGTAAAACTTCAGACACTGGTAAGTTTACCTCTCTGCAATGATTGAAACAAAAATGTGCTGAATTTGACAGATATTATTATATCTTTGTTAATTAGAGTAACTTTCCTATGAGATCACAAATACCAATGGTCTTTGCATTTTAAGAAACTACTATAATGCACTTTCCATGAATTTATACATAGATAATTTTTGTCACCTTGATTTTTCTACCCAAAGCATAGCTTCATGTCACTAAGATCAACTTTGATGTGATCACATGTATTTCACATAACTCTTTTGAAAACTATATTTTTAAAAAATATTGTATAGTAATTATTATTTTGGCTTGTTCCTTAACATATATTTTTTGCTCTCATTTTAGGTCAAGTATATCAGGGCATTTTTTAGGGAATCACCTTTTTCCCATTTTCAATCTACTTAATGTGAGTAACGACGACCCCCGGGACCCAACGATTAGCTAATCCCCTAGCTTGAACAACTATTAAGGATGAGCATGTTTTCTACATCGTTAGATGAGATTCAATACTCAGGCTTTAGCTGAATGAGAAAGACTTATTTCTTCTGATGTTAATTGAGAATGATGATGCTAATGAAAAGACTGATTACTCACTCTTTGCCAAGAATTCTAAACTATTGAGTATTTATCTGTTAAACGTCTAAAACCCAGTGACAGATACTATTACTATCTCTACCATACAGATGAAGAAATTGGCCCACAGAGATATTAAGTTGTCCATGTTTATAGTGGCAAACATGTGGTAGGTTGATGTTTCAAGCTAATCTGAGCTAGAGCTACTATTCTTAATCTAAGCCTATTCTGCTCCAAAATCTAGGTCTGGAGCTTCTGGAGTAACTGCAGTATATGGAGAAGGACAACTGGCTAAGAGCCAAGAGTTGGTGAAGGAAATATGGATCCAGCCAGGTCTGGGGTCAGCTCTGTCCCTAATCTCTTCAATTATATTAGCCAAGAATTCCAGTTTTCCCATGAATAAAATTGAGTTGGGTTTCTCTCCTTAAAACCAGTAATGTACTGGAGTGGGCTCAGATAAGCATGTGAGAACTGAGAAATTTTCAGGAATTTTGCAAGTGTACTGATGTCACATTTATAGCTTGAAATTGGCTATAGAGAAACTATTTGCTTTACGCTAATTGTCAAATGTGAAAAACCAGAGCGATTTTGTTTTGGATTTTTTCCAGTTGGTTTTTCTGGGGGAGGGGAGCGAGGTGGGGGAAAAGAGCCAGTTGTTAAAACATTTAGCACTACTCCATCGTTTATGACCAAGACAGTCTCTACAAGAACTTACAATAGACTATCATATCACATCAGATCATGCCAGGGCATTTCATTCATGAACATCTACTTTACACGCTTTCTCAATTTTCAAAACAAATTCTGTTTTTTGAAAACAGATGTCATCAACATTATCATCATAATGCAGTATTTCCTACTCCTATAAATACTTCCATAGCTAGAACACACATGCAATACAAAACAAGTAGGTTAAAAGAAACTTTTGTATAAACAAATTATTTATAACCAAACAAGTTGTTTTTATTTAGATTCACTAGGAATTGGGCACTGTCCTTCTCTTGTCCTTCAAAGAGTACAAGAAATGCTAACTTTTGTAAAATTCACAGAGCGGAGGTTCTTCACAAAGCATTTTTCTTCCCCTTTCACTAGTTCTTTAAGGGCACCCGCATGGAATTGTTTGCTTAGGGCATTAGGGCAAATCTATACAATGCTTGTGTAGATTTTACAATAACTAATTGATCTTTGTAGTATTTTTGCAAAAAAAAATATTTTAATCTAAACGTAATTAGGAGGAAACAAATGAACAAATCACCTTAGAAGATATCCTACAAAACAACTGGCTTGAACTCTTAAAATTTATATGACATGGGGCATGTGCAGTGGTTCATGCCTGTAATCCTAGCACTTTAGGAGGCCAAGGTGAGAGAATTGCTTGATCCCTGGAGTTTGAGACCAGCCTAGATAACATGGTGAGATCCCATCTCTACCAAAAATTACAAAATTAGTTGGTCATTGTGGCATGAGCCTGTGGTCCCAGTTACTCAGGAGGCTGAGGCGAGAGGGTCACCTGGGCCCAGGATGTCAAGGATGCAGTAAGCTGTGTTCACACCACTGCACTCCAGCCTGGGCAACAGAGCAAGATTCTGTCTCTAAAAAGACACATGTATATGACAAGGATGGAAAAAAAATCCTGGGAAATTTTTAAAGAGATATAAGATTTTTAAAAAGAGATTAAATAGAGACATGACAACCAATTGCAATGAATGATGCTTAATTGGAAATTGGATGAGAAAAAAAAACCAACAATTTTACGGCTGTCGTACCCAACGTTTGGTCCCAAGAACCTACGAGCTTATTATAAATTCAGAACCTCAGCCTCCAACCCAGATATACCGAATTAGACTACAATTTAAACAAGATTGTCAGGTGATTTCGGTGCATACTACATTTTGTGGAAGCATTGCTATTACAGGCATTATCAGACAAGTAGAAAATTTTGATACAGATTGAATATTAGACATTGTTGATTCTATCAATTCTATCAACATTGATAGAATTCTCTATATATGATAGTCATGTGTGATTATATCGGAGAATGCCCTTGAACTTAGAAGGTACATGCTGAAGTATTTAGCAATGAAGTGTGAGAATATTGGCAACTAACTCCCAAATGGTTCCAAAAAACAAATATAAAGAAATACGTGTTTGTACATTATATGCAGATATATAAATACAATCAAGGAAAAAGAGAAAGTAAACGTGACAAAATGTTAATTGGTGAATATAGGTGAAGAACGCATGGCTGTTCACTGAACTATTCTTGTAAATTAAAGAATAGTAAACTATCTTGTAAGTTAAAAAATGTCTCAGAAAGTTGGGGAGGAAACAAAAGTATAATGAAGCATCAGTTTCACTGGTGGTCTAAGTGGTGACTGAGAACTGTTTTGGTTTTTGGTGGTTGTTGTTTTAAGCTCACCAGTTAATTCTAATGTGGAGCCAGAATCGAGAGCATGGGGGTGAGACAAACATCAGATGGGGTACCTGGGCTTCTGAGCTTCATGTAATGTAAGGGAACATGTTTCAGAAAAGAGGGAAATATATATTGAGAAAGAGAAAAGAAACCTTATTTAATGGAAGTACACATAACTCAGAAGTGCTATAATATCTCACTCTATACTGTAAATTAAAAGGGAAAGGGAGTCTTCTACTAAATATGAAGAACTTTAATAGCTTTGAAAAGAAGTCTATGGGGTAGGATGGGATAGAATTAGCCCCTCAGAGGGCAGAAGCCAGATCAGGAGGTCTGATGCATGGTCATTCAAATGACAAAAAGCACTGGAGTACACTTTAAATGTCATGTCTAATTTTTTTGTGAGACGCTTTTAGAGTCAGACAGAACTATGTTTTAAGTCAGAAACTGCCACTTATGAGAAGTTTTATATTGCCTAAGATATTTGGCCTCTACACCTCATTTTCTTTATCTGTTAAGCCAGGAGACTATACCTATTTGGCCAGTTTTTATGATGATTAAATAAAATTAGGCATGAAAAGTGCTCAGTATAGCACTGCCATATGGAGCACGCTTAACAGATTATTCTAGCCCTAACACTGGGTATGTGATTTTCTGATTTCTTATAACTCCACTTCGTTTTTTAAAAGCCATAATGAAACTGCAAGTTTACACGGTCCTATAAAGCAAGTTGTGGAGGTCTTAAACATGACTAACAAATGTTAAGCCTGAAGAACGAATATTTGAGTTCCTGCTTTTATTTTTTTGTAGGTTTGGATACTCTTTGGTCCTTGGATGAGAATGGATGCAGTATGTAGTCAGGATAAAGAATCTCCCAACCAACACAAATTATCCCAGGGGCTACCATTCGGTGTGCTGTGGCATTTCCTTAAGCCCTCTCTTTCTTCCCCAGAGAGGAAAGAACTAAGTTGAAGAACTTTTACCCTTATAACCATTATAAATTGTCTTCTTCTTTTCTGAAATATACACACACGCAAATTAGCCTGTGTGTACTGACTCAAATATTCAAGTAAAATATTTATTAAGCTATTTAAAAACAATTTATTAGCAAGTGGCTTTTCAAGACTTCACATAAAAGGCAGGTCATAAATACATAGGCTAGACATTCTAAAGAAAGCTGACCAAAGTTTCGTTTAAAGTGGCCAAATCAGTTGTCAAAGGCATCACTGGACACTGACTGAGAATAAATAATTATCAAATGATTCCATTCAATTGTTCACTACAGAATAAAATGGCAACTAGCCAAGAAAAGATGAGCAATTTCCATGTTCAAGCTAGCTACTGTGTTTGGAACAAAATTTTCTTCAGCAAATTTAAGAACAAATAAAAAACAGTTTGTCTAAGAGAGTACACTAACCTCTAATGTATACCATAGGAGAAAGAAGAAGTGCCTACCAGGCTTGCAAAGAAAACATCAATTGTACTCAGAAAATGTCTAGGGAATTCTTATGGTAAATATTAACAAAATTATGTTTTCTTAGCATTCTCAATTGGTTTAGCAGCTGTTGGCTTTTAAACTTAGAGATAATAACCAGAGGGATTATGTTGTCTTTTAAAATTCCATGGTTTAGAAACATGTAAAGAAAATATCTTGGATGTCCTGTCAGCCTGTACCAGCCAATTTGTCTATGGTAGATATAGCAGAGCCTTAATGTCTTGTGTTAAGACACAGTTTAATGTATTTGCTTTGTAGCACAGCAAAAAATTCATCTAACATATTACATACTTGCTGCAATTACTGTTTGTTGCCCAGGAGAGAACTGTATAAAAACCTTTTCTGGTAACAACGTAAAAATAGGCAAAGAGGAACACAGCAAAACAGTCAAATTAAATTACTAGTAGACATGATAACTACTAAACTCCAAGTAATTAAATGTGCATATATATCTTGACATTTTTATTTATCTTCATGTTTTCTAAAATATTCTTTGCACTTAAAAACTTATTCATTTTCAGAACTGCATAATACATTAAAACCACTTATAAATAGTTACCTGGATATATCTTTTCACTTTTTGAATATGTTTTTGAAGAAGGAATTCGTTTTGGCCAGACTGAACCATTATATGATGTTGATATATGTTTGTCTGAGGGAAAAAAATCCAGGATTAAATATTTTAGAACTTTAAAATCATATTCCAAGGGTGTTTCAAAGTTATAAACATCTCGGGGTGAAGCTATTCTCTAAGGAATTTATTTTACCATTTCAAAGCTAAGGCATCAGGGATACAAGTGAGTTTATTAAGACAATTTAAGTTATAAGTGAACATGGTTACAGATTATTAATTGGCTGTTCACTTCTTCAAATAAAGGTAAGATACAGGAGAGTATGATATCTAAATGTAATAAAAATTTTCACTGCATGGCTTAATCATAGTTTTACATAAGTTCTGCTAGTGTCTGTTAGAGCTTTTATTTAAAAACTGTGAAACTCTGAGGTACAGGTCAAGTCCTGTGTCCTTCCATGAAGTGACTTCCATGGTTGCACTAAGTAGCATGATGAAGTAGTGAACTCACTATCCCAGACAGCCAAAGCATTTATATCCTGACCTGGTCCTTCAATACTTATTTTTCTCTGACATAGCTACATTTCTAATACTATCTAACAATGTTATATTTGTGTTTTCAAATATTACTATGCAGCTGTATTCTCAAACATGATCCACAATACCAATAATTTGCTTTTCTCTTGTGTTGACATTTGCGCTAATGGTGCAAAAGAAATACAGAGTATAAACTCTGGCACCTTCATACAAATCTAGACATTGACAACTGTTCTAGTACTCATTGTATTCTTCACAGCCATCCACTTGCAGTTAAACAATAATAACAATAAATTAAATAATAATAATAAATAAAATTAAAAGCCAGTTTCACCTAAGAATATCCTGATTTACATATACACATTCCTATATCGTTCTAAAGAAAAGAGAAAAATAACTCAAATAATGCAAATGTCTATTTAAATTGTATAAGAAACACCTACTATGTACCCATAAACAACATGTTTATATACACCTACTACGTACCCACAAACACAAAATGTTTATGGGTACATAGTAAGTGTATATAAACATGTTGTGTGGGTACATAGTAGGTGTATATAAACATTTTGTTTGTGGGTACATGGTAGGTGTATATATTTCTTAAATTATAAAAGAAACTAAGAAAGATATAGTCTTATGCTTCCGAAAGTACAAAATATTCAGAACTCCACTAATCAGACCATGAACAAGGAAAAATACAAACATGAAATCATACAGAATTGAGCAGCAGTTTGTTAAGTTGAAAGAAATGAAACTCAACTTCAAAAGAGCAAAATCCATCTGAGAAACAGGAAGAAAAAGAGATTTGGTTCTCTTCTCCCTGGTAGCCTTGTACTTCCAGACATATACTATGACTCTGCCTATTACATGATGAAATGACTTAGAAGCAATCTATACATGGTGAGAGGGATAAGAGGTTGTCAAAAATATGGCAGTTAATCCCCAAACTAACCCTTTCAGAAAATAATCATGAAGGCCTACAGAAATGGCAAGGCACTAGTCTGACGGTGATAACTGAACAATGTAGTTAATGGAACAAGAAAATGTCAGCCATTTAAAAACAATCCTCCAGAGTGGCATGAAGCTGTCCAGGGGGAACAAAGTACAGTGCTCTGATAAAAGAAGAAGAAAAACCCTCTAGGGAGGTGCAATGTGAAGTCATTGCACTCACAACGTGAGTTTTCTTCCACATCCCTTAAATCACGTGCAGGAGTGCACATGGAAGAAATCTTCTCACTAGTTTCTATGGTGGTGATGGCCAGGAAAAAGAAGAGGGGAGTAGGTAGCAGTGAAGATTAGCCACGCCATCAGAAAATTCCATGGGAATGCCAACCACAGACAAAAGTAAACCACATCAAGAAAGGACCTCTCACCTGGACTGACGTTGGGTTTGGGTGCCTTGTTAACATGGACTTCATTGTAGGACCCCTGTGTGGGCCTGCTGCGGGGAGGTGCATTCAACGAGACACTCCTGACGGCATCTCTTTCAACGTGAACATAAGATGCGTTCTCAGTATTTCGATTTTTATTATTGCGATGGTAACTCATTTTATTTTGGGGACCTGGGGTCTGTACTGCTGTAACGAAAGGCAGGAGGGAGTGAGGAATAAAACACAGGCTGGTTTCACACCCATAAATAACATATTGCACTGTAAGTGCTTGATGGCATAATGGAAGCCAAAATAATGAAGTTTAGAGTTGAGTTGACACCTAAAGTAACATCTATGTCACATGACACTAATTTGTTTTTCAGGTAGAAGATATTTGATATTTACTCCCTTTTAAAATTACAATTTAGAAATATCAAATGTATGGACACTTTACCTCTCTGCATTCCAGAGCCAGGAAAGTTCTTTGGTTCGTCATAAATCCATTTTGTTTTTTTCACACCTTTAAAATGAGGGTTCCTCGGCTGGACATCGTTCACTTAGAAAAGATACAAATTTTACAGTTTTTTTAAGAGATGCTTTTATCTTTGAAATTACTGTGGGTGATAATTACATATCTGTGCATTCACATGTCAAGAAAGAGTAAAAAATAAATGTACTACCCTAATACTTTACTTTTTAGAAAAAAAGGTGATTTATTTTTAAGTGCCAAAAACATCTATCTTGGAAGTAGATTGATGAGATAACCTTCAATAAGTAGCTTTCCTCAAAGAAAAATACTTTTCTCCAAACGAATGTGTGGATTCTTTTAAAGGAACATAAAATTGCATTCAAAATATAATTATAAATATCATTATAATGCTATTATTAAGTAGTTTTAGAATCATTATTTTCAACATGAATCTTTTTGTACTTTTTAGCCAAAACTACTACTTCTTAAGAAGTTGGATTAACATGAAATACTTTCAGTGAATTTTACCTTATTCTTTTAAGGTCTTAAGTTGGGTGGACAGAGAGTTTGGTCAAGACTAAGTAATCAGAATTTGTAAGTTCTAAGAATATTAAAATTTCACTTTTTATTTGCATATTTTCACATCCAAAATTTTATATATATTCTCAGTTTTTCAGGAATTTCTATGGTACATATCTCCAGAGAATTTTTAAACAATTTTGTAGAGGGGGCATTCTGTCACTTCACTGTGCGGGGCTTCTGAAAAATCACAAGTGACCACTGCACAGAGAAACTGATCACCAAATGTGCAGTGTAGATTATACTAGTTTTCTACAGTAGACTAATACATCTTTCTGTGCTCTCTCAGTTTAAGCTTTAAGCCCTCAATAAAGATCTGATTCACTGTCCCTTCCTCAAACATCATGGCCCTGCCCTACTCCCAAGCTGCCAGTCCAATGATTTGGAATCCATATTTTTAACAAGAGCTACTAAACTGGGCTTCTTGGAGGCAAATCACAATTATTCCTATCAGTGTCAGGCTGCGATCCAAGAATATTTTAGGGGTTCAATACATAAAATAAGGAACAAAAGAAAGAAGGGAAGGGATTGGAAGATTCACAAGTCTTCACTGTATCAAGAGAAGTAGTTCATTGACATGAATGTCAAGGAGAAGCCAAACTAATATAAAATAATCCAAAATGTCATAAAAAGCTGTCAATGCATCATTCCACTATGGGTGAAATTTAAAATGTTATGCTAGTGAATCTTCCAAAAAGGTAGTATATTATTAATTTTAAGACCCAAATTTAAACTAGTGGGAAAGCATATAATGCACTAGGACCTACATCACAGTTCATTGTCAGTTAGTAGAGGATATTGTGTCTTTAATTCTTAGTTCTGAATAATTTTGAAACTTTTTTTTCCTTTCTTTTTAAAAATTCTGTTTTAAATAACCAATACAAATCCATGGCAAGACAAATATATCTAAGGCCAAAAAGTGGTAGAGCTATTGTCTTACTTGAAGAGGGATCCTCTCTGCACTTCATACTGATATTCTCAGTAGCATTTAATACATGCGTTGTAGGTACTGGTCGGGTAGTTAGGGAATGCTTTGGATGAGCACTGTGCTTGTTATCTTTTAAAGGAAATTAAGAACATAAAACGTCAATATTAGTTTTAAAAAAATTTCAGTTGGTATTTCACTATTCAAACATTACATGATGGGAACAGTTCTTTAAAATGATATATATGTTTATTAATTGTGAGGAAAGCATCATTAACATTCCCTAGTTGCCACATGGATTTCCAAATGTCATCAGTAACAAAATAAAACTCTGAAACTATAGCCATTATTTTCAATATGTAAATAAATAAATGTGGCAATATATTTAATAACTCCATACAAAAGTTTTAAAAGGTTTTAAATTTTTATGATGAATGGTCCCATTTAAGTTGGGGTTCTGAACATATTTAAAATGTAACAACTTTAACTTGTCATATGCTTTGAAGCAGAACTAACTTCTCGTTACATGCTTTGGAGCAGAACTCCTTGGTAGGGCTTTCCACAATGATGAAAATGTTCTAAATCTGTGCTGTTCAATATGGCAGCCATTAGCCTCCTGTGACTACTGAGTACATGGAATGTGGCTAGTGCCAATGAAAAACTGATTTTTTATTTGATTCAACTTTAACTTAAACAGTCATACATAGCCGGCAGCTACTGTATTAGTATAGCTTTAAGAGTTTCTTTGATGGATTGGGCAAAACCTTTCCATCTTTGAGTGATAAAATGAGAGAAAGATTTACAACATTCCGCAGAAATAATTGGATCACTAGTTCCCTTTCTTATGCTTGAGAATATTTAATGGTAGAGATAGTAGATAAAATGGGTTTGCATTTTGATTGAGGGTATGTGAAGCTCCCTAATTACAGGACAGCTGTATTTTTAGTCTGTGACTGAGGGGCACTCAGCAGAGAGACACCACATGGTGGATTCTAAGCACAGTTAAAGGTAGTGTAAAACTATAGTGGATATATTTTATCACATGTCTTGATTATTCACAGACTAGTGTTAGCAACAAGTATAAAATATACAAGTCTTTTTAAGATTAAACTCTTTAAAATTTTCAAAATATTTTCTAAGAAAATTCATTTACACTGATATTACATATTAAAGGACTTGGTATTACCATTTAAGAGAGCCAGTAACTTTAGAACTAGCAATACTCCTAGAAATTATACAGTTCAACAGGCTATTTTTCAGATAAGGAAAAATTGTCATGGTCATACAATTATGGACAGAGCCAGGACTGGAACCTTAGAGCTCTTGATTCCTATTCAGTGTATATGTTGATTTATTACCATTCCTCTTATACTGGTTTTTATAACAAGCAACCTTATCTTTAACTCGTCTAGCCAAATTACAAATGAATCAAAATTATATAATAATTCATTACCTTTAGTATTTGAACATTTTGATATGGTGATTTCTTTGTCTTTCATTAAAGTTTCCTTTTTCTTCCTTCCAAGAAACATGTTCCTCTGTGGAACGTAACAGTCACCTCCTATGACAAAACCTTTCTGTCAGTGGCAATGATGGCAGAAAGTGATACAAACTACCTTTCAATACAGGAATATTTTCTACAACAACCCTTTTGTCCACCTTTGTTTGGACACTTCTCAGTGATACCATACCTGTCTCCATACATTTATATGTTTAGATTAATATATGTGGATCTATATATATGTATATGAATACACAGTATGTAAACTTACATATAAATAATTGCAAGAAAATTCACAGAGTCAACAAAGTTTTCCTTAATTTATAATCATCTTTAGTCCCACCCTTTAGAGATACTCAAAGTAAATGTAATTTATCTTCCATATAAAATCTTCAGATATCTTAAAGCAGTTTTCATGTTTCCCCAAGTTCTTCTACTTTCCAGGATAAATATTCATAGTTGCTTTAAATATTACATACAAAATTCCAAATTTCTTTGCCGTACAAGTTACGTTTTCTTAGCATAAAATATTTATGTCAGCCGGAGGCGGTGGCTCACGCCAGTAATCCCAGCACTTTGGGAAGCCAAGGAGAGGATCATGAGGTCAAGAGATCGAGACCATCCTGGTCAACATGGTGAAACCCCGTCTCTACTAAAAATACAAAAAATTAGCTGGGCATGGTGGCGCGTGCCTGTAATCCCAGCTACTCAGGAGGCTGAGGCAGGAGAATTGCCTGAACCCAGGAGGCGGAGGTTGCGGTGAGCCGAGATCACGCCATTGCACTCCAGCCTGGGTAACAAGAGCGGAACTCCGTCTCAAAAGAAAAAAAAAAAAAGTGTATATATATATATATATATATGTCAAATAACCTTATGTGAACTAAGTTGTGGAGTAATCAGCGAAACTAGTATAATAATATTTGCCATTCATGGAGTAATTTTCTAGGTATCAGACGTGCTACTGAGTACTTTAAACCTCATTTAATTATCTTTCCATACTACTTCTAATAATCCAATGTGAGTTTACCGTCTAGCGAAAACTCCTAAATTGTTGTGAAACATTTGGCCAAAACACCCACTATATCTTCCCCTCACAAACTCCATCATGTTGGGTTTCCCCAACTCAAAGAAAAGCCACCATATAATGTTGTGTAACTGAATGTAAGAAGGCATGCTTCTCATTGTTTGAGGTTACCCTGTAAGATATGGTTAATTGTTCCTACAAATTAACTTCCAATTAACTGTAAATTTTATAAATATGTCTACATTCACCCAGTCATTCAATGCATTTAAACATATCATCATTTATTCTGCAAGTATTTACTGAGTACACACAATGTGCCAGGCATTCTACTACAGATATTTATCTATAACGATTGATTATATACAGTTCCTGGCCTCAAGGAGCTTACACAAAACCAGTGATGAAAATGTTAAAAAAAAATTTGGTTTCTGCCATGACAAAAATGGCTTTTATCAGAATAACTTTCATCCCAAAATCAATTATGAATTGCCAAAACACATTGATTGGAAAACAACCCAATGCATGCTCGTGTCATCCCTGAGAGCAATGGAGGGACACAGAGTCAATTGTACGTTCACATTCACCCTGGTTTTCTTCCCTGAAGGCGTTACACTCCACACTCACTACAGATTTCTCACTGAAAGCATGTCTAGTTCATCATGTAAGGAAATAACAAGCAGAAAGTGACACCAAGGAGGTAAAAAAGAGCCAAAAGTCTGGGACTGTCTAATTGGCTTGAACTTGAGGGGGGAAATGAAAAAGGAAGAACAACAAAGAAGTTCCCCTGAAATAGGCATAAAACTAAAACTCCCTTTAGGTCATTACCCGACTCCCACATTTTTCATGCACACAATGGAACCCTAGGATTTCAGCAAAACAGCATCTGGGAGGTTAAAAACTGGTCAGAGATTTCAGCATCTACATACTGCTCGGGAGGTAAAATTTGGCACAGAAGCCTCACCAGAGTAGAGATATCTTGGTGAACACCCCATGTCTCAGTTGATAACCCAGTAAAGCAATGCTGTAGGGGTGAGGGTCATATCCTAGGAATGAGGACTATACCTTCAAAGAAATGAAAATTAATGTATCACCCCTAATAAAGCCCAAAACCAGTCCTTCACAGAATTAAGGTGGCCAGCTGATAGTCTAGCTGCCTGCCAGAAGAAAAGTTTCTTTCTTAAAAAACAACATCATTCATACACCATGTAATTTTTATCTATAATGTTCAGTAGCAAATAAAATATCAGAAGGGCATAGTAAGACAGAACAAATGAGCAAAAACCTGAGGAAAATGAGAGATATCCCAGTGTTATCAAACAAGAAGTTGGAAAAAATAACAGAAACATTATCAAAATAGAGAACTGATAGAGAATTTAAGTAGAAAATCAATAAAAAGGTCAAACAAATTTAGAATTTAAAATATGGATTGAAGAGCAGAGAGGAAGAGAATTAGTGAACAGGATAGTAGGTTGGCAGAAAGTATCCAGATTTACCTAGAGAAATCAATAAGAAAAAAAACACATTTAAGATGGACTAGAGACTTAAAAACGCACCAGACAAAAGAGAAAGTCAAAATGGCCAATGAGTTTATGAAAAGGTGCTCAACATTATGAGTCATCAGAGAAATACAAATTAAAACTACAAAGATGTGCCACTAGCCCCCCACCAGAAAGGCTAAAGTTAAAGGACTGAAAATTCTCATTGTGGGTTAGGATACAGAGCAAGCTTATCTCAAAGAAAAGGAGTGCTTATGGCCTTTAGAAGACATGTGCAAGAAGGAATGTTAACAATAGTCCCACACTGGAAATATTGTTCATCATAATCTCAGTATCGATACTCATGGTGCTTTCGTGTGTTGTTTTTTGTTTGTTTATTTGTTTACAAACGTATAAACAGTGGTGAAAAGTTTGAGTTGTTAGACCCACACATTTCTAGCTGAGGTCTAACAATGCTCATTTCAGTTCATACAGAGATGACCAGAGAATGGCTGGAGACAGGAGGGGGCAGCACAGTACAGTGCAAGAAGCTCTGACTCTGGGGAGAGGTGGAAGGGATCTGAATCCAAGTTCTGAGGCTTGTCGGTGGGGGAACCTCAGGAGAGTCACTTAACACTTCTTAACTTTGTTTTCTCTTTTGTAATATAAAGAAAACAATATACCAGGATGAGTAATTTCTACGATTTAAGATTATAATCTCTGTGAGATGTATGTATATGTGTGTGTGTACGTATTTCCCCAAGGAGCAATGATTCAGTGTTTGCTAATTCAGGGTTCATGTCAGCTTTATGGAACGTAGCTACCAGGAATAACAAGAATCAATCGTGTGTGGGTTTGTGTGTGTATCAACTGTGTGTATATGTATAGACTATATACAGAGAAGAAATGCCCATGTTTTCATATATACATACATATATATAGTATACATCTTATATATAGAAATGTGTGTATATATGTGGCATATATCTATCTGTCTGTAGATATTTACAGCAATATAAAAAGGCTACTGCTACAATCAACAGCATGGATCAGTCTCATAAAAAGAGCATTAAGTAAAAGAATCCAAACTAAAAGAGTTCAAACTGCATATTTCCAGTTATATAAATGACAAAAAATGCAAAATTAGCCTATAGTAAGAGTGAGCAGAGTAGTGGTTACCATTGGGAGAAGACTACTGACTTGGAGGGAAGGAGCCATCTGGAGTACCATAAATGTGGTTACATTGATACATACACACGTAAAATTTTAACAAGCTATTCACTCCAGATCTGTGAACTTTCTTAAAGTGTATAACACACTAAAATAATATTAAGATAAGACAATACCTCAAGTATTTCTCTTGAAATTGAACACTAACTCATTAATTATAATTTCAATTTTTATCATCTTCATTTCAAAGATGTCTTATGAATACAGGGGTCTGAATATGTTTAGATATATCTATCATATACATATACCCAGAAGATTCTTTTATCTAGTGACACAGAGAACAGTATGATGCCTGGAAAATCAATAAGCCTAACTATGCCAGAATCTAGAATGCCAGATGATGGAATTCTTGTAACATCCTTTTGGTATGGTTGTTCAACCAATTTATGATAGTAATTTATAACGATATTACAGTAATAAACTGGTTGAACAACCACACCAAAAGGATGGTAGATAGACTAATGACTGTATAATGACATTCTCACATTTTCTAACACCCAACAAAGTAGGGAATATATTACTAATGTCACAATGTGAAGGAAAGTTTACTTTTATATGAAGTCATTAGTTTATCAATGGTTGAAAATAACTTTTGATTAACCAGAAGGCAATTGGATTTAATAATATTTCAACAAAATGTTCAATTAGAATTGCTCAGGTTAAGTGGATCCCACTTATACAGGTTATATAGACAGTGGGAACTCCGATGGGAGAAACTAGCAGTGTTTCTAATTTGCAACTAAACTGATTACTTCAAGGCAACTAAACAATGCCAGCTAGACTAAAATGCTGCAGATATAAGAAGAAAGAATCAAATTACTTTAGCACTAGAAAAAAAAGAAAAAAGCATACACAGAAGAAAATGGCTGACACCAGGACAGCAGAAAGTATCACCAATATGCCTAAGATATACTGATACTTACTGACACCTGCTCTCAACTCCCTTCCTGATCTTCATGCACATTGTTCCCACCAGCCACACCTTTCAATCTCCCCACAAACTCTCTATATATTTTTAAAACAAATGCCTGGAATTTTCAGTCAAAGGATTGATTTTCCAACATGTTTATGCTAAAAAGCAGTTCCAAAATATTTAAGCTATAATACACAGTTAGAATGTGATGTGTTGGCACACATGATATATATTTGAATACAGTTGCTTTAAAGCAGACTTACTCTAATGACTTATTAAGTGCCTCTTTCATTTACAGCTCTGTTATAGTATATTACAGCACATACATGACACCTAAATTCATTACAGTCTGGAGTCGAGCCTACACACACACACACACACACATACACCCACACACACACAGGCACACACACATCAGGTTTCTCATTAAAATATTTAAAATGGAATGTCTTACACACTGAACACAAATTCACGCAAGGTATTTGGTAGACATTTTAGTCTCTGAAAGCATCTGATTTTGTAATGTACCTCCAACTCCCTGTGTTAACCATGACATGGTCAAAAAAAGAAAAATTAGTTGTAAAAGATAAAATTCAGACATTTATTATGTGGTGATAGATTCAGTCAATCAGTAATAAATTAACTTACTTCCATTTTCAGAAGCAGCAATGTCAGTCCCTGGTTTCCTATGCAATGATGTTTTTATTTCACTTTTTCTTTCATATTGGCTAAATTTTGTCGGAACTGTAAGACTATCTCCTAGAAATAAGAAAAAGAAAAAGTCACTCCAGAAATTACTAGATGCTTAAATAAGAAATTTATGGTAGAATTCATGATGAACGTAAAAAAGTTTTCAAGTTAATGCGAGTATTGTTTGAACAGTGATCTAATAAACAATAAATTAATAAATAGATGAGTTTTAAATTCTGTACGTCAACAAAGAAGTGAGTATATTCTCCTATTTGGATTATTTATTCAATGGCAATTAAAAAATTTAAGCTATCTAACACTATTGTATGCATTTAGTCAACACTAAACATATGGATATGTTTCTCATATACTGAATTTTGTAATATTGCTTTTGATTTTATCTGTTCACCATGAACAATCAGATAAAATGTATTAACACTACAAAATGCTAATTGCACTGATAATTAAATAACACTCTCGGCTTTCCTCATGCACTTCTAGATAATTTTCTTCTAAAATGAACAGAAGCAGAATAAAAGAGACATGACAACCTAATGCAATGTGTGATTATGGATTGAATCCTAGACCAGGGGAAAAAATTAATTTTACTATAAAGAACATTAATGGTATAATTGGTAAAATTTATGGGAAAAGAAGGTTGTGAATGATATTGTTATCAGTGGTAATTTTCTGATTTTCATATTTATACTACAGTTATGTAAAAGCAAAGCGATATCATTTCTATAACTTATTCTCTTAAACAGCTCCGAAAATTATAATTGTATATTTAGAGAGAGTGAAAATTCAAATATGGTAAAATGCTAACATTTGAAGGAAATCTAGGTGAAGGCTATATAGGAATTAACTGAATCTATTTAAAAATAAAAGTCTTGAAAGCATAATACAAAGCAAAAGTACATACAATAGTCTTCATAACATGCCATCTTTTTTTTTTGAGACAGAGTTTCGCTCTTGTTACCCAGGCTGGAGTGCAATGGCACGATCTCGGCTCACCGCAACCTCCGTCTTCTGGGTTCAGGCAATTCTCCTGCCTCAGCCTCCTGAGTAGCTGGGATTACAGGCACGCGCCACTATGCCCAGCTAATTTTTTGTATTTTTAGTAGAGACGGGGTTTCACCATGTTGACCAGGATGGTCTTGATCTCTTGACCTCGTGGTCCACCCGCCTCGGCCTCCTAAAGTGCTGGGATTACAGGCTTGAGCCACTGCGCCCGGCCAATATGCCATCTTTAATGTTCATTGTTAACTTATTTTTTTCTTTTGTTTTTATTTCCTTTTATTTTCTCTCCTTTGAGTAGTGCAGCCTTGCAATCTGTCCTTCCCTATATGGCTCCCAAGTCTTGCAGACTCTTCTCCAACTGATGGTGTGTTGCTGCCACCTACCGCCACACGTTTGAATAGTTCGCTACAAACAGACTTGCACAGCATCTTGTGGATGTTCATCCACAATAAATCAGATTCTCCAAAAGTAAGCGCCATAAAACACAGAGCCTTTGATTTGTCCTCCAGCACAGACCCTGAAATAGTCTTGTCCACAGAAGACTCTCATTCAATGACCAAATAATCTTTGTCCTGCCGCTAGCGTCATTCTGTGATCTCTTCTTCTTGGGCTAGGCTTACTTTTCTATTCAGGAAGAAAAATCTACACCTCTTTCACAGGGGTGATTTATCTCAAAGACAAACAAAATGGTAAAAGCAAATTATTTACAGGATTACCCCATGGAGTGTGTAGTGTCATTGTGTGTTATGAAGTCTATTCATTCTGTCATTTCTCTAGGATAACATAACCCCATTAATAGCAGCTTTGGGTCATCCAATACAAACACTTTTTTCTAGCTCTCAATTACAATGTATTATTTATCACTTTATTCTTCTGTACATCATACTAAATAATTCAGTCTATCACACCAAGTATCTCTTATATATCACTATGAATGCTACCTTTTCATTTCTTACCGTTTTGCAATTCACTGCCACTTTCCAACGTCTTTTCTGACTCTTTCTCTGATATACGGGTCACACTTTTCGAGGATGAAATACCTGGAGAAGTATGAAATCTGTAGTATTCTCCTAATCGACCATAAGAAAAGTAATAGTTAGTATATTGATCACATCAAGTATTATAAAATACAAAAAATGTTTGATTTCTTACCAGATTTATGACACATCTCCACAATTGCTCTTTTTTCTTCAATTTCTTCAGGAGTCCTTGTCCATAAACTAGAAGCATCTATAGGATACATTTTTTTAATTAAATTTTCCCAAAGCCAAATAATGTGAAAATTTATAAACTAGAAAGAAAAACCCCAAATACTGTTTTCATGGATAGATTATGTTTTTATATGTTTAAAGTCAATAATTTTACATACTAGTAATAGTTTCAAGTTGCTACATTTTAAGTATTAAAGAGAATTAGTCAAGAGAAAAGAAAGGACTATGTATTATGTACTTTGAAATGAGATGCTGAATGTATAGACTCAATGTTGAGATGGTGTATGTTTATTTGGAGGTTGATGTAGGCATGAGAGACATGGAGCTGCAGCACACAGAAACAGTAATAAGTAGCTCTGTGTATTCCTAAGCACAGAAACTATGGTGGCCTGTGACCCACAGAAGGACACATTCCAGCACAAAGACAGAGTGAGAGTTTATTTTTCTTCATGTTTATCTTGTATATACACACTTTCTGGCACCACTGTTCTGGGTTGATATGGGAGGCAAAGGATGGACTAAACTGCAAAAACCTGGGTTCTAAACCTGTTCATACTCTTGTGAGGATGACCTAGAATAATGCAGATGACAGTGCTTTATAGATTATTAACTATTACATAGACCTCTGTAACTCAAGGATTAAATGTGAAGCTAATATATTATTAATACATATGTATATAAATAGAAACATGTGCATCAATGTGTTTTAGAAACAATTTATATAAAAAATGGAACTTATTAGTATCTCTCTATATATACTAATATATACACCTGTATATATTTAAGCATCAGATATGTCTCCCAACCATCACATAACAAAAAATTTCCAATCCAAATGATCTTAAATATGTTAGAGATAGAACAAATTAGAACATAACGAATTAAATTTGTTTAATACAATTCAAGTAATGTTCTCAGCAAAATCTGCCTTATATATTTCATCATAAACCTCTATAGTTAAACATATATGTAGAAAATGTCATGAGGTTTCTGAATGCGCATTATAAACCTGAGAAAAGGTCTACTAACCATTTTGTTTATCTATTTCCTCTTCTTCCTCAAAATTGGTTTTTAAAACTAAAGGACCGTGGATGGGTCGTGATATATTGTCCTCAGGTTTCAAAGGTTTCTGATTCTGGGTCTGGAGTGGAATTCCTTCCAGACTTTCTTTCTGTAGTGTCATATCTGCAGAGAAAATGCAACATTTTAGTCCATTAAAGATAAATGTGATGATAAGTATATTTGATAATCAATCATTGCCCTCCTAATTAACTATATATTATTTTACAACATGTATAATAGTAATGCATTAATAGATTGTGTTTCTACGCATTAGCAATGAACAAACTGAAAATAAAATGAAAAATAATCCCACTTACAATAGCATCAAAGAGAAAAAATATTTAGGAATTAATTTTAAGATGTGCAAAATTTATATTCTGAAAAGATCGTTGAAAGAAGAAAAAAATGTTGTTGAAGGAAGTTCCAGAAATGTTGAAATGGAAAAATATCCTTGTGTATGGATTGATTTGTTGTTGGTATGGCAATATTTTCCAAATTAATCTATGGGTTCAATACAACCCTTATCAAAATCCCAACAGACTTCTTTGCAAAAATTGACAAGCTGATTCTAAAATTTATATGGACATTACTACAAAACTAAAGTAATCAAGACTATCCGAACTAGCATAAAAACAAAAATAGGTCTACGTATCATTGGAATAGAATTGCAAGACCAGAAATAAACCTTTATATGAATCAATTTATGCTCAATTGGTTTTCATCAAGGGTACATAGACCATTCAATGGAGAAAGAATAGTATTTTCAACAAATGGTGCTGGGACAACTACATAGCCACATGCAAAGTAATTAAGTTGCACAACTTCATCACATTATAAACAAAAATTAATGCAAAGTGGATCTAAGAACAAAATCCAGGAGCTGAAGCTATAAAACTCTTGGAAGAATCCTTAGGTTATACAAAGCTTTCTTAGATATGACATCAAAAGGATAAGCAATCATTGAAAAATAGCCAGCCCCCTGGCACATGGAGGTGAGCCACGATAGCACCTGTCAACAAGGCCTAGATTTTGCTGAAAAGCAGAAAAGCAGTTCCCAGCCCTCTCAGCCAGAGAGTGAAGAGACACTCAGAACCCCAAGGTGATGCAGAAAGAATGAGTAAGATCCAGCCTGGGCAACATGGCAAAACCCTATCTCTACAAAAAATACAAAAGTTAGTCAGGTGTGATGGTGCACACCTGTAGTCCCAACCACTCAGAAGGCTGAGGTGGAAGCATCACTTGAACCCCAGAGGTTGAAGCTGCACTTAGCCAAGATCATCCCACTGCACTCTAGCCTGAGCAACAGAGCAAGACTCTGTTTCAAAACAAAACCAAAACCAAATGAGATATCACTTCATACTACAGTGATTGCAATTATTACTTTTTTTTATTAAAAAGACAATAACAAGTGTTGACAAGGATGTGAAGAAACTGGAATCTTCATACATTGCAGTTGGGAATGTAAAATGTTGCAACTACGTTAGAAAACAATTTGACAGTTCCTCAAAAGGCTGAACATGGAGTCATCATAAGTCCCATCTATTCCATTTTCAGCTACATACAAAGGGGTGTAAAAATATATGTCCATATTGTACAAATGTTCATTTGTACACAAATGTTTATATCAACGTTATTTATAACAGTCAAAAAGTGGAAACAACCTAAATTTCCATTCTCTGATAAATGGATAGATAAAATGTGGCATATTCATACAATGGAGTGCTATTAGGCTATAAAAAGGAATAAAGTACTGCTGCATGTGAGAGCATGGATGAATTTTGAAAACACACTAAGTGAAAGAAGTAATTCACAAAACAATAATGTATGATTCCATTTATATAAAATAACAAAAATCTATTTGTAGAAACAAGAAGGAAATTAGTGACCGTGTAGGTTTCAGGAGTTGGGAAGAAATGAGGAGTAACTCTTAACGGGTGTGGATTTCTTTTTTGGCGTGATCCAATGTTCCAAAATGGAATATTGTTCTTTGATCCATTTTGAGTTAATTTTTGTAATGTGATGCAGTTGTGCTACTTAATTACTTTGCATGTAGCTATCTAGTTGTCTTCGCACCATTTGTTGAAAATACTATTATTTTCCCCATTGAATGGCCTATGTACTCCTGTTGGAAATCAATTGAACATAAACTGATTCATATAAAAGTTTATTTCTTGTCTTATAATCCTGTCCCAATGGCATATAGATCCATTTTTATGCCAGTGGAAATAGTCTTGATTACTTCAGTTTTGTAGTAACTTGTAGATTTTGAAATCAGGAAGTGTAAGTGCTCCAAATTTGGTTTCCATTTTCATCATTTTTTTCACTATTCTGGACCCCTTAAATTTCCATATAAATTTTAGAATCAGCTTCTCAATTTCTGAAAATAAGTCCATTGGGATTTTGATAAGGTCTGCATTGAACCTATGGATCAATTTGGAGAACACTGGCATATCGACTACAAAGTCAATCTATGAACAAGCATAGCTCCATTTTTCAAGGTTTTCTTTAATTTCTTTCAACAATCTTTTGTAGTTTTCAGAATATGAACTTTGCACATCTTATGTTAAATTAATTTATAAGTATTTTTTTCTTTTCGAAGCTATTATAAGTGGGATTTTTTCATTTTATTTTCAGTTTGTCCATTGCTACTGTAAAGAGACACAATCCATTATTGTATATTATTATTGCACCCTGCAAAGTTGCTAAACCTATTTTTAATAATTTTTAGATTTGCAGAAGTTTTAATTAAAAGATCATGCTGTATCCAAATAGAGACAATGTTGCATCCTTCTTTCCAATCCGGAAGCCTTTTTACTGATTACATTGCAACAATTCCCTGTCTTGACTATAAATGATAATGATGAGCATCCTTGTCTTTTTCCCGATCTTAGGGGTAAGCTTTCAGTATTTCAGCAAGTATGATGTCAGCTGTGGATTTTAAGTTTTTTTCTGTTTCTAGTTTGTGGAATATTTTGTGTAATGTATGTGTGTCAACTTTTATCAACTGCTTTTTATTCATCTGTTAAGATGATCGTGTGTCTTTTACTCTTTATTATATTATCATGGTTTATTATTATTATTATTTTTATTATGGAAATTTATTTTGGGAAGTTAAATCAACCTTGTTTCTGGATTAATCTCACTTGGTTATGGAATATAATCCCATTTTAAAGCTGTCAGATTTAGTGTAATTGAATTTTGTTGAGTATTTTTCAGTGACTGTATTCATAGAAAAAGCTGGGTCTGTAGTTTTCTTGTAATGTCTACGAACATCTCATAGACATGAGTTGGAAAGCATTCCTTCATCTTTTGCATTTTTGAAAGAATTTGTGACAAATTGGTACTAATTCTTCTTTAAATTTTTGTTATAATTCAATATTGAAGCCATCCGAGCCCGATTTTAATTGTGGCAATGTTTTTAAATACTTAATCAATCTCTTTATTCCTATAGAGGTATTCAAATGTTTTCTTTTTTTCTAGAGTCAGTGTTGGTAGTTTGTGTCTTCTAGAAAGGTTTCTATTTTATCTAAGTTAGTATTTAGATAAATACTAACTAGTTAGTATTTATCTAAGTTTCTATTTTATCTAATTTGTTGAAATATAGTTGTCCACAGTATTGCCTTTTAATTCTTTTTATTTTCATAGTATTAGGAGTGATGTCTCATCTTTCATTCCTGATTTTAGTCATTTCAGCCTATCTCTTCTTTTCTTGGTCAGTCAAGTTAAAGATTTTTAATTTTCCTGATTTTATCAAAGAACCAACTTTTGCTTTCCCTGACTTTCTCTATTGGTTTTCTTTATTTATATTCTCTAGTTCATTAATTTCTGCTTTAGTTTTTATTATATGCTTCATTCTATTTGCTTTGGGTTTAATTTGCTCTTCTTTTCCAGTGTCTTAAGGTATAAGGCTAGGTTATCGATTTGAGATTTTTTTTAAATATATAGGAATTTACAACTTATAAATATTCTCCTAAGCACTGCTTTACTTACCTGCCATGAGTTTTGGTATGCTTTGTTTTACTTTTATTAAACACAAAGTATTGACTAATTGCCCTTGTAATTTTCTTGTGATCTCTTGGTTATTTACATGTGTATTATTTAATTTCCACATATTGATGATTTTCGCAATTTTTTTCTCTCTACGTTTGAAACCATTATATTCAGAAAACATACACTGCACAATTTCCATCATTTTAAATTTATCTGGGTTTGTCTTATCACCTAGACTGTGATCTATACTGGAAAATATTTCTTGTGCACTAGAGAAAAACGTCTATTTCACAACTGTTAAATGGAATGTTTTGCTGAAGTATCTTAGGTCTAGTTCCTTTACAGTTGTCCAAATCTTTTATTTTCTTGTTTACAATTGTTTGCATGGTATATATTTTCTATTCTTTTAGTTTCAGCTAATAGTTTCTGTTGAATTTAAAAGAGTGTTTTCTGTAGACACCATGTGGTTTTATCTTTATTTTTATTCTCACAATCTCTGCCTTTTGATTACATTTTTTAATCCATTCACAATTAATGTTATTGATATAGTTGGATTCAGGTACACGATTTTACTTTGTTTTCTATATGTCTAATGTCTTTGTTGTTCTGCTGTTTCTCTTTCTTTTACACTGATGAATATTTTCTAGTATAATATTTAATTCCTTTAATCATTCCTCATTTTTCATAGTATTTTTTTATTTGCTCTATGGCTTACTAAATATTTCTGAACATCAAAATCTATTTCACATTTATACTAATTTAATTCCAGTGATATATAAGAGGTTTCTCCTATATAGGTCTATTCCCTCTTCCTCCTTTCTGTGCTATTATTGTTACATACGTCACATTTCTATGCATGACAAACCCAATAACACATTGTTATATTTATTACTTAAGATAATTGTATGTCTTTAAGGAGATAAGAGAGGGAAAAAAGATCAAGTATGTTTTTATAGTTTGTTCTATAAACAGAGACTAATCATATTTTTATTTATAATTTCTAATTCTCTTCATCTGTTCCTATGGATTTGTGTTACTATCTGGTGCCATTTCTTTGCCATCATACAGTTTTGCTTCCATCTGCCTCCTTTGTGTGGCTATTGTCGAATATAGTACATTTCTAAATATTACTGGCTTAAAAAATATAATTTTATATATTGTTTTACAAAATTTTAAAACAGATTATAGAAGGAAGAGAAATATGTCCTTATGATGGTTTTATAGTTACACAACTACCTTGATCAGCATACATTGTTTCTTCATGTGGATTTGAAATACTGACTCAGGTCACTTGCTTTCCACCTGAAAATTTTCCTTTAGTATTTAAGGTATGCATACTGGCAACAACAAATTCTCTGTTTTTGTTTTCTGGAAATGTTTTCATTTTGCCTTTAATTTTGAAATACAGCATTTAAAACTGGTTTTCTGGACAAAGATTCTTGGTTGACCCTGTTTTTTCTTTCAGCCTACAGTGAAAACTGCCTATATTGTTTCTGACGATAAGGTAGCTGTTAATCATACTGTGGTTCTATTATATGTAACAAAACATTTTTATCTTGTTGTTTTCCAGAATTTGCCTTTATCACCGGTATTTATCATTTTTAACATGATGTGTCTGGATGCAGATATATTTGTGTATATCCAACTTAGAGTTTGTTGAGCTTCTTGTATATGCACATTAACTTTTAACCAAATTTGAGGAATTTCAGCCATTAGTTTTTCCTTCCTTACATTTTGGTAAAATGCCTCATATTTCTCTTAGGCTCTGTTCATCTTTCTTTCATTTTCTCTTGGTTTTTCGGATTGCATAATTTCTGTTGATTTATATTCAAATTTACTGGTTCTTTCTCTTGCAGTTCTCAAATCTACCCTTGAGCCCTTATACTATATTTTTCCATTTCAGTTATTGTGTGCTCAACTCCAAAATTTCAGTTCGTTAGGGTTTTTTCATAGTTTTTACCCATTGATAGTCTCTACTTGTTAAAATGTTCAATGAGCATTGTCTGCTCATGAACGCTTTTCAAAGAAGACATATACACAGGCAACAAGCATATGAAAACATGCTCAACATCACTAATCATTAGAGAAATGCAACGCAAAGCCACAATGAGATACTATCTCACACTAATCAGAATGGCTATTATTAAAAACCAAAAAATAACAGATGCTGGCAAGGCTGCAGAAAAAAGGCAATGTTTATACACTACTGGTCAGAATGTAAATCAGTTCAGCCATTGTGGAGAGCAGTTTGGCAATTTCTCGAAGAACTTAAAACAGAAATACAATTTGACCCAGCAATTCCATTATTGGGTATATACAGTCTACTGTGAAGACACATGCATGCGTATGTTCATCAAAGCGCTATTCACAATAGCAAAGACACAGAGTCAACCCAAAGGCCCATCGATGGTAGGCCGGATAAAGAAAATGAGGCATATATCCACTATGAAATACTACACAACCATAAAAAAGAACGAGATCATGTCCTTGGCAGCAACACGAATGGAGCTGGAGGCCATTTTCCTAAGGGAACTGACACAGGAATCGAAAACCAACATTGCACCTTCTCACTTACAAGTAGGAGCTAAACATTGAGTACACATGGACACAAAGAAGGGAAGAACGGCCACTGGAGCCTACTCAAGTGCGGAAGATGAGAGGAGGGTAAAGATTGAAAACTACCTATCAAGTACTATGCTTATGACCTAGGTGACAAAATAATACATACATCAAACCCCAGGACATGCAGTTTATCTTTAGAACAAACCTGTATAAACCAACCTGTACCCCTGAAGCCAAAATAAAAGTTGAAAAAAAATCGATGCACAGTTGAACATCACATTCCTCTCACAGGAGGCATTCTATGGCCTTCTGTGTTTCTATAAGTGAATTATACATTTCTGGTTTTTTGCATGTATCATAATCTTTTACTGAAAACTCAACATTTGTGACAATATATTGTAGTAACTCTGAATATTGATCTCCCGCCTTAACCTGAAGCTTGTTGCTGTTTGCTTTTTAATTTTTGAGTGACTTTGTTGAAATACTTGAGTAAAATCTATTTTCTCCCACAATATGCAGCCTCTGTTGTCATTCCTCAGAGGATGTAGCCTTGGCATGTCCATGGTAAACAGGGATAACAAGGGCTTTAGCAGGATTCATTTTGCCCCTTTCCCTATTTTCTCCGCTAAGTTGTCCACCTCTACTGGTATCACACTGAGATATTAGCTTCCATACATTGCTGGCTTAATGCTCTGTTGTGTCATCAGTGTATAGGGCATAAATTGCTCCACAGTTTAACCTGAGCAAATTCTGACTCCTTCGGAGAGCTAAGCTTGGAGGCCAATCTTCCAAGTTTGTTCCGATCCCAAAAGAGCTATTTTTAATTGTCTCTTTACCAGGTTGTCTTTGGTAAACTTCTAGCTGGTTTGCAGTTTAGTTTGCTCCTCTCTCAGAGAGACTAGCCTCCTCTTAATTACTTATCTCGAATCACCACTGTTTTCAGAGCATCCATAATTTTAAACTTCCCCACACTATGTTCTATTTCAAATAAATTTGGGTTTTTTTTGGAGCGCTTCAGAGTTTTCTACTCTCTACCTGCACAAAATCTCAGTGCTAATGCTAAGAGCAGGGATAGTCACTAAATTCTTTTGGAGTGACACCCCTGTTTTACAATTGGGGCATGAAGCAGAGGTGCTAATTTCTGGTCTTTATGACTTGTGCCTCCTGGCATGGGACCTCCACCCATGCTCCATCTGAGGCAAAGGTAATTGGGGTCCAATGATTCCTAGTCTGCTGCATGTGAGATAGAACTTTTGCTTTATGCATGGGGCTGGTGAAAACAAGATTCAAATCTCTTGGAACTTTTGCTTTATCAAGGGGCTTAATGAAAACAAGATTCAGGCCTGAAAAATAGAGCTCTAGCAACATGGAGTTGGGAACTGGGGAGGATAAGAAACGTTAGCAGCTTTCTTCCCCCCCAGACACATACTATAGTTCTTGACTAGAATCTAGACATAGAAAGAGCTCTATGTTCTTGGCTCCATCCATTCAGAGTAGAGCTTCTGTCACACTAAACTGAGAGGTGGTGAAAGGAGAGGGTCGTGGTTCCAATACAACAGACTTACCATTTCTACTGGCTTTAATTAAGATTATCATTCTTGTATTTTTACAGTAGATGATAAGTATCAAATAATTATAAGATGTCATTAGATAAATTCATAATAAGAATGAGAAAACTTTTACCTTTAACGTCAGTATTGAAACAATGTTGAAAATTACACCCTTTGCAACTATTTAAACTTATCATTTGAAAGTTTAATGAAAAACGTCTTAGTGGATATTTCATCACAAATAAAGACCATTGTTCATCACACCTTTCTATTACATGTGTTTAAATACACATCAGAGGGAGAAAGAGATACGATGGGAAAGAGCACATTTAGTTAACAGAAACTAAAAACCAATTAGAAATATGGAACAAATAATTCAAGTAACCAAGTAATGCAGTAAAACTTCAGACACTGGTAAGTTTACCTCTCTGCAATGATTGAAACAAAAATGTGCTGAATTTGACAGATATTATTATATCTTTGTTAATTAGAGTAAATTTCCTATGAGATCACAAATACCAATGGTCTTGCATTTTAAGAAACTACTATAATGCACTTTCCATGAATTTATACATAGATAATTTTTGTCACCTTGATTTTTCTACCCAAAGCATAGCTTCATGTCACTAAAATCAACTTTGATGTGATCACATGCATTTCACATAACTCTTTTGAAAACTATATTTTTAAAAAATATTGTATAGTAATTATTATTTTTGCTTGTTCTTTAACATATATTTTTTGCTCTCATTTTAGGTCAAGTATATCAGGGTATTTTTTAGGGAATCACCTTTTTCCCATTTTCAATCTACTTAATGTGAGTAACGATGACCCCCGGGACCCAAAGATTAGCTAATCCCCTAGCTTGAACAACTATTAAGGATGAGCATATTTTCCACATCGTTAGATGAGATTCAATACTCAGGCTTTAGCTGAATGAGAAAGACTTATTTCTTCTGATGTTAATTGAGAATGATGATGCTAATGAAAAGACTGATTACTCACTCTTTGCCAAGAATTCTAAACTATTGAGTATTTATCTGTTAAACGTCTAAAATCCAGTGACAGATACTATTACTATCTCTACCATACAGATGAAGAAATTGGCCCACAGAGATATTAAGTTGTCCATGTTTATAGTGGCAAACATGTGGTAGGTTGATGTTTCAAGCTAATCTGAGCTAGAGCTACTATTCTTAATCTAAGCCTATTCTGCTCCAAAATCTAGGTCTGGAGTTTCTGGAGTAACTGCAGTATATAGAGAAGGACAACTGGCTAAGAGCCAAGAGTTGGTGAAGGAAATATGGATCCAGCCAGGTCTGGGGTCAGCTCTGTCCCTAATCTCTTCAATTATATTAGCCAAGAATTCCAGTTTTCCCATGAATAAAATTGAGTTGGGTTTCTCTCCTTAAAACCAGTAATGTACTGGAGTGGGCTCAGATAAGCATGTGAGAACTGAGAAATTTTCAGGAATTTTGCAAGTGTACTGATGTCACATTTATAGCTTGAAATTGGCTATAGAGAAACTATTTGCTTTACGCTAATTGTCAAATGTGAAAAACCAGAGCGATTTTGTTTTGGATTTTTTCCAGTTGGTTTTTCTGGGGGAGGGGAGCGAGGTGGGGGAAAAGAGCCAGTTGTTAAAACATTTAGCACTACTCCATCGTTTATGACCAAGACAGTCTCTACAAGAACTTACAATAGACTATCATATCACATCAGATCATGCCAGGGCATTTCATTCATGAACATCTACTTTACACGCTTTCTCAATTTTCAAAACAAATTCTGTTTTTTGAAAACAGATGTCATCAACATTATCATCATAATGCAGTATTTCCTACTCCTATAAATACTTCCATAGCTAGAACACACATGCAATACAAAACAAGTAGGTTAAAAGAAACTTTTGTATAAACAAATTATTTATAACCAAACAAGTTGTTTTTATTTAGATTCACTAGGAATTGGGCACTGTCCTTCTCTTGTCCTTCAAAGAGTACAAGAAATGCTAACTTTTGTAAAATTCACAGAGCGGAGGTTCTTCACAAAGCATTTTTCTTCCCCTTTCACTAGTTCTTTAAGGGCACCCGCATGGAATTGTTTGCTTAGGGCATTAGGGCAAATCTATACAATGCTTGCGTAGATTTTACAATAGCTAATTGATCTTTGTAGTATTTTTGCAAAAAAAAAATATTTTAATCTAAACGTAATTAGGAGGAAACAAATGAACAAATCACCTTAGAAGATATCCTACAAAACAACTGGCTTGAACTCTTAAAGTTTATATGACATGGGGCATGTGCAGTGGTTCATGCCTGTAATCCTAGCACTTTAGGAGGCCAAGGTGAGAGAATTGCTTGATCCCAGGAGTTTGAGACCAGCCTAGATAACATGGTGAGATCCCATCTCTACCAAAAATTACAAAATTAGTTGGTCATTGTGGCATGAGCCTGTGGTCCCAGTTACTCAGGAGGCTGAGGCGAGAGGGTCACCTGGGCCCAGGATGTCAAGGATGCAGTAAGCTGTGTTCACACCACTGCACTCCAGCCTGGGCAACAGAGCAAGATTCTGTCTCTAAAAAGACACATGTATATGACAAGGATGGAAAAAAAATCCTGGGAAATTTTTAAAGAGATATAAGATTTTTAAAAAGAGATTAAATAGAGACATGACAACCAATTGCAATGAATGATGCTTAATTGGAAATTGGATGAGAAAAAAAAACCAACAATTTTACGGCTGTCGTACCCAACGTTTGGTCCCAAGAACCTACGAGCTTATTATAAATTCAGAACCTCAGCCTCCAACCCAGATATACCGAATTAGACTACAATTTAAACAAGATTGTCAGGTGATTTCGGTGCATACTACATTTTGTGGAAGCATTGCTATTACAAGCATTATCAGACAAGTAGAAAATTTTGATACAGATTGAATATTAGACATTGTTGATTCTATCAATTCTATCAACATTGATAGAATTCTCTATATATGATAGTCATGTGTGATTACATCGGAGAATGCCCTTGAACTTAGAAGGTACATGCTGAAGTATTTAGCAATGAAGTGTGAGAATATTGGCAACTAACTCCCAAATGGTTCCAAAAAACAAAAATAAAGAAATACGTGTTTGTACATTTTATGCAGATATATAAATACAATCAAGGAAAAAGAGAAAGTAAACGTGACAAAATGTTAATTGGTGAATATAGGTGAAGAACGCATGGCTGTTCACTGAACTATTCTTGTAAATTAAAGAATAGTAAACTATCTTGTAAGTTAAAAAATGTCTCAGAAAGTTGGGGAGGAAACAAAAGTATAATGAAGCATCAGTTTCACTGGTGGTCTAAGTGGTGACTGAGAACTGTTCTGGTTTTTGGTGGTTGTTGTTTTAAGCTCACCAGTTAATTCTAATGTGGAGCCAGAATCGAGAGCATGGGGCTGAGACAAACATCAGATGGGGTACCTGGGCTTCTGAGCTTCATGTAATATAAGGGAACATGTTTCAGAAAAGAGGGAAATATATATTGAGAAAGAGAAAAGAAACCTTATTTAATGGAAGTACACATAACTCAGAAGTGCTATAATATCTCACTCTATACTGTAAATTAAAAGGGAAAGGGAGTCTTCTACTAAATATGAAGAACTTTAATAGCATTGAAAAGAAGTCTACGGGGTAGGATGAGATAGAATTAGGCCCTCAGAGGGCAGAAGCCAGATCAGGAGGTCTGATGCATGGTCATTCAAATGACAAAAAGCACTGGAGTACACTTTAAATGTCATGTCTAATTTTTTTGTGAGACGCTTTTAGAGTCAGACAGAACTATGTTTTAAGTCAGAAACTGCCACTTATGAGAAGTTTTATATTGCCTAAGATATTTGGCCTCTACACCTCATTTTCTTTATCTGTAAAGCCAGGAGACTATACCTATTTGGCCAGTTTTTATGATGATTAAATAAAATTAGGCATGAAAAGTGCTCAGTATAGCACTGCCATATGGAGCACGCTTAACAGATTATTCTAGCCCTAACACTGGGTATGTGATTTTCTGATTTCTTATAACTCCACTTCATTTTTTAAAAGCCATAATGAAACTGCAAGTTTACACGGTCCTATAAAGCAAGTTGTGGAGGTCTTAAACATGACTAACAAATGTTAAGCCTGAAGAACGAATATTTGAGTTCCTGCTTTTATTTTTTTGTAGGTTTGGATACTCTGGTCCTTGGATGAGAATGGATGCAGTATGTAGTCAGGATAAAGAATCTCCCAACCAACACAAATTATCCCAGGGGCTACCATTCGGTGTGCTGTGGCATTTCCTTAAGCCCTCTCTTTCTTCCCCAGAGAGGAAAGAACTAAGTTGAAGAACTTTTACCCTTATAACCATTATAAATTGTCTTCTTCTTTTCTGAAATATACACACACGCAAATTAGCCTGTGTGTACTGACTCAAATATTCAAGAAAAATATTTATTAAACTATTTAAAAACAATTTATTAGCAAGTGGCTTTTCAAGACTTCACATAAAAGGCAGGTCATAAATACATAGGCTACACATTCTAAAGAAAGCTGACCAAAGTTTCGTTTAAAGTGGCCAAATCAGTTGTCAAAGGCATCACTGGACACTGACTGAGAATAAATAATTATCAAGTGATTCCATTCAATTGTGCACTACAGAATAAAATGGCAACTAGCCAAGAAAAGATGAGCAATTTCCATGTTCAAGCTAGCTACTGTGTTTGGAACAAAATTTTCTTCAGCAAATTTAAGAACAAATAAAAAACAGTTTGTCTAAGAGAGTACACTAACCTCTAATGTATACCATAGGAGAAAGAAGAAGTGCCTACCAGGCTTGCAAAGAAAACATCAATTGTACTCAGAAAATGTCTAGGGAATTCTTATGGTAAATAATAACAAAATTATGTTTTCTTAGCATTCTCAATTGGTTTAGCAGCTGTTGGCTTTTAAACTTAGAGATAATAACCAGAGGGATTATGTTGTCTTTTAAAATTCCATGGTTTAGAAACATGTAAAGAAAATATCTTGGATGTCCTGTCAGCCTGTACCAGCCAATTTGTCTATGGTAGATATAGCAAAGCCTTAATGTCTTGTGTTAAGACACAGTTTAATGTATTTGCTTTGTAGCACAGCAAAAAATTCATCTAACATATTACATACTTGCTGCAATTACTGTTTGTTGCCCAGGAGAGAACTGTATAAAAACCTTTTCTGGTAACAACGTAAAAATAGGCAAAGAGGAACACAGCAAAACAGTCAAATTAAATTACTAGTAGACATGATAACTACTAAACTCCAAGTAATTAAATGTGCATATATATCTTGACATTTTTATTTATCTTCATGTTTTCTAAAATATTCCTTGCACTTAAAAACTTATTCATTTTCAGAATTGCATAATACATTAAAACCACTTATAAATAGTTACCTGGATATATCTTCTCACTTTTTGAATATATTTTTGAAGAAGGAATTCGTTTTGGCCAGGCTGAACCATTATATGATGTTGATATATATTTGTCTGAGGGAAAAAAATCCAGGATTAAATATTTTAGAACTTTAAAATCATATTCCAAGGGTGTTTCAAAGTTATAAACATCTCGGGGTGAAGCTATTCTCTAAGGAATTTATTTTACCATTTCAAAGCTAAGGCATCAGGGATACAAGTGAGTTTATTAAGACAATTTAAGTTATAAGTGAACATGGTTACAGATTATTAATTGGCTGTTCAGTGCTTCAAATAAAGATAAGATACAGGAGAGGATGATATCTAAATGTAATAAAAATTTTCACTGCATGGCTTAATCATAGTTTTACATAAGTTCTGCTAGTGTCTGTTAGAGCTTTTATTTAAAAACTGTGAAACTCTGAGGTACAGGCCAAGTCCTGTGTCCTTCCATGAAGTGACTTCCATGGTTGCACTAAGTAGCATGATGAAGTAGTGAACTCACTATCCCAGACAGCCAAAGCATTTATATCCTGACCTGGTCCTTCAATACTTATTTTTCTCTGACATAGCTACATTTCTAATACTATCTAACAATGTTATATTTGTGTTTTCAAATATTACTATGCAGCTGTATTCTCAAACATGATCCACAATACCAATAATTTGCTTTTCTCTTGTGTTGACATTTGCGCTAATGGTGCAAAAGAAATACAGAGTATAAACTCTGGCACCTTCATACAAATCTAGACATTGACAACTGTTCTAGTACTCATTGTATTCTTCACAGCCATCCACTTGCAGTTAAACAATAATAACAATAAATTAAATAATAATAATAAATAAAATTAAAATCCAGTTTCACCTAAGAATATCCTGATTTACATATACACATTCCTATATCATTCTAAAGAAAAGAGAAAAATAACTCAAATAATGCAAATGTCTATTTAAATTGTATAAGAAACACCTACTATGTACCCATAAACAACATGTTTATATACACCTACTACGTACCCACAAACACAAAATGTTTATGGGTACGTAGTAAGTGTATATAAACATTTTGTGTGGGTACATAGTAGGTGTATAAAAACATTTTGTTTGTGGGTACATAGTAGGTGTATATATTTCTTAAATTATAAAAGAAACTAAGAAAGATATAGTCTTATGCTTCCAAAAGCACAAAATATTCAGAACTCCACTAATCAGACCATGAACAAGGAAAAATACAAACATGAAATCATACAGAATTGAGCAGCAGTTTGTTAAGTTGAAAGAAATGAAACTCAACTTCAAAAGAGCAAAATCCATCTGAGAAACAGGAAGAAAAAGAGATTTGGTTCTCTTCTCCCTGGTAGCCTTGTACTTCCAGACATATACTATGACTCTGCCTATTACATGATGAAATGACTTAGAAGCAATCTATACATGGTGAGAGGGATGAGAGGTTGTCAAAAATATGGCAGTTAATCCCCAAACTAACCCTTTCAGAAAATAATCATGAAGGCCTACAGAAATGTCAAGGCACTACTCTGACGGTGATAACTGAACAATGTAGTTAATGGAACAAGAAAATGTCAGCCATTTAAAAACAATCCTCCAGAGTGGCATGAAGCTGTCCAGGGGGAATAAAGTGCAGTGCTCTGATAAAAGAAGAAGAAAAACACTCTAGGGAGGTGCAATGTGAAGTCATTGCACTCACAACGTGAGTTTTCTTCCACATCCCTTAAATCACGTGCAGGAGTGCACGTGGAAGAAATCTTCTCACTAGTTTCTATGGTGGTGATGGCCAGGAAAAAGAAGAGGGGAGTAGGTAGCAGTGAAGATTAGCCAAGCCATCAGAAAATTCCATGGGAATGCCAACCACAGACAAAAGTAAACCACATCAAGAAAGGACCTCTCACCTGGACTGACGTTGGGTTTGGGTGCCTTGTTAACATGGACTTCATTGTAGGACCCCTGTGTGGGCCTGCTGCGGGGAGGTGCATTCAACGAGACACTCCTGACGGCATCTCTTTCAACGTGAACATAAGATGCGTTCTCAGTATTTCGATTTTTATTATTGCGATGGTAACTCATTTTATTTTGGGGACCTGGGGTCTGTACTGCTGTAACGAAAGGCAGGAGGGTGTGAGGAATAAAACACAGGCTGGTTTCACACCCATAAATAACATATTGCACTGTAAGTGCTTGATGGCATAATGGAAGCCAAAATAATGAAGTTTAGAGTTGAGTTGACACCTAAAGTAACATCTATGTCACATGACACTAATTTGTTTTTCAGGTAGAAGATATTTGATATTTACTCTCTTTTAAAATTACAATTTAGAAATATCAAATGTATGGACACTTTACCTCTCTGCATTCCAGAGCCAGGAAAGTTCTTTGGTTCGTCATAAATCCATTTTGTTTTTTTCACACCTTTAAAATGAGGGTTCCTCGGCTGGACATCGTTCACTTAGAAAAGATACAAATTTTACAGTTTTTTTAAGAGATGCTTTTATCTTTGAAATTACTGTGGGTGATAATTACATATCTGTGCATTCACATGTCAAGCAAGAGTAAAAAATAAATGTACTACCCTAATACTTTACTTTTTAGAAAAAAAGGTGATTTATTTTTAAGTGCCAAAAAAATCTATCTTGGAAGTAGATTGATGAGATAACCTTCAATAAGTAGCTTTCCTCAAAGAAAAATACTTTTCTCCAAACGAATGTGTGGATTCTTTTAAAGGAACATAAAATTGCATTCAAAATATAATTATAAATATCATTATAATGCTATTATTAAGTAGTTTTAGAATCATTATTTTCAACATGAAACTTTTTGTACTTTTTAGCCAAAACTACTACTTCTTAAGAAGTTGGATTAACATGAAATACTTTCAGTGAATTTTACCTTATTCTTTTAAGGACTTAAGTTGGGTATACAGAGAGTTTGGTCAAGACTAAGTAATCAGAATTTGTAAGTTCTAAGAATATTAAAATTTCACTTTTTATTTGCATATTTTCACATCCAAAATTTTATATATATTCTCAGTTTTTCAGGAATTTCTATGGTACATATCTCCAGAGAATTTTTAAACAATTTTGTAGAGGGGGCATTCTGTCACTTCACTGTGCGGGGCTTCTGAAAAATCACAAGTGACCACTGCACAGAGAAACTGATCACCAAATGTGCAGTGTAGATTATACTAGTTTTCTACAGTAGACTAATACATCTTTCTGTGCTCTCTCAGTTTAAGCTTTAAGCCCTCAATAAAGATCTGATTCACTGTCCCTTCCTCAAACATCATGGCCCTGCCCTACTCCCAAGCTGCCAGTCCAATGATTTGGAATCCATATTTTTAAGAAGAGCTACTAAACTGGGCTTCTTGGAGGCAAATCACAATTATTCCTATCAGTGTCAGGCTGCGATCCAAGAATATTTTAGGGGTTCAATACATAAAATAAGGAACAAAAGAAAGAAGGGAAGGGATCAGGAAGATTCACAAGTCTTCACTGTATCAAGAGAAGTAGTTCATTGAGCTGAATGTCAAGGAGAAGCCAAACTAATAAAAAATAATCCAAAATGTCATAAAAAGCTGTCAATGCATTATTCCACTATGGGTGAAATTTAAAATGTTATGCTAGTGAATCTTCCAAAAAGGTAGTATATTATTAATTTTAAGACCCAAATTTAAACTAGTGGGAAAGCATATAATGCACTAGGACCTACATCACAGTTCATTGTCAGTTAGTAGAGTATATCGTGTCTTTAATTCTTAGTTCTGAATAATTTTGAAACCTTTTTTTCCCTTCTTTTTAAAAATTCTGTTTTAAATAACCAATACAAATCCATGGCAAGACAAATATATCTAAGGCCAAAAAGTGATAGAGCTAATGTCTTACTTGAAGAGGGATCCTCTCTGCACTTCATACTGATATTCTCAGTAGCATTTAATACATGCGTTGTAAGTACTTGTCGGGTAGTTAGGGAATGCTTTAGATGAGGACTGTCCTTGTTATCTTTTAAAGGAAATTAAGAACATAAAACGTCAATATTAGTTTTAAAAAAACTTTCAGTTGGTATTTCACTATTCAAACATTACATGATGGGAACAGTTCTTTAAAATGATATATATGTTTATTAATTGTGAGGAAAGCATCATTAACATTCCCTAGTTGCCACATGGATTTCCAAATGTCATCAGTAACAAAACAAAACTCTGAAACTATAGCCATTATTTTCAATATGTAAATTTAAAAATGTGGCAATATTTTTAATATCTCCATATAAAACTTTTAAAAGGTTTTAAATTTTTATGTTGAATGGTCCCATTTAAGTTGGGGTTCTGAACATATTTTAAATGTAACAACTTTAACTTGTCATATGCTTTGAAGCAGAACTAACTTCTTGTTACATGCTTTGGAGCAGAACTCCTTGGTAGGGCTTTCCACAATGATGAAAATGTTCTAAATGTTCCTAAAAAGGAAAAACAAAAAAGAAGTTCTCCTGAAATAGGCATAAAACTAAAACTCCCTTTAGGTCATTACCTGACTCCCACATTTTTCATGCACACAATGGAACCCTAGGAATTAAGCAAAACAGCATCTGGGAGGTTAGAAACTGGTCAGAGATTTCAGCATCTACATACAGCTCGGGAGGTAAAATTTGGCACAGAAGCCTCACCAGAGTAGAGATATCTTGGTGAACACCCCATGTCTCAGTTGATAACCCAGTAAAGCAATGCTGTAGGGGTGAGGGTCATATCCTAGGAATGAGGACTATACCCTCAAAGAAATGAAAAATAATGTATCATCCCTAGTAAAGCCCAAAACCAGTCCTTCACAGAATTAAGGTGGCCAGCTGATAGTCTAGCTGCCTGCCAGAAGAAAAGTTTCTTTCTTAAAAAACAACATCATTCATACACCATGTAATTTTTATCTATAATGTTCAGTAGCAAATAAAATATCAGAAGGGCATAGTAAGACAGAACAAATGAGCAAAAACCTGAGGAAAATGAGAGATATCCCAGTGTTATCAAACAAGAAGTTGGAAAAAATAACAGAAACATTATCAAAATAGAGAACTGATAGAGAATTTAAGTAGAAAATCAATAAAAAGGTCAAACAAATTTAGAATTTAAAATATGGATTGAAGAGCAGAGAGGAAGAGAATTAGTGAACAGGACAGTAGGTTGGCAGAAAGTATCCAGATTTACCTAGAGAAATCAATAAGAAAAAAAAAAACATTTAAGATGGACTAGAGACTTAAAAACGCACCAGACAAAAGAGAAAGTCAAAATGGCCAATGAGTTTATGAAAAGCTGCTCAACATTATGAGTCATCAGGGAAATACAAATTAAAACTACAAAGATGTGCCACTAGCCCCCCACCAGAAAGGCTAAAGTTAAAGGACTGAAAATTCTCATTGTGGGTTAGGATACAGAGCAAGCTTATCTCAAAGAAAAGGAGTGCTTATGGCCTTTAGAAGACATGTGCAAGAAGGAATGTTAACAATAGTCCCACACTGGAAATATTGTTCATCATAATCCCAGTATTCGATACTCATGGTGCTTTCGTGTGTTGTTTTTTGTTTGTTTATTTGTTTACAAACGTATAAAGAGTGGTGAAAAGTTTGAGTTGTTAGACCCACACATTTCTAGCTGAGGTCTAACAATGGCAATGCTCAGCATTCTCATTTCAGTTCATACAGAGATGACCAGAGAACGGCTGGAGACAGGAGTGGGCAGCACAGCACCGTGCAAGAAGCTCTGACTCTGGGGAGAGGTGGAAGGGATCTGAATCCAAGTTCTGAGGCTTGTCGGTGGGGGAACCTCAGGAGAGTCACTTAACACTTCTAAACTTTGTTTTCTCTTTTGTAAAATAAAGAAAACAGAATATAGCAGGATGAGTAATTTCTACGATTTAAGATTATAATCTCTGTGAGATGTATGTATATGTGTGTGTGTACGTATTTCCCCAAGGAGCAATGATTCAGTGTCTGCTAATTCAGTGTTCATGTCAGCTTTATAGAACGTAGCTACCAGGAATAACAACAGTCAATCGTGTGTGGGCTTGTGTGTGTATCAACTGTGTGTATATGTATAGACTATATACAGAGAAGAAATGCCCATGTTTTCATATATACATACATATATATAGCATACATCTTATATATAGATATGTGTGTATATATGTGGCATATATCTATCTGTCTGTAGATATTTACAGCAATATAAAAAGGCTACTGCTACAATCAACAGCATGGATCAGTCTCATAAAAAGAGCATTAAGTAAAAGAATCCAAACTAAAAGAGTTCAAACTGCATATTTCCAGTTATATAAATGCCAAAAAATGCAAAATTAGCCTATAGTAAGAGTGAGCAGAGTAGTGGTTACCATTGGGAGAAGACTACTGACTTGGAGGGAAGGAGCCATTTGGAGTACCATAAATGTGGTTATATTGATACACACACACGTAAAATTTTAACAAGCTATTCACTCCAGATCTGTGAACTTTCTTAAAGTGTATAACACATTAAAATAACATTAAGATAAGACAATACCTCAAGTATTTCTCTTGAAATTGAACACTAACTCATTAATTATAATTTCAATTTTTGATCACCTTCATTTCAAAGATGTCTTATGAATACAGGGGTCTGAATATGTTTAGATATATCTATCATATACATATACCCAGAAGATTCTTTTATCTAGTGACACAGAGAACAGTATGATGCCTGGAAAATCAATAAGCCTAACTATGCCAGAATCTAGAATGCCAGATGATGGAATTCTTGTAACATCCTTTTGGTATGGTTGTTCAACCAGTTTATGATAGTAATTTATAACGATATTACAGTAATAAACTGGTTGAACAACCACACCAAAAGGATGGTAGATAGACTAATGACTGTATAATGACATTCTCACATTTTCTAACACCCAACAAAGTAGGGAATATATTACTAATGTCACAATGTGAAGGAAAGTTTACTTTTATATGAAGTCATTAGTTTATCAATGGTTGAAAATAACTTTTGATTAACCAGAAGGCAATTGGATTTAATAATATTTCAACAAAATGTCCAATTAGAATTGCTCAGGTTAAGTGGATCCCACTTATACAGGTTATATAGACAGTGGGAACTCCGATGGGAGAAACTAGCAGTGTTTCTAATTTGCAGCTAAACTGATTACTTCAAGGCAACTAAACGATGCCAGCTAGACTAAAATGCTGCAGATATAAGAAGAAAGAATCAAATTACTTTAGCACCAGAAGAAAAAAGAAAAAAAGCATACACAGAAGAAAATGGCTGACACCAGGACAGCAGAAAGTATCACCAATATGCCTAAGATATACTGGTACTTACTGACACCTGCTCTCAACTCCCTTCCTGATCTTCATGCACATTGTTCCCACCAGCCACACCTTTCAATCTCCCCACAAACTCTCTATATATTTTTTAAACGAATGCCTGGAATTTTCAGTCAAAGGATTGATTTTCCAACATGTTTATGCTAAAAAGCAGTTCCAAAATATTTATGCTATAATACACAGTTAGAATGTGATGTGTTGGCACACATGATATATATTTGAACACAGCTGCTTTAAAGCAGACTTACTCAAATGACTTATTAAGTGCCTCTTTCATTTACAGCTCTGTTATAGTATATTACAGCACATACATGACACCTAAATTCATTACAGTCTGGAGTTGAGCGTACACACACACACACACACACACACACAGACACAGGCACTCACACACATCAGGTTTCTCATTAAAATATGGAAAATGGAATGTCTTACACACTGAACACAAATTCGCGCAAGGTATTTGGTAGACATTTTAGTCTCTGAAAGCATCTGATTTTGTAACGTACCTCCAACTCCCTGTGTTAAACATGACATGGTCAAAAAAAGAAAAATTAGTTGTAAAAGATAAAATTCAGACATTTGTTATGTGGTGATAGATTCAGTCAATCAGTAATAAATTAACTCACCTCCATTTTCAGAAGCAGCAATGTCAGTCCCTGGTTTCCTATGCAATGATGCTTTTATTTCACCTTGTCTTTCATATTGGCTAAATTTTGTCGGAACTGTAAGACTATCTCCTAGAAATAAGAAGAAGAAAAAGTCACTCCAGAAATTATTAGATGCTTAAATAAGAAATTTATGGTAGAATTCATGATGAAAGTAAAAAAGTTTTCAAGTTAATGCGAGTGTTGTTTGATCAGTGATCTAATAAACAATAAATTAATAAATATATGAGTTTTAAATTCTGTAATTGTCAACAAAGAAGTAAACGAGTATATTCTCCTATTTGGATTATTAATTCAATGGCAATTTAAAAATTTATGCTATCTAACACTATTGTATGTATTTAGTCAACACTAAACATATGGATATGTTTCTCATATACTGAATTTTGTAATATTGCTTTTGATTTTATCTGTTCACCAGGAACAATCAGATAAAATGTATTAACACTACAAAATGCTAATTGCACTGATAATTAAATAACACTTTCGGCTTTCCTCATGCACTTCTAGATAATTTTCTTCTAAAATAAACAAAAGCAGAATAAAAGAGACATGACAACCTAATGCAATGTGTGATTATGGATTGAATCCTAGACCAGGGGAAAAAATTAATTTTACTATAAAGAACATTAATGGTATAATTGGTAAAATTTATGGGAAAAGAAGGTTGTAAATGATAGTTATCATTGGTAATTTTCTGATTTTTATATTTATACTACAGTTATGTAAAAGCAAAGCGATATCATTTCTATAACTTATTCTCTTAATGAGCTCCGAAAATTATAATTGTATATTTAGAGAGAGTGAAAATTGAAATATGGTAAAATGCTAACATTTGAAGGAAATCTAGGTGAAGGCTATATAGGAATTAACTGAAGCTATTTAAAAATAAAAGCCTTGAAAGCATAATACAAAGCAAAACTACATACAATAGTCTTCATAATATGCCATCTTTTTTTTTTTTTTTTTTTTTTTTTGAGACAGAGTTTCGCTCTTGTTACCCAGGCTGGAGTGCAATGGCGCGATTTCGGTTCACCGCAACCTCCGCCTCCTGGGTTCAGGCAATTCTCCTGCCTCAGCCTCCTGAGTAGCTGGGATTACAGGCACGCGCCACTATGCCCAGCTAATTTTTTGTATTTTTAGTAGAGACGGAGTTTCACCATGTTGACCAGGATGGTCTTGATCTCTTGACCTCGTGGTCCACCCCCCTGGCCTCCCAAAGTGCTGGGATTACAGGCTTGAGCCACTGCGCCCGGCCAATATGCCATCTTTAATGTTCATTGTTAACTTATTTTTTTCTTTTGTTTTTATTTCCTTTTGTTTTTTCTCCTCTGAGTAGTGCAGCCTTGCAATCTGTCCTTCCCTATATGACTCCCAAGTCTTGCAGACTCTTCTCCATCTGATGGTGTGTTGCTGCCACCTACCGCCACACGTTTGAATAGTTCGCTACAAACAGACTTGCACAGCATCTTGTGGATGTTCATCCACAATAAATCAGATTCTCCAAAAGTAAGCGCCATAAAACACAGAGCCTTTGATTTGTCCTCCAGCACAGACCCTGAAATAGTCTTGTCCACAGAAGACTCTCATTCAATGACCAAATAATCTTTGTCCTGCCGCTAGCGTCATTCTGTGATCTCTTCTTCTTGGGCTAGGCTTACTTTTCTATTCAGAAAAAAAAATCTAGACCTCTTTCACAGGGGTGATTTATCTCAAAGACAAATAAAATGGTAAAAGCAAATTATTTACAGGATTACCCCATGGAGTGTGTAGTGTCATTGTGTGTTATGAAGTCTATTCATTCTGTCATTTCTCTAGGATAACATAATCCCATTAATAGCAGCTTTGGGTCATCCAATACAAACACTTTTTTCTAGCTCTCAATTACAATGTATTATTTATCACTTTATTCTTCTGTACATCATACTAAATAATTCAGTCTATCACACCAAGTATCTCTTATATATTACTATGAATGCTGCCTTTTCATTTCTTACCTTTTTGCAATTCACTGCCACTTTCCAACGTCTTTTCTGACTCTTTCTCTGATATACGGGCCACACTTTTCGAGGATGAAATACCTGGAGGAGTATGAAATCCATAGTCTTCTCCTAATCGAACATAAGAAAAGTAATAGTTAGTATATTGATCACATCAAGTATTATAAAATACAAAAAATGTTTGATTTCTTACCAGATTTACGACAAATCTCCTCAATTGCTCTTATTTCTTCAATTTCTTCAGGAGTCCTTGTCCATAAACTAGAAGCATCTATAGGATACATTTTTCTAGTTAAATTTTCCCAAAGCCAAATAATGTGAAAATTTATAAACTAGAAAGAAAAACCCCAAATACTGTTTTCATGGATAGATTATGTTTTTATATGTTTAAAGTCAATAATTTTACATACTAGTAATAGTTTCAAGTTGCTACATTTTAAGTATTAAAGAGAGTTAGTCAAGAGAAAAGAAAGGACTATGTAATATGTACTTTGAAATGAGATGCTGAATGTATAGACTCAATGTTGAGATGGTGTATGTTTATTTGGAGGTTGATGTAGGCATGAGAGACATGGAGCTGCAGCACACAGAAACAGTAATAAGTAGCTCTGTGTATTCCTAAGCACAGAAACTATGGTGGCCTGTGGCCCACAGAAGGACACATTCCAGCACAAAGACAGAGTGAGAGTTTATTTTTCTTCATGTTTATCTTGTATATGCACACTTTCTGGCACCACTGTTTTGGGTTGATATGGGAGGCAAAGGATGGACTAAACTGCAAAAACCTGGGTTCTAAACCTGTTCATACTCTTGTGAGGATGACCTAGAATAATGCAGATGACAGTGCTTTATAGATTATTAACTATTACATAGACCTCTGTAACTCAAGGATTAAATGTGAAGCTAATGTATTATTAATACATACTTATATAAATAGAAACATGTGCATCAATGTGTTTTAGAAACAATTTATATAAAAAATGGAACTTATTAGTATCTCTCTATATACTAATATATACACCTGTATATATTTAAGCATCAGATATGTCTCCCAACCATCACACAACAAAAAATTTCCAATCCAAATGATCATAAATATGTTAGACATAGAACAAATTAGAACATAACGAATTAAATTTGTTTAATACAATTCACGTAATGTTCTCAGCAAAATCTGCCTTATATATTTCATCATAAACCTCTATAGTTAAACATATATGTAGAAAATGTTGCGAGGTTTGTGAATGCGCATTATAAACCTGAGAAAAGGTCTACTAACCATTTTGTTCTTCTATTTCCTCTTCTTCCTCAAAATTGGTTTTTATAACTAAAGGACCATGGATGGGTCGTGATATATTGTCCTGAGGTGTCAAAGGTTTCTGATTCTGGGTCTGGAGTGGAATTCCTTCCAGACTTTCTTTCTGTAGTGTCATATCTGCAGAGAAAATGCAACATTTTAGTCCATTAAAGATAAATGTGATGATAAGTATATTCGATAATCAATCACTGCCCTCCTAATTAACTATATATTATTTTACAACATGTATAATAATAATGCAATAATAGATTGTGTTTCTATGCATTAGCAATGAACAAACTGAAAATGAAATGAAAAATAATCCCACTTACAATAGCATCAAAGAGAAAAAATATTTAGGAATTAATTTTAAGATGTGCAAAATTTACATTCTGAAAATATTGCTGAAAGAAGAAAAAATGTTGTTGAAGGAAGTTACAGAAGTGTTGAAATGGAAAAATATCCTTGTGTATGGATTGATTTGTTGTTGGTATGGCAATATTTTCCAAATTAATCTATGGGTTCAATACAACCCTTATCAAAATCCCAACAGACTTCTTTGCAAAAATTGACAAGCTGATTCTAAAATTTATATGGACATTACTACAAAACTAAAGTAATCAAGACTATCCGAACTAGCATAAAAACAAAAATAGATCTACGTATCATTGGAATAGGATTGCAAGACCAGAAATAAACCTTTATATGAATCAATTTATGCTCAATTGGTTTTCATCAAGGGTACATAGACCATTCAATGGAGAAAGAATAGTATTTTCAACAAATGGTGCTGGGACAACTACATAGCCACATGCAAAGTAATTAAGTTGCACAACTTCATCACATTATAAACAAAAATTAATGCAAAGTGGATCTAAGAACAAAATCCAGGAGCTGAAGCTATAAAACTCTTGGAAGAATCCTTAGGTTATACAAAGCTTTCGTAGATATGACATCAAAAGGATAAGCAATCATTGAAAAATAGCCAGCCCCCTGGCACATGGAGGTGAGCCACGACAGCACCTGTCAACAAGGCCTAGATTTTGCTGAAAAGCAGAAAAGCAGTTCCCAGCCCTCTCGGCCAGAGAGTGAAGAGACACTCAGAACCCCAAGGTGATGCAGAAAGAATGAGTAAGATCCAGCCTGGGCAACATGGCAAAACCCTATCTCTACAAAAAAAAAAAAAATTAGTCAGGTGTGATGGTGCACACCTGTAGTCCCAACCACTCAGAAGGCTGAGGTGGAAGCATCACTTGAACCCCAGAGGTTGAAGCTGCACTTAGCCAAGATCATCCCACTGCACTCTAGCCTGAGCAACAGAGCAAGACTCTGTTTCAAAACAAAACCAAAACCAAATGAGATATCACTTCATACTACAGTGATTGCAATTATTACTTTTTTTTATTAAAAAGACAATAACAAGTGTTGACAAGGATGTGAAGAAACTGGAATCTTCATACATTGCAGTTGGGAATGTAAAATGTTGCAACTACGTTAGAAAACAATTTGACAGTTCCTCAAAAGGCTGAACATGGAGTCATCATAAGTCCCATCTATTCCATTTTCAGCTACATACAAAGGGGTGTAAAAATATATGTCCATATTGTAAAATGTTCATTTGTACACAAATGTTTATATCAACGTTATTTATAACAGTCAAATAGTGGAAACAACCTAAATTTCCATTCTCTGATAAATGGATAGATAAAATGTGGCATATTCATACAATGGAGTGCTATTAGGCTATAAAAAGGAATAAAGTACTGCTGCATGTGAGAGCATGGATGAATTTTGAAAACACACTAAGTGAAAGAAGTAATTCACAAAACAATAATGTATGATTCCATTTATATAAAATAACAAAAATCTATTTGTAGAAACAAGAAGGAAATTAGTGACCGTGTAGGTTTCAGGAGTTGGGAAGAAATGAGGAGTAACTCTTAACGGGTGTGGATTTCTTTTTTGGAGTGATCCAATGTTCCAAAATGGAATATTGTTCTTTGATCCATTTTGAGTTAATTTTTGTAATGTGATGATTTTCGCAATTTTTTTCTCTCTACATTTGAAATCATTATATTCAGAAAACATACACTGCACAATTTCCATCATTTTAAATTTATCTGGGTTTGTCTTATCACCTAGACTGTGATCTATACTGGAAAATATTTCTTGTGCACTAGAGAAAAACGTCTATTTCACAACTGTTAAATGGAATGTTTTGCTGAAGTATCTTAGGTCTAGTTCCTTTACAGTTGTCCAAATCTTTTATTATCTTGTTTACAGTTGTTTGCATGGTATATATTTTCTATTCTTTTAGTTTCAGCTAATTGTTTCTGTTGAATTTAAAAGAGTGTTTTCTGTAGACAGCATGTAGTTTTATCTTTATTTTTATTCTCACAATCTCTGCCTTTTGATTACATTTTTTAATCCATTCACAATTAATGTTATTGATATAGTTGGATTCAGGTACACAATTTTACTTTGTTTTCTATATGTCTAATGTCTTTGTTGTTCTGCTGTTTCTCTTTCTTTTACACTGATGAATATTTTCTAGTATAATATTTAATTTCTTTAATCATTCTGCATTTTTTATAGTATTTTTTCATTTGCTCTATGGCTTACTAAATATTTCTGAACATCAAAATCTATTTCACATTTATACTAATTTAATTCCAGTGATATATAAGAGGTTTCTCCTATATAGGTCTATTCCCTCTTCCTCCTTTCTGTGCTATTATTGTTACATACGTCACATTTCTATGCATGACAAACCCAATAACACATTGTTATATTTATTACTTAAGATAATTGTATGTCTTTAAGGAGATAAGAGAGGAAAAAAGATCAAGTATGTTTTTATAGTTTGTTCTATAAACAGAGACTAATCATATTTCTATTTATAATTTCTAATTCTCTTCATCTGTTCCTATGGATTTGTGTTACTATCTGGTGCCATTTCTTTGCCATCATACAGTTTTGCTTCCATCGGCCTCCTTTGTGTGGCTATTGTTGAATATAGTACATTTCTTAATATTACTGGCTTAAAAAATATAATTTTATAGATTGTTTTACAAAATTTTAAAACAGATTATAGAAGGAAGAGAAATATGCCCTTATGATGGTTTTATAGTTACACAACTACCTTGATCAGCATACTTTGTTTCTTCATGTGGATTTGAAATACTGACTCAGGTCACTTGCTTTCCACCTGAAAATTTTCCTTTAGTATTTAAGGTATGCATACTGGCAACAACAAATTCTCTGTTTTTGTTTTCTGGAAATGTTTTCATTTTGCCTTTAATTTTGAAATACAGCATTTAAAACTAGTTTTCTGGACAAAGATTCTTGGTTGACCCCGTTTTTTCTTTCGGCCTACAGTGAAAACTGCCTATATTGTTTCTGACGATAAGGTAGCTGTTAATCATACTGTGGTTCTATTATATGTAACAAAATATTTTTATCTTGTTGTTTTCCAGAATTTGCCTTTATCACCGGTATTTATCATTTTTAACATGATGTGTCTGGATGCAGATATATTTGTGTATATCCAACTTAGAGTTTGTTGAGCTTCTTGTATATGCAGATTAACTTTTAACTAAATTTGAGGAATTTCAGCCATTAGTTTTTCCTTCCTTACATTTTGGTAAAATGCCTCATATTTCTCTTAGGCTCTGTTCATCTTTTTTTCATTTTTTCTTGGTTTTTCGGATTGCATAATTTCTGTTGATTTATATTCAAATTTACTGGTTCTTTCTCTTGCAGTTCTCAAATCTACCCTTGAGCCCTTATACTATATTTTTCCATTTCAGTTATTGTGTGCTCAATGCCAAAATTTCAGTTCGTTAGGGTTTTTTCATAGTTTTTACCCATTGATAGTCTCTACTTGTTAAAATGTTCAATAAGCATTGTCTGCTCATGAACGCTTTTCAAAGAAGACATATACACAGGCAACAAGCATATGAAAACATGCTCAACATCACTAATCATTAGAGAAATGCAACGCAAAGCCACAATGAGATACTATCTCACAGTAATCAGAATGGCTATTATTAAAAACCAAAAAATAACAGATGCTGGCAAGGCTGCAGAAAAAAGGCAATGTTTATACACTACTGGTCAGAATGTAAATCAGTTCAGCCATTGTGGAGAGCAGTTTGGCAATTTCTCGAAGAACTTAAAACAGAAATACAATTTGACCCAGCAATTCCATTATTGGGTATATACAGTCTACTGTGAAGACACATGCATGCGTATGTTCATCAAAGCGCTATTCACAATAGCAAAGACACAGAGTCAACCTAAAGGCCCATCGATGGTAGGCCGGATAAAGAAAATGAGGCATATATCCACTATGAAATACTACACAACCATAAAAAAGAATGAGATCATGTCCTTGGCAGCAACACGAATGGAGCTGGAGGCCATTTTCCTAAGGGAACTGACACAGGAATCGAAAACCAACATTGCACCTTCTCACTTACAAGTAGGAGCTAAACACTGAGTACACATGGACACAAAGAAGGGAAGAACGGCCACTGGAGCCTATTCAAGTGCGGAAGATGAGAGGTGGGTAAAGATTGAAAACTACCTATCAAGTACTATGCTTATGACCTAGGTGACAAAATAATACATACATCAAACCCCAGGACATGCAGTTTATCTTTAGAACAAACCTGTATAAACAAACCTGTACCCCTGAAGCCAAAATAAAAGTTGAAAAAAAAAATCGATGCACAGTTGAACATCACATTCCTCTCACAGGAGGCATTCTATTGCCTCCTGTGTTTCTATAAGTGAATTATACATTTCTGTTTTTTTGCATGTATCATAATCTTTTACTGAAAACTCAACATTTGTGACAATATTTTGTAGTAACTCTGAATATTGATCTCCCGCCTTAACCTGAAGCTTGTTGCTGTTTGCTTTTTAATTTTTGAGTGACTTTGTTGAAATACTTGAGTAAAATCTATTTTCTCCCACAATATGCAGCCTCTGTTGTCATTGCTCAGAGGATGTAGCCTTGGCATGTCCACAGTAAACAGGGATAACAAGGGCTTTAGCAGGATTCATTTTGCCCCTTTCCCTATTTTCTCCGCTAAGTTGTCCACCTCTACTGGTATCACACTGAGATATTAGCTTCCATACATTGCTGGCTTAATGCTCTGTTGTGTCATCAGTGTATAGGGCATAAATTGCTCCACAGTTTAACCTGAGCAAATTCTGACTCCTTCAGAGAGCTAAGCTTGGAGGCCAATCTTCCAAGTTTGTTCCGATCCCAAAAGAGCTATTTTTAATTGTCTCTTTACCAGGTTGTCTTTGGTAAACTTCTAGCTGGTTTGCAGTTTAGTTTGCTCCTCTCTCAGAGAGACTGGCCTCCTCTTAATTACTTATCTCGAATCACCACTGTTTCCAGAGCATCCATAATTTTAAACTTCCCCACACTATGTTCTATTTCAAATAAATTTGGTTTTTTTTTGGAGCGCTTCAGAGTTTTCTACTCTCTACCTGCACAAAATCTCAGTGCTAATGCTAAGAGCAGGGATAGTCACTAAATTCTTTTGGAGTGACACCCCTGTTTTACAATTGGGGCATGAAGCAGAGGTGCTAATTTCTGGTCTTTATGACTTGTGCCTCCTGGCATGGGACCTCCACCCATGCTCCATCTGAGGCAAAGGTAATTGGGGTCCAATGATTCCTAGTCTGCTGCATGTGAGATAGAACTTTTGCTTTATGCATGGGGCTGGTGAAAACAAGATTCAAATCTCTTGGAACTTTTGCTTTATCAAGGGGCTTAATGAAAACAAGATTCAGGCCTGAAAAATAGAGCTCTAGCAACATGGAGTTGGGAACTGGGGAGGATAAGAAACGTTAGCAGCTTTCTTCCCCCAAAGACACATACTATAGTTCTTGACTAGAACCTAGACATAGAAAGAGCTCTATGTTCTTGGCTCCATCCATTCAGAGTAGAGCTTCTGTCACACTAAACTGAGAGGTGGTGAAAGGAGTGGGTGGTTGTTCCAATACAACAGACTTACCATTTCTACTGGCTTTAATAGATTTTATTTGAATGACTATGAGTTCGTTTGCTGTATGCCCTTAAGACAATTTCTTGAAACTTGGAAACATTTTTAACATGTAAGTTTCATCAACTATGATTATTTCACTAAGGAACAGGTTTATGGAATTCTTCACAGCATCATTCTGAAAGTTATCTAGTCATCACAAAATTTTTAATGCAAGTAGAATTATTTACAAGTTTGCCACATTGTTCACAATACCTTAGAAGAAGCCCATAGATAAAATTTTCAAATAAAATCTTCCAACGGAGATAGTGAAAACCTTTTTTATAAAATAATTTTGTGAAATCTTCTAATTGACGTGAGTCTTCATATTATTTCAGTTTACAAAATGTTTGCTATATTATAACTGACTGAGCAAATATTAGAACAACATGCTCATTCTGGACATTAGGTTTTAGCAAGTGTCTTACTCCTTTTTTGCCGCTGTAACAAAATATCTGGATAATTTATAAACAACAGAAACTTTTTTATCAAGGTTCTGGAGGCTGAGAGGCCCAAGGTCAAGGTGGTGGCACGTTTGGTCTCTATGAGGACTCTCTGCTTCCAAGATGGTGCCTTGTTACTGTGCCATCTAGAGGAGATAAATTCTGTGCCCTCACATAGAAGAAGGCAGAAGGGCAAAAGGGCAAAATAGACCAAACTCTGTGTGAAGCCTCTGAGGCCTTAATCTTATTCATATTCAACATGGATTTTGGAGGGATACAAACAAGCCATAGCAGCAGTATATACTTTTTTGCCTTGTAAACAAATAAGAATAATATTGATCATCATTCATCTCATTAAAAGACAATTTTTCAATATAATTATACTTTGATGTGCCATAATTATCAATATTTGTAATGTAGTTATGTTGTTTTAATAAATTAAATGCCAGTGATAATTGTAACAAAAACTCAGTCCTAAAGGCATGTGTTAAGAAAGTCGGTTAAAGAACATAAGTCTCCATAATACGGAAACTTCATACAACAAAAATTTAAATCTATACATATTTTTGTTATATCAATGTTAATAGGTGATCAATAAACTCAAGCATAAATATATTAGGTTAGGGTAAAAATATGTGAAGAAAGTTAAACAGTAATAGCTTTATTTTTACTTTTCTTTTAAGTTCAGGGGCACATGTGCACGTTTCTTTTATAGGTAAACTTGTACCATGGGGGTTTGTTGTACAGATTGTTTCATCACCCAAGTATTAAGCCTAGTACCCATTAGTTATTGTTCCTGATCCTCTCCCTCCTTCCATCCTCCACCCTCTGGTAGGCCCCAGTGTGTGTTGTTGCCCTTTATGTGTCCATTCATTTTCATCTTTAGCTCCCTCTTGTAAGTTAGAACATGCACCATTTGATTTTCTGCAGTAGTTTGCTAAGGATAATGGCCTCCAGCTCCATCCATGTCCCTTCAAAGGATAGGATCTCATTCTTTTTAAAGGCTACATGTATTCCATTGCATATATGTATTAAGACCATATTTTGTTTATCCAGTCTATCATTGTTGGGCATGTCGCTTGATCCCATGTCTTTGCTCTTGTGAATAGTTTATGGCTATCGTTTTAAGATAAAGAAAAATTTCCTTAAATAAAGAATTGTTTGCTTAAGCATTTTTTACCTTTTTAAAACTGTGAAATGTAACACATACACAGAAAAGTATGAAAATTATAAAACATATAATATAATGAATATCACAAATTCAACACCTAAGTCATGTTATAATAGCCTCCTAAACATCCTCTTCAGTTCACACAACTTTCCTTTCCCATACTCACAACAGGTACCTTCAACCTAACCTATTGAAATCATTTTTTGTTTTTTCTTCTTATCTCCCTACTAAGTGTGCATCCCTAAACATAAAGTTTAATTTTGTTTGTTTTTGAACGTTTTATAAATAGAATTAAGCAGTATCTATTCTTTCTTGCCTTCTTTAATTTAATATTTTATCTGTTAAATACCTCCTTACTCACCTGTTTCTCCTATTTTCGTCACTGTCTAGTATTGAAGGAATGTACCACACTTTATTTATGCATTCCACTTTTGTTGCACATTTGACTGTTTCTACCCTTTAGCCATTACAAACAATGCTGTTATGTGCATTCTTGTATTTAATACATGTACCCAGATGTACATGGTAATGGATTTCATTAGGATATATGCTTCAAAAGTGGAATTGCTTGGTCCTAAGTTATACATAATTTTAACTGGACAAGATAATGGTAGACTGTTTTCCAAAGTGCTTGTATCCGTTTACATATCCTCCTAAAGTGCACAGAAATTCCTAATGTTCTTTGTCTTCACCAACAATTGGTAGAATTTTTAATATTTGCCAATATAATGGGTATATCATATCTCAAAGTGCTTTCCATTGGATTTTCCTAACTATTAATAAGATTGATCATCTTGTTTATTTACATTTGAGTTTCTTCCTTTTCCAATGCCTGTTTATGCTTTCTGCTTGTTGTTCTATGACAGCGGTTCTCAAGTAGAGACATTTTTACTCCCTACCTACTATGAAATATTTGACAACGGCTGGATATATTTTTGGTTGTTAAAACAAGGAAGGTTCTAGTAGTATCTAGTAGGTAGAGGCTAAAGGTGCTGCTAAACAATCTACAGTAGATAAGAGAGACTCCAACAAAGAACTATCCAGTCCAAAATCTCAATAGTGGTGAAACAGAGAAACCTATTCATTAGGTCCTCAGACCTTTCTTGTTTATTCATATTCATATATTGAGTTCAGGTCTTTCCTTGGAGTCACATAAGCACACATGCTGCAAATATCCTCTTATTTGTTGGTTTATCTTTTTATCTTTTATATGATGTTTTTGATAAATACAAATTTTAATTTTAGTGCAGCCAGATTTATTCATATTCTCTGAAATGATCAATATTTTGTGTCCTTATTGTATTTTGAAGTCTTTAAATATTGGCCTTTTACACTTTGATCAAGAATTTACCTAGAATTGATTTTTATCTATTGTGTGAAAGAGAAGTCTATTTTTCCCTCATTAAGTGAAAAGACCACCCATTGCTCATCCATGCTACCTGTTACAAATCAAGTGTCCAGTCTGTTTCTGTGGTGTAGTGGTTATCACGTTCTCCTAACAAATCAAGTGACCATCTATGGAAAGGGCTGTTTCAGCTACTCTGTTCCATTTACCAATCTGTCTAGCCCGTGGCTAATACTACACTGTCCTAATCTCTAGCACTTCATAGGCCTTGATATGTGGTTGAACAAGTCCTATAATTTTGGTATTCTTCAACCATGTCTTGACTTTTTCCGGCTCTTTGCACTTCCATATACATCTCAGAATCTGTTGAATTTTCATTAAGATTATCGTTCTTGTATTTTTACAGTAGATGATAAGTATCAAATAATTATAAGATGTCATTAGATAAATTCATAATAAGAATGAGAAAACTTTTATCTTTAAAGTCAGTATTGAAAAAATGTTGAAAATTACACCCTTTGCAACTATTTAAACTTATCATTTGAAAGTTTAATGAAAAACGTCTTAGTGGATATTTCATCACAAATAAAGACCATTGTCCATCACACCTTTCTATTACATGTGTTTAAATACACATCAGAGGGAGAAAGAGATACGATGGGAAAGAGCACATTTAGTTAACAGAAACTACCCAATTAGAAATATGGAATAAATCATTCAAGTAACCAAGTAATGCAGTAAAACTTCAGACACTGGTAAGTTTACCTCTCTGCAATGATTGAAACAAAAATGTGCTGAATTTGACAGATATTATTATATCTTTGTTAATTAGAGTAACTTTCCTATGAGATCACAAATACCAATGGTCTTTGCATTTTAAGAAACTACTATAATGCACTTTCCATGAATTTATACATAGATAATTTTTGTCACCTTGATTTTTCTACCCAAAGCATAGCTTCATGTCACTAAGATCAACTTTGATGTGATCACATGTATTTCATATAACTCTTTTGAAAACTATATTTTTAACAAATATTGTATAGTAATTATTATTTTGGCTTGTTCTTTAACATATATTTTTGCTCTCATTTTAGGTCAAGTATATCAGGGCATTTTTTAGGGAATCACCTTTTTCCCATTTTCAATCTACTTAATGTGAGTAACGATGACCCCCAGGACCCAAAGATTAGCTAATCCCCCAGCCTGAAAAACTATTAAGGATGAGCATGATTTCTACATCGTTAGATGAGATTCAATACTCAGGCTTTAGCTGAATAAGAAAGACTTATTTCTTCTGATGTTAATTGAGAATGATGATGCTAATGAAAAGACTGATTACTCACTCTTTGCCAAGAATTCTAAACTATTGAGTATTTATCTGTTAAACGTCTAAAACCCAGTGACAGATACTATTACTATCTCTACCATACAGATGAAGAAATTGGCCCACAGAGATATTAAGTTGTCCATGTTTATAGTGGCAAATATGTGGTAGGTTGATGTTTCAAGCTAATCTGAGCTAGAGCTACTATTCTTAATCTAAGCCTATTCTGCTCCAAAATCTAGGTCTGAGCTTCTGGAGTAACTGCAGTATATAGAGAAGGACAACTGGCTAAGAGCCAAGAGTTGGTGAAGGAAATATGGATCCAGCCAGGTCTGAGGTCAGCTCTGTCCCTAATCTCTTCAATTATATTAGCCAAGAATTCCAGTTTTCCCATGAATAAAATTGAGTTGGGTTTCTCTCCTTAAAACCAGTAATGTACTGGAGTGGGCTCAGATAAGCATGTGAGAACTGAGAAATTTTCAGGAATTTTGCAAGTGTACTGATGTCACATTTATAGCTTGAAATTGGCTATAGAGAAACTATTTGCTTTACGCTAATTGTCAAATGTGAAAAACCAGAGCGATTTTGTTTTGGATTTTTTCCAGTTGGTTTTTCTGGGGGAGGGGAGCGAGGTGGGGGAAAAGAGCCAGTTGTTAAAACATTTAGCACTACTCCATCGTTTATGACCAAGACAGTCTCTACAAGAACTTACAATAGACTATCATATCACATCAGATCATGCCAGGGCATTTCATTCATGAACATCTACTTTACACGCTTTCTCAATTTTCAAAACAAATTCTGTTTTTTGAAAACAGATGTCATCAACATTATCATCATAATGCAGTATTTCCTACTCCTATAAATACTTCCATAGCTAGAACACACATGCAATACAAAACAAGTAGGTTAAAAGAAACTTTTGTATAAACAAATTATTTATAACCAAACAAGTTGTTTTTATTTAGATTCACTAGGAATTGGGCACTGTCCTTCTCTTGTCCTTCAAAGAGTACAAGAAATGCTAACTTTTGTAAAATTCACAGAGCGGAGGTTCTTCACAAAGCATTTTTCTTCCCCTTTCACTAGTTCTTTAAGGGCACCCGCATGGAATTGTTTGCTTAGGGCATTAGGGCAAATCTATACAATGCTTGCGTAGATTTTACAATAGCTAATTGATCTTTGTAGTATTTTTGCAAAAAAAAAATATTTTAATCTAAACGTAATTAGGAGGAAACAAATGAACAAATCACCTTAGAAGATATCCTACAAAACAACTGGCTTGAACTCTTAAAATTTGTATGACATGGGGCAGGTGCAGTGGTTCATGCCTGTAATCCTAGCACTTTAGGAGGCCAAGGTGAGAGAATTGCTTGATCCCAGGAGTTTGAGACCAGCCTAGATAACATGGTGAGATCCCATCTCTACCCAAAATTACAAAATTAGTTGGTCATTGTGGCATGAGCCTGTGGTCCCAGTTACTCAGGAGGCTGAGGTGAGAGGGTCACTTGGGCCCAGGATGTCAAGGATGCAGTAAGCTGTGTTCACACCACTGCACTCCAGCCTGGGCAACAGAGCAAGATTCTGTCTCTAAAAAGACACATGTATATGACAAGGAAGGAAATATATCCTGGTGAAAGTTTTAAAGAGATATAAGATTTTTAAAAAGAGATTAAATAGAGACATGACAACCAATTGCAATGAATGATGCTTAATTGGAAATTGGATGAGAAAAAAAAACCAACAATTTTACGGCTGTTGTACCCAACGTTTGGTCCCAAGAACCTACAAGTAGGTTATACTGAATTAGACTACAATTAAACAAGATATACCGAATTAGACTACAATTTAAACAAGATTGTCAGGTGATTTCTGTGCATACTACATTTTGTGGAAACATTGCTATTACAAGCATTATCAGACAAGTAGAAAATTTTGATATAGACTGAATATTAGACATTGTTGATTCTATCAATTCTATCAACATTGATAGAATTCTCTATATATGATAGTCATGTGTGATTATATCGGAGAATGCCCTTGAACTTAGAAGGTACATGCTGAAGTATTTAGCAATGAAGTGTGAAAATATTGGCAACTAACTCCCAAATGGTTCCAAAAAACAAAAATAAAGAAATACGTGTTTGTACATTTTATGCAGATATATAAATACAATCAAGGAAAAAGAGAAAGTAAATGTGACAAAATGTTAATTGGTGAATATAGGTGAAGAACGCATGGCTGTTCACTGAACTATTCTTGTAAATTAAAGAATAGTAAACTATCTTGTAAGTTAAAAAATGTCTCAGAAAGTTGGGGAGGAAACAAAAGTATAATGAAGCATCAGTTTCACTGGTGGTCTAAGTGGTGACTGAGAACTGTTTTGGTTTTTGGTGGTTGTTGTTTTAAGCTCACCAGTTAATTCTAATGTGGAGCCAGAATCGAGAGCATGGGGCTGAGACAAACATCAGATGGGGTACCTGGGCTTCTGAGCTTCATGTAATGTAAGGGAACATGTTTCAGAAAAGAGGGAAATATATATTGAGAAAGAGAAAAGAAACCTTATTTAATGGAAGTACACATAACTCAGAAGTGCTATAATATCTCACTCTATACTGTAAATTAAAAGGGAAAGGGAGTCTTCTACTAAATATGAAGAACTTTAATAGCTTTGAAAAGAAGTCTATGGGGTAGGATGGGATAGAATTAGCCCCTCAGAGGGCAGAAGCCAGATCAGGAGGTCTGATGCATGGTCATTCAAATGACAAAAAGCACTGGAGTACACTTTAAATGTCATGTCTAATTTTTTTGTGAGACACTTTTAGAGTCAGACAGAACTATGTTTAAAGTCAGAAACTGCCACTTATGAGAAGTTTTATATTGCCTAAGATATTTGGCCTCTACACCTCATTTTCTTTATCTGTAAAGCCAGGAGACTATACCTATTTGGCCAGTTTTTATGATGATTAAATAAAATTAGGCATGAAAAGTGCTCAGTATAGCACTGCCATATGGAGCACGCTTAACAGATTATTCTAGCCCTAACACTGGGTATGTGATTTTCTGATTTCTTATAACTCCACTTCGTTTTTTAAAAGCCATAATGAAACTGCAAGTTTACACGGTCCTATAAAGCAAGTTGTGGAGGTCTTAAACATGACTGACAAATGTTAAGCCTGAAGAACGAATATTTGAGTTCTTGCTTTTATTTTTTTGTAGGTTTGGATACTCTTTGGTCCTTGGATGAGAATGGATGCAGTATGTAGTAAGGATAAAGAATCTCCCAACCAACACAAATTATCCCAGGGGCTACCATTCGGTGTGCTGTGGCATTTCCTTAAGCCCTCTCTTTCTTCCCCAGAGAGGAAAGAACTAAGTTGAAGAACTTTTACCCTTATAACCATTATAAATTGTCTTCTTCTTTTCTGAAATATACACACACGCAAATTAGCCTGTGTGTACTGACTCAAATATTCAAGTAAAATATTTATTAAACTATTTAAAAACAATTTATTAGCAAGTGGCTTTTCAAGACTTCACATAAAAGGCAGGTCATAAATACATAGGCTAGACATTCTAAAGAAAGCTGACCAAAGTTTCGTTTAAAGTGGCCAAATCAGTTGTCAAAGGCATCACTGGACACTGACTGAGAATAAATAATTATCAAATGATTCCATTCAATTGTGCACTACAGAATAAAATGGCAACTAGCCAAGAAAAGATGAGCAATTTCCATGTTCGAGCTAGCTACTGTGTTTGGAACAAAATTTTCTTCAGCAAATTTAAGAACAAATAAAAAACAGTTTGTCTAAGAGAGTACACTAACCTCTAATGTATACCATAGGAGAAAGAATAAGTGCCTACCAGGCTTGCAAAGAAAACACGAATTGTACTCAGAAAATGTCTAGGGAATTCTCATGGTAAATATTAACAAAATTATGTTTTCTTAGCATTCTCAATTGGTTTAGCAGCTGTTGGCTTTTAAACTTAGAGATAATAACCAGAGTGATTATGTTGTCTTTTAAAATTCCATGGTTTATAAACATGTAAATAAAATATCTTTTAAAAGAGTCCAAAACCTTTCAAAATTCACTAGCAGGTTGAAGTTTAAATTGCAAAAAGAATAACCGGCAGTTTTATACCCCCAGACAAAAAGAGTAGGACTCCTGATAATTGTACTTAGTGCTTAAAGATAACATACAATGGCAAATCATCTAATAAGAAATTGCTTTTGGCAAGTGCCTCATACTGGAAGAGGACAGCTGGTGATTTAGATAGCACTGCTGTGGCTCCAACTCACCTATTTAATATCGACTATGTGACAGGTCTCAATTCATCAAGCAGAAGCTCTGGAAAGTTTCACGGGTTGCACATTTAAATACATAAATTTTGTCATATTTTAACCCAGAATAAAATTACACACATTGTACAATGCTCTGTATGAACCTATACTTAGCCAGTTACAGTTTGCTATGAATGGTTTGTAATAATACCACCCTGCATTTATCAATTAATCATATGCATTTACTGACATTCATAAAGGTGGATATTCATGAAGGTATTACTTATAAATTAGTCTTTGTCTAAGGTGTAAAGATTTAGGACCTCAGTTTTGGTTAACCTGGGCTTTGGTAGATAGATATTCCTGGAAATATTGTAGGAAATATCAGGTCTAGCAGGAATCAAATTATACCTTCTGAGGTATTGAAATATTTGCAAATAAAGAGGCTATGCAGTAGTTCAATGCCTATTTCAACTGAACTTGTTAGTTTATCTACAGTCTGCTAATTGAATCCTTTTCCCTAGAGTACAGAAATGTGTCAGGCAGAGGGAAAGCAGTTACAGATTTAACACAAATAAATGCTGTTCAGGGATTCCTGGGGTAGAACTGGCCACTATATGAGAGACAGTACTATGTGGTTGTGTTAGGTGTTTGAGATATATCAGTGAACAAAATACTTTTGCTCTTATGGAACTTTCATTCTATAGGGAGGAATTAGACAACAAACAATATATATATTAAACAAGTAAATTATATTGTATCTGAGCAATCATTGGGAGTATGGCAATAAGAAAGTCGAACAAGGCAAGGAAGTTTGGAAGTGTGTAAGGCATGCACGGGAAGGCTGACTACATTTCAAATACAGTGTTCAGAATAGTCTTGTGTAGAACATAATCTTTTAACAAGGCTGTGAAGAAATACGCTAACATGTGCCAGGAAAAGCAAGTATACAGTGTGATTGGAGTAGAGCAAGCAAGTATATGGGTGTGTGATATAGTTTGACTGTTTCCCCACCCAAATCTCATCTTGAATTGTAACTCCCCAAATTCCCACATATCATAGGAGGAACCAGGTGGGAGGTAATTGAATCATGGGGGCGAGTCTTTCCCATGCTGTTCTCATGATAGTGAATGAATCTCATGAGATCTCATGGTTTTAAAAATGGGAGTTTCCCTGCACAAGCTCTCTCTCTCTCTCTGCCTGCTGCTATACATGTAAGATGTGACTTGCTCCTCCTTGCCTTCCACCATGATTGTGAGGCTTCCCCAGCCATATGGAACTGTAAGTCCACTAAACCTCTTTCTTTTGTAAATTGCCCCGTCTCAAATATGTCTTTATCAGCGGCATAAAAATGGACTAATACAGTAAATTGGTACCAGTAGAGTGGAGCACTGCTGGAAAGATACCTGAAAATTTGGAAGCAACTTTGGAACTGGGTAATAGGCAGAGGTTGGGACAGTTTGCAGGGCTTAGAAGACAAAAAAAGTGGGAAAGCTGGAACCTCCTCGATACTTGTTGAATGGCTTTGACCAAAATGCTGATAATGATACGGACAAGGAAATCCAGGCTGAGGTGGTCTCAGATGGAGATGAATAACTTCTTGGGAACTGGAGCAAAGGTGACTCTTACTACGTTTTAGCAAAGAGACTGGCAGCACTTTGCCCCTTCCCTACAGATTTGTGGAACTTTGAGAGAGATGATTTAAGGTATCTGGCAGAAGAAATTTCTAAGCAGCAAAACATTCAACATGTAACTTGGGTGCTGTTAAAGGCATTCAGTTCTAAAAGGGAAACAGAGCATAAAAGTTTGGAAAATGTGCAGCCTGACAATGCAATACAATAGAAAATCCTATTTTCTGAGGAAAAATTAAAGCTGGCTACAGAAATTTGCATAATTAACAAGGAGCCAAATATTAATCCCCAAGATAATGGGGAAAATGTCTCCCGTTTATGTCAGATACATTCACAGCAGCATCTCCTAACACAGGCCCAGAGACCAAGCAGGAAAAAATGGTTTCATGGGCTGGGCCCAGGGTCCCCATACTGTGTGCAGCCTTTGGACTTGGTGTCCTGTGTCCCAGCCACTCCAGCCATGGCTGAAAGGGGCCAAGGTACAGCTCAGGCTGTGGCTTCAGAGGGTGCAAGCCCCAAGCCTTGGCAGATTCCACATGGTGTTGAGATTGCAAAAGCACAGAAGTCAAGAGTTGGGATTTGGGAACCTCCACCTAGATTGCAGACTTAGAATTCATGCCTGTAATCCTAGCACTTTGGAAGGATGTATGAAAATGCCTGGATGCCCAGGCAAAAGTTTGTTGAAGGGGCATTTCATGAAAAATCTCTGCTAGGGCAATGCGAAAGGGAAATATGAGGGTAGAGCCACCACACAAAGTCCCTTCAGGAGCACCACTTAGTGGAGCTGTGAGAACAGGGCCACTGTCCTCTAGACCCCAGAATGGTAGATTCACTGTCAGCTTGCACCATGTGCCTGGAAAAGCCACAGACACTGAACACCAGCCCAAGAAAGCAGCCAGGAGTGGGCTCTGTACCTTGCACAGCCACATGAGGGGAGCAGTCCAAGACCATGGGAACCCATCTTTCGCATACACGTGATCTGGATGTGAGACATGGAGTCAGAGGTGACCGTTTTGGAGCTTTAAGATTTGTCCACCCTGCTGGATTTTGGATTTGCATGGGGCCCGTAGCCCCTTTGTTTTGGCCAACTTCTCCCACAATTCAAGATGAGATATGGGTGGAGACACAGCCAAACCATATCATTCCACCCCAGCCCCTCCTGAATCTCATGTCCTCACATTTAAAACCAATGACGCCTTCCCAAAAGACCCCAAAGCCATCCCACTTGGAATGGCTGCATTTACCCAATGCCTGTACCCCATTGTATCTAGGAAGTAACTAACATGCTTTTGATTTTACAAGATCATAGATGGAAGGAACTTGCCTTGTCTCAGATGAGACTTTGGACTGTGGACTTTTGAGTTAATGATAAAATGAGTCCCCTTTAGGGGACTGTTGGGAAGGCATTATTGGTTTTAAATGTGAGGACATGAGATTCAGGAGGGGCCAGGGGTTCAATGATATGGTTTGGCTGTGTCTCCACCCACATCTCATCTTGAATTGCAACTCCCACAATGCCCACATGTTGTGGGAGGAACTCAATGGGAGGTAATTTGATCATGGGTATAGTTCCACATGGAACTATAAATCTATTAATATAGTTCCATGCGGAACTATAAGTCTATTAATCTTCTTTCTTTTGTAAATTGCCCAGTCTCGGGCATGTCTTTATCAGCAGTGTAAAAGTGGACCAGTACAGTGTGGTAGAAAAATGCAGAGAGCTTACAGGGCACCAGATCAAATAGAGTCTCTCATTATATTTGGGAATCACTGACATGTGGAACATATTCAAAATCATAAGGCTAGATGAGACCACCAAGAAAGTAAACAGAGGAAAAAAAAAAACAAGAACTAACTCCTAAAACATTGCACATGTAAGAGGTTGGGGAAAAGAAGACAAACAATTCAGGGAGATTGATAACACAGCATTAGGAAGGTAGAAGAAAAAGAGAACAAGGTTGAAACGAAAAAAAATGTTAAAGGCAGCTAGAGAGAAGGGTAGGTCACCTACAAAGGGCAGTCCATCAGGCTAACAGTGAACCTTTCAGAAGAAATTCCACAAGCCAGAAGAGATTGGAAGCCTACCTTCAGCTTTCTTAAAGAAAAAATATTTCCTGGGGAGTTGGGGAGGGATAACATGAGGAGAAATGCCAGATATAGGTGATGGGGAGGAAGGTAGCAAACCACACTGCTATGTGTGTACCTATGCAACAATCTTACATGTTCTTCACATGTACCCCAAAACCTAAAATGCAATTTAAAAAAAAAAAAAGAAAGAAATAATATTTCCAACCAAAAATTTCACATCCAGGTAAACTAAGTTGCATAAGTGAAGGATAAATAAGATCCTTTACAGATAAGCAAATGCTGAGGGATTTTTTTTTTTCTTTTACCACCAGACATGCCTTACAAGAGGTCCTGAAAGATACACTAAATATGGAAAGGAAAGACAGTTACCAGTCACTACAAAAACACACTTACAAATGCAGACCAGTGACACTATAAAGCAACCACACAAAGAAGTCTGCATAATAACCAGCTAAGAACAGGATGACAGGATCAAATCCATACATATCAATCTAATCTTGAATGTAAAGTTGCTAAATGCCCCAATTAAAAGCCACAGAGTAGCAAGCTGGATAAAGAAACAAGATCCACTAGTATGCTGCCTTCAAGACACCCATTGCACATGTTATACAATGATACCCATAGGCTCAAAATAAAAAAATTGAAAAAAGTTTACCAAGCACATGGAAAACAGAAAATATCAGGGGTTGCAATCCTAATTTCATACCAAGCAGCTTTCAAACCAACAAGATTTAAAAAAATAAACACATTATACAATGGTAAATGGTTCAATTCAACAAGAGGACCTAACTATCCTAAATGTATACACATCCAACACAGGTGCACTCAGATACATAAAATAAGTTCTTAGAGACCTACAAAGAGACTTACATTCCCATACTATAATAGTGGGAGACTTCAACACCCCACTGACAGTATTAGACAGTTTGTCAAAGCAGAAAAGCAAAGATATTCAGGACCTAAACTCAAAACTTGACCAAATGGACTTAATAAACGTCTATAGAACTCTCCACCCCAAAACAACATAATATCCATTCTTCTCATTATCATATGACACATACTTCAAACTGACCATACAATTGGACATAAAACAATACTCGGCAAATTTCAAAAAAATGAAATCATAAACAACCATGTCCTCAGACCACAGCACAATGAAAATAGAAATTAATACTAAGAAAATCACACACTACCATACAATTACATGGAAATTAAACAACCTGCTCCTGAATGGCTTTTGGGTAAACACTGAAATTAAGGCAGAAATCAAGAAATCCTTTGAAACTTATGAGAAAAGATACAACATACCAGACTCTCTGAGACACAGCTAATTCAATGTTAAGAGGAACGTTTATAGCACTAAATGCCTGCATCAAAACAAAAATCTCAAATTAACAACTTAACATCACAACTACAAGAACTAGAGAAGCAAGAGAAAACCAACTCTAAAGCTAGCAGAAGACAAGAAATTACCCAAATCAGAGCTGAACTGAAGGAAATTGAGACACAAAAAGCCATACAGAAGACTGGCAAATCCAGGAGTTGATTTTTTGAAACAAATTAATAAGAAAAAGAGACTGCTACCTAGACTAACAAAGACAAAAGAAAAGAGAAGATCCAAGTAAACACAATTAGAAATGACAAAGGGAGGCCGGATGCAATGGCTCACACCTGTAATCCCAGCACTTTGGGAGGCCCAGGCAGGTGGATCACTTGAGGTCAGGAGTTTGAGACAAGCCTGGCCAACATGGCAAAACCCTATCTCTACTAAAAATGCAAAATTTCACTGTGCATGGTGGTACATGCCTGTAATCCCAGCTACTTAGGATGCTGAAGCAGGAGAATCACTTGAACCCTAGAGGTGGAGCTTGCAGTGAGCCAAGATTGTGCCACTGCACTCCAGCCTGGGGGACAGATCTGTCTCAAAATAAATTTTTTAAAAAATGACAAAGGAGACATTACCACTGACCCTACAGAAACACAAAAACTATCAGACATTACTATAAACACCTCTATGCATACAAACTAGAAAATTTAGAAGAAATGAATATATTCCTAAACACATACAACCTCCCAAGACTAAACGAGGAAGAAACTGAATCCCTGAAGAGACCAATACTGTGTTCTGTAACTGTATAAGTAAGAAAAAAACCTACCAACCAAAAAAAGCTCAGGGCAAGACAGACTCACAGCTGAGTTATGCCAGATGTAGAAAGAAGAGCTGGTGCCATTCCTACTGAGACTATTTCAAAAAATTGAGGAGGACAGACTCATCCCTAACTCATTCTAGGAGACCAGCATCATCCTGAAACCAAAATGTGACAGAAACAAAACCAAAAAAGAAAATTTCAGGCCAATATCCACCATGAACACAGATCAGCACCACAACAAAAAGCTAATCCATCATGATAAAGTATGTTTTATCCCTGGGATGCAAGTTTGGTTCAAGGTACACAAATCAATAAACGTGACTGATTACATAAACAGAACTAAAAATAAAAAAAAAAAAAACACATTATTATCTCAATAGATGCAGAAAAGGTTTTTAATAAAATTCAACATCCCTTCATGTTAAAAATACTCAATAAACTAGGAATTGAAGAAATATACTTCAAAGTAATAAGAGCCATCTATAAAAATCCCACAGCCTACATCAGACTGAATAAGCAAAAGCTGGAAACAATCCCCTTGAAAAATGGAAGACAAGTGTACCCTCTCTTACTGCTCCTACTCAACATACTATTGAAAGTCCTGGCCAGAGGAACCAGGCAAGAGAAAAAAATAAAAGGCATCTAAATAGGAATCCAGGAAGTCAAATTACCCTTGCTTGCAGATGACATAATTCTTCATCTAGAAAACCTCATAGTCTCTGCTCAAAAGTTCTTTGATCTGATAAACAACTTCAGCAAAGTTTCGGGATACAAAATTAACATATAAATATCAGTAGCTTTCCTATACACCAACAATATCCAAGCCAAGAGTCAAATCAAGAATGCAATCCCATTAATAATTACCACAAAAAGAATTATATACCTAGGAATACAGCTAACCAGAGAGGCAAATGATGTCTACAATGAGAATTACAAAACACTGCCTAAAGAAATCAGAAATGATGCAAACAAATGGAAAAACATTCCTTGCTCATAGATAGGAAGAATGAACATCATTAAAATGGCAATGCTACTCAAAGAAATTCACAGATTCAATTCTATTTCTATCAAACTACCAATGACATTCTTCACAGAATTAGAAAAAAGCTATTTTAAAATTGACGTGGAACCTAAAAGGAGCCCAAATTGCCAAGGCAATGTTAAGCAAAAAGAACAAAGAAGGAGGCATCATGTTACCCAACTTCAAACTATACTATATGACTACAGTAACCAAAAAAGCGTGGTACTGGCACACAAAAAAAGACACATAGGCCAATGGAACAGAATAGAGAGTCTAGAAATAATGTCTCACACCTAAAACCATCTGATCTTTGACAAAGGTGACAAAAATAAGAAACGGGGAAAGGACTCTCCATTCAATAAATGATGCTGAGATAACTGGCTTGCCATATGTAGAAAATGGAAACTGAACCCCTACCTTATACCACATACAAAAATCAACTCAAAATGAATTAAAGCCTTCATTGTAAAACCTAAAACTATAAAAACCCCGGAAGATAACCTAGGAAATACCATTCTGGACATAGGACATGACGAAGATGCCAAAAGCCAACTGCAACAACAACAAAAAAACTGACAAAAAGGATTGAATTCAACTAAAGAGCTTTTGCACAGCCAAAGAAACTACCAACAGAGTAAACAGACAACCTACAGAACGAGAGAAAATATTGAACCTGGGAGACAGAGGCTGCAATGAGCCAAGATCATGCCACTGCACTCCAGCCTGGGGTGACAGAGAGAGACTCTGTCTCAAACAAACAACAAACAAAAACCATTCCATCAGAAAAACTTGGTGGCCATAGAAGGAAAGTAGAGTAGTTACAAGCATCAGGGAAACATGATAGTCCCCACTTCTTCAGCAAGGTTCTTACCATTCACTGCTTTACACTGTGGTGTCTTCTGAATCCATTTTCCAGAACCTACTTTAAGGTTCATCGCATAGTAGAGTCTCAGTACAATTTAGTTAGACTGAATTGAGCCACGGCTTTCGTAGCAATGGCATTGCATTTTCTCCACAATTGAGGAGTTAGAAAGAACCATCACACATGCCTGTTCTGCTAGAAGCAGAAGTGTGTAACCCAGGTCATGTCCTTGCTCTCTCCACCTATGAGACAGCTTTCTGCACATTCACCGAGACCACCAGTGAAGGCATGATCTCTAAGCTTGGCTTCAGTTGTGTGATACTTTGCTGAGACACAGCCTCCTTCTGTTTAGTAAGGTCAGTAGCTGTCTTACTTTCCATATGAATAATATCTATTTTAGATACACATAGAGAAAGTTTAACTTCCTCTTTGTTCACATCATCTTGTTAGTTACTTAATGGTTCATTCTAAGCTTTCTCTCATCTCATGAGTCCTGATAAAATCATTCCAAATTATCCATTGACCATCAAATTGCATTGCTCATCTTGTCATACTGTATTTAATGTGTCATTCTACGCTGCCACTCCAAAACCAGATTAGACTATGGTATGTCCATGTTTTCAAAAAATGTACTCACTGCTACTTGGTGACAAAAATAATCCATTGATATTTCGAGGTTTGCTGTGATAAAACATACAACTGATCCTCAGACAACCGAAAGGTTGGGTTTCCCAGAAGCATGGAATGCAGTTTGGCTAAATAAAAGGAGATGGGGGGAAATGGAGTGATTAGATGCCATATTCACAACAAATACAATGTGCTACAATACAGCACAATGAGACAAAAACAATTACAGTTCACTGATTTAGGATCATGTGTGTTTTCCAGCGTTTCTAAGCCCTGCTATTCAAAAGATGCAATGGGTATTTCTAAAACATTTTCCTCCATTAAGTTGAAAAAAATCGCAAAATGCCTAAAATCAAATAGTAGAAGGAAGAAAGATTTCTTCCCTATTGTTTTGTAAAAGTATAATCCAGCGTTATTGAAGGGAAATGCTTTAACAAAAACGATGATGCTAAGTAATTATACCTGCATTTCCATGTGTCTAAACCTGCAGAGTGGAACAAAACATTTCCTCTGTCTCCATAATGAGCACACGGTGTCACTGCCCAGGGCCTCTTCACAGTGTCGAAATCGGCACTGGGAACCCTAAAAGAAAAAGTAAACAGTGTAGAAAACTCAATTTGTTGACATTAGAGTTCAACAACAATAGGCTGCTAATCAGTAAAAGAAAATATGAGTAGATTAAATTAGAATCACGAAGATATACTCTATCAATATTAGACCGTAAGTCTAAATTTCAGCAAATTAGTCTAACTTTAGTGAGAAAGCAGCAAGATAATCTAATGATTAAACAGTATAACATGCCGCAAATGACTGATAAAATGCTACGTTTTGTTATCCGTTAATCCATATGGTCCACTAGGAATAGAGGTGCAAGACTCCAGTGGCACTTTGACCACAATCCAATGACAGAACGACTTAATTTCTCTTTCTGAAGAAAGCCAGATGAAATTTTTAAGAATTTCTAGCCATATTCTAATTGTGAAAACGATTTCTATGAATCAATCCTTTTATTAGATAACCTGTTTTCTCAGTCTATGGAGATACTGTTAGGTTTTTATGGAGCTTAAAAGGTATGTTATTGTGGAATTTTAATTATGATGTTTTGATATACTATATTAAATACATGTGCTTTGTGCCTTTGGCTTAGAAAGATAAACAATTGCCTATACTCACTGACTTCTTTATATGCCAACAAAAGTAGATGTGGTTTGTTTCAATAGGCTGGTATTCTTAAAACTTCTGCGTTCTTTTACACATAAACACACACTTGGTAAAACTATAAGCCCCTGTTGTGTGGGCAGAGAGGATAACATTCTTCCCTCTTTTGACACATGTTCCATGGTTGTTAGTTATCTTTTATCTCTCTCCTACTTCTATCTTCATTCTCTTCCCCTTGTTAAAGTAGATCCATGTACTCTCATAGCATGGGTTAGTGGGCAGGGGCTATCAAGTCAATAAACTAGTATTTGAACCTCTGGCTCCACTACTTGCCCATTGTCACAAACTTAATACTTAACTCATACTCTCTGTGCTTTAGTTTCCTCATATGTAAACAGGACATAAAAAATACTTTCCTCACAAGTTAGCTATAAAAATGACATGAGATAAGGTGTTGTGAGCTATTATTATTTTTATTTATTCATTTAATTATTTACTGATAACTTATCACTCATTAGTCACTGTGCTAAATACTTGGGGATACAGCAATAAAACAGACAAGACACTCTGCCCACCTGGACATGGATTCTGTTGTTACTCTTTATCACCCTAGCATTTAATCTAACAGGTAATAGAAGTGAATCTAATTCCTGTAGTCAGAGAGGCTGACTCTATTCAGGTTTCCTAACAGAGGGGAAACACTTAAAACCAGACATGTCATCTTTTTTCACTGGATTCTTTCTGGCATGAGCACAAAGCTTCAAATACTGAGTTTTTACCTTTATCTGGTTTTATTAAGATCCATTCATCCTCATTCTTTGGGGGAATTACCAGTTTTTCCCATTTAACTTTATAAACTTTAATTTGTATGTGGCCAATTGGCTTACATTAATTTTCTTTTCTATTTTTATGATATTTAAACACTTGTTGTTACTTAGACTTTTGACAAATGAAAACTTAGTAATTGGGTTAAAAAAAATTCAAATAAGGAAACAGATTTATTACACTAACTTTGACAGCTACCTGAATTCAACTATTTGAATTTATAATGACTGGAATCATATTAACTAAAACAAAATCTTATATCATATAATATTTCAATATTAGGAATTTAATGTCTCGAGGTGCCATCATATAGGCAAAAGTGCCACATGAATATTCAAAAGCTATAGGCATGTAACTGACATATATAAGAGTAGTTTCAAGCAAATAATAGTTTTAAATTATTTCAGATTTCTTCAGATAAATTCAGGATGTCAAAAATACATGATAGGCTTTTTTACTCCATATTTTAAGTATATAAGATATCTTCCAAGAAAATAGTAAATTTTGGTTCAGCAATGCAAGTTACTGCCATATCTTCCTTCATTCTACTAAAAAGATTAAGCATGTGAAGTACTGTAAATAGTCCAATATTTACCTTTAGGCACGTGGAATTATAAAAGAAATAGCAGTCATTTCCAAATACTGCCATTTTCAACTCTCTTGCTGCTAATCCAATGTATTTTGAAAAATATATATGTATAAGAATTGCAGAAATGCAAATATAAGAACTATCAGTGTGTAAGAGAGAAAAAGAATATCTTTTTCACAGTCTTTCAGGCTATCAGTAGTATTCCTTTAAAACTGACCTCCTGTTGACAGTATATTACACAACAGATAACTCTTAAAGAAATTTCAGTTAGAGGATACCCTCTCTAGCTTCGCAGACCACTTTTTGTTGAAAGTGGTTGCTAGGAAGCACACAAACTGAAACTTTCAGAATTTTCCTCACTGTTACCTCATCCAATGTTTGCTCATCATAAATGACCTCACATGTAACTGTAGGCTAGTTTACCTGAGAGAACACTGTATTTCCCTTACTCATTAACTAAAGAGGACTAGCAAAAATAAAATAGCATATTTTAATCTTTAAATGTTCTGATTTAATATGGACTCTAAACTAGTTGATACTTTTACAATAGAAAGTAGTAAGTATTTCACAAGTAAACAACTTATAGAAGGTTTGAAAATAACACTAAATAGGTAAATGAGCTATCCATATTCTAAGACAATAAAAACAATTATTTAAATATGTATCTCTGCTATCCATTGATTTGGGAAAAATCATATTCAGATTATGATATATTAATAGGTACTTGAAAATAAATTAGGCTACATAGTCATCTTGTAGCTATATTCCATTTATTTTTTCATCCATCATAAAAAGAGTAATCTCTTCTTCCTATAGCAGAAAGGTTTCAGAGTGCTTGAAGGTTTTGAGAATCTGTTGAAAATAAGTGAAGTACGATTCCCAGAGGGAAACATTTCAATCAGCAGTTATTGATATCTTCCTCTTAGTGTCTTTCATCAACAAATTAAAACCTAGCAGAAATCAATTTAAAAATCATCAATGTATTAGTCCATTTTAATGCTGCTGATAAAAACATACCCAAGACTGAGAGAAAAAAGAGGTTTAAATGAACTTACAGTTCCACATGGCTGGAGAGGCCTCAGAATCATGGCAGGAGGTGAAAGGCACTTCTTACACAGTGGTGGCAACAGAAGACGAGGAAAAAGCAAAAGTGGAAACCCCCAATAAACTCATCAGATCTCATGAGACTTATTCACGATCACAAAAATGGCATGGGAAAGACCTGTCCCCATGATTCAATTACCTCCCCCTGGCTCCGTCCCACAACACATGGGAATTTTAGGAGATACAATTCAAGTTGAGATTTGGGTAGTGGCACAGCCAACTATATCATTCTGCCACTGGCCCCTCCACATCTCATGTCTTCACATTTCAAAACCAATCATGCCTTCCCAGTAGTTCCAAAAGTCTTAAACTCATTTCAGCATTAATCCAGAAGTCCACAGTCCAAAGTCTCATCTGAGACAAGGCAAATCCCTTCCACCTGAGCCTATAAAATCCAAAGCAAGCTAGAAACAATACGGGTACAGGTATTGGGTAAATGCAGCCACTCCAAGTGGGAGAAATTGGCCAAAACATAGGGGTTACAGGCCCCATGCATGTCCGAAATCCAGCAGGGCGGTCAAATTTTAAAGCTCAGAAATGATCTCCTTTGACTTCAGGTTTCATATCCAGGCCATGTGGATGGAAAAGATGGGTTCCCATGGTCTTGGGCAGCTCCGCCTCTGTGGCTTTACAGGGTACAGCCTTCCTCCTGGCTTTCACAGGCTGGCATTGAAAGTCTGCAGCTTTTCCAGGTGTATGTTGCAAGCTGTCAGTGGATCTACCATTCTGGAGATTGGAGGATGGTGGCCCTCTTCTCACAGCTCCACTAGGCAGTGCCCCAGGAGGGACTCTGTGTGGGGGCTTTAACTCCACATTTCCCTTCTGCACTGCCCTAGTGGAGGTTCTCCATGAGGGCCTCGTCCCTGCAGCAAACTTTTGCCTGGGCATCCAGGTGTTTCCATACATCTGAAATCTAGCTGGAGGTTCCCAGACTCAATTCTTGCCTTCTGTGGTCCTACAGGCTCAATACCACTTGGAAGCTGGCAAGGCTTGGGGTTCCACCCTCTGAAGTCACAGCGCGAGCTCTACGTTGGTCCCTTTCAGCCATGGCTAGAGCTGCTGGGTCACAGGGCACCAAGTCCCTAGGCTACACACAGCATGGGGACCCTGGGTCCAGCCCACGAAACCACTCTTTCCTCCTGGGCCTCTGGGCCTGTGATGGGATGGTCTGCCTTGAAGGTCTCTAACATACCCTGGAGACATTTTCCCCATGGTGTTGGGGATTAACATTAGGCTCCTGGCTACTTATGCAAATTTCTGTAGCTGGCTTAAATTTCTCCTCAAAAAACTTTTCTTTTTTTTTTCCTTCTCCTCAAATTTTTTCTTCTACTTCAATTCTACTCTTTCCTGTTGTAAATGTCTTTCTAGTCTTAAAAAAAAAAAAAAAAAAACTATTACAGCCAGGCTTGGTGGCTTATACCTGTAATCTCAGCACTTTGGGAGGCCGAGGCAGGTGGCTCACAAGGTCAGGAGTTCAAGAATAGCCTGACCAACATAGTGAAACCCTGTCTCTACTAAAAAAAATACAAAAAATAATTGGGCTTGGTGGCATGCACCTGTAATCTCAGCTACTCAGGAGGCTGAGGCAGGAAAATCGCTTGAACCTGGGAGGCAGAGGTTGCAGTGAGCAGAGATCACACCACTGCACTCCAGCCTGGAGACAGAGAAAGACTGTCTCAAAAAAAAAAAAAAAAAAAAAAAGCTATTACTACCCTGTGAGGATGATTCCTCCTTTCCTCCTTGTAATGAAGAGTGATGGGAAATTTGTCTCCATGGCTGGGAGTAGGCCTGAAAATTCTGTAAGTATTTTGTGTTGGCCAAAGCAGGCTCACTCTGAGTGTCTTTCATCTTTGGTGCATGCTAGAGCACTAACATATCAGTCAGAGAAGAAAGACTTTCTTCGATTTTGTAATCCTGTGACACCACTTTTAGTACAGTGGCTGGTAGCAACTCCTTGGTAACTCTTCAGAATTATGAGAATTGGGCAAAGTTGATGGCTGCTACCCATCAGAGCATGAGTCCAGTTTATGACCGTGAATTGATCTTGTGACTCTCCCCTGATGTGGACTTGTGTTTCTGCCAGAAGCTTTGCTCCAGCTACTGAGGAAGCCAAAGTTTTGGAAATAGAAAGTGCTTGCTAAGAGATGACTAGATTTGCTCCTACTATACAAATAGTAAGTGTAGTGTGGTTTTAGGAGATGAGTATTTCCCAGAAATGACAGAATGTTGGACCTAAAAGGTTCTGTGGCAGTTTGGGAGGTGACAGTTAATAGCTGTGAAAGTTGTTGTCTCTTCGAAACTCATGAAACGAGCCGCTTTTCTGAATGCCTCTGAAGGAACAAAGAAGTCACTGGCACTTGACTGCAAAATGCTAAAAAGTTTCTGGTTCCAACATTATACAGCCAGCATCAGGTGTTTTCTTTTTTGGTAAATCTGGGATGTGATGTGGGAGAGGTTTTTGTGTTTTCCTATGAGAAAAAAGAAAGCAGAAAAGAAAGTAAACATTTTGAAATGGCAAATCTATTCCATCCTCCCTCCCCTCTGAATCCAGCAATCAAAAAATTGTGAATTTTTACATTTTAATTTTTTCATTGTCAGTATTCAGCATAACTGTGAACTTTTTAAAGGAGCTGTTTTATTTGTTGGGAACCCCCTTACTGTTTAGATACTGCTAAGTGAGATATCATTGCTTAATTTTTCCAAGGGCTAAGTCAGTAATATGCTGGACAGTTGAATACATGCAGGTAAGACAAAGAAATGAGACCTGGGCCTAGTCCAAGCCCAAAAAGGATGGAAGTAAAATCAGAATTCCCCTACAACTTCAGACTAGGAACCACTAAATGCAGTGAGATGGAAAGGCTACTATTCCTAAATATTTAGTATTTATTTGATTTAGTCATTGTCCATCTTATCAGTTACCCTCAAAATATTCTTTTGAGCAGTAAGTTAAAGCTGTTTTTAGCTCGCAGTTGATTGACTACCAGTACTCAAGCCATTTCAGCTGTTGGACCTCACCTTTAATTAAAATAAAAAAGATTCCTATGAAAAACTTGAGAATGAAATCCTGGTTGTAGTTATTCCTGTACTTCTGCATTAGTCTAAGACTGAAACTTTGCGTTCACTCTGGAAAGAACATCAGAACCATTTCGACCATGTTATGCTGCACAATAAGGCGTAGTTCAAACGGTAACTTTTTTTGATCCCAGGTATTTTTATTATAGCGTTTTCTGACAGTCTACTGGAAAAGCAGTTTTCATCCTGCTTGGGGATCTGGGGATGTCTAAATATTTCTATACTTCTAGAGTGCTTCCCGCATGAACTAAAGATAACAGGTAAGTAGGTTTCATTGGAACTGCATTAAATCGACATCTGAAATGTTCACTGCTTATTATTTGATCTTTTTTTTTTCTTTTTTTCTTTTTTTTTTTATTGCATTTTAGGTTTTGGGGTACATGTGAAAAACATGCAAGGTTGTTGCATAGGTACATATGTGACAGTGTGATTTGCTGCCTTCCTCCCCTTCACCTATATCTGGCATTTCTCCCCATGCTATCCCTCCCCAACTCCCCACCCCCCTCTATCCCCCCTCTCCCCCCCAACAGACCCCAGTGTATAGTGCTCCCCTCCCTGTGTCCATGTGTTCTCATTGTTCAACACCCACCTATGAGTGAGAACATGTGGTGTTTGATTTTCTGTTCTTGTGTCAGTTTGCTGAGAATGATGGTTTCCAGGTTCATCCATGTCCCTACATTTAACTTCCAAATAAATCATCGGTTGAAACCGAGGTGGGGGACGCACGTGGGAACGCACCAGGAACGCATCAGCTTCTGCACTACAACTCCCAGAAGGCGCCGCGGCCAGGAAGCCGCTTCTGGATGGGCCTTCCCGCCCCTAGCTGGGGCTTGGCATAGTGGGGGCGCCGCGGCGGTGGCCGGGCGCCGAGTGTGGGTGGCCTGAGCGCCGCGGGTGACACCTACAGGGCTTCTCCCCGCCTGGACAGGACGCCGTTCCAAAGCGCGCCCTCCACTCGCACTGCTTGTTGGGCTCATCATGAAGCGCCTGGGCTCCGTGCAGCGGAAAATGCCGTGTGTGTTTGCGACGGAGGTGAAAGAGGAGCCTTCCGCCAAAAGGGAGCATCAGGTAAGCGGCAGCGCCGGGTAGGCTGGGCGGCCCGCGTGGGCTTCTCCCAGCGGCGCTGGCTCAGTGCGAACCCGGCGACGGCGGCTGGACGCGTTAGAACTGCCCTGCAGGCCAGGAGCCTCTGTAGGTTTCGTTGGGGAGGTCTGGGTTGGAAGTCTTATACGCCCTGAGTACAAGTCCAGGTTCTTGTACTTTTGTTAGTTGTAAGGCAGGGCATTTGCGAGAGAATTTTCCTGATCAGGAGATTCAAACTTGCCCTCGCAGGGAAATGGAAAAACCACAGGTCAGCACCTGTGGGTTTCAGGTCAGCACCTTTTGGGGAAACCTAATCAGATAATTGCCACAGTCCAAGCTTTACTACTTTTCAAAAGTGCAGTGAGAAAGGGGGGATATTATAAGACTTGCTTTACCTGTTACGTCGGAACCATTGGCGGTGTTGACAGTAGCCTAATTAGGTCACTGAAGATCAGACCTCATGTTACCAGTAATTACTTAATTTATTCTCTCAAGGTTTTCTCTTGTAGCAACGTGTTTTCTATATAATGTGCCCTCGGTAAATGCTAGTGAGTGAATAACAAGTAACCTATATTAAGGCAATTCTTTCATATTGTACTATAAAACGTTGTAGTCTTTGATCAGTAGAATCCCCAGTCATTAGTTGGGTGCTTCCCAACTTTGTTGATTACATACAAAATCCATGTGTCCATTGGAAATCCACCTCACTTGAGTTTCATCACTGCCGCTGGCCTTCTCATCTTCTAGACTAAAATGTGTTTAAGGCAGATTGTCCTGTTATCTTTAGTCCCAGCCTGTAGGACCTGACACGTGGTAGGCACTGGATAAATATTTGTTGAATTAAATAATGAACCCTGGAATCATTTCAGGCCAATTTTCCCTTCACCTTGATGCTTTTTACCTTATAGCATCTGATCTTTTCATTCTTTCTACTGCTGTCACTGCTGTTATAGTTAATATTTCATATCCTGCCCATTGCACTACCTAATTGGTCTTACTTGCCAGTCTGATCATCACCATGTTCTTTCCTTGTCTAAATACCACAGTTATTACTCAGTGTTTGTAGCAGCAATCAGCCTTTTTTTTTTAGCTGTAATAAATAATGTAATCCATATAAAACATTATCATCTGTGTTAGTATTTCACTCTACTGTGATTTCCAACTTTGTATGTTAGAGGGGAGTAGTTTGTAAAAATATTCTCCACCAGGGAAAATAAGCAGCCCCTTCTCTTACCTTTCTGCAATTAAAACAGCTTACAGTATTGTTTATAGCATAGCATCCACATTCTTAATTATAATTCAGGGCCTCCCACTAATGAGGCTCAGTCTATCCTCCATCCTTCTTAAAGTGAATTCTCTGTTTTAGCCATCTGTTTCATCCAGTGAACATATCAACCACAATCCTGTCTCAGATTTTTGCTCAGACTGTTCACTCTGGGTCACCTCTAGAATGTTTTTAATTTTTCAAGTCAGTTCTTCTCCATAAAATCTTAAATCAACTTAGTCATCTCAGTAATTTCTCCTACCCAGAAATTGTAGAGGGACACTCAATTGATATTCACTATTTTAATACATGTACTTTTTCCCCCCAGTAATAGTCTAAAGTCTTGATGACAGGTAGAGAAGGAGAATTTTATGTACCCCTCAGTGTCTCATGTTGTCCTTTGCACATGTGGATAGCAAAGACCAGATAATTGATTTTTATGGAAGGAATGTTTATACTCATCAGGAGCTCCATGGGGCAATCTTTCCCCCAGGATCTTTGATAAATTTAGATACACACACACTGCTATTGGACCAGACCCTGTGGCTCTACTTCCCTGGGTTAAATTGATATCCTTTGATACCAGAGTCATAAGTTAGTGAAAACCGGTTATATTTTTAAAGTACTGAATCCCTACTAGATGGTTATATTTTAAAAGTATTGAATACTTTCAATATACTTTCAGTACTAGAGTACTGAAATATACTTTCAATATACTTTCAGTACTTTGAGTACTTTCAATAGTACTTTCAGTACTAGAAGGGACTAATTTCTTAGTTTACCTGGTTGAAATAGTACCTTAGTCTTAAGCACACACACAGCAGTATGTTTATATAGTACAGTGTTGTTTCACTTTGTAAGATGTTGTTACTTCAGATATAACTGTAGAAATTGCCTAAGTCTTCTTCAGCAATGAAAATGAATTATAGATAAAAAGTTGGTAGGAACCCAAGAAACTGTCTTTTTCTCATCCTTGGTGCCTTTTTTTCTTCCTGACAGTAGAAAAATCATAAATATGTCAACAGCTCACTACTGGTAAAGCTGAAAGGGACAAGAAGAGGGTACCCTCAAAGCAAACACATTCAAAGGAAAAACAAAAGACAGGTGATTCTTGGTAGTTTTAAAAGTGAAAATTGTTAGGGGGAAAACATGAAAAAAAGAAAATCAGCTTCAGATCTTGAGTACTCATTGTGCAAAGACTTAGAACTAAAATGGTACTGAAGTATATGGTGTAACATCGCTAATATGGTCTAGTGGGCCAGCTTGCGCTATCTGTGGGGCTGTATTTACTGGAGTACCGATGTGAGGTCTTGCCTAAGAGGTGATGCCAGCAGGTCTTACTTCTTTTTTATATTCTAACTGCATAGTCTAGGACAAGGCTGTTCACAAACTAGATGCTCAAACTTTGTTGAATGAGTTACCACAAAGATTTTTAGATCAATGTAGACTTCTGAATACAACTTTCAAAGTAAACAATTCATCAGACTACATGAGGAAGTCAGGTAACTGTAAGAAAACTACTGTCAAAGTGAAGCCTAACTCAAGAGTCAAGAGATTTGTTTTATAGAGGAGATTTTTCTTTTGCCATCTTGAACATTTTTTAAGTAAGTAAATAAACCATAGCTGATACAGCTCAGAAATTTAAGTTTGTAGAACTGTCATGTCTCATATAAATCACTATTAATGGTAGGAAACCATCGGGGTTAACTTTCCTTTCAAGCAGATAATATATTTTCTAAGACTATTTGTTGAATGTTATGATGATACATTTGAAGATTTTTAGGATATAAAACTGAATCAAGGATCAAATTGTTCTGAAAATTAAGAAGCTTTTAAACTGTGTGATCTGTAATGTTTAGACAGCGATGCAAGTTCTGTAACAATCGAGGTATACTAATGATAATTGCTTTATGAAAAGGATGAAAATCATAGTTTAGACAACTTATGCTTATAATAGCAGTTGTTTATCACGAAGTTGAGGAGGAAAAACATCTGAAGTTGAAGAGGAAAAAAGGAAATCCAGAAATTCATTTTACTTTGGCTCTTAAAGAAACTTCTGGGTAGCAAATAGAAACTGATGTCAGTTAATATTGAGAAAAATGCACTGAAAAAGAGAAAAGAAGTATGCCAAAAGGTTCTTGTGATACGTCTGAATGGTGATGAAGTGGGTGATTCATCTATGCCTTTCTACATTTCATTTTCAGATTTTCTATAATGAGCATGTATTAGCTTTGCAAGAAAAAATGGTTAAAAAAAAAAAGGCAAAAACAAAGTATGAACTATCTTCCATCTATTTTGCCTGCTCCCTGAGAATTTGCCCTGAGACAGGAGTATATTACCACATCCTTGCTGAGACTCCTTATGAATCAAGTCTTAATTGAAAAACAAGTTTTGTAGATCACAAAAATGTTTGTGCTTATAAAAAAGGGGGAAGTCTCATGTATTGAAGAGTAGATTGATTCTTGGGAAAACTGAAAATTATGATTGAAAGACACTGGTATTGTATACCAGGAGCACCTATGGAGTTAACGTTGATTAAACAACGTTTAATCTAGTTTTACCTTCACTCAGATCTAGACACAGTGGCTGCCTTAAATTCTTCAGACACATCAAAAAACCTCCTGAGTTGGGACCTTTTGTTTTCCTCAGATATTTACATAGTATTCCCTTGCTTCAAGTTTGCCCAAGGTTGCCTCCTCAAAGAAAGCTTCCCTTTCCACCATATCCAAAATAGCACCTCATCCCCCTTTCCTTTACCCATTTGTTTTTCTCTTTAGCACTTGTTTGTCATAGCTAACATATCATGCACTGTGCTGCTTTTGTCTCCCTCATTAAAATACAAGTTTCACCAAAGACAGGTACTTTTTTGTTCACCTCTGTATTTCCAGTGTTGAAGACAATGCTTAATCCATAGTAGGCATTTAGTAAATAATTGTCAGGTATATGATTAAATATACTGAATGCCTGTGCTAGGGTTGCAGTGCTGCAAAGAACAAAGGTGCATAAAGAAACGGAAATAATTACAGAATTATGTAGAAAATCAGATGTTGCTGTGGTAGCATAGAAGGGAGGGAACAATTCAGAACTTCACAGAAGAAATATTTTTAAATCATTCTGAAGGATGAACAGCAGATCATCACTTAAAACTAATGAAATTAAGAATATTTCAGGTGAACATGTGTGCAAAAACATAGAGGCTGTCTATCCTAAACCGGTTTTCTCTCTTTCTTTTTTTAAGCCATTTAAAGTTTTGGCAACTGAAACTATAAGTCACAAGGCATTAGATGCAGATATATACAGTGCAATTCCAACAGAAAAAGTGGATGGAACATGTTGTTATGTTACTACCTATAAAGGTAAAATAAAACTATAATATTTACTATAAATATTACTTATTTTTCTTAATCACTTTATAGACTATATGATATGAGGCATTTGCTCTTCATAAACCCTTGGAAACCCAAGTATAGTAGCCAAACAAAAAGGTCACAATTGTTACAGTTTACCTAAATTATTATTATACTTTCTTCTTGGGGAAAAAACGGTAAACTAAAACATTTACCTAATACCCATTAAGGGCACAGGCAGTATGGTACTTGATATATCTCCAGTTTGTACAAGTAGCCTCTCCATTTCACAGATAAGAAAAATGAGGTCAGGTTACAGGCATGGTGACTCAGGCCTGTAATCCCAGCCCTTTGGGAGGCCAAGGTGGGTGGGTCATCTGAGGTCAGGAGTTTCAGACCAGCCTAGCCAATATGGCGAAACCCGGCCTCTACTGAAAATACAAAAATAAGCTGGGCATGGTGGTGCATGCCTGTAATCCCAGCTACAAGGGAGGCTGAGGCAGGAGAATTGCTTGAACCCAGGAGGCAGAGGCTATAGTGACCCAAGATCGCGCCATTGCACTCTAGCCTAGAGGACAAGAGGGAGACTCTATTTCAAAAAAAGAAAAGAAAAATGAGGCTCAGTGAACTTAAATAATTTATCCAAGACCGTATAGTGACTGAATGACTGAACTGTCAGTGGAACCTATGTTTGTGGGACCCTTAAGCTTGTTCTTCCTGCATTGATTCCAGTGGCTTTATTACTTTTGTCAGCGTCTCTAATTAGTTTCATTTTAATGTATTTTAACAGAAATGCAAATAGAAATTTTCAGTCATTTTAAGAAGAAATGTATGGAAAAGAGATTTTTTTGTGATTATTTTTGGATGGTGAGATTACCTTTCACTTCCAGAAAAAAAACAGCATCTGGACGCAGTCCTTGGGCATTAAATAGGCGTCTGGACACATTCCTTGTATCAGGAAATTCATGAAATGCAGTAAAATAAATCTAACTGTGCTAAAATGTGCATAATATTTGCCATCTTAACCATTTTTAAGTATGCAGTTCAGTGGCATTAAGTATGTTTACATCGTTGTGCTACTATCACCACCCTCCATCTCAAGAACTGTTTTCGTCTTATAAAACTGAAATGCTACCCATGAAACAACAACTCCTTATTCTCCTACCACTTAAAGGAATGGAATTAATATTCCATTGCGTGTATCTAGCACATTTTGTTTATCCAGTCAACCATTGGTGGACAGTTGGGTTGCTTTCATCTTTTGACTATTGCGAATAATGCCACTGTAAACAGATGTGAACAGATATCTGAGGCTCTGCTCCCAGTTCTTGTGGGTATATATATCCAGAAGTGGAATTACTGGATCATATGGAAATTCTAAATTAATTTTTTGAGGAGCAACCATACTGTTTTGCATAGTGGTCGCAACTATTTACATTTCTACCAACGGTGCACAAAGGTTCCAGTTTTTCAGTTTCCTCACCAGCACTTATTTTCTGCCTTTCTCTGTTTGGGTTGTTTTTGTTTTTGGGTAGTAACCATACTAATGGATGTAAATGAATTGCATTTTTTATGTTTACTGGTAAAAAAGAAACAAAAGGTCCACTGAACCAGAAATGATAATATAATACAGGTTTCATCTGGTTCTTCATTATTATTTATCTGGATAGCTAATAAGTAGTACAGAATATCAGGACCAACGTATAGCAGTTTCTTTATAAACCCTGGATTTGTATATTTGAGAAAACTGTAAAAGATTTTTCAGACATTGATGTCTATTAAGAAACTATAGTGTGTATCACTATGCATGATGATGGCAATTACTGGGTTAGAATTTAACTGCTAAAGTAAGTCACAGAATGCAAAGTGACAGTGCTTACAAATCCACATTTATTACTGCTAAAGGATACACAATATACCAGTGGTATTAAAAGTAAAGATGTGTATTATAGCCAAGGACTGTCTCACAGCAAGGAGTATGGCGAGGCCAGGTAAAAGCTACTATACTTCAAAGCTGCTTTGAAGCCTTGGCAGGACACATTTTCTCAGATCAGGAACCACTTATGTGTTCAGACAAACACCTTGGAACCAGGGAATGCAAAATGGAGTTACAGCTGGGGATTTTTATATATTTGCTGGTCATGTAGGTAGGCATCTTGCTGCTAAGTAACCAGCTTCAGCAGCAGAGCCTATCAGGGGTCTCAGACCAGGTGCAAGCTATGAGTCTCACTCTTAACAATAAAGAACACTAGCACAGTGCCCTGCAACTCCTCAGATCCATGAGTACAAATCAACATTATTAGTATTTTCATACCTTGATGAGGGGTCAGTGCAATGCAAAACAGCTCAGCCTGATTCCAGCTGTGTCAGAATTAACCTTTAAAGCACAGTGTAATGTTTGGGGGGTGGTGGTGAATACAGTTATCTGGTTATGTTTCCATTTTGTAGAGGTAGCTTCCGTGGTCCATAAATGCTGCTTACTCATAAAATATGAGTATGCAATGCCCTTATAAAAAATATCATATATTTACTTTTTGTCTCCTGTCCTCATTCTTTAACCAGAGAAGTAATTCTTCTCATAGCATCAAGTACCGCTAGGTGGTATATATTCTTATATTGCATATTTCCCTTTAGCTTCTTTGAGAAATTAGCCTCCTGTTTATTGAAAAATTCTATTCTGAAATGTCTTTCAAGATAAGTTTTGTTTACTTCATTCTTTTGCTTTTGTTATTACTTTTTTAGATCAGCCATACCTTTGGGCTCGACTAGATAGAAAACCAAACAAACAAGCTGAAAAAAGATTCAAAAATTTTCTGCATTCAAAAGGAAACCCAAAAGGTTAGTTTTTAACTTTTCATGTTTAAATAGCTGAAATCCGTGGCGTATTTATTGATATGGTATTTCTGTACATTATATCTTTCTGTATAATTTAAGCAATTTAGAATACTTTTATATATAAAAAGGATATTATTGAAAAATATTGTAAAATATTTTCCTAATATTTGTCACTGAGTCTATTAAAACATACAAATCACTACATATATATTGAAGTGAATGACACATTTTGTGTAAGAGACAAATATGTAATTTTATAAATCAAGTGTAATTAAAATCTCAGGAAATTAATATCTTTAATTATTAAAATGCTTTTAAATATCTGTAGTAGATATATACACTCACTGTATACACATTAATGTGTTTATATTTGTATTCATAGTATATTAAAAATTCATGAATCTAATACTTAATGGAATGTTGGTTACTTTAGTTAAACTGTTAAATACTGTATACAAATGGTGTATATGAAATTGAATATTTAAAGTGTTAGTATTCTAACCATAAGTACGGTCACATTGTGGTGATAATGAATGGAGAATAATTGTATCATCCCTGATAGGAGGTTTTAGTAGCTGTTCCCATTTTGATTCTGTTTAGTATTTTATGTTTTTTAAAGCATCACCACATATAACATTATCTCTTTTTAGAATTTTTTTGGAACGTTGAGGAGGACTTCAAACCAGCTCCAGAGTGCTGGATACCAGCAAAGGAAATAGAACAAATAAATGGAAACCCAGTGCCTGATGAAAATGGACACATTCCTGGTACCATGATATCTCTTCTAATGCAGTTTTGCGTTTACTAGTAAAATGATCAAAATATCCATTCAATCAGAAATTATAGAATTTAATTTTAACCTGGTTCTTCATTAGTATGTATAGCACAGAATTTCTGAATCAAATTTATGTAAAGTCCTATATATCAAAGATGCTTCATATCAAGAATGTCCTCTTAGCTTTAGAATCTTTTCTAAGATGGCCATTTTTTACTAGCTGTAGTCTGTGACAATAAAGCGTCTAATGAGAATAGCCTTGAGGCCAGGTGCAGTGTCTCATATCTGTATCCTAGCACTTTGGGAGGCTGAGGTGGGTGGATTGCTTGAACCTAGGAGTTTAAGACAAACCTGTGCAACATAGTGAAACCCTGTCTCTACAAAAAAATACAAAAAATTAGCTGGGCATGGCAGTGTGCGCCTGTAGTCTCAGCTACTCGGGTGACTAATATGGGAATCAGCTGAGCCCTGGAAGTTGAGGCTGCAGTGAACCATGATCATGCCCCAGCACTCTAGCCTGAGCATTGGACTGTGACCTTGTCTCAAAAAAACAAGAAGAGGGAATAGCTTCCAGGTTCTTGTCAGGTTGGATGAGATGATCTAGTCTGAAATGAGATCTCAAGAAGTGTCTATACCATTAGGGATAACAAATAGTCTATGTGCGTGTGTGCATGCGTGTGTGCGTGCGTGTGTGCGTGCGTGTGTGTAGATCCCAGAGTATCTCAGAGGGAGTTAAAAATAGTTGTCTCACAAGTTGTTTTTCTTGGGATGGGAAAATTTTGCAAAGGTATGCTGAATAGAAAGGTATCCCAAATTAAGGTTATAGGTCCTCAAGTGGTATGTCTTGAGTGCCCATTATGTGCAAAGTCCTCTTAGTTTCTGGTAATACAAAAATGCAGGTCAGAACCCTTGTCCTCAATGATCTTTAATTAGACATCGGGAGAAATCAACCAATAGTAGTATGATTTAAGAACTAACAGGAATGAATGCATCAGGTACCACTGGAGAAAAGAGGAGGAATTGCTCATTCAGCTTGTGTTTAAGAGGGAAGATCAGCTTAGGCAAACTCCCAGGAAGAGGAGAGGGCATGGGGTATTTTGGATATTTTATATAACACTTTATTGCAGCTGGAATGTTCAGGGTATATGACATCATGAAGCGGCTATAAAAGTTGAGGCTGGGCCAGGCGCAGTGGCTCACACCTGTAATCCTGGCACTTTGGGAGGCTGAGGTGGGTGGATCACCTGAGGTCAGGGGTTCGAGACCAGCCTGACCAACATGGAGAGACCCCCATCTCTACTAAAAATACAAAAAAAATTGCCAGGCGTGGTGGTATATGCCTGTAATCCCAGCTACTCGGGAGGCTGAGGCAGGAGAATCGCTTGAATCCAGGAGGGAAAGGTTGCGGTGAGCCAAGATCACGCCATTGCACTCCAGCCTGGGCAACAGGAGCGAAACTCTGTCTCACGAAAAAAAAAAAAAAAAAAAAAAGTTGAGGCTGGAAGTGTGGTGGGCTCAGATCTTAAAGGCCCTTTTATTCTATCTAAAGGAGTTTCAAGTTTATCCTGAACATAATGATTTTTAATCAGTGGTACAGCAAAACTAAATTTAAGTTTTACAAACAGAACTATGACAAAAGTGGGTTGGATTTCACTGGAGGCTAGCAGACCAGCAAAGAAGTTATTACAGTAATCTAGGGTGAATAATGAAGGGAGCCAGTTCTGGCAACAAGAATGAGAAGGGTAATAGCAATAACATTCAATAAACATGGCATCAGTAAATTGTTCAGTATATATTGGAACAGTTTAATGAACTTGGAACACTTACTGCACTATATCCATTGTCCCTGAAGCTTGAGAGAAGGTAGAGAGAAAACTTATTTTATAAAAAATTTTGAGTGCTATGTCTTAGAACAGTGCTCAATTCTTACTAAGGTGAATTTTCTAGTAAGAGAATGCTAGGTGGTGCTCTGTAGTGAATAACAGGTTAATTCTATAGAACAAAAAATGAACCCTTATGATTTTTAAAAACGTAATAAACTGTTAACTTTCCCGTTGATTTTTAAAGGAATATATCTTTGTGATAGACACCCAGAAAACATGGGAAATTTACAACAAAAATAGAAATTACCTGTAGTTTCAATCCAAAGAAAAATGATGTAATAAAAAATAACTTTCTTCTTTATATGATAGGTTGGGTACCAGTAGAAAAAAACAACAAACAGTATTGCTGGCACTCCTCCGTAGTTAATTATGAATTTGAAATTGCCCTGGTACTAAAACATCATCCTGATGATTCTGGACTTTTGGAAATTAGTGCAGTGCCACTATCGGATCTCTTAGAACAAACACTGGAGCTCATAGGAACAAATATCAATGGAAACCCATATGGTGAGTGAAGCCTTTTTCTTGTTCAGTTACAGTAACTGTCATTTATAGAGAACTTTCTAGGGTCAACTTAAAAAACAAACCCATGCTAAAGAAACGACTAACAAATTTGAGTTAGTTTCCTAGGATTATACCTATTTTTGTTAACTACATTCATAGAAAAAACCATTTTATTAGTCCAAAAGGTTGATTTTTATCCTTATTCTTTCCTATAATAATATTACACAACTGTGTATGAAAAGTAATGACTCGGGTGTAACACCCTTGCTTTTTAAAATTCAGGTGAGTTGAGTCAGTTGATGAAAATGCACTTTTCTTTGTTATGATAGCATCAATTTGCATAGCCAGGGGTGTAAAGTAAGTAAAGAATGGCAATGAATACCACGTCAAGTATCAAAATATATATCATGATGAATTGAGTGCAAGTCCTGAGAGCACTATGGGTGACCTTGCTGACAAGGGGATGGGAAGACAGACCTAAAGACACTAAAGCTGTAATAGGAAAATCCTATGTAGAGATCAAAAGTAGACTTCCAGGTGTAAAGAAGCTAAGATCGTAGTTAGACAAGTTATCAGAGATGCAGTACAGCTCTTTAGCAAACATTGAAGAATAGTTTAATGTGGCCAGTGCCACACTGGTACCAAAGGTTGGTAGACTTTTTCTGCAAAATGCCAGATTAGGTATTTTAAGTTTTATGGGCCACTCTTCTGAAAGGAGGTACAGACTGTACTTGCATGAGTGGGTGTGGCCGTGTTCCATGGAAACTATTTACAAAAAAAAAAAGGTCTAGACTTGGCCTGCAGGTCATAGTTTGCTGAACCTTAGTGGAGAGTACAACAAGGTGGAATTTAGACTTACTGGAATAAGGTGCCAGTGCACTTCGGTTGTATTCTTTCTAAGGAAACAACCAGCCTTTCTACCTTTATTCCTAAGTGTCTCAAAAGACTTTTTATTTGGAGAGGTACATTTTCTCATTCTTTCTGAAAGTTCCTTTAAACGAATATGGCTAATGGCAAATTTTTCCACTTAGGGTTAGGGAGCAAGAAACATCCATTACATCTTCTTATACCACATGGAGCATTTCAAATAAGAAATCTACCTTCATTGAAGCACAATCATCTCTTGTCCTGGTTTGAAGGTTGCAAAGAGGGTAAAATTGAAGGAATAGTATGGCATTGCAGTGATGGCTGTTTAATAAAGGTAATGACAAAAATAGCTCGGGTGGGGTTATGTCATCTCATATTCCTACAACAAAGTAGAAGTGATACTAAAATTATCTCTACAAATGGCAGCAATTCTTATTTGCAGTAAAGAAATTTAATTTTCTCATCCCACATACCACCATTTTTTAAGTGGTAAAACAGTGTTTCCCAGTGTGTATTGTGTGAGGCATTGATCCTAACAGGTGTGCTTCAGAATTAAAGTGATACTATGTATCCCTTGCGAGGAAATTCGTGTTGCACAGTAGTGCTCTCTGTGACATCTTGTACTAACCTGATTTAACTCGGCATCTCCCAGACTTGAATATAGAATGTGTTGAGTAAAGAGTGCCAAGGTAACAGTTGATATATACAGAATGAATTATCTTATACTTTGTTCCCTTTCTGTCTCCTGGACTTGTCTATTCGACTTCTTACAGGTACCAGAAATTCATAATATTCAAAACTGGACCTAGTTGTAACTCTCTGACTCCACATAATTCACTGAAGTAAATAAAAACTTGGATATTAATTTTAACCCCTCTTTTCATTACTTCATACATCCAGTTATCAGTTCCTAACAGTTCTAATCTATGTACTTCTTCTCAACCAATTAACTGTTAATTTTAATTCAAGCCAAGATTCATGCTTTAGCTGTCAAATCAGTGTCACCCTCCGAAAACAGAATCTTTCAGTTTTAGTCCTGTCTTCTCCATTCTTCACAAATGAATGAGCATATTACTTTCCTGCATAAATCTGTTCAGTTACATTAAGTATTCATGATCTGACCCCTGCTTAACTTCCCAGAACTGCTCTTCATCTCTGCCCCCACAAACACACTGACATTGTGTTTGCTCTAACCATGTTTGCAGTAGCAAAAAAACTCCATCACGTAACATTCCCTTCAATGAGAATGCCTCCTTTCCCACATTTTTCAGGTAGCTAGTCTGTAGTCAGCAACAGACTCTGTGATTCTTAAAATTTTTATGAAGCCCCTGATTATGTTCCTGGCATGTTTCCAGGTGCTGGACATACACAGTCAACAAGGTGTCTGCCTTCATGAACTCACATTCTAATGGGTAAGATAGACAGACAATAAACAAATATGTAATATGTCAAGAGAAGAATAGATATGAAAAAAAAAACAGGGTAAGATAAAGTAGAGCCTTACACAGTGCCTGGCAGATAGTAAGCACTTAAATATTTCTAAGTGAATGAAAATAGTATCTGTATGCTAAAGCTAATACCTTTTTTCTCTTTCCAGGTTCATCGCCATCATCTTGGCTTATGCTGGCCAATTCCAGATACTTACATGAATTCAAGACCAGTTATTATCAACATGAACCTGAACAAATGTGACTCTGCCTTTGATATTAAGTGTTTGTTTAATCATTTTTCAAAAATAGATAATCAGAAATTTGCTAGACTCAAAGATATAATATTTGATGTATAAAATGCAAATAAAATTAGTTTATTATAGTTATATTCTAATCTTGGATATTCTACCATGTTTAAAAATATTTCAAGGTTCCTATTCATTATGAAACATCAATATGTCTTCTACCATTTGTGAAGAAATGAATTTTCCAGTTTCAAATACCTGTTCAAAATTTTATTCAAAACCAGCAAATTAATTTTAATCTCTTGCCATAAAAATATAAGTAACAGTGAGCGCCTAAGCTTGTACAAAGGCTGGAGCTGGATTCTCTCCACTGTTAACTGAGTGGTAATTTAAAGGCAACAATTAAACCAACAATTTAATGTCACTAATTTTCAAAATTAAATAGTTTAAGCTCAATTTGATTTTGCTAGATATTTAACAAAACATATGGCTCAGCCTCATAACCTATATGTCTGTATGTCTACACCTGTATTTATATATATTACAGTTACAATTAGAGAATCTTAACACATGTATAAATAAGTATATATAAACTCCAATTTTAAATATTAAAATGGCTGAATTTACCCTCATACTCTTTAAAAAAACTTAATCAAAACATGAATGTAGAGAAATCCACCGGAGCTCATTGCCTATTTGATGGCGCTAATTTATTCTAAGTCTTCAAATATATACTTTTATAATAAGTTGAAAATTTCATATAATTTTGTTTATTAAGAATTCCAATCTAAGTATAAAGGTACAAGGTAGTGAGAAGGAAATACTACAGTTCAGAGAATTGCTTATTTCCAGGTAGATTTTAACTTATGAAGTTAATAAATAGTTAAATGAAACAAATAGGTGACCTTTAGTAAATGGGGAAATTAACAGGACTTTCTTCATCTTCAAACTCTTCAGAAGCAGCAACAGGGCTAGTTAATTCAACTCCCAATTGTTCTGAAAGTTTTTTTACCTTCTCTTCTAGGAGAATATTCTTCTTTACTTCTTCCTTGTAATTATACTTAAGATCTTCAATTTCTTCGAAAAATGAAGGATCAAAATTTTCTAGTTCTTTTTTCAGCTTTCTTATTTCCTCCTAACAGAAACATTATCTTCAAAAGTTGCATATAGGAAATATACATATTTTATAGTTGAACTAAGATTAACTTTCAATATGAAAGCCAAAGTATTCTTGAGTGGTCAGCTAAAGCTATAAAGGCAGAATAATTAAGATTTCTGTTTGTTCCATTGTACAGTGTAAATAACTAAGCTGTTAACTGTCAAGTCCAATTCTATTCTGCAAGTTGTGTTCTAGTCTTTGACTAAAATTTATCATCTCTTATAGTGGGATGTAATATTTCTCTAAAAGCACATAAGATCCTCTGAATATAGCAATCAATCAAAAAGATTTTGTGATTCATAATATTGAAGTTAGTCTGGTTAAGAGTTTTGGTTTAGACTTCATTTATATTTTCTTTACAAATATCTAATTTTTAATAAATAATGATCAACTTTTTATAAAGTTATTAATATGATCAGGGAAACCTTTGGGACTTCTGGTAAAGAAAGAATTCAAGCCTTAGTGACTATTTAGAATAGCCAGTGATCACTAGCTAATTCTCATATCCATGCCTTTTTGTCCTGTTTACAGTCTTAAAAGAGGTAAAACATAGCAAATGTTTTTTGAGGGAACTATATCCTTAAGATTCCTGAAAAGAATTTCAAAAGAAACTATAGACACTGTTGCCAATGTGACCCAAAACTTAAGAACATACTAATGACATATATTTGTTACAATTAAAAAATAAATTTACTATTTAATCCTACTTGTTGAGTCTGAATTTTTTGTTACCTCTTATTTAATAAATATGTTAAGAATAGTCAGATAAACATAATGAACTTTGTAATATAAAAATCAAATATAAGATGTTATATGAATTTTTTAGGATATGTACTTCAAAGATGGTAATGAAAATAGTTTTCAACAGCTGTTTTCACAAAACAATACTAATAAACATTACCTTCAAATGCTGCTTTTCTAGATCTGACATTTTGAGTTGTGTCTCTAGATCTTTTTCTTTTAGTTGATCAGCATCTGTCAAAAAAGTTATACAAATTAGACTCTGCTTTTTCTCACTGTGAATGAGTTCAAGGTAATGGATTTGTTCTAGAGAACAGAGATTTATGAAACCTAGAAGCTGGAAACTACTGGATTTTATGGCTGAAATACTTAAGGATGTAAATACTTGTTGCTACCTCCCTCCATCAAGTATTGCAATTTCATAGCAGACAAAAAGGTATCTGCTAGGTATTAGAAGTGTAAGGTCAGGTTATTTTTTTTACATGGTAGAAATTTTACATGAAAAAAATCCTAAAACCAGGAAAATTTGTTAGGTACTAAAAGTACAACAGAAGAAGCAGACAGTTGGGTAAGGGGCTATAACCATGGCCAAATGCTCCCACTATCCCACACAGCATTGGCTAGTCCATGTAGGTTATTACACATTTATTGCAGAATTACTATGTGCAAACATGTCATGCAGGCTGTATAATACAAAGATGAGTAGGACACAGCCCTAATACTTTGGTAGGAAAACAAAAGTCCACAAATATAGCACAAAAGTTCTAATTTATTGGATTCACCCTGCAAGTTAACATACCTCTAACTTTTTTTTTTTTTTGAGATGGAGTCTTGCTGTGTCACCCAGGCTAGAGTGCAGTGGTGTCATCTTGACTCACTGCAACCACTGCCTCCCTGGTTAAAGTGAGTTTCCTGCCTCGGCCTCCAGAGTACCTGGGATTATAGGCAAGTACCACCATGCCTGGCTAATTTTTATATTTTTAGTAGAGATGTGGTTTCACCATGTTGGCCAGGGTGCTCTTGAACTCCTGACCTCAGGTGATCTGCCTGCTTCAGCCTCCCAAAGTACTGGGTTTAGAGTGTGTACCACTGTGCTGGACCTGGGACAAGTATCTTAAATGTTTTACTACTTATATAGACAGTGATTTAGAATTTCCAAAAACAGTTCTGGTTTGATTTGTAAGCCTTAATGTTTGAAAAATGATAGGTAATCTGTCTACTTCACATCAGAGAAAAGGAATTTGAAGGCTCAGAAATTCCCTTAAGAAACTGAGGTTTAGAAAGAGTACAGAACTATCTATGGCCATATGATCCTTAATGCACATGCACCTGATCTCTGATCTCAGAAGCTAAGCACTGTTGGGTCTGGTTAGTAGTTGGATTGGAGGAAAATTATAAAATTTTCCTAACGTCAACAGCTTTAATATTATGTTTAGTCTATATATACCAAGCTGGCTGCTATGAGACATATGTTGAGAGTATTTAGTATGTACTTTTAGTTACCAAGATGCAGTACAGCATAGTGCTTAAGGGCTAGGAAACCAAGGAGCTATGGAGTTTTGTAGATTTAGATTTTAATCATGCCTCTGCTACTTCCTAGCTGACCTTGGGGAGAGGTTACTTAACCACTTCAAATCTATTTATCACATAAAATGGAGACAGTAATACCTATCATATACGTCTGTAAATATAGAATGCTTGTAACGCACCTAACATAGTATCTAGTACAACTCACACTTGATGGCTTTATTACAAATTACTAATAGGACTACATAGCACATTGAAAAAACTACAAGAAATAGTCAAAGATTGTTCAGATATAAATTGGTATACTCCTTTGGAGAGAACCTGGAATTTCTATCATACTATCAAACAATGGCATGATTAGGTCAAGAGATTAATCATATTTTATAAAAGCAAAAACTTGGAAGCAAACTAAATATCCATCAAAACATAAATGGTTTAATGTGTTATACATGCAGTAGTAATCCACTACAGAATGATTAAATGGGTAAGACAGACTTATGAGCAGATATCAAAAGATGTCCATGATAAACTTAAATATGTATAGTATGAGTTCAATTTTATGTGACTCGCCAAGAAAATATATATACATATATAGAAACAAAGTCTATTCTTTATCCACAGTTTTGGTCTATAAAGTTAGCCCAATTAGTGAATATCAAACCACTGTTGCTAGGGGAAATATGTACAGAGATGAATATATATAAATATATATACATATCTCCCATAGATGATCATCTTAAATCCTAAAGACAACTCATCCTGGTAAATTCTATTTATTTTACATAAGAAAACAAGGTTCAGAAGTGTTACATGACTCTTCTAAGGCTAAAACACTAACAAGCCTCAGAATTGGGATTCAAATCCCTTCCAACAGGCCCCAGAGCCATGGCTTCTTGCATGATATTGTGCTGCCCTCTACTGTCTCCATCCTCTGCTCATTTCTGTATGAAAACTGAAGTGAGAATACTAAACGTTGCCTTGTTGGACCTCTGCTGGGAACATGTAGGTTGGATTATTCAAATTTTCCAAGGCTCTCTAGGTACTGCAAAAGTGCTGTGAGTGTTGATTTGGGGATTACATACACACTTTAGTGAGTTGGTGATTTAGAAAACACATAATCCACAAATAATGAGGATCTATTGTACATTGTGGGCACATATGAACATATATATACATGCATGCATATGTGTGATATATATATGTATATAAAACGTGTGTGATATGTAGGAATGGGGAATGATCAGTAATCACTTTTGAATGGGAATGGAAGGGTAGAATGATACTTATTTTTTACTTTGTAAAAGGAAAAAAATATAGGCAGTGTTTACTTATTTGCAGTTTTTAAAAATGTTCAGAGGACTTGAAAGAGCCTATACTTAGGAACTGGAAACAACATATTTAGTATTCAATGCTTAGCACTGTATTGTGATTAAATCTGTAACACCCAGATGGAGAACAAAGAGAAAAACACTTGGGCACTTGCTACTCTATAGTATAAACAACACAAAGAGATAAATGGGAATATTTTTATATTAATAGCATGGAGATACAAAAGATCTAAAACTTCTTTTCAGTAATTTCATTTTACAGGGAGACAATGAACAGAAACTGGAGCGAAAAAAAAAAAAAAGGCAAACCCGAATTCAAAAACTTGGGGGTGGCTAACATGTTTTTTTAAATACATTACCAGGGATGGTGCTTTCAGGTTCACTTTGATCCTTGTTAACTTCTATTTGATGGATTAATTCTGCTTTCTCTTTCTCCAGCTGACTATTAGCTAATCTAGAACACAATAATAATGTGTTAAAAACAAAAAACAGATATTGCTTCATAAAATATATGGGCATTTCTTATGAACTAGTGATGTACAGTAATCAGAACATGCTAGTCTTTATCAAAGTAAACATTTACTCTCCATGCTACAATGCCACCACTCTCAAACAAAAAACCTGGAATACAAAAGCCTCCACATTTTTCTTAACATCTGACCTGATGTCATTTTCAAGAGTAGTTTTGTTGTTAAGAGGAGGCTAATGAAAGTAGGCTACAGAGACCCCTGGAAGTAAAAAATTACTTGTTCTCTTTCATTAGTATTTTCCTCTGGGAAGCTAAGGTTTTATTCATTCTATGCTGTTAGAAAAGTTTAAACTAAATTACAAACTGGAAACTTACATTAAGGTTGGGTTTATCCTTTTTTCCAGTGTGTATTATAAAAAAGATAGAGTGATTAGCATTAGAAGGAAGAAATAGGTACCTTATAATAAGCCTATTAGGTAGTCAAGTTGAAAAATGCTTTTCTCTAGTTGTAGTAATTCTGGGTATATAAAAACTAATAATTTTTATTTTTTAAAAAGAAAAACACAAAGTAGTCACATAAACACTGATGTACCTAAGAACTTGCAGCTCCCGTTTAAGGCCTTGTTCTGTCTCAGCACCTTCAGGAACATGTTTAAGAATCTTAATCTATGGGGACAATGAAAAGTTAGAAGATAAAGTTTGCCATGGAAATATGGGGTTTTATAAAAATACACATTTTTAATAAAGCATATTAAAATCTGATTTTTAAAAGCACACATAGGCACTTTTCTATATCCTATTCACCATTCATTGAACAAGTATTGAGTAACTACTGCGTAACCAGCATTATCCTAGGCACAGAGGCTACAGCAGTGAACAAAATAGGCAATGTTCCATCTTGCATGGTCTTCATTTAGTGAGGAAAGACAAAGAATGTGTATGTAATGTGATATGATGTAATAACAGTGCCAGATGGTAGGAAGAGCTATCAAGAAAATATAATCCAGGGTAAGAGGATAAAGAGTGATGGAAAGTAGCATAGGGCTAGGGTTAGGGTTAGGGAAGGTCTCTCTGAGGAGCCTCTATTTCAGCAGACACATGAAGTCTGGGAGTAAGCGATGAGAATATTTGGGTGAACAGTATTCTAAACAAGGAAGCAAGTGTAAGGACTTGAAGCTTAAATGAGTTTGTATTGTTTAAAGTACTGAAAGAAGGTTAATGTGATTAAAACAATGTGAATGAAATGAAGGGAGAAGTGGTAGAAGATAAGATTGGGAAGAAAACTGGGTGCCAGACCTCATATGTTGTTTTAGGATAGGAAAAGAACTTCTAAGTTTTATTTTAGGGGTGATGGAGAACCACTAGAAGATTCTGAGAATAGGACTACTGTGATGTGCTTTATGTTTTAAAAGGGTTATCTGGCAACTTTGTAGAGACAGACCAGAAATAGGAAGAGGGTGAAACAATGAAAGTGGAAGCTGAGACACCAGCTTGGAAATTACTGCAGTTGTTCAGGTATAAAACAATAACTTGAACAAGATTGGTAAGTGATGTCTCAAGATGCCCAGAAGGAGTTAGATTTGGGATAAAGTTTGGAAATATAGCTGACATAATTAATGAATGAAAAAAAGATGTGGAGAAAAAAAAGAAAGAAGTCATTGACGATCCAACATTTCTGGCTTAAGCAAATGGGTGAATGGGGTGCCCTACAGTTGGATGGGTCTTCTTAATCGAGTCCATTTTTATCTTTATAAGACAATGCAAGGAACAGCTTGTGATATTATGCATTATTTTATCATGTAAAGAAAAATTATATTACTTACCTGTTGTTCAAGGTCTTCAGTGTATTTCTTAACCTTTTGTTCTCTCTCTGTTGCTTCTCTTACAAGCTGTTTAAGGTCAGTAATGCTTTGATTTTTTTTGGCAATATCAGTTTCCAATTCTTTCAACTTGGTTTCATACATTCTAAAAGTATGAAGAAAAAAAGTATATGTTGAGAAACATTAAGTTTACCCTGCCCCTATGGCTCCTTGTGGAGAATACCTTTTAGTTTATAATTAGTGGTAGGCAGGTAATAGCTGCCTACTTGGTATATTTGTGAATTATAAGTTAATATAGCCCACCTGTTTATTACTAAGAATCACCTGTAAAGAGAATAAATAAGTAGATGAGAATCTGCTCAGGGCCTTCAGCCTGGAATGCTGTCAGGCCCTGAGGCTCTCAGCTCTGTAGGCTGTTGGTCCTCCAGATAGATCCACTTTGCCGTTCTGTCTGGGTGTCTGCCTCTCAATACCTTCAGCACTGCCTGGGTGTGGGATCTCTCAACCAAGCTGGTATTCGGTAAGTGGTGCCCAAGTGTGGGGACTCGAACCCGGGACAAAGGGGTGCTTGAACAACGGAGAAAGAGGCTAAGCTGAAGGTATCGCGAGAATATTTGAAAAGAATCCCCCACAGGAGTTAGGGGGAGCCTGGAAGTAGCCTGAATACTACTGGGAAAAAAATCCCCAGAGTAAGTTGGGGAGCTCAGAAGGAGCCTGGGGGAGACTCCCAGGTGAGTTAGGGAGAATCTGGAAGTAGACCAAAAACTTTTGAAAAAGATTCCCCAGGGTTAGTTGGGGAGCTCAGAATTAGCCCGAGAACTTTTGAAAAAAAATCTCTCAGGGTGAGCTGGGGGAGCTCGGTCATATTGGGGTAACAAGGGACAAAGATCAAGCAAATGCGAGGCTTATCTGGTGTGGTCTATTTGGGCTTTGGTGTGTTTTGCCTTGGAGCTGTTTCAGACAGACAATGAGAAAAAGGATTCAAGAGAGGGGAAGGAGTGTGATGAAGTATGTGAAGAATCTATAGAGCAAAAAGATGAAGAGTCAATATGAGGAAAGGGTGTGCCCATCAGCACCCACACCCCCCGCTCCAGAATCCTGTCAAGGGATGGCCAGATCCTCCTAATATTTCTACCTCTGCTTCTGTTGGCGTTTGTACTCCTAGAATTACGGTAACTGGTTCCTTCAAGGAGTTCAACAAGTGAGAAAAGAGGGATATTTGGAGCCACAGCAGTTTCCAGTTGTTGTACATCCTCAAGATCAGCAGGGGCGAGTACGGGTTGCTTTTGAACCCCTTCCCTTCAAATTACTGAAGGAGTTTAAACAGGCCATCAGCCAGTATGGGCCTGAGTCTCCGTTTGTGCTAGAATTATTGAAGAACGTTGACTACTTCTTACCAGCTGATTACAATAGACTGGGATACTTTAAAGTTAACCCAAACTTGTTTGTTGCCTTCTCAGTTTCTGCAGTCAAGTCTGTTAGTTGCTACAGTTCTATCTGATGCTCAACATTTCCACACACTGACACACTTAAATGCAGTAGAGCTGCGGAAAACAAAATGACTTAACTTGGAAAGAAGCTAAAAAGATTGTTCAGAATTGTCCGACTTCTCAGCTGGTCAATTATCCTCCCAACTCAGGGGATGTAAACCCCTGGAGGTTAGAATCAAATACTTTGTGGCGAGATGAAAGAGGTAATGTAATAACCTGTGGGAGAGGATTTGCTTGCATTTCTTCAGGTACAAATCAACAACCAGCGTGGGTCCCATCCAGATATTTAAAGCTGTACTATGAGCCAGATACCAAAAAAGAGGCTTGCAGAGGACCCCTCAGTCACAGAGATGGCAAGATTAACATCGAGGTGGACTACTGTTCCCACAAGGAGGACACACCAAACATCGCCACCAACTTGGGGTCAAATTAAAAAGCTTTCACAAATAGCGGAGGAAAACCTGAAGAAAGCAGGACAGCCTGATATGGTAATTACAATGACTGTTATCACGATTAAAGTGAGTATTTCTGGAGTTGGGATAGAAGTAAAAGAAAGTTTCACACATTGGGCATATATTCTTTCCTTCCTTTAATGATCTCTGGCCTTAGTATTTTCTGTAATAATGTAGGAAATAAAGTAACAATGTTTTGGCCATCAAAACCTGAATACAAATAAAGAATGGTCCCCTAAGTTAAGAACATTAATCTGGGAAGTTTGTCTTGTGATAGAGGCTGAGGTGCTGCACAGCAAGTCCTATGGAATTACTGATTATTGGTCCCCAAAGGGGATACTTAGCATTGATTGCACTGGTCAGTCCTCTTATAGTAACATGGAATTCAGATGGCAGATAAAGAACTACAATTACTTAGAATTTATACATACTGAGATCAACAACTCTATTGTCTGGGGAGAAGGGGGATTAGTAGGACCACGACCAAAAATAGTATGGCCAATGTTAAGAGCTGAATAAAAAGAAACTGAAAAATACCGATGGCCCTAAATCCAATAAAAGTCTGGGAAGGAAAATATAATAGAGAATCAGGCCCTAACTCTTACTCATTAGAAGTTTATAAGAAATAAAAGCTCTTTAGATTCAGACCTGTGTTAAACCTCCCATATCTTGTGGTAGTGGGAGAGTTGCAGATAGACTTCATTAACTCTAAAAGTATGAGACTGAACATAATCAGGAGAGAATAAAACAGCTTCTGGAAAGGCCTTTAGACAGCAAGCAGGGAGGAGGGACCCAAAAGACCCTCGACACCCCTTTTCAGCAGGAAGCAGTTACAGAAGAATGACCTCGGTGTCACTGATTTAAAAGTCAGTTAAAATTACTGTACTAAAAATAAGAATGTCTTACTCTTTTTTTCTAGTCAAAGTTTGTTATATATTTAGTATGAAAAGGTGGTGGCAAGAGATAAGGTATCCTTAATTAACAGATGGCCTAATCAAAATAAAGGATTTAGGTATTTTCCAAGATTATAAACAAGGATGGAGCCTGATTTGACCAGTTTAAAATTAATACCTTTTTTCAATCACAAAATAAGAAAATGCAAAGTAAAATTCATTGGAATATAAAATTCTATATTACTAGATATTCTTAGAAATATAAAGATGGCAAATCAAACACTTTTCTCACAGACACGCATAGGTATCTAGGTAGAAAAACTCTAGATACAATTGTGCAAAAGCATGGGTGAGAGAAATAGTGTATGATGGGAGAGGGATAAAGCTTGTAAAAATCTGAATAGATTTGCAATTATTAAAGAGACAATAGTTCAAAAAATACTCCAGAAAAAAGTTTTGTAATTGAGCCAAACAGTTTTACAGGTTCATCATACCTAAAGAAAAATGTTTACAATATTCAAACTTTTCCAGAAAATGAACAGAAAGAATGCCTTCTAAGTTAAAATGGCCAGTATAGCTTTGGCAACAAAATCTGCTAGGATAATACAAAAAAGGAAAATTATGATTGTCTAAATACATTCAAACAGCTTTTGTTAGATCTTAGAAACTTGGACTGTTTTTAACCTGACAGATACTATCACAGATCTACCACAAGTAAATGGTGAAATATCAGAAGCTTACTGCTTCACTTCATCTAATTATCTGTTCAAAAGCCACCCAAGTAGAGAGGCCTTCTCTGGTCACCCTATCTAAAACAGCCCCCACATCACCCTGGTTTGTCCCAGCAGTCATCAAAAGGCCTGACACAGAATATGTATTAATAAGTTTGTGGAATAAATAATAAAGCAACTCTAAGGATATCAGCATGAGCAAGACCTGTGTCATGGGTCCCAAAAAGATCTCTCTAAACTGCTTTCTTGAGAAGGGTGTATAATCCTCCCAGATGTAAACTTTGGTAAATTTATTTATTTTTTTTTTTAATGGATTTAGGGAACCTGGAAGTCAAGGATCAAAATGAGCCTTCTCTCTGTCAAGAGAGTTCTACTTAGATTTATGTCTTCTGGAAATGGTTTACTGAGGCTTATGCTCAGTGACCTGTACAGTTCTCAGACTAAAAGCACATATACGATCTAAAATGCAAAGTCATCTTCAATTATGGTGAAATATCACCCTCTACTAACCATTTATAAACCTTATAAACCCTTTTTGCACTAACAATTTCTTCTGTAGCCCCATAGAACCCTCTTAGAAAAAACTTGAGCCCACAGAAAGAATATAATTTACTTAAGATCATAGTAAGAATTAAATCTTTCTAAACCAGTGAAGCTACCTGGTTCTTTGAGAAAACCTAGGCAAGGTGGGCTTTTTAGAAATAATATCCAACATAAAGAAGAGTCTGGCAGTAGGAGGTACTAAATAAATACCTTTTGCATAAATAGATTTCAGAGTAACTCAAAATTTGTTCTGAGTCCATACATGATTATAGAAGAAAACTAAGGAACGACCAAGAAATCAGCATTTAGGGCTGCTGGCTGAGAGCCACTGCTAGGGTCCGAGAAGACAGTAGAAGAGACCCCGTCCCCCACTCCAAACTATCATACTTGTTATATCATCTAACGCTGACACTAGCCTTCTGACGAAATAATTTTTCCCAGTGTGTAGATGGGAAAAGTGAGAGCTGATGTGGAGAAGCGTGGATTCTGACTACTCTAGGTTTAGTATTAGGACAGGAACCAAGGACTCCTCCAGGACTTCATGGTCATCTGGGCTGTCCTTTAATGAGCCTACTTAATCTTTCTTTTTTCTCCTTAGGGTTAGTTGACAGAGCAAGTGCAGTGGAGCAGGCCCTCGGTGGGACTTGCTATAGCCTCACAGTGCTAAGACTTCCATCCTAGTTGCAGTGAGGTTGGTCGCTATCTTGCCTTCCATCAGGACTATTCCAAATAGCAGATGGGGAAGATAAAGCCTCAAAGACATCAAAGAGGATATTGGAGGTGCATGGACATAAGGAACTCTATCAGAATGTTGAGATAAAGATGAGTATGCCTTTTGAAATGGGGGTGGCAGATGTGCTAGATGGTAAAGGATACTACTTCATACAGGATGACTTGAATGGGAAAAAACACGGGCAGGATCCCACTGGTGAATGACTTCCAGACTCCTTGAAGCAGCTGCTTAAAATTGGAAATGAGAAGAGCCTTTTACCTCCTCATCACAGTCATGAAGAACCACACATGATGATAGTGGCAACAGACACATGAATGTTTACTCAAACTCCCACCACCTCTTTCACAGCCACAAAAATTAGTTTCACAGGTGGGAATCCCATGTATTCAGGGTGGGAGAAAATCAAGTACCAGAAAGCAGAAACTAGAAAGGCATCAAAGCTGCTGCTGAATTCATCTTTTGGGGCTATCTGAAGAGAAGGTTGCCCAGAATACAACTGCAAAAGCACTGCAGCACAGCCTAGATCCAGTATGCCACACATTATGACAAGACAGCTCAATTATTCCTGGCTCATACTTAGGAAAGCAAATTATACAATCAAGAAGCTGCAGCTGCAGTTTTGGAGAAAAATAGCACCCAGGAGAAGCTAAGCAGCCTCAGCCCAGGCTCATGGCTGATAACAGCTTCATGATGCACACACAGCTCCAACACCTTCACCCAGCCCCAGCTCTACTCTGTTCCATGCCCTGCCACCCAAACAAGGTTAAATAAGTTAAACATTTTAAGGAAGAAAAAGACTCTGCCAATACTACCACAGAAAAAGTATTATGTTAAAACAACAACCAAACTATTCATCAGGAAGAAACCAGGTTATTCAGAATAGTGTTGTCTTTCAAAACAATAATGCCAAAATTCGAAATGATTAAACTTTGTACGAGTTTAAAACTTTGTTCCTACCTTGTAACAACAATGGATTTCCAGCTCTTACTGTCAGCACCTTCAAGCTGTGGACCTCTGCTTTCTGCAAACTGCAGTCTCTTACCAATCTCTTCTAATTGAACTGTCATCTTCTCATTTAATATCTCTAAATTATTCTTTGCTATCCGTAATTTCTCTGCAGCATCAGTTTCCTATCATTAAATGCTAATTAGTATATTATGAGAAAACATACTATTGTTCTCATAGATTCAGTGTATTCAAAATTATCATCACAAATTGAAAAATAAAAAATAACCTGGGGATCTAAATGCTGATTAAAATTTCAATAAATTCAACATTTCCCCTCCTCTAAAGAAGCAATCTGGCCAATAACTAGAACAACAGATCATGAAAATGAGGTCAGAGAAATATATTTAGTTACTAGTGATTACTTTAAATTTGACATTTTGTTCCTCTGTAATATTTTTAGAAAAAATGGGATAGTTTCTACCTTTACACATGTAAATGATTCTTTGTTTTGACTTCCTAATGCTTAAGAGACCTAGCTATAAGCATAAAGTATGTGTTAAGTAACATAGATTATTATTATTTGAGATGGAGTCTCACTTTGTCGCCCAGGCTGGAGTGCAGTCGTGTGATCTCGGCTCACTGCAACCTCTCCCTCCTGGGTTAAAGCGATTCTTCTGCCTCAGCCTCCTGAGTAGCTGGGATTACAGGCATGTGCCACCACGCCTGGCTAATTTTTGTGTTTTTAGTAGAGACAGGGTTTCACCACGTTGGTTAGGCTGGTGTTGAACTCCTGACCTCGTGATCCACCTGCCTCAGCCTCCCAAAGTGTAGATTATTTCTATTATTAAACCACATTCCAAGCACAGTATCATTGGACCTCATAATATATTCAGATAATATTCTAACTAGTTTTAAAATATTAATTTTAACTTATTCACTAGATCTTCCATATAAGTTACAGATATTTGGAGTTAAGGAATATATTTTGGAGTTAAGGAAAATACTAATTTTAACTTATTCACTAGATCTTCCATATAAATAACAATATTTGGAGTTAAGGAATATATTTTGCTGAATAAGCAAAATAAACCTTACCGTTTAACAGGACAGTTTCATATACTCCTTACTATCTATTGGCCTAAGTCACATGCACAAACATTAACTGAAATTCCACACAGCTCTGTGAGATAGATATACATATTATTCCTAATTTTACAGATGGAAATTTTACAGAGGAAACTGAGGAACAGAGAGGGGATAATTAGTTGGCCCTAGCTCCCATGGCTAACAAATAATAGAGCTAGAAATTAAATCTAGGCTAATGTCTACATTATAGTGCCTCTAAACTTACTAACTTTTAGTATCAATGTTTTTCATGGTTGAATGTGAAGACAGCATGTATAAAAACACAATTCCTCAATCTCTTAATATCTACCTTGAATAGACACTCTCATCAAGGATATACTTTCAGTTTTCCAAGACATATTAAGTGAAATAAAAATCGATAATGATAATCATTCATAAAAGTCATACTTTTTTAAGTTCTTTACGAAGCCTTTCATTTTCAGCAATAACTTTTTCTGTGCCTTTGGTCTTGGATTCATAGTGCATGCTCAACTGATGCCCAAAATGAGCTTTAAGTTTTTCTAATTCAGTCTAGTAAAAAAACAAAAAAACAAAAACTATACATTATCAAAATAATAATATTATAAAGATAATATTATAAACTCGTAAATCTTAATTCAAAGTCGTTTTGGAGACTATATTTTATAAGATTAGAATTAAAGTCTTCACTTGAATATTAGAAGTTCCCAACATTGGCTACACATTAGATATAAACTGATGACTTAAAATAATAACAACAAACATACCTGTGTTAGGACTCACCCTAAAATAATTAAATCAATTCAGGGATGGGAGCTTGGGCATGTGTATTTATAAAAATAGACACAGGTATTTAATCTGTGCTGTCAGAGAGAAAAGTATTGGTCTTGAAGTAACAAGGAAGATCAGGTTGACCTACTCTATAAACCTTAGCCATGCCTCTCATAAGTTTTTTTATATGTATAAAATATGTACTGTATTCATTAATGCCATTTTATATAGTAATAAGCATATTTGAAATTTTCCTAAATAGTAACAAAACAGTAAAATATTCCCCTAAAAATGATCACACAAAAATAATTACCTTCAATTTTTCATTTTCCTGCTCAATATTAGCCATTTTTTCACTAGTTAATTTTCCTGATGCTTTTTTCAACTGTTCATTTTCTCTCTGGACTTTTTCAACTACTTTTTTCATTAAACCAATGGTTTTTTCCAGTTCTGGGATTGTCTTTCCACTTCTACCAGACTACAAAAGAATATGTTAAATCTTTAAATGTTTTAGAGTGTATAATACAAAGTACCAACAATACGACAGGTACATTATACTCAGTATTAATACATCCTAATATTTGAAGTCAAACCGTGTTAATTCAATTCGTCCTTAAAACAATTCTATAAGATATAAATTATAATTTCCATTTTAAATAAAAGAAAACCAAGACTAAGGAAATTTGACATTCCTAAAATCATGCATCTAATAAGTAACAGCTTAAATCGTCTCTAGCTTTGATGTCTGATCAAAATAAATAAATCTAAATAATCTATTTAGCTAATGTTCTCTCCAGTATATCGGTGTTTTCATTACATGAAATAAAACCATACAAGATAAATTGTGTCTTTAAAGAGCTCATGAATAATTAAATTTTAATTGCAACATAATAGAGGCAATTTTCTCTAAGAATTGCTATTGCTTAGAAATTCAGTTTCTGTCCAATATAAATAGAAGAGATATCTGAAATAAAAAACCTTGCATAAATGTATCAGCAGAGATGAATCACTACTTAATAAGTTTAACTGCTTATTTAAACTAAAAATAATTTTTAACAGTTAAATGGTTTGCTTAATTTTTTTGCAGTTTAGTAATCATCCATAAATAAGAATAATCCTGTAACATAAACGTTTACATCATTTTAGTATATATTTTCATAATTAACTTATATGGCAAAGGTCAAATTAACACATATTTTCATTGATGAATCAAATGTTGCTGTCAGCAAGATATTTGTTCTGAATATTTTTTCTTTTTTTTTTTTTTTAAATGGGGTCTCGCTCTGTCACCCAGGTTGGAGTACAGTTGCACGACCATGGCTCACTGTAACTTCCACCTGCCAGGTTCAAGCAATTCTCCTGTCTCAGCCTCCTAAGTAGCTGGTATAGGCATGAGCCACCATGCCCAGTTAATTTTCATATTTTTAGTAGAGACGTAGTTTCACCATGTTGGCTGGGCTGGTCTCGAATTCCTGACTTCCAGGAATCTACCCGCCTCAGCCTCCCAAAATGCTGGGATTACAGCGTCAGCCATGGAACATGGTTTGTTCTGAATATTTTTCTAATAACACATAATATTTTCACTGAATCCATCATATACTTAATATTACTATCAGAATGACTGCATCATGATTGCTTCCATTTATGACACTCAGCAACATGAAATCAACAGGAGTTTAAGTCTTTGGCCTTGAGCTCATAAACAACATTTATTCATTATATAAGGTGAATAAAAAATAACATAGGGAGAAAAGTACAAGAATACAAAAGTCGGGGAGGAACGATGTATTTATAAAACATTATACCAAGAAGGCTTGAAGCTATCATAACAAATGGTTACAAAATGTCAGCACTGGCTCAAGGATCAGTTAGTTAGCAGTTACCTCAATGAACAAAAAGATTCCTGGAAGTTAAACGTTTTCAAGCTGTGGAGGCATATTCAATAAAAATAGAGATGAAAGTACACAAGGTATAACAGATGAAAAATACATGACTTGAGACACACAGGAGTACTTAGTGTTTGATATTACAGATGCAGAATAAAAACTGAAGCTACAGGACACTAATAAAAGCATATCACTACTATTATGATATATATAAACTTTTCATTTCTGGCTTATCACTGCTGAAACCAAAACAAATGTATGGTAAATTCTCACATACCCCTCTAACATAGCCAAGTTTCCGCTCAACTTCTGCTTTTTCTTTCTTAAGAAATTCACACATTTCCTTCAAATCACTGACTTGATTCTGAAAGATAACAAGCAAACATGTAACAATTTAACATAGCTTTAGCCACTGAAAAGAAAAGGCAAACTATTTATGTGAACCATCAATCTCTTCAATTGTATAGCCAAAACAAATAATTAGTTCTCTATACTAATGAGGAAGATTTTGAACTAAGAAGTTGAATTAATAAAGAATACTGTGTATATGAAATGTTGATATATTTCCCACATTACTGCCTGATTCAATAATACAAATTTAGAATTCTGATTCTAACTGTCCCATATATTGCACATGTAGATCCTTACGAAGTGTACAGAGCAAAAGGCAAGTGAACTTCTAACACTGGTTCTATCAATGTAAAACCAGAATAAGAAGCAGTACCAAAAAAAAAAGACAGAAAAAAAATGGCAGATTAGTGTCCTCAAATAAATAAATGAATAAATAAACAGTGTGAGGCAGGACATAGCTTAATTATATCAATATCAGTGGAATTAACAGATTGCTAACATTCTAGATTAGAAAACAGAACTGAAGCAATTAGCCAAGAGAAAAAAGGATTCCCATAAATAGGGTAAGACTTTTAGAAAACCAAAGATTAAAAAATTGTTACTAATAACAGAATAAAGTAAAATTTTTAAAATAAACAAATTATTCTATTTTACAGTGTGATAATTTTTAATGAAATATACCACATATCTTCTTACACCTCAGGATATTTGAACTTGCTATTTCTGTTGTCTGTAATTCTTTTTCTCGTATCTGTATGACCCACTTCCTTACCTCTCCTTAGCTCTCTGTTCATATATCATCTTATTAAGGAAGACCTCCATTACTATCCTATTTTAAATTAAACACTTCCCCCTCCTCATACTCTTTACACCAGTCATGCTTATTTCTCTCCTTAGGACTAATATCAGAGGACATACTATCTAGTGACTTGTTTATTGTCAGTCTTCTGCACTAGAACGTAAGTACTATGAGTGTAAGGAATTTTTTGACTGCTGTTTCCCAGCACCTGGAGGTGCTTGATAAAAAGTAAGCCTTCAACAAATAAACATTAAAGAGCAAATGTATAAAGTATACCATCGCTATGATATTTTAGGAAAATGCATTTCTGACTTCTTAATAAGCTAATATAAGTAAACGTAACAACTAAGGAAAAAGTCCTAGGTATCAAATTTCCTAACTATAATAAAAAACATTAAATTTACCTTTAATCTTGGCAAATCTTTATTCGCTTGTTCAAGCTGAAATTTCAGTTCAATATTTTCAGATGACAACTTCAAGTTTTCCCTCTGAAGCTCCTGTTCTCTCTGACAATGATCACCTGACTCTATTCCTGAAGTCTTCAGAAAAACGAAATTAGGAATATTTTAAAAGTTTAACAAATAAAAGCTACAAAAGACATACTAGATAAGAAAATACTGCCAAAAGGTAAGGTTTTTTTGCTCAAAGGAATATGAGAAAATCAGTGTTCTGGAGAAAGCCAAAAATAAGTAAGTTATAATACAAAACTTGCAGAAGAAAAGGTAGTATGGTTTAATTAAAATGGAAGCAAAGTTAAGTACGACTTAATAATGTCCACACATATAACGCCTTCATGTATAATTTCATAATGATTAGGCTGATTTATTGTTGAGAACTGCTAAGTGTATGATAAAATTACATTGTTTGCTAAGACGAATGATGGTAAGGAAAACCTAACCACCGCGCGTGCACCCCACCCCAGGACCCGAGTGGAAAACTACTTGGGGTATTCTAAAGTAGCAAAACAGTAAATGTATATCATACACCAGTAAAAACAATTCTTTAAGCACGGGATATGTGACCCTGCCCCCGTAGCTCCCTCGTGGAGAATACTTTCTGGTTTGTCCTTGATCAGTGATTAAGCAGGCACCAGCTGCCTACCTAGTTTATCTTGGTTCTATGAGAAAACACAGAACACCTGTTTGTTAATAATAATCACCTGTTCAGAGAGACTACGTGGGTCAGAATCTGCTCAAGACCCTCAGCCCCCTGAGGCTCTCAGCTCAGAAGGGTGTTGGCCCCTGGGTAGTCCCACTTTGCTGCTCTATCTGGGTCTCTGCTTCTTAATGCCTTCAGCGCCACCTGGGTAGGGGTCTCTACAGCCAAGCTGGACTCGGTAATTTATGGTGGTTTTGCTAGTCCAAAGTAGGGCATGATTGTTATCTAACCATTATGGGTCAAACTGTGTTCCCCTTACCCTAAACATTTATATATTAAAGTCATAACTTCCAGTACCTCAGAATGTGACTTTATTTGGAGACTGTGTCTTTACAGAGGTAATCAAGTTAAAATGAGATTTTAGGGTAAACCCTATTTGACTACGACTGCTATCCTTATGAAAAGGAAAAATTTAGGGATTTAGACCCAGAGACATGTACAGAAAAAAGATGATTGAAGAGACAGCGAAAAGATGGCCATTTATAAGCTAAGGAGAGAAGTTTGGGAAAGATCTTTCCCTCATATTGTTCAGAGGAAAGCAACCCTGCTTACATCTTGATTTTGGACTTCTAGGTCTCCAGAACTAAGACCATAAATTTCTATTGTTTAAGCCACCAAATCTGTAGTAGTCTGTTAGCCACCTTAGCAAATGAATATACTAGGCTACAAAAGAACTGCCTTAATTCTTTCCTTCTTCAGAAAGCTTTCCTTCATTCTTTGAGCTAAGTTCACTCCTTTGAAACCCATCAATATTATATTTGCATTTCTTCTGACCTGAATCTACATTGGGTTATTAGTTATGTTTATTGTTACTTGTCATTCTAAACTTTATTTTTTTAAACTGTGCTTAATTATATTTTTCTATGCATTTTTCTATAAATTAGAATACCACCTACCTCACAGGACTGTTATAAGCATCATATGAAATAATTTTTTAAAATTATTCAGCACAACTTTTTTTCTCCTGTATTCCCTTCAGTCTCTATTGGCTTAATGGGCTGTAAAGTCAGTTATTCCACCAACATTATGGTCTTAAAATTTATAAATATAAAATACCTATTATATAGGACTTTTTGACATCTTTTAGATCCAGTGACTGCATGTGTCCATCTGATTTTTATTTGAGATGTGTATGCATATGCATACATGCAGTGGCAAAAAAAGAAGACACACATTTTTGTTGATGTATGTAAATCACAGGAATACATTTCCACTTCCTAAGAAAGCCCAAGTATACATTCAAATGCTACTACTATTAGCTTAATACTAGGAAAATTCTACCACTCACAAGGTTGTCAATTTTTACATTTTATAAATGAAGGCACTAGACAGGATAACTTTTAAGGTTATTTCAGACATGGACACCTGTAATTCCCTGTCCCTGGGCTCTTCTGTCTCCCTAACTTCCTCTCTTCTGTGGTACCTATTTGATTCAGCAAATGATAAATAGTTATGGTATTTGGTAGAGATGGGGTCTCTCAAGGCTGGTCTTTGACTCAAGTGCTTCTGACGCGTTGGCCTCCCAAAGTGCTGGGATTGTAAGCATGAGCCACTTTACCCAGCCTATGTGAAAAATATGCTTAGGCACAGAGCCTAACACCATTTATCATTATTACTATTATTTTAGAGACAGGGTATCACTCCACTGCCCAAGCTGGAGTGGAATAGGGCAACATAACATCAAACTCCCGGGCTCAAATGATCCTCCCACCTCAGCCTCCCTAACAGCAAGGACTACAAACGTGTTCCACTACCTCTGTTTAAATTTTTAAATCTTTTGTAGAGAGAGGGTCTGGCTATGCTGCCCAAGCTGGTCTCAAACTCTTGGCCTCAAGCAATCTTCCTGCCTCTGCCTCCCAAAGGGATTACAGAAGTAAGCCACAGCATCCTGCCTGAGCCTAACACAATATAGACAGCAACATATGCGATATCTCATTATAACAAAAGTATCTGTTATAAAACATGGCAAAAAAAGCCACTAAAGGAACATGCTATATATCTTAGGATGTTGCACAACACTAACAAAATTTTACTGATTTAATTCACTGTAGTGAGATCTTACTTCTAAATATAGCTAGATTCATTAGAAATTTCTAAGGTAAAACAATCACCTCTTAAGTGCCTTATTTTTGCTATTCATTTATCTAATGTGATATTGTTTAAGTGAACACCAATTATTTTAAAAAAAGCACTAAACTAAATTAGAAAATGTATATTCACTAATTTTTGTAGGAACCAGTCAAAAGAGCTTAAGATAAAGCTTACTAATAGTTAATGCTTTTTCTAAATCTTACACACTTTCCCTTTTGCTCTATATATGTATGTAAGCTACTTACTATAAGAAAATTCAGTTAACAAAGAAAGGACGGCCATGTATCCAAACCAGGGATGCATCCTTTCTTGGCTGGACTGGCGCATCAGTTTCATCACCTGCCTGTGCATCACCCTCAGCACACTGATCCACGGCACCAGCAACTGTCACATAATCACAGTCCTCCTTAGCAGATTCTTCCGGATCCCTGTAGTTGTTGTGACTGACATCTTCAGCTATGTGTCTCTTTCTTTTCTCACTCTTGCCTATCTTATTCTCTTCCTCATTTTTATGTTCCTGTTTATCATTTTGACAACGTTCTTGATTAATTTTATCACCTTAGGATCATGATTCATATTCAGAGAAGAAGTTACAATCTGCTACCATTTGTTGATGTAAATTGACTTTACTGTTTGGTCTTGCCTCAGATTTATTTAACTCAATAGGATCTACAATATCTTCTGATTTGTATTGTTCATCATTACTGTAACACCACAGAATATTTCTCAGTACCCAATTATGTGAGTCATTCTTGGCACCTATTCTCTTCCTATTTTTAATTCTGAGTGTTGCTCTGATCTTTTTCGGTTCTGAACAAAGTGTTTCTTTTGTGAAAAATATCAGGCCCTTGTATTTATTAATAATGGTAACAAGCAATGAAAACATAGTTGTGTCACATACCTGATTCTGCTTAAGGTGGAAGAATGAAGAAACATGAAAAGAAAAAAAAATACACTAAATATTAAAAAAAATCCAACAAATAATTCTACATTATTTGTTTTTATAAACTAAAACTATATCATAAATATTTGAATGGAAACAGTCCTGGAACATGTTTTCCTGTTTTATTTAACTGTATGCTGCTGCCACAGCAAAATACATAGTGATAATTACACATTTGAAATTTCTAGAACTCATTTATGAATTTTATGCAAAGCTTAAGAATCTTAAGTCTACTGTTATTATGTTAAAAAGAATTAAATTATTATTTATCACTATCTGGTAAAACTAAAAGTTGCATTTACTGTACTACTATTAATGAGAAAGCTGTAATACTTTTGGCCAGATTAAGAAGTTGATTTCACTTTTATGTATTGAAACATAGAAAAGAGAAAAAATAATAAAATATATACACTTACTGAAGGCCTAGAATATGCATCCTTTGAAAACTGTTTTTCCAAAGCATGAAGCTTTTCTTGGAGGTATCTATTTTGTAAGTGTAAATCTTCTATAACAGAATCCCGAGGAAGAGCTTGGTGGGCCCTATGAACAAAAACCAGACTCTTTACTATTCATATTTCTACTTTTCTCTGTTATACTATATAAAAATACAAGATAGAAAGAAAAGTTCAATGTGTTTATTAACACTATTTTTAAATTCTTTGAACCTTCTAAACTTTACAAAAAATAAATTAGGATATCACAATTAGTATTATAAAACAATCCTCTACTTCACAGAGCATTCACTGAAGGGCTCCTTTAAATGATGAGTCAAAAAGTGTATTTTGATGTACTGAAATACATTCCCATTTCTAAAGAGCATGAATCTATTTATATGGAATTACATAAGATAAACAAAAATACTATTTTAAAATATTATATAATAATTGTATAATATCCATAGTCTTCTCAAGAAGCTTAAGAATCTAAAAAGACTCTTAATGATTCCAGAAAATAATTTAACACTTCAAGTCTAAATACATTTGCCTGACCTACAAAACCCTCTTTGAGTGGCACCTCCACATCTAGCCATCCTTACTGTCCAGGAGTCTACCTTTACTTAGGTAAATACAAATCCACTCTTAGCCATACATGAAATTGACTCTTGCCTCTTATCTCTCCTAGGGTTCTCCTTCTTGATATGCCCCTCTCCTTTAATATCTAGATCTGATTCATAAAATTTAGAAATTCAAACTTGAATTCAGAGAGAAGACAAATTCAATGGTTTCTATAGTCTCCAATTACTTCAGCCCACACAAACTCACATTATTAGAGAAAAAAAAGGCCTCTAAAAGTAATAAAAGGTTTCAAAACGAAAATGATTTGATCCTTGTAAAACCTGCAAAGAAGAATAAAAGTGTTTTGTTTTGAACATATGTTTAGACAAAGAAAAACAAGGAGGGTAAATCCACTGCTGGACAGTAACTATAAACAGATGTTAAGAGAAAGAAAAATTCCTCAATAATTTGTTTCTTCCCTATCAAGGAAAATTCTAAAGTTTTAAGAAACAATAACTTAGAAGGAAAAGGAAAGAATGTGGATTTGAAGCTCCTGAGAGTGCTCCTTTAAATAAGTTCAACTTCATATATTCACATCACATTCATCATGACACAACAGTAAACAGACATTAACACAAACAAATTTATGATAATTTTTGAAGATTAATGGAAAAAATGTTATAAAGGGTCAATATTGTCACATCCAAATGTTGCAGGTAGATACTAGCCCTTTACAAGGATCATGATATGATTACAGATCATTTGTAAATGCAAAGAAGGAGAAATAGCAAATTAGGTAAAACCAATCTAAGTTTACCTTAGAAGAAATGAGTGAAACAGAAGATTAAATAGGTTTAGTTGTTGTTAGGACTACAGAAAATTAAAAAGTTTTAAATGTTGGCACGATTTTATTTTGCTTTTCACGACCATGGATGTATCAGAAAATATAACTTGGAAAGAGATTGCAAAACACACACACACAAAATCTCAAAGGCTCTGCAAAGAAATGACATGGGTGATGCAGGACAGGGGGCCTGGTTCCATGTACAATGGAGTAAATATATTCAATCTTCTCTCCTAATTGCATGCAGCAACCATTTGAGGACTCTGCAAAGGAGTAGAAGGCAGATTACAATAGAATACCAAAATTTAAAGTAGCAGCAAGCAGGTGATAAATTTACCTTTTCTTTTATTCTGTTACTGCCTGCCCTGAAGACAACATTATTTGAAACCTGAAGATGGGTATCTGCACTGATGGAAAGAGCTCCAGGTAGTTCTAGCTCAAGTAAAGAGAAAGGGAATCTTTTCACACTCAGAGAGAATTTGAAAATACCTCATTATTTTTTTTCCTCTATCTGTTCTTTCATACCCCAACCCTTAAGCCATCCCACAGCAGTGGTAATAGAGGCTGCAACGGGAACTCCACAGGAGCTACTATTTTTGGGGAGAGAAATCTTCTCCAATTGGTAGAGCTATAATACTAAAAGGGTAAGGTGAAAGTAGTTTTTTCTTCCTCTTTCTACCCTCCTCTTGCTTGCTCGGCTGCAGAAGTATGCAACTCCAAAGTACACAGCATCACCGGGTAACTAAAGACACAAATGCAAATCCTTAGGGAAACAAAGTATCAGAGAGATGGCAAAAACAGAGGCGCTTAACAAAGGGACCCTATAATGTTGTTTATGAACTTCCAGGCTCACTCTTGAGCTACACATGTATGGATCTATCCTAATGAGAATACCACTTTCTCAGAACTGAACTAATAGTACCTAGCCCACATACCAGACCATTAATTGAGAGGTATACAGGTAAGACAGATCTGAAGAGTATTGTAAAGGCTTTGGAAACACAACTAATATTAAAACCACAGCCAACAGATATCAGGTTGGAACTTGTGGCCTTAACCTAATTAGACCAATTGCATGCTGAAACAAAAATATCTACATTTTCCCATAGAATTTAAACAAGAACAAAAGTCTCACAATATAATATTCAAAAGGTCAAAAATACAATCCAAAATTATGTGTCATACAAAGAACCAGAAATATCTCAATTCACATGGGAAAAGACAACATAACCCAAGCTTAAGACAACACACATTTATTATTTCAATTTCTATGGGTCAACCAGTTTTTCTTCATTATAACGGGTAGCACATTTCCACATAATAGCTTACCTCATATACAATATGTCATTTTCTAAGTCAAGATTTCTCTTTTTTAATTCTTCCAATTCCTTTTCTGACTCCAAAGCTCGTACTCCCAAAACTTGATCAACAGTCATGCCAGTTGTTTTTAGTTTCTTCTGCAAAGTAAGTTTCTCTTTATCAGCTCTGTGGAATTTAATGTAGAATCATGAAAAATATACCATTCAGTGTTTGGCTTTTCAATTGCGTACTTATTACTAAATCAATATATAAAAATTGTATCATCCTGTGTTTGTCATAAGCTAATTTATAACAAAATCACAGGGAAATCCATTTATAATTGTTAAAATATATTTAAAACACATTTTAAAGAAAATAAAGGGCCGGGCACGGTGGCTCACGCCTGTAACCCCAGCATTTTGGGAGGCCGAGGCAGGTGGATCACGAGATCAAGAGATCGAGACCATCCTGGTCAACATGGTGAAACCCCGTCTCTACTAAAAATACAAAAAATTAACTGGGCATGGTGGCGCGTGCCTGTAATCCCAGCTACTCAGGAGGCTGAGGCAGGAGAATTGACTGAACCCAGGAGGCAGAGGTTGTGGTGAGTCGAGATCGCGCCATTGCACTCCAGCCTGGGTAACAAGAGCGAAACTCCATCTCAAAAAAAAAAAAAAAGAAAAGAAAAAGTAAATCATAGATAATAAATGATCATTTAAACTAGACCATTTTTTATATTATCCACTATGATAAAGCTACATAATTTCCAGGTCATTATAGAATTTTACACATAACCAGTTTTATAATGATATTCAAACTCACTTAGCAAAAAGATCCTTCAAAGTATTCAACTGCTTTGTTAAAGTATAGACTTCTCCCTCTTTCTCTTTTAACTTGTTTCGAATTCCTTCTATTTTGGCTTGCCATTTTTTACCTTCTTCCCACCTAATTAATTCTTCTTTAGCATTCTGTAAACAATAACAAAGGAAGTAGGAAAGTTAACAATTATTATTTTAACTTTTCTTTAAGATTTATCAATTAAAATTTTCCAAGAAAAATTGTAAACTGCTATTTCCTAGAGAATATTTGTAAATATGTTCATTTTGAAATGCTTGGAATCAGCAGTGTTTAGAAATTCAGATTTTTTTTTTAATTTCTGGAATATCTGTATATACATACTGAGATATTTTAGAGATGGGTCCCAAGTCCAAACTCAGAATTCTCTTATGTTTCATATACACTTTGTACACATAGCTTGGAGGTAGTATTATATAATATTTTTAACGACTTTGTACATGAAACAAAGTTTTGACTGTGTTCTGACTGCAACTCATCATCTGAGGTCACTCAAGAATTTTCTACTTGTGGCATCATATTGGTGCTCAAAAAATTTTGTATCTTGGAGCATTTCAGATTTTAGATTTTTGGATCAGAGATATTCAACCTGTATAATGCCTAGAATCTTCAGGCATACCAAGCTACTAGGAAAACTGCTCTTTGGGCTAACTATGGTTTATTCTATCACAAGACAAAATTCTGGGAGACAGTTCTGACTAATGCCAATACCCTTAAAGAGTCTTTAAATTAAGATTCTAATACAATCATGACTATACTAGGCTTCTAACAGGAATCCTCTGTACAAATGACCAACCTCATCTATTATCCCATGACAATTTCCTAGCATCAGAGCCCCTTCAAGTCTTCAATGCACTTTACTTCACTCATATAACAGATCCCTATTTAGTGCTAACCATGTGCCAAGTACTACTCTAGGTACCAGGAATAGAAGCAATGACTAAATCAGATAAAAACCCATATCTTCATGAAGCTTACTATCTAGTTGATGCTAGTTGGTTAGGTGGATTGGGGAGAAGGGAGCAAACTGCAGATAATAAGAAACAAATCTAAATCTATTTTGTAGTAAGTTAGCTAGTTATAAGTGCTAAAAAAAAATGAAATGGAAAGGAATTAGGGCATTTCAAGGGGTAGGTGTCATAGTTTATTATAACTATGATAAAGGAGCCAAAGAAGGCCTATCCAAAGCAGAATAGTCCCATGCAATGAACAACTTTCAAATGTTCCACTGGATATTCATGTGGTAAAACATTCTGCTTACAATAGTCTAAGCTAAGAATTTATCTCCAACTCACACATTAACATTAAGTAATGTTTTAATGGTTTTACTATACACTAAGTTTTCTAGGAATACAACAGTCTCATAAAAAGTAAGATTATAGACATTGTTTTGCTGAGAACTGTACCAACAATTTGTTTATCATTTTGGAAATCAAATTACAAATGGCAATACCATCATGACCCATGAGTTGCCAACCAGAACACATTTGTGTCAGTCTGCATTTGTAGCTTTGAATTCACTTTAATGAAGATGCAAACCCTGACTAATTAATTCTATTTTCCAACGTAGTCATGTCAAAGCATTTACATGTTGAAATATGAATATTCTTTTTATGTTCCCCCTATATATTTCATTTAGGACATTCATAATGATATTTTTGAAATTACATAAGTAGGTAGAGTTTATATTAACTGAATTTCAATTATAACAGTCAAGGGGACATTATGAAACATTATGAAACATTCTATTTTTGATGAAAGAGAATGTGTGAACTTGAAAGGGTTGAGAACCATGGTTTAAAGTCAAATTCCCAGTGCAATGGCTCATGCTTGTAATCCCAGCACTTTGGGAGGCCAAGGCAGGAAGACTGTTTGAGCCCAGAGTTCAAGACCAGCCAGGGCAACATAGTAAGACATTGTTTCAAAAAAATAAAAAAATAAGAAATAAAGCCAAATTCTCAACTAAAATTAGTTGTCCTATCAAAATGATCGTCTCAAATAATGGAGAACAATATTTTCCAATTCTCTTCTCTAATACTAATCAATTTTTTTTATCTTATTTAATTCGGCTAATAAGTGCCCTTTAAAAAATATAAAAACTTCAGGCTGGGCATGGTGGCTCACGCCTGTAATCCAGCACTTTGGGAGGCCAAGGCCAGCAGATCACCTGAGGTCAGGAGTTTAAGACTAGACTAACCAACATGGTGAAACCCCGTCTTTACAAAAAATATAAAAATTAGCCGGGCATGGTGGCGACACCTGTAATCCTAGCTACTCGGGAGGCTGATGCAGGAGAATCGCTTGAATCAGGGAGTCGGAGGTTGCAGTGAGCCAAGATCAAGATCGCGCCACTGCACTACAGCCTGGGTGACAAGAGCAAAACTCCATCTCAAAAAAAAAAAAAAAGTAAAAACTTCATTATGTGGTTGATAGTTATTAATTTCATTTTTTTCTGAAATACGTACAAGATTTTTTCTGTACTCCCATACTGGTATTTACATTTCTGGGAGTACAGCAGGTATGTAATTAAATAATCCTGCAGCACACAGCACTTTGTTGGGTTTTGACAATTCTATCCCACCTGGCATTACCTGCTAAATTAAGATTAAGAGAAGCAAGACTGAAAAAACAATTGAAAAATAAGTAGAAAAACAACGAAGGAGAATAGTACTCTGAGTATTGTGGTGTTATTACATACAGGCTTTGGTTAGTTGTTCCTGGCTTATAACTCCCAAAGCAATTGTCATCATCTTTAGTTATAATATTGAGTGTTAGGCCTCTGGAGCAGACCTAAGAAAAAAAGAGTCTCACTGACCTTCTCTTGCCCTTGTTTTCACCTGCCCTAAGGCAGTATTGTAATCTTCCTCTGTTTTTCTGAATGTGGGTCATAAAACCCTAATACAAGGGGGTTCTGCCCCATATCCTAGGGAGAAGAAATACTGATGTCTTGAAGCTTCCCTAAAAACCCAAGAGGACTGGGCTCAGAGAGCTTCTGGAAAACTGAACATGTGGAGGTTCCTAGAGGAAGGTGGCACCCCAGAAGAGTATGGAAGTTCCATATCCCTTCCCCTGTATCTCTCCTTATACATTTCTTAACCTCTATCCTTTGTAATAACCTTTATTATAAACTGGTAAATGTAAGTAAATGTTTCCCTGAGTTCTGTGGGCCACTCCAGCAAATTAATCAAACCCAAAGCTGGGGGCTAAGGTGTGGGAACTCCAGAAGTCATGGAGGCCTGACTTGGAACTGGATCTGAAACAAGATCTCTATGGGATCTGACACTATCTCCAGGCAGATAGTGAATTGAATTGGATGACACCCAGTTGGTGTCTGCTGCCAAACCGACTGCTTGCTTGCTGATGCAGAGAAATCCCCACATATTTTGGGATCACAGAAGTCTTTTGCATTGATTGTTGTTATGGTTTGAGCACAGGAGAAATACATGGTTTGAGCACTTTTTCCAAAACAGGTATGTGCTAGACTGAAGGGGAAGAGGGGAGAAGACTGGATGATAGGAGAGTAGTTCTCTTTTCATGTTTTCTGCACCAAAAGCTTCATATGTATAGATTTCAGAATAATACTATTATAACATTTAAAAATTTACGTTCATTCAACAAATTCCGAGCATCTACTATGTGCCACGGATTGTTCTAGGTGCTGGGAATAGAACAATAAGTAAAACAGGCAAAGTTCCTGCCATCAAAGCTGATGGTCTAATAAGAAAAAACAAAAGATGAACACACAGACAAGTAAATGTCTAGTATGTTAAGATAGTAATAAATGCTGTGGAAAAAGAAATTCAAGGCCCACGAGTGGGTTTTATTATATAGGTAGACTACAAATGCTGTTTACAGAGAAAAAAGTACTAAAATTTCTGAACAATATGAAAGCATTTCTTGAGTATAAATTAGAAACGCCCAACCACTAAAGAATCTGAAAAAATATTCTCACTAGATTCCTGAATACTAATTTTAATATCGGGCATTGACCCCTGTATTCTCTTTCCAGTTAGTAGCAATACCTTATACTATTTTTGACGTGATGGCTTACAAAAGACTTCTGCATATCATTTCATTTTATTGTAAAATAATCTTGAGAAATTGGCAATACAGATATTATTATTCCCACTTTAAGCAGGAATAAACTGAATAAATAAACCAAATAACCTGAAGCATAGAAGAGTCCAGGCAAAGCCACAAGGCTTAGAAAGCATTCTGATAGAAATCAGGTTAGAAACTGGTATAGAAACATACCAGTTAGGAACAAACATACCAGTTTCTAACCTATCCCCATTTAAGGATAAGATTAGTCCTATCCCTAATTAGGGAGTTAGCAAAGATGGAAATCCAAAAGAGTAAGGGCATTTTGATCTTATAGTTTTCATCAGCAAAGCTTCTGACAGCAAGCATGTTGTGACTCTATGCAAATAGTATCATCAAAATTACACTGACATTAATGAATTTTTATAGAAAATCTATTTTGGAGTATTATACTCTATTAAGACATTTGAATTCCATTACATATCTTCTGTTTAATACCTTTAAAGACAGAATTTTCTTTTCCATTTTCATGTTATTGAAATTACTTTATAGATATTGAATATTTTCTGGGTAAATTTTATAATAAAAACTTTTCCTAATCAGAGCTACTCCATAGTGATTTTCTTCAAGGGTAAATATTACTACTAACACCAACATTTCCCAGTTCACTTCCGGTATTTTGAATCTTACCAACAAGTTATCTCTAATTTATTGTCCATAACAAATTTAATTACATCCATTTTAGCCAATTATAGGTTTTTGAATGGTTGATTATTTCAATCAGTAATTTTTATTACAAAACAGTTGACTATGACCTATAAAATTTTAAGAAATTTCTCCCACAATCTATGAGCAGATTGGTTACTAATTGTTACTGCAAATACTGAATATATTCCAAATCACTCTGCTATCAGAAATAAGAGCCTAGTCTCCTGAAGGATAAAAAGGACATATCTGGGTTCAAGTAGAGGTCTTAAAATGCCTATCTTTCTGTTCCAAAAGTCAAAAACACCAACCTGTGTAAATGATTACTTTGGAGAGAAATGATACACAGTTGAATATGTAAGATATGAATATGTAAGTACCTTAGAGGTACTCTAATGTAAGAAAGATGAATGGAATTGATGTAGTAATTTCCAAATAAGAGTTACATTACAGGTATCTCCTCAAGTAGACGGTAAATTTCTATAGAATAGAAACTTGTTTTAGACTTCACTACATTATCCAATACTACTCATAGTCCTCAAAATGCAGAATTAATACAGCCAAATCCTCAAATTAAGGCAGTATATTAATGTTAATCAACTATGTATTTAACTTACTCTGTCACTCCCTTAAGCATATTAGTCAGTAGGTTTCTTCACATACCTTTTCTTTCATAGGTTTTAGCTCTGCTTCATCCACCTTTCTTTCTAATTGGCTTTCTAGTTTTTTAACTTTCCTTTGGAGTTCTTCAATTAGACGTTGTTTATTATCTATCAGGGGTTTGCCCTAAAAAATAAAATGTATTTTTGTGTTTTTACAAATAAATATGAAACAAAATAGACAGCAAATATTTCAATTATATAATAGAAACTTCCTGAAGCTATCACTGACCATACTTTCTAAATGACATTTTTCTTACATAAGATAATCTGGTAGCTGCTTCTGAATTTTAATAAAATAAGCTACTCTAGAACTATAAACACAATAGAAGTCACCAAAGAAATTACATTAATCAAAGTGATTTGAAAGTCAGTTTTAACAAACATCACAGAAAAATTATAAAATGGAAATAAACTACTGCCTCTAAATTGTAAATCAGATGTAATCAGAGTTAAACATAAAATTACTTGTAATCCACTGGTTATTCTTTTAATTTGCCTTTTCAGTTCATCATTCTCTTGATCAATTTCATCTTTCTCTCGAAGTATTTTATTATAGGCTTTTTGTTTCTTTTGCAGTTCATTATTTAAGTCATTCAAATTATCAGTTAGTGAGTTTTCTTTATTTTTACTTGCTTTAAGTGCTTCTTTCAATTTTAAAAGATTTTCATTTAAATCTTCAACTTGTGACTAATAAGAAAAAAAGAAAAGAAAAAGAAGAGTCTTCATCAACTATCAATGATAAAAGCAACACAAAACAGAAAATATACCAAGATAAAAAAATTTCAGTCTGAATTTTTAAGTATACAAGGGGGAAAAAATGCAAACTACATATATCTTTTCATGTTGATGTCAAGTCTACCTTGACGAAAAAAGTCTACCTTGAGGAAAAAATGTAAAACTAGTATAAACCAATTCATCTTCAACAAACACCCACAAAGAAAATTTTATCAAATATGCTTGTTTCATTTTGGCTGAATTAATTAAATAAAGTATATAACAATATAAATGGCAATGTTGTAAACACTATGAAGCATAAGAGTAGTATAAAACAAATATCTGACTTGAATCTTTACAGAAATAAGACATAAGAGTCTTTTACAGAAATAAGAAATAAAAGAGTAATTCACAATCCTAGACACTATGTATGCCACTAGAAAGCAGTTGCTAGCTGTCCTATGGTGAGAATGATGGGGATACACTATAAGATATTCTGGAAAAGGTGAAACTATGAAGACAGTAAAAAGATCACTGGTTTCCAGGGGCTTGGTGAGGTGGGGAGGGCGGAAAGAAGAGGAGAGGCACCGAAGATTTTTAGGGCAGTGAAAATACCCTCTATAAAATAACAATGGATACACATCATTATACATTTGTCTAAACACACAGAGTGTAAAATACCAAGAGCTAAAACAGAGGTAAACTTGCACTCTGGGTGATTATGATGTATCAATATAGGTTCATCCATTGTAACAAATGCAGGGGACACATGGGAAATCTCTGAACCTTCCTCTCAATTTTGCTGTGAACCTACAATTGCTCTAAGAAAATAATAAAGTCTTAAAAAAAAATCCTAGGTAAAATATTTCTTAAATTTAACACCATTAGAAAGAGTAGTTCATAATGGTCTATCCTTTCCTAATCCCCAAGAATCATTACATGAATATCATAAAGATACTTATTGTTCAAAAATGCATGTGTGTGTCGATGTCTGTCCTCCAATAGTGCATTATAAATTCCCTACTCATCAGCAAAATTACTATATATCGAAGTGAATTCTCTTCCAATAGGAATTATCAGAATTTTTGTTACATTAACACATGTTGATGTTCACCTTTAGCTCTCTAGTATGTCGATCAACAATTTGTTGAACATTGAGATGGGCCTCTTTTTGAGAAGTTGCAGAAATAATACGTTCTTCAGCAGCTGCTGTCATTTCTGCCCGGAGTTCTAAAAGTGCCCGACTAAGTGCCTAAAAATTACAAAAACAATATAATTTTTTAAGGAAAATTGACATTTTATATGCACAATATATGATACAAAAAAATTAACAAGTTTTATTACTTTCTACTATTTTCCTAAAATACTATGAGTTTAATGGAACATATTTTGCAAATTAACAACTCAACTTTTTCAAATAAATGTTTTGTAATTACATTCAATTCTTTCTGCATTGAATGTGAACGTTCAAAATCTTAAGAATGATTTTGAGAACTCAGCATTAAATCAAGCAGTTTGTATTACAAAAATCAGATATGTTTTGTTTTCAAATATCCAAGTTTAGATATTTAAATTAGTCGCTTAGTACATCCTCCCATATGAAATTAACTGAATTTAGGTAGACAAAGAAAGGACTAAGAAAGGCTTAAAGTTTATGCATAAATTTCATGAGCTAGCACAGAAAAACAGCAGCAACTTCTAAAACAATTTGAATATATCAAATCTGATATAAATGTTTTAAAACCTAATAAATCAGAGAATACACTGACCAACTCCATCCCACTAAACCATCTGTATGACTACTTTTTTCATCTCTCCTTTTCCTCATTACCGTATCTCCCTCTCAGTCCCTCTAATTGTTAAAAATTGTTCATTTGTTAAAAATGCTAGCACAAAATCTCAGTAGAAAAATAAAGACAATGTAATGTATATTATATGCATATTTCTATAATGTATATTAAGATTTTTCCCCACTTCATATAGATAACACACAAATCGGATTGATGACAACATAAAAAGATAAATTGAACTATATTTGCTCTGAAAAACAGCACTTAACAAGGCCATTTAACAGAATTGTCTGAAAGACCCTGTTTAACAGCATAAGATAAAAGCTCATACTTTTTATTACAACAGAGATTTACGCTACCATGTTTTATAAATTTACAAATCTTCTCTAAAAGCAATCTACCACAAATTTTTCCTAAATCTTGGTGATTTTCTGTTGTTACTTACTTTCTGTTGTTTCTCTTTCAAGGCTAATTGGCTCTTTAGCCGTTCTACTAGATTTCTCATTGTAGTTGTCGGAGCTCTTGAATTTGCTTCTTTTTGAGCCTGAAGTTCAGATTTTAAACACTGTGACTCCTTTTGTGACTGGGCCAGAAGATACCTTAAATCCTCTAGTTCTGCTTTTACTTTTTTCACTTCTTCCTCGTGGTTTTCTTGGAGCCTGATGTAAATAAACATATGTGGTTTGTTTTTTTTTTAACTTTTTATTTTTTTGAGATGGAGTCTCTGTCTCCCAACCTGGAGGGCAGTTCTCAGGTCGGCGCGATCTCAGCTCATTGCAACCTCCACCTCCCCTTGCCTCAGCCTCCTTAGTAGCTGGGACTACAGGGGTGTGCCATCAGGCCCAGCTAATTTTTGTATTGTTAGTAGAGATGGGGTTGCACCATGTTGGCCATGCCAGTCTTGAACTCATGACCTCAGGTGATAAGCTCGTTTTGGCATCCCAAACTGCTGGGATTACAGGTGTGAGCCACCACACCTTGCCAAACATACGTAATTAATAGACTGGCTGCTGCAATTAATATGATTAATACAAATTTCACACAGAGCAAATGTTCCATCCTAAGTATACTTAAAATCTAAATCTTGATGCAGACATCCAAATCCAGATAATAATAATTCTTTATTTCACTCAACTACTTTTAACAGCACATTTTTATTCTAGTTTCTGTCTAATATTTTTGGGAACAATTTTACCAAGTTATTTTGTGGCTTTAGTCAAATAATACAGAGAATGAACAAAATGGCATTTTAAATAGTACGGCTCTTGCAAAATGTGATTGCTTCCTCTATATGATAGTTTCCTAACCACACTACTGGTAACACTTTTGACTGGATAATTCTTTGTTATTGGTGGGGCTGTCTTGTGCATGATAGGATGTTTAGCAGCATCTTTTGGCTCTATCCAACTAGATACCAGTAGCACCCCCTAGCCATGACAATCAAAAATGTCTCTAGACATTGCTAAATGTCCCCAAGAGGGACAACAGTGAAAAATTAATCCCCTATATTTGAGAACTAAGGCCCTATATTGACATATTGAAAAGGTGACTATAACTTTTCACAGAAATCATATGTATTATTAATTCACTTATGGTTCAAATTCACTAGCATTATATCTACTAGCATTATCTCTACATTATATCTACTTCCATACATATATGTAAGTAGATACCATCAACAGGTATTAGTTAATTCAATTAACCCTATTGCTCATTCAGCATTAAGTCTGTTAAACTGAATTAACATATTGTTGTGCATACAGATACTGCATCTCTGCTGAGATTCTGACCAATGAGAGGGAGATAGTGTTAATAAATGAGTAAATGTTAAACTCTTTGAGGCTGTTTTGGCAAAACTTAAGTCTAACTTTAAAGAGTCATCATGAAATTATGAAAATACGAGGTTTTACTTAAGAAATCACACAGATCCATGATTTCCTAATATACATCAAAATATGCACACAGAGGATATAAGTACAATTTTGGGCTGAAATGACAAGATAAGGTACACAACAATAACTTGAAGTATTTCACGTGGCAAAATAAATACATTATACAAGGTATTTCAAGAGATCGTGATTTTCTACACCCTGGAATTGGAAGCAAAAACACAAGTAATTTTATACTCCAAAACGTAACAGAAATTTACTAGACCAAAAATAACATCTCATGTACAAAATTTAATAGAGTGAGGAAAAGAGACTGAAAATACACATATGCTGTTGCCAATTTTCTTTCCTTTAGAGAGTAATTTCTTAAAAGTGGCAGCTCCTTAACAAAGCAAAAATAGTGTTAATTCTGTTAGAGGCATTTGAATAAATGAGTAGAGAATCAAAGGGTCTAATAGGGGCCTGAGAGCTGAAATGGAACTATAAGTCAAACAGTTCAACTTTCTAATTTAGGCCCATAGAGATAATACTACAATGATTAGAAACTACGTAACTATAAAACTATTTTGAGTTTAAAATCGTATGTTCTGATAAATCGGTTGAACAATGTTTAGAATCTCTATTATGTTCCAGACACTCTTATAAGTGTGTAAACCAAAGTTTTCTCTGTATATGTTATTTTACAATATTCAAATTACTTTCATACATGGTATCATTTGACCTTCATATAACCACCCTGAAAAAGCCAGAGTAAGTACTGTTATTTCCATTTTAAAGATGATGAGGCCAAGTGAGGTGGCTCAGGCCTGTAATCCCCGCACTTTGGTAGGCCAAAGTGGGTGGATCACTTGAGCTCCTGAGTTTGAGACCAGCCTGGGCAACATGGCAAAACCCTGTCTCTACAAAAATACAAAAAACTAGCCAGGTGTGGTGGCACCTGCCTGTAGTGCTAGCTACTCAGGAGGCCGAGGTGGGAGGATGGCTTGGGCCTGGGAGGTCAAGGTTGCAGTGAGACCAGATCGTGCCACTGCACTCTAGCCTACGCAATAGAGCCAGACCTTGTCTCAAAAATAAATAAATAAATAAATTGATAAATAATATGAAACTGAGGCTCAAAGAAGGTAAAAATGAGATTCTGGAAAAGAATCTGTATTGGCTTTTGAGTCAGACTGACTAGTTTCAAATTATGTCTTTCCCATCTTCTCCAGGCATGCTATTAAGCATTCCTGAGGCCATATCCTCTCTGAAAAAGGTGAAAATGATAACATATATAATCAGTAGTCCTGAGGATAAAAATGAGACAATATACATAAAAGTCTTAGAACAGTTCCTGGCATAGCAAACACTTATGCTTATCTTCATTATATTATTATTACCATTGCCTATTTTTACAATACATTTTGGAGACTTACCGTAATTTGGTATTTTCAAATTCTTTTACTTTTAATTCAGTGATTTCTCTTTGTCTCTCTAAATCTTGTGATACTTTCTTTAGTTTGATCAAGAGTGAGGAGAGAGAGTCATCTTGTTCTGCTACTGTCTGTTCCATCTCGGCCAGACGAATAAAATGCTTATTGGTAGGAACTGGAGTGGGAGACTCTTTCATTAAATCCTATGAAATATGAATATGTTAGCAATAGGCATGCATAATTCAATGCCATACTTATTCTATATTTTTAATTTAGTTCCTCAAATGATCAAAATATAGTATCTAAAATTTAATGATTTAATAGGCAATGAAGGCTTAAAGAAGACAGGAAAGAAATACCTTATTTTTTATATTTACGATAGCTAGCAAAATATCTGTATGTAGCAGGAGATCAATAAATGTTAACTGAATTAATGAGGTAAGGCTCAAACATGCTAATTACATTAAAAACATTAAAAGATACATGAAAAACATTAAAAGATGACAGGTCATTTCACACATATGAAACAGAATGATCAAAAGAGGCAAGTATGAGCTGAATTTCGGAGATGAAAAGAAGTTAGTTATAGGTAAACTTACAGTGAGTAGAATTTGAAAAGAAAGGTAAGTAGGTTCATAGAAGATCAAGCATATGGCTAAAGAGTATAAACATAACTTTGTGTGAGGTACAGAAGGAGTTGGGTCTAGGAAGAAAAATGATCAGAACTACGTTTTCAGATTATTTCGGCAACAAAAAGGTAGGGTGACTTCCCCAAAAAAGAAGAGCACTGAATTTTAAATTACATGGTCTCAAAAATCAATAATAAATAGAACAAAGTTCTTAGAATCTTACCCAAGCCGTTTGTTTGAATTTATTTAGTGAACTATCAGCCTGTAGTTCTAATTTGTGATGAAGAATATGAAGGTCTTCCTCATGTTTCTTCACAATTTCTCTTTGCTCCTGTTTTACAGAAAATCGAAACTATATCCTAAGTTGTAATTAAAATAAATTCACATTTTGAAGACCTTATATATTTTCTTTTTAATCTTCTAAAATTCCTTTGAGATGAGGAAGAAACAGTATCTCTATGTATGTACATATTTAGAGCAGCATGCATGTCCCCTCACACAATGTTCAAGTTGACAAGTCCTATCTCAGTTCATAACATATTCTTAACATTGGAATAACATGTATCTATCATCTTTTAACTTATTTCTAGAAAAAATAAAATGTTAGCTTTTCCCCACAAAGTTCTAACAAATCTGATTTCTACTGATTACCAGTGTGACATATTTTATTCCACGCTATTACCTCAGTCCTCACATATAAACTCAATTAAAATATTTTTCAAAATCACGATTTCACCGTGACAACTACTCCTGGTTTAGTCAGTGTATAAGAGAAAGATACACAAACTGCCAGTTTTACTCATGGAGGTGTAATCCAATCACATGCAAGTAACAATTCGTTAATAGAATCATTTGAAAGCAAGAAAAGAACTACCACTTTAGGGCAAAATAATATTTAGCATTGGATTAAAAAAACATAATACATAAAACTGCAAACTCATAATATAATAAAATACCTCTCTGGCTTTTTCTAGAAGATGTTGATATTTCTTTACTACTTCTTCTTTTTGATTTAACCTTGCTTGCATGTTTACAATAGTTTGATGAGCAATTTTCAATGTGTGATGAGATTTTGGTTCCATCTCTTTTCTGCCTAGCTCAGCTATGAGCTTTTCTCTTTCTGCAGTGGCAGGCAATCGAAGCCTCAGTTCATTGATTACTTTGTCTCTTGACAGTATATTTTGTTCTGCTAACCTTAAAGCAGATTCTTTCTCTTTTAGCTTCTGCAATGATTAAATCACAATAAATCATTAAAATATCTTTTTTCCTTTAAAATGCTTCAGCTGAACTTTAGATTAGTTATTAGCAAAAAAAATTTCACTTTATTTTTCACATCATATGTACAATAGCCATTTGATACTTAATAAGGTTAAACTATTTCTAATTGACAGCAGTTATTTACATAGTTTATTTATAAGAGGATTACATATGTTAGAAACTTCACTGTTATGACATAAATAAAATTTAATTAATGTACTTTATGGAGATTTTAGAGTTTAGAAGTATAAATGTGTGGTTGTGCTAGATTAAGGAAGAACATGTAATAAATTATTTCCTTTATTTTGGTCCATTGACTAGCAGAGCATTAGAAGGCTAATCTACAAGTCAGTGAAGTACAAAACTGGAATTTTAGTGGCCCAAGTCAATAAATTAGCACTATAAAACCTGCAGTTTATTAAGACAAAGCAGAAAAAAAAACTAGAAAAATTTTTACTCTTCAAGAGGATTAAGGTGAGTATTTTAAATTAAGCAATTCAGTGGCAATTCACATAAATGACAAATCTTACAATTACTGAGGAAAATCTAAGTTTCCTGAACTGATTAAAAATGTACAATTTTACTTGAAAAACTCCTTTACATATATTTTAAAATGTATTTGGAGTTAATATATTTAGATGGAAACTAAAATGAAAATCATATTCAGTTTACATTATTTTCCAAATAATTTAATAAAGATGACAGATTTGATCACCTACTAATCAAAATCAAGATCTAGGTTAAAACAGAAAGTAATTTCTAATTTACCTTCAACCCTTTAACCATGCATAAAAAGGAATGAACTCAAAATTGATTAATAGATTATGTAACATGCACTTCAAAATAAAACCAAAAAAATAAGAAAAGATCATATAAAGGAAAATAATATATTGTTCGTAAAGCTACAATTAAATGCTTTTTGTTTCCTTTCATGCTAGTGCTGATCAGTGTACCTAAAGGTAACAAGTCATAACTAAATAGTGAATTCAAATTAACCATATCTGCTGTTCATTATTGGCTGTTAGAAACATTATAGGAGAATAGAAAAAGAGTGAAATTAGCAACAGATTCATCATTCTGTGCATCGTCCTCATAAAGAAACATTATTTAACATCCCCCCACAAACATTCCAAAGAATACACGAATCAAAATGCAAATTCTTCTAATTACCTCTTCAAGTGATTTGCAAGTTGCGTGTGTTTCTAGGATTATTCGAATGTTCTCCTTAATTTTTCTTAGAGCGATCTCAAGTTGATTTGGAAGGGGCAAACTAGGGTCAGGGATTGATCCTGTAGCTTCTTCAAACTATTAACAAATAGTATGAGTTTTTAAAAAAGCAGTTGCAGCATTGAAAATAACAATATTAACTTTTACAGCTGCATGATAAAACATAGATTAAACCCCTCATATTTTAAATATACAAATATAAGATCAATTAATATATACAAATATAACCAATTAAAATTATGTCTGATATAGGAAATATTTCTGTGAATTAACACTCTAGACCATGCTACAGAATAGCAAACAAGATTAATCATTCATACCTTTTGTGCCGCATTTAGTATTTCATTTTGCTGACGGTCAAAAATGTCTAGTTGACGTTCCAGGTCAACTTCTCTTTGATCCCAAGCCATTTGTCTTTCTTCATGAAACTAACAAAAGACAATTTGTGTCAGACACATACACAAAGACATCAGGCACATAACAAGCATTTTATATATATTTTCTTATCTAATCCTCACAACACATTGATGAAACTGTAATTATTTTCCTTTTATGAAAAATAATACAAACTCAGAGAGGTGAAGTAACTTGTGTAAGATCACAGAGAAAAGCACATGTGAAGTAAGAAAGGCAGAAAGGCAGATGTGATTTAAATCTCTCCATCCATCCATCCATCCATCCATCCATCCATCCATCCATTCATCTATCCATCCAAAATATATTTAATTATATATATTATGTACCAAGCATCATTCTAGGCAGTACAAACACAGCAGTAAACAAAACCAAGTCCATGTCACCATGGAACTTACATTCTGGTGAAGGAGACACAGTCAATAAAAAACAAGTAAGTACGTAATATACCTGAAGGTTACAAGTGCTATGGAGAAAAATTAAGATAATCTCTATTTAGGGAATCTTGATAGTAGAATTTACTGTTGTATCTTAGGTGGCTGGTGAAGGATGCACTGATAAGGTAAGACATTTGAGCTAAGACCTTCAGGCACTGAAAATGTAAACACCACAGGTATTTATGGTAAGAACAATTTAAGCAGAGGGAACAATCTCTGAGACAGTTATATGTCTGATGAATTTTATCTGTCTCTGAAGCACACACTTTATTCTATAACGAGCTGCCTTCTTACTCTGTCAGTGAGAGCCAGTAGAAACCTGGAACTGTGAAAAGTCAAATAACCAATATGAAAATAAAAATTAACTTATCAATGAGGTTGCTTATATATTGCCCTTTTTAAGACTAATGTTATAAAAACTAAATATAAATTTTCAGAATAGTTTAGAAAATAAGAAACAAATTATTACATAATCATTAGTAATAGAAGCTGAATTCAATTAGAAGAATAACATAGTCATTTGTACAATATTCTTATTTAAAATCTTAGAAAACAGAAAATAAATATAAAATAAAACCTTGTTCTGTTGCACAATTTCTTCTTCAAGACTGTTGATTGTATGTTCATATTCAGAAATTATATTATTTAAATATTTTATTTCTTCTTTATCCTTGACTAATTCTCGATTTAGTTTAAGCTCTTGAAGACGAAGTTCTTCTATTTTCATATGCCAGTTGATTACCTAAGATTTACAATTTATATATACAAATATAAATGTCATATCAACAAACAATATTCCTCCATTGATCATAATGATTTTAATTGAAAGTAATGGGCATTCTAAAGTAAAATAAGACAATGTTATCTTTTCTCAAGCCACATGACAAATTTTTATTTAGGATTTCCATTGATTTTTCTACAAATGTGGGAATTTACAATAAAATCTTCAAATTATATTGGAATGGACATCACTAACATTCACTTTCATTTTTTCATTTGTTATATGTTTATTGAACACTGACTATAAGTAGGTCATTGAAACATTAATATTATTTTCAAAAACAGAAATCCTAAATGTTTCTAGCCTAGAGAATAGGATGTAGTTGCAAGGTAATTATTTTTCATTTAATTCTTTCTAAATGAATAGATAAAACCATATTTTATTAAAAATAAATATAGGCCCACAACTTCTAAATCAAAGATAATTATGAACAGTAGAAAACAATCGATTACTACAATGTTTAAGAATAATTATAATTAGTATTCAATTAATATTACTTTCAAAAACAGAAATCCTAAATGTTTCTAGCCTAGAGAATAGGATGTAGTTGCAAGATAATTATTTTTCATTCAATTCTTTCTAAATAAAGATAAAACCAAATTATATTAAAAATAAATGTGGGCCCACTACTTCTAAATCAAAGATAATTATGAACAGCAGAAATCAATTGATAACTACTACAATGTTTAAGAATAATTATAGTTAGTATTCAGTTAATATAAATTTTTCTACAGTATTTAAAATTCCTTGGTATTATACAATCTGAAGATTCCCACTAAAATCTTTGGTTAGAAAAGCCTAATTTTATTTTTACAAATAATAGACATTCAAATAGCCAACACTGCTAAGTTACAAAATCTAAATTAATGAATCATAATTGGAATTTGATTGTGTCTTAAGCATTTTTTATATAGGCACATATTAAGAAATTATTATGTAACTCTTTTGAAGACAATGAATTTAAAATTGGCTGGGCATGGTGGCTCATGCCTGTAATCTCAGCACTTTGAGAGACCAAAAGCAGGAGGATTACTTGAAGTCAGGAGTTCAAGACCAGCCTGGGTGACAAAGTGAGACCCTGTCTCTACAAAAACTTTTAAAATTTTAAAAAATTAGGTAGCTATGGTGGTGTGCACCTGTACTCCCAGCTACAACTACTCAGAAGGCTGAGGCTGGAGAATTACTTGAGCTCAGGAGTTCCAGTTATGTTTACACCACTGAACTCCAGCCTGGGCAACAGATCAAGACCTTGTCTGTTAAAAAAAAATCAAGTTTAAATGTTTACCTTTTGGGCTCCCTTGGTATCCTTTAAAGTGCTTATCAACTCTTCTAGGCCCTTTAATTTTAATTCCATCTCCAGTGTTTTGTTCTCCATATTTCTGTGCTCTTGTTGAGAATTTTTCATTTCTTGCATTATCTTAAGTTTGTCATTTTGTAGTTGAATCATTGTTTTAGAGAACTTTTCCTGTTGTGCCAAGGGTAAAGCTCCACTGTACTGTCGTCGCAGAGACTGAATTGTTTGGCGCAGATGTTTTGCTCTGTTTCTCCCCTCCAAACGAGTATAATAGAGAGCCTGTTCTTTTTCATCAAGTTTCTGCTCTAAGCGTATATTGTAAGCCTCCGTCTTCTGCAGTTTATATGTAATTGACTCCAACTTACCAAGAGCAGTAGCCTCACTAAGTTGAAGAGAGACATTATGTTGGTGCAACTTGGCAATCAGTGCCTTTTCATCAGACTGTGCCTAATATGAAAAATATATATATTTGTAGTAAGTTTCAAGTTTTCCAATGAAGTTTATTACAGATTTAAAATCACAATTTACTAAACAAAGTTTTAAAAGAGTGGCACATGATATCTACAAAATCCAACTTTGCTTTAACACAAATAATTACCAAAGAATTGTAAAAGAAAAAAACCAAGAATCAAACTTAAAATCCAAATGTACCTGAATAACAGTGGGTATGTTACTGTTTTTCTTTTAACTTCCACTGATTCAGACAATGTGTATGTTTTTATAATTCCCAACATATATAATGTAAGAATATGTAAAAAGCTACATATAAATACAAGAGAAAATATTGTTATTAAAGATTTACTAATTACTCTTTCTCAGCATCCTAATTTTGATCAGTAGCACAATTCACCTATTTGCATTTAAATGCTGAACTGGATTACTGAACAGTATTTCAAATTAAAGAGTTTTCTAATTAGGTTCCAACTAACAAGAAAACAGCCTCTGGTTGGTGTATCTTCTGATTAAAAATGTAACACTGGCCTGGCATGGTGGCTCACACCTGTAATCCCAGCATTTTGGTAGGCCAAGGAGGGCAGATCATTTTAGCCCAGGACTTCAAGACCAGCCTGGGCAACATGGTGAAACCCTGTCTCTACAAAAAAATAAAACATTAGCCAGACATGGCGGCACGTGCCTGTAGTCCCAGCTGCCCAACAGGCTGAGGTGGGAGAATCACCTGAGCCCAGGAGGTGAAGGCTGCAGTGAGCCTTGAATGTGCCATTGAACTCCACTCTGGGCAACAAATGAGACATTATCTCAAAACAAACAAACAGAAAGTGTAACACATCCCACTCCCTACATCTACTGTAAATTTAGGAAAAAAAGTGGATAGAAGAGCCAATACTGCACATACCTGATAGTCTAGCAGTTGCATTCTGAGGGACTCCACCTCCTTTTCCCTAGACTCTTGCTGTGTATTCAAAATTTCAACTTGCCTTCTGGCAATATCAGAAATTTCTCTCAGTCTAGGAAATAATAATATATTTCAGGAACAATTAAGTACACTTTCTAAGTAAATACCAACTTTAAGAATTTCTAGACCCTTTTCCAAAAAGCCATTCATTTTCAGCATCTATCTCTTCTTTATATGAAACATTAAAACAGGGTTTCTTAAACTGTTTCATGGAACATAATTCCATGAGAGGTTATCATGTTTGCTATATATAAAAAAAACCTTCATTCCCCAACATCCCTCCTCCCCCTTGACTATTCATAACATATATTCAGTGCTCTCAGAGGTTCTACCATATATAATTATCTCAAATCATACTTACTATATAGCATTTTCCAAATATATATGGCCAAAGAACTTCTGTCCCACACTTTTTTCCATAAAACATTTATTGTCATAATTTGGAATATGCTAGGATAAGGTATTTAGTACATTTATCTAATACCATCACACAGTTAAGAATACAGAAATATAAAATTTCTAAAATCCTTAAATGGATTAATGTATGTTTTAATCTACAAGTTATCAGAAATGAGAAAAGAAACAAAACATGCATTTAATAAAACTACAAAACAAGTGATAGTTTAATGGTAATAACTCCTTCAAATTCCCTTATGAATACTGTGACAAGCCAACACAAGCAAAGCAAAATGTAAAGTTTCTTCGCTTTGGGTTAGAATTATTTTAGTTCAGTGTTACAGATAAGACAGGTTTCCTCATACTGATCAGATGCTCTCATTGCCAGTTGCATTATTAACAAAATATGATTTTTTTTTTTTTTTTTTTTTTTTGAGACGGAGTTTCGCTCTTGTTACCCAGGCTGGAGTGCAATGGCACAATCTCGGCTCACCGCAACCTCCGCCTCCTGGGTTCAGGCAATTCTCCTGCCTCAGCCTCCTGAGTAGCTGGGATTACAGGCACGCGCCATCGTGCCCAGCTAATTTTTTGTATTTTTAGTAGAGATGGGGTTTCACCATGTTGACCAGGATGGTCTTGATCTCTTGACCTCGTGATCCACCCGCCTCGGCCTCCCAAAGTGCTGGGATTACAGGCGTGAGCCGCCGCGCCCGGCCCAACAAAATATGATTTAAATGAACTATTATAGTTAGTTTATATCAAAAGAGGTCCAAGAGAAGAAAGGACCAATTTTTTTACAAAAGGGTCTTTCATAGTGAAAAAGATGTCAAAAATTGATATTCCCAAGAGAACTATCAGGCTCCAAAGGAATGGCTATATTTTTATGAGTAGGCCATAAAATACTTTTACAATTTATGCTTGACAGATTAACTAAGTGGTCCTTATACTTTTCTACTGAAGTATGACCTAATTACAAAAGAGAATGAAAATACAGCATAGCTGGCACACAGTATTTACTCCTTATATGTATTTTGTGTTCTAAACTAGCAGGAAATATTTCTTCACATAAAATAAAAACAAAATATAACCTCAAGGTTAAGTATAATTGTACAAGTTTAGTAACTTGCACAGTGCCTAGTACATAGTAAATGCCCAATAAATGTAAACTAAATCAAAATCTCAATTTTTTATCATATCTTACAGCAACTTTATGAACCAAGTAGAAGACGTACTATTATTCCCTTATTAAAGTGAAGAAATTTAGGTTTAAATACACTAAATAACATTCCTTATCCATCACCTCTTTCCCAAAAAATCAGTATGTGAAAGAACTGGACCTTTCTGCAATAATATTCCTGAACTCTAAAAAATGTAAATCTTGAGAAGTCACTTCCTCTTTAAAAATATTATCCTCATTAATATTATTATTTAACCCTGTTAAAACCAATCTTAATATTACTCAATCCTGTTCTAATAAAAAGAAATCAGTGTCAATTACCACTACGAATATTATCCTTGTATACTTGTAATTGGGCTTCTCAAAGACAAATTAGGGGAGATACATCTAGTCAAATGACTAAAATGTTTATATGCACTTACTTTGACACTTCAACTTTTAGTTCCATTTCATTCTTCTCTAATTCTAGAATCCGTTGCCTATTAGCATCACTTACTGCCTTGCTCACACTATCAGCTAATTCATCTCTTAACATCTGTTCCACCTTCTGTGCCTCCAAATTGATTTTGGTAAGCTAAGAAAATGTAACAAAAAATGTTCAGATACATCAGTTTTAGGTGAGGTTTTCCATGTAATTTAGCTTATAAAGTACTGTAATCCTCTTTACTTGACCTTAGTCCAGATACTAAATTGAGTGTGAAATGTTAAGAACAGACTGAAGGAGGGTAAAAAGATGAAAGAATCAGAAACAAATTATGGAAACTCTGGTTATATTCCAATCCACCAAAAGTCATTTTTATTAGGCAACTCATTATATAATAATATCTGAACTTGTAATATTCTTACTTTGCTTAGCATGAAATCTGCTCATTATATTTTATTTCAATTATATTATCTACAAATAAAGCCAAATGAGTTAATAAAATCTTATTCATATAGATTTAGTGACATAGTTAAAACAAAAATGATATAAATGCTTTGGAAAACATTAAATCTCAAGGTATGCAACCACTGTAAGACTTGTGTTTAATCATAAATTGTTAAATACTTGCAAACTATATTTACTGTCATGCAGTTTAATGATTCTGACCAAATCAAAAAAATATAAAACCTCCAATTAGAATGTAAAGTCCCTGAAAGTAGAGATTACTGTCTTATTTTGTTTCTTGCTGTATTCCCAGTCCCAACAAAGGGTCTGACATGTAATAGGCAATTAATAAATATTTGTTAAATGAAGGGATGGTGGTGAAAGGCAATTCCATTGTTTAGTAAATAACATTTCATATATTAAATCTAACAATATAACATTGGTGAGAAACAAGAACTTACAGAAATACCTGCTTTTGTTTTAAACAATTCAGATTTAAATCTTTTATGTATTCATTACATGAAACACAGCACTATATTAATAAGCTATTTCAGAGATACAAACAAACCTCTTAACAATAATACAATATCTACCAAGACTAATTCTTATTCTCTAATTGTATGATAAAACTTATATCAAACCTCAGCAAATTTGGTTTCCAATTCAAAATTACGTTCATCCATTTGCTTTAATGAAGTCCGTAAGTGTTCATACATTTTTTGACAATGTTCAGCCCTCTGTCTTTCATTTAATTCCTTCATTTCTAGCATAGTTATTTTTTTTGAAATGGAAACAATGTCACTGTTGGTTATTGATTTCTTTGCCTTATCCATATTAGATTCATTACCTATATGCAATAAAATACTTAAGTCAATCTCATGTTGTTTATATTAAAATTATCTCAGATATTTTAGATGTTGTATATAAGAAAGCAGTATAGTTCTATGGAAAGCACATTAGCTTTCTGAATTCTATCAAACCTGGGCTCTAATCTCAGCTCTGTTATTTCCTGACTGTTTGATGTCTATACCATTTAATCTCTGTGGAACTTAATGTTCTTCATCAATCAAACGATTCAAGAAAAAAACACCTATTCCTCCCTCATAGAACTGTGGAACTAACAACATAAAGGACTTAGTGTAGAGGTATCACATATAATAAATTTCTAAAATGGCAAGTAAACATTTTACTGAAAGGAGATAAACTGTATGAGAAGCAATGCAGTAAAGCAAAGTGACTATGAATATAAGTGCAATGATTTCATTTTTAGTTTCATAGAGCCAAGCTTAAAAGAAAAATGTGAAGCCATATGATTGATAGATTCTACCAAATATAATCTTGTCTAACTATGAGTATTATTTGGTCTTTGTACTGACATGGTTTGGCTGTGTCCCCACCGAAATCTCATTCTGCATCTTAGTTCCCATAATCCTCATATATAGTAGGAGGGACTCAGTGGGAGGTAACTGAATTGTGGGGGTGGTTTCCCTCATGCTATTCTTGTGATAGTCTTCCTGCCACTATGTAAAGAGGAAACGTGTTTGCTTTCCCTTCTGCTGTGATTGTAACATCAATACAGACCTAATATCAAATATTTTACAGTCTTTTATTAGTTGTTATGCCTTAATCATATATATGTAGTTATTTAGCTTGTCTTTGGACACAAAAGTATGTGGCTAAATGGAAAGAGAATTAAAAGCCAATTTACCATAAAAAGGCATCGCATAGGAATGTCATTGGTTAGTTAGACATTTTTTGAGGAGGAGGAAGAAAACATACTTTTGCTTTGTATAACAAACATAGTCCAGAAAAAACAAAATTTGGTAGAGTGTTTTGCTTTTCAGCAACTTAAAATTCATGTGTGTTTAGGATAACCAATTATTTAAAGGAACAAAGCAGCAACTCAGCACCAACTCATTTTGTAAACAGCCTTTTACAATACCAGTAATGCCCCCTCCTATTTTTCCAGCTTTATAAGTTCAAGTTCTATAACTGAGTTTTCTCAAAGTAATATATATTTCCTGAAAAAAAAGAAGGTCTCTATCTTGGCTTTAAAAAGTGCTTCATTATGTTCTGTATTTCTCTTTTAAATTTATTATTTTAGAATAGCTAATGGAAGCAGTAATCAAGTACCTAACAATAATGGATCACTAACAGGAGCTAAGAGTGTTAGTAAATCAGTTCATTACGGAATAAAGACTCATTCAAATAATCTTAGGCACCATATAGAAAAATACTGCACTAAATGCCAATATATAAAGGAGTCCTTCTCCATTCTGCACTGTGCTAAACTCTGATAAGAAGAGAAAAGCACATTACAGGGGCTGAAGCAGATTAGCCATCTTATATGTTCTTGGGTTTGGAGTTTTCTTAAAGAGAGGGTAGAGCACAACAGCCAAACACTAATAAATTCCTAGATGAAAAAAGTTAATGATGTGACATTTTTAAACAAAGATATAAAGGCAACAGGGAATAGAGAAACACTCTTAAAACTTTGGTGATATAAATCCTTATATGGAATGGATTAAGACACATGAAAATTAAAGAATTCCTGTAGGGAATTCAGCATTTTTTAAAAATAAAGATGATGAAATAAAAAAGAACCTACTAAAATTGTATGAAATACTCTTTTAGGTCTTCATTTAAATGATATCTTCTTCCATGTAAATACTACACAAAAGCCAATTCATATTTAATCTCTTATTGAGCTAAAAATTTCATTTCTAAAAGTAGCTTATCTAAGATTTCCCAATGTTAGGCTTCTCTAAACCAAGTGTCTTATTACCAATTTAAGAGAAAAGTTGTATGTAGTAATAAAAACCTTGAATAGCTCTAAGGTTTAGGAAACAAACAAACGAAAATACCTCATCCAAAGCAGCAAATTTATTTGAAAATTATGAAGCACAATGTATGAGATAAAATTATGAAAATCCTACAAACCAGGATAACTACTTGAAAAATTAATATGGAAAACTAAAGATTTTAACACCTTCTGAAACAGTAATATCTCTGTTAGATATACATGAAAATGTTCACTGTGGCATTATAAGCAATAGCAAAAATATTAAAGGGTAGTGAGTTAATCACTCAAACACAGTAGGATATTGCATAAGTATTTACAAGTGTGATGAATAAAACACAGTTGTTTTTTTTTTTGAGACAGAGTCTTGCTCTTGTTGCCCAAGCTGGAGTGCAGTGGCACAATCTTGACTCACTGCAACCTCTGCCTTCTGAGTTCAAGCAATCCTCCTGCCTCAGCCTCCTGACTAGCTGGGATTACAGGCGCCTGCCACCATGCTTAGCTAATTTTTATACTTTTAGTAGAGATGGGGTTTCACCATGTTGGCCAGGCTTGTCTCAAACTCCTGACCTCAGGTGATCTGCCCGCCACAGCCTCCCAAAGTGCTAGGCTTACAGGCATGAGCCACCATGCCAAGCCACAAAAATATTTTTGATATTACTATCTAAATACAGTATAGAACAATGTTTATAATAATTTAAAATATATAAAATATGTAAGCATATAGCAGCAAAAATATACAGTAATATAGTAATGAAATTATGAGAAATACAACTTTTCAAATTTTCTTTGATGTTTCCTGGTGATCTTTTAATTTAAAAATATCAAATGATATATAACTAATATAACTTGCATTAAGTAAAAGAAATCATAATATCATTATTAAAATATCATCAGTTTTAATTGTTAAATGGTTCAAAGTAGCTAATGCTTAGTCATTAATTTTTAACATATATAATTTCATTAGAAACAAATCTAACTTAAGAACTGAAAACCAAACTTTGGTGGGGGTAAGTATGGGATTATTCATCTGCCTAAGTTAAACTGCTGGGCAGAAAGTTCTTTTTTTAGTCAAAATATTTTATTTTAATCTAGTATAAAAAAGGAACATTAAATAAGAAATATTCACTATTATATGTTAATCATTTTATATTATTAGAGTTATAAGACTTACCTAATTTAGTTTCTTGTTCCCAGGCTTGTTCAATAGTGTGAAGTTTTTCCTTGGTAATCTCTAGTTCTTTATTTATAGACTCCATTTGTTCTTTTAAGGAGGCATTTTCACACTGAATAAAAGAAAAATGTCTTTAAGCAACTATATTGTAATTCAGACCAATAGCACAAAATAACATAACATCTCCTTAAAACTCACAATCTAGATTACAAAATTAGAATTTCCTCCATATATAATACATACACATATACATACATATATGTAATACATGTATACATATACGTGCACATATCTATACATATATACATATATATGTAAAATACATGCATACATATACATACTGATATGGTTTGGCTGTGTCCCCACCCAAATCTCATCTTGCATTGTAGTTCCCATCATTCTCATATATTGTAGGAGGGACTCAGTGGGAATCGTGGGGGTGGTTTCTCCCATGTTATTCTCATGATAGTAAGTTCTCACAAGGTCTGATGGTTTTATAAGGGGCTTCCCCCTTTGCTCCACTCACTTCCTTCTCCTTCCTGCCACCATGTGAAAAGGAAATGTGTTTTCTTCCCTTCTGCCATTATTGTAAGTTTTCTGAGGCCTCCCCAGCCCTGTGGAACTATGAGTCAATTGAATCTCTTTCCTTTATAAAATACCCAGTCTCAGGTATTTCTTCACAGCAGCAGGAAAATGGACTAATACATATGCACACACACACACACACATATATATATAATTGTAAAATATTATTTTAAAATAATCATCAAAATCCTGTGTTATCCAACATAGGATTTTGATGTACTCAATTTCTGAGTATTAGCTTCTGCCACTAAAGTTGTACATTCCTTTTGGCCAAGCTGGAATACTCAAGAGTTTTCCAACCTTTACAAAACTAGTGCTTACTTCCTTCATGCACACAGTTGCTGAGCATCCTAGTATGCCATCAGCGACAGATGACAGATATTCATAATGAAAAGAAATACAAAATTCTGGCCTTCAGAGTTCTGCCCATTTAGTGCCTATGTGTGTGTGGGTGTGGGTGTGAGGGGGTGGCAAGATTTGGCCAGAGTGTGAAAGGCAGCAGATAATAAGCAAGTAAACAAACAAAAAGTCTATTAAAAATGTCAACATGGCCGATCACGGTGGCTCACACCTGTAATCCCAGTACTTTGGGAGGCTGAGGCAGCTAGATCACTTGAGGTCAGGAGTTCGAGACAAGCCTGGCCAACACAGTAAAACCCCATCTCTACTAAAAGTACAAAAATTAGCCAGTCGTGATGGCCCGTTCCTGTAATCCCAGATACTCAGGAGGCTGAGGCAGAAGAATTGCTTGAACCTGGGAGGCAGAGGATGCAGTGAGCCAAGATCCTGGGAGGCAGAGGATGCAGTGAGCCAAGATCTTGCCACTGCATTCCAGCCTGGGCAACAGAGCAAGACTCTGTCTCAAAAAGAAAAAGAAAAAGTCAGTATCAGCCATTGCAGTGGCTCAGGCTCACACCTGTAATTCCAGTACTTCGGGAGGCTGAGGTGGGAGAATCACTTGAGTCTAGGATTTTGAGAACAACCCAGGCAACAAAGCAAGACCTCATCTCTATAAAAAATATAAAAACTCAGCCAACCATGGTGGTGCATGCCTGTAATCCCAGCTATTTGGGAGGCTGAGTTCGAGATCAGCCTGGCCAACGTGAGGAAACCCTGTCTCTACTAAAAATACAAAACTTAACCAGGCATAGTGGCACATGCCTGTAATTCTAGCTACTCAGAGGCTGAGGCAGGAGAATTGCTTGAACCTGGGAGGCAGAGGTTGCAGTAAGCCAAGATCATGCCACTGCACTCCAGCCTGGGTGAAAGAGTGAGATTTCATCTTAAAAAAAAAAAAAAAACCTTGAGGAAAGATAAAAAATATTATTTGGGAAAATGATAACATTAAAAATCATTCATGTATACATTATCTACAAGACATCTCTCGACTAGGATTTTCTAATGTTCTAGAGGATAGGACAAAGGACATGGAGAATGGAAAAAAATAAATTATTACCATACCTAAATAGGCAGAATTTTCTATAAAAATTAACATAATCACCTCTCTTTGGCAAAGCAGCAAAAAGCAAACTGATCAATGCCTACTTCTAAGTAACATTGATAAACATGTCTCATAATTTAGTAGAGTCCAGAAAGCTAGTCAGAACAATGTTTTCATTTACTGAATGTGTCTCTCTGAGCCAGCAAAGCTTTTGAGCTAATAGAATTAGATCTTATTCTACTCCTGTGAGAGGATCTTAGATAAGAATAATCCAAAAGATATAAGCCCCTATTTCAGATGAGGAAGATGAACAGATCAGGAACTTGTTCTGTCCACAGTAAAAGGTATGGAGTTCAAGTGGCTATAAGAGAACTATAAAGGGTCTGAACCATATTCACAGATTGTAACTTATGATATTCTACTCTAGTCTTTTGTATTTCTACAATAAAAAATGATGAGAATTTACAAAGTACATCGATGGTCCAGGAAGAGCCCTTAACATTTCAGTTACTGTCGGCTACATCCATTCCAAAGAACAAAATCCAGGGACCACAGGAGAATAGTTTGCTCTGGGTACAGGGGTAAGAGAAAGGGATGGGTACTTAATGGGTGCTTCCTTCCTTTGATTACAATATTCTACCTGTTTCATGCTCCTTTTTCTCTTTGATGTCTGGTTGAAAGAAGTTTGATTCAGCTAAATCATGCAAGTGACCTCAGGAGAATGATCCAGATAATCATTCAGAAGTCATTTTGCCACTATAGATAGATAACACGTGTGTGTGTTGATACCTGAGAACAAAATATTTATAACTAAACTGAATGAATAATATGGATAATTATATCTCTGCTAAATTTATGTAAATGCAGAAAACTTTAACTAAAATCTGCCAAATCCATTCAAACACAAAGATATTGAAGAAAAATGACTAATATCACAAGGTTCAAGGATCACACAAACTTACCTCTAGGTGTTCCAAGCTACTTGTCCTTTGAACAAGCATATTATCTTTTTGCAAGATGTCCCTGTACTTAGCAGTCAGTTCATTGTATTGTTTATTAGCCAGCTCTAGTTCAGACAAAGAGACACTATTATCTACAACTTTTTGGAGAGCTGCAATCTTGAAAATGGCCATTTCCTATGTAAATAAAGATACATTGAGTTATGCTGATGCCTTTTTTTCTGGTCAAGCACTAGCCACTTTTGAGAAAGATAATACAAGATAATACAACTGAAAGCAAAACAGATTTTAAAACCATTTTTAAAATATGTGATTTCTCATGTTATAAAAGCATGTCTGTTAATAACTGTAAGTGCATAATATAACTAGAAAATTATAATGTTTGCAACTCCTAATAATTGAATTAGGCAACAATTATCAGTGGATGCTAAAACCATTAGGACTCATACATAATTTGTTATTTGGATGGTACCAAAATATTACCAGTTAACTAAATTGCTTAATAATGGAGGTATAAGGTTGTCTTTTCTTCTTCTTCTCTTTTTTATTTCTAAAAAAGAGAGAGACTCACTCTGTTATATAGGTGCACAGGCTAGAGATCAGTGGCACATGATCATGACTCTCTGCAGCCCAACTTCCTGGGCTCAAGTGATCCTCCCACCTCAACCTCCCAAGTAGCTGGAACTACAAGCATGTGCCACCATAACCAGCTAATTGAAAAAACCACAAGAAAAAAAACCTTTTTGTAGAGATGGGGTCTCACTATATTGCCTAGGCTGTTGTCAAACACCTGGGCTTAAGCAATTTTCCTGCTTGCAACATGTTGAAATTACAGGTGTGAGCCACCACACCTGGTCTGCTTGTCTTTTCCTTAACACAGTAATCAATTACAAAATATGGAACAAGCAGATATTCTTGAAGTGATGCAATATAAAGTATAGAGCATTCCTTATGAGGTATTCTTGCCAAAAATATTTAAACCTGAATCTAACCAAGGGTTCTGACCTTACTTTTAGTAATAGAAGGGACAGAGAAACAAGTAAAATCACACACACACACACAGACACACACACACACACACACGTCAGATATATCTTCAAACATTTTTCAGAGAAAAAAAGGAGGATCCTACATTAAAAAGATGTATGACATGTAACATCCAAATGCTTATTCCTTGATTGGAAAATGTAGGAAATGTGACTAAAATCTGGGTATTAGGCAATATTAAAAAATCATTGTCAATTTTGTTAGGTATAATAAAGTTACCATGGTTATGTAAAGAAAAAAGGTTTTCTCAAAAGGGTACAAAAATATTTAGGGGAGGAATGTCTGCAATTCAAACATTCCTACAAAAACCAGAGAAGTAATTATGGCAAAGTTAATAAATGTTAACTAGTAATTTAGGTGATAAGCATTATTGATACCATCCCACCTTCTGCATATTTGAAATTTTTCATACTCAGAAACAGCAAAGTAATAATCAGATGTACCTTAAATCTTTGCAAACATCCAATTTTTTCACAAACTTCAGCCTCCATTGACAACAATTCATTCTTTTGTTTCTCATTTTCTTTTCTAAGTTGTCGCTCCAATTCTACTAAGGTTGTATATTGCCTTATAAGTGATTTTTCATTCACTTGCAAAACAGTAATTTTCCTACTATTTTCTGCAAGTATTTTTTTCATTTCATCCGAATCCATCTGTAGAACATTGAGCAAATTCTGCACAAAGACACATCCATATTACATGTGGAATTTAGCGATCCTAGTTTGTATAATACTGTATAGTTATGTTAAAAATGTTTTACTAACATTATATTCTTTTACTTTTATAGCATCTTGTTGGACTTGCTCCTCAAGTTTTCTCTTTTCCTCTTTTGTTGTTTTAGATTCTGTTTTCCAGGTCTCCTTTGCACTAAAAACAAAACAAAACAAAAAGACAACACTGTAAACCTAATAAAATGTTTACAAGAAAATTTCAGATTATACAAATTTAAAGTTTTCTCAATACAAGAGATATCATAGCTATTCAGTATCTGAAAACACAAGAAATTAAAATTAAATTTAAAAGGGTTCAGCCTAGAATTAAAATTTTTTAAATAAATGCAAGGCAACAAAGTTATCAAATTTTTGTTCTTCCCTGATTCACCACTAAAAGGGTTATAATATAATTGAAGCTGAATCTTACCAATATTTTATTGAAACTAGAAAAAAAGTAGGAAAATAATACCCCATACTAATTCTAGAAATCAAATTCCAACATTCTGACCCCACTCTCAAATTTGGGTGTTAAATGCTTACAAAATATTTTGAATACAAACACATCAGAAATAATTAGACTTAAAAGAAGATGTGTAAAGGACACAAAATTTGAGTTAGGAATAGTTCAAGAGATCTGTACATTATAGTGACTAAAGTTAATAACCATATATTATATACTTTAAAATTGCTAAGAGAGTATACTTTAAGTGTTCTCACTACAAAAAAAAAAAAAAAGTATGATGTAATCTCAGCACTTTGGGAGGCCAAGGTGGGCAGATTGCTTGAAGCCAGGAGTTTGAGACTAGCGTGGCCAATATCGCAAAACCCCATCCCTACCAAAAATAAAAAACTTAGCCAGGTGTGATGGCACATGCCTGTAATCCCAGCAACTCGGGAGGCTGAGGCAGGAAAATAACTTGGATAGGGAAGGCAGAGGTTGCAGTGAGCAAAGATATCACCACTGCACTCCAGCCTGGGTGACAGAACAAGACTCTTTCTAAAAAAAAAAAAAAAAAACCCCAAGTAAGTGAGATTATACATATGTTAAGTAGCTTGATTTAGCCTTTCCATAGTATATACATATACAGAACACCATGTTGTATACTATAAATTCTTACTTTTGAATTTCCAAAGTAATTTAAAACATATTTATATACAAATTCATTTTTTTTTAATTTTGTCTACACATGAGCACTCCACAACCATCTGTAATGTTCTTGGGATAAACTCATTATATTGGTATCATTCTCTTTGCCACTGAATGGTTTAGACTTGGGCATGTGACCCAATTCTAGCAAATGAGATCAGAGTGAACATCTGCCAGATACCACCAGAAAAAAATGTTTATTTAAAAACAAAACCTATGTGGATAAAAATGCTCTTCTCAACGGGCACAGTTTCATCTTTTTTGAATTCATGCAGCTATTTTACAACCATCATAGGTGATAACAACAACCATCAAATACGATCTGCCCTATAATTAGCTTTGTGGTTCTGGTTAGGTCAGGTAACAATTATTCTTAGTGTTTAAATCACCTTTGAGCAGGTATTCTAATTCCTAGTAAGGAAATCATTCTATTGATATAGATAAGATGACAGAATAAGGAGAAATATGTTAGTTCCCTAGAAACATATATGAACAAGGATGATGGTGATGATGATGATGATGAATGATGCTAACAAGAGCTAACATTTACAAACTGTTCATATGTGCCACACACTTGTCTCGGCATTTTCATCTAATAATTCACTTACATTTTATAACAATCCTATAAAAAGGGTATTACTTACAAAGACACTTACAGATAAGGAAACTGAAACACAGATAGGTGAAACAACTTGCTCAACCTCTTACTAAAAGCAAATATTAAAGTCTAGATTCAAACCCGGACAGGATAATCCCAGGCTTAATGTAATCAATATGCTACACTGTCTCTATAAACATGTTCTTAACAGTAGTTACCAGAGTAAAAAAAAAATTTAAAAAATTGGAAAGGAGGAAGCGGAAGGGAAGAACAAAACAAAATGTCAATTATTTTTATGTTACTTTCATGATGAACAAGAATATGCTGCAATTATATTTATAAAGTTTTGCTAATACCTATACCTTAGATACTCTTTATACAACAAACTTTGTTGATGACGAATTACAGCAAATTTTCTGTTATAGTCTTCAAGAGAATCTTCTAAATTCTTTAACTTTTTTTCTTTATTTTCTAGTTCCTAAAAAGTAGTTTAGAAATAAGAATGCAAAAAAAATCAGAATACATTTTTAATTTGAAAGTATAAATTCATATTCTGACAATGTTACAGAAAAGTTAAAAGTCACCAAATCCTTAAGCAACACAGATCATTTTTCTGTATTTTGAACATTTTAGTTTAAGGCATAAAACAGAGTACTAAACAACAAGTAAAATTATTTTTATCATATATGATAGTTGCAATTAGCACACAAATGACCAGATCACAAACTTTTATTAGCTAGAATAGTTACGAATTTACCTCTAGTCACTCGGCCACATACCCTCTTGTGAACACATAATTTCATACCCTCACTCAAATTATTCTTTCCAATTATTTCATTTTAAAGATAAAATTGAAACTTAAAAAAGATTAAATAACTTACTCAATATCCAAAAACTCATTAACACTAACTTGGCAACCATTTTTATCAAGCAAATATGCCAGGCTTGTTGTCAGGTGCTTTCCATATATACAGATCCAACATTTGAGGTCAGATCTGTCTGACTCCAAAGGTCTTGCCATGCTTATAGCTCTATATAGCACTAGGACTGAGAGCCCAAGTAGCTGATTTGCCACTTTGAACAGGTTTTCAGATCCCAGTTGGTACTCTCTAATCTACTACAATGTTTCTCATATATTTCATGATAAAAAACATGAATTTTATCTCAAAAAATATGATAATGCCATACTACCAATATTTGCTAATAGTGTCCCCATACCTCAGACAAATAAGAGAAATAATAGTGTTAAAATTATAAATTTAAAAATAATAATATATAACACAATATTCTAATAAGTAATTAAGGCTGTCCCTACCTGACTTAGATAACATAAAAATCCCAACATTGAGAAAAAAATGAATTACTGTATTTTTTAAAATAAAAGTGAGTACTTAATAGTTATAACACAAGTATACTCACAAATGGATCACCTAGCACAGGGAAACAGTGGTACTTATAATCAAATACATTATTATATTTGTAATGTATGTGATATTACAGATAGTCAAACTTCAAATAAAATAATGAAAAGGATCTGTCAATTAGGACATTCATAATGACCATTATATAGACAGCAAAACTGAGAAACAAACCCAGGGCAAGCAGTATAGTACAGTATCCTTTCTTCTTTGGCGGTGTATTAACTAACATTTTATTGGGCAAATAGAAGAAAAAGATAAGGAACAATTTGGTTTAGATGTTTTTACTTGTGGCTGAGGCACGAGAATCACTCAAACCCAGAAGGCAGAGGCTGCAGTGAGCCAAGATTATGCCACTACACTCCAGCCTGGGCGACAGAGTAAGACTCTGTCTCAAAAAAAAAAAAAAAAAAAGTAGCTTTTACTTGTGATTGCAAAAAGGGAAACAATTCTATCATGACACTAAAAAGCTTTGCCAGAGTTTATTCTTTTGTTTTCCAGACAGCAATAAATAAAAGTGCTCATTTACACAATACTGCTTTACAGTGGCTGCTTGTTGTTCTGCATGTGAATCATATATTTCACACGAATGACAGGCATGTGAACATGCTGCTCATGCAGATGAATGGAATGCATGGTATAAATTGCTTTTATTTATAATGTTCCATCTAACATCAAAATCCATAGAAATATATTTCACTGTTACTATTTTGAGACTCAAAGGAATACATATTCCTAAATATATTTCTAAATATTAAGAAAAGTACTATCTGTATGCTTTGGTGATATAAAAATTAAAATAAAGTAAAATAAAAATAAAAACGTAAAGAAACATACTACCAATGATTTTTGTTATTCACATGTAAAATTTTCAATACCTGTAACAAAATTTTTAATACCTGTAATAAATGTATTAAATATTCATTCTGAGAATTAATGATACTGGCACTAGATGGTGCTATCCCATCAGGTAAGTCGACTCCTTTAAAAACAACATTTGATCCTTCTGATTGTCGTAAAAGACTAGTTTCTTTTTCAAGGTGGTCTATCTGGAAAAACCAGTCCGGCAATGAGAATCACATTTCTTATACCCAAAGAAAGACAAATTTAAAAGCAGTAACTTATACTTAGTGCTTTTTCTACTAAACAGATATGTAAATGACCTGCCAGGAATTACTTAAACCATACTTTAATTTCTGCTTAGAAGTGCCTAGGTATAAGATTTAGAATTTTGCTGGGCATGGTGGCTCATGCCTGTAATCCCAGCACTTTGGGAGGCCAAGATGGGCCGATCACGAGGTAAGGAGTTTGAAACCAGCCTGACCAACACAGTGAAACCCTGGCTCTACTAAAAAAAAAAAAATACAAAAATTAGCTGGGTGTGCTGGGATGCTCCTGTAATCCCAGCTACTCACGAGGCTGCAGGAGAAGCACTTGAACCTGGGAGGCAGTGGTTGCAGTGAGCCAAGATGGCGCCACTGCACTCCAGTCTGGGCGACAGAGCAAGACTCCATTTGAAAAAAAAAAAAAAAGATTAAGAATTTTTGCATTCTTTTTGATATTAGGGAAAATATAAGGTACATATTTTACACTTAATTTTATAAGAGAAATCTAGTTTCTTAATGTTGAAAGAATTCAAGAGGCATTTTCTCATAAAGCATTCTTTTAAAAAAATTAAAAGTTTCCTATTAAATCTACATTCTTATGTTTAGCATTTTCTTTTATTTAATAAAATTCTCACCTTTAAATTAGCTTTTGCCAACTGCTGTGAATAATTTATAGCCTCTCTCCGAGATTCCCTGAGCTCCTGTCTCAATTCTTCATTTCTTCCAGTAAGCTGATCAACTTGGGCTTTCAAATGCAGACTGGCATCAAAGATTCCTTCTGCATTCTTTGATTCTATAGCCTAGTGATTTATATGATATATTAGAAATGTGGAAAAAAACAGTAAAATCATAGTAAAAAAAGTCTATCTTTAAATAAAATGGACATTTAGGCATTTTCCTATTTCCATTGCTAAGCATGATAATAAAGTATGCCAATTCAAATTCTTATTTATGAATCTATAAAACTTTCATTTATATTATCAAGCATAGTAATTACTTCATTACAATTAAAAAACATCTAGTTAATCCTAATAGGCTGGTTGACTAGAAAAACAATCAGACAGGAATAAGATGACCAGGGTTCAAATTTTAACCAGTTGCTTAACAGCTAGGCAAGTGACTTAAATTCTCTATACCTTAGCTTTCTTGTCTCTAAAAACAGGGAAATAATGTCAGCTCTGCTCACTACACAGGGTTTTTGTACAGTCAAAATGTGGTAACTTTCTCTGAAATTACATAGTATATGCATTCAAAGCATGTGCAAATGAATGGTATAGCTACAATGTTAAATTGAGTGAATTTTTCAGTGCTTCCTCTCCACCCAGTTGAAGAATAAATGAAAATACAGGCAAGGTATTATCTAAGAATAATGATTAAGCAAAAATAATATACCAAATATTAAAATATTATCAGAGTGGCTTCACTGGTCCAAAATCTCCAGCAGTGGCATACATAATTATATATAAGCAATGTACACATCTCCATAATATATACATATAAATATATCCAGATTTTAGAAGAACTGTATGGAAAAGAACTGATAAATGCAAAGTAAGTCTTAAAAAAATGAATGTAGAAGCCAAATAAGGTAAAATGAATAGAACCAAATGCAATCTCCTACTCAGTAAAGAGATCCAGGGTTTAACTCTAGGTAGTAGATTTATAAAAGCCTTCCCCTGAAGGAGATTAGAGCAGGTCATGCAGAGTAATAACTTATACAAATTCAAAGAGGATATCAGGAAGATAAAAGTAGGTAGAGGGAGGTACTCTGACTGACAACAAAGTGGTCTAGTCAGTTGTCTTGTTGAGTAATAGCACCGTGGTGTCTACATGGACTTTGGTAAAATGAGATTGAGTTAGATAGCACTGAATCTGGGGGCAATGAAAATACCCTGTAATAACAAAAAGTGAACTGAAGTGGATAATCCAGAATTATCTGGTCTAAATTGTCATGGATTCTGAATATTTCTTAGAGAAGTATTGCTAGGTGATTTGTGAATTTCAGACAGGGCGTATGAATCTGAAAAACAATGACAATCCAGGATAAAAGTAAATGAAGTCTATGGAAACAGTGGCTCCAGGAAGGCCCAGAGATTGTCAATATAAATAGAAGTTAGAATTTCCTGGGCTAGTCACTCTGTTTTCATCTCATCACTAAGTAGAGCTGTCCTTGGAAAATTAAGTTTGATCTGGGACACAGTATCAGGAGTGAGTATCATCACAGACAAAAGATGTTCACATTAAAAAAGCAGTAAGAATCATTTTAAACATTCAAAATGGCAGAGGCAAAACAAAATCACCAATCAGAGAAGGAAAGTCACAATGAGAAAGATATAATGAGAATAAAATTATTTTCTTGCCTCAGGAAGTTTTTAACATACCAGTATCACTCTCATTCTCTGCTAACATTATAGTGTTGTTAAAAAAAGTATTCAACTTCTGATTAGTCATGATTTTTTTTAAAAAAGTAATTCAATAAATAATAATTGTTTTCCTATTGAAATTAAGCACAAATTTAGGAAATATAATAATGTATGCTAAATATGTTCAGATAACATAAATGACACATTTAAATATTAATAATCTAAAATGTGTGTATTATTCAAGTTTATATAACAGATACTGAATCCTGTGAAATTCTCAAGGCCCTATATGCTAAATATAAATAAAATATTATTGATGGCTAAATCTTTCTTGTAGCAATGAGTAAGTCCTTAAACATTTAAAATAAAGCCATTTCATAACACTTCTTGTGGCATATGTTCCTAAGAGACCTATACTCCCATATATAAAAAATTGATAATAAAAATACTACCTAAAGATTCTAGAAAATGAACAAAAGCAAGCAGATTTTTGAAAAAAACTCAAGTGTGTAAGACAGGACCAGCAACAATTGAGTTTGCTGTTTTTAAAACTTTAGTCATAGGGCAGGCTACAATTGCAGTGACCTATCATCTTTCTCATCTAGGAAACCATACGATAGAGCCCAAAGCCATGGAAAAAGTGAGAGGAAAATCCCAACAAGAAAAGTGCCAGCAAAAATGAGCTCCAAACTCCTCCAGGTCCAAGCTGACCCTTGAACCAAAAGAATAGCGATAAAGAGGAAAATGTCAATGAACTTGAATATAGATTAATAACAATTATCCAATTGGTAGAAGAAGAGATAAAAGATTAGGGAAAAAAAGAGCAAGTATTGAAAGCAGCTCAAGAAAAACTGCATTTTATATACAGGGAAACAATGATTCAAATGATTAACAGAAACTATGGAGATCTGTACACAGCAGAAAATCTCTTTAAAGTGCTGGGGGGAAAACATTAACATGAAAAAAATAACTTACATTAACTAGTCTTTCAAGGCTAGGGATAATTAGAGATGTTTCTCCTCCTTTAACATTAGGATCTTTCTGCATTTCCTTAATTGCTTGCAATATTTCTTTCATACCTTCTTCAAGTTGCTTATTTTCTTCAACTAATTCTTTTACTGTAATTATATAGGTTTTTCATTGGATGATTAGATCTTTTTTACAATTTACAGTATTCTATAGAGATAATGAATATATCACACATACCAAAGAAATCATTGGAAAAATGCAAATGTAAATAAACATACAAAAAAATTCAACTATAAATCCAATGTGAATAGTTGAGTTAAATGACAGATCTATTTATATCATGTGCATATACACACATCTCAACACTGGAAGAAATAAATCACAGGCATACTTTTGCCTTAACATAAACTATGCTTTATATTAAAGTATTTTAAATTTGATGTTGTAACCTCACTTTGATTAAAGAATGCACAAGATAAATGTGTTATATATCCTCACAAAAAATTCTCATTAGTTAACATTCTCTGACAATGAAAATAGCAAGGCAAACCAACTGGATGAGTAACAGACTCAGACTGAAGTATATATAGTACAGAGGTAATCAAGAGTAAAACAGATTAGAAAACAGAGAATGTGTTAACATTCTTTCAGGTCCATGATTTTAAGTAAAGGAAAATAATAGAAAAGTAAAAGACAATTGTAACTTACATTTATTCTGAAATTTGGCTATTACCGTTCTACTTCTTTCTAAATCTCTTTCCTTTTCAATTAGTTCGCTTGAAAGAAATTCATTCTGAAAAAAGTACAGAGAATAAAATTGATTTTTTTCAACAAAATATCACAATAGTCTATAGTTTTCAGGTTAAGAAAAGTCTGATCAATTAGGTGTAACAAAAAAAAAAACAAGCTATGAGACATAGCAGCAATCATAAAAATATACTAAAATCTAAACAGATGGTGATTTTCTTCCCACTTCCTCCCTTTCCCAACACCCATCATAAAAGGCAAAAAAAATAATGGTTTTTGTCTTTAGTACCACAATCATCTCTTTTAATGTTCTGCCTTTACACTACCTGTTCTGCCTGGTTTCTATGACGTTCAAGCTCTATTCCTGCATTTCTACTCTGTGCTTCTTTGATCAATAAATCCTGTGCTATGATTTCATTGTAAAGAAAAATTTAATAAATTAGACAAGTCAATGAGTTCATATCAATGTACTGCATTTTAGATTTTAAAAAGTACAAATGTATATAATTAGTGTTAAAGTGCAAACAAAAATATTCTTACTATAATTGTTAACACAATGTTGTTAGAGAAGTCATAAAGGAGCAACCCAAGAAATATAATTTGGAGGAAAGCTCACCTGAGATCTAAGAAATACTAGTTCTCTCCATAGCTGTTCTATAAGATTTTCAAGAGGATCTATCTGAGATAATTTTGATTGTACAGTAATAGACACAGGTTCTGGAAGATTAACCTCAAGCTTATTTTTCAATATCTCTGTCTGTAAGGGTACTTCACTTTTTATTACATCTTCTTTCAAATTGATATTAGCATACTTTATTTGGGTATGAACCTGTTCTTCTTCTAATGCTGCTACTTGTGATTTATCCATGTCAGCTCTATTTTCATGAATTTGTTGACAAAATGTTACATATTTTGGCCTAAGTGATAACTTCTGCATTAAGTCTGAAGCTGTTGATAAACCGTAAAAGGATGAATTGCGTTTTCGTCCAAAACTAGTCTTCTCTCCTGCTTGATAGCTTCTTGACATTTTCTTCACAGAGTCATCAGAAAAACAGTATACGTCATTTATTTCTTCATGACTTTCCCTACTAAAGGTGCTGACTAACGATTCTAGATATCTTGAAGACTGTAGACATGGCGCTTTAAAAATTTCTTGTATTCTAATAGTTTCTGGAGTTGAATTATCTTTTACTTGCATGGATGAAGAATGTCTAGTTAAAGAGACAAAAGGATGCATTCCACTTTCTACACTATGGTGAATTTCAGATAACATTCTTGATAATGATTCTATGGTCATATTCTCTTCTGGCTCATTCTGATCTGACTGTGGGGTATTGAATGATGACCTCCTATGCAGCACCTCTACTTTATCTGAACTCCTAATCTGTATTCAGAGTAAATAATGTCTCATTAATCAATCTTTGAAACAACAGGTTATTTAAATAAGCAAATATTTCTCTCTACTTATTTAACAACAATAAAAATTAGATGTTCAAGAATGAGATAAAGTGGAAAGAAATGAAAGCACAATAAAAATGATTTCCTTTACTCTCTTTGCAATACTTTACTATTACCTTTGATTGTGCTTCACTCATATTTTTGAGGCTCACTAAATCCAATTTTCTTTCACTTATTCTATCTCCTTGAAAAACGTTTTCAGTTAGGTTCAGGTCCTCAATGGTTGATCCTATATATAAGAGAATTAACAAACTAAAAACATAAAAATAATCCTCCGACTAGTCCAATACTTTAATTCTTAAAACCTACAATCAAGTTTTATCCCAAAGGTAGAATAATTGTTTCCAAAATCCTTCCAAAATTCTATACAGTCAATACAATCTTCTGATCTAGCTCACTTTTAATGAACTATTATTAATGTGAGAACCTAATTTGAATTTCATCTTCTCTACCATTCTTGGCCCATTCTATATTAAAGTGCCACTTAATAAGCACCAGTTAAAAGACATATAAAGTAAATATAGATGAGTAATAAGTAAAGTGATCATTGTACTAATGAACTATGAAGTTTCATTTCTTGAGAAAGTTTTTGATGTATTATAGATATCTTAATGCTAAAAAGAACCACTCTGCTATTATTCATATAGGTGCTTGGGGATTTGGGCCAAGTGAAAAAGAAATTCCTTCTGTGTGGTCTTCCTACAAAAAAGCACTGCAATGGCTACTATAAAACTTAACCAACTGTTCTCTTTGGCTCAAGTAAAATAAATAAAAAAAAAAAAGATGCTAATTTATATTCAATAAAACATTACTTTCACTTAGTAAAGAACAATTTAAGGCCAGATGTGGTGGCTCACACCTATAATTTCAGAACTTTGGGAAGCCAAAGCGGATGTATCATTGGAAATCAGGAGTTTGAGACCAGCCTGGCCAACATGCTGAAACCCCATCTCTACTATACAAAAATAAGCCAGGCGTGGTGGCTTATGCCTGCAGTCTCAACTACTCGGGAAGCTGAAGCACTAGAATCACTAGAACCCAAGAGGCAGAGGTTGCAGTGAGTGAGACTGCACCAGTGCACTCCAGCCTGGGCAACAGAAAAAGACAAAGTCTATTTCAAATAATAATAATAACAATTTAAAAAAAAAAAAAGCTTTCTAATGCATAGTCCTTAAGGAAACGGAAAATGATGAGTAACATATATTAACATAAAAACTACTAAGTTTCATACTTATTAATCACAGTATATTGGGGCTGTCTAGAAATTAAAACATGATACTATACAATTTTCAAAATTCTACAATTCTAAGGTTTGGTTTGTTTGTTTGCTTGTTTTTTGTTTTTTTGTTTTGTTTTCTTATTGCCTATTTCATATTCAAGACTGAACCCACTGACACTTATCTCCTTCAGGTTGCTATTGTCATTTTTTAAATTTGTAGCAGACCCTCAATAAAACAGCAAAAAAAATACAAATAATTTCATATCCAGACAACTCATTTACCAATAATTCTTTTTAAAGGTTTAGAATAACTGAGTATACCTGAAGTTGCACTTCTTTTTCCTCTTTCTTGAGCCATTTGACGAATTTTTTTCTTCAGATCAAGTCGTTCTTCCTCTAGACTTTCAATCTGCAAAGCATAAATTATTAGTATTTCTCTATAGTTCAACCAAGAAAATAATCAACTGACTACCATACTTGCCTCTTTCAAAAGAATCTGGTTTTCAGCTCTGTACTGCTGCTGTTTTAAGCATTTGCTATTTCTAAATTCAGTTAAATCAATCATTGTTTTTGGTTCAAGGCCTACAATAGAAAGCAATATAATTAAAAACTTAAAAATATTCAAATAAACTGCAAAAATGTCATATACCATCAAGCAACTGGTTAAAATCTGCTTAGCCAGTATCACTGAAGAAACTTTTTGTACAAGAATTCTCCAGATATTTAAACTGTAACCCAAGTTAAAATTTTATCAAAATGATTCATGGAAATCCTAACAAAAACCCAACGTAAATTATAAACCAAGATTTGGAGCTTTTTAAACACTAAAAATATCATTCTATGATAGCTATCTAGATTGGCCAGAAGTCATCTTTAGGAACTTCCAGATTCTTGGCTATGATCTGATAGTTCAAGTTGATCAGAAGTCTAACTTGGGGATCCACAACTATAGATCAGATCCTAGTTAGATACTATTCACACATATATATCTGTATAAAATACTTCTTTGTCTATTTGTCTTTTCTTTAGATAATAGTTTTTACAAATAATCATTTTAACTAAGAGAGTCAATTTAAATGAAATTTAGCAATGATAATGAAATCTATATTTAGATATTTATTTTTATTTTAAAGCAACAACTTAGTTTGCACTATTAGAACACTCAGACTAGTAATATTAACTAATAAGCTATTTATTAAAATATACAAACTCTCAAGCTATATTTACTAATTACTCCTTAAAATACTCAAACAAAGTAAAACTTAAGCAGTCTGAATTATAAAAGTCAAGCACTTAAAAATCTTTAAGAAGTTTAAACAGGCTGGGCATGGTGGCTCATGCCTGTAATCCCAGCACTTTGGGAGGCCGAGGCAGGTGGATCACTTAAGGTAAGGAGCTTGAGACCAGCCTAGTCAACACAGTGAAACCTTATCTCTACTAAAAATACAAAAGTTATCCAGGCACGGTGGTGCATGCCTGTAATCCCAGCTACTCGGGAGGCAGAGGCAGGAGAATCACTTGAACCTGGGAAGCAGAGGTTGCAGTGAGTCAAGATCGCACCATTGCACTCCCGCCTGGGTGACAGAGCAAGACTCCGTCCAAACAAAACAAAGCAAAACAAAAAAGTTTAAACGATGTTTGTAAACATCCTCAGGAGTTCATCTGTAACAAGAGAATTTTGCAAACAAATGTGGGTAATACAGGCACTACTTTTGTTGGGGAAAAAAAAAGGTTAACCTCTGATATGTGGCATTAATAAACTTTCATTTTTTTAAACATGTAGCTATTACTGAGGAGATGCTAGACTGAATAAAGCAATGTTCAAGCCCTGCCAACCCACCACGCCAACGTCATAAAATCTCTGATTCCACTTTAATCAGAGCAGCTCCACTTTTATTTGTATTAAATGTTTTATGAAAGTATTTATTTGAAAAAAAAAAAGCATTAAACTACTCAATGAATAACAATAAACAAAATTAAAATTAAAAAAAAGACTTGTAAATCAGGGCTGAGCAAACTATGTAACTTAAAAGACGGCTTACCCACACGCTGTCTAAGTGCCTCATTTTCATCAAGGAAATCATTGATCTTCAACTCAAGTTTATTGATTTCCTTTGTCAATGTTTCAATCTCCTGATCTCTTATTTTAATTTGGTTTTTACAATTCTTTATTTCAACAACAGCATCTTCTAAACCATATACTCCCTGAAATATATCCAATCTAATTTAAAATATTACATGGTTTACTTGAATAAATTTATCAAATTCATGAATTCATTTTTTTACTAAAAGGAAAATGTACACATGCCTACAATTTATATCATTTTACTAGTTTTTTATTGTGCCTTTATAAACCAAATCCAGCAATAATAATGATGTAATATGCAACAGTTAACTCTCCAGTGTAACATACTAAAGTCAAAATGACTCCAAATATGTATTACATATGAAACACTTATCAAAATACAGAAAAGAATTAGTAAAAGCAAATCAGCAATACCAGTAGAATAAGTAAGTCATTATAGTTGCTTGACTTAGCTGTAAAAGTGAAAAAATATTGGAGAGCAGGTTGTATTGACACAATAGGCGATAAAATTGTCCTTGTCATAAATTTTGTCAAATTGGCCAGTGGTATCACATCTACATGGTGGCACAATGAACACAGATAATAAACAAATCTAATCCTGCTGGTTCACCAAAACTGATTATTTGGACAAAACATCTTGATCAAAAGGTTTGAAAACAATTCTCCCGACAAAAAGTAAATGCTCAAAAGTTTCAATAGTTTAGTATAAATTAATGAGGATAACCTTTGTTAAAATATACTTATGGAATGTTTTTTAAATGGTATGCAGTAAATAGCACAGAATAGTCTGTGAGTGGCAGGAATAATTTTAAACTTCTTGAATGCCAAGATAAAAATACATACCGATTCATAATCTTTTAACCGCTTCAGAGCCTCAACTAATTCTTTATCCTTTTCCCTAGCATCAGCCTCAGCCAGTTCAGCTGTTCTCTCAGCCTCTTTAGTTTTCTCTTTTAAAATGTCTAACGTTGACTGAATTTTCATATAATGACTCTGTTGAGAAAGGGTTGAAGCACCTACAGAGTAAAAACAAAAATCATGAATTAATTGAACTGACTACTTTGATTCCTTCAAATCAGTGATTGCAATATGGTGGCAAGAAAAGTGGTATGCCATTTAAAAACTCCTTTAAAGTTGTAATTTTATATTTGTAAAATCAAAGTTTTGTTTTGGTTTTACCAATGTAATTAACTAAAAAAGTAAAGTTCTGTAAAATCTTCTTAGCTGAAGGGGTATGGATTTTAAGAGGTTGCAAAATACTGCTTTACAAAGAATGATCCTTGTGACAGAGACTGCAGCTGTTCCTAATATATAACCTCCCTTTTGTCCACTGTACTAAAACTATGGATTTTTAGCTGGGCACGTAGCCATTTGAAATAAAGAACTAAATTTCCACTTACACACCAGCAGCTATGTGTGGTCACGTCAGTAACGCAATATAAATGCAAAGGTCATATGTGAATTTCAGGAAACATTTTTAAAAGAAAGGAGTAATCTTTCTCTTCTCTTTCCTCCTTCCTACTAGCTGAAATCCACATGGATATGAAGGTGGCAACTTCACACGAGTGAAGAAACCACATGTTGAGATAGGCATAGCACACGATAAGGGTCCCTGATAGGAAATATTTGTGCATCTATCACACAAATCCTGCCCTAATTGCTTCAACTTTGTCCATATCATAGAGAAGTAAATTTCTATCTTGTTTAAATTATTATACCGTGCTTGACTTTTCTGTCATTTGCAGCTAAACTTAACACAAACTATGCTAAAAAATTCTTGAATGCCTACTTGTATTATCTTACTAAATTGTAAAAAGACCAAAACATAATATTGCTATCATTCAAAAATTTATTGACACAGATCATTCTCACACTCATTCATAATAAGCATTCACTAATATATAGGTTATAAACTTAATATTGGACTTAGGCATAAGACTAGTATGTGAGATCACAAAAGTTTTTAAGAAATGAGCCCTGCTGTCTGAAGCTAACAGCCAAGTTGCGGAACATTTCGTAAGCTGTTTTCCCCCCGTATCTATTCCCTCTTTCTTCCACATGTCTATTCTCCTATAATTCTTCCATGTTGCTCTCCATAACAAACACTGTATTTACCTACCTATCCTTCAGCACATGCTTTTAACTCTTGTCCTTTCTTCCTCTATCTTGCTGTTTAGGATACAGACATGAGATAAAGCTGCACTGCATCCATTTTGGATGGGGCAGACAAAGGCAACACCCTGGACTGCCTAATTCTAGTTCATTACATAGATGAGAAATAAATGCCTATCTTGATTTTGCCATTATTCTTCAGCTCTCTGAAAACAGATAATAAAAAAATCTAATCCTGCTAACTAAACCTAATATTTCTGTATTTTGATAAGTGTTTGATATGTAATACATATTTAGAGCCACTTTGCCTTTAGGATATTATACTGGAAAGTTAACTGTCACATATGACAGCATTATTATTGCTGGATTTGGTTTATAAAAGCACATTCCATAAGTATATTTTGACGAAGGTTATCCTCATTAATTTATACTAAACTATTGAAACTTTTGAGCATTTACTTTTTGTCAGGAGAATGGTTTTCAAACCTTTTGATCAAGATGTTTTGTCCAAATAATCAGCTTTGGTGAACTAGCAGAATTAGATTTTTTTTACTATCTGTGTTCAGAGAGCTGAAGAATAATAACTAAACCTATGAAGGAAGAATACTATTAGCCCTTATGTTTTACAAGTTAAGTTCAAGATATAGAGTACCGTCTAGTACATACACCTTCTATGAGCTTTAGGGATTATATGACTATGGACTGACTAAAGTGTTATTAGATAAGTACTTGTCCTTATTTGATAGCACAGATCAATCACCACTTTTTCTCCTTGTAACTGGAATATGTACAACCCATACTATTAGTCATCCTTTTAAAGCAGTTTAAACTATTGGCAAAGTATTCTAATACAAATATAATAAACACATATATAGAAATATCTATTTAGTGGGCCCTTGAAGCCACTCAACAGTCCTACCACATTCTCCATGTCTTCTATCTTTCAGATGACCATTTTATACTTTCTCTTCTCCTCTCTCTTCAAACTTATGAAATATCTTCCCCTATCCTTACCTTCAGCTAAGAACCTTGCTTCCTTGTTGACTGAGAAAAAAGCAGCAACCAGTGTAGAACTTCAACAAATTCCCACTACCAGGATGTCTACCAAGCCATCTACATCTATATCAATACACTCTACCTTCTTTTCTATGATTATGGATGAGCTCTCTGTTCCTAGTTAAGGCCAACCTCTTCACTGGCAAAGTAGGATCCCATCTCATTGCATTCTTAAAAATATTATTGTTTCAGAAGTTCTCTCTCTCCACTTCATTGATTCATCAACATTTCTTCTTTAATGGAACTTTCCTATTAACCTAAAATCATGAGTTCTCTCTTCCATCTTTAAGAGAAAAATACTTTCTTAATCCCTCTTTCCCTTCAAACTACCTTGTTTTTTCCTTCTCTTTATGGAAACAGTCCTGGAAAAGAGTTCATATATTGCCTTATTATATTTCCTCTCTACCCACTTTCTCTTGAACCAAAAATGACCATTTTTGGTCAAACAGTCAACTTTTAGTGGTCATCTTGATCTATCAGCAGCAAAGAACACAGCTCTGAAAGCAGTTGTTTCTTCTTCCTTTGTTAGATTCCTCATGTGGTTTTCAGGGCTCTCCATACTTCCACTTTTCCTCCTAACTCTCTGAGCATTCCTTTTCAGTTTCCTTTGGTTGCTCCTTTTTATTTCCCTAGCTGCAAAAGTAGAAGTATCCCAGGACTCATTCTTTAGATTTTTCTTCTTAACCTACATTTACTCCCTTGGTGATCTTAGCCAGCCTCATTACTTCAATTACTTTTACAGAGATAGTTACCAAACACATTTTTAGCCTAGATTGTTGTCCTAAAGTTCAAACTTTCATATACAAGTGCCTACTTAACACCTTCACTTGGATGTCTAATAAGCATCTCAAACCTAACATGTCTAAAATTAAGTACCTGATTATCTCTCAACCTGCTCTTCCCACAACCCCACTATGACCAAAACTTTTGGTTCAGACCAAGAATTCTTTTTTTTTTTTGGAGACAGTCTCACTCTGTTGCCCAGGCTGGAGTACAGTGGCCAGATCTTGGCCCACTACAACTTCACCTCCCAGGTTCAAGCGATTCTCCTGCCTCAGCCTCTTGAGTATCTGGGATTACAAGCATGCGCCACCACGCCCAGCTAATTCTTGTATTTTTAGTAGAGACGGGGTTTCACCATGGTGGTCAGGCTGGTCTCGAACTCCTGACCTCGTGATCCACCTGCCTCGGTCTCCTAAAGTGCTGGGATTACAGGCGTGAGCCACCGCGCCCAGCCAGACCAAGAATTCTAACTCTCTGTCACACATCCTACATCTGATCTGTTAGCAAATTCCATTTTTATCACCTTCAAAATACATCCAGAACTGCTACATCCAATAACTTCACTGCTACCATTATGGCCCAAACCACCATCACTTTTCTCCAGATTATTATGATAGTCTTCTAACAGGTCTCCCTGCTTGTTATTTACTACTCCTACAGTCTACTGCAGACACAGGCTAAGTCAAATTATAGCACTCCTATCTTCAGAAACTTTCCCCAATGTCCCTTCTCACTTAAAAGCCAAAGTAATCACAATGAACTATAAGGCTCCACATGATATGGCCTCTGTTTACCACTCTGATCTTACTTGCTGACTCTATTCCAACCAAAAGTACTTTGTTGTTCTAAAACATGCTTGGTACACTCCTGCTTTAGTGCCTTTGAACTTATTCCCACTGCTTAGAGCCATCTGCATGCTTCACTCCTTTATTTCTTCAAGTATAGGTTGAATTATCTCCTCTGCAAGGCTTTTGCTTCATTTTCAAAATTACAACCCTACCTGCAAACACAACATCACTATACTATTGCATACATACATACATGGAATCACTATTTCTCCTTAATGTCATTTTAAAAAAAATACAGTGAGCAATTATAATAATAAACATGTCCATGAAATTACCATGAAGAGTTGGCACTAGTGTGCCCTGACATATAGTATGTAGTGCTATGGAAATATAACAACACAGATATTGCAAGAACTTATATTCATAGAATTTGATGTGTTAAACAAGGTAGTATGGCTCAACGTAAGGAGAATATGATGAAACATTAATCTGGGTAAGATTAATTCAAATGCTGACATGTGAAATTACTTCTGAAAACTATGTGCAATGCTGTTACAGTGGCCAAAATTTTATTATCCTCCATTCTTTGTTAATTATAAGAAGTTAAATAAAAATAATTATATCACCATTTTTCATTTCTTTCATACCAGTGACCTGGTAATAAAAGTTAATGTAATTTTCACCAGAGGAGAAAATAACAGAAAATAGATCCATCATTAACAAATGTAAGCACCAGTAATATAATAATAAATAATATCTTGTACAATTTTTTGAAAATATAAAATTCAAATAGACAAAACTCAATATTGACATTTTATTTTAATAAAGTACTTTAACAACATAATGATATATAAAATAACTTTATGTATTTATAAAAATACCTTTGTTTCTTTGGAGCTCAGTTTTCAAATCTTCAATAATAAAAGTATTCTTTTCCATTTCTTTTGTATATTGTTCTACTTGTTCTGTGAGCATCTTAATTTGACTGTCTCGTTCCTGTATACCCTATAAAATGTTTTAAAACAATATATATCCTTTCATGAATATTAACCTAAAATGGTAAGGAAAAAGGTAGCCATGATTTTTTTCAACAAGACTGTAGAACGTATTTTCTTCTGGGTAAATTTTGTACACATCAACTGTAATACACAATGATAGGTACACTGCTGTTACTCCAATACTGAAAGATGGATACAACGGCTAACATTCTGGAAAACAGAATTTCCAGAACTCCCTAATGTTTGTGACTTCTATAATTCCTTATATGGTACTTTCCTCATCCTCCATTGAATTCCATATTTTCACCATTTTGCATGTTGTGTTTGGCTCTGTGCTTTTGCTTTTATTCAACTTAGCTTTTTCCCCTTTAGTACTTCATTTAAAAATATTGTCCCCTGTAATTTCTTATTCTGCATGTACTTTTCAAATCTCTTTCTTACTTTTAGACTATAACTACAGCACAAATAATAAAGGTGTGACTTGCTTTTATAGGGGTATATTTTCACTAAAAATAAAATCTTTACATAGCACAGTTAAATTATAACCATGCTTTTAGCTTAATTCACATTGTGTAGGTTATGTTAGGACTAAGATATAGTAAATTAAACCTTAACAGTATAAAAAATTATTATAAATTTTCTTAAAGTTTTTAATCATTTCTTATTAAATAATTTCTAACCAAAACAATGTGTGTACTACCCACATAAACATAGAAAAACAAACACAGTAACTCTAGTCCTAACTCTAATCCTGACCCTAAACTTAATTCTAATTTTTTATAGGGACTAGATGGTGTAAGAAATTTCAAAAGACATTATTATACACTTGGTAGTGCAAGCTGCTAGACTAGGCACTGATGATATAATAAATAAAAGACATTGTTCAGAGTTCCAACTTTAATAAAACTGGTTGATAAAACCAAATTCTGAGAAGATTTTACCTGCTGTAGAGCCATAACATTACTTTTATCAGCATCAAGCTGAGCATTCTTAAGTTTCTCCCTTAGGTTATGTAACATTTGCTGATATTCAATAATTTCATCATCTTTAGAAGACAAAATTAGCTAGAAATAAACAAAATAGAATCTGTTACACAAAAGGAAAATTAATAAAACATTCTTCATTATCATAAATAATGGACACAATTAGTAGATTTATGATACAGGAAATAAAATTATTTGAAGTGAGAAAGTATGAGCAACTACTGGCATAATCTTTGCTCCTTTTGTATATATAACTTGAAATTCAAATAGGAAATGATTTTAAAATATATACTGTAATTTTCTTTTTTTATAATTCAATCTTTAAAAATATTTCAACCTTTAAAAACTCATTTATAAACAAGAAGTACTTCCATACACTTGTGAAAAGTTTTATACAATTGATATTTATGAAATATTCATTAAAATGCAACTGAGAGGCATAAAATATCTTGAATGAATGAAAGAAAAGGTATCTTGTGTTCTTTAGCTAGAAGGACCAAATATCATAAAAAGGTTTATCCTAAATCAATCTATAAAGCAATTTATAACTTTAACACATACCCAATAAAAATCCACAAGATATTTTTTAAGAACTGTTCCTTATGAACATTTTTAATGAAAGTCTAAAATGAAAACGATAAGTGATAAAGAAAAATGATAATGTTTTTAAATATTAAAACATACAACAGTTGAAGCAAGTATACATGGCTAGAAAATAGATCAATCAATTTAAGAGACCTCAAAATTAGATTCAAATTCAAAAGGCATATATAGTAAAAATGAAATTGTATTTCAATATGAGAAAGATGAAATAATAAATGATGTTTGGATAACAGAGGAGCTCTGTTGCATCCATGCATCCATGTTATACTTCTTACATCAAAATAAACTGTATATGTTTCAAAGATTTAAATGTAAAAAAAGACCGAACACAGTCATGCTTGTAATTCCAGCACTTTGGGAGGCCAAGGGTTCCAGACCAGCCTGGCCAACATAGCAAGACCCCATGTCTACTAAAAATACAAAAATTAGCCACACATGGTGGCACATGCCTGTAATCCCAGCTATCAGGAGGCCGAGGCACAAGAACCACCTGAACTTGGGAGGTGGCACTTGCAGTGAGCTGAGATAGCACCCTTGCACACCAGCCTGGGCAACTGAGTGAGACTCTGTCTCAAAAAAAAAAAAAAAAAAGGTATTAGGAGAAAACATAACAAAACAAGTTTATACTCAGAAGCCTTTCTCATTTTAACAAAGGTCAAAAGTCATTAAAAAATAATAAATTTAACTAAGAACAAAAAGAAATATTTCATACCAAAAAAATGCCATAAAGCAAAAAACAAAAAAAAGTGACAACCTATTAGAATGTATTTGCAACATACATGACAATTATACTTGCACCAATTTATTCTACAGATGTACATTTGCAAAATAACATATATAAGGAAATTCATTAAAACAGCTTCTAACCCCAAAATTGGAAACTTCATAAACTTCACAAATTATCAAATACCTGTATAAAAAGAAAAACTACATGGCCTTTAAAAAGAACAGCAATACTATATCTACTGATATAAAATAATTATGAAAAGATATTAAGTCAAAACAAAGTGCAGAATGCATATAATATGTTACCATTTACCCCTGCCAACATTAAATGTGGTCAAAAGTGTTTTTTCCAGGGGTTGGTAGACTACAGCTCACAGGTCAAATTTGGCCTCCCACCTGTTTTGTAAATAAAATTTTACAGGAAAACCACCTTGCTCACTCATTTACCTATTTTCCACGGCTGCTTTCGTGCTATAAGCAGAGTTTAGTTATAGCAGAGACCAGATGGTCTAAAATATTTACTCTCTGGCCCTTTATATAAAGTTTACAGATGATTGACTGATTCTATAGGCCTTATTTCCATTGCTACTGCTTTTGTTTAAATATAGGTTATCTGAGCTTCCTAGATGCTAATCAATTCCAAATGCCAACAAGATTTATGTGAACCCTACTAGAAAGCAATGATTCTAGAAGTGATAGCTTTTAAAATTAGAATTATTCATTCAGAATCATCTCCGATGTTTTTCAAATATTGAACCATCATAATCCCAACTTCTAATATGGTAAGGCCTGGCAATTTTTTAAGGTTGGAGAGTGGTGGTGAGGAAGAGAGGTACATTTTGAAAACGCTTCCCAGGTGACTCTATCCCTTTGCTTATTCCCATTCCCACTGATCAATCTGACATTTAGTTAGAAAAACTAAAATTAAACCTGCAACTATTTCACTAATGTATACAAGGTAACGATGAGTTAAGTGAAAAAATTTAAATACATTTAGAATTATATATTTCAGATGACAAATATATTTTGGAGTTAAGACTTTTATCAAAAAGTTTAAAGTTCAGCTCATTGATGGGAAAGAGGTCATTCAATAACAAATGAGCTAGAGATCACAAAGGAGAGTTTTAGAGCTTTTCCAGCCAAGAAATAAAATAAACTCATGTTTAAAAATATGAAATTTAAACAAAAATAAGACTAAAATTTAAATCTAAAATACAAAATGAAAAAGTTATTATGTCAATGGAAAAAAATACCTTCCATTCGTCTACTTTTGCATTGACAGCTACCATAATTGGATCATCTTCTTCATTTTTTGCTTTCAGAAGCTCTGTAAGCTCCTGCACCTAAAAGACAACAGTTAATTCAAGAGTTGTTGCAAATTAATGTAATATACATTTCACCTGTGCATATTTAGATATACATTATATATAAACATATAAACATACACACACATACATATCCATACTTATATATACATATATACAGATACATTACATTACATATGGATATTTATCATTGAAGTCATCCTGGAATTAAAGATGACATTTAATATTTTCTGGATCTTATAATTGTATAATTATCTTTCATTACTAGAAAACTTTATTTTTAAACATTACCTTTTAAACAAGTTTAATCCACATAAACAGTGAACAATGTATTGGTTTCTAATATATTTATAATGCATTTAACATAAAATTAAACATTATGATCCACAGGATTTTTAAGAGTCTTGCAGAAAACCCCATAATTATGAGCTGTACATGTCTGCTATCTACACATTCATTCAAGTATCATTTATACATCCTGGACTGTAAGATTCAGTGTTTGTGAGGGGATTGGAGAAACACATATGGGCAAATATATCAACATGGTAACATATTACGGTATTAAAAAGACAGACAAAAATTCACATCCTAGAAAGTTAAAGTACTTTCTAGTCTCAAATAAATAATAATGAGATAATATGAAGTCTGAATAAATAAGTCATTCTAAAAGTAATTCTTACTTGAAGTCGATAATGATCATTTTCTTTTTTTAACTGATCTATTACATTATCTGTCTGATGTACAACAGCTTTCATCCTATTATATTCATCAGTCATCTTCTCCATTTCCTGTACAGACTCTTCTAAATTTTTTCTCATTTCTTGATTCTGAACTTCAATTTTCTCATTAGCTTCTGTTAAAGTCTAAAAACATTAAAGACACTCTAATTAAAAAATAATTTAAAAAACTGAAATTAAACCAAATTAAAATTAAATGCAGCCATTAAGTGTCCACTGGGTGGGGGGGGGGCGTAAAAAAAAAGAGAATTTTCTATAGACCTTTAGTTGGCATTGACCAATTAAATCAAATTGAATATCAAGAAAATTGTACACAAGGACATCAATTATTTTTAATGACCAAGACAGGCAAATATAAAAAGAACGGTTAAAAAGTTACAACTTCAAAGATGTAATTTATTTCATGTTTTACAAGTATATAGTGATAGAGTTAAACCAAAGAATTTACACCTAGTGCTAAATATTAGATTTACATTATAGTGGAAATTAAAGTTTTGTAGGAATCATTGCTCTGAACTGACTTCTAGCCATTTTACCTGAATTTCATCCAGATACTGAACAAGTTCATAGTTTTTTTTAGACAACTGTGATCGGTAGTCACTGTCTTCCCCTCTTCTTGATAAAACTGTTTCTTTTTGTGAATCTATTTGTTTCTGGTAATCAATAACATCCTGAGAAAGCTGTTCATTCTGAAGGTAACCAAATACAACACTGCATTATGAAACTATTCAGAATAAAAAAATTATATCCTCTAAATAGTGCTCTCAGAATATATCTTTAAATTCCCAAGATTTCACCACCCTTAAAGCCTCACCTTTTTCTTTAGACGTTTGTTCTCCAGAAAAGGACAGGAAAAAGGTAATTAGAAATGAGAAAGGCAATACATAATTAAAAATAAGAATTAAAGACTAAAGAAAACAAAAAAAAAGTTAGGAGAAGGATGTACACTATTTTGAATAACCAAAGAAAGTAAGGATACTAATTATCTATCAAAACAAAGAGTATTTCAGTTATACTAGAAACTTAAGAACTTCTATCAGAATAAACAATGTACAAACATTATTTGGCTCAGTAGAACCAAATGATAATCGGAATTTATAAGATTTCATAAGTAACAAAAATTTTTAAAGGATTCTAGGTAAGAGAAATAAGAATAGAAATCCAGTCATCTATTTAATTAGAAAACTAGTAAAGAATGACTTATAAAACAACAACAAAAAGATTTACTCGCATAGACCTGAAATGAATGTAGTACTTAACGGTCTCACATTTTGCTTCGTTTTCTATTTCCCTGAGACAAAGTCATACCATAAAATCAGTTTGAAAACATCAGTTACTTAGAGGACTCCAGTCCTAGTTAAAATATAAATTTATGTAAACTTTTTTAACAAGTACCTTTGTTGAACCACCATAGCTACTAAAATTTTTTACCAACCTCTCTTCTTAATTTGCTGTTTACATTTTCTGCCTCCTCATTTCGAAGAGCCAACTAAAAAAGTAAAAATAATAATAAGTTAAATTTCAGCAGTAATTTTTCTTTTTTTGAGATAACATCTCTCTTTGTCACCTAGGCTCGAGTGCAGTGGTGTGATCTCCGCTCACTGCAACCTCTGTCTCCTGGCTTCAAGCCATTCTCCCACCTCGGCCTCCCGAGTAGCTGGAATTACAGCATGCACCACTATAAGTGGATAATTTTGTATTTTTAGTACATACAGGGTTTCACTGTGTTGGCCAGGCTGGTCTTGAACTCCTGGCCTCAAGTGATCCACCCACCTTGGCCTCCCAAAGTGCTAGGATTACAGACTTGAGCCACCGTGTCTGGCCATCAGCAGTACAAAGCCAGATATTCAGCTTATCTACTTAAATTTTAAGTCCTCTCTAATAAAGTAAAAACATTTAGACTATTAAGGATTTAATATCAACCTAACACATCAATAATAGGCCAAAACTTTCAAAAATTCAGGATTTAAGAAGTATTAAACAGTTTCATTTTAAAGAATAAAAAAGAACACACACACACACATAAACGCTAACCAAAGAATACAGAAACATATAAACCTGCTCCACCCCAAAAAATCCAAATAAAATGGTTTTCTTCCCAACATCTTTGTATTTCACTTTTCTATGTCATAACTAGACCATTATTGCTATCAGTGAGCATAAATTACTTAGAAATATAAGGCAATAACAACACAATGGTTAAAAGAAGCCATCTAAAATCATACTGGCCTAGATTTATGTCCCTCATCAACCAATTTCTTGTAAAGTGTGAATGAGTTACTTAGTATCTCTTTAGTTCAGTTTTCTCATATATGTTGACATAAGAATTAAATAAGATGCATATAGAGCTCTTAGCACAATGATCAGTGAATTGAATCGCAAAAAAATATAAAGCATTCTCTATTTACATATAAGTGATTTCATTTGTGACTCTTGTTTCTCCAAATGGCGAGCATTATAATAAACATTATAATGCCTTTTTTCACCTATTCTCCAAATCTCATTCTTCTTATGACCTTTCATTTTTCTGCTTCTGCCCTTTATTCAAGAGAAGATAGAACCGCAATGGTATAAAACTATATTTAAATGTCTATAATAACCAAATGTAGTATGTGATCCTTGATGGAACTTTGGATATTGGAGGTGGGGTGACTGAAGGATATTACTGGGCCATTAGAAGAAATCTGATTATGGACTAGATAATGGTGTTGAATCAGTATTAAATTTCCTGAGCCTGACAATTATATTGCATTCATGTGGGAGAACATCTTTCTTTTTCAAACAGACATGCTGAAATATTTAAGTGCAAAGTCTTGTATCTGCAATTAGCTCTCAAATGACTCAGCAAAAAATGTGATTAAACAAACAAGAGATAGACAAATATGTGTGTGTAAAGACACTGACAAAAAGATAAAGCAAACGTGGCACCACATTAACAACTGGTGAATCTATATGAAGGGTAAGTGGGTGATTATTGTTTTTCTTTTTTTTTTCCTACCAACTTTTAAGTTCTGGGGTACATGCGTAGGATGTGCAGGCTTGTTACATTGGCAAACGTGTACCTGATCAAATGTTGCTGCACAGATCAACCCATCACCTAAGTATTAAGTCCAGCATCCATTAGCTATTCTATCATTGATGAACATTTCGGTTGATTTCATGTCTTTGCTATTGTGAATAGTGCTGCAATGAACATATGCATGCATGTATCTTTATAAGAAAATGATTTATATTCTTTTGGGTATATACCCAGTAATGGGATTACTGGATCAAATGGCATTTCTACTTTTAGATCGTCGAAGAATTGCCAGTCTTCCACAATGGTTGAATTAATTTATATTCCCACTAACAGTGTATTTCTTACAATCTTTATGATGATATGATATTTTTCAAAATAAAAAACTTAAAGAACATTTATAACAAAATACAAAGTATAATACAAATTCTAGAAGTTTGCATATCATTATTATCAATTGAAAGTTAATAATCCCACTGTGTTCTTAATTGAGAAATTTTTACAAGAGAAGCCAAGAACTTAATGCTAAAGCATTTAATGCTATTGATGCTTTTTTTCCTTGTCTTTCCAAACATCACACTCTGTTTCTCCTTTCTTGAGCTTTTCCTTGAAGCACCTCTTCCAATTGCATTACTTTATAGACATTTCTCAGAGATGTGCCTTACAATCACTTTTCCGGCTTCAATAATGTCTACATTGTTGATTTATAAATCCTCATCATGTGCCCAGAGTGTCTTGTGAATTGCATTACCACAGATAACCCTTTCTGAATATGCCCACAAGAACCTCAAACTCAACATCTACAAAACTGAAATAATCTCAAACTTTCCAAATGCCTCTTATGTTCCTCCCTAGTGAATGGCACTATCTACCTATTTAGTGGCCCAACCCACAAAATTAGGCAACTTCTCCATCCTCCATTTCCTCCAACAACCAATTACAAATTCACCACATCCAATTACATCTACTTCTCTCACACTTGTCTGTCTCAGGCAAATGCCATCATTAGGGCCTGCCTGAATTAACTCTCTATAAAGTACAATAAACTTTTAAAGTATAGATCTTATTATATCCTGTGCTCAGAACTCTTCAATGACTCCTTTTAGGAAAAGAACCAAATTCATCAGGAACTGGCCCTTGCTTATTTCTCCAGAGGATCATAAGAATTAAAACTGGGAAGGTAATTTAGCAGACTCTTGAGTAAGACTGTTTTCAAATCCTATCATTACCACTTATAAGCTATGTAAACATGGCAATTACCCTTTCTTTGTCTCCATTTCTTCATCTGTATCATGGTAGAAATGACAACATCTCATATAATAAGTATCAAATAAGCAAAAATGAATTAATGCATATGAAGTGCCTGACACATAGTAAGGACTCCATGGAAGCTATTTTCACTTATATTCCAGTCAAAATGAGTAACTGTAGCTTCCTAAATACTCCATAACATCTCTTACTTCTAGGTCTTAGCAAATGCGTTACCTTCTACCCAGAATGTTCTTTCTTTAATCACCATATTCATCCTCATTCCTCTTACCAGTCTAACTTCTACTTCAGGTCTCAGTTCACAGATCACATCCTGAACCTCAAGACTGATTATGGCATCCCTCTCCAGAGTATCCCAGAATATGTCCTGATATATCTCCCTAAGTAACATATTATCACTATGTTAGGCTTATTGACTGTGAACATCTTTGAGAAGCAGAACATAGTTGCCCACTATATCACTAGCAACTAGTACAGTCTCTGGTATGCTGTAAAGACTCGCTAAAATTGAATGACTGGTCAAGGGCAAAGAAGTAATTACCAAAGCAACTATACCCGTATTTCATCTCAAGGAACTTAGCAGCCAAAAAGGAACACAAGCCATATATTTAAGTTTTCTCTGTGTGCGACTATGAATAAAGATAATAGTCTAATATAAATGGACAACGTAGTTCTGATTAGCTAAGGGTGTGTGGTATGAATGATAAGTCAACTGATACAGGCCTAAAGAGAAGAATAAAAGTCAAGAAAACCACAGGCATCCCCCTAAGCAATTCTACCAGTGAATATCATAAGTTAGATCCTTTATAACTATTAAAAAATCCACAGGTCTGTTATGTTTTGCAGAGTTAACTAACCAGATAATGCTCTAAGAGCTTGTTCTTAACATTTAAGTGGCATCAATCCATACTTTCTCTACCACATTGTTTTGATAGCTAATTTTTATGATTCTTTAAAATTTTGGAGTAAAACAGATACCTGTAAGGAATTTGTAAGGAATAGTTTTCCTTACTAATCAATTTATGATAAATGCTCTTATTGTTATTGTTGTTTGAGACAGAGTCTCGTTTCTGTCGCCCAGGCTAGAGTGCAGTGGTGCAATCTCGGCTCACTGCAACCTCTGCCTCCTGGGTTCAAGCAATTCTCCTGCCTCAGCCACCCAAGCAGCTGGGATTACAGGCACTCCCCACTAGGTCTGGCTAATTTTTTTTGTATTTTTAGTGGAGACGGGGTTTTTGCCATGTTGGCCAGGCTGGTTTCGAACTCTGGGTCTCGAGATAGATTCTCTTAAATAGCATATCATTGTTTTCTTAAAATGTACGACCCTCTATTTCTGAGAGAACAATGGACAAAATGAAATAAACAGAATATAACACAATAATGACCTAAAGGACACAAAGGTAAAAACTGTTTCTGAGTATAAGAGACAGGACAGTTACCACATGTAGGCACCAAATTTTACTAAGTTTACTAACAGCTGAGGTGACATAAAAAACAAATAAATGTTAAATAGAAACGTTAATAAATAAATAAAACATTAAATAGGAAGCTGAGGTAAAATAGGAAATTTTCTTCAAGAAAATACAAGTTTATCTGCAAAAAACTTTTTTCCCAAAACTAAATTCAAGCGAACACTGCAAGAATTATTAGTTTACAACAAGGAATAACATGAGCTAATAAAAACTATGTATTAAACATGTTATTTTAAATATGATTGATAAAATGCTGACATTAACACTTTTCAAAAACAGTATATATATGTATATATATCTCACATAAAAAGATACAACCAAAAACAAGAAATTTAATTAAACATTATTGAATGTATCATCAAAAGATTCATTTCCATATCTACTAATCATATAAATACATTGAAATAAACAAATATAACTTTTATGCAAAATAAACTATGATACTAAGATCACTTCTTTATGTAAGTCTATTAGTTTCTGGACACTAATCTTCCAGACAAAAGTATCAATTTTAGGTAATAAGTGTGATATATCCTGAGAAAAATATACCTCCAAATATACAGAATTAATCTTCAAGTCATATTCACTAGAATTACCTGTTACATTATATTTTAAAATTTGTGATGACAAAATGAACAGTTATAAAATCTTAGAGATAAGTGTACATCATTCCTCAAATATAACATAAATACAAAAATTGATATTGTTACCAATAATTATAAAAAGCCAGGTAACTTGAACAGTGAAGATTCATGGAAAAAAAAGTGCTTTACTTGCTCATTAACTTTCTTCTCCTTCTCCAACTCCTTTTCCATGTCCTCCAATTCTCTATCTTTTTGTTCTAATTGCTTTTCAAGTTGGCGAATTTCATCACGTAAAAACCGAGTATCCCGTCCACCTGCAGACCGCTGAGCCATCTCAAAGTAATAAACCCACAGTATAAATTAATCCCCTTATATTTTGAAGTTCAAATGATTCAACAATAAGCAACTTATCTTGACTTTAAATTTTCATTATATTTCAGTGCACATATTTAAAATCATATTAAGAATCTTTTTTTTTTAAATTTAACTTACCTAAGCTTTAGTTCACAGCTAGTAAGTCCTTAAACTTCTCCTGAGCCACCCAAAGCTACAAAGAATTGACTATTAATCATTCTGTTGTAACCACCGGCCAACAGGTACCAGACTAACGGCAAAGGTCCTGAGCCACAGAGATCTGGAACTTGTGTACGAACCATCAGAATCTCTGCCACTGTTAGTGAAGCTTAGTGCCTTAACCTGCCCTTTCTCTCATATCACGGACTATTTAGACCAGTGCTATCCAACAGGACTTTCTAGGATAATGGACACGCTCTCTGTGCTGTTCAGTTCAGTAGCCACTTGCTACATGTAGCTATGTTTGGGTATTTGAAGTGTGGCTACTGCAACTGAAGAACTAAATTTTTCATTTTAATTTTAACAAATATAAATATAAATAGCTAGTGTTAGTGCCACCTTATTGAACAACTCAGGTTTCATTTATCTTTAAGATTTGTAGTCAACTAAATCCATTTTACTTCCTATTCTTGTTAATTTAGGTCATGTCCCAGAACATCAAATCATCTGGTCATCTAACCTGTCTCACATTTTATCTCTTCACCTTAGAGTTCTGTTTTTCCTCTACCTTAATCAAATTTTTCACACTCTTTTTCTCCTTCAAAAAGCATTCCCTGGTGCTAAAGTCCTCTTCCAAGATAAATTCCAAGATAAATATTTCACATCCTCAGATTATTTACTGAATCATCCTTTCCATCTCCTTGCCTTAGCTGCAATTTGGATCCTGTAGGATACTAATGCCCTTGGAACTCTTTCAGTTGGAAGGTGCTCATTCTTTCACAGCCCATATACATTAGCGTCAGGAGAAGGTGTTGGTACTTCTAGGTTTACTCTACCCTGCAACTTCATGTGATCATTCCTATCATTCCTCCATCATCCTATAAAAACCTCAGCTGCTTTCTCACAAGATATCCAGCTCTCCATCTTTACCTACTCATGGTAGCAGCAAACCACCAACTTCCCAGTCACTCTGCAAAATGCACTGGGAATTTAAGCATGTGCCTCACAGACGTTCATCAAATCCCCACCTAAGCAATTTCCACATAACTTTTGTTCTAGTCTATTTTTTTTTCTTGTTTCTTGAATTCACTATTGTCTCTTACTCCCACACCAACATCAGATCCTTGTCCAACCAGAAACATTCTTTCAATTATTCCCACTATGCCTGTCCTTTGACCTCACAGGACACTAATCCCTCAACTTCTCCCTCTTTATCCCTACCCTTCTGCCCACCCAACCCCAATCTTGACTTTCTTATCTATTCAGTTAAGACTTCATAATCATCACTTCAACCACTTTCCTACCAATATCTTCAACTGTCCTACTCTTCTATTATATAGCAGTTGCCTAGCTAAACACTAACACAGAATTGATTCAACTCCATAATTAATTTAATCAGTATTTATTGAAAGTGCTTGGCATTTTTCCAGGAGCTGGATATACAATCAAAAATAACAAGTCATCCAAGTTCAGAGAATTAACAAGTAAAAGAATCAGGACTAGAACTCAAATCTGTCTTACTCCAGATCCCCAACTCTCCAGTCTTTTCTACATTATATTTCAAATTTTATCTGATTTTCTTAAAATGTGACCACACCATCTCCCACTCTTTCTAACAGATGACATCATCACCAACCTCTCAACTTCCAGGCACTATGCCTACAAACATAAAGGCTTCTACATACATCCACTCTTCCTCCCCTCATCTACTCTTCCTCCTCTCCTAACATAAGGAAAAGGGTATTCCTCCTTTCAAAGGCTGATCCATTTATATTACATTCCTACCTTTTCAGGAATCTGAATTTAGTTCCTCAACAATACATTTATATTTTAGCCCTCAGCTTTGTAAAAAATTACTTCTATAAAACGCTTTGGTCACTATTCCTCAAATGCCCACCCACCCTCCACCTCAGTTACTAGTAAACTTTCTAGGTATTTCCCAAGACTGCAAGCTCCATCTAGCAGTTAACTGTTTTAATTTCATTCACAACTGTATGCTCAATCCTTAGTACAATATAAGGCACATAATAGGCATGGAGAATATATACTGAATAAACAAATAAACATGATTACTATCATCCTTATAACTTTTCCAGCCAATAATAATTTTAAAATTTGAAAACAATGCAAAATAAAATTTATGACAATTACATCCTGGGAAATACAAAAAGACATACCTCCAGTTCATTTTCCAGTTTCATTACTTTAGTTTTTAATTGATTTTCTGTTTTTTTTAAAAAAAAAAGACAAATGTTTTCATTCATTAGCTACCACAAAACAAACTTTTAAATAAATCTGAATAACAAAATTAATTCTTTTAAAAGATTCCATCATGATTATAAGGTATCAAAAAGAATTATATGGCAGATCCATAAAATAGGAGTCTAGAATTGCTTATTATTAAATAAATGTTATATATTAAAATAAACTATATACATCTTATGGAATAAATTTAATTTTCTACAGCTTAATGAACAAATGGAATTTATTATTTAACACCATAAACTTTTTCCAAGGTGCTTACCAAATTTTGCTTGTTCTTCTCCAGCTTTTTCTACTTCTTCCAAAGCCAGCTCTACTTCTTGAGCTTTCATCTAAACATTAAAAAAAGGTTATTTCAATATGCCTTTATACTAGAATGTAAGCACTGAAAACAAAAATTTTATTTATTATGATTCTTATTGTCGGCAATGGCTGGTAAATGGCGATTTTCAGTAAATATTTGTTGAATAAATACATAATTTTTCTTTCTTATTTTTTTTTCGTAGAGACGAAGTTTCACTGTATTATTCACTGTATTATGCAGGCCAGTCTCAAACTCCTAGGCTCAAGCAATTCTCCTGCCTTGGCCACACAAAGTGCTGGGATTACAGGCATGAGCAACCATGCCAGGCAACTTTCTTACTTAAGATTACAATTTCTAGATTTTTAATAGCATGAAATACTCCATTTTATCTCAAGTCCTCAAGTCTTACATCCAGTTATGTAACATCTCCCTTTGTAATTTTTTCCACTACTTTTTTTTCTGTTCCAATTGCTATTATTCTAACACATAATTTCATGTTTAAACTCCTCTAGAATGTGATGTCTACACAGTTCCAATATCCTTCTATTTGTCATATATAATATATTGTTTTGCCTTCCTAAGGCATATTTTTATACCTATCAACTGTGGTTCAAAAACGTTGTCTTCTCAATTGTTGATAGCATAAAATATATCCTTAAGGCCCTCAACAGCCTATCTCAAAGTACCTACCCAAGATTTGTTTTCTCTTCAGCCTGCTACAAACTTGTTGCACCTTGTTTTCTCAAAAGTAAAGAATAAGCATATTTCCTATTCTCAATATTTGCTTATGGTAACCAACAGCTCTAGAATTCCCTTACTATCTTACCACTGCATTGCCTTCCACTTAACTAAAACTACTCCTCAGTCTTCATTCTTTGCGAAGTTTTTCAACACCTCTTAAATCACTTCCCCTCTTAACAAATCCCTATAAGCAGTCATTGTCTGCATTTGTCATTTGGACCTCAGGATATATTTCCCTATATAATTTTTCAATATACTCATTCTGTTTCCCCTACACACCCTTTTAGAAACTTTAAGTAGAAACTAGCAATGTTTTACACACTACAGTTCTTAAGCCACATTTAAATATATTGCATTTTTGAATGGTGATGTAGATATTACCAAGTATTTTCACAAAGATTACCTTATATAAGAAAAGATTTTTATAGTTCCTCTAACAGCCAAACCTACCATTAAAACCTACTATATACAAACCTTCATTAGTGACTGAGTAATTCTGAAAAGGTGTATCACATTTTCTTGTTTTTCATTGTTTAGCTCATTTACTTCCACCTAAGTAAACAGAAAAGCAACTGTTTTATATTTTGTAACCTTTAAGCAAAATATAAGAACTCTTCCAGATTGTGACTACAGTTGTCCCTGCAAAAAATACTTTATTAATAAACTAATCATAAGTTAATATACATATTATTATTGATCAATTATACACCTTAGATAAGGAAATCAATAAATTATCTGCCAGTTCTTCTTGACGGGGCAAATCATCTGGATCAACTTTCATTATTTCTTTCCAGTTTATATTAGGTGGCATCTTGAATTCTTTCACTGTGCTCCACCTCTGTAACAAAACAGGTGGAAATTAGCATTTTCAGGGTACACAGCATTGTTGGTTTTCTAGTAGTTTACATTTTTTGCAGATTATGTCATTACAACTTTCTGATATTAGCAAAGAGCTATGCCTTAGCCTCAACACAGACAAGTGGGCAAAATAGCCTTGGTCAAAATTATAGCAGTCGGCACCAACTGTCAGAGAGTGTACCGGCTAAATAAAATGTGACGGCTTCCTTGCTAAAACTAATCGAAGTTAGGACTAAGATTCTGGATCCCCTCCTCCACACCCCCTACCCTCAACGCGCGCGAACACCCTAATCGTGCCAAGGGCGAGGGTCTGTGGAAGGCTGACAATGGAGAAGCAGAATTGGGGGTAAAAAAAAAAAAAAAAAGGCGAACATTAACAATTGCAATGAGTTAAGTTGTGCGGGAGATACAGGAACCGAAGCAAGGTAGAAGGATTGCGGACCCGAGGCTGGAAGGGGCGGGGTAGCTACGCTGTGGCACAGGGGCCCGGAGGCTAAAGAACCTGAGCTTGGAGCGACTCGCTGCTCCTGCTTACAAGGATCCACCCACCTAGACCAAGCCTGACAACCAGCGGAGGTCCCTCACTATCGCAACCACTAGGTTGGACCCGGCCGCAGGCCCTGACAGATCCCTATCGCAGTTCCACGCGGACTCTGGGTCCCGCCAAAGGTTTCCAAGCTAGTCAAAGCGGCAGCGGCTGCTAGGCGACACCATCCCCTACTCCGCCAAGGCCAGAATAAGACCCCGGATGCAAGGAGAGCCTACAGTTCACGACCATGAGTGATGCTTTACGATTAGATTCTCCGTCGGAGGCCCATGAGTGGCTGTTCAGGACGCCGAGAAGGCATGGAACGAGGACTACAAATCCCAGACTGCAGTTCTGCCTGAGGCTTGTGCATGCTGGGAGCTGAAGTCCCTGGGAAGAGGAGGTAAGGCGCTCCCGGCATGCAATGCGGAAGGCTGCGACTGTACCGGGGCGGCGGAGAAAGACCGAGAGGCGGGAGGCGCAGCGGCTGAGGCGCTTAGAAGCTGGTGGCCTGAACGAGGTAGACCATGACTGTGGCTTTAGTGGCGTCACTCGCTGGGCCGCTTTCCTGAGGTTTTCCTAAGCCATTGCCTGTCGGAATCGCTCCCAGGTGAAGTCGAACTGTCGGTCCACGGATAGGGAGGAGTTGAGGGGAGCAGTCCCGGGTTACAGAAGCTTCTGCTATTGGGGCCGTAGGGCCTGGCCCCATTCTGAAAAAGCGGGAACACTCCGCCTTCTCTTCAGGCGTTTGCAAGCGGCGTCCAGGGCCTTCTGTAAGAAGGGGAAAAAAAAGTTTTAGCCTTGTTTGGTATCAGAATCTGTCTCGGTAGTTAGAGTGAGAGCCGCGCCGCCGTGATCCTGTTTGGGGGCGAGCCAACAGTTGACAAGAGATTATGGCATCTTCTGACCCCGGCCGCCTTACCTGTAGTACAATTCCCTTGGCGGATGGTGGGGCTTGAAGGTTGTGGAGCTAATATGAAGTGAAGGCTCCAGAGTAGAGATGTTAGTACTTGTCCGGGTCACTGCCAGGGTGGAGAGAGAAGGGACCCAAGGACTCACCTGTACTGTTGTTGTCACTTGCTTGGTTACCTAGGGTGCCGTCCATGAAAGCGCCTTCTCTGGTGTTTTCCATTCTTACTCGAGCAAGTTTTGCTCATCCCTCTGCTCACAGCCATGCTGGAGTATGATACACTTCTAGCTAACTTTCCTAAGAAGCTGTAGACTTAAAACTAAATGACATTTCCAACTATCTGGACAAGTGCTTCTTATCTATACCTTTATTTTAAACGCTGCTTTAAAAAAAAAATACAAGACAATAAATTTTCCTTTTGAAGATAAGTAATGAGTGTCTTTTTAAACCACCAATTTGAGTAAAATAAGTAGCTCAGCACAAAGTAAAAAATTACTGGTTTTGTGAGATAAACTTTAAAGACAGATTTATAGGAACAATTTTACTACTTTTCTGAAAAATTATAGCCAAATACTATTCATAATCTTGTTTATTCTTCATTACAATCCAGTGAAATAGGTACTTACATTGTCTTCATTTTCTGTCTAAGTTAAGAAACTGAGTACTCTAACTTAAATAACGTGATTGAACACAGATCTCTCTGGCTGGAGGACATATTCTTAACTTCTATACTACCTCCTCACACATTCTGGGAAACCAGTATTTGTAAAATACTTGTTTTTCAATCATGCTTTTTTTATTAAATATTATCATGTTTTAATTTTATAAGTGTTTACTTGATAATTTGAATTAAATAGTCCTCATATTCAGTGTTTTTAATTCATAATTTAACATGAGATAGTGTTTCTGGAAAGGGGTCCGATCCAGACCCCTGGAGAGGGTTCTTGGATCTGGCCAAGAGAAAATTGGAGGTGCATCCATAGAGTAAAGCAAAAGCAAGTTTATTAGGAAAGAAAAGGAATAAATAATGGCTACTCCATAGGCAGAGAAGCAGCCTGCGCTGTTAGACTAAGGATTCTTATAGTTATTTCTTGATTATATGCTAAACAAGGGGTGGATTATTCATGAGTTTTCTGGGAAGAGAGTGGCCAATTCCTAGATCTGAGGGTTCCTAACCTTTTTAGACCACATAGGGTAACTTCTTGACGTTGCCATGGCATCTGTAAACTGATATAGAGCTGGTGGGAGTGCCTTTTAGCATGCTAATACATTATAATAATTATTGTATAATAAGCAGTGATAATGACCAGAGGTCCCACTTTTCTCGCCATCTTGGTTTTGGTGGAATTTGACTGGCTTCTTTACTACATGCTGTTTTTATCAGCAAGGTCTTTATGACTTTATGAGACCCCCATCTCATCCTGTGACTTAGAATGCCTGACATCCTGGGAATGAAGCCCAGTAGGTCTCAGCCTTATTTCACCCAGCCCCTATTCAAGATGTAATTGCTCTGTTTCAAATACCTCTGACAATGGTAGGAATGAAATTTAATAGTTATTGAGCATATGTCATGTGATACACTGTGCATACTACTGCATGTTTATTGTCATAGAAGAAATACACCACACTTACTACTGCATGTTTATTTTCGTAATAGCAATCCGTCCTTTTTACTATAACACCTCGTTTTTCTTCTTGTTTTTCATTCATTATAACTTTCTTTTATGTATTCACTTACAAGTTTTGTTTTGTTTGTCTGTATTACTCTTTTCTACCTTTACTTCCACCACTCTGTTGCTCATAGTCATAAACTCAAGGTGCCTGGTCTCTAATGGTAAGTTTTATTCTACTTTTTCAGAAGTGAGAACAAGTTCATAAAAGTTAAGTAATTTCCTAATAATTGATGGAGCTAAGATTGTAGCCTAGATCTCAGTGACAATCATAACTAAAAGCAAAATCTTATCTAAATTTTATTCTTTAACTCATTCTAACAATATTTTTTATCGTGTTCCCTGTGCTAGGCACTGGGGATACAGCAGTGAACAAGTCAGCTGTGACTTGAACAAGTCAACTAAGTTTTCATGCGTTGTGGCCTGTTTGTCCCTAACTGTGAATTGGGAAATTTAACTCAAGTTCTAGTTCAGTAACTAACTGTATGTTTTTGAGGAAAACTGCCAAAACTCTATTATTTTTCACCAGATTTTCTGCATGAGTCAGATTTCATTAAGAATTGGGACTTCCCTGACAATTTTATAAGTGGCCACTTGTCTGGACCTGCCTTCTTTCTGCCCTGGACTTTTGTGAACAGTTTTATCTGATCAAAATCACTTCACAAGAAAGCCTCACCTTTTATAATAATGCTTATTTTTGTACTCTGTAGCAATGAATTTATATTCCTTAGATGTTACTTTTAATTCCTTTTTGCTGACTTATCAAGAAAATTCGTAGTAGCTTACTTCAATCTCTAAAATAAAGCATGGCCATTTTGTATCCATTACGTATCCTAAACATTTTGTTTTGCCTTATTTTCATGGACAGGAGTGAGTATGCAACAAGCAGACACTTGCCTTCCTTCAACATGAGGAACTGGAAAGATTAGTAGGGAGTTTGTAAATACAGACTTTGCAGGCCAAAGTTTTACAAAATTTAAACAAAATAGTTTGCTGTTCCTGTAAAAGATGGTTTAATGTTAATGAAATTGAGAGGACTTCCTCACTTTCCCAAGAAATTAAACTAAGAAGACTTTTCTGACTAAATATTTCCAGATTCATATAATTTTTTTTCTGTAGGTTTATTGTTTGTACAGTTTTACAATTAAATTATTACAAGAAGTGAACACATATACAATTTTGGTGCAGGGATTGTTTTTAGTTTTATATATCTATAGTGTAGCTCATGGGTAGTCTTTGTAAACCAAAAAGTAAGACGGGTCTCAATCAACTTAGAAGTTTATTTTGCTAAGGTTAGGGACATGCCCAAAAGAAATAAACACTGAATCACTGAAACAGTCTGTAGTCTCTTCATTTCTCTAAGATGATTTTGACGGCTTCAGTATTTAAAGGGGAAAAATCCAATGGAGGGAAAAAAGGGTAAATATGGTAATCCATCCACATGTTGCAAGAGAATAGGAGCAGATGGGGAATAAATATTATGTATTTTTGTGGGGTAGTAAATCAGCATTTTACATAAGATAAGGTTAACGTAAAGTAGCTACCTGTGAAGATATTTAACATTTTATTTGCGGCTATCTGCTTAAGAACAAAAGGAGAGACAGTTTCTTGCATGACTCAGCTTTCAGCCTATTTTTTTTCTTTAGGCATAATGAATTGGGATTCCAAGTTTTATTTTCCTTTCACATTTCCAATTGCACTTGGACTTTGTGCACATATATAGTAACATCCCATTTTTGTAAGCAAACAGAAATCAGTCATCCCATCCACTTAAACTGTGCATCTGTGAGTCTGCTTCTGTGCCTAGGAAAAACCAGAAGTTCTCACAACTAACACGAATAGCGTATTACATGTTTACAATAACGGCCCCAGTGAACCATGTCCCCCTCTATCTATCCCTTTGTGTAAATCTCTCCCTTACCCGCAACCTCTACTTTGCAGGTGAGTTTTGGAGGTAACCTAAGATGACTACACAACTGAGCTCATGACATGCTCTCTCTCCCTCTCTCTTATACTATGCTCCTTTGGGGAGTCTTAAAAATTCTGTTATCTTGGTCCTTTTATAACTTTCCCCATGATTCAGGATGTACCTTGCTTGAATAATAATTTTAAAAATATGCATTAAATAGAGCCTTATGAAGAGCTTGTGTAATGAATCTTGCCCTCCTATTGTCTTGAGATCATCATTTAAGAAGCCCAAGCTAACCTATTAGAAGATATGATAATAAGTAGCAGAGACTAGCTTTCAAAGCTGAGAAATCTATCCTTTAAAAGCCATCCAGCCCTAGTCAACCCACGGGATAACTATAAGCACGTGAGTGACCCCAGGCACAACTAACAGAAGAACCAAATACATACATACCTATATATTTGTATATATGTATCAAATAAAGATATTTATATTGAAGAATTGAATTAATTTGAATGCATTCATTTTTAAGTACTTCAGATGCCTAACTTAACAAGGAAAACTTTCTCAATAAAGAATGGCTTAAGTTTAGGAAATAAAACTATAGCCAATCCCAAGTTCTTATAAAAATTCCAATACTATTTGGAATGTTTAGCTAAATTATACTTTTCAACTATAGTTATAAATCTATAAATTACTTAGTAGTTTATTATACATATTATTATATATTTTAAAATTATAGTTACACAGCTACTATATCAGTCTCCAGGATGTCAGATTCTCTTAAAGGTTGCAGTTAACTCTAAAAAACTCAGATGTCTAATTTAATATTGTGTTTATTCATATTATTATATATTTTTAAATTATAGTTATGCAGCTCATTTGCCAAAGTCTCCAGGATGTCAGATTCTCTTAAACATTGCAAGTACTCTAAAAATTAGATACCTAAGTTATTCCCAAATATACTTTAAAGGTTTATTACCAAAAATACTTTAAAGCATTGAAACCACAGGTTTAATTTACTTTTTTTCTTTTATTAGTTTCAAACTTTACTGTGGTTAGAACATTTAACCAAACAACAGTTTGTCACCCAAAGTGAATTGATGTTAGCAAGTCAGTGGTCTGAGATTACTTATGGGAAGAGGGTTTCTGACTTGTACACAAAACTTGATTTTTACCTACCCAAAGATAGATATCCTGAGTTGATTCATTAGGTTTTTCTAAATTATAACATGTATATATAGCTGTTTTATATTGGATCCCATTTCCTGATTTTTGTATCTTTGTTTCTTAATATACTGTCTCATTTTACTAGTGTACCTTCTCTCCTAGTTTCTTGAAAAGGAACATCAGCAGTAAATTGTTTGAGACATTAAATGATTTATGTTTTTATTCTACTTTCTCACCTGGGAAATTTAGATTTATTAATACAGAATTTTAGTTTAGAAATCATTATTTCTCAGAAATTTGAAGCATTACTCTTTATTATTTTGGAAGGGAATTTTGTTTCATTTCTAGCTTATAGCATTTTTGGTGAAAAAAAATGACTTTTGATTCCTGATTATTATTAGAACATTTTTTATTTCCAGAAGCTTTTAGAATCCTGTTTGTTTTCAGTGTTGTAAAATTTTACAGAATTTTGTGCCCAGTAGAAGAGGGATAGAGGGTCTCAACCTAAAACACATAGACAGGCTTTTACTTAACCTTTATTTTCATTATGCTGCCTTTGTTCTCACT